>NC_089235.1:7502500-8837500 GCF_963924675.1 Phocoena phocoena | reverse complement strand
AAGTTGGACAGAGATGATAGTGGTTTAAACCAGGGTGGTGGCAGTGAAGGTGAATGGAAGTGGACAAAGGTGAGAAGTAGAAGATAAAGTTGGCGAGGATGGGTGTGCAAGTGTAGCTGGGGAGAGAGAGCAAGGTGTCGGGAGCCACATCCACTGTTGTGCTTATGCACCCGGTGGATGGGGTGCTTTTTCCTAAAACGGTGAGACTGGAAAACAGGCTTGGGGCCAGAAGGTCACGAGTACAATCTGTACATCCTGATAGTGCCTGTTGAGCCATCCAAGGGGAGATACCAAGTTAGCCGATGGATGGTGTTTGGATCTGAGAAGTCTATTCGTAGTTGAGTTTGAGAATCATCAGAATGTGCATTGTGATTGAAGCCAAAGGCTGAGATCATTTAAGGAGAGAGGAGAGAGCAGGAATAGAGGAGGATCTATGGCTGGACTTTGACAAAAAGCAACATTTAATGCCTGGTAAGAAAAAGGTGATGTGATGAAGGCTGAGAAGGAGAAAGGAAAGACTCAAAGGAGAGTATGGTCACATTGGAGTCCAAGGACAAGGAGCTGCTAGGAGACCTGATACAGTAAAGGCAGGAAGTGTCCATTGGGTTAAATGAGTGCTCGTGGGAGGTCTTAGGGGAGCATTTTCAGGGATGTGATCAGGGCCAGAAGACAGACTGGAGTGGGTTGAGGAGAGGAAGTGAGGAGACAGCATGTGAAAATGACTCTGAAGAAATTAGATGGTGAAATGGAGGAAGGAGAGGACAGGGAGAACCTATGATGGAGAAGAATCTGAAAAAGAATACACACACACACACACACACACACACACACGTATAACTGAATCACTTTGCCATCCATCTGAAACATTGTAAATCAACTATACTTCAATAAAAAATAAAGGACATAATAAATAAATGAATAAAATTAAAGTAACAGCAAAAAGAAAAGACTTGTTTGTTTATTTGTTTTTCAGTTGATAGACTTGAGCATATTAAATGCAGGCACCGTTCAGGGTGACAGAGTGAGCAAATATTCACTGCTCTTTTGTCTTCCAAATGCCACCAAAAGGATAGAAAATGATCTGTTAAAAATTATACCTTGCTCTACCTGAGCACTAGTAATAATATCTGAAATACAGTAGATGTTCAAATTTTTTTCTTTATTAAATGAACAAGGAGAATATATTTGTAACCATGCTAGAAAAACAACACAGTTTGCGCTTAGGGTAGCAGAAATTTTCAGGCATTTTGGAAGATGGAAAAATAGGGATCAGGCTGACTAGGAAAGCAGTGAGCCAGCCAGGCATGAGGGGAGACCGCAGCCGAGACAAGGGCCTCCTTTGCAGTGGAGCAGAGAGAGATGAGCCTGGACTGTGGTTAAAGTAGTGGATTAAGACCTGCCCGCAGAACCCTCTTTCTCTCAGGGACTGAAGGCAGGCCATTTGCCCCAAGTGAAAGATCCGAGCATTGCTCCCTAAGCAAAGTAGAGAATCTGCCTGGTAAAAACTTGGACCCAGAGTGAAAAGCGGGTTGAGCCATGGGTAACTCAGAGCCTCCACTACAGTCACGAAGCAAATAAAAAAATGAAATTCAGTATCACCCTGGGGTAGACAAATTACTGGCAGGTAAAAAGTGACTGGGGAGGAACTTTAATTTTCCCCATTTTACAAGAAGGAAGCATATATAATTGCTCCTCTGGCTAAAAGTGGCTGCCCTGCAATTTGAATACCAGGCCTGTTTTACTCCAGACCAAACTCTTCCTGGCTTTACTCTGTAACCTGCCGCTTCCCAGTGACTGAGACCCAGAGGTTCAAAGATAAATTAGACATTGAACCATACTGCAAATGTTGTGTTTTAATGGGAGTTACACGGTGCTCAAGGATTATTTTTTCTGTGTACTTTGCAGCGTTTGAGCCATCGGAAAATGAAGGGACAGAAAATTCAGGTAAGGTATTTGTCTAAGCAGATGTTTCCTGCAAGTCAGCTCCCCTTGTATTTGTGAAAATGAATATAGCTTGTGGAACAAAGGCTCCATAGCACAAGGAGATCAACTCAATGCTTTGGGACCACCTAGAGGGGTGGGATAGGGAATGTGGGAGGGAGGCTCACGAGGGAGGGGATATGGGGGTATATGTATACATATAGCTGATTTACTTTGTTATACAGCAGAAACTAACACAACATTGTAAAGCATTTATACTCCAAAAAAGATGTGAAATAAAAAGATAGATTTAGTCAGAAATACAAGACATTCTCAAGTCACCAAGGAAGTAATTGGATCATGTTGATATGTTTATTCCCTGTTTATGGTGTAAGTTTTATGTCAGCAGGGATAATGCCAGCCTATTGATGTATTCTTTGAATATAATTTAGAAATTAAAGTTGATATTCTAGTGAGAGTCTCTATAAGAAGCCCCAATCTAAAAAGAGCCAAATTTAGGTCTGAGTGGAAATGTTCATTTAAGGACCTAGTGAAGATGAGTTAATGTAAGACATGTTTGCTTTTTTTTAGATAATGCTGTAGATGACTCAAACACAATTTTAGAAGGTAAGTTAATTTTATAGACATGATTTTACTTTTTATATTAAAATTATGTTCATTTTTTCAACAAGCACTTATTACACTATTTGCTGTCTTTACAGTGCTCAGGGGCTAGGAGGGCAAGAGTGAATAAGAGAGTTGGAATTCTGTTTTCACTGCAGCTGGAACTCTAGTGGCCAAGGAGATGATGAAGTCATTAAAGATTATGAGAAGTGCAGTGATGGAGATAAAACCAGGATCGTATAGTAGAAAGTAACTTGTTAGGATGAGGAGGGCCACCCTAAATAGGAGGAGGTGGTCTTGTGGGAAGGAGTTATCCATAGGCAGAGGTGGGTTGAAATGGTAGGAGTGTAAATTGATACAGCCACTATGGAAAACAGTATGGAGGTTCCTTAAAAAACTAAAAATAGAACTACCATATGACCCAGCAATGCCACTACTGGGCATATACCCTGAGAAAACCATAATTCAAAAAGAGACATGAACCACAGTGTTCATAGTTGCGTCCTTTACATTGATACTCAGCTGGGAAAAACTTTTTTTGAACCTGAAGGATTTGTTTCAGAAAAATAAAACCTGTTACATATGTTACATAGTGGTGCTTCGACATGACTTAGATTTCTGAAGTTCATAACAGTTTGCAAAGCTCATTCCCATATACTGTTTCCATTGTTTCTCACCATAGGCACTGAAGAGGAGCCTGGGCAAATAGCATTGTACTTACTTTACAAATGAAGGGCTGAGAGCCTGAGGTGAGGTCAGGTGGCTGCCCGGGTTCCAGCTAGAGTGGCCGGGCTGGTCTTCAATCCAGCACTGGGGCCGGCAGTTGACCCTGGAGTCTGTGTGTTCACAAGGAACATGTCATGGGGAATTTTGCTCATGAGATTAATCTTAGAATTCATTTATGATCCACTGATTGTCAGTTTTCAGGTTAAATGTTACTGCTTCTGAGCTTGGTTAGACAAAGTACAGTCAACTGAATTGGAGAAGGTGGGGAGGGGGAAGGGGAGAGGAGGAGAGAGGATGCTAGAACTTCCCTCATTGTCCACTTTGCTGCTGGGAGAGACCCCAGCACAGGAGCTGTGGGCCGCTCTGTCTAAGCTGATCATCCATGGAGCAGGCTGGATGGCACTCACGTTTTCTCCCACCTCCTATTACTCAGAGTCTGTATTTTTATTCAATTAGGATTAGAAAATGGAAACTCAGAATCCCTAGAAAGAACTTCATCCAACCCAACCCACATATATTGTTTTATGTAAAAGAACTAACCTCACAATATGCAACTTGGCTTTGCCTTTTTTTGTATTAGAAATACAGTTTTTCTGAAACCATTTCCTCTAAGATCAGGAATAAGACAAGGTTGTCCACTCTCACCGCTATTATTCAACATAGTTTTGGAAGTTTTAGCCACAGCAATCAGAGAAGAAAAAGAAATAAAAGGAATCCAAATCGGAAAATAACAAGTAAAGCTGTCACTGTTTGCAGATGACATGATACCATACATAGAGAATCCTAAAGATGCTACCAGAAAATGACTAGAGCTAATCAATTAGTTCGGTAAAGTAGCAGGATACAGAATTAATGCACAGAAATCTCTTGCATTCCTATACACTAATGGTGAAAAATCTGAAAGAGAAATTAAGGAAACACTTCCATTTTCCATTGCAACAAAAAGAATAAAATACCTAGGAATAAACCTACCTAAGGAGACAAAAGACCTATATGCAGAAAACTATAAGACACTGATGAAAGAAATTAAAGATGATACAAACAGATGGAGAGATATACCACGTACATGGATTGGAATAATCAACATTGTGAAAATGACTATACTACCCAAAGCAATCTACAGATTCAGTGCAATCCCTATCAAACTACCAATGGCATTTTTCAGAGAACTAGAACAAAAAACTTCACAATTTGTATGGAAACACAAAAGACCCCGAATAGCCAAAGCAATCTTGAGAAAGAAAAACAGAGCTGGAGGAATCAGGTTCCCTAACTTCAGACTATACTACAAAGCTACAGTAATCAAGACATTATGGTACTGGCACAAAAACAGAAATATAGGTCAGTGGAACAGGATAGAAAGCCCAGAGATAAATCCATGCACATATGGTCACCTTATGATTGATAAAGGAGGCAAGAATATACAATGGAGAAAAGAAAGCCTGTTCAGTAAGTGGTGCTGGGAAAACTGGACAGCTACATGTAAAAGAATGAAATTAAGGCTTCCCTGGTGGCGCAGTGGTTGAGAGTCCACCTGCCGATGCAGGGGACACGGGTTCGTGCTCTGGTCCGGGAAGATCCCACATGCCGTGGAGTGGCTGGGCCCGTGAGCCATGGCTGCTGAGCCTGCATGTCCAGAGCCTGTGCTCTGCAACAGGAGAGGCCACAACAGTGAGAGGCCCACGTACCACCAAAAAAAAAAAAAAAAAAAAAAGAATGAAATTAAAACACTCCCTAACACCATACACAAAAATAAACTCAAAATGGATTAAAGACCTAAATGTAAGGCCAGACACTATAAAACTCTTAGAGGGAAATATAGGCAGAATACTCTATGACATAAATCACAGCAAGATCCTTTTTGACCCACCTCCTAGAGAAATGGAACTAAAAACAAAAATAAACAACTGGGACCAAATGAAACTTAAAGGCTTTTGTACAGCAAAGGAAGCCATAAATGAGACGAAAAGACAACCCTCTGAATGGGAGAAAATATTTGCAAATGAAGCAACTGACAAAGGATTAATCCCCCAAATATATAAGCAGCTCATGCAGCTCAATATCAAAAACACAAACAACCCAATCCAAAAATGGGTAGAAGACCTAAACAGATATTTCTCCAAAGAAAATATACAGATTGCCAACAAACACATGAAAGGATGCTCAACATCACTATTCATTAGAGAAATGCAAATCAAAACTACAATGAGGTATCACCTCACACCAGTCAGAATGGCCATCATCAAAAAAATCTACAAACAATAGGGCTTCCCTGGTGGCGCAGTGGTTGAGAGTCCGCCTGCTGATGCAGGGGACACGGGTTCGTGCCCCGGTCCGGGAAGATCCCACATGCCATGGAGTGGCTGGGCCCGTGAGCCATGGCCGCTGAGCCTGCGCGTCTGGAGCCTGTGCTCCGCAACGGGAGAGGCCGCAACAGTGAGAGGCCCGCATACTGCAAAAAAAAAAAAAAAAAAATCTACAAACAATAAATGCTGGAGAGGGTGTGGAGAAAAGGGATCCCTCTTGCACTGTTGGTGGGAATGTAAATTGATAGAGCCACTATGGAGAACACTATGGAGGTTCCTTCAAAAACTAAGTAGAACTACCATACGACCCAGCAATCCCACTACTGGGCATATATACCCTGAGAAAACCATAATTCAAAAAGAGTCATGTACCACAATGTTCATTGCAGCTCTATTTACGATAGCCAGGGCATGGAAGCAACCTAAGTGTCCATCAACAGATGAATGGGTAAAGAAGATGTGGCACATAAATACTATGGAATATTACTCAGCCATTAAAAGAAACGAAATTGAGTTATTTGTAGTGAGGTGGATGGACCCAGAGTCTGTCATACGGAGTGAAGTAAGTCAGAAAGAGCAAAACAAATATCGTATGCTAACACATATTTATGGAATCTAAAAAAAAAAAAAGGTTCTGAAGAACCTAGGGGCAGGACAGGAATACAGACACAGACATAGAGAATGGACTTGAGGACACGGGGAGGGGGAAGGGTAAGCTGAGACAAAGAGTGGCATGGACATATATACACTACCAAATGTAAAATAGATAGCTGGTGGCAAGCAGCCGCATAGCACAGGGAGATCAGCTCGGTGATTTGTGACCGCCTAGAGGGGTTGGATAGGGAGGGTGGGAGGGAGACACAAGAGGGAGGGGATATGGGGATATATGTGTATGTATAGATGATTCACTTTGTTTTAAATCAGGAACTAACACACCATTGTAAAGAAATTATACTCCAATAAAAATGTTAAAAAAAATCATTAGTGATGAACTGAAAAAAAAATATACAGTTTTTTTCTAAGCCTTTTGATCAGCCAGTAGAGGGCGTAACAGAGGCTGCTCAGGGAATTCCTTCTGCTGGGCAGTGGGGCTCTGGACTGTGTGCCTGTGGCCCAACCCGCAGTTTCTACGTTCCTGTGGCACTTGAGCGCACAGCGAGAGGAGACTTGTCATCGTCACTCGCCCACCAAACTTCTCTTCCCTTGTCTTCCCCCATCTTGGCTGGTTGCATCAGTAAGTCCTCGGGGTCCCAAACCAGAAATGTGGGTGTTGTCTCCTCTCCCCCTCTCTCTGTAGCTAATCCCAAGTCCTGTTGAATAGTCTACTTAAACATTTCTCAAATTTATTCTTTCCTCTGAAGCTCTGGTAATCTAGTTCAGCCCCTCATCAACTTCCTGGACAATGGCTGTAGCCTGCTAGCTAGTCTTCTTAACTCCACGCTTGTCGCCTTCAAATCCATCTTTCACAGTGTCACTAGGATGAGCTCTTCAGAAGTACACAGCTGGCTATGTCAGTCCTGTGCTTAAACCCTTCTGTGTCAGTAAGGTTACTTTCTGCTACAGGTAACAGAAAACTGAATTTGAATTGGCTTAAGCAGTAAAGAGATGGGACAGATCATTGGGGGCCTTGGAGGACCTAGTAAGGAATTTGGATTTTTTTCTGAGTACAGTGAGAATCTATGGAAATACTTGTGAGATATGACATAATCTGATTTATGTTTTGAAAGATTACTTGTACTCTTAGAGAATGGATTGGATGGAGCGAGAAGGGAAGCAGGGACCACCCTGTTAGGAAATTATTGAGTCCTAATCCAGAGAAGGGATCATGGTGGCCTGGAGGAAGACCATGAAGTGGAAATGGAGGGGAAAGTTTTGAAGTTGAAATGTATTTTAGAATTACAACTGATGGAACTTCCTGATGGTGGTGAAGTAAAGAGGAATAAAGGGGCCTTTGGTTTGATTTGAATAACTGTTGGATGTTAGGGCTGTTTACTGAGAAGAAATGATTTTCTTTCCTGGTTTAGGGAAGAAAATCAAAGATTCCATATTAGGTATTTTATGTTCAGGAATTATGTGAGATACCCAGGTGGAGGCATCAAGTAGGGAGTTAGATATGCCAGTCTGAGCTCGATGGGTGAGATCTGAGATGGATATGAATGCTTGGGAGCCATCCCCATGGAGATGGTGCCAATTCCATGGAAATAGATCGTTTTGGAGGTGAGTGCAGAGGGAGTAGACCAGCAGTTCCAGAACTGAGCTCTAAGGAATCCCAACATTGTGACGTTTGAGGGAGCATGCATAGCCAGTGAGAAAACCAGCAGGGAAGGATGGGAAAGAGAGCAGAAGGAAGGAGGAGTATGTTCTGTGCTACTGCCATTGGAATTTCAGGACTTGCAAAGCATCGATCGCATTTGGCAATGTGGAGAATGTCGGTGATCTCAGCAAAAGCTATTTGAGTAAATTGATGGGGGTCAAAGCCATACTGAAGTGGGTTTACAAAGTCCTGGAGTAAGAAAAAGTAGGCTTTATCAATAGGCAATACTTTCAGGTTGTGCTAATATAACGAATTATTTCTTTTAAAAAATCTTGTTATATCATTACCAAAATACATTTCAGATAAGTTTGTTAAATGTACATTTTTCTCAGAACAAATTTGGATGAAAATTTATCACAGTAATAATATCTCTCTTAGTATAACATCAGGGATGAAAATAACAACGGATGTGGTTAATACTTTACGATGCATACATGTTTTTCAAATATACCTAAAATGACAAAAGTAAAAGAAATTCTGAGAAAAATATTGGTCAAGTTGGTAAAGTTCTAACATGTCTCTAGATTATTAAGAACCAAATAAATAGGCAAACCATGAACAACCCAGTCACAACACCGAAAGCTAGTGAACATTCATGGTGCTGCCACTAGGAGAAGGAACTCTTCCAGAAGCTTAACAGGGGTCAAGGAGAATATGTGTGATAGTTTTCTGTTTCCTTTTTACTTTTATCTAAAATATTTCCAACTGTTTTGAGCATGTATCATTCTTAAAATTAGAAGCAAAGTAATGCAAGAAGAATCTTGATTAAAATAGCTGCATAAATATTTTGAGTTTTAGAAAACGCTAATAAAAATTCCTCCTTTTGACCAAAGCCTGTTAAAAATCTTGAGCAAACGGAAAGCAGTCTTACCTCTCGATTACGGTAATGTTACAGGGGTTGGTTGGGATGAAGATGTAAACGTGATGTAATTTTATAGAGTGAATCAGGTCAATATATCATTATACTGTTGAGTGGTGAGGCTTACAGTTTCTTTAGTTGTAAGTAGGTTGAAGTCGCCAAGGAAAAAGACTAGATGTTAACATTCATATCCACATTTCTGGCTAGTTTTAGAATATGTTAACCCTGAGTATTATTTTTCAAAAACAAGTTTATTGAAGATAGTGATATATTTTTAAGATTCGGTTTCAATTTGACTTTTTGTGCCATTAACAAGAAACAAGATGCTTTAAATGTCTTGCTTCAGCTTTCTTATCAAGTCTGATGCAAAATTGTGGTGAAAACTTAGGTTTTAGTTCATATCTCCTTTGCCAGACTGAGTTTTGAGGTCAGTCAGTTAGGCAGATAATGTTTTAAAGCCTGTAGTTCAGGACAGTTGAGAAATATACAACATTTTACGAAGTTATAGCTAATTTTTCTGTGTTGGGATGGTGGAAAAACCTAATGTTTTATGATAATTGCAATTGAACACCCAAAAAAGTCTGTAAAAATGATCACTGTAACTTAAAGATCAGTGGTCTATATTTTAAATACTGGCCAGCAATCTGTAATGCAGTGTTTTATGATTTATGATTTATTTATTTTAGAGGTGCACGTGCCCCGTGCGGAGGAACAGCGAGAAGTACCACCAGGTATGGCATTTTGTCAGATGTATCGCTTTTTCCTTTTTTGTTTAAAAGATGCTGCTGATACACTGGTTGGAATAATTCTATGAAGAGTAGAATTCCTGAGAGAGGAGGATTCATTATACCTAAATTTAAAAAGAAACTGTTCCGTGTTTTCGTCAGTTGAGCCAAAGTAATGGGAAATAGACATCAGACTGAGTCTAGTACATATTTGTTGAGTAGACTTTGAGGAGTACTCATGATCACAGTACTGTATGATTGTTGCCATTATAGATGGTGCTAGTAGTGGAAGTTAGGTAGGCTTCCATTATAGATGGTGCTAGTAGTGGAAGTTTGGTAGGCTTCTATTATAGATGGTGCTAGTAGTGGAAGTTAGGCTTTTTTATTTTTCCTTTTGTTCTGATTGACAGGCTATCTGATGGAGGATGTGGAATCAGACTTGCCTTCAGATAAAAGTTTAATAGTGTTTAAATTAGTGACATTGGGCCCCCTCCCCCCCACCCCATCTTCCTGAGAGCACCCTTGTGCCCTGCGTGACCCAGGCAGTCCTTCCTGCCAGCCCACTGTGCTACACCCGTCCCTCTGCTTTTTCCTCCCTTCCCCCGTATGTCCCTTTCATCATCAGTGAGTTTAAACTCATCATCAATGAGTTCAACCAAGGCCTGTGCTTTCAGATGCGTTTCAGAGATGACATTGACCATACCTGCAATCGGAAATTAACACAGAAACATCTTGCTTTCAAACTGGGAAAAAAATGTTTCATTAGGAGAGGATTTTTGTATTTCTTCTTGTCTCTCTGTTTTATGTCCATTTGTTTTCTTCCTGTGTCCTTTGTTGGTTCAGTTTTTACTCACGTTTTTCACATGACGCTTAATGTGAATTCTGTAGCAGTGATGTACATTCGTATTACTGATTTTGGTAGAAATAATTGTGTCTTCCAAAATTTAGTGAAATACTAAATTTCAAGAGGAAAGAAACCTTTTCTAATCAGAGTGTTTTTAGTTACACCATAGCTCATATTTGCTTATTTAACAGTTGGGATGTTGTAGATTTTGATAGTTGTGGTGTGTTGTACATTTAAAATATATACGAATACTAAAGGAGCTGCATAGTTGGTATTGTGATATGAGTGAGAAAAGAAATCCATGGAGAAATTGATCTTTTACAAGATGACTACTGGGCATATGAGTCTATTTTGTGTTTAGGAAAGATGCACAGAGCAAGGAAGGTTGATGTTTCTGCCCTGCTTCTGTAATTTCCTCTTTGTTGTTGAGCAATTCTTCACAGAGTGCCTTGTTTCTAACCTGAGCATGCAGGGCAGGTTACTGAATTTGCATTTTGATTACTGTCCATTCCTCTCAAGAAAATTGTTTTATAAGTATTCCTAAAAATAACGAGTTTCTGCAACACTGACTTTTTTCTAGTTATAGTTGATATTTTTAAATATTTACCTGACTTGAATGAAGGTATGAAACGTAATAATATTTTCTGACCAAAAAGTTCTGTGCTTCTACTTTGGTGTTTTATAAATGCAGTCCAAGAATTTCCTTGGAACATAAATACGAAATACTAAGTGGTTGGGGGGCTGGAATAAGGTGCCTTTTTTGATGAGATGTTTAACAGCTGAAGTCAATGAAAATGAAGATTTGATTCATATGCATATTTCCTGACACATAATGAGCTCCCAGTAAATGGTGGCCGTGTCTCTTATTGTTTAGTAATTAATTAGCCTGATCTCTGAGGTGGATCAAGAGAAGCTAAATTCTGAGAGACCTGATCAAGGAGTTGTAACCTGTCAGTTGTAATGCATTTGTCTCACATTCTGGTGTCATAAAAATTTGAGTGATGCACTGCACGGCTGTAGTTTGACCTTTACCAAAGAGGACGTGAGGCGGAGAGTCAGCAATAATTATTTGTAATGATTGCACTGGGTTTGCTTATTTCCTATTCTTAGTCTTACTTTATATTACATTTTTTAAGTTATTCAATCTTACAAAAGAATAATATTCATAAATCGGTCTCTGTTTTGTACAATAAGGTGACTGCTTTTGCAACAGTGTTGAATTATGTGTTACAGGAACTGAGGAAACAGTCGTGGGACCCATTTCCTTACTACCTTTCAATCTTTAAAATTCCTTATTCAGTGGAAAACGCAAACTGAGGCCCTCTGCGAAATGCTGGGTATCGGTTTTTCCTGGCCCTCGGAATCTAACTGATGATTACTTTGCCTTCCCCGATCTTTCTACGACTAGGTTATACAATCTTAATATTGCGTATTAAAGTTCATAGTAACGTACTTATCGCTGTGATAATCCCATCCTGTGGGTGCACAGCTGGGGATAGCAACCAATAGGGCGTCATTAACTTCTCAGAGTGGTACACAGGGCAGCACCCAGAGGAGGGGGAACTAAGCCGACTTTGGGGCCCGGAGTGTTAGCGTGAGGCAAGACCTCCCACGTGTGGGCGTGCTGGACGGAGCCTTGAGGAGCTGCTGGAAGTGAAGGAGCTGGCACGTCGGGGGTGGGCACGGCAAGTGCTTGCAGCACAGAGACCAAGGTGGTGTGCCAGGTACAGGTGTAAGTAGACAGTGTGGACGGGCAGGCGGCGCTTCTCGGAGGATCCCGTAAACGATGTTTGCGAATTTGAACGTGGGCCTGAAAGTGCAGGGAAGCAGCAGAAAAATTCCAAGCCGGGGAGTCGTGTGATCAGATCCAGATTTGAACAGAGGAGGTCCCGTGAGGAGGTGGAGACCAGTCAGGGGGCAGATGTGTTCATCTAAGCAGAAGTGGTGGGACCTGGAACTGGTGGCAGGGATGCAGAGCAGGGACGGATTTCACGGACCCTGGCGGTGGAGGTAATTTGGTGGGAGAGGGGCTGGTTGAGGGGGAAGAGTCGAGCTTGATTCCTGTGCTTCTGGCTTGAATGGATGAATGATGGAACCTTAATGGAGATACAGAAGGCGGGAGGAACAGAGGGTAGCAGAGACCACTGGCCTGAATTCGGAGACGCTGGGTTTGCAACTTGGTGGAATACTTCTGAGTGGAGACTTCTTCAAATACGTAGGGGCATAATTTGAGTCATTCAGAATTGTAACTGAGCTTTTACGTTATTTGCCTTGTTATTCTTTGAATAAGTTCCCATGTTCTCCAGGATTTTTGATTGCACAGGTCACAGAAATGCTTATTCCTCACAATCCAGCTAACGGTTAAATTCTAAGAGAACCTAAGGTCAAACCCATCTTTTAAAACTCTTTCTGTTGAGGTGTAATTTACACACAGGGAGGTGCTCACATGTTGAGGGTACAGTCTGATGGACTTGTACGTGTGATACATTCTTGTACCCACTACGCAGAGTTCTTCCAGCCCCTGGAGGTCTCTTCCTCTCCCCTCCCCCAGTAACGCGCCCACAAATGATAACTACTGTTCTGACCTGTGTCATCATAGATTGATCTGCCCGTCTTTGAATTTGATTGAATAGAACCGCAAGTAAACACACACACATATATATACACTTTTTTTGTGACTGGTTTCTGTTGCTCATCATTATGACTGTGAGTTTCATCCACTTTGATATTTATAGTTATTGGTTTTATCACTGCTATTTACTGTAATATTCCATTTAAAAATTCCATTCTATGTTTATGGCTGCAGGGACTATTTCTAGTTTGGGGCTGTTACGAAGAAAGCGGCTGTGAATATTCTTATACATGTCTTTTGGTAGACAAACATTCATTTCTGTTGGATGTACAAAAGTATACATATAATTTCCAGTTACTTCTCATTAGCACCAAATAATTCTGCTTACATAATAATTTCTGGTTACACACACACACGTATGCACACATGTAGACAGATACATAGCATAGGGCAGGAAGGAAGGGAGGGAGGGAGGAAGGAAGGATCACAATCCAGGTTTAGAAATTATATCGGAATTTGACTGGGCCTTTATGTGCACAAACGCCTTTTTTACTCTAATTGTAACATAGATCCAGTGCTGTGGTAGTAAAATAAATCAGACACTAGAGTTCGGAATAAGAAAATATTTGTTGAAAGTTGGACAGGAATGAATTTTACTTCTTTTAAAATAGTGTATACTTTTTTTACCAACCACTTATATCTTCAATAACATTAAAATTGATATAAGATTATTAAAGTAATATATTTTAACTGCAACTTCAGTATCCTCTTGCCCCTTGAAAATCCTTCCTATATTTGTGTTTCAAATGCCATACTAGATTTTCCCCCCCGTCTATTGCATTCCTTTTTAATACAGTGAAAACACTGATGGGAGAAATTTAATGCTTGTATTTCTCAAAAGACTGACATTTTAAAATTCAGTTGTAATTCTCAGATGCTCTAGAGAACCTCTAATTTTCATTAGCTTTGCAATGAAAGCAGTAGGAACTACTTTCATAGTAGTAGTTTCTTTCATAGTAGTAGGGCCCCCAGGGACTACTCTAGGTAGTGAATCATTCTGTTACCCTGTTGCTGTTAAAAACATCAATACAGCATTTACTTCTGTTGCTGGGTTTTTTAAAAGTAGAGTAAAAATGAAGCGGTTTCGCAGTCTATGTCTAGTTGGTCCTTTAATTTAGATTTCCCCTTATCTTTGCAGATACTTAAAGCTTCAGAAAGGCTGCCCCTACCACCACAGGAGGACCCGTTTACCCATACGCTGCAAAAGATGGCTGGGATAGATCTTGTGAAGTAATTTCTGAGCAGACCAAGATCTTTGGGAATGAACACTAAAGATGTTTTGAATGGACCATAGTCCACTGGCATTTTAGTGTATTTTCTTTTAGAAACAAAAATCACATGTGATGTTACATTCCTGCATGTCCTTTTCTGATAGCCTTAGTGGATCCGTTGGATTTCTTTTCTTTTTCCTTTTGTGACACAACTTTTAGTCTTACCTGCATTTATGTGTTTTTCAGACAATAGTTAATAATCGTATTGATGATGTAGCAGCAATTGTCATGGCAGGGTTTTAATATCTCTTATCCGTAATTAACACTAACTGTTGGGCTGACTTGTATACACTGTGTGAAACATGATTTAAAACCACTAAGAGTGTCTTAAAGACACTGATGGGGTCATTATTAGCTGTGAAGATTTGCGTTGTATATATCTGCAGCAATACCTTTATAAAAAATTGCTACATTAGCTTCGAGTATTCAGGGTAAAGCTCAACATTTGAGATTCCTGTAGCTTTTAACTTGTTAATTAGAAAATTTTTAAATTTCAATAAAAGTTTAAATTATCATGGTTAATTTATTTTTCAAAATAAGGGGGGAACATTATTGTTAGGACGCAGGGGAAAGGAATGGCCTGTTATATCATGCAAAAATGCTTTTCCACACCTCAGAGCGATTGTAGAATAGCTGTAGTCCCGTGAGTATCTGTGTAAATTTTAGAAAGTCTCTTATCAATTACTGGTGCATAACGTAAAGGTTGTTCTGCCTTTGGCTGGTTAAGTAACGCCCGTACAACGCCGAAGCCTGCTCCGTGTAACAAAGTCCACAGGGCCTCTGGCTGGGTGATGTAGGGTGTGTGAAAAGTGCTCACAAGCCAGAGGCCCGCTGCTGTTTGACAATGTTTGAGCCCTTTCCTTTCCACGCTGAAGCATTTCTTCTATTTTTAGTGTGAGTAATTTGTGGCTCAGAAATAGCCGCCATGATGAAAATACTCATTTGTTAGAGAAAAAAAAAGGTAGCTACACCCTCATTTTGAAAGGACCCTGAGCTATAAAAAAAAAAAAACTCTAAGAAGTGGTTTCATTTGTGTGTCCGGGGAGCTCTTGATCATGTTCACATTGTTTTAAGATAAAGTGGCATTTTTTTCTGCTTTTAGGGTCAAAATCAAAGAGATTTTATATTTTTCTCATTAGAGGTCATCGGTACAATGTAGTAAGTTATGCTGAACCGTAGTGTAGTGAAACCCAAAGTAATATGTTAGTAAAGAAGCAATAATTTTCTAAAGCTGTGATCTGGGTAATACAGAGTTGCTACTCAGAATCTCCTAAAGCTCTTACTCTGTATTGTGAATTATAGAAGACTACTTTTTATAAAGCCATATTTTTTTAGGGAAACTTAGGAGTGACATAGAACTGATAAATGCGTAGAATAAATTTTGCTGGATTTTTGTATATAATCATCTCTAGAACTCTGGACATTGAAGATTCATTATGCTGTGGTCAACTTCAAATACTTTCTAATTCCAAATATCTCAATGAATGAGCCTTGTCTTTACAGATACATGCCAAGCTGGGCAGCATCAATGGATTTTCTAAAAATAATGTAATCATCTTCTGTTGAATGTTATTTGAGTGCAGTAAGATGCAGAATTCTTCTCTACATTGTCCTTATTTTGAAGTATATTATTTTTTGTTTTGTTACATAACAAAATTGGTTCATTTTATACTTGCTAGTATTTTAGAATATTATAGCATTTTTGATGACTAAAATCATAAAGGCGTACCTTCAACCTCTTTCTTAACCTATTTCTAGTAGGTAATGTTTATTTATTTATTTTAACATTTACTATTATGCTACATTTTGGGGAGCAGAATGAAAATGAAATAGCCCCTGCATCCATCCTGTGTAGGTTTTTGTCCGGCACCTAGAAGTTCTGATAATTCCCTGGTGTGGCCACTCCCCTCCCCTGTACCCTCTGATCCTCTATTGACCATCACACGGTGGGGATATTAACTTCAGCCTGGTTGAGAGGACCAAGGAGCAGCTGGAAGGGCAGCATAGGGCACAGAAGGTTCTCTTCTGATCTTCATTCTGTGGGCAGAAAAGGAGAACTAGACACATAGGGACGAAGCTTCTGGGGTTCTAGAAAGTGTTGTTTTCTCTTCCGATATGCCCAGAAGAAACTCTTAGAAAAAGGCTTTCAGGCTGAGCAGACCACTTTTCCTGACTGCACTTACTCTGCTAAGTGCTGAGTTAAGGAGTCGAGTTTTCCCAGCACATGGGTGTTATTACCCTGCTTGCACACAAGGAGACTGAGGGTCAGAGAGGCTGAAATGCCTGCTGGCTGAGGTCCTTCATGGCCTAGAGTCTAGAGTGCTCAGGTGGGCACCAGGTGGAAGGCGGAAGCCATTGGAGGGCGGCCACGAGCTGGTGGAGGGCAGTCAGGTAACTAAGGAGTAATAGTCCAGGTGATGTTGTGATAGGACCTGACCTGGGGAAGCGCTATTGGAGAGAGAGGAAGGGGACCACGTGACTTAGTGAAGACTGGGTCAGGGAGAAGCGGAGCCCCAGGCCTGCGTCTCGCGGGGTGAACAGATGCCAGTGTGACAAGGAACTCGGGAGGACACACAGGCCTGGATGGAGATTAGCTTTGCCAACAAGAACTGGCCAGTAGGCAGATCAGCGTAGTAGCTGGAATATGATTGCGTTCAGAATAATTGAATATGCAAAAGTGATTTTTTTTAATGGTTGTATGACAGTTTTTAAAAGATTAAGATCCTGTTCTTTTTAGTAAGATTTTTCTTATAATGTTAAATAGTGTTGAAAAAGAAAAAGTAGGCGGAGCCCAGAGCGAGGCGCACAGCGGAGGAGTTTCCTCCCAACTGCGGCCCCGTGCGCCACCGCCGCCGCCAGGGCCGGGGCCCTAAACTGCGGCGTCCCCGGCCCCCCGCCACCTGGGGGGTCGCCCTCCCCGCTGCCGCCTCCTCTCCGATTCCCGCCTGCCCAGGGCCAAGGGGCTCTGCTGCGAGCCCCCGGCCCGGAGGGGCGCCCCGGGGTCTCTGTGCCCGCCCACGCCCGCCGGCCCAGATACCTGTTCGGCCCACACCAGCCCGGTCGCCGGGGGCCAGGATGAAAGTGACCGTGCGCCTCGGCAGCACCGGCACCGTGGTGCCCTGCAAGGAGGGCCGGATGCGCGTCCGGGAGCTCACGCAGCAGGCGCTGCAGCGGTACCTGAAGACCCGGGAGAAGGGAAAAAGGAATCGGAAGCTCTGAGAACACTGTGCTTTACTCTCCCACATGGCAACCATCGGCTGGAGCTGAGGACACCTCTTTAGAAGGAATCATTGTGCTGTAGTCTCCATTATCACCTTTCCCAGCACATGACTGTGCCCCCAGTACTGTTTCCTTGTGTGCTGGCGCTTCAGGGTTCTGGCCTTTCAATCGGATCTCATCCATTCCATGGCTTCAGCTACCCTCAAGCACACACCTCTAGCCTTGAACTTGCTAGAACTCAATATCCACCAGCCTGTGGACTTCACCTCCTTGATGTCCCATATACAGTTCGAGCCCAGCCTATTCTCTGTACATCTGCTCGCCCCCATTCTCCTGTAGCCTGTTTCTCCATTTCTGGTGCCGCCATTCACCTGGTTATCTAATCCAGAAACCTGGAAATCCTTCATTCCTTGATGACCTCTCCTCCGTATTCTACCACTTGTCTAGTTGGTCAGAAAGTTCCTTTGATGCTTCCACGCGCTCTTTGATCTGCTTCCTCTTTTCTGTGCCAAACCTTGCGTTTCTCATTCCTACCATGGGAAACTGCAGCAGACCAGTTAACTGGCCTTTCTGCCTTTTCTAGCTCCCAACTCTTCCAGACTGTTCTGCATTGAGGACTTTACAGCTGCAAATCTGATCATGTCTGGAGTATTGCTGGGAGTATTTGAATGACTCTACATTGCTTTTAGGTGAAAACCCACTTTGCTTACTGGTCCAGTACCTTCTCTATTCCACTATACCCTTTAAACTGGTACATAGCAATGTAGTATTCTGTCACATTTCCCCCCACCCCAGGTAAATCCTGCTTATCTTTTGGGATGAGTCTCCAGTTGCCTCTCCTCTAGGAATTCCCTCCCTCCCTTCCCCCCTCACGATCACTTAGGGGCCTCATTCTCATGTTCCTAGAGCTCCCTGTGCTGTGCTTTCATTTTGAAAACTACATTTACATTATACTGTCTATTGGTCAGGGTCTAGTAACTTAACAGACAGCCCCCGAAGGACAGTGGTTTATCCCAGCAAAGGGTCTCTTTCTGGGTGGGAGGTGTGGGCTCTGACCCATACAACCACCTGTCCACCGTTCCTTTTTTCCTTTTGGCTTTGGCTGCAGATCCCCTGCTCTGTGCTAACTGATGAACAAAGAGAGTGTGGAGGATGCCACAGGAGACATAGGGCCTGGCCTGGAAGTGGCAGACATCACTTTTGTGTCAGCATTCTGCTGGTGAGACTGGCCATGTGCACCGTCTAGATGCAGTGGCCTGGGGAAGTAGTCCACTTGGACATAGGAGAGCGACTAACTGGGCTCTGCCACATGGTGCAATCATTTTGTCTCTCTTACTCTACTGTGGGCTATTCAAGAACAAAGAATGAGTCATTTATTTTCCTATCCCCATTTTTTAGCACAGTATCTGATATATAGTGGGTATACCAGAAATGCTCATTAAATTATATCAAAGTCCACATCGTTTTCTTTCATAAAAATGACCTTGTATTCAACACAATGTTTTGTAAGTTTGAAATCTTCATATGTGGTATAGTTTTAAAAAGAAAGTCTAAATGCAGCTTTTCTCGATTATCTTCAGTTACCTCATCACATCCACATGTGCCGTAGGCAGTAGTTTAGTGATCCGTTATATCTGCCACACTGATTGTCTTTAATAACAGCTTCAAATTCTGACACGTTGACTTACTTTGTAGATTTTTGAGACTGAGTGCTCTGCAGTTGTGGATTGTCAGCAAAGAAACATCATAATGTTTTTGTTCCATGAAGATTTGTGCCGTGCTGTCCCACGTATTTGAACAATGTTTGATTTTCAGCATTTTATCCATTAATTTCATGTTGATTTTAAAAATGATTCTGGACTGTCAAAAGAAAAAGAAAAAGTAACGTTAGTACAGTTAGAGAACGTGTAACATCGTTTACTTTTCGTGTATGTATTTAAACACTAAATTCGAGTTACCGGTGAGGTTGTACTTTTGTAATTTTCTGGGTTGGACTGAGTGTAGAGTTCCCTTTTATGTATGGACTGCCCACTGTTGGAATATACAGAGCATGACTAACGTAGTATTGTTGTAGAGTGTGGCCTTCTGAATCGGTCTTAATTGTTCTGCAACCCTTGGCAAGATTCCTTAGCCTCTCTAAGCTAGTTGCCTGATCTACAGAATTAATATTACCTTTCAGAGCTGATTGAGTTAAATGGGATCATCTGCATTAAGTGTTTAGAACAATGCCTGGCAGACAGTTAAATTTTAATAAATCATTTTCCTTTTTGGCGCGTCGAGGGCCATTTGAGATCTCCCAGGGAAGCCTATGTACAAAGAGTAAAGTAAAGCAAAGTTACGCTTTATTCTACTGTGTAGAATGCTAGTGAGGTAAGCTGGATCTCTTAGAAAACTTTCCCTAAGCTAAATTTAAGCACTGAAAACCCGAGAAGCTAAAATTCCCTGCTCTGTGTATTTTCCACACCCAAACACGGGATCTCAGCATGCTGATGTGAGGTAGGGCAGAAGAGGCCACAACCCACAGCTTTCGCCCCGGGGCCGGAATGATTGGGCTAGGCCTTCTTAGGGCAGCCTCTCGCCCACCCTAGGTATTGCATTGCAGGAGATACAAACGTGGTGGCCCTGATTCCTGGGAGCGCACCTGGCCAGGGCCCTCCCACACCTATTTAAAAGGTGACCAGTTCAATCCACTCCTCCTTCCTTGGTTTCCCCCCAGGGGCAGGAAGATTTGTGGAGAGCCCTAAACTTTTCTTCATGACCAGCACCTACCCGTCTTCTCTAGTCAACTTAGAAACTTGCATTTTATGCTTGATTTTTAAAATTACACTAGCCATGTGTCAGGTAACAGATTACTGGAGGGTGTGGAGACTCCCAGCCCTCCTGGAGGCATTGCTGGTACCGCAGAGAGAGAGCTCCTTGGAGATCGAGATTTCTGATGCTTTTCTTCTGTCCTGTATCCCGGATGCCTCCAAGACTGCAGCTTACTAACCGATGTGCTGCCTGTACTGATGAGGAGGGTATATATTAATAAGATCAGAAATTCTAGAAAGTTCAGTAGTGATCTAGAAGTCTTTTTATTTTATATCCTCATACCTCCCGAAGCACTGGCTAGCGTGTATACAACCATTGTTATAAAACGCACTCTTTGCAAAAGTCAAGACCTGCACTTCTCTTCCCCTTCGTTTCCCTTGCAACAAAAGTAGAGGCTGGCACAGGAGAAAGAGCGTGTTTTGGGATTGTGTGCACCGCTGACCTTGATGACTTGGGCCCTCTACTTTCTCAGCTTCCGCTTCCTTCTCTGCACGAAGAAGGAGATAAGACTTTCTGCAGAGGGTGTCGGGAGACAAGAGACGTGCCTTGTGCTTGGCACCAAGCTGGCACACTTTTAGTCAGTTTGCTTCCTCTCGCCTGGGGTCTCAAAGGAGAAAGACACTCGATGGATAAAAATACCCCTTGCATCAGGAGCCTGCCTCAGATTTACTTGTCGCCTCCAAAAAATGAAATGGTTTATATGAATGAATGTGGGAAACTGGGGATGAAAAAATCCAATGATTGTGACTGCAACCCTGAACGCATCCTGCACGGCACCCGCACCCTCTCACATCTACTCTGGGGAAAGGATGGAATCTATGACTTTTAAAAAATTAATTAATTTATTTTGGGCTGCGTTGGGTCTTCGTTGCTGCGCATGGGCTTTCTCTAGTTGCGGCGAGCGGGGGCTACTCTTTGTTGCGGTGCGCGGGCTTCACATTGCGGTGGCTTCTCGTGTTGTGGAACACGGACTCTAGGCGCACGGGCTTCGGTAGTTGTGGCACGCGGGCTCAGTAGTTGTGGCTTGTGGGCTCTAGAGCGCAGGCTCGGTAGTTGTGGCGCACGGGCTTTGTTGCTCCACGGCATGTGGGATCTTCCCGGACAAGGGCTCGAACCCGTGTCCCCTGCATTGGCAGGTGGATTCTTAACCGCTGCGCCGCCAGGGAAGTCCCTGGAATCTATGATTTTTTTAATCAATCTCCCAAACTCTGCCCCATCCCCACTGGAACTCATGCATACACATCATTCCTAGGAATTCTCAAAGACTAGATAAGTACCTACTGGGACAGAAATTAACTGGTCTACCTTGAAAATTAACTAGATCCTAATCTGTACTAAACAAAAGGCCAGATAGGAGGTTATAAATGCAGAAATGAGCTTGTTTACACAGTCAGGTCATGTGCTGTTCCCTGTGTGTGGTGGGTGTTCTTCGGCCTGTCCAGGTTCTTGGTGGGTTTCGCTGTGCTCGGCAGCCCCATCCGTTGGTGTAGAGACACTAGCTGTGATGAACTTAGTGAGAGGCTGATACAGCCTCTCCTCAGCAGGTGAGCTATAGCGCACCTGGGCTCAGTGTGGGCATCCCCAGTGGGTCACCTGGATGTATGAAGTCCTTTAGGAGTGAGGCTAGTGTTCTCAGTAGGGTGGCATGCTGCATTCCTTGAAAGCACACAGTGCCTATTATAAAGTAGTATATGGCTTTAGGAGACAATAAAAATATTGGACGGGCCTTGAGGAGGGCTTCTCCTGACCCAGTTTGCACCCACAGGGGCACTTACTGTTGGTGGAGATGACCCTCCACCCCTTATAGACCAGGAACATTCAGCCTGGTGCCCAATGCCTACTTACTGCTCGGCGACTTTTATAAGTTATTCAGATTCTTAATATTTTATAGCAAATTGCATGTGTAAAGAATTCAGGATTTAGGAAAATTAAATTGTTTGCCCAGAAATATTTTTCTGTTTTTTTAAATTGAAGTGTAATTAATTTACAATGTCATGTTAGTTTCAGGTGTACAACAAAGTGCTTCCGTCATATACATTATATAATTTTTCAGATTCTTTTCCATTGTAGGTTATTACAAGATATTGAATATAATTCCCTGTGCTGTATAGTAGGTTCTTGTTGTTTATCTGTTTTATATACAGGAGTGTGTTTCTCTTAATCCCAGAAATATTGTTCTTAAACGATATTTATTTGAATTCATTTAAGATAGTCCTGTAATTTGAGATATTGAATCATGACTCTCACAGTACTTATTTTGCTTTGTCTTTTCAGAAACAAATAAGAAAACAGATGATCCAGAAAAAAAAGAAAAAGGTGAGATTATCAAATCGTTTCACATATACATAGGGAAGAGTTACTGTATCAATACTATCCATGAATAACATGATTTTATTTTATATCACTAGTTAAAATAAATTGCCAGTGAGTTAATTATTTCAATGATTTTATCAACAGACATTAATATTCTCCATAAACACTAAAAGCTAAGGCTCTGGAGAGAGATTGGCTTCTAATCCTGGTTTTGTCATTCACTGTACATGCATCTTGAGAATTACTTAGCCTCTGTGCCACAGTTTCCTCTTCTGTGATATGGGAATAATAATAATAGTACCAACTTCCAGGAACTGTTTCCACAATAGTAATTAAGTGAAAATATATGTAAAGTTCTTAAAGCAGTGTCTAGCACAGGGAAAGCACTTAGGAAATGTTAATTATTATTGTCACCTTTGTTGACAAAGGTGCCAAGTAGAGAGATCCAAGGTAGAGAGATCCAAAGATGATTAGAACGTGTTCTTTTTTCAAGGAACTCTGAATTGTGGGAAAGAAAGGCATGCAAACAGTTACATCCATATAGAAAACGTCATCTCTGCCTTCTGAGAACTTATTACAGAGGCATTCTAATAAATTTAAGAATGGTGTAGAATTTTAATTCAACTCTCACAGAGGTCATTAGAGTGAGGAGTTATTAAATTTATAGTTAAATTTATAAATATTATATGGATGATCATAGAATAGTGTTTATACTTTTAGAGTCAATTGAATGATAAAATCGTCAGTGATTAAACATTATTGGAGTTTCAGGAATGGCTTTAATTTGTGGTGATAAAAGAAGTGTTTACACTTAAAAGATACAGTTCGAGTAAGGTCCAAGATCTTACTTACTCAGTATGTAAATACTACTTGAGTATATGGAGTTACTGGCCTGTGGCCATTGTTTTATAGCCCTTAGGCTGGGAACCAAGCATTTAGCTCATGCATTTTTTTTTTCTGACTAGCTGTTTTTAATTTTATATTAAAGTGATATACAGGTCTAATTTTTAAAGTGTGACTTATAAAGAAAAATAATATTCTTCTACCCTACTACTCCCTATCCATGAGTCCCATCCCAACATTTTTAGTTGTTTCTTCTAGTACTTCCCTATGCATTTCTTTTGTTTTAATTGAAATACAGTTGATTTACAATGTTGTATTAATTTCTGCTGTACAGCAAAGTGATTCAGTTATACATTTATATATATTGTTTTTTTAAATATTCTTTTCCATTATGGTTTATCATAGGATATTGAATATAGTTCTCTGTGCTATACAGTAGGACTTTGTTGTTTATTCATTCCATATATAATAGCTTAAATCTGCTAACTCCAACCTACCAATTCATCCCTCCCCCACCCCCCTTTCCCTTGGCAACCACAAGTCTGTTCTTTATGTCCGTGAGTCTGTTTCTGTTTCATAGATAGGTTCATTTGGGTCATATTTTAGATTCCACATTTAAGTGCTATCATATGGTATTGGTCTTTCTCTTTCTGCCTTCACTTAGTATGATAATCTCTAGGTGCATCCATGTTGCTGCAAATGGCATTATTTCACTCTTTTGTATGGCTGAGTAGTATTCCATTGTATATATGTACTACTCCATTGTACATATGTAGTACATCTTCGTCCATATATCTGTCAATGGACATTTAAGTTGTTTACACCTACGCATTTCTAAATAACTTCTGAATTCCACAATTTTCTCCTCCATATTGGAAACCATTGGCTGGCTTTTATATATAGATGACTGGGATTTCACCTGATCATCTACTCACACAAGCTCTCCATGCTGCCTTACCTCCCCCATCTTCCACTATATTCATGACTTACTCTGTTGGGTAGTGATGAGTACTAAGGAGAAAAGACAAAGCAGAGAGGAGAGTATCAGCAGCTTTTGAAAGAACTGATCACTTCCTGTCCTCCGCAACACTTCCTTCCCTTGGCCTGCAAGATGCCACGGTCTTCTGACTTTCCTCCTATCTGTACTGTTTGCTTTTTCCCAGCCTCTTGGGGTGGTTGCTCCTTTTCGCCCTGACCATCAAGCATTGGAGGCTCCAGGATCAGTCCTCAGAGTGTTTCTCCATCTACACACACTCCCTTGATGATCCCATCAAATCTCATGGCTTTAAATATGTCCTTATGCCAAAGACTACTGCTTTAACTGCAGGCTGGGCCTCTTCCCTGAACTCTAGACAGGTATGTCCAGCTGTCTACCTGATGGCTACCTGGTGCCCTCAGTTGGGTATCAAATAATCGCAACAAACTTAAAAAGTATAAAACGGAACTCCTGACCTTCCCCTGAAAATACACTCCTCCTACAAATCTTCTCTTTCCTGCCTCCCTGTCATTCCATCTTCAAACCCTGTCCTCTCTTCTGAATGGATCCCGAATCCAGCTACTTCCTGCCACCTTCCCCCGTCTACCACCTGGGTCCCAGCTGCCACCATCTCTTGCCTGATTATTTCACTTGCCTCCTAACTGGCCTGGCTTTGTCTCTATAATCTTTCTCAGTTCAGTAGCCACAGTGACCGTTTTCAAACCTAAGCCGTATCATGTTGCTCACATGCCTCCAGCCTCTTCACATCTTCCGCAGGGTAAAACCGAAGTCCTTTCCAGTGGTTTACAGCCCTCACGCATCGGGTTCTCGCTCTCAGAAGGTCTCTGAGGCGGTTAATGATGTGCTCGAGGCTGCTGTGGGAAGACTTGGCTAAGAGCACTCCAAGCAGAGAACAGTCTGTGCAAAGGTCCTGAGGCGGGAGCGAAGGCCTGAGAAGCTGGAGCACCCCTAACAATCTGAGATTGTGTGGAGGGCAGTCGGAGAGAAAGTCAGGGGCCAGACCATGGCAGAGTCAGGATTGGTTTCTTCATGCAGTGGGGCGCCATGCCCAGCCCATGCAAGTGCCTGTGCAGAGCAGAGCCTTTCCACTTCACACTCTGACTGGTTGGCTTCTGGGAGGCTCACTCCAGCACCTTCTTGCAGAGATAGAGACGGGAGGGTGGGTTGTGGAGGTCACTTGTTGCCAACGTAAACAGGGGCAAACCCTGCTCCAGACGCCATGCACAGCGTTGCTGTGACCTCAGGCTGCTCACTCCGCGGGGCTCCGTTTCCTCCCGGGGGCTGTGTGTCCCTCTGCACTGCCTGGTTCCCTCTGGTACCCTTTGCACAGCTTTACCCTCCCGGGGTTCTGAGCCTAAAGCGATCTTTCCAGGGGCCTGGGAGGTGGGCTCCCTTGGCTATTTCTTCACGGAACCTGTGGAGAGAATCCGCAGCAGCTTCACCTGATCGGCTTCTCACTCCATCATGTAGAACTTATATTAATACCTGTATCAGTACCAACCGAGGGATGTTGGCAACCGAAGTCTTTTATTGATTGTGACATCCAAGAAGAGTCTTAGGATTAAAAGACATAATGAATCAATGTTACCCCAGATTTACTGAAAATCCTATTTGAGCAAATTGTCAGCTTTGGGAATTCCATCTGTTTTTTACTCAGATAGATTCATCCAGGGCTGTTAACTGGAAGGGCAGAGGGAAGGGGAAATATTCCATTTCCGGAATATGTGGTGAAAAAATTGAATGTTTTAATAGCCAGACATTAATTTCATAATAATAGAAATGGAGATTTTTTAAAATAGTAATTGTAAATTTGTCTCAGGATAAACCATTAGGTTGTCTAATTTTCTACCGCGTTACCTCCCTCAAGTTCTTTATCAAAGAACCACGGATGAGAGGGGGAAGATATTATTTTTACTTAGAATTAATAATTATATGATCCTTTTCTTTTAGAGAATCAGGTTTAGTATATTTTGATAGAGTCATAGGTTTGGAATAGGGCTAATTCCAAAACAGGCCCTCTTTGGAGATGCCAGCTTCTTAAATTGAATCAGTTTATTTACATCTGTTTTAGCTAAAATTGCTATATCAGTTTCTCCCCACTGGATGTCATCTTTTCCCACACATTCCATATTCCACAGCCACAGAATGGGATTGTGAGTCACAAAGTAATGCAACACAAAAATGGCTTATGAAATGTCCAGTTCAAACAGTTATTTTTATTCATCCATTTATTGAGAACATATTGAGTACCTGCTATGTGCCGGGCCCTGTTTTAGGCACTGGGGCTAAAACATTCAATAAAAACAAAGTCTCAGTTCTCGTGGTACTTATAACTTATATTTTAGTGTATGTGTATGTAGGGAAGTATATAATTAAAAAACATAGAATATAATATGCAGTGATAAGTATGAAAAGGAATATAAAACGGGAAAAGAGTACAGAGAATGACAGTGGGCTGGGGTGTTGCTCTGTTGATGGGCCTCTTGGACAGTGACATTTGGAGATGCAAGATGCAAGGGCGTGAGCTCTGCAGCCACCTGGGAGAAGTGAGTTCCAAGGGTGGAATATGAACATGAAAAACATATTCATAGTCCCTCGGGGAGGTGTGCTTAGCACGTGTGAGGATTAGTGGGGAGGCTAGTGTGGCAGGTGAGGAATATGAAGGGAGAGAGAGAGGAGGGGGTGAGATCAGAGGGGTTATAGGGTCCAAATCACATAAAGCTTTGAAGAAGGGCTTTGAATATGATCTCAAGTGAGATGGGAAGCCATTGGGAGATTCTGAGAAGAAGATTGGTATGATCTGCTTTATGTTTCAAAAGACTCATTCTGGATGTAAGGATGCAAAATTGGAAGCAGGGAGGCCACTTAGAAGATGCTTGCAGTGGTCCGGGCATGAGATGGTGACACCTGGGCTTAGGATGTGGGGTAGATGTGGCGAGCAGTGGTTAGATTCTGCATATATGCCCATGTGAGGTCTGTAGGATTTGCTAATGGTTAGGATATGGGGTATGAGAGAAAGGAGTCAAACGTGACTTCTTAAAAAGCTGTGCGTTAACAAATTCATTGAATGTTAAAAGTATGCAGTGTGTTACTGATTTAATACATGTCAAATGTCAGTTATTAGAACAGGATTTGTGAGCCTTTAAAGAAATTTGAGGAGCAACAGAATATACCCATGCCTGCAAAAAGGGAATGTGCTTTTGCATGTGTTTGTATGTCTGTGTGTGTGTGTGTGTGTGTGTGTGTGTGTGTGTGTGTTAGATAAAATTGCTTCTGGATCAGAGCCTTTTCCAGCAATTCTCCTTTGATTTAGACTAATGTTTAATATCCCACTATATTATTCGTTACAATTAAGGATATGCTTACTCACTAAATTTTGTGAACATCTTTAAAAAGGCATTTAAAGATTTCCTGGTTACTATTTGTGTTCTTTTAAAAGTAATAGTGCCTCAACAAAACACCAGTTGGCACTAGAAAACAAGTCACATTTACACTAACAAATGACATTTTTTGTGCAACTTAGAGAAAAGTCTGGGATGGCTATATTACTGCCCTTAAATCAGCTTAATGCAACCAGTACCTCATACGGGTATTTCTGAGTTTTCTGTGATCATAAGGAAAATAGAGAGAGAGCCAACAAGGGCAATAATCAAGCCTAGTTAAGAAGTTTTCATGTTTTTAAAATATCAATATGTCTGTCTCTATGAAGATTTTCCTGGGATTCTTACAACTGTATGTAACGTATTTGAGCAAAAATGGAGAACATTGCCCTGAGGATTAAAAACTAGACTCCTTACGGCAGCACTTAAAGCATCTCAGGATCTGGCGCCTGCTTATGTCTTTCCTCTGTTCAAAATGCGCTTCCTTGACTCCCCACTTCACAGTCACAAACTCCTGTTCCTCAGAACTGAGCATAGCGATGACCTCTGCCAGGAAGCCTTCCCTGACTACACCCCCATCTCCTACCCGACGCTAGAAGATGTACTTCTCTTCTCTGTTCCCAAGAAACCTCGTGTTTCAGATTTTTGACATGTATTTTGAGTTTTCCCCTTAATTTTTACACACACACACAAAAAACTTCTTAAGGGTGGGAACCATGACCTCCTCCACCCTTGTATTAGTCAAGGTTCTCCACAGAAAGAACCAATAGTGTGTGTGTGTTTGTGTGTGTGTGTGTGTGTGTGTGTGTGTGTGTGTTTAGAAAGAAACACAGACACAGAGAGATGTATTTTAGGGAACTGGCTCATAACATTGTACAGGCAGCAAGTCTAAAATCTGCAGGGCAGGCAGGCAGGCAAACTGGAGACCCAGAAGAGAGTTGATGTTATAGCTCAAGGACAAAGACATTCTGGAGGAAGAATTCCCTCTTTCTTGGAGGTGGGAGGGGTGTCAGTCTTTTTCTTTGGGTCTCCAACTGATTGGATGAGGCCCACTGACATTATGGAGAAAAATCTGCTTTACTCAAAGTCGACTGATTGAAATGTTAGTCTCATCTAAAAAATATCTTCTCATCTAAAAAAATACCTTCACAGCAACATCCAGATAAGTTTGACCAAATATCTGGGTACTATAGCCTGGTTAATTTGATGCATCAAATTAACCATTACATCTCTCCAGTGGCAATTAACCATTACATAGTAGGAGCTGAATAAAATAGTTGTAGTATGAAAAAATGTGGTTAATTCCATTTCCTTTGATTGCCTCTTCATCTGATGGTGATAATATGAGATGCAAATAGCCTAAATGGTGGGAAGGGAGAATTATAAACAGAATATCCAAGTACGAATGAACTTTGTGTCTACAGTGTACTATATCTCAAGTTATTTTCACATAGTTTCTCATGTAGTCCTTATCAAAAAGATCTTGTGAATTAAGTATTTTTTAGCCATTATTTCAAGTATTTTTTTTTCTTCTTTCTCTCTTCACTACTTCTGGTGTTCCAATTAGTTACACGTTGGACTGCATGATACTGTCCCACAGCTTTTGAACCTTCGTTCAGTTTTTTCCTTTGTATTGCATAATTTCTATTGCTCTATCTTTAAGTTCAGTGATTCTTTCTTTTGCCATTTCAAATCTGCTGTTGAGTCCATCTAGTTAAAATTTCATTCCAGCTACTGTTCTTTTCAGCTCTAGATTTCCAATTGCTTCTTTTTTGTAGTTTCCATTTCACTGTCAAGATTTTGTATCTGTTCACTCATTAAAACCTTGTTTTTTCTGTAATCCTTTGTATTCAGTTATAATCACTAATTTGAAGTGTTTTTCTGATAAACCTGGTATTTGGGCACGCTCAAAGGCAGTCGCTATTGACTCCTTTTTTGTATCCTGATTATGAGTCAGGAGAGTCCTTTGCCTTTGCATGTCTAGTAATTTTTGGTCAAAAGCTGGATTGTGTATGTTATATGTTGTAGCATCTCTGGAATTTGTTTTGCTTTTTCTGGGAGTTGTTGGTGTCTAGTATACAGTTAATTTGCTTGGGCTCAAACGGAAAAAATCTGTCTCCCCTGCAGTAGGAAGCAGCGACTGCCTCTGCTCAGGATTTTTGGCTTCTAACCGCTGTTTTTAAGTCTAGCCCTCTGGTGGGTGGCGGTCGAGGGTGGGTGGCGGTCGAGGTGCCCTGTGGCTGCATAGTTTACTGGTCTGCTGAAGATTTGGGCGGGATTCATACTCAGATCTCGGGGCTGGCTTCTGAGATTTCCCTTTGCATGTGGGATTCCCCGTCTAAGTTTCTGGTTGCTTTGCCAGCGCTACCTTCTGCGCAAGTTATATCTCAAGCCAGGAGGACATCTATTTTCTGCTACTCAGACTGTGTGTGTATTGAGAAATGTATTCAGGCAAGACACAACAAACTTACAGATTTCACCAGAAGCAGTTATGTTTTTTGAAGATCGATTTCTGCCATAGTTTTTGCTGCCATGAAGTCTCCCGATGATTCCTGCCTCCTAGCAGTCATGCCTCTCTGTAGTCCTCTCTTCACTGAATAGGGCGAACCTGTGTGACCCAGAGGGTATCGCAGAAATGACAGAGTGTGACTTCCAAGGCTAGGTCATGACAGACATTGCAGCTTCTACCTTGCTTTCCTTTGGATACCTGCTCTGGGGGAAACCAGTTGCCATGTTATGAGAACACACAAGCAGCCCTTCAGGCAGGTCTGTGGAGGAGGAGGAACTTGTGTAAGATAATAAATGTTTATGGTGGTTGTAAGCTGCTAAGTTTGGGGGTAGTTTGTTTTGCAGTCATGTATAACGAATGCATCCTCTTCGAGTTTCTGCTTGCTTTTTCACCAGCCTCCCTGGGGTTACCCATGAAGATGGAAAGTTAACCATCAGCCAGGGATTTGGGCAGAGTTTACTCTCAGGATCTCAGTCCTTCTGTGGCTCTCCTGCTTCCAACATTTCTCCTTTAAATTTCTATCTGCTCTGTCGCTCTGAATGCCGCCATCCACGCCCTTCAGTGAGGAAGGACACTGCCCATGCAAGAAAACCACAAACTCATCATTCTTACCCAATGTAGAAACAATCTTTCAAGAATAAACCCTTCTATTTTTAAGTTTCTCCCTGTCTTTAGTCATGTTCTAGTGCCTTCAAATAATTGTTTTAACGTTTCAGCGATATTTCATTGATTTAATGAGTGAAATATAGAATACTAACACTCTGAATATTGAAGAAGCTGGATATCTCCAACCCATTCTGGATTCCCTGACTGTGAACTGCCTCTTCGTACTTTAGTTAAAAAATTTCTTCTTGTTGATTTTCAGTGGTTTCATTTGTATTACTGATATTAACCCCTTGTTGGATTTTTGTATTACCAAAATATGTTCCCAATTGGTTTTTAATCTATTAACTTCATATACCATGCCTTACAGGTACATAATGGTTGGGATAAATGAGTGTATGAATGAATACGTGAGAGAATAGTGTCCTCTGGTCTGTTTTGGTACTTTGAACAGGTCTAACAATATCACCGTGCTTTCATATACTTTGCCATTATAAAATAATAAAGTATGTACAAAAACATTGGACAACCTTGATTCAGATGATTTTGTTTTTGGGAGCTTGGGAAGAGTGAGGCAAAGAATAAATGCTTCCAGCAAAGAATTTATTCATTATCTTATTGAGATAAGAACTGTAGTTTCTGACTGTGGAGACACGTGTCATCAAGCTTCAATTATTTGGTCTCTTAGGGTCCTTTTCATTGATGTACATAGGCTTGACCAAGTCATCACTGCCTTGAACTCAGTTCCTGCACCGTCAGTGTATGTAGGTCTTCTGTCTTTTAGCTGTCGATTGGAGGTGCTTTGGTTCATTGTCTTCAGCAGTCCCTAAAACACTGTAAGTTTTTCATTATTAGTACCACAGCCCATTTAGATGTAGCGTAGGCTGGTGGTTCAGTTCAGGCCACACCACTGTGGCTTCAGAATTTTCCCTTAATGTAGAAGAGCAATGTAGCAATAACACACTTAAGCCAACTCAGGGCAAAGCTTTGAAAAAACAATCTCCCTTCCACCCTTGCAGCTGTGAAAAGACATTATGAGATAACTGCTGTTAGAGATTTATTATAGTCGTTACATTCAACAGCTACAGTAGTTTTAGTGGTTCCTAAAATATACCAGCAGTTATTGTCTGATTACTTCTCCAGATAAGTTAATTATAGGAGATTTCTGACTCTTATACAAGTCTGATTTAGAGAGAAGTTTAATTACAGCAATTTTAGTGATTTCAATAAGCTCAGCATATATTACCAGTCTCAGCAAGTGAAGCAGAGGTTTTTAGCTGTGTTGAAATGCACATTTGCTTTGTTTTTATTTTTCATTTCGTGATCTTTAACTGTATCGTGGTACGAGTGATAATTCAGACACCTGTTTCCACTAGAGTGGCTCTTCAGTCAAATACACCACAGGACAATAATGGCAAATTCTTTGTTATCATTAAAATCCCATTCTAATGTTTCCCATTGAACACTCAACATTTTACAATGCTCATTTCTGTAATGATTGTGACAACATGAGAAGGGAAGAAAAATAGGTTTCTTAAGGAAAAACTCAGATATTAGTGTGTTTTACAATTATCATTAGGATCTAAATTTTCTTTTAACTGATGGGAAATGAGACTCTGCATCAGAATAATCCATTTTTTGTGTATTAACACGTCTATTTGTATACCGAAGCATATTAAGGAGTGACATATTAGCTACATATGCCCAAGCTAGCTTAAAATTAAGCTTTCAAAAAATGTGCCATAAAAAGATAGTGCTGTTGGTAGTTGAATATATTCATTTACTTAAACGAGACTTCAAGTTGGAGAGTGCCTTAGTTTGAAAAAGGTATTACTGAGAATTATCTCAGTCTGATTACAGAGTCCTTCCTCCCAGCATTTTTCATTCTTCTGATGTAATGGTGAATTGTACTGACATTTACAGCAGGAATTCTTGCCATATGTTTATATTTTTCATTAAAAAATCAAATATGTGTTGACAACAGAAAGTATTAGTAATAGTGAAAATAAATCACATCCTTTCTGTTTCACTTTGGGGGATTTGATCACGTTCTGCCTGGGAAGCTGGTCTATTTATCCCTAACACCACGTCAGTCGTGCTTTTCTCCTTTGCTAGAATGTTCTTTCTACTTTATCTCCTTAGATCCTACAGCCCTTTGCTGTTATTGAGGCGGCTCAGCAGTGGCGCAGAGCAGCATGGGAGTGGCTGGAGCCTAAGGTCAGGCAGGCACTCAGGAAAGTCAGGCAGGCGCAGCAGGTGGTGTCGGAAGGCCATCCAGTAGGCAACAGGCAGATCTATCTTAGGAATGGGGAGAAGCCACTAACTCTCACAGGGATTCGGGAAAAGACCACAAGAAAGGCTGGGAGTGGGAGGATGTTTGCTGACAAAGTATTTTCACGTAGAAGAGGAGCACTGAAATTCTCCAGAGGCCCTGGCGTAGGGTAGAGCCCACCGCCAGCCCTGCCATGGACTCTTAGGTCCAGGGTGATGGCAGCAGGGCACGGGGTTGGTGCAGGGACACCAGCGACACTCAAGGTTTATCAGCTGCCTTAATGCTTTGATTTAACCCCCTACTGGCCTCCTCGCCCTCCATCCAGAACATTGGAAGCTGGTATATGGATAATGAACTGCTACTGAAACCAGGGAGGCACCTAAACACAGCTGGCTTCCGTGTAGGCACTGGTGTGTAATGCAGCATTTCTCAGCCTCGCCTCCATGTTAGAGTCACATGTGGGAGTTTTCAGAAAGTGCCCCGGGTCCCACTCCCAGATACTGTGGTTTCCTGGCTCTGGAGCACCGTCATTATAATGAGCAGACATGTTGAGAAGTACTAGGTAAGGCATGCTGATGACCTGGTCAACTTGGTCTGTGCACCAGGATCCTCTTAACTAAAACTTTTTCATTGGGTCCACTTGGTTCCGATACCATTCCTTGATAATATTTGAATCCAATTTGAAGGGACTCTTTAATAAAATATAAAGACAACAAAAGGATTATCTGAGAGAAGCTGAACCTATACTATGGAAAGAACTATCGTTAAGTTTATTAAACAGCTCTCCTACAGATAAATATACGAGCCACAAGTGGTAAGCAGACCCCTGCCCCAGCGGTGCAGGTCTGAGAACCGGCTACTTCCTCATTGTGGCGTTGGTAGCATGCTGAGCTGGGCAGGGTGTCTGTGTCTGAATTTGGTTCTGGACCCTTTTCCTCTTTTGCGGCTCATGTTCTGTCTCATCTGCAAACCCTCTTCTCACCTCACATGGGCCCATTCCTTTGCTAAACCTTGCAAATTTAAATCGGGACTAAGAGAAAAATGTTAACGAATTCTCAGTCACCATCTACCCGCACTCAAACTTCAGGTATTAAAGAACAATGACGCTTTCCTAAGTCTAGCTTTTTCTGTTACCACTAGTTACTATCGCACTGATGTCAGCAAATGTTGGAAGCAACTTCAGCCCTTCCAACGCTACAGAGATACCACCTGGGAAGACACTGACTGCCTCTCTGGCCTTTGACTAGGAGAGACCCACTTCCAGGCAGACTGTGCTCAAGCCCTCTGGCCCTACTGTCCTCTTTCTCCACCCTCCTGCAGCAGCCAGGGGCAGAAACTGCTCTCTTTGGGATTTTTGCTGTTTAACTAATTTAACCCTCATCGTGGGCAGGTTATAAAACATCTGGGGACCTAGGACATATCATTGATTGAAGATTTGTTCTTATATGGGATGACGATGTTCGGGGAAAAATATAAACGTAATAATAGAGAGCAAATATATTGCACTATTTTGTCTCATGCTTTGCCCTCTCCTGATGGGGCCCAGCTGTGCTTTACACACAGAAGCTGCTCGGCATTGTGGTTCACTGCCGTGGATGCCTTCTTGGATGGCCAGGGAGAACTTTGTATAAACTCTTTTCTGTTAAAGTCGTAAAAAAAATCACTGAGATAGTTAAAGGAATCTATTTCATACATCCTCCAAATTGTTCACTACTAGAGATATTAATCATTTAAGGCAAATGTACAGCAACTTATATTGTAAATTCTAAACTTATTTCAAGTCATAAGTACATTTGTCCATTTGATTATGGTAGAATCAGGGAAGACTGATTTTGCTTTTGAGTTAATTCTTAAGAAGTCAGCTCATGTGGATGAAGGGAGTAAGGGTAGGAATTGCATATATCCTAATACATTTCTTTTACCGGAGATTCACTTGTGTTGGGTGAAGGTATAGTCCCGGTTCACCCCTATGTGTGTTGACTTCTTAAAGAACGAGCGTGGGAACTGAGTCAAGGGACAGCAGCTTCTAGTTAAGAGGGATGATTCATTAAATTAACCAGCGTTTCAGCTTTGTTTGTTTGCCATGCTCTGTGGAGTGCCCTGAAAATAGAGCAAATAAAGCAAACGATATAAGGAGGCAGAGGTTATGAGCAAAACGCGGTGGGAGCATCAAGGAGGGAATAACTCACTACTGGGGGTGGGAGGGTAGGTGGAAAGAATGGACGTCTTCATAGAGGGTGACATTTGGGCTGGTCCTCAGTTAGCGAACAAGGGTTGTATCCGTGCAGGTCTCTTCGCATAGACCTGAGAATTCAGATACCTAATTTTTTTGTTGTTGTTGTTTTGTTTTTTTGTTTTGTGGTACGCGGGCCTCTCACTGCCGTGGCCTCTCCTATTGCGGAGCACAGGCTCCGGACGCGCAGGCTCAGTGGCCATGGCTCACGGGCCCAACCGCTCCGCGGGATGTGGGATCTTCCCGGACCGGGCACGAACCCGTGTCCCCAGCATCGGCAGGCGGACTCTCAACCACTGCGCCACCAGGGAAGCCCCCTAAGTATTTTTAATGACAGGGATGATGGGTTAAGAAAAACAACTCCTACGTGTTTCTGCATACAGCCAGCTCATCTTAACTCCAAGAGCAGTGCTACTAGGGTATCACAGGAATGCTGTCTATGAAACAATTGACATTGATTAGAGTCCCATTTTGAAACTCTTGACAACTACCACTTTGGGGGAAAATTGTCGTAATTCTTTTTTTTTTAATATCCAGTGATTTTTAAAGTACTTTCCTTTGTTTCTTCAATAACATTGATGGTACCTTTTGTTTGTTCCTTTTCTGGTTCACCAAATAGATTAAATTAGAGCCTATTTCTAGAACTATTTATGTATTATTTATCTGGAGCCTTCAGGGTCAGTTAGCTACCATGATTATATAATATCAACTCTGCTCAAGGTGGAAGTAGCATTAATTGCAAATTATAGCTTCTGCATAAAACTAATGAACTTGGGTGAGCTTTTTATTTTGTTGCCTTGTCACTTTGATTCATACTGCATCTTGCTTTTTAACTGCTTCCATGAACCCCATGTGCTTTCCTTCTGCCTCGGGTGTTAAAGCTTTATTAACAGTGCTTTGGAAAACAGCTAACTAAAAAAACTAAATGCTTAAGGGATTTATTATAAAACTCAACCGTGCCATTAATTGCTGGAGTAAAATAATGTATTCAGCAAGGAAGCAAGTTCCTGCTTCTCCCATGTGTCTGCTTGATTGTGCTATTGGTAGCTCACTCTTTAATTAAACGTGTCCAAAGATAGGATCAGCTAAAGTGTGTACTGTATAAATAGTTTTCATTCCCAGTTTGCAAGTTTAAAACCCTGGTAAAAAGAGTTTGCCATCTGTTAAAACCCAAACATGCAGTGTGCCATTGCATAAAAATAAGCTACACGTTATTCATAAAAAGAATCACAACATAGATCCTATCTTTCAGGCTGACAGTCATCTGTTATGTTTTAGAATGTCACCACCTTCTAAGTGACAGCATGCTGAGTAGTGCATTCTGTTAAAAAAAACATGATCATCTAGAAACACAGTGAAATTAGTAGATTCATTTTTATTCAAGTGAAGATAGATTTGGATCTAAGTTTTACTGGTGAGAAATTACAGCTTTTTTCTTTGATATGGGCAAATGAAATTATTTCTAAGAGTTTTATTTTCAAATCTTATTTTCCCTAAAATTTAACCATTTCATTTAGCCAGGAAATTGGCTCTCTCCCTGCACTGCCGTTCCCTCAGCTTCTCCTCAGACTCTTACAATCACTTCCACTTTTTTTTTTATCGAAGTATAGTTGATTTACAATGTTGTGTTAGTTTCAGGTGTACAACACAGTGATTCAGTTTCATATATATATATATTCTTTTTTAGATTATTTTCCCATATAGGTTATTACAAAATATTGAATATAGTTCCATGTGCTATACAGTAGGTCTTTGTTGGTTATCTGTTTTATATATAGTAGCGTGTATCTGTTAATCCCAAACTCCTAATTTATCCTGACCCCTCTTTCTCCTTTGGTAACCATAAGTTTGTTTTCTATGTCTGTGGGTCTATTTCTGTTTTGTAAATAAGTTCATTTGTATCTTTTTTTAGATTCCATCTATAAGTGGTATCATATGATATTTGTCTTTCTCTCTCTGGCTTACTTCACATAGTATGGTAATCTCTATGTCCCTCCATGTTGCTGCAAATGGCCTTATTTCATTCTTTTTTCATGGCTGAGTAGTATTCCATTGTGTGTGTGTGTGTGTGTGTGTGTGTGTTTATACCACATCTTCTTTATCCATTCATCCGTCCATGGACACCTAGGTTGCTTCCACGTCTTGGCTATTGTGAATAGTGCTGCTACGAACATTGTATTGCGTGTATCTTTTCCAGTTGTGGTTTTCTCTGGATATATGCCCAGGAGTGAGGTTGCAGGATCATATGGTAGCTCTGTTTTTAGCTTAGGAACCTCCATACTGTTCTCCATAGTGGCTGCACCAATTTACATTCCCACCCACAGCATAGGAGGGTTCCCTTCTCTCCGCAATCACTTCTTCTTATACTCTTTGCCTTTCCACTTATATGTATTCACGACAAGAGAAACTTCCTAAAATGCAGGTTATTTATGATCATTCATTAAAACCATCAGTAACCATTGCCTGTGGAACAGAGTCTGAATTCCTCAGACGACTGTTTAAGAAACTCCATAATCTGACTCTGAGCCTTCTGTGAAGCCTTGATCGTCACTATTCCTCACCCAGAGCCCTGTGAAATTCCACCAGACTTCCCACAGATCCCTGAACTGTCCTCTTTCAGGTTTCCACCTCCATATTTTCCTCTTTCTGTGGAAGATTTTTCTCTGCTTCTGTCTCATCCCAAGTTAGATCTGTGCTTCAAGACTCAGATAAACACCAAATTCTTCCTTAATTCTTACCTTATTGTTCCTATTAGAAGTAATACCTTGCTTCTTTGTGTTCCCAAAGTATTTTATAGTTCTTATTTTGCCCAATAATTTTCAATATTCTATTCTAGTCATTAATTTACTTTTTTTTTTTTTTTTTACTTTCTAATGTCAGTTATTTGAGAATAGAGATTTTTTTCTTAGTCTTTTCAAGCTGCTGTAACAAAAATACCATAAACTGTGTGGCTCAACAGAAATTTATTTCTCATAGTCCTGGAGGCTGGGGAGTCCAGGGTCAAAGCACCTGCAGATTTGGTATCTGGTAAGAAGTCTGGTTTGTAGATGGCAGATTTTTGCTGTGTCCTTACTTGATAGAAAGGACTAGGGAACCCTGTGGAGTCTTTTTTTACGAAGCACTAACCCCATTCATGAATGGGACCTTCATGACCCAATCACCTCCAAAGCGCCCCACCTCCTAACACCATTACCTGGGCGGTTAGGATTTCAACATGAGTTTTAGGGGGACAAAAGCATTCAGTCTATAGCAGGATTACATACAGTTCATTTTTGTATCCTCTTCATTAGCCAGCATAATACCTTGTGAGGTACTTCATAAATGTTTGTCAAGATAGTTTGAAAACTGATGTACACGTTCCTCTAAAGAATCCATAATAACCAGAGGAGACCTTCAAGATGGCGGAGGAGTAAGACGCGGAGATCACCTTCCTCTCAACAAATACATCAGAAATACACCTACATGTAGAACAGCTCCTACAGAACACCCACTGAACGCTGGTGGAAGACCTCAGACCTCCCAAAAGGCAAGAAACTCCCCACGTACCTGGGTAGGGCAAGAGAAAAAAGAAAAAACAGAGACAAAAGGATAGGGATGGGACCTGCACCAGTGGGAGGGAGCCGTGAAGGAGGAAAGGTTTCCACACACTAGGAAGCCCCTTTGCAGGCAGAGACTGCGGGTGGCGGAGGGGGAAAGCTTTGGAGCCATGGAGGAGAGCACAGCCACAGAGGTGCGGGGGGCAAAGCAGAGAGAGTCCCATACAGAGGATGGGACGCTAAGGCCGCTGCTGCCGCCACCAAGAAGCCTGTGTGCAAGCACAAGTCACTATCCACACCTCCCCTCCCAGGAGCCTGTGCAGCCCGCCACTGCCAGGGTCCTGTGATCCAGGGACAGTTTCCCCAGGAGAATGCACGGCGCGCCTCAGGCTGGTGCAATGTCACACTGGCCTCTGCCCCCGCAGGCTCACCCCACATCCGTACCCCTCCCACCCCCCTGGCCTGAGTGAACCAGAGCCCCCAAAGCAGCTGCTCCTTTAACCCCGTCCTGTCTGAGCGAAGAGCAGATGCCCTCAGGAGACCTACACGCAGAGGCAGGTCCAAATCCAAAGCTGAACCCCGGGAGCTGTGCGAACAAAGAAGAGAAAGGGAAATCTCCCCCAGCAGCCTCAGGAGCAGCGGATTAAATCTCCACAATCAACTTGATGTACCTGCATCTGTGGAATACCTGAATAGACAACGAGTCATCCCAAATTGAGGAGGTGCACTTTGTGTGATTTTGTTTGTACAGCTTTGCTTTTACCGTTTGTCCTATGGTTCTGTCTGTCCATTTTTTTTTTTTTTAAAGTATGGTTTTTAGCACCTGTTACCATTCGTGGATTTGTTTCTTGGTTTCATTGCTCTCTTCTTTCTTTCTTTTTTTATTACTTTTTAAAATTTTAATATTTTTTTAAATTTTTTATTTTTTAATAAATTATTTTCTTTCTTTCTTTCTTTCTTTTTTTCTCCCTTTTATTCTGAGCTGTGTGACTGACAGGGGCTTGGTGCTCTGACTGAGTGTCAGGCCTGTGCCTCTGAGGTGGGAGAACCCAGTTCAGGACATTGGTCCTCCAGAGACCTCCCGGCTCCAGGTACTATCAAATGGTGAAAGCTGTCCCAGAGATCTCCATATCAACATTAAGACCCAGCTCCACTCAACGACCAGCAAGCTACAGTGCTGGACACCCCATGCCAAACAACTAGCAAGAGAGGAACACAACCCCACCCATTAGCAGAGAGGCTGCCTAAAATCATAATAAGGTCACGGACACCCCAAAACACACCACTGGACGCAGTCCTACCCACCAGAAACACAAAATCCAGCCTTATCCACCAGAACACAGGCACCAGTCCCCACCACCAGGAAGCCTACACAACCCCCGAACCAACCTTACCCACTGGGGGCAGACACCAAAAACAACGGGAACTATGAACCTGCAGCATGAGAAAAGGAGACCCCAAATGCAGTAAGTTAAGCAAAATGAGAAGATAGAGAAATACACAGCAGATGAAGGAGCAAATTAAAAACCTACCAGACCAAACAAATGAAGAGGAAATAGGCAGTCTATCTGAAAAGGAATTCAGAGTAATGATAGTAAAGATGATCCAAAATCTTGGAAATAGAATGGAGAAAATACAAGAAATGTTTAACAAGGACTTAGAAGAACTAAAGAGCAAACAAACAATGATGAACAACACAATAAATGAAATTAAAAATTCTCTAGAAGGAATCAATAGCAGAATAACTGAGGCAGAAGAACGGATAAGTGACCTGGAAGATAAAATAGTGGAAATAACTACTGCAGAGCAGAATAAAGAAAAAAGAATGAAAAGAACTGAGGATAGTCTCAAAGACCTCTGGGACAACATTAAACGCACCAACATTTGAATTATAGGGGTCCCAGAAGAAGAAGAGAAAAAGAAAGGACTGAGAAAATACTTGAAGAGATTATAGTTGAAAACTTCCCTAATATGGGAAAGGAAATAGTCAATCAAGTCCAGGAAGCATAGAGAGTCCCATACAGGTTAAATCCAAGGAGAAACACACCAAGACACATATTAATCAAGCTACCAAAAATTAAGTACAAAGAAACAATATTAAAAGCAACAAGGGAAAAACAACAAAAAACATACAAGGGAATCCCCATAAGGTTAACAACTGATCTTTCAGCAAAAACTCTGCAAGCCAGAAGGGAGTGGCAGGACATATTTAAAGTGATGAAAGGGAAAAACCTACAACCAACATTACTCTACCCAGCAAGGATCTCATTCAGATTTGATGGAGAAATTAAAACCTTTACAGACAAGCAAAAGCTAAGAGAGTTCAGCACCACCAAACCAGCTTTACAACAAATGCTAAAGGAACTTCTCTAGGCAGGAAACACAAGAGAAGGAAAAGACCTACAATAACAAACCCAAAACAATTAAAAAGGTAATAGGAACATACATATCGATAATTACTTTAAATGTAAATGGATTAAATGCTCCAACAAAAAGACATAGACTGGCTGACTGGATACAAAAACAAGACCAATATATATGCTGTCTGCAGGAGACCCAATTCAGACCTAGGGACACATCCAGACTGAAAGTGAGGGGATGGAAAGAGGTACTCCATGCAAATGGAAATCAAAAGAAAGCTGGAGTAGCATTTCTCATATCAGACAAAATAGACTTTAAAATAAAGACTATTACAAGAGACAAAGAAGGACTCTACATAATGATCAAGGGATCAATCCAAGAAGAAGATATAACAGTTGTAAATATTTATGCACCCAACATAGGAGCACCTCAATACATAAGGCAAATGCTAACAGCCATAAAAGGGGAAATCAACAATATCACAATAATAGTATGGGACTGTAACACCCCACTTTCACCAATGGACAGATCATCCAAAATGAAAATAAATAAGGAAACACAAGCTTTAAATGATACATTAAACAAGATGGACTTAATTGATATTTATAGGACATTACATCCAAAAACAACAGAATACACTATCTTCTTAAGTGCTCATGGAACATTACCAGGATAGATCATATCTTGGGTCACAAATCAAGCCTTGGTAAATTTAAGAAAATTGAAATTGTATCAAGTATCTTTTCCAAACACAGAGCTATGAGACTAGATATCAATTACAGGAAAAAATCCATGAAAAATACAAACACATGGAGGCTAAACAATACACTGCTAAATAACCAAGAGATCACTGAATAAATCAAAGAGGAAATCAAAAAATATCTAGAAACAAATGACAATGAAAACACAACGACCCAAAACCTATGCAATGCAACAAAAGCAGTTCTAAGAGGGAAGTTTATAGCAATACAATCCTACCTCAAGAAACCAGAAACATCTGAAATAAACAACCTAACCTTACACCTAAAGCAATTAGAGAAAGAAGAACAAAAAACCCCAAAGTTAGCAGAAGGAAAGAAATCGTAAAGATCAGATCAGAAATAAATGAAAAAGAAATGAAGAAAACAATAGCAGAGATCAATAAAACTCAAAGCTGGTTCTTTGAGAAGATAAACAAAATTGATAAACCATTAGCCAGAGTCATCAAGAAAGAAAGGGAGAAGACTCAAATCAATAGAGTTAGAAATGAAAAAAGAGAAGTAACAACTGACACTGCAGAAATACAAAGGATCGTGAGAGATTACTACAAGCAACTATATGCCAATAAAATGGACAACCTGGAAGAAATGGATAAATTCTTAGGAAAGCAAAACCTTCTGATACTGAAGCAGGAAGAAATAGAAAATGTAAACAGACCAATCACAAGTGCTGAAATTGAGACCATGATTAAAAATTTTACAACAAAAGCCCAGGACCAGATGGCCTCAGGGTGAATTCTATCAAACATTTAGAGAAGAGCTAGCTAGCTAGCTAGCTAGAACCACCCTTCTCAAACTGTTCCAAAATATAGCAGAGGGAGGAACACTCCCAAACTCATTCTACAAGGCCACCGTCACCCTGATACCAAAACCAGACAAAGATGTCACAAAAAAAGAAAACTACAGGCCAATGTCACTGATGAACATAGATGCAAAAATCCTCAACAAAATACTAGCAAACAGAATCCAGCAGCACATTAAAAGGATCATACACTATGATCAAGTGGGGTTTATCCCAGGAATGCAAGGATTCTTCAGTATACGCAAATCAATCAATGTGATACACCATATTAACAAATTGAAGGAGAAAAACCATATGATCATCTCAATAGATGCAGAGAAGGCTTTTGACAAAATTCAACACCCATTTATGATAAAAACCCTCCAGAAAGTAGGCATAGAGGGAACTTTCCTCAACATAATAAAGGCCATATATGACAAACCCACAGCCAACAGCATTCTCAATGGTGAAAAACTGAAACCATTTCCTCTAAGATCAGGAACAAGACAAGGTTGCCCACTCTCACCACTATTATTCAACATAGTTTTGGAAGTTTTAGCCATGGCAATCAGAGAAAAAAAAGAAATAAAAGGAATCCAAATTGGAAAAGAAGAAGTAAAGCTGTCACTGTTTGCAGGTGACATGATACTATACATAGAGAATCCTAAAGATGCTACCAGAAAACTACTATAGCTAATCAGTGAGTTTGGTACAGTAGCAGGATACAAAATTAGTGCACAGAAATCTCTTGCATTCCTATACACTAATGATGAAAAATCTGAAAGAGAAATTAAGGAAACACTCTCATTTACCATTGCAAAAAAAAAGAATAAAATACCTAGGAGTAAACCTACCTAAGGAGGCACAAGACCTGTATGCAGAAGACTATAAGACACTGATGAAAGAAATTAAAGAGGATACAAAGAGATGGAGACATATACCACATTCTTGGATTGGAATAATCAACATTATGAAAATGACTCTAGTACCCAAAGCAATCTACAGATTCAATGCAATCCTTATCAAGCCACCAAAGGCATTTTTCACAGAACTAGTATGAAAAATTTCACAATTTGTATGGAAACACAAAAGACCCTGAATAGGCAAAGCAATCTTGAGAAAAAAAAAGGAGCTGGAGGAATCAGGCTCCCAGACTTCCGACTATACTACAAAGCTACAGTAATCAAGACAGTTTGGTACTGGCACAAAAACAGAAATATAGATCAATGGAAGAGGATAGAAAACCCAGATACAAACCCATGCACATATGGTCACCTTATCATTGGTAAAGGAGGCAAGAATAGACAATGGAGAAAAGATAGCCTCTTCAATAAGTGGTGCTGGGAAAACTGGACAGCTACATGTAAAAGAATGCCTTAACACCATACACAAAAATAAGCTCAAAATGGATTAAAGACCTAAATGTAAGGCCAGACACTATAAAACTCTCAGAGGAAAACATAGGCAGAACAGTCTATGACATACATCACAGCAAGATCCTTTGTGACCCACCTCCTAGAGAAATGGAAATAAAAACAAAAATAAACAAGTGGGACCTAATGAAACTTAAAATCTTTTGCACAGCAGAGGAAACCATAAACAAGATGAAAAGCCAACCCTCAGAATGGGAGAAAATATTTGCAAATGAAGCAACTGAGAAAGGATTAATCTCCAAAATTTACAGGCAGCTCATGCAGCTCAATATCAGAAAAACAAACAACCCAATCCAAAAATGGGCAGAAGACCTAAATAGACATTTCTCCAAAGAAGATATACAGGTTGCCAACAAACACATGAAAGGATGCTCAACATCACTAATCGTTAGAGACATGCAAATGAAAACTACAGTGAGGTATCACCTCATACCAGTCAGAATGGCCATCATGAAAAAGTCAACAAACAATAAATGCTGGAGAGGGTGTGGAGAAAAGGAAACGCTCTTGCACTGTTGGTGGGAATGTAAATTGATACAGCCACTATGGAGAACAGTGTGGAGGTTCCTTAAAAAACTAAAAATAGAACTACCATACGACCCAGCAATCCCACTACTGGGCATATACCCTGAGAAAATCATAATTCAAAAAGAGTCATGCACCACGATTTTTATTGCAGCATTATTTACATTAGCCAGGACGTGGAAGTAACCTAAACGTCCATCGATGGAAAAATGGATAAAGATGTAGTGTATATATACAATAGAATATTGTTACCAAATGATTTACATACCAAATGTAAAATAGATAGCTAGTGGGAAGCAGCTGCATAGCACAGGGAGATCAGCCTGGTGCTTTGTGACCACCTACAGGGGTGGGATAGCGAGGGTGGGAGGGAGACACAAGAGGGAGGAGATATGGGGATATATGTATATGTATAGCTGATACACTTTGTTGTAAAGCAGAAACTAAGACACCATTGTAAAGCAATTATACTCCAATAAAGGTGTTAAAAAAAAGAATATATATATATGAGTCACTTTGCAGTACACCTGAAACTAATAAAACATTGTAAATCAATTCTACTTGAATAAAAAGTTTTGGAAAAAAAAAGAATCCATAAAAACCAAATAACCAAATAAATTCAGTGGAGAAATATAGGTCAGAGCAGATTTTTAGATTCAAGTATTCCATCAGAATTTGCTGCGAAGATTATTCCTTTCCCTCTGAATTGCCTTTGCACCTCCATTGAAAATGTTCTTATACATTGGCTCTTTTTCTGAACTGTATTCAGTCCCATTGATCTGTTTATCTCTCTGTATATCAATGCCACATTGTCTTGATTCATCGTGTTTTATAGGAAATCTTGAAATCATCTAGAATTTGAAACTTCTTTTTCAGTTGTTTTGGTTATAGTAGAGGTTATTTGTATTTCCATATGAATTTTAGAATTAGTTTGTTAATTTCTACTGAATAAAAAACCTGCTGCGGTTTTGACTGAGATTGTATAAAATCTATATCTTTACTTGTGGTGAACTGATGTCTTTACAATATTGAGGCTTCTGGTCTCTGAATTTGGTGTGTCTCACTATTTAAGGGCTTTTAAAATTTCTCTCAGCGTTGTTTTATAGTTTTTCATGTACGGATCTTTCACATCTTTTGTCAGATTTAGTCCTAAGTATATTGTATTTTTGGATGCAAATGTCAGTGGTATTAGTTTATAATTTCAATTTCTTCTTGTTTTTTACTGGTATGTAGGAAGAAAATTGATTTTTCTATACTGATCTCCTATCCTCATGCCTTCCTAAACTGTCTTACATATTCCATTAGTTTTCTTCAGGTTCTATCAGATGTACAAAGATATTTATGTACCTCTAAATAAGGACAGTTTTACTTCTTTGTTTTCAATCAGGATGCTTTTTCTCTCTTTTCCTTGCCTGATTCAGTGAGTAGAACCTCTGGTAGAATTTCAAACAGAACTTATGAAAGTAGAGATCTTTGTCTTGTTTCTGATCTTTGGGGGAAAAAAATCCGCCTTTCACCATTAAGTATGATGTCAGCTGTAAATTTTTCATAGATGCTCTTTATAAGATTGAGAAGGTTTCCTTCTATTTCTACGTTACTGGGTTTTAGATTCAGTCGAAGACTGTTTCTGTGCCTAATAAGATGATCACATGGTTCTTCATTTTTATTGTATTAATATTATAAATTACATTGATTGATTTTCAAATATTAAACCGACTGTGTACATTCCTGAGATAAATCTCATGATGCATTATCCTTTGTATATATTGTTGGATTTACTTTGCTAAAACTTTGTTTGGAATTTTTTATGTCTTATGTTCATGAAGAAAATCAGTTTGTAGTTTTCGTCTCATGTAATGTCTTTGCCTGGTTTTGGTTTCATAGTAATGCTGATTTTATAGAATGAGGTGGGTAGCAATCCCTCTTCTCTGAGAATTAATGTATTATGTATTATTTCTTCAAATGTTTGGTGGAATTCACCCGTGAAATGAGTGGGCCTAGAGTTTTCTTTGTGCTAAAGTTTTTAATTACAAATCCAATTTCTTTAATTGATATAGGATATTCAAGTTATTTATTTCTTCTTGAGTAACCTTTAGTAGTTTGTGTCTTTCAAGACTTGTGTCTATTTCATCTAGTTTGTTGAATTCATTGACACATAATATTGTTCATAATATTCTCTTATTGTCCTTTTTTTTTCATATTATCGTTTTAATAATTGTAGGATCTGTAGTGGCATCACCTGACTTATTCCTGATATTGCTTATTTATGTCTTCTCTCTCTTTTTCCTGATCAGTCTGGCTGGAGTTTTGTCAGTTTATTTATCTCCTCTCAAAGTCAGCTTTAATATTATTGACTTTATTATTTTTTTGCTTTCTAAGCTATTGATATTTTCTCTGACCTTTATTGTTTCCTTTCTTCTACTGCTTTAGGTTTAATTTGCTCTTCTTTTTTTTTTAGTTTTTTAAGTTGGAAGCTTGGAAAATATTCTCTGTGCCCTAGTAAAGATGTGTATTTTACTGTCGTTGGGGAAAGTGTTCTAGAAATATCAGTTAGGTCAACTTAGTTTATACTTTGATTCAAATCTTCTTTATCCTTGCTGATATTCTCTCTCCTTTTTTAATCAGTTGTTGAGTGAGGAATATCAAAATCTCTGATGGATTTGTAGATTTTTCTGTTCTCTTTATAGCTCTGTCAGTTTTTGATTCATGCATTTGGAAGCTCAGTTACTAGATGCATAAACATCTAGATTATTATGTTCTCCTAATGAATTGACTCCTTTATCCTTATGAAATGACCTTTGTCTCTCTTCTTCTGGAGTAATAGAATAATTTTTATGATTCCATTTTGTCTCCTTTGTTGAGTTATTAACTATAACTCTTTGTTTTGTTACTTTAGTGATTGTTTTAGAGTTTATGGAATACATCCTTAACTCATTACAATCTACCTTCAAGTAATATTATACTACTTCGCATACACTATATAGAACCTTCTCAAGGAAGGGGAGGCTCAGAGAGTAACGACAGAACGTGAAGTGAGGAAATGGGCTGCTATGCTAAGTCTACATTCTTAGCCAGGGGGCCCTGCCTCTCTCTCAGAGCAAAGCTCTTCTCCTGTTGACTTAGCACAGGATAGAGAGGAAAGAATTGACAAAAATTGTGGAGCATCTCTGAACGTCCAAAGAATTTTCCCTTGAGAGGCTAAAGAGGAAGGTTTGTGGACCAAGAGTCCTTGTTTAATCTCCATGAGTACCTCCCACGGACTTGTTCACCAAACATCATTTCAACAGACTGTAGATGTACAACGCCAACATTTTCTCATTATTTAAAAACCAGCTTTCACATATGGGGTTTGAAGTTTGCCTGTTTAGTGTTTATATTTTTCTTCACTCACAATATTCTGACCTGTGAAAAAAAGAATACTAAGTGGTCAAGGTGATCTTTTTTAAAAAAGCTCTTAATATCATAGAAACTATGCTTTTTGTTTAACTTTGTGTTACTCTGGAAAGAGTCTAGTATTAATTGAAGAAAAACTTAAATGACTTGCAAAAAAACCGCTTTCTTCTCTCCTCGGAATTTGTGCTATCGTTGTCAGACGTTTTAATTTTACATATTCTCTAAAGCTTACACAACATGGTTATTGTTTTTGTTTAAACAATTATTTTATTTAAAATAATTATCTTTTAAAGACTTAAATAATAAGGAAGAAAACTGTGTTAACCCATGCAGTTACCATTTCCAGTCCTTTCATTTTTGTGTGTGTAGATCCGTATTCCCCACTATTTTTATTTTCCTTCTGCCTGAAGGATGTCATTTAACATACCTTGCAGTGCAAGCCAGCTGGTGATGAATTCTTTCAGCTTTTGTATATTTTTGTTTTGAGAGACATTTTTGGTGGGTGTAGAATTTTCAGTTGACTTTTTTTTCTGTCCATACTTTAAAAGTATTGCTTCACTCTCTTCTCCCTTTCATTTTTTCTGTTAAGAAATCTGTTATTCCTATTTTTGTTTCCCTGTTTGTAACATGTCTATTCTGTCTACATTTAGAGTTCTCTTTTTATCACTGGTTTTGAAAAATTTGATCTCTGTCTCTCAGGGATCACTGCCCTTCATTATCTGATGTAAGTGCCTTGCAGGCCATTGTTTCATGTATGACATGGAAGTATTTAGAAATTTGATTTTGTTTTGAAAGTATGCTCTCAACCTTAGTATTTGAAAATAACATCTCTTTCTTCTTTGTGTTATTTCCACTACATATATTTCAAAAAGGCAATGGCTTTATTTTTCAATACGTTGAATTATAGGTTTATGTCTCTGTTATTGATCCATATTCACATTTGTCTGTAATTAAAACCTGGCCATTTAAACATGTATTTTCTACTTGTTAAAATATCAGAAATCGTTTGTCACTTTATCATCCTGCTATTGCCAGAGTAAACACAACTATCTCTCATTCTCCAGAGATCCAGATCTTTACAGTTGGGTTGCTTGTTGAAAGTTTGTGGTCATCTTATCATGTCTACCGTACTCCTACAAATCCAAATTAATATATTCTGTAATATCAGGTTTTCACTTCTGTCACACAGGGAGAAACTCCAGAGGCACTCTTGGGATTTCTGTCATTGCAATGATCAAATTGTATTGAAATATCCACTTGGGTTTGGCGAAATCTTTGATGTTGTCTAAAAGAATGTGAGCCAGATGTAATTTCTGTCTTAAAAGATGTAATCATCAAAACCAATATCAATGCTGACAAACACCAATCAAATGTGTACATCCTTGTTGACATCTGAACAATCAAGTAAAAATCAAGGTAGTGTTAGAAACTTAAGCTTACAAATACTTACATTATTCATGTATGTAGCATATATTAATCTTCAGATATATCTGAGATGTTGTAGAGCAGAGTTACCTATACTTACCTATACTTACTTTTTTTTAGTAGAGTTTCTTGTTGCTTCCTAACCCTAACCCTAACCTACCCCCTTCATGATTCTTATCTGATGGCGCTTGGGATTGTCTGTTTTGTTTCACGTTCCCCTGGTGATACTGATGTGCGGACAGGCTTGAGAATTATTGTGTTATTTGACATTACTGGGAAATCAATATTTCACGGAAACAGATATTTAAACATGACTTTAAAGACCCTTAAGCACCACTTAAACAAAATTAACAAAAGTTGGTAGCTGCTTTTCTAAAATACTTTTTATGCCCCTCTGCCTTTTTAAATTGTATGCCGCACACAGTTTAATTTTCTTTGGTGATTAGAGACTGTCATGCCCATTTTAATGAACATCAGTTATTGTGCAGAGATACCTTTTGGGGCTGTTGAAATACATAGCACTGTTTACCTGTACACAATTTGACCCATATTGGAATGCTATTTGAGCTGGGTTCATTTCTGATGTCTTTCTTACTTCAGTCTGTTGGCTTTTACATCCTGCTACTGAGTGTATATCTGATTCAAGCAACCCTCACTTCTTTCTAATATACTTACAATAAGGTAAAGGTGCTAGCCTCTAGAACCAGGAGATCAAGATTGTTACAATTGTGTCTAAAATAAAATTTGGGGAAGGTGGCTATTCTCTCATGGAACAGTGAACATGGAGATGAAATTCTTAATGTCTGAATTAGCTGTTGGTAAGCCTGTGGACTGCCTTGACACTGAAGGGGTTTCTGTTATGTATAGAAAACACATCACTTAGCATCTCTGAAATTTCCAACTTAACATATGGGGTCACATCTGTTAAAGGATTATTACTCTAGAAGGGGAGTGATGTATAATTTATTAAAATAACCCTATGGGGAGACAGCAGTCTACATTTAATAAACCGGAATACTTGCTGGATCCATTGACTGCTCCCAGCTGAATCCCACATTATTTCAACAGAGGGGGCAGAGGAAAACAATTGCCCTTTATATAATGTTTACTGTGTTGTATTAGTTAGTATCTCTCAGCAGAAAAACATGTATGTTAACTGTGTGGTTTAAGCTTTGAATATTGAGCTCCTGCTGGCATGTACTTGATAGTTGACTCAGGAGAACAAAAGTCCGTTACTCCTTGGCTGTAGGAGGAAAGGAAGGGTCCGCCTGTCTTCTTCCCTCCAGTCATCAGTTAAGGCTGGCAAGTAAGACAGTCTCCCCTGAGTTGTCAAGATTTACCTCTTCTCCCCCTACTATATACCTGCAAGGTGGATATATCACATTAGAGGAAGTGGGCTCAGAAGGGGCTCTTTTTGGATCAAGCACATTAATTTTCCTTTTTCACAGTGATAACAAAGACTCCCGCCAGAAGCACTTCTGTGGCTGTCTGCCGATTGGGTTTCCCAACAGCCAATAACATGACCCACTATCGATATGAAAGCAGATTTATTTCAGACCCTCGTGTGAAGCATAGCAATAGAATACCTTGCACAATTCCCACTTGTAAATGAAAGACAAAAGAACTGAGAGCTCCCACCAACATCCCTGCCTGTGCCTTGGAGGAGCATTGGTAGATCTGGGCTTGCTTTCCCTGTACCCAGCAGGAGGAATTTCATCAAAAACCCTAGTACTGGATTCTTGAAGTCTTGAATATTTCACTCTGTTGTTTCCTTCTTTTTTGTTATTTGCCTTAATTTATAGATTTCCTCACTGCCGGACAAATTTAGCATGGAGGTTTTTTTTCTTCCACTGAAATCTATCACTGATTTTAAAAAGAAAAGCACAATTAACTTCCAGTTGTAACATAGGAAGACTAAAATATGTAGTGGGGTCTGTCGTGGTTTAACTGCTCTTTAACATGAATAATATTGAAATTAGCATTACATGATTATTTCAAAGCTTCAGGCTGTATCTCAGATATAGGGCACATTTTTCTTCAATGACTTATTTTGGTCTTACTCTTCCTTCCCTTAAATCATTTTGCTCTTTAGATTATTTTTTATCCAATTCCACCTTTGGATACCTATAACAAAAAGCAACCCTTCATGTTTTATGTGGTCCTGCTTGAAAACACAGTAGGGTTTAGGGAGCAAAGGGAGTACAATGGGGCCCCATAGCTCCTTAGTCCTTTGTTGACCCAGGAAATACAAACGGGTTGTAGGAATGGTTTGGCAAAGTTATTAGTTGTCCAAAATCTCTGCCAGAGAAATGTTTGACCGTAGAGCAAATCTGGTATCTTAAAAAAATTAGTTCCTCAAACGTTTATTAATAAGGTACGTCATACATATCTCCCATTTAATTAAAGAGCAGAAATTTAAAGGAAATGAAAATAAGGTATTATAGACGGAAGTCATGATTAATATTTATATGATATTTTATGTTTATGTTCCTTTATGGTTGGTAGGTAGGGGTCCGACGTTATTCCTGTTTCATGGAAGTGAGACTAAGCAAGTCATCTAAGAAAGGCAGAAGTGAGGCTCACACCCTGGCCTCCAGACTCCATACCCTGTGACCTTCCTGCTAAGCCAGGTGTCTCTGTGTAATGTGTACACGCTGGGTCTTTGAGACACAAAATGAAGGGAAATCACTGTGATTATTTAACTGCCTTTATCCTCTGAGACAAGTAGTACAAAGTTCAGCTACTTCCTTACACAACATAATACTTACACTAATACTTAATTCCACGCTGTCTTCACTCTCCAAACATGCAGGAACACCCTGGTGTCTGAACTTTTGGGCCAGATGCCGGGTATACAACGAAATGTTGTCAAAAGCATAGACACTGGAGTCAAGACAACCCCCAGCTCCAGTCTTGGCTCCTACTGTTGACAATTTGTGCAGCCTGGGTGAGTTGCACATGTCCAGCAGGGTAAGTGATCAATGAATGTCAACTGTTATTATCAGCAAATAATTTGACAAGGCATTAAGCAAGACTCAGAACATAAAAAGCAAGCTGCCTAGTGTAGTTTTTATGTTCTACTAAAATCAGCTGAACTTTGCAGTCCAAGAACTTACTGGTTAGTTGTGTCTAATTTTCTGCCACCGTGTTCTAAATTCTAACTATATGGAAAAACTAGAATGGAATAAGAAATATCGGTGTTCTCTATAAAATCTTCAGTGGGGATTGTCTCGCACTTACCTTGTGTCTTTCTCTTACCTTCCTCCTCCCTCCCCTCTTTTGTTGTCTGTTGGCACTTTTTGGACTAGACCTTCTTTATAAAGCACGCTATTCTCGTTCTCAATTCATTCTCTATCTTGGATGCTTACAATTTTCCGATTGTTTTTTAAATAACTGATACACCTAAGTTACAAATTGACATGGATATCCCCTTCTGGAATATCTTTTTTTTTAATTGAGTTATAATTAACATATAATATTACTTTCAGGTGTACAACATAGTGATTTGATATTTTTTATACATTATGAAATGATCACCACGATAAGTTCAGTTACCATCTGTCACCATACAAAGTTGTTGCAATATTATTGACTATATTCCCTACGTGACATTCCATCCCTGTTACTTATTTATTTTATAGATGGAAGTTTGTCCTCTTAATCCTCTTCCCCTTTTTCAGCCACCCGCTAACTCCCTCCCCTCTGGCGACCACCAGTTTGTTCTCTGTATCTGTGAGTCTGTTTCTGTCTTATTTTGTTTGTTCGTTTGTTTTGTTTTTCAGATTCCACATATAAGTGAAATCACACAGTATTTGCCCTTCTGTGTCTGACTTATTTCACTTAGCATAACACCCTCAAGGTCCATCCATGTTGTAGCACATGGCAAGATTTCATGGAATATTCTGATTCATTCGTGCTTGCATGTATTTATGTACATTCAGAAACATTTATTGAAGACTTTTCATGGGACAGACCATGTGCTGTGCTGGAAATAAATTATGAGGAAGACACAGTTCTTTCTTCACAAAAATTAACAATCCAGCAGTATGGGGGGTGGCGTGGGGAAGAGAGTGTACATCATATATAACCACATGGCCCACTTAAACACAGCCTGAAACTTTGCTATTTCTAGAAACAAAGTGTTGTATGAGCACAGGGGAGAAAGTTTTGTTGTTGTTGTTTTTTCATGAGGATGTCTTTAGATGACTTGATAGAGGAAATAGCATTTAAACTAGGTCTTGAAGGTTGAAAGAGAGTATTCTTTGGTAGAAATAGAGGGAAGGGTTTTCCAAGCTCCCAAAACCAAACCACCACCAAAAAAAAAAAAACAGCATGAGAAAAGTCACGGAAGTGTCACAAGTTCATGCGAAATTTGAGAGTCTGTGTAAAGGAAATGTAACTGCTTTGCAGGTAAGTAACAGGAGGTGAAGATAGAGTGGCTAGGAGACAGTTTGTCAAAGGCAGTAAAGCTGGTTCCAGGAAACAACTATGAAAGGGTTATTTCAAGATGTACGGATTTTTCTTGACTAAATACAACGTTTCAGATAGGTTTTGAGTTGGTGGGAGAAGTTCTCATTTTCTATCTTTCTTCCTCCCAGTAAAGTTAATTTAAGGTCCTTAATCAGCTTACAGTGTTGTATCAAAAGCAGATGGCAGCTCCGAGCAGAGTGGCTGGTTTGGCCCTCAGCGTGGGAATCTTGAATCCCGCCTCTGGCTGGGGTGCGGGGCTACAGCTGTCCACTCTTTGTCTTGCATGTTTTCAAAAGCCCCATTCTTGCTGTGCCACCTCTTACAGTTGGGGTGTACATCCTCTCTCTACAAAACTAAAACTCCCTGGACATGCATTTCAGGCCTCTTCTGGCTCTTAAAGCAGGTTCAGTATCACTAAGGCCACGTACCCATATGTGGGGAGAAAGCAAGTCAATGGCCGGGGTCCCAGAGCAATACCTCCACCAGTGTGAGCTTTCCAAAATTCTGGAAAGCCCAGATTCCCATAATAAGAACGTATATATTGCACCAAACCATAGTATCCAAGCAGGAGGAGATTTTTAGAAAAATAAAGAAAAATAACTAATGGTGAAAGTACAATGTCCCAAACTTGTGATTGATTTACAAAATAAATACTCTTTCCTCTGCTGGGAATGCTACTTCTATCTGGGTCTATACTTAAGTCCTCAATTTCCCCAGAAAGCTTTCCCTCCCCCTTCCCAAAAAGATTAGCACCACTCCTGGTCCGCCCTTATAATTACCCTCATTCCTCTAAGCATTCATTATCCATTTACAGCTTTCTCCCCAGTAGCCTCCTTGAGGAATGTTCTGTTGAATCCCCAGCACTTAGCACAATCCTTGAAACATGGTGGCTTTTTAGCAAGTAGTTGAATTGAATGAATGAATGAACCAGTGAAAAATGTGGGTCTCAGTCCAAAGCCTGGGGCCCCCTCCACTGCTTAGAGTCACACACAGAAGAGCAGCAATGGTTTCCTATACTTCAAGAGTAGTCAAATTTTTTTTAAAAAATAAAAATTAAAAGTAGGGTGCTTGGAGGGTGGAATGAATGATAAGAAAGAGACAGGAGCAGAAAAGGTAGCTGGGATATTAAATAAGGAGAGAATTTTTCTTCCTTTTTTCTTATATTTGCAGGGAGGAGCTTCTTAAGCATAGTTGAATTTGAGTAAGTTCAAATTACCTCCTGATAGGTTCATGGTTGGCGGCGGATAACTCAAAATCAGATTTAATTTTAATTTTGAAAGAACGATGTTTTTATGCCCAAATGCTTCTCATACTGATATACCTATGATAAGAGTCTTCACTGATTTTATTTTTTGTTCGTTTGTTTTTCTGGCCATGCTGCTCGGCTTGTGGGATCTTAGTTCTCCAACCAGGGATCGAGCCCTGGCCCTCCGCAGTGAGAGCTCGGAGTCCTAACCACTGGACCTCCAGGGAATTCCCGAGAGTCTTCATTGAGAATCGTGTGACTTGTCTCTTCCTTATAACTTTTTTGTCAAGTCAGGTATTGAGGTGTAATTTACATATGGTAAAATCCACCTTTTGTGGTGTGTAGTTTTGACATATGCCTTGACATCTAGTTACAATTTCTCCACCACACTTAAAATCTAGAACTCTGTATCTCAAAATTCTCTCGTGCCCTTTGGAGTCAACCCCTTTTCCCACCTCCAGCCTCTGAAACCACTAATCTGTTTTCTTTCCCAACAGTTTATCCTTTTCTAAAATGCTGTGTAAAGGGAATCATCCAGTTAGTAGCTTTATGAACTTGGCCTCTTTCCCCTAACGTGATGCACTTGAGAGGGATCCACATTGTTGCACGTATTCTTATCATGGCTGAGTAGCACTGCATTGTATGGCTCTGCCATAAACCGTCTGTCCGTCCACCAGGTGATGGACGTTTAGGTTTTGTCTACCTGTGGCTGTTACAGCGCTTCAGTGAACGCGTGCATATGAGTCGCTGTGTGGACGTGTGTCATCATTTCTCTTGGGCAGAGAGCCAAGAGCAGAATTACTAGGAAGGAGTTTAGTGTTTATTTTATGTGCTTGGGGGATCCATGGCGATGGAGTAACATGGACAGGTTGTGTTTCAGGAAGATCCTGAGGACAATGTAGAGAGAGAACAGACTGGAAGCAGGGAGACAGGTCCGGAAAGTTGCTTTTCTGTCTACCTTATGGCAGACCTTGCACCTTCCGTCACTTATCATCAGAGCATGTCGGGGACATAGAGAGATGCAAAGATCCTGTGTCTGTTTTCATGGGTGGTCAGCTTCTCCTCATGTACCATAGTATGAAAACATCTTCTTCCGTTGACCAAGTGGAGAGCAAAGGGAGTCAACATTTAATTTTTATATAATCTACATGTGTATTGTTAGTCTTTTTTCATGCCTTTAATTATTCTTTTATTTCCCTTCTTTTCCATTTCATTTGCTCTTAATGTTTCAACGACGGCAAGGGAAGTCAGGATTTGAAATGCAACGGGTCACTTTTTTTTCTTTCTTTGTGGTTTTGGAAAAGGACAAAATACTTGTAATGGCAGTGACCAAAAAGAAAAGTTCAAAGTTTTATAAAACATAAACATCTGGTTCCTAAGCCACTTTTAAAAATCCAAATTCAACAAAATTAACAACCCATGGCAATACTCCTAGGTCTACTTTGAAGGATTATTAACATGATTTAAATCAACTGAAAATTAAAAGTGCAGGATTTGTTCGGAGACCTTAAGAGAACCATTTGTAGAAGAAGAAACTAAGGCCCAAAGAGCCTGAGAGAGTTTGCTCCATCCTGTCACAAGCCCTGAGACCCCACTCCTGGTTCTGCAATAAGACCACATGTTTCCCCAGAACAAGAAGGAACAGATCTGGGTTTTTTTACAGTTGGAAAAATTGCCTTAGGCTTTTTATACACTTAAAAATAGTCATGACAGGAATAAACTTGAATTTCAAAGAGAAGAGCAATATTAACAGCTATTAAATAGGAAGGTTTGTGAAAAGAAATTTTATGGGACAAAGTAATTTCTCTTGGTAATGAGTGCTTCGAGATTTTTAATATTCTGTTTTTCGTGATGATACTGAAATATGTTGACACTGAGTACAGTATGGCTATTTAACAAACATATTTTAATGTTAACTATATATTTTGGATGTCCTAAGCTGCCAATAGCTTTTTCTTTTCCCCCCCTGTAAATAAACCTCATGTTAACTTTGACAGTGGAACATGGGAGATGCGCTTGGGAAAAGTCCTGATGCCAGCAGTAACCCTCTGCTCAGGTGCTCGCCAGGCTTTCCTGGTCCTGCTGTCGTCCTGCTGACAGACATTTCTGCAAAACCAAAGCGAGCAATTGCGAGACATAAGTCAGTGCTGGGTGACACGACACTAACTTCCACCATTTATAAATCCCCATCTCAGCCAAATGTCGATTCATTTCCCATGTCCTCAGCACGTATGCTAACATATCATGGCATGCCGTTGAATGTGCCCACTAGTCACTATTTTTTCAGTCTCTGCTTTAGACATATTTTTCAACAATAGGGGGCTTTGGGGCTTGGGGGGAGGAGAAGAGAAAGGTGGAATAAATAAGAGAATACCAATTTTTAAAAAATATATAAGGAATGATATATGTACCACATCTTCTTTATCATTCCTCTGTCAGTGGACATTTAGGTTGCTTCCATGTCCTGGCTATTGTAAATAGTGCTGCAATGAACATTGGGGTGCATGTATCTTTTCAAATTATGGTTTTCTCCAGGTATATGCCTAGGAGTTATATACGATGGAATATTACTCAGCCATAAAAAAGAACAAAATAATTCCATTTGCAGCAAATGGATGGAACTAGAGATTGTCATACTGAGTGAGGCAAGTCAGACGCAGAAAGACAAATATCATATGGTATCACTTATATGTGGAATCTAAAAATAGGGCACAAATGAACTTATTCACAAAATAGAAGTAGAGTCACAGAGGTAGAAAACAAACATGGTTACCAAGGGGGAAGGGGGGAAGGGATAAATTGGGAGATTGGGATTGACACATACACACTGCTATATATAAAATAGATATCTAATAAGAACCTACTGTTTGGCACAGGGAACTCTACTCAATACTCTGTAATGGCCTGTGGGGAAAGAATCTAAAAAAAGAATGGATATATGTATCACCAATTCACTTTGCTCTACACCTGAAACTAACACAACATTGTAAATCAACTCTACTCCAACAAACATTGAAACTATATTATATACAAGGAATGAAATGAAAAAAGTGATCAAAGTGTCAGCTTTATTACTGATAAAAGTCGAATTGAAGAATGGGACTTAAATGAGCAGGAATAATAGGTTTCGTAATCTTGAACCCAGGAATTGGACATACCCGCCCACTCCAGGCTGTGGAGAGCAACCCTAGTTCCGCCATGTGGGTGGGAACCCCTCCCTGCAGGATGTGGCATCCGCTCAGCGCATTAGTGGTACACATCCTGGGGGAAGGGAAGGGGTGGGACTGAGCTACACAAGCTTGTTGCTTCCCCCTAACTCAGTGATCAGATAAGTCACACCAGCTCCCCTGTGGGGAGAGGCAGGAGGCTAAGATACTTAGGAAACTTCCCTGTTTTTGGAAACCATTCAGGTGGGAAATGTAGATGGGAGAGGGGAGGTGTCGGAGGACGGACGGAACAAAAAGTGCCCACTGAACTGAGAAGGCATCTTGAGACCGAACAACGAGGCAGGAAGCCCCGTGTAATCAGTGGATCAACTTATTACAGGGTAACTTACTCACAGGGTGGGATTGGGCAGAAAATGATCTGGAAGCATTCGCAGAGGCTATAGCCACTGGGACAATTTGATAGTTAACCTGGGGTATGGGGTGCTTGGAAATACAGCGTGTATTCCTAAGTCAAGATTTATGAGTGGGTAGCTAGTCTTGTGGGCGCCCGGAATACGCCAGCAAAGGTCTTCATCATTGTTTGGAGACCAACAGAGCGTAGAGGCCACCTGGTCCTAATGATGATGGAACAATATCTATTAACTCTAAAGCCCCTGACAACAGAGAAGTGATTCACGGCACAGTACATTCCTGGGTAGTGTCAATGGAAGGACAGGAGGAACTGTCAGGCCCAAGATGGCATCAGCCATGCTAACAGCCATAGGGGAGGTGTCAAGGGACTGACCCCTTTGAAACCTCAGTGGCCACATCTGTGAAGTTAAGTTCCCCATGTCCAAGAGATTGAGAGAATAAAAGGAGATATGGCCTGGAGACCGGCACACAGTGAGTGCTAAAAAAAATAGTAGCGATTACTTTCAGTCTTCGGATAATTCCTCATGTTCCTTCTTCTTTACTCCGGTCACAGACTGACCAGGTTTGTTATTTGGAAACATGAATACAGCGCCATCCTCTGAAATAGGGCAAATCTGAGACAGAACAGATTTGTGAGCAGTAGCGAATTTCACTTTGGATCTGAGCTTGAAGCCTCTGTGCCCATAGGCACTTGGATTTATGATTTTTGTATTTCAGGAGAAAAGTAACTAGTTAACATGGAGCTCAGTTTGGAAATTAAACCGTGGAAGCCCTTTAGAGGCTGAAGACTGACCCTGATGAGCACAGCATGCTGCGGGGACAGGAGGAAAGCCAGGAGAGCGGGCAGCACAGAAGTCAAGGCGAGGGACCCTTTCAGGAAGGAGGGAGGAGTCCGCCGTGTCCGGTGCTGCAGGGTGGCCAGGTTGGATGGGAGAAAAAGGAACAGGGGGACTTGCAGAGATGGCCATACGGATTATTAGCTCTCAGATACAGAGCACTTACTGTATGTTGATCACTGTGCTAGTTGCCCACATGCAATATTATTTAATTCTCAAGAACGCTACCCCATGTTATAGATTAGGGAAGTGAGAGTCGGGAAAGTCTACCACCAGCTTGGCTTAGGTCACAGATCTGGGACAGGACAGAGCTGGGACTCAGGCCCCTACCATCTGACTCTTAACCACTGAGGCTCCTTCCTTGTGGACGACTCGCTTTTGCCTCCGTGGTGGGTGAGGACAAAGCACTGTGGGTGGGAAGGGAGCCACGAGGGAGGGGAGGGGGGGAGAGGATGGCGAGTTGGGGTGGGGAGGCTGAGGTTCGTCCTGGTTGGTTGGTTTGCTGGCTTTAGGATGGTGGAGACTTCAGCGCTATGAAACGTGGACAGGGGCTCAGAGGAAAGCCAGAGTGAGGAGGCCTATGGAGGCAGCAGAATGCGGGCCTGTGGGGCAGGGCGGGGAGTGACCTTAGGAGGGAGAACCCCTCCTCCTGCACCTGGGACAGAGCACAAGGAACTGAATGTGTTGGTTTAATGTCAGAGCATTAAGGAAGTTCTCCTCTGACTGTTGTCATTTCTCTCTACCTGGAACATCCGGCTTACCTTTCAGGGTCACACCTGGTCATGCTCTGAGCCCGGAGACGGGATTATTTGCTCTGGGTCCACCGGAAGGCCCCAACCCTCCCCTGCTGGTCATGACTTCAGGCTGAGTCAGCAGGAGGAAATTCAGGTTGCGTCAAAGACACGGTGCCACTCTGCAGGGGCTTACGGTTTGAAAAGGGACCAGGATAAGTACATAAAAGTCCCATATAATAGGGGGAAGAACCACACACACACACAAAAAGACATAAGCATGGTGCTGAGGATTTCAGTCGTGTGATAGAGAAAACAGAGCACTTCTGTGAGTGATACGTGGAGTGAGTGGGGTTTTCAGCTGGTCGTTGAAGGAGGGGGGCGTATTTTCAACTGACAAGGAATAAGCCATTTTACTTGGAGAAGGTAGCCTCAGAAATGGCAGAAAGCTTATTTGGGGAGCGAGGGGTGGTCCCATCTGGCTCGAGTATGGAATATGCTGGAGTTTAGGTCCAGGATGCAATGGAAGGGTCTTGAGTCCTAGACTAAGAAATCCTGCTCCCTTGAGAGTAATTTCCTACTTTTATCTGATCGGGAAACACTGTGGGTGTGTTCAGAGACAGTTGTAAGCAGCCTTTTGGGCTTAGCCAAGGAGTTGATCCTAAGAGTTTAGAAATCATACCTACCATTTTCATTCCAGAAATTAGGTCACTATCCTGAGAGTTTCAGGATACCAGAATGCACCCAGTCTCCCAAGAACACCTTCGAGCATCTGAGAAAAAGGGCCCTGACCGCTTCCCTGTGGTTTGGCAGTTACGGACTGGGTCATCCTGGGGATTGGGAGAGCCGTGTGGGGAGCTGAGCCAGGACTGTGCTTGGTTCTCCAGTTATAGGCTCGGGACCAACGCTAGGTTTCTTACTACTTTCGTAAATCACTATTCTCAAGAACTATTTCTAGACAAAAACATAAAATAAAAATTTAAAACCTCTTTTTTTCTTTCAGTGAAGAAAAAGAAGCCTAAACTATTAAATAAATTTGATAAGACTATTAAAGCTGAACTCGATGCTGCAGAGAAACTCCGCAAACGGGTAGGTGGTTTTGCTTTTCGCAGGAACACCCGATGGTTTCTTTGTTAAATAAACTCAGCCATTACTCTTGATTTGTTTTTTTAAAAAACTGTAAGAGAAACAACCTTTGAATAGAGTGGATTTTCCCCCAGGCACGTCAGCATTCCATGTGAAGTGAATCAAATGAAAAGAAAAACGGCAGCTATAATGGCCACATAGAAATAGAACTTTACCGGCAGGCCAGCCGACTTGGGTGTCAGCCCCTCCCATCACTGTCTACTTTGGTGGCTTTGGGCAGCTCACTTAGTCATTCTGAGCCTCCGTTTCCTTATTTTAAAAAATGAGACTAATACATGCTCTTCCTACTTCCTACTTGGTCTTTTCCAATGAGATAAGAGATTAAAAAAGAAGCATCAGTGCTGTCAAGTACCATACAAGTAGGGGTTTTCATTTTAAAGCAACGCGATGCAAAAAGAAAACATAGGTTAGTCCAATGCTCTTAGGACAGTTACTGTTAAGGTGAAATGATGTTAGATTTAAGATTCTTCTCACTTGGGGTTAACCTCACGCACCTCCAGTTTCCAGGGTGACTGAAGTTTTGCTTTGTCATCAGTTAATTTGAAATACTATTTGCGTGTGTTTCTGGATATTACAGTTTTTGGAAAGTCAGTTAACCCTAGATTGAAGTTATCTGTTCTCTTAACTCCATCACACTCATGTAATGATTGGGCCAAATATTTGTTATAATGTATCTAATGACACCTTCACTGAATCATCTACAGACGCACCTCATTTTATTGTGCTTCATGGATACTGGGTTCTTTACAAATGGAGGGTTTGTGGCAGCCCTGTATCAAACAAGTCTACCGGTGCCATTTTTCCAGCAGCATTTGCGCGCGTCGGGTCTCTCTGTCACATTTTGGTAATTCTCGAAATAAGTTCAAGCCCTCCACCAGCAAAAAGATTAGGACTCGCTGGAGGCTCAGATGATGATTAGCATTTTTTAGCAATAAAGTATTTTTAAATAAGGGATGTGTATTGTTTTTCTAAACATAATGCTATTGCACACTTAATAGACTACAATATAATGTAAACATAACTTTTATATGCACTGGAAACCAAAACATTCATGTGACTCACTCTGTTGTGGTATTCGCTTTATCGTGGTGGTCTGGACCCAAACTTGCAAGATCTCTGAGGTCTGCCTGTAGTTGTTTCTCATGAAAATTTCTCTCTCTACTCTGTACTTGAATTTATACTTGCATTTTAAACTAATACTCATTAGTTTTCCTGTAATGTGGTTTTTAATCAGTAGACATTAGCTGAAAAAAAAAAAAAGGAATAAGGGGACTGTCATAGGTAAGCGACAACAATAAAAACACCCGAGTTAGGCACTGAAGTGGGACGAGAATGTGCTTCCCCCCATATTTACTGGAAAAGTCCCAACAAGCATGGCGACGTCTGTAACTAGCATTAGGCACGGTTCCCAAACCAAAGCCTGGCTCACCCTGGTCAGCAGCTGATACAAAGGTAGTAACTCCAAAGAATGTTGCAGCAAAGTCTTTGTTCACTAAATTAACATCGAATGATTTCTGTGTCTGTCTTGTTTGACTTTATAAAATGCAGCCATCTACTATTTGATGAAAATTTGCATTTCTTAATAGAAACGAAGCAGGAATCTTCTTTTTCTATCACCTTGTTTGGCATGCTCCACTTTCTCTGTGCTACATGCCCTTGATGAAAATGGATGCCTATTTCACAGGTGACTTTAGGGATAAAGAACAAACGAACAGCTTTAGAGAAGGATTTTTATGTAATTATAATGAATAGTAGAGAAGGGCTCAGTTATCAAGGGGCAGATAAGTCAGTGAAGCATAAAAATGCTGGAACAATCCATGGGGTATTCTCCAGTTCTCGCTTATCTGGAGAAATTTTGATGCTTTCTTCAAGGAGCACCGTGGATCTATAACAGGGTAAATAAAGGAGGAAGAAGGGCCCACAGAGGCAATTCTTGCTTCTGAAACAGCAGGGAGCCATGTTATTGACTGCGTCATCAGTGTAATTAAATTTTTTAGGGTTGTTTTTATAGCTGGTAGTTTCAAATAATGCAGCCGACTACTGGGATTGCTACAGCCATAAGGCAGCAATGGTCAGAGGAGGCCTGGTCTCAGGCCACACCCATGTTTCAGAAACTGTGTGACATGAAAGTACGAGGTCACTTTAGTTTTCCTGCAAAAATGCATGGATCATATTTTAATCATCAATTTTTTTTATTTTATTTTTTGCGATACATGGGCCTCTCCCGTTGCGGAGCACAGGCTCCGGACACGCAGGCCCAGAGGCCATGGCTTACGGGCCCAGCCGCTCCGCGACATGTGGGATCTTCCCAGACCAGGGCACGAACCCGTGTCCCCTGCATCAGCAGACGGACTCTCTACCACTGCGCCACCAGGGAAGCCCAATCATCAATTTTTTAAAATAATATTTATTGCTTAAAACTCCTCCTTATGCCCCAGAAGAAGGATTTGAAATGATACACTGAAATATTTGTTCATTTGTTGGAATTAGTTTTTATTATTGTATTATAAGTGGAGAAAAAGAGAGAAAGAAGGGAAAACTTTATAAAGTCAGAGTAAGTGCGACACACGAAAGTTCACACCACAGGCTTTAAACGGGGCTGGGAAAGAAGTAAACTGCGGGCAGAGCAAGGAAGGGGTGTAGATCACACTGTCAGACGGATAGTAGTCCTCAGAATAGCTGTTCTGCACCAAGTCCAGAGAGGAACCTTATGCCATAGATCTTCATAAAGGGCCTAGTGATGGATGGCACAGCCTCCTCCCTAATGTCTCGCGCGCGTGTTCTACGTGACCTCCATGGGGTGTGTCTTAGTGTCCTTCAGCGCACCCGCTGACCTCGTGCCAGAACAGGAGCCGGGGGTGGCGGGGGGTGAGGCAAGTACATGTCTCTCCAGTGAACTGTCTTGGTCCTAGGATAAAATGTAAGCTGTGTTGAAGAACAGATGATTTTCAGGCAGTTCTTCGTGAGCACTCTATCCTGGGTTGAGTTTTTTAAGAAGAATTGTGTAATAGTATCTGGAGCTATATTCTCCAGCAAGAACCTGGGGAAGGGAAAGTTTTTTTCAGACTAAAAGCAAACACATTAACTTTGCCAAACAGCTGAGGTGAGGGCAGGACTGATGGTCCCTTAGGCAAGGCATAGAGCATGTGTGTTAAGGGATCCAAAGGATGCCTAGGACAGAGCCAATGTATTCCGTTATTTTTATAACCTTGATGGCCAACTAGGGGAGTGTTAAGCTGGAAAAAATACTTTCGCGGAGTTGTTATGAATATTGTTAATCCTATGGTTTAAATCTGGAAATGGTGCATTTAGCATGATTTTCACAAAAATAGCCTCAATATTTGCGATTTAAGTTGTGTAAGTCATGTGATAGGCGAAAAGTAATCCGTCCAAAGATATTCTGTGTCCTAATCCCTGGAACCTGTACATGTTACCGTGTTTGGGGAAAGGGTCTTTGCAGATATGATTAAGTTAAGGGTCTTGAGATGGGGGATTATCCTGGGTTATCCAGTTGGGCCCAAAATTCAATCACATGTTTCCATATAAGAGAGAGGCAGAGGGAAATCTGATACAGACGAAACAGGAGAAGGCACACACAGGAGAAGGCAACGTGAAGACAAAGCGGTGATTGAGGTGATGTCAGGAAATGCTGTCGCAGATTCTCCCCTAGAGCCTCTGGAGAAAGAACGGCCCTGCCCACATCTCGATTTCAGCCCCAGTGAAACTGATTTTGGACTTCTGCTCTCCGGAACCATGAGCGAATGAATTTCTGTTCTCTCAAGCCACAAAGTTTGTGGTCATTTGTTACAGCAGCCTCAGGAAACTCATACAGGTTAGTTAGAAGAAAGTCACACGGAGAAGGATATTTAACATGAATTCTTCATCCCTTACAATCACTCATAGAAGAAATAAAATGGTAGTTTTAGAAACTGTTATCCAAAATATACAAAAAAACTCATAAAATTCAATGATAAGAAAAACAACCCAATTTAAAAATGGGCCAAAGACCTTAAAAGACAACTCACCCAAGAAGATATTCAGGTGGCAGATAAGCATATGAAAAGATGCTCCACCTCATATGTTATGAAATGCAATTTAAAACAAAATGGATATCGCTACACACCTATTAAAAAGCCCAAAATCTGGAACACTGACACCACCAAATGCTTATGAGTATGTGGAGCTTCGGAATCTCTCACTCACTGCTGGTGGGAGACACAGTAGTACAGCCGCTTCGGAAGACAGTTTGGTGGGTTTCTTACAAAACTAAGCATACTCGTAGCATACAGTCTAGAAATCTTGCTCCTTGGTATTTAGCCAAAGGAGTTGAAAACTTAGGTTCTCACAAAAACCTGCACATGGATGTTCATAGCAGCTTTCATAATTGCCAAAAGCTGAAAGCAACCAAGATGTCCTTCAGTAAATGAATGGATGGATACATCTAGACAATGAAATCTGATTCAGCACTGAACAGAAATGATCTCTCAAGCCATGAAAAGATAGGGAGGAAGCTTAAATTCGTATTACTAAGTGAAAGAAACCAATCTGAATAGGCTACATACTGTATGATTCCAACCATATGACTTTCTGGAAAATGCAAAACTATGGAGACAGTGGATACATGTCATTATACATTTGTCCAAACCCCCAGAATGTACAACACCAAGAGTGAACCCTAACGTAAACTATGGGCTCTGGGTGATTTCAGTGCGTCATTGTAGGTTCATCAATCGTAACAAATGTACCACTGTGCTGAGCGATGTTGGTTATGGGGGGAGGCCGTGCACGTGTAGGGGTAGGAGGTACGTGAGAAATCTCTATACTTTCCTCTCAATTTTGCTGCAAACCTAAAACTGCTCTAAAAAAATAAAGCCTTTAAAAAAATTAATATCGTGAGAGACACAGCATATTTTAAATAGCGATACAATGATTTCTGACAACAAATACAACTTAGAGAATATGTTCCTGACTTGATTTATCTCAGCCTTCCAGTCCTCATTCTCTTTGCATTAACCTGTCTGTCAGATAAGAGATTACCTGAGGCACGCTTTATTGTCTCATGTGGGCTCACACATCCTCCCCACGCTACGATAGTAAGAATCATAATAGCTACCATTTTTCATTGCTTTCCATGCTCTCTGCAGCGGCTATAAGCATTTTATATATGTTATCAGATTTGACCTTCACAGCAGCCCGACAAAGTGATCAAGTACCCTCATTGTACCGGTGTCACAGATGAGGCATATAAGGCAAAGTCCTAAGTAAGTTGCCAGGAGTCACACGCCTCCTAAGTGGTGGAGCCCAGGGTCTAGCCAGTCGCTCTGGCTCTGGAACCTGCACTCATGACCACTCCTCTGTGCATATACTGTCTCCCAGACCCTCAGCGCCACTGATGGGCATGTAACAGGGAATAAGAAACCTCCTTCTTCCATGATTTTAAGGAACTTTAAAATATGGATATTGCCTGACTCTATTTAGTCAAGTTGTGGAGAAGTAGGTATCAATAATGATCAGGTAGTAATGTATGGTTTGCTGAGCCCAGCCACGTTTGAGGCGTAAACTCTGTTGCTGTGAAAACTCACTCAGTGAGGGTGACAACGTACAAACCACAGTGAGCTTGCATTTAAGCATGGAATGAATGGATTTACGGATTGATAGGCAGCTGAAGTGGTGGTAAAGTTCAACTCAGAAAATCCATCTCCATCGCACGGTTCCAATATTCTGACCTGCTGCCTTCCATTAGACACCAGGGGATGTGTGTTTCTCCTTGTGGATGGACTGCGAAGGGGAGAGGGTGCCTCACCCCCATGCCAAGACCCTCAGCAAGCTTACCTGTTACACATCCCGCATTTCCGCTTGCACAGTGGTGGTCAGAGACATACCACAGCTGCTTGGACCAGCTTCTTAAGGGCCCGCGTGGGCTTTGCGGGGAGGGGGGGGTCACATGACAAGGAAGCAGTGGGGTGCCCCAGCAACCCGGTGAGCCACATCAACCCTCATGTTCAACGGGTGACAACATCGGCGGCCAAGTGGCCCTGTCATCCTGCGTGCTTATTGCCTGCCGACAGTGCCCTTCTCATTGCAGACCCCAGGCATTCTAGCTGCTAGCAGTATGCTTCCCCCAACTGAAATCCTAAACTTTTTTAAGAGTGCATGTGGGAACTGTACATATATAGAGAAAATGCAATTTCTTTTCTTTTTTTTTTTTTTTTTGCGGTACGCGGACCTCTCACTGTTGTGGCCTCTCCCGTTGCGGAGCACAGGCTCCGGACGCGCAGGCCCAGCGGCCATGGCTCACGGGCCCAGCCGCCCCGCAGCATGTGGGATCCTCCCGGACCGGGGCATGAACCCGCGTCCCCTGCATCGGCAGGCGGACTCTCAACCACTGCGCCACCAGGGAAGCCCTGTTTTTCTTTTTTTAATTTTCATTGGAGTAGAGTTGATTTGCAATGTTATGTTAGTTTCAGGTGCACAGTGAAGTGAATCAGCTCTACATATACACATATCCACTCTTCTTTTCAGATTCTTTTCCCGTGGAGGCTATTACAGAGTATTGAGTAGAGTTCCCTGTGCTATACAGCAGATTCTTATTAGTTATCTATCTTATATATAGTAGTGTGTGCAATTTCTAGTACATCATTTGCCAGGTGTCTGCCTTTTAAAACATAAAGTGTATTTATGTTCATTTCTAGTTTTTTGTTTGTCATAATGCAGTTAATTATTTAGAATCTTAGGATAAAATTGTCTTAAACTAAGAAAGGAGTCCAGGGAATTTTGACAAAATTACCTGGTGAATATTAAATGACTATATTGAATAACATTATGCATTTAGATTTATTGTATGTATATAATTGCCTCTTCCTAACAGGGAAAAATTGAGGAAGCAGTGCCTGCGTTTGAAGAACTGGTTCAGAAGTACCCTCAGAGTCCAGGAGCGCGATATGGGAAAGCAAAGGTATGCTGAAACCTTGCTACTTAGGACACGGTTTTGATGTCCTTATGCTCTGTATAATTGGATTTTCAAACCCAGTATTTGCATTTTATTTTTCCTTTCTAACTTGTATAGAGAATCAGTTTCTCATGCATATACATAAATTCAAGCAAGAAATACAGTTTTAAATAAGACAATTAATTATTGCTATTTTGTATCATGAATTTAGTAACATTTTTTGCTCCCCCTCCATCTGGCTTCTCTCCGGTTTTGAAAAGAAAGTAAAGAATAACACTTTAGTCACTGATTTCCCATCACCCTCACGTTTGTTCCCTTTAGACCCACCACCTGGTTTTTACTTCAGCCTTCTTAGAGGTTTAAGAACCTCATTTTATCACTAGAGGTTGCAAAGTGTGCTTAGAAAAGACTTTTAAAATATAAAGTGGGATGGACTTTGTTCTCTGTGTAGTTTCTGTCAGCTGACTCATTTCTTACCCCTTACCTTCTCCCCAGCGCCTTCCGCACCTTCTCCTTTCTTCCTTTTTTTATTTAAATTAATTAATTTATTTACATCTGGCTGCATTAGGTGTTCGTTGGGTTGTGCGGGCTTCTCATTGCAGTGGCTTCTCTTGTTGTGGAGCACGGGCTCTAGGCTCGAGGACTTTAGTAGTTGTGGCTCTTGGGCTCTAGAGCGCAGGCTCAGTAGTTGTGGCGCACGGGCTTAGTTGCTCCGTGGCATGTGGGATCTTCCCGGACCAGGGCTCGAACCCGTGTCCCCCGCATTGGCAGGCGGATTCTCAACCACTACCTTCTCCTTTCTTATTGGACTTTCTCCATCTTCCAGCTCCTCAATTCATGAAGCTTTTCCACGTTCTTCTGTAGCTGGGAAACCCTCCGTGGGCCACATTCTGTTTTAGGTCCTGGGATTTATCATGAAGAACACTCTCGAGGTCTGTGTCCTTGTGGAGCTTATATTCCAATGGAAGATATTTTAAAAGTTTCTTACTCAAGTTTTTTGTAGTGAAAGGCCGCTCTGTGGCAGGCCTATTCTAGGCATTGCAGGCACAGCCATCAACAAAGCACGTGGTGTTTTCATTGTAATGGAGAAGACAGTGCATGAGACATAGAAGGAAGTCTCTTGCTTGCTACTGGATACTTTGTCAGGAGACAAAAATAAAGAAGAGCACAGCCATAGGATGTGTGAGGGGGTTGAAATTTTGGATAGGGTGGAAGGAAAATATCTCACCGAGAAGGTGATGTTTGAGCAAACCCCTGATAGTCTTTATAAATAAATATATATTTAAAGAATATTAGAAGGGTTAGAAACAAATGTATTAGAACATCTTATATGATAGTACTGCCATAGAGAAAAGAAGGTCATGGAATAAAGAACATGTTATTATGATTTTTTGTTTGTAGGTGGTGTGATTGAGAGTGACACAGCAACACTTACGATAATAAGGTGATCAGCAAAGGCCTCCCTAGGGAGGTGACAAGTGGCTGAAACATGTCAAGGTCGAGGAAGGAGCTGTCCAGGCAGAGGGAAGAAGGGGGGCAAAGGCCGTGATGCCGGGAATCAGCCTTGGCTTGATTGGAAGGACAGGAACAGGGGCGTGCTGAGGGAGGTGACACGGGCAGGCGGGACCAGGGCCTCTCAGTGCGCTGGGGGCCCTTGGAGGGTTTGTGCGTGGGTGTGCCCGTCTGGTTCTTTTTTTGTTTGTTTTTGTTTTTTGCGTTACACGGGCCTCTCACTGTTGTGGCCTCTCCCGTTGCGGAGCACAGGCTCCGGACGCGCAGGCTCAGCGACCATGGCTCACGGGCCCAGCCACTCTGCGGCATGTGGGATCTTCCCGGACCGGGGCACAAACCCGTGTCCCCTGCATCGGCAGGCGGACTCTCAACCACTGTGCCTCCAGGGGAGCCCTGGTGGGTTTTTTTAATAACGATCACTTTGGTTGCTTGGTGGAGAATGGATTCTGGTGGCACAAGTAGAAGCCAGACGAATAGGAGACAATTGCAGGTGCCCTCGAGAAGCGCTGGCTCAGACTGTGGTCGTGGCCATGGAGATGGAGCAGTGGACAAGGGCAGAGCTGAGAGGTCTTGATGATGGATTAGATGTAAGGGTCAGAGAGAAGACTCGAGGGTGACTTTGGATTTTCCTCTCCGTGCGGCTTGCTGGGTTCCAGACCAAGGATGGAAACCAGGCCCCCTGCAGTGGAAGTGCAGAGTCCTAACCACTGGACTGCCAGGGAATTCCCAATTTAAAGGTTTTTGGTTAAGCCATCTAAGGAAAGGATAGTGCCAGGTTCTGACCAGGAAGACTGGTGGAGGAACAGGTTTGGGGAGGTACAGAATCAAGCATTCGCATTTGGTCCTGTGAAGTTTGTGATGCCTATTAGAGACGCAAGTGCACGTGTCAGATAGATGGTCGGAGATATGTAGTCTGGAACTCTGGGTAAAAGCCAGGGATGATGTACAAATGTCAGGCAGTAAAGCTCCTCCAGCCCTGCCTGGGGGGGATGAGACTGTCAGCCCTGCTGGGAAATGGCAGATGCAGAGCTGCAGAAATTTTCCAGACCCAGGAGAAGCTGACAACACCCCTTTGGAGGGGGCAATGCCGTCACTTGTGGGTGACACTCACACGGAAACTAACGCATCTGGAGATAAAACGAGTGTGCTTTGCTCTGAACTAAAGGTGGCAACCACTTGAAGTCCAGATGCTCAAATTCTTCCTATCTCCCCCTTAAAAACTTATTAATTAAATTTGTATTAATTCAGTTTTAATAAATTAAATTTGTGAAAATTTAATGCAAAGAAGTTCCTTTTATCCATGGTGCAATACAGACTAGGTTTAGCAGACAGCAAATGTATCATTTCTATAAATTAATTTGGTCAGTAATCCTCCAAAATTGCTAAATTGTATTGCTATTAAGCAAGAGAGAATATATTTATTACCAAAAGATGGTGCCTATTCAAATAAGTGATGTGCTTTGCCACTAGTCCCGCAGTCATTTGATTAAGGAAAACCATATTAACTCGAAAAAATAATGATTGGGCCAAATGCTCATCGTGGCAAAAATGGTTAATGCTTTAGAATTTTTCTTTATATGTGATGTTAATTGCAGTTTCCAAAGTCTAAATAAATGCAATACTCTTTGCACGTGGCACTTGCTATATTTATACCCTTATTTACGGTCAGAATTTGAGATTTATGCCTCAGCAATATTTTTTATCTCTAAACTATTATGCTACAAGGTGTTATCAATATTAATGCAAAAGTTAAGCATGGTAAATTAAATTTTAATAGAATAATTTAAAAGAAAGCTTAAATTTGTAGGAGTTTTAAAAATAAAAGTTCAACAGAAGACGGATTTTGTAAGGAGGAGTACGTGATGACTTTTCCGTTCTTTGTTAGCAGATTAAACAATTACTTTGGAATATCCCAACAAATTTTTCAAATTCAGCAACATTAAGTTAAATAGAAACTACAGTATCTATCATTTCTAAAGTAGCACTGGGGCTTCCCTGGTAGCGCAGTGGTTGAGAATCCGCCTGCCAGTGCAGGGCACATGGATTCGAGCCCTGGTCCGGGAAGATCCCACATGCCATGGAGCAGCTAGGTCCGTGCGCAACAACTACTGAGCCTGCGCTCTAGAGCCCGTGAGCCACAACTACTGAAGCCCGCATGCCCTAGACCCCGTGCTCCGCAACAAGAGAAGCCACCGCAATGAGAAGCCCGTGCACCGCAACGAAGAGTAGCCCCCACTCGCAGCAAGTAGAGAAAGCCCACGTGCAGCAAGGAAGACCCAACATAGCCAATAAATAAATAATGAAATACATGAAAAAAAAAGTAGCACTGATAGTGTCTTATTCTTTGGATTACTGTGAAAATCAATTTTGACCAAATTCCTTGAACATCAGACACAAAATTATGAGCTCAATTCACTTTATTATCTTACACAAACCATCAGTGCCTCTCAGGCAGAAAACGCCACATCTCAGGCATCTTCAGGCATCTTCCTGCCACAAATAGGAAGGTTGGATGGGGAATTCATTTGAATCAACAAATGTCTTTCTGATGTTAATGTCCTGTAGCAAATGCTCAGTTTCAGGGCAAATCCTTTATCTACAGATGCTAAACTAATCAATATCAGTCAATTTTGATATTCAAAGCAAAGCCTATCAGTTTTGTTTAAGAGACTTTGAAGAATTACGTACTATTTTAACACTCATGTTAAAATTCCATTTCCGGAAGTTCTAAAATGTTTATACTTCATTAAAATGAAGGACCTTGAGGATGGAGGAGGGAAAGGAACAAGGCATGTAGTTGTATCATCTGTCTCTCATTTCAGATTGAGTTTAGTTAAGATATTTATTCCCCTCTATATAGAGAATGATGTCTCGGTTGACATTTGCCCTTGAACTAACCTTGAAGAGACCCTCCAGTTCCGGGATCTGTTTGGTAGCATGAAGAGGCTACCAAATGAAGAAGGTGAACAAGGTGGTCTCAGAAGGGCTCTCTCAGCTCTAGGACTCTGGCATTCTGTGATATCATCTATGAACGACCATGTTTGGGGGAGTTAACTCACCATAGCCAAACTCACAAGAAACTGATGCTTAAACAGAAAAGCCAGCATATGAATGTATAGAAGTCCATGCAGTCAGGATGACCAATACAGGATATTGACATTGGACTTTCTCTCCTGGTAGATAAGTCTACTCTGGAGACCATTTGCAGATATGAACAGATTGTTGTATATTCTGAAGCTTTTTTTTTTCCCCCTCAAGCACAGGTGAATTGCCTTTTCTAATCTAGAGATTTTCATCCTGTCAATTTTCCTTTATCATAAAACTGTCCACTGTCCGTCACCACTGATTCAATTCCAGCCCTTATTATCTTGGGAAACTTACCCTTATCAGTACATATTAACAAGTTCTTTCTTTGATGTGGTATTTTATGAAAAGCTTCCCACAGGTATCTTACTTTATCAATTTGTGCTTGTTAGTTAGATTCTTGTTAGTTTTTCATTTTGGGGTGGAGGAGGGATGTATCGTTTCCTTACTGTGTCCTCAAGCTGTGGAGTTAGACTTTGTTTCTGCAGGCATCTACATACTGCCTACAGCACACACTTTGTTTTAACAAGGTAAACATGTTAAATAGGATATTCTGAGAAAAAATTACACATGCTACTTTTAGCATCTATATCGTTTTTTCCTCAAATGGTATGCTTCAAATTGTAGTCTACTAAATCTGATGAGTTTTTTTTTTTTGTAAGGTTCTTTTTTTTTTTTTTGCTGTACACGGGCCTCTCACTGTTGTGGCCTCTCCCGTTGTGGAGCACAGGCTCTGGACGCGCAGGCTCAGCAGCCATGGCTCACGGGCTCAGCCGCTCCGCGGCATGTGGGATCCTCCCGGACCGGGGCATGAACCCGTGTCCCCTACATCGGCAGGCAGACTCTCAACCACCGCGCCACCAGGGAAGCCCCCTCTGATGAGATTTTGATGACCATTTTACAGTTCGCCCCTCTCTTCCTACCTCTAGTATTTCAGTCCCTGTTCTCGTGGATGTTAGCATGGATGAACTGCTCTGGTCCCTTTCCCATCCCCTCTCACCTGCTGAAGGATGTCATTCTAAATTTTGTGTCCCCTGCATCATCAGATTTCCGCCCTCTCCTGGGTCTTTTGCATCAGCTTAGAAACATGGTGTAATATTTCCCATTGTTAAAAAACACTCCCTTGTCTCCACATTACCCTCCAATTACTGGCCCATTTTTCTGCTCGCCTTTGCACCGAAACTCCTTGAAAGAGGTGTGTTCACCTCCTCCCCTCCTGTTTTCTCTTGAGCCTCTCAGCTGCGGGTCCCCAGCAGCCCCATGGAAATGCTCTTGCTGGGACCCTCAGGGGCATCACATTGTCCCCAATCCAGAGTGATCTAGTTTCAGTTCTCATCTTGTTCAACCTGACAGCCACTTTTGATACAGTTGACCACTCCCTCTCCATACCTTTTGTCACTTGGCCTCCAGAATACCACTTTTTAAATTGTTATTTTCTTCTCTCTTCCTTCCGTCCTTTTTGCTGGTCCTATCCTGGTCCTTTCTGACCTCTGATGACCTTGGAATCTTGCAGCTCTTTAGAGTTCAGTTCTTGGACCTCTTCTTTGCTCTGTCTACACTCACAGCTGCATCTAGCTTCTTAGCTCTAAGTACCCTCTCTATCCTCGATGATTCCCCAGTGTCTCTCTCACTCTGACCTCTCTCCTGAACCCCAGACACATGTAGGCACCTTTCTATCCATATCTCCACTTGGGTACCTAATAGACATTGAAGCTTAAATTTGTCCAAAACTGAACTCCTGACCCCATATCCCTACAAACCTGCTTCTTTCTGCTCTAGCTTCCCATTCTCAGGAATGACAGTTCCAACTGGTCACTGCTCAAGCCAAAAATGTTGAATTCATCCTTGACTTCTCTCTCCCTTTCTCTTATACTCTACATTCAGACCATCTGCAAGTCTGTTGGCTTTGACTTTCAAAATGTACCTGTAATCCGACCACCTCTTACCACCTCATTACTGCCACCCTAGTCCAAGTTGCCATCACCCCTTGTCTTGATTCCTGCCAGAATGTCCTAACTGGGATCTCCACTTTTCCCTTTACCCACCTCTGTCTATTCTTCACATCACTGCCAGTGTCCCTTCGACTCATACAGGAGATCACGTCAAAAACCGTCAGTGTCTTTCCTTCTCATGTAGAGTTAGTGTAGTAGGATTGGCAGTGGCTTACTCGGCTCTTCATTACCCGATGCCCCACCCCCCATCAGTCTCCTCCTAGCTCCCGTTCAACGTACCAGCCTTTCCTCTATTCCTCACTTCTGCCTCAGGGCCCTTGCTCTTGCTGTCCTCTCTGCCTGGAATGTTCTTCTCCCAGGTATTTTTGTGCCTCACTACTTTCATGTCATCCCGATTAAACTAGCATCCTTCCTGCCACCCCACGCTCAGTACACAGAAGCCTACATTATTTTTATCCACAGCACTTACGGCCACAAGACACAGGATACTTTTATTTGTATATTGACTTTCCCTTCTAGAACGAAGCAAAATGAGAAAAGGGCTTTGTCTGTTTTGTTCAATTTGTCTGCCACCTGTCTAGAACAGAATATAGTTGTTGAAGGAGTGAATGAACACAGGAATAACCTAGTGAAAGAACAGGAACTGTGGACTGGAGTTCTGTCTATTAATGATGTATGACAGGATATAAATTCCATCAGCCCTCACATATATTAGTCTTGCTTTTATGATAGCCTTTCTCATCTGTAGCTTAGTAGCTAATTTTTCTTCATATTATTAAAATAACATGCTATGTTGCTTTCCTTTATTTTTTTAATCCTTGACAAAAAGAAAATTTGAATTTGTCTTGAATTACTTTTAAAGCATGTCCCAAAGTCGACTTTTCATAACTATTTTGAGCAACTGCAAATACAGCTTGTCCTGGGACATTTCTCCCTCCCTCTAGTGTGAAGATGATTTGGCTGAGAAAAGGAGGAGCAATGAGGTTCTGCGCAGGGCCATCCAAACCTACCAAGAGGTGGCCAGCCTGCCTGACGTCCCCGCAGACCTGGTGAAGCTGAGCTTGAGGCGGCGGTCAGACAGACAGCAATTTCTAGGTGAAATGGAGTAAGAATCAGTTCAATGGCAATCAATGGCGTGCTTTTATCTGGAAAAACCTGCAGGCTGTGTATACTTTTAGAAGAGTTCAGTTACATGGAAGGAAACCTGAGTTTTATAACTAATTTCAGGCAACTTCTCCGATTGTGTCAGACTGAAAGAGTAATCCTTCTTAATTACAAAGATGCACATGGTACTTTGCCACTTACCCATCCCCCCCACACACACTTTAAGGAGAAGGCAAATGGAATTCTGAGAGGTTGGATACATTGCCTAAGGGATCATAGCTAATAAATTAAAAGGTCTGCAGTCAAAAACTTCCTATCATGCCAAATTCTTCTTTTCTCTCTTAACGATAACCGAGTGATTCATGGTGGCTGAAATCATCGGTTCAACGGTTTTTATGGAGGAATGTTAGGAGTTCTAAGCACTCTAAAATTTTTACCTGTAAGTTTTGACTCTATACTAAAGAAAATGATAGAAAAAAAATTTTTTTAATCACTAAGTAAATTTGCAAATGCTTTCATAAGAGCAGCATAAATCATCCTTTCTAACTGACCCAGGATCCCAGTGCGAAAGGCAAGGGAGACTCCCTGTACCCTAACTTCATTATAACCAGGCTAGTGATTGGTTCTCTCTCACCTAAAACGCCATCGGTAAGCCAGGAGGGAAGAATCTAAGCCATGTGTAACCCCTAAGGTGGGTTCTCTGCTGGCTGGATAAGTTTATGTAGACAAATTATCTTGATTACACTAGGAAATGCTCATAAAAGTAATATTCAAAGTCAACTGAACTTTATATCAAGGATAAGTGTTGCTTTGGTAGATGAGTAAAATCTGTGACAGGAGTAGAACCTAAGCGATGATTGGGAACTAGAAGAAATGGTCTTATTCTAGAAGAATGGACTTATATTCATAAGGGCCAGTCCTAGGGAAGGAAAACATACAGCACACATACAGGATGGAAAAGGCAAGGCTGGGGCTGCATGGAGGCGCTCGCCGTGGGCGCAAAATCAGTGTCACTGAGTTGTCCTCTCTCCTAGGGCTCTGACATGGCTTGCTTAGAACTGTGGATTTTTTACATTAATTTTAATTTTTTTTAAATGTATAAAATATGCATCTTGATGACTGAATTTTTGGTGCCCTCTTAAACTTTGCCTCTCTTGCCTCACCCTATTCCTGGCCCAGAGGAAAGACAGCCCACCAGTAGATTTAACCTTCTTTGGAAACAGTCCTTCAGTATTTGAATATAGTCTTTCCTCCGAATGAGAATGAGGCAAGTTCACTAGAGGAGGGACTCGTGTGCAGACTAGGTGGTGAAGTCCCTTGCGATTCAAAGTGGGGGAGGATTTGGAGATTGGACGCCAGTCCCCACACTCCCCTCTTCCTGGTTGGCAAAGTCAGCATTCATTGCAGTGGTGCAGGAAGGCTTCCTGGAGGAGGTGGCGTTTAGCTGACCTTTGAAATTGGGCTACCATTTGAGAGGGCAGTCTTCTCAGGAGAGGAGAACTTTCAAAACAAAGTCATGGAAGCAGGTGCAAACTATTATATATAGGATGGATAAACAACAGTGTCCTACTGTATAGCACAGGGAGCTATATTCAGTATCCTGTGATAAATCATAATGGAAAGAATATTTAAAAAAAAAAAGTGGAAGGGGCGGGGAGGACATGGCAGCAGGATGGACTCTCACCTGGGCCTTTGTCCTTTATCTATTTTATATAGAGTGGTGTGTATATGTTAACCCCAAACTCCTAGTTTATCTCCTGCCCCTTCCCCTTTGGTAACCATAAATTTGTGGTTCAACAGGGGAAGTTTAAAAGCATCAGAAAAGTGAGCCCAAGTGGGGCAGGTGGGGGAGGAGGGGTACAGAGAGGTAGAGTCAGATTTATTAGTGAAGGAATGAAAGGCTGAGCAAACCATCCCAGACTGGTGAGGAACGGGGAGCGGCCCGTGAAGTGAGTTGGTGGTGTTTTATGCCAGTTTTCCTGTTACTGGAGCGTCCAAATGCATTCGCTCATTGATGGTCCTACCATGTCTTGTCTGATTTTCAGTTTATGGTCAGCAAAGCCCTTTAGGTAATTAATTTTGTCATGTGGACTCTCATTTTGCACATTCTCCCTTATACAATTTGTCTTTCCAACTGTGGAGAGGAGTGATGACAGTTGGCTCCTGAAATCTTCAACGTGCATCCAACAGCCTTAAAAACGACTTGAAGCTAGGTTTTCATGACTTGTGTGTGCATAGGCCCCTGTCGTCCACCAGAGGGTCCCCTAATACTGGATGATGTCTCCTTTGCTCCAGGACTAGGTCATTACTGAGAGAAGAGGACAGCATAGTACTCTTATTTGCCTGTCCTGTAGTCATAATTTTAATGATAATAAATCAAAAATATCCCAGTAAACATTTTTCAATAAGGAACTGGTAACTAAAACTTTCTTAAGAGGGAATTTGACATAAAAGGGGAAATGTTGACAAATTTAGAAAACAGGAGTGTCTTTAAAGGATTTATACTCAGCGTTATATTCAGTATCTGTTTATGGGAGTGACTGATGCCTCTGCAGCTGCAGGATGAAATTCGAATGGGTACTTAGCCATCAGTATCTACAATCAGATTTAGGCTGGTCCTCAGGCTCTGTTGAGGAGTCTCTTACGATTTGTAGTCTCAACACAGAGGTGTACAGAATCTGCTTTTATTTCTATTTTTTTTTCTTCCCACCAATCAGGTCACATGAGGGGTTCCCTGCTTACTCTACAGAAATTAGTTCAACTATTTCCCGATGACACTTCCTTAAAGAATGACCTTGGAGTGGGGTACCTCTTGATGGGAGATAATGATAGCGCCAAGAAGGTTTATGAAGAGGTAAGCAAGTAGCAGTTTGCTACTAACAATGAATCAGATTATTTTGAACGTGAAGTTCTTATCTTATTTGTAAATTGCATTTAATACACCTAATCACTCAGTCTCTTTAAGTTAAATCAAATTTGTCTCATTATAGTTGACATATCCTAAATTTTTTTATCTCCCTTTTTTTTTTCCACTTCATCAGAAGATTTTAAATTTTAGTTAACACTTGGTACATCGAAACCTTCAACCTATAATTGTGATTTTTTTTTTTTTTTTTTGGCGGTACGCGGGCCTCTCACTGCTGTGGCCTCTCCCGTTGCGGAGCAGAGGCTCCGGACGCGCAGGCTCAGCGGCCATGGCTCACGGGCCCAGCCGCTCCGCGGCATGTGGGATCTTCCCGGACCGGGGCACGAACCCGTGTCCCCTGCATCGGCAGGCGGACTCTCAACCACTGCGCCACCAGGGAAGCCCAATTGTGATCTTTTTAAAACTTATATATTGATATTTATCAGTCCACAAGCAGCCTTTCTAAAAGTGTTCTTTGTGATAGGAAAAGGAACTGAAAAACTTATGAGCTTAAACTCATGAACTTAAAAACACTAATCTTGTACGTTTTTTACTAAAAGACCAAACTAGAGAGAGACTACAGAACGCAAGCCTTTTGAGCACATGAAATAAATGACTCACCTTTCAGAGGGCACTGACTACCTGATCTTCTAGCAAGGATACCTTTAAAAGGATGTCTGCCTTATAATGGATGCTCTAATGAATAACTGCTAAGTCACAAGTAACTATGTAATCTAGAGAACTATGACTCCTTCAAGCAATGAGGGGCGTCGTTTGGTACAAGTTAAACAGGATACCAAATGAACTTTGAAGCTGGACCAAGTTAATGCATCTGTAAAAGAAAGATGAACACGTTTACTTGTTATTCTTTACTTTAGGCCTCGGGATCAGTGGTTTTCAGGCTGGTGCACTTTGCATCAAAATGCAAATGTCCCTACTCAGTAGAGACGATATGAGTCCTTCTATTTTTAAAATGCTGTCAGGTATAGTGATTTCATACTCAGTCTCGAGACTGGGTCCACCCACAAAGTGGTGCTTTCCTCCTTTTATTGCCATTGGTCCCATAATTGGGAATCACTGGATTTGAGTGAAATCGAACCCCTTTGGGTTTTGCATAGAGGAGGGATAAAATCTGACTTAGGATTTAGTGTGTCCTTTCAGGACCCACGTGGAGAATGGGTTACAGGAGAGTGGGGCTGGGGTTCGAGGATCGGCAGTTAGAAGGCTCCTGTAAGAAGGTAGCAGAGAGATGATAGACTTGGACCAGGATGGCAGCGGTGGAGGAGGTGACAAGGAGTTTGATTCTGAATATATTGTGATGGTATCATTGGCTGGATTTGCTAGTGGATGAGGTACAGGCGCAGATGCAAGATGGAAAACACTAAAATATTGGCAGAGTGCACTGTGGACTCACCAAGAGTATGGGGTCCCTGCCCAGCACACTTACTCCTTCTGTGTAAAAGATCCCATGACTCCCTTTTCCTACTCAGGCTCAAGGGTGAAGAGAAGCTGTAGGATAGTCATCTTTTCTCTGCATGCATTCAGCTCAGACCTTCTTCACCCTTCACTCCTGGTCTGTAAACTAGTTTCTCTGAGCAGCTTCACAAGTTGAATGTTGTTTTGGTTTCTCACTGCTAATATTTACTTTAGAGGCATTTTGCGTAATTTATCTTTAATCATAGTAAATGCATATGATAATAAACCATGAACTGATTGATATTTACCTGGCTTTTATCACAGAATATTGGATTTGGTCACCACTTTATCCTCAGTCCTTAAAATAGTCTGGGTGTTCAAGAAATGTATGATGGATCGTGATATATTTTCAATGCAAATCTACATTTTCTCGTAATTAAGGCAATGTGTAAAGCATGTACATAAAGAAACGTGTAATAACCATTTGGAGTTGACTTCAAGTAAAGCTAATTGAAAGCAGTTTTTCCTGATCGCTACAAAAATACTGAAGTCGTGAAACTGACAGAGGTTTTGCTGATTTGCATCGTTAAAGCGATGCTTTGATGGTCATTGCCTTTTCATTCATTTCTTCATTCTTGGAGAACATTTTGAGTTGAGGGGAATTGGGGCCATTTAAGCCTAAGGTATTGCAATGAGAAAAAACACTATAGCATTTTAAGCTATAACATCATAATCCAGTCCAAGGACTGTACAGCAAAGCTAATTAAAATTTGTTGTGATGGTCATTTGTAGAATTCATAGTCCATCACAATAGCTTTTCGTTTTCTTTGAGTTTAGGTTCTGAATGTGGCACCTAACGACGGCTTTGCTAAAGTGCATTATGGCTTTATCCTGAAGGCACAGAACAAGATCGCTGAGAGCATCCCCTATCTAAAGGTAACTCCCTCCCTTCCTCTGTTTTCCTCTTCTGATCCCTTTGAGTCATTTGGACACCCTTGATTATGTATTGTAGATTGATTGGCATGCACTGCTGACTCTTTTCAATGCTGAAATGTACACCCTTGGACCGTGACATTCACAGACAGTGTGGACCTTCAGCATAGTCAAGGGTATCAGAGGTAGAAGTACCAACTATGTGAGCAGAGACTATTTGGAAAAACTTTTATGAAGACATTCCTAAAACTGCGGTTGTTATTAGTTGATAAAATATTTTAAAATATGGACAATGTGTTAACTGTTACTTTTACAATTTAATTATACATTGAAATGACTTTGAACAGGGCTCATGGAGACCTTTACAAAGCGAGGTAATCAATGCAGACTGAATAGGTCAAATCCCCAAGAGCCTGATAGCCTTAAAGACTCAGATTAAAATATGCTATCATTTTTTTCTCACATAAAAATTGAAGTTCACCAGAATCACATTTGGTCTGGCTCAGGGGTCTCCAACAGAACTTACTGCCACAAAGGAAATGGTCTTTATTTGTATTCTCTAATATGATAGCCACTAGCCACACATGACTTTTGAGCATCTAAAATGTGGCTGCTGTGACTGAGGAGCTGAATTTTTTATTTTAATTGTAATTTAAATAGTAACACTAGCTACTAGCTACCATATCAGCCAGGTAGCTGACTGACTACTTGTGAACTTTAAGTAGTACTTTTGTGATCCACCTTTGTGATCTCTTTCTTTCACATGACTTTGATCCGAGATCCCAAATAGCGACCCACTGATTGCAAGTAGCTTGCGTGTTCTATTTGGCCAGCATAATTCTCTTAAAAACAATTTTAATTGCTTGCCTTAGTTGAAAATCTGAACATTTTATATAATCATGCAGATTTCTGGTGTCTCTGGAAAGTTCACATGTGGCCCACATCTCAGCACAGGAGCTGAGCAATGGTATCCCCTTGAGGTGGGCATGCACCCCTCAGTCGGTCTTGGCTGTCACTGGGCCTCTGCAACCTGCCTGTTCCCTACCATAACCCTGTGGGCATGTGGGTTTTTCTGATTTAAAGTGTTCCCCTTAGATTTCCTTTCATATAATAAGTACTCTCCTGGCTCAGAGGTGAGGAAGTGGAGGGCAGGGTTGGTTAGTTAATGAGCAAAAGGGCGTTTATTTGAATGTCAGTCAGTCAGGAGCCGAGATCACAGCTCTCCTCTCATGAGTGATGCTTCTGTTCCGTGCTATTTTCCAACGTTATGCAAATAAAATTTCTTCTGAGTAAAAGATAACGGGCTCCTTGTGAAGAGGCCTCAAAGATGCAGTTTTGTAGACATTCAAATACGTTGTATCTTCATCCTTCTTTTACTTTTCTAAATTCATTCTCTTGCTTTAATATTTTCTCTCTTTCTGATTTTTACATAAATTTAAATTTCAGTTCTTTTGTGGACAGTGGGGATGGAAATCAGCTGAGTGTTTTAGGATAGGAGGTGTTTAATAAAATTAAAGATTCCAACTGGCTTTAATCCTGTTGTATGTTCTGTCAAAGATTTCATTGAAAAGTGAGGACACATTTGTTTTGAGTGGAAAAAAAATATTATTTGCTGTTGGGTCTCTATCATTTCAGACATCTATGAGCAACTAACCATTTTGGTTCAGGGATAAAAAAGCCTCTAGATGACATATGGTCAGATTTGGAGAGCAAAATAAATGTGATAGAAACTCGGACAAAGAAATTCTTTGAGAGATTGAAATACGATTGCGCCTGCAGAGACAGTTCCCCAAGCCTCAGACTGATTTTGTGGGGTATTCCACTGTTAATTGATGATGAATATATTGTTAGGTTGGAATTTATCACCTCCTTTTGGCTTTGCATTGTAAATGTTGACCAGTAACCTAACTGCCAAACTTTAATATTGAGGTGATTTTCTGATTCTTAGAAAACATTAAGTCAGTCAATGAATTAAATCTGGTATTTAATTCTTTCATAAATACTGGCACTGTCCTTTCTACAGGAAGGAATAGAATCTGGGGATCCTGGCACTGATGATGGGCGATTTTATTTCCACCTGGGGGATGCCATGCAAAGAGTTGGAAACAAAGAGGTAATGCGTTCGTGAACTTTTTGTTCTCTTTAACGGAAGATAGAGGAGGGGGAAAGTATTTCTATGAGAGAGTTACAATTGAAAAAAATGTGTTACGCATAAACTTTTGAAGGTGGTGATTTAAACTTTTTGTAACAACCTGACAGTTCTTACTAAATCCTATAAAGAATTTTTGGGATTTGACTTTTATAATTTCTTTCAAGAAAGTATCTGAATAATCGTGAGTAGCCTGTAAATTAGTGTGCCTGTGTGTATGTCTGTGCGTGTATCTAGAGATAGATATTGCCTTGAAAAAATATTTTTAAAATTATGAAATGAAGAGATGTGTTTGAAATATTGAAAATATTTTTGAGATAATTTTACAGTTTGCCTAGATTTATTTTTATTTTATTTTGGAATTTAAAAAGTAGTTATTTTTAGAATGAAGTCTTTATTCAGCTGATTCCTAAGCACACTGAACCAGGTAGTTAATTGTGTAATTTACCTTCCAAAATATTTAATGCCAAGTTGAAGATGAATACCTATAGCTATAATAATGACTGCTATTGACACAGGAAATATAGCAGCTAAAGCAAATCACATGTTTTCTTTGTGATTATTCCTTTTTTTCTGAGTACAGTGTCAGCTTCTTTAAACATAACATTTGGTCATTAATCATGACATCATACAATGTAAATTCCCAAACTCTCACCATCCACTGTGGTTCACACACCATTGCTGGGCTGTCCTTCACCATCGCATGGCTCTAGGCTGGGCTGTCCTTAGAGTCGGGGATCAAAGGCTGTAGTGAGTCCTTGGCTTTTTGTAACCATGCATTCCATATATGTAATAAAGTGACATCTAAGGATAACATAGCTTCGGGTTTCTAAAATTAATAAGAACATGGGACCATTTGGACAATTGAGGGTTCGTTGGAGCAAGGGGTTTTGTGATGGGGTAATTGCCGGCTAGTGACAGGAACCAATTTCGGGTAACAGAAATTTGTATAATTGACACTGTTTTCTTTATACATTTCTGTGTATCTATACCTTCCCCCCTCTGACCTACCAGTCAATCAACTGGAATAGAATGAGAAATGAGAGGCAAGGAGAAAGAAGGGAGAAGAAATTGCTGATCAGTACGCACTTTTGTGTTCCTTCATTCTTTTAAGATGTAAATGCCTGGTACCTCCTTTGAATGAGAGCGATAAGAAAGATTTTGCTACAGTATCTAACACTTGATAAGTGTCCATATGTGATTGCTATAAATGTAATTGTCACTAATTAATTTACCTTTTAACATCTCATGGTCCAGGACAAAGGCAGATAAAAGAAGTCTGTGATTTATTCTCACATCTTAGATGAAAACAGCCCTTACTTCAAGGGCAAAGAATTCACTACTACACATTGTTAGGGGCTTGGGATTTGAACCTATGGGATTGTTCTATCAGCTTAATTATCATTAAGATGCAAAGAACAGCACAGTTCTTGAATTTAAATGCTCACAAAGATTCATCCTTATAGGAGAAACAAGCCTATAGAAATCCCACGTTAGCATATTCTCCATATTAGATGTTGAGTCTGAGTTGACTCTCGTGCTCTTGAGTTTTCATACCGGGAAGCAACCCTCCTTCATGCTCTTAAGCTCTGCTCCAGGCATGAAAAGAGAAGCAAACCCACAGCCTCTGTGCTGCAGAAGCTGACAATAAAGTAGTTTTGACTTTTCTCACGGGATCATTTCGTATGGGCAGGAAGTGGGAGAAAGACCAATCGTGATACTCTTGTAGCAATTCAGCCTCAGCTTTTCCCAGAATTTCTGTAACTCCCAAATCCACATTCGAGCTCCCGTCTCCTACTCAAAGTCCACAATCTACTGCCTGCCTAGTTTCTCCACACGATGCCGCAGTGACAACTCACTTGTTCTCCTCTAAACGACGTTTCTTCCTGGGTTCTGGCTCTCATTGGATGGTATTGCCAGCTCCCAGGATCCAGACTTGAATCAGCTTAGCTCCGCCCTTTCCTGTGACAAGCCCCCTCCTCACTCCAGTCCGGTCAGGTCAGTCAGCTTCTTCGGAGGTCTGGCGTCCATCTCATCTTCCCTCTTGCTTGGTCGGTGTTCTAATTCCAGCCTTTGTTACCGTCCACCTCTGTGATGGCTGCGAGAACCTGGCTGTCATTTCCTGATTTAGTCTTACTTTCTTCCAGGCATCTTGGGCTCAAGAACCCCATGGTGCAAAATAGAAATAAAGCCCTCTTCCCAAACGATGGCGTTCATGGTTCTCCCAGGCCAGTTGAACCACCTGTTCTCATCACAAGTGTGTGTCCCATGTCCCACTGTGCACCACGCTCCAGGCAGAACAGGCTCCGGCTGGGGTCACGTTCCACGGGCCCCAAACGTGGCCTGGGCTTTGCTGAGTTAGACTCTCTTGACATACTATTTCTATGTAGTTCTACGTAGCTATGTAGTGAGTGTGTGTGTGTGTGTGTGTAAACTATACCTGGCATTAATTTGAAGTATAGTAGACATTGATATAGACCATATTTAACAAGGTACCCAGGTATGCTTTCTGTCTATTTTAGTATTTCTGTAAAGAGGACATTTTCAGAGGATTCTAAAAACTTGATCATGGATTTTCTAGCAACTTTTATTGTGAGGTAGTCTAGCTGTTTAAAAAAAAAAAAGCAGTCTGGCTGAACTCATTGGGTCCCCTATATAATTGAAGGTATCATTGAAGATGATTTTTTAAAATTTTGAATATATCATTTCACAGTTTTGTTTCTCTAAAAGTTAAATGGCAGAGGGTATAAAACCAAGGGCCCTGTTTGATGCACTTTGAGTGTCAGAAAAGCTCTTATGGGCAGTTAAACATGCCCCCGTAAGCAAAGTCTCTTGCCCAGACATTCAGCCTGGTGAGTGTTAAGGCCAAGACTGAAATCTAAGACTTGTAACTCCTGAACTAGAGTTATAAGTTTTTCTATAATATGTATATTAATATAATATGATAATAATATATTTTCCTATAAGAATTTTTCTCACTACTCTAACAATATGCCCAGTCCTTAAAATGAATTGCTGATGATTAAAAATCTAATGGACTGTAAGAGTTTCCAAAAATCATCTGTTGTAATTAATAATGTTGTTTAATACTGAAAATTATAGGGAACAAAATCCTAAATTTAAATTGGACAAAAATAACTGAAATAGTCAATTTAATTTCAAAGGTAAAATGCTATATTTTTTGAAATCAATGAACCGTGAGCCGTTTTTAAAGAAATTACTTTATGGTTACCACTTACATGTATTTCAAGGAAAACATATAAGTGATTAGTATATACATTCTTAATTTGAGATATTATTGAGAAAGATAATTAAGAAGATCCCTTGTGATAGTTTTGTGTTTCTTTTAATGATACAAAGATAGAAGGAAAGAGGAATAAATTGCCAATAAATTGCCCTGGGTGATAATTCAACATATTTAGTCTTTTTAAATCTCAGATCGAGCATTTGTAAAATGGAGCTATTTGGGGTTATTGGAAAGAGCAAATGAAATTACGCATGCACAAGCTAGTAGTAAGCTGAAAAGTGTTACTGAAAATAGGAGTGGTTCTGCTATCACACTTGATTTTTCTAACGAAGGAAATTTTTTGACTTATGAATTTTAAGAGACTTAAAAGTTATTATTTCTTACATCTAAAGTAAGATGAGGTTTTATGAAGATATTCTTCTATCTTCTTACTCTGCCTGATATTAACTGCCTGTTTTCATTGATCAAAATATGTATTTGAAATCACTCTTCAAAAGTAATCTTTAGATCAGAATTAAAATAATGGAGGCGATACCATTAGGCACTCTTCTAGAACCGTCTTCCAGTCTAAAGACAATGGGGTGAGCACGGTGCAGGAGGCATGTGGGGAGGGCCCCTGGGAGAGGACGTGGTTCGGGCATCCTTTGAAGGGTACGTGTGGAGCTGCAGACTGCAGCCAGCTGTCCCTGAAAAGGCTAGCTATTCTTCTTGGAGGCAAGGTGTATCATGTTACAGCTAGCCTGCAACCGCAAATGTTATCCCTTATGGCAGGAAGAAAAAATACTAGGAACAAAAATTCCCTTCTGAAAAAATCTAACGTGGGCTATCACTCTATTTACTGCTAACTCAGAATAATATTTTCTTTCGGTCTGCTTCTTTAATGGAGGATTTATACTTCGTTACATTGGGGCAGCCTTCTTCATGTGGACGTGAGAAGACTGTTCATGTTGCTGTCCGGGAATTCCCTGGTGGTGCAGTGGTTAGGACTCCCCGCTTCCACTGCACGGGGCACGGATTCAATCCCTGGTCAGGGAACTAAGATCCAGCATGCCACCAGGCGTGGCCAAAAAAACAAAACAAGGAAGTTGCTGTCCTTCTTAACATCCCAATTCAGTAAATGCAGATATCTGTGAAGAAATGATGAAACTCCTGCTCCTTTCCTTTGAAAGGAAACACAGACTTTAAGAAATGAAAGCTAAAATATAAACATAGTCCCCTTTTGTGTCTTAAATGATTTATCCACTCAGCAAAGTCCTAGATTCTGCCGGACACTCCGGGGAGACCAGTGAGTGCAGTGGAGTCCTGTGTTCAGAGAGCTTTCAGCCTAGGAGTGAAAATAAAAAACACACATTTATTTAAAATAATAGGTCATAATCAGAGACCCAATCAAATAACAGTATTTTTGCCAGTGTAACAGATTTGGGCACCTGACTAGCAAGCTCTTTATTTAAAAGTCAGACCTTGTTTTTAGGGACTTTAATTGTAAAATTAGTGAAACTGCTTCGTTTCGAGTTCAGTCTTTCTGAACTCTTCCAGGCATATAAGTGGTACGAGCTTGGGCACCAGAGGGGCCACTTTGCATCTGTGTGGCAGCGCTCACTCTACAACGTTCATGGACTGAAAGCCCAGCCGTGGTGGACCCCCAAGGAAACGGGCTACACGGAATTAGTGAAGGTGAGTGTTAACTTTGTCGAGTCCTTGTCTGTCTTGTCCTCTAAATTCAAAGACGGCTTCTCATGGAAAGGAATGTCAGGGAGGAGATAGATTTTCTTTCCAGTGGCATTTGCAGAAAATATGGCAAAAAGGATCTTCATCCCATCAGCCAAGAGTTTAGGTGAGATGGTGAAGAAAGAAATTTGTTGAAGAACAGATCTCAAATATTTTGGCTTTAGGACCCCTTTGCACTCTTAAAACTTACTGAGCACCCCAAGGAGTTTTGTGTGTGTGTGTTGGGGGATTATATGTATCAATATAATTTTTAGAAATTAAAACTGAAAGGAAATTTAATCTTTTAAATGACTTCTATGAAAATAAAATAATAACTCCATTACATGTTAACATCAATAAGTTTAAAAAATACATTTTCAAAGCAAAAAAAGTGAAGTAAGAAGATGGGAATTGTCGTGTATTTTTACAAATCTCTTTGGTGTCTGGCCTAATGGAAGACAGGAGGGTTCTCACCACTCTTTCACCCATAAGTCCAGAAGCGTCCTGAGTGCAGGAGCTCCTGTCCTCATGGAACTGGGGTGCACAGCCTCCTGGCCTGTGGACAAGCGCACCCACCCAAAAGCACATCAAATCTTGTGGTTCAAGAGGTTTATAGAGCTTAATCTGCAACACCCATGTCCATTCCCAGTGGTGGGTGGGCTGGAAGTTCCAGCCTTCTAATCACCTGGTCTTTCTGGTGACCAGCCCCATCCGGAGGCTATCTGGGGCCCCATGCTAAGTTGTTTTATTAGCATAAATTCAGGTGTGCTCAAAAGGGGTCCTTATGAATGACAGAAGTCACTCCAGTTATTCAGGAAATTTCATGGGTTTTGGGAGGGAACTGGAAACAAAGACCAGATATATTTCTTATATTATCCGAAGCTACCCTCTGGGTTTTGAGCACAGATCCCTTCTAACAAAAGAATCCTAACAGTTAACAGACGTGGGCACATTACTAGATCTCATTCAGTCATTAATAATAATGAGTCCAGTCCATTCTCACATTATATGAAAGTACCTCCCAGGGCGAGGCCACTCAGGTTGGCAGGCCTCCGTTAGATCTCATAAGTTCCAAAAGTAGGAGTGGTCTTGGCAACATATGGCTTTACCCTTTCAGACATCTGGTGTAGCTGAGCTAAGAGACAATATCTTGCCCTGAGCCTCTTCGAGGTGTTAATGTAATATTGGATTTCCCTCATTACATACCCTATTTATTCATCCTCTTACCTTCAGCTATTATTTCTCCTTTTCTTCATTTATACCCTAACTTTTCCATCCTTGGAAAGGACATTAAGTTTGGCCACTGTGCTGGTCTGGATTGCAGGCAGCTGTACTAGTCTAGCAAATGCCTCCTCTCAGTTCACTCTCATTCAGGTGGGGTAGGGTTACCCAGGGGCAAAACTCGTGGGCTGTTTGTCCCACCAGGCAGTATAGCTACATTCACTCATCGGAGAGAGGTGAGAAGGGAAAAGCAAGAGTGACAAAATATTGATAATTTTGGAATCTAGGTGATGGATATATAGAGGTTTCTTATACTCTTTTCTCTACCTTTAAGTATATTTTTACATTTTTCATATTTTTTTTGTTAAAGAACATCTAGTTCTTTAAGACCTATAAGACTTCACTGATCAATTTGGTTTACTGGGGAAAAGAAATTTTCAATGAGGTTTCAATAAACGTATATTAAGTGAGTCTTCCTAGACCACGTTTATTCTATATTTTATTATAAGATCAGAATACAAAAATCAATTGTATTTCTTTACACTAGCAAAAAAAAAAAAAAAAAAAACCCACTCCCAAAATGAAATTAAGAAAACAATTCCATTTGCAGTAGCTTCAAAAAAGAATATAAGATACTGTATTAGCTTGATATACCTTCAGTAGCAAAGTATCACAAACTAATTGTCTCACAGTTCTGGAGGCTATAATTCCAAGATCAAGGTGTCAGCTGGGTTGCTTCCTTCCAGGGGCTGTAAGAGAATCTGTTCCATCCCTCTCTCCTAGCTTCTGGTGGTTTTCTGGCAACCTTTGGAGTTGTGACCTATAAATTTCTGCCATCATCTTCACATGGCATTGTCCCTGTTTGTGTATCTGTCTCTGAATTTTCCCTTTTTATAAAGGACACCCTTTGTAAAAGACACCAGTCATATTGGATTAGGGCCCACCCTAATGTCTTAATTTTAACTTTATTACATCTGTGAAGACCCTATCTCCAAAAAGGGTCACATCCTGAGGTACTGGGGGAGTAAGATTCAACATGTAAATTTGGGGGTCATCATCCAACTCTTAAAAGATACTTAAGAATAAATCTTACAAAGTGCAGGATGTACACTGAAAACTATGAAATTGTATTGGAGGAAATTTCAAACCTCTGAAGAAATGGAAACACATTCCATGTTTATGGACCAGAAAACTTGATATTAAGATAGCAATATTTCCCAAGTTGATCTAAACTTTCAACACAATCTCTATCAGAATTCCACATGGCTTTTTTTTCTTTTATGGAAATTGACAAACGGATCCTAAAATTCGTATGAAAACACAAGGGACCGATAGCCAAAACAATTTTGAGAAAGAACAAAATTAGAGAACTTAGACTTGCCAGTTTCAAAACTTACTACATACAAATTAAAGTAATCAAGACAGTGTGATAGTTCCATAAGGATAGACATATAGATCAGTGGAATAAGAATTGAAAGTACAGAAATAAACCCTTACATTTATGATTAATTGATTTTTGACAAAGGTGCCAAGACAATGCAAAGGGGAAAGAACTGTCTTTTTCACAGGTGGTCCTGGGACAATTGGATATCCAAATGCAAAAAAATAAAGCTACCTCATACTATACATAAAAACAAACTCAAAATGGATATAGACCTAAATGTAAGAGCTAAAACTATAAAACTTGTAGAAGAAACCATAGAAGTGTTCATAACATTATTGAGTTAGGCAATGGTTTTCTTGGGTGTGACACTGAAAGTACAAGTGACAAAAGACAAAATAAATTAGATTTCATCGAAACTTAAACTTTTGTGCTTTGAAGGACATGATCAATAAAGTGAAAGTAAAATCCATAGAATGAGAGGTAATATTTGCAAGTCATATATCTAACATATATATATATATGATATAATAAGAACTCTGAATATAATAAGAACTCTGATAACTCAATATAGAGACAGATAACTCAGTTAAAAAATGGGGAAAGATTTGAACACTTATTCAAAGAAGTTAATGAATGGCCGAGAAGCCTATGTAAAGGTGATCGATGACATTTGTCATTAGGGAAATGCAAATCAAAACCACAATATGATAGCATTAACCCTCACTGGGATGGCTGCAACAAAAAAGATGAACATTAACAAGTGGTAGCAAGTATGTGGAGAGACTGGAACCCTGGAACTTTGCTGGTGGGGAGGCAGAGGGGTGCAGCCACTTTGGAAAACGATTTGGCAGTTCCTCAAAATGTTAAACACAGAGTTAAGGCCCAGCAGTTCTTCTCCTAGGTGTATCCCCAAGAGAAATGCAAACATATGTTCACACAAAAATACGTCCCTGAATGTTCTTAGTAGCATTATTCATAATAGAAAAAAAGTGGCCAGTCACCCAAAGGTCCATCTAAATGATGAATGAAAGAATAAACAAAATGTAGTGTATTACACAATGGCAATAAAAAAGGAAGAAGTGCCAAGGTCCATGGTACAGCATGGATGAACCACGTGTTACATGATTCTATCTATATGAACTGTCTGGGAGGCAAATCAACAGAGAGAGGAAGGGGTGAGAGCCAGGGACTGAGGAGAGGGCCTGAGGGTGAGCAACTGCTCGTGAGTAAGGAGTTACTTTTTGGTGTGATGAAAATGTTCTAAAATTAGATAGTGTCGATGGCTCACAAGTCTGTGAATGCACTAAAAACCACTGAATTGTAAAAAGTTAATGGAGTGAATTTTATGGTATGTGAGTTATGTCTCAATAAATCTGTTAAAAATTGGGAAACTGTGATATATATGTTGTGGTTCAAGTATGTTGAAAACTAAACAGGTTTCTGGGGGTTGATGAAGAACACCTAACTTCACCATCAGTGAGGCAGGTTAGAGCATATGCTCCATAGCCATATTGCCGGGTTTTGTTGGTTTGTCTGTTTCGTTTGGTTTTTCACTAAAGTATAATTGATTTACAATATTATGTTAGTTTCAGGTATATAACATCATGATTCAGTATTTTTACAGTTTGTACTCCCTTAGAAGTTATTACAAGATAATGGCTATAACTCCCTGTGCTATAGAGTATATCCTTGTTACTTATCTGTTTTATACATAGTGGTTTGTATCTCTTAATCCCATACCCCTATCTTGCCCCTCCTCCTTCCCCTCTCCCCCCCAGTAACCACTAGTTTGTTTTCTGTATCTGTGAGTCTGTTTCTGTTTTGTTAGATTCATTTGTTTGCTTTATTTTCCACATGTAAGTGATAACATAGAGTATTTATCTTTCTCTGACTTATTTCACTATGCATAATACTCTCTAGGTCCATGCACGTTGCTGCAGATGGCAGAATTTCATTCTTTTTTACGGCTGAGTAATATTCCATTTTATATATATATATATATATACCACATCCTCTTTATCCATTCGGCTGTGGATGGCAATACAGTGAAGCAGTTTAGAGCATTGACTCTGTAGCCACACTGCCTGGTTTTGAATTTTTGGTCTCATTCCTTAATAGCCATGTGACATTGAGCAACACTTCTTCATGCTTCTGTTTCATTATCTGCAAAGTGCCTGTGGCAACAGTGCTTGTTCCATGGCTGTTTATTTAATGAGTAGGTAGGAAGTGCTCAATAAACATTAGTTACTGTTATCATTTATAATTTTAATTTATGTGTTACCTTGTTTTCATAGGAAAGTATTTTCTAGTTTCTAAAAAATTAGTCGGAAAGCACATTTTGAACTTTTCTGTATTATTGAAATAATAACATAACAGCCCTCGTGTGTTAAATGCCTACTTGTAATCATTGTGCTGAGCATTTCTGTATATAATGCTTCTCTTCTTTACAACAACTCTTCAGGATAGCTGCCCTTGTACCCACTTATGTTTGAGTAAGTAAGGATTAGAGAAACTAAGATTTGCCCAAGGCCCTATATTTAATAGGTGAGGGCTGTGACTGGAACTGAGGCCTTCTTATGCTCGAGTCCGTGCCCTCACTGGTACCTCACTACGCCCTCAAAACTACTGAGGTCTGCTCTTACGTCTCGTGTTATTCTCCTTCTAGCCAATTAAATCTTTATTTCAGGGGGCTTCCCTGGTGGCGCAGTGGTTGAGAGTCGCCTGCTGATGCAGGGGACACGGGTTTGTGCCCCGGTCCGGGAAGATCCCACATGCCGCGGAGCGGCTGGGCCCGTGAGCCGTGGCCGCTGACCCTGCATGTCTGGAGCCTGTGCTCCGCAGCGGGAGAGGCCACAACGGTGAGAGGCCCGCGTACTACAAAAAAAAAAAATTATTAAAATCTTTATTTCAAAATTCTATTTCTCTGGGCTTGATTTCAGCCCTGCCTGTTTTAAGCTCTGCTTCATCTAAGAAGAAAAAAAGCAAGTCCTGGGCGTTAATCACAGGGTCCCCAGCAGCATAGAATCTCAGAGTGTGTGACAGCTGTGGGTTGTGATTGTAAAGTTAGCTTTACTTTACTAACTACATGGATTTGCAGTAATGTTAATATTGTATATGTTATGACTTTAAAAAAAAGTAATTTCGGGTGACCACTCACCAGTAGTGAGTATGACAAGGCAGAACTTTCTGTGTGAGGAACCCAGGGCCCAGAACCATTTAGCTGACACATACTTGCACATCAAGATTTTTTTCCATTTTCAAATTACAGATTTGACTGTTATGGATCATGGATCATCACCCAGGCATTCATACTGTAAGGTGGAAACCTTCTAGATGGGGTAGCTGCCATGTTTGGCCAAAGTCCTATTAGAATACTTACCCAGATTTGGCCCTTACGTAATGATTAACTGCCATGCATAGCACATTTTCATTTAAATTATTTTCATTGTATGTTCCAGTGAGCTGTAGAGTGCAATTTTCTTGAAGGCACCGGACAATGTTCAGTAAAATGTTATCATCTGTGTTTTTCCATTTTGTTGAATTGTCATTGTTTCCCCTTATTGTGTAGCTTGCAATTTGGAAATTCCGTGCACTGGGGGTGTTAAGAGGCTGTGCAACTCGATGAAAAAAATTTAGAGAAAAATATTCCAGTAGAGTTTTCTCTTTTAGGCATATGTTCATTAAAATTGAGTACTTTTTTTGCCCAAATAACAAATATGAAAACCCTAAGTGTTTTGGGGATATTTAACGTAGAAATTGAAACAAAAATAGATTAATGTCTTTGCTAGGTTATAAATAGAAAAAGGAAAAGAAATCTCTTCCAGTGAGAGGAAAGCCATCATAGTTAAGAAGTTTGCTCTGCTTCTTTTTGAGATTAGCTTCTTGATCCAAATTATTCCATGGCTAATTTAGATGTAAACATGCATGCATTGAAACCGCTGTAGTAACATGGAGAGCACAACAGCCAATAGCAACTGAAAACCATAGTTCAAAATAACCCTTTTCTATTTTTTTCCCTGCTACCTAACTCTGCATTCATCACTGGGAAAAAGGGAAACTCTTGCATGCTTTTTCTGAGGTTTTCACAGCATTTGCTCTGATAGAAGCATATAGCATTGCTGATAAGTTTTCCCTCCTCATACGGTAGTTTTATTACAGTTGGAGAAGTGCCCAGTAAAACTTGCCAGTGTTGTGACACAGTGCGTAAGAATGATTGATTGAATGATACTCCTCCTGGCATTTTCTCTCAGACTCTGGCTTTTATTAATTAAGAAACCTGTTGTGTATGAATAATGCCACCTGGACAAAAATAGGACTTATACAGGAGTGAGTTCGTGGTTCAACATTCGTAAATATTTGAATATTTTCACTGCACTGCTTTTGAAATGAATTGGATTGAGGCAGAAGCAAAAAGGTCAGACTTACAGTGGAATTAAGCTATAAAGTAAGAGGATTATCAATTTTATAGAAAAGTAAGTATCGTACTATAAAGAAGTGCTGAAAGCAGTTTCTTAAGATAACGTATAGTTTAATCCTATTTTTCTAAATCAGACTTTTGACTTTTGGATTCCAATGATACTTTCACTAAACATGACAACAAGAGTCCAGAGAATTTACAGAATTCGACGGTTATGTGATTTAAAAGTGAACTTTAGAAGCAGGTTAGTTTTGCTCTCTGCTCTGACACCTTAAGGAAGTCATTTCATCCATCTGGGCCTCGGTTTCTTTCTCTCCAAATGTAAAATAATTGCCTCAGTTCCTCCTCTCCTACAAGGTGCAGAAACAGAACAAAACACAACAAAACACCACCATCATGGATGTTCCTGTGTGTGTTTAAGTGTGAGCCCGTAATAAGAGCTGACACTCTGCTACGGTTATAGGAGGGTCTAAGATGCCAGTTATAGCAACATATCAAAAGGGTGAAATATTAGAAATTCTTCGAATTATTTCAAACTCAAAGGTCATTTTCTTTCTCAAAGCAAAATTGATGAGTTTTCAATATTTGTCAGTTTTTTAAAAATGCCTAAAAATTGCCTTTATCTCTGGTCCACCTCGGGAGCTTGCAGTACCGTGTTTGACTTACAGACCCGGGCACTACACTGCAAGCTGCATCTGTAGGTTAGTATGCCATTTGCAGTTCCAAAATTTTTGATAAAGCAGTGTTACCAAAAGCGGGATCTGGCCGCTCACCGCTCAAGAGCTGGCATGCGGGGATGGGGGTTGGGAGAGGGCGAGGTGTGTGGAAGCCGACTCCTGTCCAGAGGACAGCCAGGGGGCAAGAGCTTTTACAGGTGCAGGGAGGGGCTGCGCGCAGAAAGAGCACAGGCAGCTCTGACAGTCATCTTGAAATTGGTCACGTGGTCGTCTGACAAGCATCATCTCGATTGTTTTAAGTACGGTTACTCTTCAGTTCCAGGTCGGTTTGTTCCCATTTCCTTGAGGCTAATTCTCGGAATTGTGGCAGCTCATGTCATTGCTACAGTCTGCTCATGGTGTAGTTAATTTCTTCCACCCGAGGGTTTCAGTATCTACAAGACAGCTCACAGGATAGGGCTCAGAATCTTATCTGTAGCCCTTGAGGAGGAATTAAAGGTCCATGACTTTGCTTCCTGACTGAACTGTTATTGTTTTGTCCTGTTTGACTGCTTTTCTTTGCTTCTGCATTTTCTCACTTCTCTGATTAAACGTACTCTTTGGCTAAAGTTTTTCCACAGACAAAAGGCAGGCGGAGGACATGGGGGGCAAGGACCACAGGGTCCTGCTCTGTTTCAGTAGGTCATGATCTATATCTTAATATACATACACACATGTGCACATACACATTATAGATAACTTGCTTATCTGTTTATCAAGTGGTTTATTATATATATAAACAGAAAGTCTCTGTCAGACTTGCAGCCCCTTGAGATTAGGGGCTTTGGGGTTTTTACTCCCTCCTGATCTAGCCCGCTGCACCGTTCCCCATGGGTAGAGCAGGGAAGGGACGACAGAACTTTATTTCCCCTTTTACCTTCCTCTGACTGAGAATGTTGGCTGGCGTCCCTGCCAGTCTGGGCTAGAGTACAGGAATGTGGGTCTCCTTTGCACTCTTGTGTCCTTGAAGCCCTCAGGCTAGCTGCTTCTCCTGGCAATCTGGGCTATCTTTTTGCCTTTCTCCTAGGAGAAGAAACCCCTTTTCTCCCACTCTTTAGAAAGAGCAAAATTCAGTCCTCCAAGACTCTTCTCTTGCCCTGTGCCTCGTACTTTATGCTGTCCTTTCCCTTCAGTCAGGATACGAGAGACTGTATATACTGAGCGGCAATGGCCAGGCCATTTATGAAGATAGAACCTTGACCTACAATCTGCAGCAGCCTGCCAGGGAAACGAACCCCTTTTCTACAATAAATAAACCAGGAAGCCAGCCTACTGTAGATCAGACTGGCAGGAGGCCAGATTACTGTCTCCAGTGGCAATCCAGGAAGCTAAACAATCACTTCTATCACATTCTGCCCCACATGGCCAGCACTTGACTGATAACTGACAGCTTTCCTAGTTTTTGTCCCCGCTTCCAACTTAGGACCCACCAGAGAAAGTCCAATATGCTCCACTAACCAATCACCAGGACACCCAGCTTCTAGTCAGCCTGCCTACAGCTTCCCCAGGCCAACAGCCTCCAATCAGGGCACCCCTGAAGCCTTCTCTTTTTTCACTACAAAGTTTTCCCACGTCTCTGCCAAAACGCTGGTGATGGTGGCAGACTCCCTCGCTTGTCTGAATAAATAGCCTTTGCTTTTCTCATTTGGTTCGTCCTTGTTTATTTCCATGATAAGAAATGCCAGATGTTTTCCTTTATTTTTATATTCAAACTTGAAAAACAAGAGGTCTGATTAAAATGCACTAGGGGGCTTCCCTGGTGGCACGGTGGTTGAGAGTCCACCTGCTGATGCAGGGGACACGGGTTCGTGCCCCTGTCCGGGAGGATCCCACATGCCGCGGGGCAGCTGGGCCCGTGAGCCATGGCCGCCGAGCCTGCGCGTCCGGAGCCTGTGCTCTGCAACGGGAGAGGCCACAGCAGTGAGAGGCCCGCGTACCACAAAAAAAAAAAAAAAAAAAATGCACTAGGACCAGCAAGAGATTGCTCCTTCAATGCTACTAATTTCCCTAGGGATTTTATTAAAATCAGCTTGCTGTGAGAGCGTTGCACACGCTGTTGTGTTTGCTTGGATTTCATAACTTCAGCTCAGTACTCAGGAGGACGCCCCTCTACCTGGTATATTCTTTCTAAGGCAGGGGACACTGCCACCCATGTCTTCTCATCACAGTGTAAAGTATAGGCATGTTTTAGCGAAGATTTAAGTAAACTGACTTTAAAAAATCAGATCTATGATTCCTAAAATAATTAACTAGAACCAGCATGTTCTTAGATAATTAGGTAAAAATGGTATACATTTTAGTAACGCACCACTATTATCAATGCGTTCTAACTCCAATTGAATGCGTAAACTTGGCCTGGAATAGTCTTCGACCACATGCCTTCTCTTAATTTAGAGTCAGAACCTTTCAAAGTACACGCACATCTCTGGGACTTCTCAGTTGCCAATGTCTATATTTTCTCAATTCCCTTTTTCTTAACAGCTAGTCATACACAGTTACTTACCTAATCTTGCTTATGTTAACCTGAGCTCTGTGAATTCTTGTATTATGGTTTGTTCACATGTTAAAAGCGTAACTCTTCCTGACTTTTTCCATGACTATGCTTTATTTTGCTGCTATAGACTTACTTGATTCCTGATCCCTTCCCATCTGCTATTTGCTTTCTTAGCTGGATCTAGTTCTAACCTGAACCTGCATTAGTGTTACAAGTTACTCGTGTCCCATCAAGAATTATATATTGAATTCCTAATCCCGTTAGTACCTCTGAATATGACGGTACTTGGAGATAGGGCCTTTAAAGAGGTAAAGTTAAAATGAGGTCATTAGGGTGGGCCCTAATCTAATATGACTAGTGTCCTTATAAGAAAAGGAAATTTGGGGCTTCCCTGGTGGCGCAGTGGTTGGGACTCCGCCTGCCGATGCAGGGGACATGGGTTCGTGCCCCAGTCCGGGAAGATCCCACATGCCGCAGAGCGGCTGGGCCCGTGAGCCATGGGTGCTGAGCCTGTGCGTCTGGAGCCTGTGCTCCACAGCGGGAGAGGCCACAATGGTGAGAGGCCCGCGTACCACAAAAAAAAAAAAAAGAAAAAAAATCAGCAAAGAAGATCTTAAAATTCTCATCATTATCATCATAGCTCTATCCATATATAGCACAGTTACTTTTACCACATTTAATCTTCTTATAGACTCCTGAGGGAAGTAGTAGTATTTTATGCTCTTTATAAGTGAGGACTCTAAGGCACAGGGTGGTCAAGTAACTTGCCCGATAGCACACAGCTAATAAGTGGCACAGTCAGATTTTCAAACCAGGCAGCCTGGCTCCCATGTTTTACACCCCTAACCACTACACTGTATTGACTTTTATAAAGCTTCTAGAGGGGAAGAGAAAAAAAAGAATCCGAAAGGCATCAGATTTCCCAACAGCAGCACTAAATGTTATATAACGGAATGGATCAATGCTTTCAAAAGTCTATGTAGAAATTATTTACTACCTAGAATTCTGTACATAGTCAAGCCTTCAATCAAGTGTAAGAATAGCTTCAGATAAGTCAGAAAGACAAAGATCAATACCATGTGATACCACTTAATATGCGGAATCTATAAAACAACACAAATGAACATATATACGAAACAGAAAGAGACGACACAGAAAACAGACTTGTGGTTGCCAAGGGGGAGGGGATATAGGGGAGGGATGGATCGGGAGTTTGGGATTAGCAGATTATATATAGGGTGGATAAACAACAAGGTCCTACGGTAGAGCACAGGGAAATGTATTCAATATCTTGCGATAAACCACAAAGGAAAAGAATATGAAAAAGAATATATATATACACACGTATAACTGAATCACTTTGCTGTACAGAAGAAATTAATACAACATTGTAAATACTTCAATAAATTTTTTTTTAAAAGAATAGCTTCAGACATTTTTAGAAATTCAGTTTTACCTGTGGTGTGTCCTTTCTCAAGAACACAGATAATCCTTTATCCAGATTAGAATCCAATAATTAGGGAGCCTCATACTGGGCAGAGGTCAGGAGAAGCTCCCTGATGACAGTTGTCTGGCAAAAGCCCAGACACCGACCAGTTCAGAGCAGAGTGAGGCAGGTGGCTCCTGGAGGGTTATCTTCGGAGAAAGAGAGAAAGAAAGTAATAGCTTACATGATGTTTTTGGCAAAGCGTAGAATAGTATAAGAGATGTTACAGCACTCTTGCAGGGCTATAAAGAAGAAATAATGATAAGGCCATTACAGAATAAAGCCAAAGCAAAGGAGGCAGAATCTATAAATGCTGCATGTGACATGAAGAGTAATTGTTACAACTCAGTAAAACCCAGATGTGAGTTTACCCAGATGTATGAAAGGTTTGTGACATGAGCTGAACTGCTAGATGGAGACGAGGGAAAAGAAGACAACAAATCGTTAACTTGTTCCCTTCCCTGACAGAAAATGAGATCAAGTCTAGAATTAATAAATCAAGAGATAGCAATATAAACAGATTACTTAGATAGAAGCAGGCAGATATGAGAAAAAAATATTTAAAGGGATTAGTTGGGGGTTGAACTCTGGGAAAAACTTGAGTAAGGTACTGCTGCTTTCATTATAAGACTTGTAGTAATATTTGACTTTTAAAAAAATATGTGTCTTAATTGAATGAAGGGAAATAGTAAGGGAAATAGTTAAGAATTAGTCTGCTCCTCTAAAGGCTTTCCGCAAGAAATCAGTGTTAGGAGAAGCCTTTAAAAATACGACTTAATCTGATGTGGAAGAGAAAAGTGTGCCATCCAAGCGGGGTGAGCAGAATATCTGGAACAGGAGGAAATGACCCTGAACTGGAGGGAGGGTGTGGGTTAAGGAGAGCTGGCACACAGTTTGGGATTGATGAGGCTTGAAACTGGGAAGTCCATCTCTAGATGGCTGGAGCGCCAAATATAGCTGAGGTGTAACTGAGAGGCGAGCGCTGATGACGGGTGTACGAGGCCATGAGGCACCGTGAAAACAAGCGAATCTCTGTTTGCTAAAGCCTGTGTAGCCAGAAGAAGAAACGTGAATCAGAAGCTGTTGTCTTCTGGGCAAGCAACTCAAATACTAACCCTATGAGTTTCTCTTTTCAGTTTCATGAAATGAATGAATTTAGGGTCAAGGAAGTAATAGGTCAAATGAAACCTTTAAAAATGTTGGCATGGCCTGCTCTGTGTGAGCCTTCAAGTTCATGTTGGAATTTCCTAAAAAGCGGAATTTTTTGCAAAGGTGATTGGATGTAGGGAAAAGGTGAGGTAATCAGTGGTCTGTCCAAGGTGTTTCTAAGTTACATGCTTCTTCATGGAATGTATGTGTAAAAACGGAGGGACGGGCTTCCCTGGTGGCGCAGTGGTTGGGAGTCCGCCTGCCAATGCAGGGGACATGGGTTCGTGCCCCGGACCGGGAAGATCCCACATACCGCGGAGCGGCTGGGCCTGTGAGCCATGGCCGCTGAGCCTGCGCGTCCGGAGCCTGTGCTCTGCAATGGGAGAGGCCGCAACAGTGAGAGGCCCGTGTACCACAAAAAAAAAAAAAAAAAAAAAAAAAAAAAAAAAAAAAAAACGGAGGGACTTCCCTGGTGGTCCAGTGGTTAAGACTCCATGCTCCCGATGCAGGGGGCACAGGTTCAATCCCTGGTCGGGGAACTAAGATCCCACATGCTGCATGGCATGGCCTAGAAAAAAATTTTTTTTAATAAAACAAAATAAATAGATAAAATAAAATAACAATGGAGGCACTTAGCATGATCTGAGTGTGCAGGTTTTGGTCCTCAACATCAAACAGTCATTCATCAGACACCTATACAAGCCCAGTTTTAGGGTCAGTGGTTTGAACTAGACACAGCTGACTCCAAGTGCCTAGAAAACAACTCAGGCAAACGTCTTATTGTTTAGGCTAACATGAAGCTTGGAGGGTATGCAATTTGCAAGAAAATAATTAAGGCGAGCGTGGGTAGTAAAGTAGGCTGCAAGCAGATATATAGCAAACTATAAGACAAACTCAAGAATTTCTGTTAGTCACCAAGTTTCTGTTAACCCAATGGGGCACAGTTTCAGGATGGGTTTTTTAACTCTGTGGGGCATGGTTTCAAGATTATTTGTGGACAGATGATCCACACCAGCAGAGAGCATGGTGATGATAAGAGCAGCTCCAGATTTTGACACAAATCAGTGGGTGGGTTTCATAGAAATATAAAATCAATTGGTGCAGCTACTGTGGAAAACAATATGGAGGGGCCTCAAAAAGTGAAAAATAGAACTACCAGATGACCCAGTAATCCCATTACTGGGTCTATATCCAGAGAAATGCAAATGTAATTCAAAATAAAATATTTTGAGATATCTGCACTGTTGCATTCATTGTACCCTTATCCACAATAACAAGATACAGAAACAACCTAAGTGTCCATCAATGGGTGAGTAGATAAGGAAGATGTAAGACACACACACACTCACGTGTGCACACGATGGAACACTATTCAGCCATGAGAAAAGAAATCTTGCCATTTGTGACTTGGACGGACCTTGAGGGCACCAAGTGAGATAAGCCAGACACAGAAAGACAAATACTGTATGGTATTACTTACAATGTGGAATCTCAATTTTTTTTTTAAAAAAAGTAAAACTCCTAGAAACAGAGTGGAAAAGTGGTTGGCAGGGGCTGGAGGCGAAGGAAGTAGGGAGAGGTTTGGGTAAAGGGTACAAACTTCCAGCTATACGATGGATAAGGTCTAAGGACCTGATGTATGACATTGCGACTGTAGTTGACAACACCGTATTATATAATTGAAATTTGCTAAGAGAATAGAAGTAAAATGTTCTCACTCCCCAAATATCAAATAAATAAATATATGAGGTGATAAATGTGTTAATTAATCAGGTGGGGGGATTCCTTTCACAATGTATATGTATATCAAATTACCACAATCTACATTTTAAATAACTTACAATTTTATATGTTAATTAAGCCTCAAAGCTGAGTTTTTTTAAAAAAGAAATGTCAATAGACTCAAAGTAACAAGGGGGAAAAAAGCGGAATAAAATCAGTGTCTAATCTTAAAATCTACCGCTTGCCCTAGAATATTGGAATATACCTACTGTGGTCACACAGTGTCACAAGCGTTCCCTGGGTTTGGCCGAAGTTGGTACCATGTCTTGACACAAATCTCTGAGTGTATCTGTCTTTGGTGGAGTCCTCTGCTCGTGCCGTCTTTCTGGCTCCTTGGTTTTCCTACGTTGAATTGTTAATTCATAAAGCACGCGTTGGTAAAAACACTTTACACCTTCTCTTGTGCTTTGCCCCACCTGTAATTGGTCATCCAGCCTTCTCTTGAATACTTCAAAAGATAGAGACCCCTGTTTTATTTTATTTTATTTTATTTTATTTTTATTTTTATTTTTTTTTTGCGGTATGCGGGACTCTCACTGCTGTGGCCTCTCCCGTTGCGGAGCACAGGCTCCGGACGCGCAGGCTCAGCGGCCATGGCTCACGGGCCCAGCCGCTCCGCGGCATGTGGGATCTTCCCAGACCGGGGCACGAACCCGCGTCCCCTGCATCGGCAGGCGGACTCTCAACCACTGCGCCACCAGGGAAGCCCGAGACCCCTGTTTTATAAGGCAACTCGGTCCACTTTCAGAGCACGCTAATTGTTGCTTACATTTTTTGTATGTGTTTGTAACTCATCAGCTTTACTTCCTTGCTCTTGAGACCCGATTCTCGTTGAAATCATCTGTTGTGTTCTTTGCTATCCGGGTACCCGTAGACTCCACGATCGCTTCCACTTGCCATGCAACGTAGAAATGTTTGAAATTATGAATGTTTCAAAATCCTGGTTTCTATGTGTAACAGCCTCTTTCATGCCGTTTTCATTCTTTTCTCCTGATAGTACTTCCTCCTAGGCTGCCACTCCGGATGCCTGCCCTGGCCTGCTGTCCCCCATGGCACCCACCCCTCTGCCATCTCCACTGCTCATCAGTATCGCTGTGCAGTGAGGGTTCCCAGGAGGAGAGCCTGTCCTTCTCCTCCCATGGGATCTACCCTCACCAGCCAGGCACTTACTGACAGAGCCTAAGGCACCCTCAAAGTGAGAAGTCAAAAATGTTTTTGTTTGGCTGAATTCTAAACACGAGGACATTTATTGGCTTTATTTTGCTACTAATTTTATAACACATCACATGCTCCAATGGACACTTTCCCAATGTTCTTGAAAGTTTAATTAATATTTACCACGTTGAATGGCATCTTTATGAGGACCTCTATTGGGAGGTGGAATTAAGTCTGTGATTTGTATTCCAGTTTGGACGCTGGAGTGTCATGTGGACTGTACGACAGGGTCCTGATGTAATAATGCTCAACAAGATTAGTCCTCTTGGTTGGTTAGGGTCTGTGAAAAAAACGACCTTTAGGCAGACGTGAAAACAAATTTTAGACGGAACTGCTCTCGGCGGTTCCTAGGAATTACTGAAATGTTTATGCTGCGAAGGCACTTGGTTCTGAAAACTAATTATTAGGTGGGTTTTTTTACACCCTTGACAAGAGGTCCTAGAGGAAATTGAAATAAGTAATCTAGATGAGAGGGAACATTTCATTACTTATTAATCAGACAAACAAAAAGCTGAACGTCACTATAAGGTGTTTAACCAGGCATATTTTCAGTCCAGTAAAACCAGAATCTTCCCTCTAGTCCTTAGAAAGAAACTGGAAGTTAATCCGAGATGAAGGCCTTGCAGTGATGGATAGAGCCCAGGGCCTGTTTCTGCCTGAAGATGAGAACCTGAGGGAAAAGGGTGACTGGAGCCAGTTTACGCTGTGGCAGCAAGGTGAGCGTGCTACTTCCAGATCATTCTCTGCAACCTGACGGGAAGGGGGCACTTCTGGTGATACCTCCCAGAGCTAAGGTTCCCTGACTTAAAGGCAACGACCTGGGAAACCCAGATTATGAAAATCTATTTGTTGCTTCTTGAAACTATGTAGGAACACTCATCTGTGTGTGTGTGTGCATGTAAATATATGGGTGTGTATATGCGTGTGTGTATTTGGATAAATATATATATATGTTGTATTTTGATTTTCCTGGTCTTTCCTGTTAAATGATATGTTACAAAGAGTAACCCTACTGTACAGACGTAACTGAAGAGCCCACTGTGTGCTCATCGACGCCTTAGAAAGGAGCTTTCCTGAGCCTCATTTGCTCCTGTACCTTGGAGACGATGTTGCGTGCCAAAATGATATCACCGCGGTGAGAGCCGTTAGGGGTGATGACAAACCAGAGTGACAAGTCAATAATAACTAGTGTCTGAGCTCATCAAGAATAGGAAGAGGGCTTCCCTGGTGGCGCAGTGGTTGAGAGTCCGCCTGCCGATGCAGGGGACGCGGGTTCGTGCCCCGGTCCGGGAAGATCCCACATGCCGCAGAGCGGCTGGGCCCGTGAGCCATGGCCGCTGAGCCTGCGCGTCCGGAGCCTGTGCTCCGCAACGGGAGAGGCCACAACAGTGAGAGGCCCGTGTACCACAAAAAAAAAAAAAAAAAAAAAATAGGAAGAGGTTCACAGTCAACCTAATATTCCTTGAGCTGAACCCAGGTCCAGGTACACAGACAGGGCCCCAATCTGTGTGTGTCCGATGAGTTAATATATCAATCTGTCCTCAAAGTGAGGAGCACTGAATTTTATCTTTAAAGCTCTCTCCAACTCTCTTCTGGAAAATTCAAGTTAACCTGGGTTAATGGTAGCTGAACAAAAGTAAATCTATTTTGAAGACTAAACAGCATGTGTCACACATCTTTAGCTGCAGAAAATAAATTGAGAGGATGATACACAGTTGGTTTATATTATGGGACAAATAGCACTGTTGTTTATGTCGGTATGCTTTCAGAATACTAAGATTTACACGTCAGAGAAAGAAGAACGACTTCAGTAATATTTCCAGGGAAATGTCCAACAGAAGAGACATCACATGATTTCAAGTGACTGTGTGAGCTTTTTGCCAGCAAGATTTTTTTAAATAGAGCTGTAGTAAGGTCAATATGTGAACAGCATGCTAATTTTGTCTATTGGCATCTCCCTAAATGAGTCAATTCTGTTAGCCTCAAGCATTCGCCAGTTCATCTGATGGCTCCGTTCCATCAACACCCTCACGCTTCATGGCTTCCTACACTAAGTCTTCAGAATAGTATGCATCCTGGCAGTAATTTCCGGAAACCATAATCTCTGCTAAAAGCACATTCTTTAATAAGCTTGAAATATGCAAAGCATTATAGGGCATATAAAAGTGTTAAACAGGAAAGGAAATAAATAATGGAGACAGTTTCATTGGGGGCAACATTTTGACTTTTAAGGTTTTTGTGTATTTAAAAAATTTTTTTAATGGTAGCACAGTACATGTAACTTAAAATTTACCACCTCACCTGTTTTCAAGTGTACATTCAGTGGGGTCACGTATATTCATATTTTCACGCAACCAATCTCTAGAACTGAGTTTCATCTTGCAAAACTCAAACTCTGTACCCATTAACAACACTCCCCATTGCCCTCCCCCAGCCCTTGGCAACCACCGTTGCACTTTCTGTTTCTATGAATTTACTACTTCAGACACCTCATAGAAGTGGAATCATACGATATTTGTTAACTTATAAATTTTCATATATTTTGATTATACCTGATTTTCCATGAATTAGAGTAATTTCTTAAAATATTATTTACTTCTTTGATCTTTGTTAAATTCTTCTTCCCACTGAATGGAATTTGCATGTTCCTTTTTTTTCTCTCTCCTTAAGTTTGACAAAGTGATCTAGTATGTTCTTTAAAAACCTCAAATTATATCTCACCTTATTTTGATTTTTTTCTAATTCCTGCTTTTATATTTTTCTTCCTCCTCATGTTCTTTTTGTTGTTTATTTTATCCATTTTTTCTAAACTTTTCAATCAGAACTTCTTAGTAAGTTTATTGTCATTCTTTCATCTTCATTAATAAAAGCATTAAAGAAAAAAAAAAAAAAGCATTAAAGGCTATGGACTGATCTCTAGATTTAGCTTTGGATACTTTCCTTAAGCTATAATTTATATTTTCACTTGTATTATTCCCCCCAGAAACGACTTCATTTTTATCTCAATTTCCATTTCGATTCAAAACAATTTAGAAGTGTGTGTCTGTGTTTTATAAGTATCTGTTTTCCAATCAGTTGCAGTCAATTAAATAGAAATTAATTTCTAGTTTTATTTTATGATCATAAAATAATACAACTCCCATAGTTGCTCTTTTAAGAAGTTTTATTAAGGTTCTTGGTCGTCTTTTGTTTGTGGTTCCAGGCTTCTGTGAGAAACCCAGTAACTGTTTTCTGGAAACAAATTTCACAGTTGAAAGAATTTTGAAGGCAGCTAGTATTGTAGCTTGCATAGAAGCAGGGTGGCACCCCTGAAGGCAGATGCCCTGTTGGCCTGGAGACAGAGGGGAGGGAATCCTGCAGCAGGAGGGGTCAGGAAGATGAGGGGAGGGAAATGGCGGGGTCGTTTCTTAGCCACACTGAGAGCTCAGATTCAGACAGGAGACCCATGAGGATCTGACTTGTGAAGACTTAGAGGTTGTCTAGCCTAGTTAGGAAAGGATGCTGCTGGAATCTTGAAGGCCTTGAAGCTATGGCTGCAAGCTTCATTTCTATCCATATGTAAGTGGGAATCATGGAAGTTCTCTAAGTAACCCAACCATTTCTGAAGTATATTTATTCCTTTTTAAATGATCAACGTTTTTGAGTTGGAGAAAAAAAAAAAAAAGACCGAATCAACAAATATACATAACTAATTTTTCCCCACAGATGTTTTCAAATTGCTGTGTGAATGTTACAGAACATCTGTTTTGCTCGTTTATTGTTTTAACGATGAACGCTAAAAGGTAGTGTTAACAAATATGCCACACGTGCACAGTCACGCTTTCTTCCAGAGCCCATGGGAGATGGTGCTAACCCATCCCAGTAGCCTTTCTGGATGAACTCAAGCTGAACCTCTGAATCCTGCTCAACACGGTGTTCTAGGTAGCCACTGTCAACTGATCAGAGTTGTCGTGCAAGATGAACCTATTGTCATCCCAGCAGTAAAGCCTTGAAACTTCAGAGAGATACAACCCAGAACCTTTAAAAATCTCACCTCCATGATATCCCTCATAAAGTGTATTCTTCACATGTAGATGAAATATTCAGTTGATTCTTTCAGATTTGCATCAGCAGTTAGATCTCTTTCTGGGGCTGTTTTTCCCAAAGAAACAAAGTTTATCACTTCTTGAAAGTTACTTTAAACTGTGTGAGAAATAATAAATTAAAAACAAAACCACACTGAGTTCAGCTGCTGGGCAGTTTTCTCCTCCGCGGAATGGTTTGTTCTGCACAGTTATGTTCAAATCCAAGACGCGACATAGTGAAAATCATGCTTTAAAGCATAGCCTTTGGAGACTGAGGATCCCGAGTTGGGGTCCTGGCTGCACCACTTGTTAGTGTGTGATGTGGGCTTGTTCCTGAATCTCTGAGCCTCAGATTCCTCAGCTGAAAAATGACGATAAAAATAGTGCCTTGACCGCCTGCTGGTGCAGAGGACAGGGGTTCGTGCCCTGGTCCTGGAAGATCCCAGATGCCGCGGAGCGGCTGGGCCCGTGAGCCATGGCCGCTGAGCCTGCGCGTCCGGAGCCTTTGCTCCGCAACGGGAGAGGCCACAGCAGTGAGAGGCCTGCGTACCGCAAAAAAAAAAAGAAAAGAAAATAGTGCCTCGAGTATGGGGTTGTTACCAGGATCAGTGAGCAAAGGTCTGACCTACAGAAAAATGACAGTGATTCTAGTTTTTATTACATAATAAGCATACATTATGTAACAGTAATGGAGACATCCTTAGGTCGCCGTTAAGAACATGGACTCGGTCCAGTTGGACTGGAATTCCCGCTCTGCCACTTACCGTGTGACCTCTCCGTGCCTCGCTTCCTCTTCTATAAAATACGATTCTAATAGTGTCCCCCTCCCTGGTGTGTAGGCATCAGGTGAGTGGTCCCTGGCCCGTGCTGAGCACCATGGAAGTGTAGTTGCGTTCCTAAACCCTCCCAATCACATGTGAATAGTTAAAACTACCAACGGCAATCCACGAATGATAAGATTCCCCTACAGAGAATCTGTGTTTACAGACTAGAAAAGATTTATGTGGCTAAATGGCTAGAGATGTTCTCTAATTCACTCCTCACCAAGTGGCAATCCTAGTGACCCAATCTGTTAGGTTCCCCATTTATTAGCTATCATTCGGGTAAGACACACGTGTTCTCCAAGTGACACGTGCTCAGCCCTCACCACTGTGCCCGTGGGAAATCCAGATACCTCTGGCCGCTCCTCAAGGCCCCAGGCTTCACCTAGCTGCTGCCTGAACGCACAGAACCCACAACGGGTACTACCGCTAAGTCATCCCCACATCCTGCGTTTAGGACGGGATGGGAAGCTAGGGCTTGAACATTCTTTATGATGTCGTATACAAGAATCTATTGGCTCAAACTGACATTATCATTAAACTCATTCAATTAGTAACTAAAAACAGCAACTACCATTTTCCTCAAGAGACAGATTACTTAGGAAAAACAAATATAGAAGTTGTTTTCTAAAATATTGAGGTCCATTTGATTGAGGACACTGCCGTTAAGATACGTTCCTTGTTAACTCTCATTTTATTCTCAGTATATAATTATTTTAGGACACAACTAACATTAATTAAATAAAGTTGAACTCAGCTTAGATGTATCAGTACCTTGTAGGAATCCTGAGTAGGGAATGACAATGTCTCTACCTTTTAAAAAAACCCATTGTTTTCCTCGTCTGTGAGAGCAAATGATGCTGTACCTTCCTAAGCACATCTTTCTTAAGAAACAGTGATTTTGTCGATGGTGAAGGAATTTGCCTAGTCCAGGGTGCTTTAGACTATGTCCCAAAATCTGTGTTCTCAACCAGGCCCTCAGAGAAACCCCCATCTCTCAGAGACCTCTCCCCTCGTCACTGAAATCCTATTCTTATCAGCATATAAAGGATGACCTGTACATTGGAAAATACATTAAATTTCAATGAAAACTAATGTGTGGGTCAGTAGAATATAGACCTAGAAAATGCACTTTTAGGTCAGAAGTGTAACATAAGCCATTTTCCTTCCTTGGGGGCTGGGGGGTGGATGAGTTTCCTGTGGCTGCTATAACAATGACCATAAATGTCGTGGCTTAAGATAACGCAGATGTTTTACGTTTACAGTTCTGGGTCTCACTGAGCTAAAGTCAAAGTGTCATCAAGGCTGCATTCATTTTAGAGGCCGCCCACATTCCTTGGCTGTGGTCCCCTTCCGTCTTTGGAGCCCGCAGTAGCCCCTCAAGTCTTTCTCATTCTGTATCACTCTGGCACTGACTCCCTCTTCTACATTTAGACCCTGTGATTACACTGGGCCCATCCAGTTCATCTATGATAATCTCCTTCTTTAAAGGTCAGCTAATTAGTAATCTCCATGTCACCTGCAACCTTAATTTTCCCTTGCCACGTAACATAACCTATTCACGAGTTCCTAGGCTTAGGATGTAGTCTTCTTTAGGAGGGAGCCATTGTTCTGCCTGCCACAGGGGGAAAAATAAGTATTCAACACATGCCTTGTCCGTTAGACATCCTTAGTCAAATACGGTAGTCCAAGGATGGGTGCAGAGCTCTGGTCCTTGCTGTGCCAGTCAGTGTTTATTGGAACAGGACACTCTGTCTTCTTGTGTTTACTCGGCCTTCTCATTCTTACAGTAAGGAGGACAAGATAGATTGTGTGTGGTCAAAACGGGATGAGTTAAAGCTTTACTGTGATTTGTTTCTAACAACGGTTTTATCATTTATTGTTCTAGGAAGGAAAAATGAAAATGCCTGTAAAGGAGCTCGTAAAACCTGTTCTTTACTAGATAAATTCCCTGAGACGACAGGATGCAGAAGAGGACAGGTACCAAGAATGTTTTCCGTGCTGGGAAGAGCACAGTCAGTTATTAGGGGAATAAATGGGAATGCTCATGTTTACAAAGAAACGGTTATTTCCTTTGACCCACTGAATGCCTCTTTTTTCACTTGCATTTTAATAAAACATAATGTCATGCCCTCGACGGCAGCACTGAGGGTGGAAAATGTTCAGTGTTTATAGCTTTGTGGAAAATGGGAGTCCTTATTTTTAGTTCCTTCACAAAGAAATAAGACGAGAAGATAAATTCCGAGTACTGCAAAGGCACTAATCTAAATTGACAGTAATTTTGTACTTTTAGCAGTTCTCCCACACCTTGGTAAATGGATGAACAGGGTGGTACGTTTTCTGTGCAGATCAAATATTCCGTCATGCACCCGGGAACCCACGTGTGGCCGCACACGGGACCCACGAACTGCAGGCTCCGAATGCACCTGGGCTTGGTGATTCCCAAGGAAGGCTGCAAGATCCGGTGTGCCAACGAGACCAAGTATGTTTCCTCCCATCACTTTCTCTCTTACTCGTCACCTCTGAGGATGGATGTTCGTTACGAAAAAGCTATGCTCGGTTGGATTATTTCTCCTTCTTTGTAACTGAAGTAGACTGGAGTGGGTGGTATTAATCCAACTTCTTAGTCGGTGTCCCACCTCTGCACTTTCCATTGGTCTGGAGATACTCCCCAGTTCTAGGGCTGCCCTCCTTACTCATTTCTCCCCAGAGCATTCTTGTCTGATTCATGAGCCTTCTTGCTTCTCTGTCTAGATGGACAGACTTGCACTCAGTCCACTAACTCGTACTAAACCCTACACATATTACATTGTGTTTATTGCTTTACACCTTGAACTATGCATCACTGCAAAGAGTCTCCTTCCTGAAGAAAACACCCTGTGATATTTATATGTCCTGCTCTAGAGGACACAGCATGGTGCAGTGGACGTGGCTGCCTTTTCAAATCCCAGCTGTGCCAACTAACCCTGTGTGACCTTGGCCGGTCACTTAATCCCCTGCAGCCTCAGCCTGCTTGCTTATAAAATCGGCAGCGTTGCTATCTGCTTTGCAGGATTGTTGTCCAGATTAAACGAAATAATGCCTACAAGGCACTTAGCCCGGGTACCGGCCTGAGAAGGGACGTGGTGAATGTCAGGGCAACTTCTTTTGATGCCTTTGCCTGTCCTGGTCCTATTACTCTGTTCCCCTGGAATGCCCGCCTTTTCACCCATCCAAAATTAACCTATTACTAAGATCCAATTTTGTTCCTAAAAAGGAAACCTCTCCTTTGACTTCTTAAGAGTATTTACACGGTATATTCTCAGTGGTTCTGCGTTTTATTTCCATTGCTTTTTATTAATTGGTATATATTGGTCTGATATCTGGGACTGAGCTGTAAGTGCCTGGAGGGCAGAAACCAAGTTGTCTTCTCACACATGTATCACGGCCCTTGGTGGAGGTCTGCTGGAGGGGTGTTCAGGAGTGTACTGGTCGTTCGTTTGGTTATTGGCAGACACCTGCCTGCCCCGGGCCTGGGGCAGCAGCCCACCGTGCCGTGAGGGATTCTGAGATGACTCACATGGGGGTCTTCCCCCACCAGAGGTGTCCAGTCAGGGAGAAAACACAGCTCGAAAGTCGTGAGTCATAAGAGAGGCTCAGGCAAGGATGCTGCAGGTGGTCGGTGGGCAGGCAGCTCATTTGCGCTGAGAATTGGGAAACTTGACAGTGGTGGCTTTTAAAGGCAGGAAGGATTTGGACATTAAAAGCTGGAAGAGAGGGGCAATTGAGGCTGAACAAACAGCATCAGCATAGGCACGGAAGCCAAAAATTACAAGCCACGTGTGAGCGTTATTGAGTGCTTTCAGCAACCAAGAGTGTGGGATACTGTTAAGAGGTAAACGGACCTTTAAATTCTGGTAAATTTTTCCAGAATTTATTTGAACATATATGATTCGAATCAGGTAACGCCAAACCAAAGGTGGTTAGGGGCGCTCCACCGGCAGGAGCTGGGGGCCAGGTTTTCATAGAGAAGATGCTGAAGCAAAGCAAGGAGATTATTTGATTGGTTATAGTGTAAGCGGTTGCCTTGTTTGGGAAAGGCTGCTGGCTAATTGTGATTGGTCGTTCTTAAGTTTCACTTTCTCAGATTCCAGTGAATTGACTCCGGGGTAGGTTTTGCTTTGCTACGAGGCTACCAAGGCATTAGAACACCTCCGTCTAATGGCCTCCTTGTTTCCTTACTTTAACATACGGAATGAGGTTGGAAAGTGAGAGAGTGGATTAGAAGCTAAATCACGGAAGGCTTTGAATACAAACTAGTGGGATCAGATCTCTTTTAGGAAGGCGTTCTGGAAACCCTGGGTGTGTCCGATGGGGCGTTTGGGAAGAACAGTTAACAGACTGCCACAGTAGCCCCACCCCAGAAGGGCAGGGATTGGGATCCTGGAAAGAAAGGGAGAGTAAAGAACAGGCAGGAGATGTGATGAAGATCGACTCAAGTGAGTCTCGAGCGTGTGGGGCAAGGGAGGGGTGTCCGTGATGATGCGGCGTTTCCATTTTGGTCAGTAGCGGGGTGTTGACGCTTTAGCAAATGCTGAGAGCTTGGGAGGCATGAGGCAGGTTAGGGGAACAGATCATGAGTCCGGTCTTCATATTATTTGTTTAAGTTGCTGTTGGAACACAGGAGTGGAAATATCCAGGAGTCTGCTGGTTAGTGAGGTCTGGAGCTCAGGGGAGAAGTTAAGTGTAGACATAAAGGTTTGAGAAGCGGGCTTATCGGGAGGCTCTAGAGGAAACCTGAGAGTCCATGGCCACATCGACATTTCGGAGGCAGAAAAAGGAAAGAGAGCCAAGAAGGAGCTGGGGCAGCAGAGGGCAGAGCTGGAAGAGCCAGGAGGGGGAATCAGAGATGGCCAGACCGGGCGAAGTTTCTTCCAAGATGGAATGGAGCTCACCAAGCCTTGCTGAGCTCCGTTCGGGTCTACAGGGTCTCTCTGCCAAAGGGGAGAGGGGCAGGGGACCCGGGGAAAACAGAGGGGAGGTGGGAGTGTGCTGGGGAAGGCAGAGTTTGACGAGGTCAACTCCTAAGAATCACAGGGGCCGTGAAGATGGAGAAGAGCTTCAGACCTAATTTAAGTATACCAACTTAGGGTCTTAAACTGAAGCTGGGAATGTGATTAGGGGAACTGTCAGCACCCACCAGAAGTAGGGAAGGGCTATAAGCCCAGCCCCGCCACTCACTTGTAGGGTGATCCTGAATAAGAACATTGACTGGGCAGCCCCTCCATTCCCACTGGGCTAAAAGCCAGCCTCCTTCAGGTGGCAGTAAGTAGCTGCTGATAACAATACTTTGCAGATGGTATAGTTTATAAATTCACAGTGATTATTAAAAGGCACTTGCCAACACCCCGCCTCTCGTTGGGCTAGGGCGGCGGTTTTGCGGAGGATGGATTGTTTCACGCTGTCTCGTCCCCAGGGAGCTTTGAAGCATCGGTGCCCTTCCTCTCCCTCCTCAATGCTGGTCAGCCTCCTTCTCCACATCCCTTCTATGGTACTTGTTTTATGTTGCATTACATTCTCATCCATCATAATCCTTAACTCCAGGGTGGCTGGGTCAGGCTAAGTATTTCATTACAAAAAGAGTGTTTTTCATGAGAGAAATGGGTCAGTGAAATTAAAGCACTGTGCAGTGCTTCTAGTGAAAATAGCTAGAGAGCTGAATAGTAGAGTCAGTTTATAAACTCTGAGGACGGAACGTGAAATCTGTATGTAACATGAAATCATACGTAATATGAAATCTGGGAAGTTTCACACCTACTATGGAAGCACTATTAGTGTGGAAACAGAAGCACACATACCAGGACATCAGGCTTCCTTGTTATGGGCAAGTGGAAGCAATTTTTCAGAGCTTCTCAACTTTTGAAGGAGTAGCGGTTTGTGCCTGGTGGTTCTCAGGTATGAACCATCACACTGCGATTGCTGCTAGCGGGCGTGCATGTTGGTTAAAGATTCCATCACTGCGAATCATAGCACGGCTCTTTCTATCTGAAGATGGGCTTGAAGGTATGCAGCTGTCTATCTCAATAAGTAAAGTGACCATTTAAAATGAACAGATGCTTTCCGATGACAAAACTGATGCATGCCCCTGCTACATAATTTGTGAAACACAGAGAAGCACGATAAAGAAAGTAAATATTATTTTTGATTTCGGTGCTCAGAGATGTTGCTCAGACGCTTCTCGGGGCCTATATAGTGTATATTCATGATGGGGAAGCTTATAGTGATAATATGCACCGTGCTTACTATGTGTCAAGCACGGTTCGAAGCCCTCTGCGTGCCTTCACAACAACCCCACGTAACGGGGAGTATTCAAATCTCTACTTTTCAGCTGAGGAGACTGAGGTATAAATAGGCTGAGTAACTTCCCCGAGGTCACTCAGCAAGTGTCGAGATTTGTGTCAGGGTCCTAGGGCTGCCATAACAAATTAACACAATCTGGATGACTTAAAACAACAGAAATTTATTCTCTCACCAGTTTGGAGGCCAGAAGTCCAAAATCAAGGTATGGTCAGGGTTGGTTCCTTCTGGAGGCTCTGAGGGGGAATCCCTGTCCCCTGACTCTCTCCTGGCTTCCGGTGGCCGCGGGCTCTCCTTGCTGCGTCCTGGCTCGTAGGCGCATCACTGCCATCTCTGCCCCTGTCATCATGTCACCTTCTCCCTCCGTCTTCTGCCCTTGTCTTCTTTTCCAAAGGCGCTTACTGAGGACCTTCCTGGCGGTCCAGTGGTTGAGACCATGCACTTCCAATGCTGGGGACACGGGTTCCATCCCTGGTCGGGGAACTAAGATCCTACGTGCTGGGGGCATGGCCAAAAAAAATGAGCAAATAAATAATTAAAGGCACTTACTGGATTTGGGGTCCAACCTAACCCAGAATGATCTCAAGCCCTTTAACTTAATTACAACTGCAAAGACCCCTTTTTCCAAATCAGGTTATATCCACAGCTTCCAGGGAGACATACTCTGGGGATGAGGGCCACCATTCAGCCCACTACAGTGTTGGAACCAAGGTTCCATGCCAGACAGTTTGACTTGAAGGTTTGTGCTTCTAGCCTCAATGCCATAGACCCACTTACATATAGGTTTGGGGGCTTTTTGAGTTTTGTTCACAAGATTAGAATCCTGCTATACTTATAAGGTGACCACTTTGAACGCTGGTTTTTGTTTCCAGACATCAGGGTGACAAGTAGAGAAGGCTGCTGGGGAGTCTCCATCTCTGAGGGTTTGTTCGTGTCCCCCTCGACAGGCCGTGCTTTGCAGTCAGTAAAATGAGCTCATTAGCGATCTTGAGTCAGAGCTGAATGAACTTGAGTCAGTGGATAAACAGGCCACCGCTGACAAGTGGAAATAATTGTAATCCTCACAGAGTGGCCAAGGTGTGTGAGCTTTGGGTGATCCCAGAGACAAATCCTTTCTTCTGAGTCTCCACGAGGGCTTCTGGTACATGCTGGAACCATACCAAGGGAAAGAAGGGTGACCGTGCAGCTCTCCTGGAGACCCAGCCTCATTGCTTGTGAATCGCTGACCTGAAACGTTGCACAGGACCTATATGTAGCCAGAAAAGCATGTGTTGGCATGAGTGTCAGCAACAGACTGAAGAAATGAATTGGCAGTAAGTCATTTAATTCCTCTTTATATGGTTGTGGAAATAATGACCTTTTCCCACACACGTCAAGTATTCTATAATATATTTTTTCATTACTCTTTCAAGTTTCCTATTAGGAAGATTGTGTGGAAGGCGTGCTAAAATATTAATAGTCAAAGAGAGAACGTTTTTTTTAATCCACCGTGAATTGTTCATAGACGTTATTTGTTATGTTTTCATAAAGGGTCCAAGAAGATAGTTCAAATTTTCTCTCATCATGTTATAGAAGCTGTGAATTACCAAATCATTTGGAACCAAATATTTTTGTCTCTTCTTCCTTTTTGGGGGAGGGGGGGTGTTTTTTGGTTTTTTTAGTCGTTTCGCTGAAGTCATAGATCTTCTGTTTCACAAAATATACCCATCTTCCATTCAAATTGTAATGTGACCTTTCCACATTACCTTATCCACCATTCAAGCCTGCCCATCTGGGACTGTAGGACCAAAAATGTCACTTTTAACTGGGTGGGATGCTTCCCTCAAGGTTTGTTGTTAAATAGTAACGTTTCACGCTCTTTCTTCATTTACTTAAGCAATTTGGAGAATTAAAAACACCAGTAAAGTTTCTTTACCCCTGTCCTGGTTAGCATGGGGTGTCTATGGCTATCCATACACACAGATGAATATCTATGTCTCGACAGGGAAACAGCACTTCCCACATTGAAAACAGATTTTGTCCAAACATTTGTTCATTGAACTGATGGTTGAGAATTTGGAAAGTTCAGATCCATTTTGCTATGGCAATAATAAATGATGCGGAGGTTTCTGGGCCAGTCCCTAAAAACCTCCTAACTCATGGTCTCTGTTAATAGGGCTCTAGCACCAGTGACTATTGGTTTTTTTTAACTTTTTATTTTATATTGGAGAATAGTTGGTTAACAATGTTGTATTAGTTTCAGGTGTACAGCAAAGTGATTCAGTTATACATATACATGTATCTATTCTTTATAATAATGTTTCTATGGGAAAACAGATCTGGAGTTTTCACTTCAGATTTTAACATCCTGTATCTTCATGAAAGTAAATTAAGAGCACCAAAGTCTCATGACCTGGGTTCAAATCCTGGCTTCCCCTCTTACGAAGTGTAACTTTAGACAACTTGCATGGCCTCACTAAGCCTCAATTTCCTCATCTGTAAAATGGGAAGAATAAAAGTATGTCTTGGTGTAGTTTTGAGAATTAAAGTGATCCGTATAAATACATTCAGAACTGTATTTACAGAGTGTGATGTGGTAACTATGCTCAGTATTTTTGAGCTTTTATTGTGCTCGTCTCTGATTGCTGCAGAAATGGGGACTTCTGCCCCTTAACCTCCCAGGGAGTGAGACCAAGCACTCCTGTACTGTCGGAGGTGGTCCTTGGAACCTGCAGCGCGCACTCTGGCGGGGATGAGGGTGGGTGCTCTAAGGAGACAGGAAGGAGGGGGAAACGGGAAGTCGAGGGTGTGCAGGGCCAGGGCTGGTGAAGGAATGGATCAGATACAGAGGGGGGCTATGATTTGATAGACCTGGGGCTGGGAGGGGTGCTGAGGCAGGGGGCACAGCGGATGGCCACCCCCTCCATTTCCCCTTGTGGTGCCGCCACCCTGGAGAGGGGCCAGAGGCATCCCAGCTCTGTGGCCTCGGGAGGTTTCCTCTCCCTCTTCCCTTTCTTTGTCCTCCCCTTGTGGCTTTCTTCGCGATGTTACAGAGCCCTCTGCTACTGGGTAACCGAGGACCACGAGGGGGAAGTCAAAAGCTGTTACAGAGGCAGCGCAGGGGCTGCACAGCAGAGCTGAAGCCCCAGGCCCACTTGGAGGGGAGAGAATCCCTGCAGCAGCCTGGCTGGAACGAGCCCCCCCAGGAGGGGTGGAGAGAGATACTAGGGTGCATGTATACAGAACCTGTTAGGAAAAGAGCTTCTTTGTAATTTAGCCATCTTTTATTGAAATTACTATTTTGACATCCAACAAAATAGCAAATACCATACCCATTTCTCAGATGACAGTTTGTGAAATGCATCCTGTAAAGTGCAATATGAAGACTAAAGTCCCAGCCAACAGCTTGGCTCAGAGAATTAAGAGAATTTCCGAGCTGAAAGAAGCCTTGGAGGCCCTCCTGTCCTCCTCCATCATTGCACAAATGGGGAAACTGAGGCCCACAGGTGACATGCTTATCACAGCCACATGGCTAGTTAGCAGTGGTCAGAACAAGAACACAGGTGTCCTAGCTTCCAGAAAAATGCTTTATCCTGATAGATAGATAGATGATAGATAGATAGATAGATAGATGATAGATAGACAAGAAGATATGTGCATGTGTATTTCTGTATTAGGAGGAGAGAAAAAAGACGAAGTGGCAATAATGCAGTTTTAATTTCAATTCCAGGATGTGCCAGGATTTCCAGTGCAGTCAGAAACTGAGGGATTTCAGTGGATCAGAATTGATAAGAGCTGTGTTAAAGTAGCCTGATTCCTGAGCCCTTTGACCCTTTTCTGTACTCCAATCAGCCTGTTTAAATTCCTTACAGGCTACCTCAGCAGAGCAGCCATAGGCGCTGAGAATGTTTCCTAGAACCATGATCTTGAGCTAGAGGTTCAGCTGTAATGCAGCAAGCCCTAGTGCCTTTCTGCTTCCTCCACAGAATCACGGTGTCACCGCAGGCATCCGAACTGGCTTCCATGTGATTCCTTTGCTGAAAAATTAGAACAGCGTCACTTGTCTACCTCAGAACCTTTTAGCAAAGATCACTGAGATATAATCTATAAAGTTTTTAGGTGGAAAACTATAAGCTCGTAGCATCATTATTTAGCATTATTAATGGTGATGGTAATTCTATGACAAAATTATAGTTAGTAGGCTTTATCTTGTGACCAGACATTCTTCTATCTTTTGACAAACCAGGGAGAGACGTTCTTCTCGTAACAGTAAGAAATGCTAAAATTAAGCTGAGGTAGCCATCTGGGGATGGGGTGCAGCTCCCCACTGCTATCCTGCCTTTCTGGACCCTCAGAGGAAGGCTGGGTGAGCGCCTCCAGGAAGACTTCTTTCCAAGGCTGCTCTGAAAATCTTTTCTCCAGAGGGTCCTTTTCTTGTCATAATTTGAGCATAACTTAAATGTATGTGGTGGAGATTTGCACTCAAAGCGAGTAGCCTGAAAACTATTTTCTTTGCATTGCAATGAGTGTCTTTGTTTTTCACTCAGAAGAGGTGTAAGACCTTTGACATCTTTGAGCTCTGTCTCTTTTTGTTCTGGAAAACCTTCATCCTTTCCCAGACAGGTGACACATCTCTTGTTGAACTCAAGTCACTTTAGTCTGCATGTCACTTGGATGGAGTTTTATTGTCCTTCCCAATTAGGGCTGCACTTTTAGTCATTCTAGCTCTCATAAGTGATTGAAAGACATCGTTTTTTACCTATTCAGAAGGTATCTACATTTAAGAATCTACAATAAGTAATTGAGTATCTTTACTGTTTTCTGGGAAAGTGTCTGAAAGAAAATAGAAAGGCAAGTATAAATCTAATAGAATTTTATGGCCCTAATGGAATCCAGCCCCTTGGAATACCTCCCAGATTTCATGTTTAAAAAATCGTTTAATCAGTGGTTTACACTAGTCCATATTTGACCCAAAATATCTGCAAAGCCACAACCCAGTGCTAACTTAAGTTCCACCTTTACAGGCACTGGTATGCCATGAATGAACCAGCGCTAAAAGCTTTTCCCAATTTATAAGGAATTTAAGTTAATGAATGGAATGTTTAAGGTTTTTCTCACATCCTGCATTCCTAAATCTTTGGCTTTCTTATACTTACCGTAATCTAGTGAAAAATGTCATTTTGTGCAAACTTAGAATGTTCAATTTAGTTGTCTTAATTACTTCCAGTACTTTAAGTAGGTTCTAGACTCTCTACCACTCAGAAAACATTGAGAATCACTTGTCATTGCCGCACCAAGCGTTATGTCACAGATTCTCTCAGGGAGTTTTGATATTGCACCCCCTGGGAAGTTTTCAGTCTTCTCAAATAGAGGCAGATTCCTCATAGGGAGTGATGCCAAAGTAATTTTGAACTCTCTGTATGAATTTGACTACTCTAGGTGCTGCATATAAGTGGAATCATACAGTATTTGTCCTTGCATGAGTGGCTAATTTCACTTAGCATAATGGCCTAAAGGTTCATCCATGTTGTAGCATTGTCAGAATTTCCTTCTAAGGCTGAGGAATATTCCATTGTATGTATAGACCACATTTGTTTATCCATTCATCTGTCAGTGGACACTGGTGTTGCTTCCACCTTTTGGCTACTGTGAGGAATGCTGCTGTGAACATGGATGTACTGTTGTTTTCTTTTGCATGCCCTTCCCCCCTTGTCTTCTGCCTGTATTGTAGGCTTGTCACTGACATTGCTTAGTCCCACCGATAACAAGACTGAGGAAATGACCACCAAACTGTATAAGCTAGGGATCATTTTGCTTTTTTTTTCCTGTCATTTTTTTCTTTTCTTAACTTTGCTTTTCTTTTCAAATTTGACTTTGCATGGTAATGAATACATAGTCAGTCATTTGCCCCTGAGTCTATATATTTTTGTCCTTCGTTACACTTGGATGGGACTCCAGTAGACCCTGACGCTTCAGAGGAATTGGATCAAAGAGCCAAGCAACTCATTTACTGAGTGCAAGACTTTAGGGTAGGTGGGACCTCCCCTGCGGTCCAGTGGTTAGGACTGTGTGCTTCCACTAATGGGGTTGTGGGCCCCATCCCTGGTCAGGGAGCTAAGGTCCCACAGGCTGTGTGGCGTGGCCAAAAAATAAACAATAAACTCACAACATTGCACAACATTGTGAATCAACTATACTTCAGTTAAAACAAAGACATCAGGGTAGGTGTGTGAGGCAGCGCAGGAGGTGGGGCTGGGGAGAGAATGGGTAACAGAACAGGGGATTGGTTCCCAACTTCAAGGAGCTTTTAACTTGCAGATATTTGTTACTTTAAATTATTTGGAAATTTTAGTGTCAGATTCATTAATATGTCTGGGACAAATTTGTCTCCCACTTCACTGCCTTCCAACTCAGGACATTTGGCAATGACTGGAGACTTTTTTTTTTTTTTTTTTGGCTGCATTGGGTCTTCGTTGCTGTGCGCGGGCTTTCTCTAGTTGTGGCAAGCAGGGGCTACTCTTCGTTGAGGTGTGTGGGCTTCTCATTGCAGTGGCTTCTCTTGTTGTGGAGCACAGGCTCTCGGTGCGCAGGCTTCAGTAGTTGTGGCACGCGGGCTCAGTAGTTGTGGCTCGTGGGCTCAGTAGTTGTGGCTTGTGGGCTCAGTAGTTGTAGCTTGTGGGCTCTAGAGCACAGGCTCAGTAGTTGTGGCACACAGGCTCAGTAGTTGTGGCGCACAGGCTTAGTTGCTCCGCGGCATGTGAGATCTTCCCGGACCAGGGCTGGAACCCGTGTCCCCTGCATTGGCAGGCGGATTCCTAACCACTGCGCCACCAGGGAAGCCCAGGAGACATTTTTGATTACCACAGTTTGTAAGGGCGTGCTACTAGTATCTAGCGGAGACCAGAAGTGCTGCTAAACGTCTCACAGAGCACAGGACAGCCCCCACCCGCCGCCAAAACAAAGAATTACCTGGCAAAAAAGTCAGTATTGCCAAGGTTGAGAAAGCTTGCCGTGTGTAACATTATCTAATTTAATATTGATTAATCACCAGGTAATGAACATAAAAAGACAAATCATTTCCCTAAGGAAAACTTCTTTATGATAATGCAATAGGTTGAAATCAAGCTAGCGTTTTCCTCCTATAATTTTAATTATTTGCTAATCCAGGAAGTAAGATTTTAAATACTTGAGAGGAATTTTGATATCTAGAAAAAATTTCCTAGTAAAAATTTCATTTCAGAAACATAACTTAGCATTTACCATATTGACAATTAATACCTATTCGAAAAAGAAGAAGACATTAGCAAAAATAATAAACTTTCCTTGGGTTTGAAAGTCATTGTATGATTGCGCCCTGCATTTTACTCTCTCGACTGTCTTATTTAGACTAACCATATTTAGATCTTAGCTCCTCTACAGATATCTTGTGAAGTAGTGCTGTCAGCCCTAAAGGATGTTTTGCAGCATTCATTTAAAATATTCCATGGATAACCCACTTGCACAGCGTATAACGTTAGGAGTATAAACAATCTGCCCTTCCATAAAATGGAACTTTAACAAATGGAATGGGTTGAAAAGAGAATCATTTGGAGATGCACAGACACCATGCCTATGGGACATCAAAATGCCTGAGACCCAGTCACTGTCTGTACTTCCACACCAATCTCCGAAATGCCAGGGAGGATACCATGGAGCCATTGACTGGGAGGTCACCTTGGGAATGAGCCACTAGGGCACACTTTTGAGTGCTCGCCCGACTAAACAAGCCTTGCCTAGGTTTGTACCAAGAATAAGTTTACCCTTATCACCTGTCTCCTGCCTTTTGTATACCTTCAGTGCTGAGCATGAAAGCTGATGTTCATGGTAAGAATCCTGAAATTCTTTCTTAATCACCGAGGAAAGAACACATCCTGTGTTTCACTTACCTGATCCTATTGCAAAGGTTATCATGAGAGAGCCTTCCTGAACACAGACGTGGATTGATCCTCAGGCATCTGAATCACAGGCTTCCATGCTTTTCTGTTCCAGGACATGGGAAGAAGGCAAGGTGCTCATCTTTGATGACTCCTTTGAGCATGAGGTGTGGCAGGATGCCACGTCTTTCCGGCTGATCTTCATCGTGGATGTGTGGCACCCCGAGCTGACACCCCATCAGAGACGCAGCCTTCCTGCGATTTAGCATTTTGTGCAGGCTCAGGACACGCTGGAGAGAGGCTGCCTCTCTGGTTCAGTCACCTTGGATGTGGGCATAGACGTTCAAACACCACAGCCCTTAATTCCCTGGATTTGCAGCCTGAAAAATTCTAAACCTCCTCCGAGGGTCGGATGACACTAAAGGGAATGTATGCCTCGCTGCAATTTCTTTTAGAAAATACCCACGGTATTTCATCCATGACAGCCCCCATCTGATGCCTGTATTCCAGGTGAACCCATGATAGCTTCTACCTTGCCGGCCAAAGATATTTTTTCCACTTAGAATAGGCAAAATCAGTGTAAATGAGAGTATATGTAGAAACTGTAAATGGGTTGCTTTAGTTTGTAATTTTTCTATGCAATTATATTTTTCTAGGGTAGCAGGATGATTTTGTCATCACACACCGCTACTTTTTTGTTGAGTTTAATGGCAAGCTGTATAAACGCTTTAGTTCTGCTTAATCGTAACTTTCCTGGTGAACTCAGACGTCCCTCTTTTAATTATTTTTAGTAAAAGGCACTCATATGAAAAAACGATTCTATTTTCCTAATACAAAGGAGAAAGACATAATTAGGCCAATGTCTTCATGAACCGTACTGCTCCCTACCCATTGAGTCTCTTTGCTTTTTTGTCACCATTGAGAGCTCATGTCTTAATTGCTCTCCTGGCTGTGTGAATGGTGGAGATACTGTCAAAATGGTATTTCTTTCTAAGAGGAACTTTTTACACTGAAGAAGGACTTGGAGTCATTTTGTAATGAGTTATAACAATGACGCATGTAAATTTTTTTGATGTCAAGCACTAGGCATTATTAAACAAAAAGTAAAATTTCTCCAAGTGAAAATTTTCTCTTGGGATCAGGTAGATAGGGGGCTGCTAGGACACCTGGCTCCTGGTCACTTTGCGTCTATGAAACAGGGCTGGAATCCAGAGTGTTTTCTGTTGGGGATCCTTGTGAGTGATGAGGTCGTTGAAAGGATTCCCATCAAAATTTTGTAAAACTATGAAGGATGGCAGAGTGGAAGACCAAGAATATGCTATGATCTCTGTCCTGCGTGTAGGATGTAAAAATCACTTTCCTCTTTGAAATTGTTTGGAAGACTCTGACATCTCCCTGGCTTGAGAAACTTCTGCCATTTGAGCTTCACTTTGAGATGGCAATCATTATTGATAGTTCAGCTTTAAAATTTCCTACTGCATTGAAAGAACAGTTGCCTACTCGTTCCGAAGATGACCACGTCATTAATTTAGTGGAATATTGATGCATTAAATTTTGTGTTTTTTAAATCAAAGCTAACTAGAAATGTTAGCTATAAGAATGTAATGATATTCATGCACTGAATTTTAAGCCATTATGAACAAAAATGCTGGAGAAATGACACATAGGTTACCAGATTTCATTCGCAGGTAGAAAAAACACTTGTGCTTTCTTTTCCATTCAAGGACAAAGAAAGATGCTTCCTTTATCTTATTTAGAAAACATTCTTTAATATTGAAATGAACCCCCTTTGCTTGTCTTTAAGGACTTCAGCTTCCAGTCAAAGAGTTTGTAAAATATTTGTCCTCTTTCCTTCTGTTTTGCCAATGTTGAAAAATCTCACTAAAATAGATGAAGACGCATGTAAGGAAAAATATCAAAATTAATTACCGAAATCCAGAAGAAAAAGCAAACTCTTGAAAAATAAAAAAGCATTTTGTGTCCTTCAGTATTTATTGAACAGAAGTAATGACTGACAAAGAACAATGCAATCTAGGGTTCGTGTGGTAACATTCATGTCACTTACTGAATTTGGTTCTTGTATGTGTATTGTATTGTATGTGTATTGTATGTGTATTGTATGTGTATGTGCATTGTGTAAGTTGTCACTGTTGAACCATCATCTCTGATTCGTTTAATGAAATCATGGAATAGAGTCAAAACTAGCTCTTAACTTAGTAATTATAGTATGGTATTTAAAATCGGGTCACTACAGGATTCTAAATACTGCCGATTGGAAAGCCAGAGCTATTACTGCTGCAAAATGTTGGCCATAATAGACTCCAGTAGCATTTGAAATACTGGATCCCACAACTATTTTATAAACTCAAGTAATAAAATGGGTTTTCCAATTCACTTTAATTCTTCATCTTTCTTCCCTATGTTGTGGTATATAAGAAAAGTGTTTCAGTCATTGCATTGGTAGAATTATTTCAGTGTTATTTTTTTGTTATTTGAAATGTCTACACAAAATGAATTGGTTTTATTTATACTGTGATGCAGTTGGTTGAGAAATATTTTAAATTCTCTTTCAATTTTATTTCAAGGGTGGAATACAAAAATCACTTCTGTTATTATTTTCTACCAGTAGAAAAAAATTAAAACACTAGATCCATTGAGAAAGAGACGTAATACATGATTAAGATTAGTATCTATTGAGGGTGATTATGGCCAGTTGAATCACCTCTTTCCTTTGAAATTTTTAGCCAACAAATTAACCCTCCCAAGTACTTAACGTGTAAAATCATATTTTACTGCTCATTATCAACTAAAATATTTTTTGTTTGACATTGAGCACCAACTGGTCATGCTAATGAAGGCCCATGTCATGCAGATGGCTGGGAGAATAAGAGATAGCTAAGAACATACACCTGGTTTTGGGAAACATGGCACAAATAAGGATATCATATCTTATGATAATCTGCTTATTTTTTTATCTGATTTCCTTTGAATGGATAGCTGGGGACTCCATTTCTAAGGATAATAAACAAAGAAATAAAGTGATCTTTGGCATTTCATCCTGCATTCCTGGTCTTTTCTTATTTTCAGTTCTTTCATATTTCACCATCCTTAAGGGTCTTCCTCCATGATTGATACCTACCCTCTCAGCAACAGCCAGGCCCTTTCTCCACACCTTTAACTGGTTGCAAGAGGAGGTAAGGAGACGTGGGGAGCAGTGTGATGCTTTTGTAGCACTTTTCTTTTCTGTAGTGACCCAAGTGAGGCAACTTGAATGGATTCATTAATCAGTGACATATATTTTCAATGAGACCCCCCCACCCTCTAGAGACACACACCCCCTGTGGGAAGCCACATTGCTGAGATGAAATAGAGATCTTTAAGTTTGTGTCTTTGTTTAAAATTAGCTCATGATAACCAGCTGGTGGCCTGATCAAAGATGTGATATCAAAATCATTTTTGCAGGATATCAAAAAAAAAAACAACAAGCTCTGCAAATAGCCAGACCTAGGAGAACGTGCTCTTAGGCTGAACAATTTGAAATTTGATGCTGGTGATGAGGTCAAAGAAAGTATTTCAATATAGGAATGGAAATCACTGGAGATACTATTGTCTTGGGGCTTTGCACTACATTAAACTTGACAGTTGTGTCTGCACAGTTTAATTCTTATGTATCTACTTGGAAATGCACTTAATCTTAAATTGCAAAAACTGGACAGAGTCTCAGCAAAGCCTCAGAAAGATCCTTATCCTAATGAAGTGTGTGCATCAGGTTTAGTTTTTCTCTCTTCAATTCACTTAATACTATAAATGTGGGATGGGGGGAATCTTGTTTCCATAACTGCCTTGCTTCATCCTCCAATTCCCTCATTGAAAAAAAAAAAGCATCTCTCAAGTCTTTGTTCAACTTTGGCTACTTAGACCAATGGCTGGTGACAGTCATTACTGGGTGGCAGGAGAGGAGGCCCTTGTGTCGAGCCGAACGCACGCATTGCGGGGTCAGTTGCACATGTGCTTCCTGGTGGCTGCTACCACTGAGGGCTGGCGATGTTCGGAGCCCAGGGTGGCTCAGGGTTCAGTCCAGAGCCAGGAGTGGCTGAGTGTTCTCATTCTCTCCCTTGTCCTCATGTTTCAGGGTCCCAGCTTCTACCACAGACTGAGATCTAATAACAGGAGAAGGAAAAATATATGATTACAAATAAGTCATGGTGTCAGCCATTTTGGAATCTTGTAAGGCATTCAGACTTTATGTCCCCCTTATTAACCAGGACACTCAAAATAGCTATATAACTTCTCCCCGCTTTTGTATCTCTGTTTTCCTTGCTTTTGTGTCTTCTACACCACATTTTGAGGGAGCGAGGCATCTTGGAATCTTCTCTGCAGGAATCTCTTCTTTTGGTAAAACGAACACGTGTTCTAGCCGCAACTCTGCCCCCTTGTCTAAACATCCTGTGGATCTTGAGATGTATAGAGTCTCATAAGTTTTGTTGGATTTTTAATGTTTCAAAGTATTTTTGAGAGCCTTTGTTTCTCAAGGTCATAGGAAACTATCATGTATGATGTTAAGACCATGCGATTTGGAATCAGATGGTCAGTGTATTCTTGACTCCTTACTGACTGAGGAGTCTTGGGGGAGTTCTTCGAGCCCTGGACCTTTATTGCCTCACCTGTAAAGCAGAGCTGTTACCTACCTTCCAGCGTTGTTGAGAAAGACTAAAACTAATACTATACCTAAAGCACTTGACATGTACTTGTAGTCACAATTTATGGGGCACTCTGTTATCGCCATTATTGCAACAATGGCATTGATCTTAGTTTCTGGTGTGTCCTTTTATACTAGAGTAATAACAATTTCCTGTGTTTATAACATGATTGAAACTGAAATTATTTTCTAGCTTTATGGAGAGAAGATTATAAGAGCTATGCACACAGTAGACATTCAATAAACGTTCACATACCAAAAAAAAAAAAAAAGCCATTCAAAACATTAAGAAAATGGTTGAATTGGGTTGCTCAAATAAGCAAGATTTACATATATGTGCAGTAAATGGTTAACTCAGTAGGCCTGAGTTGCCCAAACCCTCCACATTCCAGAAGTCTTCAGGACTGTCCCTTGACTGGTTCTTCTGAACCCTGGGAGTATCCTGACTGATAAAGTGTCTTTGTATGCCTAGACTTTGGGCCACGCCTCAATGGTTTATGCAAACAATGTGATTTATGGTGAATGCCTCTTTCTGTACGCCTGAGCTTTGGATCACACCCTGTCAGTTGGACTTCTTGTTGGGGAAGGTGGAGGAGTTGAAGACCGAGTGGCTAAGGTCAGTCACACATGCTCTGCATGCCTATGTGACGGACACCCCCCCGCCCCAATAAAACCCAAAACCCTGGGCATCAAGGCATGGGTGGGTGGGTGGTGACACTGTGCATGTATTGTCACTCGTCATTGCTGAGAGAATTGAGCTCTCTCTGTGTGACTGCACGGGAGGAAAACTGGAAGCTTGCAAGTGGTCCAGTGTACCTGAACTCCACCCAGTGCACCTTTTTCCTTTGCTGATTCTAATCTGTATCCTTGTGCTATAAGAAACCTTAACTGTGAGTGTAACTACATTTCCGGGTCCTGTGAGTCCCTCTAGCCAATTATCAAATCTGAGGATCCCAAACACAGTATATAATAACACTAATATTTGCTGTCTGTGCACCTGGTATAGTTGTAACTTCTTTACATGCATGAAGTTACTTTATTTTCATACCCCTAAGGAGTGTTGCTATTATTGCTTCCATCTGGGGAGTGGGAAAAACTAAGGGACAAAAAAAATCAAGTAACATAGGAAAGGCTGCACAAATAGAGAACAGAGAACAGGACAGGTATATCACCCTCACAATGTTCCTGGGTCTACCTAACACTGCAGAGATTTTTAGCTGCTCTGAATGTCAATCCCATCAAACAGTCCAACTTTAGGTACCAAGTCTAACCTTTGAAAATGAAATGGACTCGTTTGCTTCTGGGACAGGGCAGAGAAGCCCCAGGCAGTAGTGTAGTTCAGCTCTTTTACACATTGCCTACATATTTCTGTCTTTGCTTTTAAATAAGGCCTGGTGTGTGTGTGTGCACGCATACACGTGTGTGGGGGGGTGGTAATTGATTTATATAAGAAGAAGAAAAGCTGAAAACCCAGAAGGCATGAAAACAAACAAAAACAGAGAAGTAGAACTGCCCACACAGGCCACTCCATGCAGCACCTTGGACAGCTGCCTAACTGCTTTGCCCTTCAGGCCCGGGTGAAGATGAAGGATATTCAAGGCCGGTCCTTTATTACTGAAGTGTATTCCTCTACTTTCATGCCAGTTGGCTTTGTTTTACAACATGGCAAGAGAATCACAGCCACAGAGTTAGAAGGGACCTTGGCGACCCACTAGGACATACTCAGTCAGGGGCCACGCAGCCTCTTGTTGAATATATCTGACTTAAGAAATCTACTCCTCCATGCTCGTAGAGGAGGAGCTCTGCTAGAAAGTTCTTTCTTACACTGAACTAAAGCCTGTCTTTTTGCAATTTCTCTATACTGCTTCTGGTTTCGTCTGCTGGAGCCACCAGAGTATGTGTAATCCATCTGGTCCACATAACAGCCCTTTAAGTATTTCTCTAGTGCTCTCCAGCCCTCTCTCTGCCCACACTAAAACTAACCAAACTCCTCTTGAGCCAAGGTTTCTAAAATTACCACTCTCCCGCATCTCTTCATCAGCTGGTTGCCCTCAGGACGTCACCCCAAAATGGAATGAAATTATTGCTTCCTCTCTTCTTCTTTTTTTGTATGCTTCTATTGAAGCATAGAAAATGCACCTAGAATTGCCTTAACCTTTCTGGCACTCACGTAATAAAGCCGAGGGAAATATTAGCTATATTTACACATACTGCTGTTAAGTCGTTACTCCCCCATCTTGAAAGTGTGTGGTTGAGTATTTCATCTTTTTTAATCTGGTTCATATTACCACTGTATCTCTGTCCTTTTGGATCTAGAAATTTGTTATCCATCCAAATTATTGTCTGTGATTTTCACGAGTATTGGATTTGTTTCCAAACTTTCCCTTCCCCTATTTTGGGAGCCACTATGGGAAAAAAAAAAATCAACAAATTCTCAGATATTGAACTTTCAATCAACAATCAGTTATTTCCACTCACTCATGGTAAGAAATGCTTGTGAATGTCTTCTGCTATATGCCAGGGACTGTGAGAAAATGTTCAGAACCCCTCATTCTTTAGTGGAAATATTGCTTCAGTTACCCAGTCATAAACGCACAGATAGGTATGGGATTACTGTGATAGGCACCCTGAGAACAGGGCATTTGGGGGAGGGGAGGCATTAGCTCTAGAAGGAAAGGAAGGAAGGAAAAAGCTATCATTCACCCAGTGACATCATTCACAGTCCTTATTCAGGTGACTCTTCCCTCCACTTGGCATCAGATTTGGATCTATTTGGGATTTTTTTAATACCCATACTGACAGCAGGGACACAGAATGCTAGTTTTGTTATCTCAGCCAATAAACTGTTTGTCTTGGGTGAGTGGTGAGTAACAATTGAACAGTTCTGAGGCACCGACCATGAGGGACCAAACACAACATTTTTTCCCTTTGTTTGCTTTTTTCCTGTTTAGAAGGAGACCATAGCCTCTTTACTCCCAGCATGACATGATTCCGTTTACCTGGTCACACAATGAACATTTGATATAAGGAACACACTCATTATGAAGTGTTTGAAATTCACTGGAAAAACAGAAAGCATATGTTGCTGTTTTCAAAATCTAGTATAAATAAAGCCAAGAGAAACACCTTTCTTAAATCTTGCCCTCAGTCCATGTAGCTGAGTCATAGTACTCTCTGGGAAGACCGATCCACTGCTCACTGATAGAAATGTCTCCACCACTTGTAAACAGAGAGCTCAGGAATTGTGCATTAACTGGAGGACCACTTGCCTTGCGACTTTGTTGCCCAGATCACGCTCAGTGGTAATCCCTCCATTCGGTGGATTTGCCTTCTCCCAAGAAGATTAACACTTCTGCTAAAATAAACATTTCAGACTTTTCCCTTGGGTCCTCTTTCCAACACTGAAAGTCAGCTTAACTCCAAGGGCAAGCAGGGGAGTTATTTGAGCTATCTCAGCCGTCATCATCTCAGTGCTATAGCAGACTACCCTCACAAAGGCTTCATTCTTGCCTTCATAGCCACATTTTGTTTTCCTGCTATTATATCTCCTCTCTCTCTCTCTCTCTCTCTCTCTCTCTCTCTCTCTCTCTCTCTCCCTCTCTCCCCCCCCCCGCCCCCATTCTCTCTACCTTTCTTCTTTCTACCTTCCCCTTTTCCTCTCCAAAATTTGGAACTTTCTCCACTGCATGTCATCAAACATCTATAGCCATGGTATAATTCTTACTGATCCCAAAGGCAATTAAATTCCAAAAAGAACAAGATAAAGACGGAAAATGTGCACCATGAGCTAGTCCATTCTGCACAGACTTGCAGTTGAACTAAGAGTTCTGTTCTCAGTCAGAGGCTTATTTGCAGAACTTCACTCAGCTACCTTATCTCAACAGCTGTCACCACATATTCTTACTAATGAACTGCCATGGCCTGGCTTGGGCTTTGTGGACCCCAAATAAGGGCACAGGAGCTCCGCCCTTCAACCCCAGACATTCACCTAGAGTCACTGAAGGCCAGGGCTTTAAGGAACCTCAGAGGCAATTTAGTCAAACCCTCATTCAACTCAGGTCCTCCCCATTTCTCTTCCAGGGACCAACCTCATCACTTCATCAGGAAGTATTCCATACTTCTGGTTTTATTTCTTAAAGTTAGTGATGGGCTTAGTTTTGTGGAATAGTGCAGAACTGCCTAATACCTTAGTGAACCTGTATAAGAACTTCTAAACAGAAAGGGTGGGGGCTTTTTTAAAGATATTTTTAAAGATGCCTCTAAGTAATTTTGTTTAACCTCTATTTCTCCCCTGTACGTTCAATTATCAAGGCAGTTCCCTCAGGAGCTCCTGCCTGGGCTTGAATGATGGCTCCACTGCTGGCTTTGTGAGCTTGGGCAAATTCAACCCCCTCATGTGTAGAATGGAAATAGCATAGTGCCCACAACCTGGGACATGGGGGTGATGAGAATTAGATGAGTTACAGCAAGTAAGGTGTCTAGCCCAGTGTCAGCTTGTTATGTGCTCCCACATTTCTAGCCCTTGTTATTCTTCTGCATTTGCCGATAAGAAAGTAAAGGCCTGGAATATGTAGTTCATTTACACATCGGGTCACAAAGCGTGAATTCAACTCCAAGTTCCCATAGCTTCATGATTAAACTTACAAGAGAAAATTGTGTGTCCTGCTTGATGTGTCAGGTAACCTGACACTAAATGCGACTAAGATTTGAGAATGGATCCAGACTCATATTTTAGAATTTCAAAATAAGTGATGTGACTATTCCACACGAAAGCTAACCTGATTATTTTACTTTATATCCTATAATTTTCAGAAGTCACACAGAAGTCCCCATCTGATTAACAATTATTTATGTAGCTTTCAGCACATCTATTTGTTGTTGCTTTCCACCGTGTAAAGCAATGTGGGGTTTCCTTCTACTATGATGCCTTTGATAATGTCCTTGATAAGGAGTCGTAAGTTACAGCTGTAACACGTGTATTCTTCTGTCCAGCTACCAAACTCTTCAGTATTAGAATCATACTTTCAGGCAACACGAAACAATATTTACTGAACTAGTAAATAAATCACGAATCATAAATCAACAAAGCACTTTAACAAAAGGTAAACCTAAGTGTTTTTCACGTCAGCAAAGCTTTTCCCTATCAAAGTAAAGAAATAAAAAGTAAACCTCCCTCTACTTTGACAGTATAGTTAGCCACAACTTACTGAAATATAAAGAAGCCAGTCCAAGAAAAAGAAATATTCTATTGGTGTTTAAGTGAACTATTTTTAGAGTGAGCCAAACATTCAACTCAGGTCTTGCCTACGCGCGGTATAACTCAAATTTAAATGTATAACATATTTCTATTTAACCATGATGGCTACTGATCTTATAGCAAGGAGGACAGAGCCAGGAGAAAAGGCACTTTCAGAAAGGATGAAATTGGGCTCACGTGTACATAGGACTAGAGCAGCTGTGTCCAACACAGAGCCCTAACCACATGTGGCCACTGAGGACTTGAAACTGGGCCGGTCTGAGTTGAGATGGACTGTAAGGATAATGTATACATGGGATTTCAAAGACAGTATGGAAAAAAAAAGAATGTAAAATATCTCACTAATACTTTTAAAATTATATTGAAATGATAATTTTGTACACATTGGGTTAAAACATATTAAAATTAATTTCACGTGTTTCTCTTTACTTCTGTAACGTGGCTACAAGACAACATAAAATTCCACGTACGGCTCACATTATATTTCCGTTGGACAGCCATGTTATTTAAGACCTCATTCCCTCCATCACACTTGCAGCTGAGCCAGAGTAATATACTAATCCTCATTTAGAAATTCATAGTCATCCCAAAGGACCACAGCAACAACATTACGATCTGTCATTGCCAGTATTCACGGTGCTGAGTTACTTTCCATGTGTAAACTCACTTAATCCTCACATTGACACACACACAGCCCGAGGTGGCATGAGAGCTGCTTTCTGAGTATCGCTGTCGTTGCTTGAATTCTAAACAGAAAGAAACTTCATCAGTCTAGATTCCATTCATTTGTTATCCTTTAGATGAGAGTGAACACATACCATTATTTTACCTCTAAATGAATAAATAATATGAAAAGACTTTAGGAAGAAATTTAACCTACTTGAAGTGAAAGAAATAAGTTCTTTCTGAACATATAGCAAAATTAATATTAACTTTGTGTGACCACTACAGATGTTTTTTGCTGTTCATTGTAAGGGTCCTTGGAGAGCTGAGCTGACGAAAGAGAACTAGACTGGGAGTTCAATGCCTCTTCTCATCACCCCTGTCACTAACTTGCTGTCACTAACTAGGGCTCTATGGAACACCTCACTTGGCTTCTATGATCCCACATTTTTCAGCTGTAAAATGATCTCAGACAAAGGGCTATTTTTAACCCCAAGATTTCATGAAGTCTAGGAGACTGGGTTAAATCACCCATTAGTTCTTGAAAATAATTAGATGTCATTTTTCAGAGTTCTACAATTCAGACTTTAAGCTAATTTGCTCGGATAGTCTAAGTTCCTCTCTATCTCAGCATTTGTCTTTACCTCCTTCTAGAAAAGCATAACAATACTAAAAATGACAAAATTTAGCCAGACCTGGAAAGCCTTTCCTGAAGTCTGTGTATGCCCAATACGCTTAGATTTCATGAGTCAAAAAGATTTACCTTTTAAAAATATTTTTGTTTCCGTAAGCTTCTAAATATTGAATTCAGAGCTGCCAGGTGCTACTTAATAACGACTTTCCTGTGTCACTGCAAAGCGTTTTAGTTTATTTAAAGAAACTTCTTGCTACATGTCCGCAGGTCACAGTTTCCTGCTGCAGAGTAGCTCCCATCCGACCTGGAGCCACCAAGGGTTTTCCAGCGCGCAGAAAAATTCCAGTTAGCGCTCAGCAAGTCTTGCTTGTCACATCTGAAATCAGTTTCAGAATGTTTTGGAAAGGAAGATTTCAACACACACTTTAATTGGATATTTTTAGAAGTATCACCTCCAGGAGAGTTTCCCATCCCCAAGGCTGGTTATTATAATTACTGTCATCATCTCATCGTGGCCATCAACAATAACAACCACACCATCTATTGAGTATTTATTTCATGCCAGGTTCTGCACTAATTATTTAGCCTGCATTATCTTTATTTAAACCTCACAATAATTTTCTGAGGTGAGTATTGGTTGATTTGCAATGTTGTGTTAGTTTCAGGTGTACAGCACAGTGATTCAGTACATGTATATATATTCTTTTTCAGATTCTTTTCCCTTATAGGTTACTACAAAATATTGAGCTTAGCTTCCTGTGCTATACAGTAGGTCCTTGTTGGTTATCTATTTTATATATAGTAGTGTGTATACGTTAATCCCAGCCTCCTAATTTATCCCAACCCCCAGTCCTTTCCCCTTTGGTAACCATAAGTTTGTTTTCTATGTCTGTGAGTCTGTTACTGTTTTGTAAATAAATCCATTTGTATCATATTTTACATTCCACATGTAAGTGATACCATATATTGTCTGTCTCTGTCTGACTTACTTCACTTAGTATGATAATCTCTAGGTCCATTCATGTTGCTGCAAATTACGTTATTTCATTCTTTTTTATGGCTGAGTAGTATTCCATTGTGTATATGTACCACATCTTCTTTATCCATTCATCTGCTGATGGACATTTAGGTTGCTTCAGGTCTTAGCTATTGTAAATAGTGCTTCTTTGAACACTGGGCTGGGGTGCATGTATCTTTTCAAATTAGAGTTTTCTCCAGATATATGCACAGAAGTGGGACTGCTGGATCATGTGGTAACTCTATTTTTAGTTTTTTAAGGAACCTCCATACTGTTTATGGTATAGCCATAGTGGCTCCACCAACAGTGTAGGAAGGTTCCCTCTTCTCCACTGAGGTGAATATTGTTAATTCTGTTTTGCAGATCAGGAAACTGAGCCTTGGAAAAGTTAATTCATTTGCTCAAGTTTCCACAGTTAGTTGTGGAACTAGAATCTGAACCCAAATATGACTCTATAACCCACATTCTTAAACACTATGCTATACTGTACAAGAAATACCTACAACTTGGTAAGAAACCAAAGGATACGAACATATATCCAGAACTGTTAATATTCAAGTTCTCAGAGAAGCATTTCTTCCATTGGCATCGACGAAGCCAGTGGTTAACAAAATCATCTATTATGTATTAAAACTTTATTTTAGGCACGGTGATGAAATCAGAAAAGAAAATAGCAGAACTTCATTCAGGAAAAAAAAGTGTTCTAATAATTACCTGTTGTACAATCGTATCTTCATCTATAATGACAGCAAAGAATTTAATAACACTTCAAGATCCTTTCTTTGAAGTGTACAGCATTCACCCAGATACCTGGGAACAGCTCTACAGAACTGGAATATCAGCCAACATGGAGAGTCCATTAGGATGGAGAAAGGGAGCAGATAAGATTATCTGAGAACAGAGCTCAGCTGCCAGAAGACAAATCAGGCCAGGAACTTGGAGACGAGGAGGAAGGAATGGAAGGAAAGACCAGGAAAGGCCACGGTGGAAACTGGCAGCTGCAGTTGGAGGTTCCGCTTCATTTATTTGCAAACCGGTTTATTGCTCTGTATGAAGCGATGCATCCCTGTCATATTAACTCACAGTTTTTCACCGGTACAATGAGGACAGGATATTACCACATTCTCTAGAGGGCTATGAGAGATAAAAGATACAATAAAGTTCTTGGAGCTCTTTCAAGGAGAAATGATTTCAGTTGGAAAGACATCATTTTACCAACACTTCTCTGAATATGATCTCTGAGTATAAACAGCTGATAGTCTTTCTGGTAACAGAGGCAGCCCTCGCCTGCCGTCTTGAAGAAAACCAAAGAAAAGAATGCAGATATAGAAAATAGATATAGAGAAGAGGATTGTTTAATTATAAAAATATTCTTAATGTTACCGAGCAATTTCCCAAAGCATTCCTTTAAGCAGAGTCGCCCTAGTGCCCCTGAGGATGAGAGTGTTCAAGGTCATAATTAGTGTGTGTTGTGTTCCTTCAGAGGAACCCCAGGCAGCAGAGTGAGGTCTGCAGATGTCTTAGGACCAGTCTGTAGCTGAACCAGATGACTGTCCTTGCCATGAGCTCACATTCTGTGTGTGTGCAGGTTTCCAAAATGTTGAGAAGCAGAATGCATTGCTATAGATAACTCCGATGTGGATTCAGGTGTCCTGAGCGCTCAGAAGATGGTTCAAATAATACATTTTCAACCTGCAGGTATCTCTGGGGAGTTTTTTAATACTACCAATCCTATCTTAAAATAGCAACACAGCAAACGGCTACAGGTGCTGGCACCCCCTGCTTTGAACACACTAATCTTTCATTAGAATTAGACGGGCACAAAGAGCTGCCAGGCACTTTCAGAGCATCCCTAATTTTTCCAAATTCTTCTTCTCCCTGTGAAATGGATGGTGCACAGCCTCAGTGGAGTTCCTTTGCTAGAACTGGAATATGGTGTTCTGAAGCAGGTAGAGAAATGCCAGGGGCTGCCACCAGCTGAGACCATGAGGATGACTCATTCCACCTGAGTTTGAAAAGGATGGCTAGGGTTCTCGATAAAAACTACCTTCTGTAAGTCTGTTTTTGAGTCAGATGACTTAAATGGATCTAAATGACAGGACGTTAATGGATCTTCTTTGATAGTACTAAATTAGCCTGAATATCAGTTTTCTTCCTGAGTAGCTGTAGCTTCCCCACTCAGAATGGGGTTTGGGGACAGCACAGTACATGAAAGTGTGACAGAGTAAGTTGCTTTTCAACTGTGTTAAAGACAGGGTACAATCCGGGCTGGCGGGAACGGGAACAGACATCCAAGACAGCTGCAGTGCTTTGCGCAAAGGCAAATGCCCCGAAAAGGTGCTCTGTAAGCCCCCGTGGAAGGAAGGAAAGGGAAGGAAGAAAGGAGGGAGGGAGGAAGGAATACGCAAAAGTGTGAGAACAGATGTGATAAAGGAGACAGAGCATTGGGCTTGGAATGAAGAGAACTGAATTTACAATATTTTGCCACCTGTGATCTGGGCCCTGTGATCTGGGCCAAATCATTTAACCTCCGTGGGCCCTGTGATCTGGGCCAAATCATTTAACCTCCGTGGGCTTCAGCTACTTGATCTATAGCATGGGGATAAGAAACTGTCTATTTTTATTAATTTTAATCTATTAAAATTCTCTATTTTTAATCATATCTATTTTTTTTAAATTCTCAAAACCTGAAAGGCTCAGTTTTTCAACAACCCTTGGAATAAGTCCAGGAACATCTGTGTCCAGTCTGGCATGTGGGGAAATATTCCAGTCTAGGGCCTTGCCACTTAAAGTGTGGTCCCCAGACTAGCAGCACCCATACCACCTGGGAGCTGGTGAGAAATGCAGGTTCTCAGGCCCACCACAGACCCACTGAATGAGAACCTGCATTTTAACAAGATCCCGGTGCTTTGGACGCACATTACAATTTTCAAAGCATTGCTCTGGAGCTGTCACTACCTGGCTAAATAATTGTGGGGCAGTAAGAAACCTTCCCATCCCAGGTTCGCCTAAAAGGAAATCTGCTTTCATCTACCTCAAGAAGAGCTGTAAGGATTTGTCAGGTGTGGCTCATTCAAACCAGATTCCTGCTCTGTTCACTCATTGATGCAGTATCTTAAAGAGTCAGAAGAGCTCATGAAATGCCAAATTTATCACTGGGGAAGAGCTCTCGGTTTAGGAAAATCTACCTTCAAATCTGGGAAATATTTCAAGGGGCAGGAAAACATTTTGGAAATTCAAAGTTGAGCAATCCTGCTTTCCCACTTCGCATTTTGTCCGTGTTCATGTCACACAATAAATTTTTCAAAAGTTTTGAGCATGTCGGTGCTTTGTGACCACCTAGAGGGGTGGGATAGGGAGGGTGGGAGGGAGACGCAAGAGGGAGGAGATATGGGGATATATGTATACGTATAGCTGATTCACTTTGCAAAACTAACACACCATTGTAAAGCAATTCCACTTCAATAAAGATGTTAAAACAAAAAAGTTTTGAGCATGTACTGTATGCTAAATAAGGAAGGGAAAATATCTCTGCCGTCAAGGTATTCACATGGAAGAGATACAGATTAATACAAAAACGCCTGTCACTCTGGCAGCTCTGTATACTCTCATTCCAGAGAGTTGCCCAGACTCAGTGTCAACAGCTCACACACAGTTTGGAAACACCCTTGGAAAGTCAGGATTGTGCTGTCTCCAAGCTGGGCATCACTGTAAGTGCTGCACCACGGGACTGATGCAGTCAGAGAAGCCTTGTTCGCGTGACTAGTGGGGCTGACACAGACAATGAGCATGGAAGATGGAAGCAAACGAGAAACTTCTGGAAAGTGAGAAGTGCTGGGAAGCAAATGACTCAGGGCACTGTGACAGAGAGGGCCTGGGGAAAGGGGGTCTTGTTCCTTTAGTGAGGATGCTTCTCCACCAAGATTAACGACTACTGTGATTCAACTCGGATCGCTGTTTTATACTTTGGTTCCAACTAAACGTTTCAGAATAGCACAAAAGTCAGATTTTAGAGTAATGCATCCAGATCTGTGTTCAGTGGGTAGAAGCAACAAGATTGGGGAGAAGGTTATGTGTTCAGTTTTGGACACGGTTAGTGTGAGGGCTTGTGTGGCATCCAGTGAGAGTAGTCAGCTGCTTATATGGTTCTAAAGCTCAGAGGAGAATTCTAGAATGAACATAAGTTAGGGGCTCCAAGGCATAAAGGGATGCAAGCCACGGGAACAGAGGAGAGCTCCAGAGTGAACATCAGAGTGGTAGGAGGTGAACCAGAAGTGGCTTCCTTGAAGCCAAGGGGGTAGAGTGAGAGTTTCAGGAAGGATAGGGTAGTCTGCTCTGCTGACCTTCTCCCCACTCAGTTCCTCCTCCAAGTTCCCTATCTTGGGAAGCAGAAATGTTCTCCAGCAAGGTACCCAAGCCAGAGACCTCCAGTCATTCCTGAAATCTCTTCCCTCTGTTCCCCATAATGACTTTATCATCAGATCATGTTGATTCGACCCACTAAATATCGTTGAGTCCACCTTCTCTCTGCTTCCACGCACACAGCCCTGGTCCAACTACCGCCATCTCTTGTCTGTACCATTGCGGGAGCCCCAGACAGTCTCCGTGCATGTACCATCCCTCACTCCAATTCATAATGCTCACAAAAGGCTGGGTGAGCCTTTTCATAAACTCATATATTCATGTCACTCCCCTGCTTAAAACCTTTCCATGACTCTCCTTTGCTCTTGGGATAAAGGTCAACATCCTTCTCAAGACCTATGTGGTCTTGCATGCCCCACACACACCTCTTCTCGTCTTACTTTCTGCTCTCCAACCTCTCTGGGCTTTTCTGTTCTTGTTTTCGTTTTAATTCTGTATTTCATTGAATCTAAGATGTCATCATTTGTAAGACAGGTCCTGATTTCAGAAATTTTTAATTTAAAAAAATACATCTTATAATTGGTAAAACACGGTCGTCCCAGGAACCACCCTGCTCCTTCCAAATGCAGGGTGTTTGGTCCCCCAATTCCACACTTCTCCTTTCACCTGGGAACCTTTTTCTCAACCCTCAAGTCTCAGTTTATGCGTCACTTCCTCAGGGAAGCCCTGTCTGACCAGCACCCCTCCCAGACCAGATTAGGACCCTCAAGATGCACCTCATGGTACATCGTCATTGTCAAAGCACTTGTCCTGGTGAGAATAAACCAGCTGTTTGTACAGTGATGTGTTTAAAGTCTCTCTCCCTTCATAGGCTGTGGACTCAGAGAGCAGGGGCAGGGTCTGCCCTTCCAACCACTCTATCCTCAGCAGCTAACACTTCTCTTCATCCTCACAGCACAATAAGGCAGATCTAATAGTTTTTCCCTTTGGAGAGAGGAAACCAAGGTCACAGAGAGATAGCTACTCAGGTCACGCGGCTCCTGATTCGAACCCACAGAATCTGATGTAGATCCTGGTGTCTTAATGACTCTATCTTGTACTACGTCTTGGTGTCTAGTAGGTCCTCAATACATATTTGCTGAATGAATAAATGAACAAAATTTTCAAGAAGATAAGTATTATAGTTAATGAAAATCCAGTAACTAGGAGAAATGATCAGACTAAGGACTTAGTTATAGATACCCTTAGAGACAATTTCAAATTCTGATCAAACATTGATTACAGATAAGACGATGATACTGTCTTACTCCATTATGCGTGGTTGACTATTAACCTCATCACTCTACAAAGTCCTCTGTTCCTAACAGCATTTACTGTCATACAGTTCCTTCCTTCCTTCTTTCCTATTTCCCTTCTCCTTTTTTCTCCCTGCCTCTCTCCTTGCCCTCTTTCTTCCTTCTTCAGAAAATGTGCATTGAGCATCTATTATATACTAGGGTATTGTGAGGCACGGGGTACATATTGGTGAATAAAACAGCCCAGCCCCTGCCCTGAGAGGGTATATAATCTATAGAAGGGAGATTGAATACATAAGCCAACAGATGTGTGATTATGGGAGTGTGATCCCTATTAAGAAGAAAACAGGGACTTCCCTGGTGGTCTGGTGGCTAAGGTTCTGCGCTCCCAATGCAGGGGGCCTGGGTTCAATCCCTGGTCAGGGAACTAGATCCCACATGCTCCAGCTAAGAGCCCACATGCCGCAACTAAAGATCCCACATGCCGCAACTAAGACCTGGTGCAACCAAATAAATAAATATTAAAAAAAATTTTTAATGAAAACAGTGCTCAGTGACAGAGGAGAGCAGAATGGGAAGGGAGGGGTCTTTGGGACGGGGAGGGTGAAGAACTCCCTCCAGGGCTGTGGGTGGAGAAGCCAGCCCTGATGAAAGTGTGGGCCACGAGCCAGGGGAGAACATCTCGGAGCAGGGAGGCCCTGGAGGCGGTGGACAGAAGCCAATGTGGCAGGGGCCTGTGATAAAGGGGAGCAGCCTTTATCCAATGCAGGGAACCAGTGGGAAGTCTGTAGAGGATGTTGGGCAAAGGGGTGGCATCATTATGATTTTTAAAGATTACACTTAAGATTCCATGGATAATAAGTTAGATTAGAGGGACAGAGAGGAAGGAATAACACTAATAAAGACCAATAAGGATAGAACTGCTATCCAAGCCCAAGAGGGCAGGCTTACACCAGGACGGGTTGGTGAGTGGAAAATCAGTGCTCCTATGAAGCCTAGACCTTCTTGGCAGACAGAGAGGAGGAGAGGCAGGGGGTCTGTGTCGCTAATTCCCCCCGCCCTGACTTTGCCTTCTGTGTCCAGCACCCACTGTGCATGACCGTCCTGGGTGCAGGGCTCCAAGGGTACAAAATTCCTGCCCTCTGCACACATTAAGGCAAAGAAGAGGGAGATGGCCAGTGTAAGGCTGACTCCTAACCCGGAATTCGAGGCATCTCCCTTCAGGCCACCACACCTGATCACTGCCTGCTTCTCTCTTAGGGAGTTAGGAATTCCCAGCGTTAGTGAGAAACTTCCACTGGGAAAGAAGTTAAAACTCTAAAAACCTGGAAATCCTTACGAACCATGCTGGAGAAGGAAAGCTGCTACTTACCATCCTGTTCCTCCGTAGGACGTCCTGGGTACTGTCTCCCCCTGCTGCCATCTGACTCTGACAGCGACCCCTGAGGTTATATCCACTTTAGAGTTGAGGCAGCCAACACTCCACGTGTGCCTAACATCACATAACTAGAAAAATCCGTGGAAGGAAGTGACCAGAACGCACATCTAGTCCCATAAGGGGAGACTGGGGGTGGGGGAAAAGGCAAGTGAGAAGAAGAGAACTGTAAACGCTGCCCCAAAGTCTCAAAGCTGAAGCAAGCGGCTCGGTTAGGATGCGGTGACACGTGCCTGGAGCCCCTGAGGCCCGTCTTGAAGAGCAGTGGAGCAGAGGGAAGCCGGGCCAGCGGGGCTGATCGCCGTCATCACAGGGACACAGGCAGCTGCATCCCAAGTGGGGCCCTGAAGGAGTTTCCTACGAGATGCTGAAAGCTCAACAATGCTCACTTATAGCCTTGACGTGAGAACTCGAACACTGCAGTTTGGATAATTTAAGCCCAAATAGGATCTATGGCAGGTTTGCCTAAACCTGAAAAGGAGCTGAAATTCTCTAGGCAAGCAGCGCATTGTTTTTATGATTGACACTTCAAAGAGATTTTTATCACGTGTCATGTCAAATATTTGTTTTCATATACGATCAGTAAAACTTATACGAGAGACCCACTGCTAGCTAGATGTTGGGTACACACAGCATCAGCGTTATTGGAATCAGGCAAAATGTTTGTCCACCAACAGCAATATGTTCACAAGAAATAAGCTTTCTTTGCTTTTCTTGCCTAGACTACATCTCCCTTTCCAAGTAATTGCATCTGACTCTGAGTCTGCAGCAAACAGGAGTCTTTTTCAGAACAGACACTGTGAGTAGCCAAACACTTTGCACTTGAAACTACACCCAGTCACACCCACGTCTGTTCATTTCCCTCTAATTCAACCCTACTTCCTGGCTTTGCCAGGAGCTTAGAACTCTTTATCTCATAATCTGTCATGTCATTCGTTAAAAAAGAGGAGAACGTGGCATCCCCCCACCGTATTTTATCTGGCCTCATTCATGTCCTTATGGACTGAATTCATCGTAGATTTTCTTCCATTCTAATGTTGCACGGCTCTATAGGATGCATTTGCAAGGAGATGCACCACCACCCCCATTTCTGCCCCAGCAAAGTTGTATAAAAGCAGGACATCCATCTCAGCCGGATGCACAAGTAATGATGAGACTAGGCAGCTATTTTTCTCGGTTCTTTAAGATATGTTAACAGTTTCCTGTCAGCATCCACGCAGCACTTCAGTATCCAATAACCGACATAAAACACCAGGCACGTGTGGCGCACCCATGAGGTCTTTGCTTCTAGAAGTGACGATATGTCAGGCATTAGCTGCCTGAAGAGGAGTGACACCCCCAAAGTATGAAGTTCAATCCTGTTTGAGCTATAAACCAGTCACAAGACAACTTACAGGGCAGCAGGGACTGTGGGGCATTCATTAAGAAATGACGCATTGTGTAATTTTACTGAACATAACCTCCATATGGAACATCTGTTCCCGGGCCACACAGTAAAATGGGCCCTTTTTTGCCCCGACTGCTTAGAAGACAAGGGTCCTCCTGTTTCCACACCGCCACCCCTCATTCTTTTCGTATGGGTTGTATTTCATGATGATGTATTACTTCTGCCGGAAATGAGTGGTTATCCAGCAAACGCGTACATTCACCCTATAAAACGAGGAGTACATGCTGAAAGATCACCAAGGTCATGGCCAATTCTATTGACAGCTGAAAACAGTTAGAACGACTTTTTTTTTTTAACCACCCAGGCAGGACCCAAAAGGGAACAACATGGCCAAAAATTTCCTTCTGGCTCAGAAATCTGAACTTGATCCAAGCGTTCCCTCACCCTCTCCCCACTCCCTCCAAAAAAGCAGATGGCTCACAATGTCTTTTGACATCGTCCTACTTCTTCCATGTGGGATCTAGGAGAGGACTTTAGGGAACATAGGGATGAAGGCGTTTTGTCAAAGGGATCAAAAGCAGTCCTTCCACTGTGTAGCTGGACAAGACCCCAAAGCACTGGCCCCTCTGATCGCCCGGTATACAGGCTGGATGATGTGGACCATTCCTCTGGAAGCTGGGGCCACTCCTTCCTGGCATGAGTGAAGATGCAGCTCAGGTCTTTAAGGCCTCTTCCTCTACAAACAAGTTTCTGGATTCCTAACAAGTTCTAAAGGTTTAATAAATAAATGAAAACAGGAGTTATTGCATATACTCAGCCAAACTTTATCTATGATCAGGCTGCATCAAAACCCCCCAAATTACTGGAAATGACAAAACTTGCCAGTTTTGACGAACGAATGGTGTTATCTCTAGCTAAAAAAATAATCCTGGGAACAAACATCTTTACATGTAAATACACACTGACGGCAGCACAATCATTGCCGTGTCATGCCAACTTAGAAAGTCGGTATAGAATTTATAACTAAAATGTTACATGTGTGCTCTTCTACGTGGGTGCTCAGAATAAGGAGGCACGTCCTGAAGCCGTGCAGCAGGGCACACGCTGGCCCATAAGCTGCCTGCCCGTCTCTGGATGGTGCAACTTGGGGCCGCCTGACAGGCTGTGCTGGAGAACAGGCCACCATATGGGGTGGGGGGCTGGAAGAGATGACCTTCAAAGTCTCCTCCAATTCTGTTTGCAATTTTCTCATCCCCTCTGGCTCCTTACAGGTCAAAAGATGCTCTGAATGGTGACTGTTCTGTCCCCGTAATCTCCACGTTCATCACAGAGCTCTGTCTGTGAGGCCTCTGATGGCAGGCACAGCCCGATAGCAGGAGTGGTCCCTCCTTGCTGGCGTCACTGCTGGCACCAGGCTGTCGCTGCCCATCCTGCTGCTGCCTGAAATCCCCAAGCAAAGACTCAAGGATGCCAAGGACAGCAGGACTGGTGGGGTAATGAGATGCATATGCAGTTGCTAGCTACTCTGGCATAGTCCTGGATGTTGACTCTGATATATTACCTTCTCCAAAACCTGGGTCAGCTTTGCCTTCCTTCACGAAGACTGCTCTGAGTCTTCTGGTTGAAATTAGTGAATGCGTCCTCAGAGCACTGCAGCAGGTCTAACACCTCCTTCACAGTGGCTCTCCCATTCTGCACCTAAATATAGTTATTTGTGCGGACATCTTATCTCCCCTATAAGATCCTAAGAGGCAAGATCCAGGGGAGTTTTGGTAAAGCAGAATTAGCTCTTTCCGTCTAGGAGCTGACAATTTGTTTGAAGCAATTGGGCAAGTGCTCCAAGGATGGGTTTGCGAGGTGGCAGCTTTCACTCAACGTTGAAATGCAGCGAGCGTGTAGAGCGTGCAGAGCACATGGAGCGTGTAGAGCGTGTCTGCTGCATGTCTGCTGCGTGTCTGCTGTGCGTCGGACGTGGAGTTGGATTCTTGGGGAGGGAGTGAGGTGAACAAGAGTTAGTTAGACAAAGCCTTTACCCTCCAGAATTCACTGGCTGATAAGGGAGGGTGTCACCTCCTCTGATCCTCGACATTAATTCAGAGGTGGAACTTGGAGTCAGGACGTGTCTAGTCACCCAAAAAAGGTGTAACTCTGTAACTGATCATCTGGGGAAAGAGTGGCAAATTCCTGTTTCATGCCACTTGACTTTGGAAGTTCAGACATAGGAAGGTATGATGGCTGTATCCGAAAGAGATAGGGTAGGGACAGGCCACATGAGATACACTATTCCTGTCCATGGAGGGGTTGGAGAGAGGAGGCTGGCACTGGAGTTGAGGATAGAAAGTACAAGGAAAAGCAGGCAGCGTGCCATATCTTATAGAGGACACGAACCCAGAGCGCGGAGCCAGCGTGCCTGGGTCTGAGTCCCAGCTTGGCCATTTACTAGCTGTGTGAGCTCGGGCAGTTGCTTAACCTCTCTGTGTCTCAGTTTCCTCATTTGTAAAACGAGAATAATGACAATACCTTTCTCATACAGTTGTGCTGAGGATTTGAAGAGTTTAATGAGCTAAAGGGCTCAGAACAGTGTCAAGAGTGTGAGTTGTCGTTACAGTTGTTACTGTGCTGTCGTCTGGACTGAGGGTAGGTCAGGACGCGGGCCGCTAAGTCAGTCCCTTCCCTGTTGAGGCACGAAGCCAACCTCAGCCACCATGACCACCACTTCCCAGAGAATGTTGACTAAGAGCCTGGGGAGTAAATGAATTTCCAGGTCCCTCCCGTCCCAGCAGAGAGGTGTTCCAGACATTTGAGTGTAATAATCCTGACTGAGCAGGAAATGCAGAGCTTCTTCTCCTCCTGGACACTGTGTCAGTTCAGGACATCAACATGAGCCCAGCGACCCAAAGGAGGCTTCGACAGTGACACTGCTCCCTCCCCAAACATCTCCAGAATTCAGCCGTTCTTCTACCACTTCATTGTCCGTTCCGGCCCTCATCTTCCCACCTGAGCCCCCATATCAGCTGCTGATGGCTTTTAGTCTCCTTTTCTCTGATAATTCCACGATCCTTACAAACCCCAGACTGTAACTGTGCTTAACTATGTCTGGTGGGAAAATACAGATGAAAACAAAAATACGTACGGCTGTCCCACCATCAGGATTATGGTTAAAACTGACCTAGAGGGGTGGGATGGGGAGGGTAGGAGCGGGTCCCACGAGGGACGAGATGTAGGGATACATAGAGCTGATTCCATTTGTTGTGCAGTGGAAACTAACACAACATTGTAAAGCAATTATAATCTAATAAGGATAAAAACAACCAAACTCATAGAAAAGGAGATCTGATTTATGGTTACCAGGGGCAGGGGGGAGGGGGAGGGAAAATTGGACGAAGGTGGTCAAAAGGTACAAACTTCCAGTTATAAGAAAAATAAGTACTAGGGATGTAACGTATGTACAACATGATTAATATAATTAAAACTGCTGTTACGTTATATGTGAAGGTTAATAGAGTAAATCTTAAATCTTGAGTTCTCATTACAAGGAACAAATGTGTTTTCTATTTCTTTGATTTTGTATCTATATGAAGCGATAGACGTTCACGAAACCTATTGTGATGATCATTTCATCACATGTGTAAGTCCAGTCATTACGTTGTATACCTTGAATTTATACAGTGCTGTATGTCGATTATATCTCAAGAGGAAAAATTGAAGTCTGATAACATCAGGCACTTTTCACGGGTCTGGGAGAGAGATTCTTACATACTCCTGGTGGGAAGAGGGTCATTTTGGAGGGTAGCTAGACAGTGTGGACTGAAATTTAAGATACACAGTCCTCTGACCCAGCAGCCTCAGGGCTCCAAGCCTACCCAGAGGAACTTTCTCCTGAGAATGAAGGAGGCACATCAAAAAGGTTCAAAAGGTTCATTGAGCCCCATTTAGAACAGAGAAAAAACCTAACTGCCCATCAACAGGGAAATGGCTACACTGTGATATATCCATGTTCCGGAACACTACACAGCACCGAAAACATAAGATACACCTAGATTTACTGACGTGGAAAGATGTTACATAATGACATGTTATGAGATGAGCTGTGTCCCCTCCTCAAGTTCATGTTGAAGTCCTAAGCCCTAGTGCCTCAGACTGTGACTATATCTGGAGATAGCGTCTTTAAAGAGGTTAATTAAGATAAAATGAGGTGGGCCCTAAGCCAATATGGCTGGTGTCCTTATAAGAAGAGGAGATTAGGATACAGACACTCACAAAGAGACCATGTGAAGACACAGAGAGGAGATGGCCATCTACAAGGCAAGGAGAGAGGCCTCGGAAGGCACCAACCCTGCAGATACCTTGATCTTGGACTCCTAGCCTCCAGAAATATGAGAAAATAGATTTCTATTATTTAAGGCACCTAATCTGTCCTAGTCTATGGGACTTTGTTACAGCAGCCCTATCAAACTAGGCTACACAATACCCGGTATTAGATATTTTCTCTGGATGTGTATAGATGTGTGTAATATATGGAAAAGAGAACGGAAGGGCCCACCCCAGTCTGATCCCTCCTTTGGGGAGGGGTTGGTATTGGGGAATAGTGATTGAAGGAGTAAAATTAAGTTTTACTTTTTATACATTTCGTACATTATTTGTACATCAGTTTTTAAAAACTCTCCTTCGTGGCTCTCCATTGAACACAGTATGCAACGTACTTCCCCACCTGCATCCGACCATCTTTGGAACATTATTCCCACTCTCACCCCTGACCCTCACACGCCTCTCTGCCACACCACACCAGAATATCCCATCCCTCCACTGCCTCCAGGCCTCTGTCTATCTTGTCTTTTCCTCCTTTTGAAGACTGAGCTGCTGATTTTCATCCTTCAGAGCCCAGCTCAAACATCACTCGCATTAGAAATTGGTTGCTAGAAGTCTTACTTGGCAGATTTTCCCAGGGCCTTCTTCTCGGTTTTTTTGTTTCTAACGTCTTTATTCATTTTTGTACTCCCAGTGCCTACTCAGTGACTGTGGCCAAGTAAATGCTCAATAAATGGTTCCAAATGCATCAATGATAGAAACATTTTCTAGCAGATTGCTTTTTCATTCAATGTATCTCAAAGGTCCCACATTTCATTCTGTGTGAGTTAACAGATTCCGTAGAGACTAGGACTGTAATCAACGACATGAATGAGGTCCCAGCCTTTTACTGTTTCTATCATACAATGGGAACAACTGTATTTCTGGGCCAGCCAACCCCCATTTACTTTCAGTTCTGGTGAACTCAGCTGAGAATGTATTGCAGTTTATTTTATTCAAGTTCTGTGCCCATAAAGGTCTTCAATTACTTAACCCACAATAGGCCCAAACCCAAAACGCCTCTGGACCTCTAACTGGGAGGCTCTGCTAACCCAGGCCTTACCTCTTCATCGGCTTGGGTGAGCACTCTCTCTCCAGATTGGAGGACGTGTGTTTCACGTGCATTGCATTATAGGAGGTGTGAGTGTAGTCATTTTCATCGCTGTAGTCAGGACCCAGTAACGTCCGGGCCCAGGTTCCCATGTCATAAGGAGGAAGGGTTCCTCCAAATTCAGACGGCAAAAATTCAGGGTGTATTAGCTGGTGGAGGCTGTTTAAGTTGTTTCCATGCAGGAAAATCTGGAAAGAAAAAATAATTAGCAAGGAAAACATCCAAAACTTATGACCAAACATTTAATCTAATACACAACCTAGCAATGACAAAGTGGATGCACTGCTGGTGATCACGGGGTTTACAGAGGCGTTCAATTTTGTGTCTGTAGCTTAATCTGCATAAAGTGTTAATTTATTGCTCAGAAAAGGGCCTGAATTAATAGTCCTTAAAAGTGAAGTTCATGAACAAATTGGGTATTACTTGGCCATGGCCCAAATTTACACGTACGACGTCATCTCTTAATTATCCCTGCTGATGAAAAGAGTAGGGATGCAGCCCATCCGAAACCATCGAGTCATGCTTCACACACAGCTCCACATTGCTGTGTTCTCCCCCAGAGTACCCTCTGAACCCTCCTCAACCCTCTCCATCCTTCCCAAGCCTACACCCAGTGGCAACTTCTTTCTCAGTCTGTCCCCGTGGCACCTGCCCACTCTGGTTCTCCCCTCTTCCCCAAATTAACTCTTCATTGTGTGATGACTTCTAGTTTTTTCTGATTTGTTCATTTATGTCTTGCTTCCCCATAGCAAGAAAAGAATGCTCAGGAAAAGGGACAGTGTCGTCTTTCTCTTTTAATACTTTCTCTTTTAATACTCCCCTAGCTCGTCTTTCTCTTTTAATACTCCCCTAGCTCCCAGGGTGGTGTGGGCACAAGGAAAAAGCTCAGTGAATTCTTAGTCAGTGGAACTGAAAACTGGGACCTGAGAATTTACCGTGAGATATTTTTGCAATGATTTTCTGTTTTTGTCTGGATTTGCCAATACCTTCAACAAACAAGTTTGCATCTTCTAAGCATATGATAGATGGTGATGGAAATTAGTCAAGCAGGGGAGAAAACACCCCCAAATAACAACATTTTCAAACAAATCTATAAAGTGGATAAGCCACAAGTCGATAATTACCATTGCCTGCGATTTAGGAATTGACTCCTGAAAGTTTATCTAAAGTGCATCTGTATAAAGACATCGGTTCCCACACTTCTTCAAGTTGCAGGCTTAATGCGCATAAACTGTACTCAAGTATAGGGCCATCAGTTACACACACACACACACAATTAACCATGATGAAGTGTAAATGTGATTTTTAAAATACATAGAGTATAATATACCATATAAGTATTATGTTATGCTACATACTACATACTACAGGCATCCCTTGTTTATTGACATCGGTTCCCACACTTCTTCAAGTTGCAGGCTTAATGCGTATAAACTATACTCGAGTATAGGGCCATCAGTTACACACACACACACACAATTAACCATGATGAAGTGTAAATGTGATTTTTAAAATACATAGAGTATAATATACCATATAAGTATTATGTTATGCTACATACTATACTACAGGCATCCCTTGTTTATTGACATCGGTTCCCACACTTCTTCAAGTTGCAGGCTTAATGCGTATAAACTATACTCGAGTATAGGGCCATCAGTTACACACACACACACACAATTAACCATGATGAAGTGTAAATGTGATTTTTAAAATACATAGAGTATAATAATATACCATATAAGTATTATGTTATGCTACCTACTACATACTACAGGCATCCCTTGTTTATTGACATCGGTTCCCACACTTCTTCAAGTTGCAGGCTTAATGCGTATAAACTATACTCGAGTATAGGGCCATCAGTTACACACACACACACACACAATTAACCATGATGAAGTGTAAATGTGATTTTTAAAATATATAGAGTATAATAATATACCATATAAGTATTATGTTATGCTACATACTACATACTACAGGCATCCCTTGTTTATTGACATCGGTTCCCACACTTCTTCAAGTTGCAGGCTTAATGCGTATAAACTATACTCGAGTATAGGGCCATCAGTTACACACACACACACACAATTAACCATGATGAAGTGTAAATGTGATTTTTAAAATACATAGAGTATAATAATATACCATATAAGTATTATGTTATGCTACATACTATACTACAGGCATCCCTTGTTTATTGTGCTTTATTGCACTTAACGGATATCATGCTTTTTATAAATCGAAGGTTTGTGGCAGCCCTACATCAAGCACATGGCATCAAGTCCATTGGTGCCATTTTTCTAACAGCGTTTGCTCTCCTCGTGTCTCTGGGTCACATTTTGATAATTCTCTCAATATTTCAAACTTTTTCATTATTATTATATTTGTCATGGTGATCTGTGATCAGTGATCCTCGATGTAACTATCACACTTTTTTTGTTGTTTTGTATTTTTAATTAAGGTATGAACTTTTTTTAATAAAAATTTTACTTTTAAACTTTAATAATTATTAACATTTATAACATATTTACGTTGTTTTGGACAATTGTGCATTAATAGCATTTTTATGATTACCCAACTTAAAAGAAAAATTTTTGATACTTAAAGCATTAGGGTCATGGGTAATCAAAGAGTAATTTAAATTTATATACATATTTTTATTGCAAAGAAATGTAACAGGGTGACCGATGAAATGCTTTCCAGTATAAAAAAAATGTTATATGAGGCTATGATTCGGTGGGGGAAGTATAATGGAAACACAAGTTCAAGGAGAACAAAAAGAACATGTCAAGTTTCTGACTGTTAATGAGGAATTTGTTTAATAATTTTTTTTAACATCTTTATTGGAGTATAATTGCTTTACAATGGTGTGTTAGTTTCTGCTTTATAACAAAGTGAATCAGTTATACATATACATATATCCCCATATCTCCTCCCTCTTGCGTCTCCCTCCCACCCTCCCTATCCCACCCCTCTAGGTGGTCACAAAGCACCGAGCTGATCTCCCTGTGCTATGCGGCTGCTTCCCACTAGCTATTTTACGTTTGGTAGTGTATATATGTCCATGCCACTCTCTCACTTCGTCCCAGCTTACCCTTCCCCCTCCCCGTGTCCTCAAGTCCATTCTCTATGTCTGCGTCTTTATTCCTGTCCTGCCCCTAGGTCCTTCAGAACCTTTTGTTTTTTAGATTCTATATATATGTGTTAGCATACGGTATTTGTTTTTCTCTTTCTGACTTACTTCACTCTGAATGACAGACTCTAGGTCCATCCACCTCACTACAAATAACTCAATTTCGTTTCTTTTTATGGCTGAGTAATATTCCATTGTATATATGTGTCACATCTTCTTTATCCATTCATCTGTCGATGGACACTTAGGTTGCTTCCATGTCCTGGCTATTGTAAATAGAGCTGCAGTGAACATTGTGATACATGACTCTTTTTGAATTATGGTTTTCTCAGAGTATATGCCCAGTAGTGGGATTGCTGGGTCGTATGGTAGTTCTATTTTTAGTTTTTTAAGAACCTCCATACTGTTCTCCATAGTGGCTGTATCAATTTACATTCCCACCAATGGTGCAAGAGGTAAGGTATGAGCATTTTTTTAGACATAATGCTACTGCACACTTAATAGACTACTTTATCACAATACTCGCCTTTTTGCGCTGGTCTGGAACCGAACCCGCGATATCTCCGAGGTGTGCCTGTTTATTATAATGTACTATATAAGTATATAATAAATACTTGCTACTTTGTTCTGTTGTACTGATTTTAACTTGTGATGTAATGACATCATTTAAAGAGGAAGGGGACAAGAAGCTAAGTGTTAAAATTCTTCACAAGAATACTGTAGCATTTCAGAAAACATTGTACATTTTCTGACACTGGATTGTTGGCTATGACTGAATTTTAACAAGAATTTTTTTGAAGAAATTCACATATTCTGGCTTTTGCAAAATGTCTCACTGGAGGAATTGTAGTATTTGAAGCATGGAAAAGCTGGAGCAAAATACTGGCCCTGGTACCCACCCACGCAACACTTCCAGTTCTTAGAGGAAAAGGAGCGCTGTTGAAACTGGCCCTCTCTCCGGGGGTCCTGTGGGGTGGAGGAATTCAGCAGGTAGGAGGTGGAATCCCCACCTGTCAGATTCTGTTCTGCACCCAGAGCTCCAGAAACCCCCTTCAATGGCACAGCACAAATGTCGATCGCTTTGTGGGAGGAATTCCCACTGGATCCTTCTTAAGTAGAAAATGAAGCCAGTGGGAAGCATGAAGCCACACTGGGAACAGTCTAGGGCACTTCTCTGCCCGTATCACTGTCGTGAACCCCAGACAGATTGCAGAATGTTCCAGAATGTCTCTGCCTCTTGGGGCTGGTGTATTCTAGTTCCCAGTTCCACACTCATTTGGGGACAGCGGAATTACCCCGTATCCCATACCCTACTGCCGTGTTTCCTAAGGATCTGGAAGCATCTGAGGTCTAGGAGTTAGGAAACCTGCAGAGTGTGTAGGGGAGGGTGTCCCTCACATCGTCATTCCCCCCCTGAATACTGAGAGCTCTTCCCCAGCACGGGGTCCCTGGGGCATAGAGGCCTATGTAAGGCGCTGTAAGACTGACACTGGTTCCTTTAAGAGGTGATGTCCCTGAGCCAGGTGATAGCTGAAATCCGAAAGCTTACAAGAAAAGAGAGCTAAATGGGAAAGAGAAATTAGTGTCATGGAGTCTCTACTACGTGAATGGCTTTATGCTATCTGTCTCATTAAATTACTCCAACCACTCTGTGATGTGGGTGTTAGTTTTTCCATTTTACAAATGAAGAAACTGAGATTCCGAGTGGTTAAAGAATGTTCGGTTTCTCAGCTAATCAGAATGCCATGAAAAAATACCCAGCTCTGGTGGAAGAGGCTGGCTTCCCAAATGTCATCAGCTGATGCAATCAAGATTTTAAAAGCCTTCTTCCTACGAGCTCTATTATTTCCAAAGAAGAATGCTTCCCCAATCTCAAAGGTGATGGAGCTGGCAGCTATGACCCAAGAGCCATGGGGAAAAATACAAATCATCAGTATTCTTCGTAGCAATAATATATTCACAGGACAAAATGCTAGCTCTTAAAATATTCCATGAATAGGAAGCTGCTTGACTCCATATTTCCCACAAGCATTTACAGTAAAAGGGGCATCTGGTATTTGCATGCCTTCCATGTTTCCTTTGGTTTGTCACCCGGACTGTAAAATAACTCAGTTACTCAATTACTGATTAAATCCAGGCCATTTGCAAACTCCAGCTGAGGCTCAAATGCTCAGGGACTACAGAAAAGCAGGAAAAAACACAAAAATACAGAGAGAGGGAGAGAGAGAGAGGGAGAGAACAGGCTTCGTAACTGTGCCTCTGAATCCCCCCTTTGGGTTTTTGTTTTCATTACCCGTTTCCTGGTCTTGTCTTTAAGGAATGGCTTGATGAGCGTATACAGGGCATGAATGTACCAGGGCTGGTTGACAAAATGGACTCCTCCGAAGCGGGCAGGAAAGCTGTCCTGGGTGGAAAGAAAGAAACGCACACCAATGAGCGCACATCACAGGTTAGAGGGGAGCAGCCTGCTTCTCTCAGACTGAAGCACCAGCTCGCGGAGGGAGAGACAGGAAACACACTTACTTCCCAGCTGTTAAGGTCTTCTCTGTTCCCCTTGCCTCCCTCTTCCCCCGAGGCTCCACAACTGAGAAATCATACATCAGGCCTGTCTTTTCCAAGTCACAATTATATGACCTCCGACGTGACACCAGAGCGTTTGCAGCCCAGATAGTGAAGGAGTTGGGATTCTTCGTAGTGTCAGGGCACCAAGGCTTCAGTTCCCATGAGCCCTACAAGATGGCTGTCTTTACCCTTTACTCTCATTCTCTGCTCTCCAGCTCCAGCCCTCTCCACTGGGTGATCATGACAATAACTCAACTTTCTGGGTTATTGAAGCTGTGTAGGGAGGGGTTGGAAAAGGATTTCAAAGGCTCTTCAGAGATGGGGCTCTCTGAAATCCTCCAAAGTCTGACAGCATCCAGCATCTGTGGCTGCTTTTCACAGATTTCAGAACTGGCTCCTTACTTCAACCTGGGATCCACACAGTAGGTCCCAGGGACAGACATTTGCTCATTGATGGGCTAGTTGATTCCCCTAATTGAGGTCCTCCTTTTCTGCAAATGAACACATTTTGTAAATATCAGGAAATAAGAGCATTTAAAAACATGCTTTCAATTTTAGAACCCAGCTCAGGGCATAAGCTTACACTTTAGAAGCCGAGAAGCTGCTTTGCATGCTAATTAGATCCACAGAGCAAGGGACCTTGACCATAAAACCTGAGCTAGTCCCACAGCACCGGGTCCTGAGTTCCTGATATAGAGCTTCCAAAGATTGCATTCGTGTGGTTAATGGCATTCAAAAAGAAGGAACATCTAATGCAATTCGAATTGCCAAGTGCGCTGGCAATCAATTTCATTGCAACAAACATCTTTGTAGAATGTTAGCAAGATGGGATGAAAGCAGAAGGAGCCTCGGCCACTAGCTGCTCCTTGCGGTGTATGAAATGCCCTGCCTGGGTCTTTTTTAGTCACAAAGAATGAGGGTTATTAACTTTTTTCAGAACCCTTTGAGTCTATAGGCTCCATGGGCACCTTCTACATTGAGACCTAGTTTCCAATGTAAGTACATGGACCTGTGCTTAAAGGTCAACCTTTAAAAAGTTTAACAATAATTTTGCCTCTATCTAGACATTTTACAGAGTACAAAGGAATTAAATATTTTGAAGGGTAAACTAGACAATTTCAGTAAAAGGTCTTTGTTTGGAGGGGTATGTATTTTTTCTTTTGTTTATTCTATTTTTAAAAAAACTTAATGAATCCACCAAGTAAGGGTGGAGAGACCGTTTATACCGATTTGCACATTTGTTATAATCTCTCACTATTCCAAATGTAAATTTAGAAAAGTAGAAGTTCTTAATAAGGTTCTCTTTTCTCTTTCAGGTACAGTTTGGGATCTAAAAATTCTTTGGTTTCTTAAAAAGCAAGACCTTTCCCAGAAGGTTTTCCTTTGCAATGAGCACTAAGCAATAGCCTGTCTTTTAGGGCCTTTTGAACTTGTTATCCAGAACTAAAAATAACTATAATTCATTGTCTTACATGCTAAACAGGGGTTCTGGGTCTGTAGAAGGAGAAAAAGAGCAAAGAGTTTATCTGTAAACCAGGGCTTTACTATCCTTTTCTTTTTCTTTTTTTTTTACATCTTTATTGGAGTATAATTGCTTTACGATGGTGTGTTAGTTTCTGCTTTATAACAAAGTGAATCAGTTATACATACACATATGTTCCCATATCTCTTGCGTCTCCCTCCCACCCTCCCTATCCCACCCCTCCAGGCGGTCACAAAGCACCGAGCTGATCTCCCTGTGCTATGCAGCTGCTTCCCACTAGCTATCTACCTTACGTTTGGTAGTGTATATATATCCATGCCTCTCTCTCGCTTTGTCACAGCTTACCCTTCCCGCTCCCCATATCCTCAAGTCCATTCTCTAGTAGGTCTGTGTCTTTATTCCCATCTTACCCTTAGGTTCTTCATGACATTTTTTTTTCTTAAATTCCATATATATGTGTTAGCATACGGTATTTGTCTTTCTCTTTCTGACTTACTTCACTCTGTATGACAGACTCTAGGTCTATCCACCTCATTACAAGTAGCTCAATTTCATTTCTCTTTATGGCTGAGCAATATTCCATTGTATATATGTGCCACATCTTCTTTATCCATTCATCTGATGATGGACACTTAGGTTGCTTCCATGTCCTGGCTATTGTAAATAGAGCTGCAATGAACATTTTTCAATAGGACCAATAAGAGGGTTTTTATTTCTATTGAGAGTCTATTATATAATATATTTCTAGGTTGGTCAAGTGGAAGAAAACTCTGTAAATACTACTGCAAAGGCACTAGGTAAAATCTCAAAGAAAACATTAACCTTTACAAAATATCTAGAGACTCCTAATTTTTGTCTGTGGAATCTCAGTCCTCAAAGACAGCAGCACCATCTTCGATTTGTGTCAGAAGAGATTGAAAGAAGACAGGGCTGAGACCCATCAGTTGTCTGTGGGTTGGCCCTGGCTTGGAGTGTGCCATCTTGAGGGCATATGGGATCTTACTGATCTCATTCAGGTCGGAAAACGAATATGTGCAGATAAACACATGTAACAAGGCTCTCCTGTGTAATAAGGGCAATATGCAAATGGTATGGTTATCCTCGAATGAGCCTGACTGCATTATTAATTAGTGTGTGTGTGTGTGTGTGTGTGTGTGTGTGTGTGTGTGTATTGTGCAAAGGGAAGGATGAGGGAAGGGAAAATTAGAAAACAGAGGGCCCTTTTAAGCAATGCCCATCATTCTTAGTCGTTTTGCCTGATCTCATTAGCAAACCACAGATAAATGGGAAGTTGTCTGTCACACAAATGTCTCCCAGGACCCCAAAGGAGTCCACCACCCTCACGAAGGTGCATTTCTTAGGGGCTGGAGCAGACCTATCTCAATAGGGTAAACCTTGATTCCATGACAATGTGACATTTTGTTTTTCAGAGTTCTTGGTGACTAAAGAGTATGCTCCAAAAACATACCCCAGGTTCAAGAACGTGGCATTAATTTCTGTGTATTTCATGCATTTATCAATAAAGATATAATACAATTTTGAATTATAAACATATTCAAATCATTAAAATTATCTTTTCCCTAGTTTATTTTAAATTAATTTATTTCCTTATTACAAAAAATATACCCATTCTAGAAGAGTACAAAATTGATTAAAAAAATTATTTGAAAAATTAGAACATACAAAAAGATAAGAAAGAAGAAAAGAAAAAACACCTACCATCCTACTGCGAAAGACTGTTACTTACTATGTTCTATGATTCAGGACAGGCTACGTTATGTTATAGTAACGCACAACCCCAGCTTTTTATCATTTAAAACTGGAAAGATTTCCTTCTCATTCACACAGAACGTCCTTGCAGGGTTGGCAGGAGCCGGGCTTGACTTGTTCTCGGCCAGGGATGTAGCCTCCCCGTCTGGAACAGGGCAGCCACAGCTGAGGGAAACAGCGTGGGGAATCGCACCTTAGCTCTTAACGTTGGCTGCCAGAAGGGACATGCTTCACCTGTCACATTTTACAGGCCAAGCACGTGGCTGACGTCTAGGGTGTCAGGAAGTACAATTCTACCATGTGGCTGGTAAAGAAAAGACCAGAAGTGCTGGTGAACAGCACTAATGATTACCCAAGCTCTCCTTTCCTTCTTCCCTTCCCTTCATTTCCGGTATTCCCTCCTTTTCTTCCTTCTTTGCTTTCTAAATGGGATCATGTTTTTTTTTTTTTTTTTTTTTTTTTTTTTTTTTTTTATGCGTTACGCGGGCCTCTCACTGTTGTGGCCTCTCCCGTTGCGGAGGACAGGCTCCGGACGCGCAGGCTCAGCGGCCATGGCTCACGGGCCCAGCCGCTCCGCGGCATGTGGGATCTTCCCAGACCGGGGCACGAACCCGTGTCCCCTGCATCGGCAGGCGGACTCCCAACCACTGCGCCACCAGGGAAGCCCGGGATCATGTTTTTACATTGGACAACTGATGGCCTGCTTGGTACTCGTGGAATAATAGCAAATAATCAGTGTCAAATAATACAAGGTAGAGTTTACAGAGGAGAGGGGAAGACAGAAAATTGCCTTTGTGTAATGACTGGTTTACTGTCTTTAATTCCTCACTGAACAATCAGTTCAGACCTTGCAACTCTTTTTTTTTTTTTTTTCGGTACGCGGGCCTCTCACTGTTGTGGCCTCTCCCGTTGTGGAGCACAGGCTCCGGACGCGCAGGCTCAGCGGCCATGGCTCACGGGCCCAGCCGCTCCGCGGCATGTGGGATCCTCCCGGACCGGGGCACGAACCCGTGTCCCCTGCATCGGCAGGCGGACTCTCAACCACTGCGCCACCAGGGAAGCCCCAGACCTCGCACCTCTTCAATTCAGCACATACTTATGAGTGTCGACTACAGGACAAACACTGGATTATATTCTTTGAAGCACTTGGCAGAAATGGCCATCGCCACGGCCTTCTGGTACTTTGACTCCTTCTCCCTCCTTCTCTACCTGAGCTCTACTCATGCCCTCGGCTGCTGAGGTCAGGTTTGTGTCCCTTGGTGTCCTTTTTTTGAACTTACAGTCATGCTTCTCTAATATTTTTCTTTGGAATAGTGGTGACACAAGAGGCAGCTTGGAGTGCTAACATCACTATAATCAATCCTTCCTCTAACCCCCAAGTCACACAAATACATGTTCACACTAGATAATCTAGCAAGCATATCTTCCAAACTAACTAATATTCTAACTCCACATTCAAAGAGTGCTACCTCTAAATCCCTCCTAAATGGAATACTGGCTCAATGATTGACCAGGAAATCTGAAGCTAGGATCCCCTCTTTGCTCTCTGAATATTCAGAGAAGGCTATTCTCATCCATCTGCCTTATTTTCCTACACCAGATAAAAATCAGAGCGTTCAAGGGTTATTAAAATAAGGATCTGATACCCGAGAGTGTAGGAAGTAGGGAGGAGATATGGGGGTATATGTATATGTATAGCTGATTCACTTTGTTATAAAGCAGAAACTAACACACCATTGTAAAGCAATTATACTCCAATAAAGATGTTTGGAAAAAAATGAATGAAGGAGGAGCCAGTGACCAAGAGAGTGGTGGGGTAATAAGAAATAGGTCTGAACATGCGGGGGAAAAATTTTTTTTAAGAAATTGGGAAAGCCAGTTGAGTGGGATAAATCAACTAGGAAAGAGAAGGAGATAGAGGAGGTTCTACTGTACATTCTATTGTTCAGAAATGTAACTGTGGAATGAGTATTGGAGATGGGACTTTATTGTGGAAAATAAGAGGGTGAACCAGAGTCACAGCATCATGGATGTGGCATGACACTTTCAGAGCCGTGCAAGGTACCTGGGCTTAGGACTGAGGTTAATTAAAGAATCAAGATCAGCTCCCTAGAAGGAATTCCCAGGGAGAGGATAACTGTTAACGCCCTGCGAGGCTGATAAATGGGTAACAAGAGAGAGCCTTGTGGTGATGAAGGTGTTCTGTAACTCGACTCCACTGATGTCGATATTCTGGTCGTGCTATGGCTCTGTAGTTTTGCAAGATGCTACCAGTGGAGGAAGCTGAATAAAGGTTGTACGGAATCGCTCTGTATTTTCTCCTACAACTACGTGTGAGTCTACAGTTATCTCAAAATAAAATCAAAGAATATGATTACTGTGAATATTTCAAAACTCCCCAGTAGGAGTAGCCATTTTTTTAAGTATAGTAGAAGCTTTTCCAAGGCTAATCTTTTCTGCCTTATGTGAAGTGTTAAACAAAGAATGCCAAGGTAAATGGTAAGGCACAAGATACACTGCAGGACATTCTCAGGGGCTCTTCTCTCTTTTCTTTGGGAGTCTGGAGCAGCATTAAGTGATTCGTGCCGTCCATTAGAAAAATCGTTCATTTTTAAATGGGCACTACATTTGCACTTCACTTTCACACTGGCACTATTCAAGCATCACTCAGCTGCCTTTTCTTGTGTTTGATCAAGATTTGGGAGCAACACGGTAGAGCCAAAACTATTTCCTCTCTCTTTCCTTGACAATCAGTTACAGATGTTACTGGTGGCAGTTGGCCGAGTTTCCTGCTGGAAAATAAAGCACTTACTAGCGATATTTGCTAAGTTTCTAATGCCTGCAGGCAAACATACTTCCAACAGGGTTCAAGACACACCTGACCTCAAAATCACATTGCCTGGCAAGGCTTGGGGAGCTCTGCTCAGTCTGGCTGTCTCTAACTCCCATCCTTCCTCTCTTCTTCTACTGCACTTATTTGGAAACCAGAACAGGACCACTCAAATTCACAGATACTATGCCCTCTGCCCATCTATTAAGATTCCTCTGAAAACCAAAGGCAAAGAAGGAAAGAGGGAGAGGATGAGGACATGAGCTGCTTCTTCCCTGTGGTGACTCTGAGTGTCTTTCAGGACCTTGGCTGAAGGCCCCCATTCCTTCACCGAACTGCATGTATGTAGGTCTGAAGGCAACACGAGGACACAAGCATGAAGTTAGGATTTGGTTCATGTCCTACTAATGACACCCATTTCCCACATCAAAGCAGACAGATAAAAACATTTTCAGCAGCATAAGTGGGCTTCCCTGATGCAAGAGAGCCTTCTAAAAATGCTATATTTCATGGTGATGGGTTTCATTACACCATGTGGTACTCATTAGTGTGAAAGTCACATATCCACCTATTTGCAAGGAAATGGAGAGCTCATGCAGTAACAGTGACACACCAGATGCTTTACGTAGCAAGTCAGTAGCAAGCATGAGAGAGAAAAGAGCATGCATATTCGGACGCCGCTGGGAGATAGCTCCAGCTGTTGACGGGCTATGGATTTGATTTGAATATATGCTCCTAGAAAGCATCATTGATTTCTGAGAAGCTGTACCAACCCAGTGTTCTCTTGAGGGTAGGAAGGGCTTGGGCTTTTTATGCAGGTTCAGATCAGGGCATGCTAAAGGATGGATTTTTTTTTATCCGCAGATCCTAGAACTGTTATAATGCTTTGGCAATTCTCCTAAACAGAGTAAGCAAAACTGGCCTTCTGTCAAACCAGTTCAGACCAAACTCAGAATCTTCCCTGGCTACAACCTAAACAATGTTCCTTGATAATATTTTTCATATTCCATTCTGGTCAACAGTTCACCATGCAGTTATTGAGCTCATCATATGAGTGAAATGCAGGGGTGCAGGGATACAGGACGTGCACTTCTGTGTCCAATCCGCTCATTGTCCGGTGGGAGAGACAGGGAAACTGCGATGCTTCGTTTGAGAGAAAGACACAGATCAGACTTTAGCCTCTGTGGTTTATGGTAGTTTCTTAGAGCAGAGCTAATAAACAGCATAGATAACCAGAGGTGAAGGTCAGGGAAAGCTGAACATGCTGCAGAGGCCAAATAAGAAAGCCTTCTATAGAGCTATCCAAAGATTTGGTGATTAATAAATACACGTGACTATGTTGGAGAGTCTTCAAGCGTTTATTTGTCACCAGGAGACCCTACATTTTTCTTAGCCCCACTGTTTTCTAAGAATGAGCTTACAGATCATCTCTATTTAAAAATTTTTTTAAGAAATTAAAAGGAAGGAAAGGAGGCAGGGAGGGAGGGAGGAAGGACGGAAGGGAAAGAGATCAAAAACCACCTATCTCATGGTGCGTGCCTGTCAAATTTTTGCCGAGACAACAGAAAATGTGAATGTAAACTTAAAGAGTATCTTGATTACCCTGATATCTGCCTCACACCTGGTAGGAAAGTCTATAGAGCAAGAAAACCAGCTGTTTTTTGTGTTGTTTTTTTTTTTACTTCCTACTTAATAGAGCGCCAAAGAGGAGAACTGCATTCTTCCTGGACTCTGGCAATCTCATTGCTGGCCAGGCAAGGTGACCAAGGAAGTGACTGTCCTAAAGGAGGTGACCGCTGTTGGGAGGAGAGAAGGGGTAGACTGCAAATCCATCCAGCCTGGTCACTCTGAGTCAGCAGAGCTGAGCTCAAGCAAAGAAAATTTAATTTGCCAGAAAAATCACTCCTGCTTCTCTAACCACAGTAACCTATAAAAGGGCTTCTAGTTGACTATGAAGTACACAATACTTCATCTTCAGGTTTCCCTCAGGGGCCTTATGTGCTAAATAGATGATCGTTGCTCATTATTTAAAAGCCAATTAGTGGAGAAATCCAGATTGCTTGAATCACTGATTTGCACGGGCAATCAATGCCGGAAGATACGATGTGCTTCACCCTTTAGGCCTTACAGTCATAAAACCATGGTGTGTCTTAGAGAAAGAAGCACGGTCAAAGGAACACAGAGGTCACTGGAAGCAAACCTTCTGGCAAATGTTAAAGTTTTAACCACGAAAATATCTTTGGTCTGTAACTAAGCTTGTAACAAGTAAGTGTAGTAAGATGTTAAAGTCTTAATAGATATAATTTAAGAGAAAACATTAAAGTCAGTAAAGGTAATTTAATAGTTAAGAATTGGGCACTTAGGGCTTCCCTGGTGGTGCAGTGGTTGAGAGTCCGCCTGCCGATGCAGGGGACACGGGTTCGTGCCCCGGTCCGGGAAGATCCCATATGCTGCGGAGCGGCTGGGCCCGTGAGCCATGGCCGCTGCGCCTGCGTGTCTGGAACCTGTGCTCCGCAATGGGAGAGGCCACAGCAGTGAGAGGCCCGCGTACCACAAAAAAAAAAAAAAAAAAGAATTGGGCACTTAGTATCTACCAGGAATTTTTACATATGTTATATCATACCCATGACAATTTTATGTAGGTATAATACATGTGTTATAGTGTCTATAATATCCCAATTTTACAGATGAGGAAACATAATCTTACTTAGAGTAGTTAAAAACTTGCTCAAGTTCACACATCAAGTAAGAGACTGAATGAAGTTGAATCCAGACCTGTCAGTTCTTATAGTTGAAGCTCTTATCTCCTACTGTAGGTTCATATAAACTCCATATATGTCAGCAAAATTTGGATTGTCGACCATCTTCATGAGGGTTTTAAGGGTGCATATGCTCACTAATTGAGATAAAACAATAAACATTTCAAAGCATAAATCTCAAATCCAAGTTAAAATTTCTTAATCTTGCTTTAGCTGCGGGCATTTTAGATGACATTTGCAAGAGGACTGTGCTCATGGTTTGAAAGTGCTGTCCTTTAAAGAGTTTCAGTTGCTAGTAGGACAGAATGAACAGGTGTTCCTAATGAGCACGCTGGAAGTTTTAAAGGTCAACTTGAATTTCTCCACGCTGGCCCTGCCTTATGAGGGAACACTGTACTTCTATAGCATAGGTAGAATCATTTTAACATGGCCTCATTCTCTACGAGATTTGAGTCAGCTGAAAATTTTCTTGTATTTGAGCACAATTTATTTTCCAATCACTAGATATACATCACTTCTCCATATCAAAAGCTAGGAGTGGGGCTTCCCTGGTGGCGCAGTGGTTGAGAGTCCACCTGCCAATGCAGGGGACACGGGTTCGTGCCCCGGTCCGGGAAGATCCCACATGCCGCGGAGCGGCTGGGCCCGTGAGCCATGGCTGCTGAGCCTGCGTGTCCGGAGCCTGTGCTCCGCAACGGGAGAGGCCACAACAGTGAGAAGCCCGTGTACCGCAAAAAAAAAAAAAAAACCTAGGAGTAACCCATCTCCAAAATAAACAGCAGGGAGGATTCTATTAAGACAAAGCCATGAAATTCACTTGTGGTACTGCCCCTGGTCCTGCAATGGAGCTCACCTGTACCCTGGTCTTCTCCCCTGTCTGGGAACCTGGCTAAACTACACTTCCCAGCCCCCATGTTACAAGATGAGGCATACGACCAAGTTGTGGAGAGCGGAACGTAGGCAGAAGTAGGACTGTAGGTAGAAGTAAGATTCACCACTTCTATACTCAAACAAAATAGATGTGAATCTCCCATGCTTTTTTTTTTCTCTCTTCCACATGGCTAGAAATGAAGAACTCTGATGCCCTAGAAGATGGGGGAGCCCCAGAATGCAAGGAGCCCCAACCTATGAGCCACTTGCTGGAGGAGAGATCTGTGCTTAGTGGAGCTGCCTACCAAGGACAGCAGGTAAGAAGTAAACGTTCATTCTCTTAGTAAAACCAAACTCAGCATAGCTTATCCAGCCCTGATGAGCTCGGCCACTACCACGATGGGTCGGGACATCTGGGCTGCCGAAATGACTTGGGAGTTATCAGCCTGTAGATGATGTTCGCATCCACGTGCTTTGTGAGTGAAGCTAGAGCAGAGATGAAATCTCAGGACTGAGCCCTCCACTTTGCCATGTTTAAAGGCACAAATATGAGAAGAATCCAGGACAGATATCTGAAGGGTGGCCAGTCAGGCAGAAAAGAGGACGGTGTCCTGGAGGCTGAGTGAAGGGAGCATTTTCAGACTATCTCAGTATTTTCACAGTTGACGGAGCATTCCATGGTGTTGAATAAAATAATGGGCTGAATAAAATGCAGGCTGAGAGCTGTCCCTTGAGTGTGGCAATAGGGTCCTGCCTTCAAGGAACTTACCCTCTATTTGGGAGGGAGGGAGAGGTAATAAACCAAAGACAGAGGGGAAAAAAAGCTAGAAGGTGCCACGTTGGAAAATAAACAGGGACGAAGGCTCGTGAATATTGAGAAAGGGACCTGAATTTTAAAAAGTTGACCAGGCAAGGCCTCACTGAGAAAATCACCCCTGGGTAAAGACTCAAGGAGATGTGGGAAGCCAGCCATGTGGCTGCCTGGGGCTAGTATTTCAGGCAAAGGAAACAGGAGCAAAAAGCCCATGGTGGGAGCATCCTCACCGCCTCCACAGAAAGGGATCATTCAACTAGCATTTCCCAAAGTAGGTACTGCAAAGTATTATTCTGCAGGGTCTCCTCGTACAAAAAGAGGATTCCAAGTGAAACACCGCATTCTTGGCCTTCTCTTAGGAAGTAAAAGAACATGTTGGTCTATTTAATTAAAGCCTTTGAAAAAGTCTGGTAGCAAAAGAACCAATTGAACTTTGTTTAACCTTTTGTTTCCTATGCGTTTTACAACATAAGATCCATTTGGGGGAGGTTATCTATTAACCAAAACTAATATTCTAGAAAATCCACGAGGGAAAATATTGGACTTCCTCACCTCTCTGTGTAAGTCAGAAAACAATGTACTACTTCAGGTACTTGGATCGGTCAGACTTGAGTTGGCAGTGTGACGGTTTGAATATTGTCAGATACCATTTTAAAGAAAGCTACTATGAAAGTCATATAGTTCTAGGGAGCAAACATGTGATTTCAAGATATTACTTTATCTGCTTTTAAAGTTTGAACTGTGCTTTAGTCACTTGAAAATCTGTATTAGTCATATTTCACCCAGCTTACCCGTGTTCTTGAGAAAAAGACGCCCTGCAACTTCTTGCAGGAACAAAGAACAGAACTGACTCTCCTCCTGAGACATCCGTCTATATTTCCATCCCAATCACTTGATCTCAGGTCTGGGGAAAGAACCACGCCACCCATTAGAGTTTAAATGGTACCTACGTTCGTCTGAGGTTAGGAAAGAGCAGAATCTTGCCTTTAAACAGGACCACATTAAGCACTGATTTGGTGTCACCTTGAGAGCAGGGCACCAACGGTAGCAGAGCCTGTGGAGATGGGTGACAGGTCATTATGACCTGGGATCCCAGAGAAGAGCCAGGCTGGACCTGAACAGCGCCCAAGTCTCCTTTCACACAGGCAGAGAATATACTGCTTCTTACTGCCTAGATAGGGTTGCTGCTTTCCTGGATGAAAAAAACAAAAAACACACCATGAACGTGGAGGGCAAATAACTGATCTTGGGGAATTTTTTTCCCTTTCTTTGAAAAATTACCTCATTACTTCTTCTTTAAGCTCATCTGTCTGCCATGTGGAATGGGGCCTAGTTTGTCTTATAACCACTTACTGCACTACCCAAAGGAAATTCTCCCTAAATCCCAACACAAGTACCCAAATGGTGCCATGAAATGTAATGTTTGATTTAAGCATCTTAGAGATCTCATGCATTCATATATTTATGATTTATAAATGCATCTGCAAAAGAGTGTTGGCAGTTATGTAGACTTTACAGGAGTTTTATGCACTTATTTATATGTTGCAGTGGCCTAAGTGCTATTTTAAGGGTACAACTTAAAAATCCCAATCAGTTGGGCTTCCCTGGTGGCGCAGTGGTTGAGAGTCCGCCTGCCGACGCAGGGGACACGGGTTCGTGCCCCGGTCCGGGAAGATCCCACGTGCCGCGGAGCGGCTGGGCCCGTGAGCCATGGCCGCTGAGCCTGCGTGTCCGGAGCCTGTGCTCCGCAGCAGGAGAGGCCACAACAGTGAGAGGACTGCGTACCAAAAAAAAAAAAAAATCTCAATCAGTTCTCTAATAAATATTGACCATTATAAATATTTGAGTGATTTTTATCATGGACACAGCAGCTTACAGGGACAGTTCTTTTAAAAATGATAGAAATTATCCCAGAGGGAATAACAGCTCACCAGCAGGACGTGTTAGATTCTAAATTCTACTGCTTGTGCTTTTAACTCAGCTATGAGAATCTTCAGGAATTTAAGGGCCAAATGAGAGAAGATTATTCCTGATAAAATTAGATATTTTCTACCTCCATCATTATAAAATACCTTGGGGAAAATGGCTTTCCAGTTTTTTATTAGTAACACAAATTCTTATAAGCACTTTATATTTTATACCAGCAAAACCACTAATTTATTGAAAATTACATCATTAAGGTATTCCATTTCAGATTAGAGCTTCCAGAATTACCTATTATCTTCAAGAAAATTCTTTTAATGCTATCATACACACACACATATCTGCAGGATAACATCTTCAGGGATTATCTGATCGTCAGGGAGTGTCTCAGTTAGCTCCGTGGGGAAGAATGTGTCTTTTTGTATCCACACAGTATTCAGATTTGCTAGCCACATCCCCTCTGTGGACTTCGACTTAAGAAATGGGAATCCTCTACTTGCGGGAAAAGATTCTAGGGATCTTACTCAGGATACTATGTTTCCTCCTTTGTACTTAATTTTAGTTAACATTTTATCCACTAACTCTAGCTCTGTAATGGACTATTAACTCAGGATAAAAATTCTTATTTTGCTCTCTCTCCCCTCACACACACACACACGTACACACACACCACAGACCCCAGTGCGTAATTGGTATATGTCTACCTTTCGGCTTTTCTCTTCCGTGTTTATAATTGAGGCCTCCCAAATTTAGGATTAAATGAATTCAAATTTACAACGACAGCAAAAATTTCCAACGTCAGCCTTGTCAGCAAACTGTGACTTATGTGGGCGTTACCTCAGGGGTGAGAGCGAATCCCCACCCCCTTCTACAAGCTGCAGATCCATCATTAAAGACTCATGCCTCTGCCATAGAGCCGATCTCCTGGTAAAATAAGGACGCCACTGTCAGGGTAACACTTCAGTTATTTTTCTCCCGTTATTGCCCGGGAGCAGATCTGGAGCTGTTTCGGATGCGAGGTTTGTGTGCATCTGTGCGCTGAGGGTGCTGATGGGGGTGGAGCGGAGGATGTGAGTGTCGGTGGCAGAGGAGAACTGTAGGGCTGAGAAGGAAGCCTGCAGAGGAAGGTGGAAGAGCGCCAGCTCTCCCTGCCTCAGCACCAGCTCTGTTCCTCCAGTGGCGTCGCCGAAAGGCACGTATTCATCGACACCTTTGAGTACCCAACACTGTGTTTCAGGGGCAGCACGGTGGATGCAAACTCGCCTTCAGTGAGCTCTGATTCCAAAGCTACAGGCAGTACAACCTTGGGCAAGTTGCTTCATCTCTCTGGGCCTAGTTTGCTGCTGGTAAAACTCTGCAGGCGATTGTGAGGCTTCACTGGATCAGAGTGTGTCATCCGCCATGTCTGGCAACCGGCATAGGCCCTGCATGTCCCCTCTCGTGGCAGTAGGTGTGGGCATGCCCAGGTGACCTGGCTGCTTCTGCATGCCAAGTCTGTCTTTCCGTTGCATCCTTATTTTCCCCAGCTTTGTCAGTGATATCTCACGGGGATTGTGTGTGTCCTGGGCCTGTTTAACCCAGGGTAGGTCCGTCACTCACCCTCCCCTCCCTGAGCTAGATAGAGTGCAGGGTTTCTGCCCCTGCACCCAGGCCACCCTCCCAGGTTCCTTTTCAGCCAATGGGGAACTCAGAGGTGGGTGGGATGGGGGAGAAACCAGGGCATTTCCCCCACATGGTTCCAGCTTGGGTGGCCTCTCCTCCAGGCTCCTGTTCCCTTGGGACAGGTCTGTGTGGGTTCCGCCGCTGGGTCCCAGGAACGCTTTGTCTTTCAGCCTCAGGTAGGTCTCTGCTTCCGGTTCCTGCTAATCTCCAGTTTGCGCCATCATCCCTGTTTGTCTTCTCAGATTGGTGTACCCAATTCCCTGTGTTAAATTAAGCTACCTCTGTTTAAAATACTTATTGTTTTCCTGGCTGGACCCTGACTGACACATGGATGCTGTGTTACGACGTTACTGAATTTTTGCCTCTGGGTTGGAGACTCACACTGTGGAATTTCAAAGCAATGGACTTGAACCCTCACAGGGCCAACTTAGCTCAAGGAGCCTGGTGAATTCAGCTCTACACATCAGCACAGAAGACACGTGTGTGATCCGTCCAGGTAGGACCTCTGTTTACCCCTGGCCACAGATTGTGTTGAAACAGGGAGCTGAAACTCCTGTAGGAAGGACCGAAGAGAATTTTGAAGACCAGAGAACCCCTTCCTGAGACGAGCGATTCGTATTCTGCGTTTGGTGAGGGGGCAAGACGTCCCATCAAGTTTAGGTTAAGTGGTCGTAAACAACTTCTGGGAGCTTGCTGCTAGATCACAGCATCAAGTGACGTGTCCCCAAACGGAGAGGACAGCTCTTTACCAGCCCTGTTAGATTCTCTGCATTTCTTAATCTTATTTCACTGGTAACAGGGACAAAATTACTACTGGAGTATTCATAATCTTCACCCATCTAAACCTTCTTTACCGCTCTCCCCACCTCCACCCACTTCTAGGAAGGAAGGCTACTCTTGCTAAGTGGGTTGGTTCCAGGCTCTTTTCTGCGGTGCAGACTTAGGGTAATGAGTGAAAGAGAGGGAGTCAAGGAAGCCAGAGAGGCTGAGTCTGGCACTGAGAAAAAAGCCCAGGCTCTTTTCTGCAGTGCAGACTTAGGGTAATGAGTGAAAGAGAGGGAGTCAAGGAAGCCAGAGAGGCTGAGTCTGGCACTGAGAAAAAAGCCAAGGGGCAGATGCCTACAAAGTAGGTGCCCATCGAGTGAGGGGAGAGACTTGGGGACCGGGGTGAGAGGCTGCAGAGAAGCAAGGAGTACAAGAAGATGGGCAGACAAAGAAAGGTGATTTCGTGAAGTGTTGTTGAACGTAAGTTACATCTCCTTTAAAGCTCTTTGAAAGATGCAGATAAAAATCTGAGGTACTGTAAAATGAGTTTTAGTGGTTGGATTATACTTTTCAAACGTGTTTTACTTCTATACCAGACGATATGGGTACCTAAAGTTTATTCAGTTTACACGTTGTCGGCTGTGACAATTAACCCTTTCAGTGATACTGTCTCGTCCTCTTATTGTTTCAGATGTGTGTGTGCTGTCTTTTTGGCTAGTCAGAGAGCTGCTAACAACTGCCTTTTAATTTATTTATTCACGTGACAAAAATTAATTTGAGAGCCTGCTGTGCGCCAGGCTCTGTGTAAAACTCCACTCTGCCCATGAGGTGCTCACAGCCCAGGGAGGGAGACAGAAAACACAGCCCGCGTTGTACCATGGGGTAAATGCAATGATGGACATGAGGATACAGGGGAGCACAGAGGAGGGATGCTGCTTTCAAACACCTGGCCCAGAGCCAGGCACATAGCAGGTGCTCAGACACAAGGCACATCCAGTGAAAGAGGGTGCTGGGCTGGACACCAAATGCAGGGACATAGCCATACCAGTTGTCAGGGGCCCAACTCTCCATTTAACTATTATAAAATGGGAGTCAGTAGAAACGGTGGCTCAACCCACAGCTTTCCACCTGACAGCTAAACCAATTCCATGATTTGTCGTGTATTAACAGCATCAGGACACAGTGGTGGTGCGGAACAGGGACACACTGGTCTCTATTCTCAAGGCAGCCTCATCCTCTTTAGGAAGATAAGACAGACACGGAACACAATTAGCAAACATACAAGGAAGCAATAAAATCATGAGCTAGAAGTGGCTAGGTATTGTGGGAATTGACTGTCAGGTAAGCCTTTCCTACATCAAGGAATTCATGCAACAGAAATTAATGCCCACAAGAACGTTTTGAGTATATTAAGGTGGCACTACGGACCCCCAGGAGGAGGGAGTGTGTGTCGGGAAGATGAGTGTAGGAAATGATGGATTGGTGTTCATGGGCCATACCCTGGTTGGTTTCCCACTGAAATAGAATAGAATCGAGGCAAAGTGTGAGATGGAAGCAAGTCAAAACTCTTCACTTATATCCTGTGGTCTCCTGTTTGGAGCCAGGTTCTAACTCTAAATAGACTTGTGAAAATGTATTCACAGCTGTATAGGGCCAGAGATACCAAATGATGGTGCTCTACCAGCTTAAAACTCTAGCTTCGTGCAAAATGGAGTTGTATCAGATCTTTCATCCGTCAAGCACAGAAAAGAGAGTTAGTCTGTGTACTCTGAGTTTATCTCAGAGAAGAACCATATCTCACACTCAGAACTGTCGACTCTCTTCCCTCTTTTACACCCCAGACAGTATTCAATAAATATGTATAGAACAAATGAATAAGAGAAACCACCACACCAAAAAAGTCCACTGTCTATTCTAATCACAAAAACATTCAACTCAGCCTTTAAGGTGACTTTTCCAATTGAAATGAAGCCACATGGGGTTTGGGGGCAGGGGTACCGAGTAGTGAGTGCCATTAGGTACAGAGTTTCTATGTAGGGTGATGAAAATGTTCTGAAATTAAACAGTGGTGATGGTTGGACAGCTCTGTGAATAAACTACAACTCACTGAATTGGGCACTTAGAAGGGGTTAATTTTGTGGTACGTGAATTATATTTCAATACAGCTGGTTTTTTTAATCATAGTTGAGATTCAGTCTTGATGAAACACATTATAACTGGAGAATCCAAATACAGCTCATTGCGCATAGTGTAATCAATTAGTTTTATTCTTGAACATAAGGAGACTTATAATCCAATGAAAATTATGACCTTATGAGAGAGAAAAATTATTCTGATGAAATATGAAAGCACTTTAAACTGAAGACCAGCATGTAAATGAGGAGGAACTTATTAGCTGAGAGCTGCAAATATTGTGTATCAGAGAATGGGTAGTTGGGTTATTGGTTCATTTGGTCTCTCATCCAATGAACATTTTTAAAGAAATCTGAGTAGCAGTATTCTTCTAGGATCCTGAAGAGCTGTCTCATCACTGGCTGAATCAGTGAGCAACAGAAAGGTTTGAAATTCTCTAATACCTTGTGTATACACTACATCCCAGGCTGTATAGATCTGTTTCCTCTACAGCAAGACCTGGGGCTCTCTCAGACGAAAATTGGAAGAGAGTTACACAGCTGTAACAGAATTGTGTTCATCTTGACCACAAATCCTGATGCAAACAGAAAAATGGACGTTCTTTCCTAGACAGAGTGACTTTCCTCTAACATTTACGGCCCAGAACTACCATCAGCTCGCTATCTACCCGGCATCCAGTGTAAGCTTCAACGAACTATAGCTGATGGGCAGTCCAGTGCCTCTAGACACACGTGGTTATTGAACAATTGAAATGTGTCTTATCCAAGTTGGGATGTGGTGTCAGTACAAAATACCCACCAAATTTTGAAGACTTAGTACTAAAAATCTAAACCATCTCTTTAATAGATTAAAATTTGTATTTTATGTTGAAATCATACTCTTTTGGATATATTGGGTGAAATAAAAATATATCACCCCCTCCCAATGTAGCTTTTTCTTCCCTGAGGATGAACAGCAAAGAACTCAGTTAAAGAAAGGTCAGCCTTGTGAAGGCAACAAAGAATATAATGAAAAGGGGTGAAGAGAGAGGCATGGCAAGTCCTGCTCACTAACTTGTTATAACTGCTGTCATAACTGGGGGGAAATTGTAAGAATGAGGTTTGAGGTGTTCATCTAAACCCTTCAGTCCTTCTGAAATGTTAACACCATTTTATAACCAAGACTTCTTTCTGGAAGGGGAATCCCAGCTGACCACAGGCAGACTGTGTAGCTGGGCATTAAGAGCTAGATCTCACACATAGGTTAATGTAACCGCTGCTGCTACGTACAGGCTCAACTGGACATTTGAGGCGTTGAACCAGCTGCACAAGGATGATCAAAAACTACCGGAGCCCCTTGTCAAGAGGTAAGTAGTCATTTTTAAACTATATTCTTCATACACACGTGGATAAGGAGCTCATAGCATAAAATGTAGGGATTTAATCTTCAGGATACATTCCCTGTGCATTTCCTTTATGTGAACGGTTCCAATTGAAAAAGAAAACACACGAATCTTCCAGAGTAACTCATATGTGCTTCCAGCTCTTTGCCATCAATAATCTAACGAGACTCACCGTGTCTGGGTGGAGGTATTAGAGACACAGCGATAAAGTGACTGGGTAGCCTCCCTTGAGAGAGACACAGTTTGATAGGGGAAGGATCCAAGAAAACGGATAACTGCAGCAATTTTACACATATTGTCTAATACTTGTGATATTTGACTATTCGTGGATGCAGGAGAACATGTGCCTTTTTGTAAGTAATTAAAGGCAAATCTATGTAACCTACTGCCTGATTAACAAAGCTTCTACTGCTGCGGGAGAACAAACGAATTATCTGCTAATTATCTTGCTTTAGAGGTTAGCCCAAGCCACTTTGGTGTCTATATATTTGTGTCTATGGTTATTTGCTGCTGGTGATACAGAACAAACAAATGAGGAGTGAGTCTTTTGTGAGGTACTCTATGCCCAACGCAGCCATTGGTCAGGGGAATCTCTGTGCTTTGCCCACAACCCTTGGTGCCCTGGAGTCCTGCAGAGAGTAAAACCTTTGTGAAGTCCCCGTGTTCACTGAGAGGCACTCATGTAGATAATAATGGCAGACAGTTTAGGAAAACAGATTAATTATTACGTCTGACAACCTTGGGGAAGAAAACAGGAGCTCGTTTACAAATTTGCTAATTAGCCCTCTCCATTGTGATACAGAATTCAACAGGTATATCTGTGTATAATGCAGGATGGCTTTATGTGGTGTGTGTCTGTGTGTCTATGTGTCTGAGTATAGACAGAGATGGTTTGTATTCTGGAGTCTCGCGTAATAATCTTATAAATCATTGCTGAATGTTCCCAAGTCTCTGCAGATTACTCCTGATTTGTAAATGAGACGCCTTTGCTACATACAGAAAATCAATGTTGTCATATTTGCAAATTAACCATTCTAATCCTTTGGTATTGCTCAAATTACACTTCCGTCTTAGTTCGGTCCACTCTCCTGAGAGACACTTTGGTCAAACATGGTTTCCTCTTAGGTAGTGGAAAGGGAACATTCCTGGTAATATTTGAAAAACGTAGTTGTTTAGTCAGCACATGTATTCGGATGCCCCTACTACCTGTTAGGTAATAATTCTACAAAGAGGCAAGAGGACAAGGGGGCACAGATGAAATCTCCCTGAATAGTGTTTTCAGAGAACTTATATAAGAAAATCATTCTTTAAAAAAAAGAAAAAATCTTCCATTAATCTGAATCAGGCTAAGAAAATGGCTGTTACTCGTTGTATCATTAAATATTAGGTTCTGCTTGTGTGTATGTGTTTGGTGGCCAATAAACAGACTTCACAGTATACTTAGAATCTTTATAAAATCCATGTGGGCAGTACACATGTGCCCGTCTTGTAGAACGTGGAGCACAGTCAATTTTCCCCAGTTTTATAATTGAACATTTATATTTTGATATATATTTGGTTAGATTTAGGACACATTCCCCTTACTGAAAAACGTTTTTAAGCACAATTATGTAACACCACACAGATTGCATTTTGGAAGATACTTATAATTAGGTGAGAAAGGATAGCCTGTGTCCCTTGCAGGGAGAAATCCCTATAGAATATTATCTATGCTGGTCCTGCCCTAGAAAAGATGTAAAAGTCATGATGAGATTGTTTTGAGTAAGCTAATTAGCATCATTAGTTTAACGTGTTCTGCGAATTAGAAAAATTTCTAAATGGCCTGACTTGAAGAATCTTTTAATTTTTAGTACTACTACGTAATAAGGAGCTGTAACTCGGCACAAGTTACAGCAGTTTGACGCTTACTCATATGAGTTTTGGGGTGACACTAGTTAATAGAGAAATAAGCGCCTGGCCCTGATGCCACAGCCTAGGAGAGGAGGTAGCAGGGAGGGGACCCGTGGGAGGTGGTCTCATCTGCAGGGCGGGGCCGGTGGAGGAGGGACCACACAATGCAGGGCACATTTTGATCATTCTGGTAATGCTTTGAGATGCACTTTTTTTTTTTAACATCGTTATTGGAGTATAATTGCTTTACAGTGGTGTGTTAGTTTCTGCTTTATAACAAAGTGAATCAGCTATACATATACATACGTCCCCATATCTCCTCCCTCTTGTGTCTCCCTCCCACCCTCCCTATCCCACCCCTCTAGGTGGTCACAAAGCACCGAGCTGATCTCCCTGTGCTATGCGGCTGCTTCCCACTAGCTATCTATTTTACATTTGGTAGTGTATATATGTCCATGCCACTCTCTCACTTCGTCCCAGCTTACCCTTCCCCTTCCCTGTGTCCTCAAGTCCATTCTCTAGTAGGTCTGTGTCTTTATTCCTGTCTTACCCCTAGGTTCTTCATGACATTTTTTTCCTTAAATTCCATATATATGTGTCAGCATACGGTATTTGTCTTTCTCTTTCTGACTTACTTCACTCTGTATGACAGACTCTAGGTCTATCCACCTCATTACAAATAGCTCAATTTCGTTTCTTTTTATGGCTGAGTAATATTCCACTGTATATATGTGCCACATCTTCTTTATCCATTCATCCGAAGATGGGCACTTACGTTGTTTCCATCTCCAGGCTATTGTAAATAGAGCTGCAATGAACATTTTGGTACATGACTCTTTTTGAATTATGGTTTTCTCAGGGTGTATGCCTAGTGGGATTGCTGGGTCGTATGGTAGTTCTATTTGTAGTTTTTTAAGGAACCTCCATACTGTTCTCCATAGTGGCTGTACCAATTCACATTCCCACCAGCAGTGCAAGAGTGTTCACTTTTCTCCACACCCTCTCCAGCATTTACTGTTTCTAGATTAACGTAAGAAGGTAAAAGAGAAACCTGATTTCCAACTCAGCTTTGGAGTTCCCTTGGCTGGTGAAACAATTACAGGTCCCCAGAGGCCACCAGCCTTCAATGAGTCAGCCAATTTTTTTCCATTGCTTATTCAGAGGCATCCTCAGATCTCTTAGAGAAAATTCCCTATTTTCCCTCATTATTTCCTTCCATATTTTCACGAAAACACTTCTTAAAGAAATGGTCCCATTTGGAGTCTTGTTTGTACCTTCATTTGTTCCTTTTAAAATTCATTAATCTATTCATCAATTCTTCCTACATTGTCATCCCACTCTTATTGGTCAGTCACCCACAGTGTGCCTGGTGCTGGGGGCAGCCATGGATCAGGTAGCCCTGGGGCCCCTCTTCCCCAGCCTTGGGCCCTCATACTGCTTCCACTGAGGCACTCTCCACCGATGCTGGACAGATGGGACAACTCTGGATTCTATGCAACAAAATTACTGACTGCATTTGTGTTTAGTAAACTCACCTATTCTTTCACTCAGTTTACCTCTCATTGGTGTTAGAAAGAGGAAGCTGAGTGGCGACTACAGTTTACCAAGCTCTTTTAGGAATCTGATTTCATTTGCTTCTGAAAACAATGTATAGAGTAGGAAAAAGGCTTGTTGCAGAATAATGTATATATCATAAATTTTAATACAAAAAAATTCCTCTTATTTATGTTCGTATGAGCAAGGAGAAAGAGGTGGAAGGGTGTACATTGGGGCTGCGTGTTTTGCCTGTATCAGGAGGGAGGGCATGAGGGGGAAAGGGAGAAAATCAGCTTTGCCTTCATACCGTTTTGTTAGCACTTGTTTCGTTATATAAACTAAGCATGCAGTACTTCTGTAGTTTGAGAGTTATCAGGTAAAAATTTTACACTTAAAAAAACACAGAAATAATCCTATGAAGTTGAGATTAGCAATACCTCATTTTTATGGGAGAAGAAATTGAATGTGGGGAAAGCAAGGGTTTTCCTCAAGTGATAAGGCCAAAAACAGAGCCAGGCTCCATTCCAAACCTTCTGGTTGAGAGGACAGTGAGATTTCTGTTCCAAGCAGCTGTTTCCTTTCCATAGAACAAACACATCACAACTTGTTAGGATTGCAGGCAGTGTACCGAAGCAAAGTAAAACTCTCTGTACTGAGGGATAAGATGTTTTGACTGAAGGGATAAACAGAAGGCCAGTTGGCTCTGGATGTGATGTCGGACTCCACGTCGAATATGCCAGGCTCTTCATAACTTCTTTTACTTTTCTTCTACCAAGTCCAGAGACCCTCTAAGAGCTCCCAGCTGCCATCAAGTGTCTCTTAGGGCAGAGTAGCCAGTCTCTGGCACAAGGAAGTAGGTTAAGGGATTGACCAGGCTTTTTTGTACTCGTCAGGGTCTAGCTCAGGGGTCTCCAAACTTTTTGATAACGTATACTTATGTATAAATTGAATGCGTGGATAAAATCTACGAAGTTAGAAAATAGAAATTTTTCTTCCTATACATCAGTGGATTATCTTTTTTTTTTTAACATCTTTATTGGACTATAATTGCTTTACAATTTTGTGTTAGTTTCTGCTTTATAACAAAGCGAATCAGCTATACATATACATATATCCCCATATCTCCTCCCTCTTGCGTCTCCCTCCCTCCCACCCTCCCTATCCCACCCCTCTAGGTGGTCACAAAGCACTGAACTGATCTCCCTGTGCTATGCAACTGCTTCCCAGTAGCTATCTATTTTACGTTTGGCAGTGTATATATGTCCATGCCACTCTCTCACTTCGTCCCAGCTTATCCTTCCCCCTCCCCGTGTCCTCAAGTCCATTCTCTATGTCTGCGTCTTTATTCTTGTCCTGCCCCAAGGTTCTTCAGAACGCTTTTTTTTTTTTTTTTTACATTCCGTATATATGTGTTAGCGTATGGTATTTGTTTTTCTCTTTCTGACTGACTTCACTCCGTATGACAGACTCTACGTCCATCCACCTCACTACAAATAACTCAATTTCGTTTCTTTTTATGGCTGAGCAGGTGGATCATCTTGTGCACCATCTTGGGGCTGCTAGTCTGTCCCCTTCTTAATGACAATTCGTGTGCTTCATCACTTTGAGGATGAAGATTGGTGGCCACTTGTTGGAAACGCTTTGCATATCTGGAGAGCAAACAGCATGGACCGTGTACTGGCAGCCATGGATGGCTCTGTGAGAGCTGAGTCCTCCAGTTCCTGGAATTCTGTAGCTCTGCTGGCTTTCCAGCAGCTCTGCCTTCCTGTGCACAGGGGTCCAGACATTCCTGATGAGCAGCTGATCATTCTGATGACTTTGAATAGAGGTCTACACCGTGGAATGACTTAGCCATCACCATTTGAAAGACAATTAAGAATCTCCTAGGAGGGACTTCCCTGGTGGCGCAGGGGTTAGGAATCCGCCTGCCAATGCAGGGAACACGGTTTGATCCCTGGTCCGGGAAGCTCCCACATGCCGCGGAGCAAATAAGCCCGTGGGGTATAAAAAATAAGTTAAACCCCATGCCTGGTAAGCAGGCCAATTGTCCCTGGCTGGGAGAACTAAAGCAGAGGCAGGTGCTGTGAGGGGGAGCTGTGTTTGACCCTCGTCCTACTGGCGTGCAGGAAGCTGCCTGTTTTCCTGCACAGACAGGCTCAGTTTAATCAGATCAACTCTCAGCACCTTAATGATGGTGTTGCTTCCTTTTCCTCTGTAGCTTCTTTCTCCCACAGCTTTCCTCAGTTGACTGTGGGCTGGTGACAGCGATGGTAAAGGTAGGAGCTGGTTCCATACATCAGTCTTGAAACCCCAGACCCCATCCACCACCCCAGCCAAGGAGGAGGCCATTGCTCCATCTCTCGAAAAACAATTTGAGACCTGGAAGTTCACAATAACATCTTTGTTAAAGATGTCTCATTCTTGAAACTAACAGTAAATCAACTACAATTAAAAAAAGTCTCAATTCTGTTCTCCATTTCATGTCATAAAAATATCCCAGGAGAAAAGAAAAAGAGTGGAAAATATGAAAAATAAGTTTTCTGATAAATTCCAGATGAAGCTTGAGTACCCTGTTTTTCTTCATTGCCTTTTTGTGCGTGTGTGTGTGTGTGTGTGTGTGGTACGCAGGCCTCTCACTGTTGTGGCCTCTCCCGTTGCGGAGCACAGGCTCCGGACGCGCAGGCTCAGTGGCCACGGCTCATGGGCCCAGCCGCTCCGTGGCATGTGCGATCTTCCCAGACCGGGGCACGAACCCGTGTCCCCTGCATCAGCAGGCGGACTCTCAACCACTGCGCCACCAAGGAAGCCCCTTCATTGCCTTTTATAACCTATTTATTGTGTAAAGTCCCCTGCAGATCCCATTTCAGTCACGGGGCCTTTTTTGCCTAATTGCATGAACTCCCAGGTTAGGCATTTCTTTCTCAGAACTCCATAGCATCTTGGGCACACCCTTATTTTCATACTTCTCACTCTTCTTTGTATCAGTTTATATATCTATCATTCCTACAAAACTGTGAGCCACTTTGGGGCAGAAACGCAGATTTATTTCTTTTTCTTCCCTGCACTCTCTCATTTTACATTATGTTATATTATTATTATTTTCTGGTGGCCTAGCACAGAATGCTCAGTGTTTGCTGATTGACTAGGTCCCCCCAGGGTTAAGTTACTAATCAGTTATTCAAAATTAGAAATTAAGTTTCCAGTAAGTTCCACGTTCAGAATGGCAATTACATTACGGGCATCATTAATCACTCCCTCCAAGTATGTATTTGTGATCAAGGAGACATATTAGCTATGAGTAGCCGAAAGCAATTCTATTGCAATATTAATGGAGTATAGTTGACCCTTGAACAATGCGAAGGTTAGGGGCGTCAACCTTCCACGCAGTAGAAAATCTGGTATAATTTGTAGTTCGCCCTCCATATGCGAGGTTCCTCCAGATGGGCAGTTCTGAATTTGGGGGTTCAACCAACTCCAGTCCTGTAGCAGTTTAGTATTTACTATTGAAAAAAAGCCGAGAATAAGTGGTCCCTTGTAATTCAAACCTGTGCTGTTCAAGGGTTAACTGTATATCCTTTGCATTCTGTGAATGTTGCTGTAGCATGCAATTTGCCCCATAAAATAAATCTTTGACCAGGAGTTTCAAACAGAGCTCAGAGGGGTTGAGAAGTTGATCCTGGGCTGAGCCAGCCTGCTCATGGTTAAGTGACACGCCACACTGCCAGACTTGCAGTACCCCGAATTCAAGGGCCACAGCAAAATGACAAATTGTCATAGCCTTGAAGCATCAAGGCCTTATTTACACACAAACTAAATCAAAATATTAATTCCAAAAATACACAAAAACTTCTGAATGTAAACCAGAAGGGCAAAAACCAAAGAGGAAGTAATAGGTATCTGTTATAAGTGGGGAATAAAAAAAGGTACAATTAAAGGAGAATAAAGAGTTGCAATTTGGAGACTATATATAATTCTGACAGAAAGGTCTAGAAAAGCCTAGGGAAATTTCAGACTTCCTAAACTAGGTCTTAACTCCTTCAGTGACATTCAAGGCCCTCTGAACAATAACTCAAACCCAGGTCTGAGCCTTAGTTCTGCACCCCCTTTTGTGTGGCCCAGTCTTGGCCACTCTGGCCCCAGGGTTCCTCGCACAGAGGGTTCGGCTGGCCCCGGAGCCACGCAGCCTGGCGGTGCTGGAGGAATTGGGACACCACTATCCCTGAGGACACTTGGGCTTTGCACAAGTAAGTTCCACTCATCACGATACCACGATCGCCTCTCAGCACCATCCCCACCAGTAATTGATTCTTACAACCCCGGGCAGATGCCAGCTCAGGGCTTCCGTGAAAATTCCTCCTGATTCACCAAGTCCCCGTCAGTCCTCCTTATCACAAAACCTCCACTGAGACCCCCAGCACGTGTGGTCGTTTGCTTTTCTAAATCTTCACAGTATTTCCACAGCTTTCATGGCACGTCTCATAGTATGTGTGTGCTTTTTAAATACGATTTTAAAATTAGAAGTAATTTGAAACATGTGTTTTGTCTCAATTACTGGTTTACCTATTCCCATCCCCACCAAACCATCACTTTCTCTGAGGGTAGCACTTTGTCATTCCCTGCTCGTACCCCCAGGACCCAGTGTGGTATGAACCACAGAGAACGCCGTGTCCCCTTTGCTAACAAGGGCGGGAGCGGGTGATGCACAGTGAGGGCCCTTCGGGGGCTGAGCCTTCCTGGACGCACAGCTGCTTCTTTCGGGGCCCACAATGTTGGCTGAGGTGCAGGGAACACGTGGCTCTGTTTTTCTTGGATACGGACAGAGCCCGGACAGAGCTGCGCTCAGCCCTGGGGTCAGGCAGCCTTCTTCTCATTCCTCCCCCCAAAGGGCTATCATTCTGAGCAAAGTGGGGAAGACTTGGAAGAGAAAGGGAGAGTGGATGAGAGCGAGTGAGAACGAGGACACTGAAGGAGTGATGAGTGAGAGTGAGTGCGCGAGGGGGCGAGTCTGTGAAGGGGTGAGTGAGTGCGTGTGTGTGAAGGCGGTGCTAGTGTGTGAGGGGCAGCGTGTGAGTGTATGAGGGGGTGTCTGTGCGAGAGGGAGAACGAGTGTGCGAGGGAGTGTGAGGGTGTGAGGGGGTGAGAGAAGTGTGTGCGTGTGTGTGTGCGCGCGCGCGCGAGGGGCGTCCCTGGGCGGCAGAGCGGCGGGAGGGCGTGGGGGGTGGGACCCGGGGGCACCGCCTTCCCACCCGGACCGCGCCTGCGCCCCGCCCTCCTCGGCCCCGCCCCCTGCCCGCGCGGGACGTGGGCGCTGCTTCCCTCCGTGGCTTCCGGCGAAACGCGGCCCCCGAGGCCCTGGAGCTGCCCCCGGACCGGTGAGAACTGTTAAGTGTGCTTCTTTCAGGCCTCTCTGTCTCCGTCTGTGTCTCTGTCTCTGACTCCCCGGCTCCGGAAGGGCGGAGAGGCGGCCCGTTCCCTCCTGTCTCTGCACGTGTCAGGTCGGGACACGGCGGTCACTGGGTGGCGCTGCTCTGGGATTCCAAGTCCAGCAAGCTCTGGAGCCTGAAAAGCACTTTTTTTTTCCAGTTCATTTTCTTTTCTCTAATTCCGACCCGACCCCGTTTTCCTTTCTGCCTGACCCGCTTGATGTATGTCTCTATCTCCAAAATATATTCTTGGAAGCCTACATTTCTCTAACCCATCTATAAAAAGTTAATGATTATCTGCTCCCCAGAACAACTTTTAGGATCTAGATCCAACAGCCTGGAGGGCAGGTGTAAGTCCTCAAACATCTGAAAGCTTTCAAAAGCACTGCATTTACCATCTTACAAATAAAAGCACAGAGAACGGAGGAGAAAACAGTTCTTTGTGCCCACAAACAGCAGCTTTAAGGGTAAATCTGATGGGGAGAGGTGGGGCAGGTGTGCAGAGAGTAGAAGCAGAGTGAAGGAGGCTGCTCTCAGGGAGGCCACGTGGCTTCTGAACCAAGAAATCATACAGTCAGCTTCGGAGAATCAGCTCTATTTCTTTTCATAGCCGATACATTTATATCGAGTAGAATTTCTCAAAGGAGCTAAATCTACTGGATATTAAAACATTTTTAAGCCTCAGTAGTTAAAACGGTGTGGTATTTATGCATGAAGAGACCCAAGTATATATGGCGTATGATGAAGTGGCAAGTATAATCAGAAGGGTGGAAATTAATGTGTCCATAAGTTGTGTTGGAACCAGACAGCCTTCTAGGAAAACAACAGCAGAAACCCACACTGTGCAGTAGGATAAGCTGCAAAAATGTAAATGCAAAATAAGCCATGAAATTTTAGGAGAAAATCCAGAAACCACACAAAATTGATAAATACTATAATTTTAAAAATGCTCTTATCTAGCAAAACCAAAACAAAGCAAAAAATCCTGCAAGTAAAATCAAAAGATAACTGAAAGAAAACTATGGGAAATATTTGCAATTCATATGACAGAGCTAATCTCCCTAATGTAAATTGATAAAACCAACAACATAATAGAGGAAATGGGAAAAGGCTATGAACAGAAAATTAACAGGAAAGGAAAGACAAATTCCACTTAAACATATGAAAAGATGCTCCACCTCGGTCATAGAGAAAGCAAATTAATATTTCACTGAGACAACATTTTTCATTCTGTCTGTCAAAAATCCAAAAGGTTGAAAATACATTCTGGCCTTGGCAAGGCCTTGGATAATAGGTGTTCTCATAATCACTGATGATAGTGGATATTGTAGTACATCCCCCATGGAGGGATATTTCTGAATATTTACCCAAATTACAAGTGGATAATTTTTAATTTATACAAAAATCCAACTTCTGGGAATTTATCTTGCAGATATAATTGTACATGTGCAGAATACTGTATGTACAAACTTGTTCCTTGCTGCATTGGTTGTAATAGCAAGAGATTGGAATTAAACCAAATATCCACTAATAAAGAACTGTGTTTAGCAAACTGTGGTACATCCGTATAATAGAATACTCTGAACATGTAAAAAGCAAATAAAAAGAAAGTTTTCTATGTGCTGATATGGAAAGATGTCCTTTCTATGAAATGATATGTTGAAATCCTCAAGACATATTGTTTAAATAATAAGGCAGGGTGGGTAATACTGTATAGAGTATGGAATATTTGAATAAAAAGGGGAAAATAAGAACATATACTTCTATTTCTGTTACACAAAAAACAAAGACACAAGAAACTAAGAAAAGAAGTTACCCTTGTGGAAATGAAGGATAGGAATGAAGTAGAAACATTTGATGAATACCCCTTTATATTGTTTGATTTATATGCAATGTGAATGGATTGCCTATTCAAAACATATATATTATGTGTCAGTCATACTGAAATACGTCTGATTTTGATAGTATCACTGAAACAGTCCTCTTAATGAAAACCAAAGCAAAACTCAAAACTGCTTCTTGGGGCTTCCCTGGTGGCACAGTGGTTGAGGGTCCGCCTGCTAATGCAGGGGATACGGGTTCGTGCCCCAGTCCAGGAAGATCCCACATGCCGTGGAGCGGCTGGGCCCATGAGCCATGGCCACTGAGCCTGCACGTCTGGAGCCTGTGCTCCGCAACGGGAGAGGCCACAACAGTGAGAGGCCCGCGTACAAAAACAAACAAACAAACAAAAAAATCTTACAAATTACTCTGTCTCCTCTTTTGTTTTCTGTTCCCGTTAGGGCTTTTAAGCCTGACATGTTTCTTCCTTTGACTTGGAGAAGAAGATAAATAACTGCGCTGATGAGTGGCCTGAGAATTTGAGGTGTTCTGTCAACAATATGGAGACCACCATTTCCCATTAACTCTGGATATCTGTCTCTGAGGCGTCAGCTTTTCTTAATGCACTGTTTTCCTCTATAGGCCACGGCTCTCAACCTGCTAACGACACCCAAGTAGATCTACAGCAGTCATGTTTCAGCCCAAGAGTGACTGAAGTAAAGGCGGTGTCTCTCATTGAGATGAATAGCACCAGGATCCCAGGTATTTGCACTTACATGCCTGAGCTTCTTTTCCTCAGTTATAAACAGCGGTTTATATATAGTTGGATTTTATAATGCTTCCGTGCAAACTATAACAATTCCTCAATGCATCTGTGTAGATAAAATAAAGTCTGTGACTTGCTGTAGGTGTACGAAACCCTGACAGTGTCCTGGTCTGGTGGGTCGATTTCTAGGTCTAGAGATGAGAGTCAGGTTCTGACATGGCGTGGGGCGCACCTGGAGGAGGTCAGGTGCAGAGTTGCAGGAAGGAGAAAGCTTCCACTTGCCTGTCTTCCCAATCCGATTTTTAAAAAACTCTCCTAAAGGCCTTTGCACTTGCTGTGTCCTCTGCCTAGAAATTGCTGTCCCAGATCTTTGAATGACTTTCTTCTCTGTGTCATTTAGGTGTAAGCTCCTCAGCCCTCCCGCACCAACCATTATTCTATCACGTCCTCTGGTTTTACCTTCTTGATAGCACTAATCACTGTCTGAAATGGTCTTTTTTACTCACTTGTTTACTTTTTTATCATTTATTAACCCTCTTCTCCCCACCACCCAATAGACTGCAGATTCCAGAAGAGGAGGGGCCTGATCTGTCTTGCCCTCCCACGTATTCTTGTGCTTAGAACGGGGTCTGACACATAATAAGACCTCCGTAAATGTTTGGTGAATGAATAAATGAAGGATTAGAGTCCACGTCTAACTGGCTTTTGTACATAAAACCTAGCAAATGAAATTAGCAAATTCTTATTCAGTGAATGAATAAATTCAAGTAAACTCTTCTTAGACATGGGCGTGACCTTTTAAAACACTCAATCGGGCAAAGAAAATACTCTAGGTTGACCGTTACTTGTTCAGCCATCACTGTTTTTTATCACACTTAGGACAGTTACTGATATCTCAGAAATTCTGATTTAAAAAACCAGCTTTCTTCTATAATTTTAGTATTAGTTAAGAAGACCCAAAGTGCACTAAAAAGCTTAGTTAACTTAAAAGGCTTATTTGACTCTCAGAAGAGTTATTTGTTATACACATAATTTTTCTTGAGAATCAATGGAACTTGTGCTGAACTGAATTTCGTTTTCCTCCAATAACTGATTTAAAAATCAGTTGCACAGAATTCTTTGTCATCGACAATACAATATTTCTTTAGGTGCTTTATTCCAATTTCAAATGCCATTTTTATCAGTGTGAAGATAGATTTTTAAATTGTATAAACAACTAGAGTTAATTGATGTGTTGGTTTAGTAAATCCTAACCACAAGGCTACATTTATAATATTAATAGTCCTGGAGACATACCTAGTTACATTTAAAAATACAAATAATATCTGTGCTTTTTAATGAGGTTTAAATCCTTTTTTTGCAAAAGTATTTTCCTTCTGCAACATATGTCCTTTTCTAATGAGCTAGAATTACAGATAGTGAGCCAGGTTTTGGAAAGGAACACAAACATGTATTGGGTGTCTAGACATAGTTCTGGGTATACTTCATATGTTGGGGACCAATGAAATGTTCTCTGGAGTTTTCTGCCAACCACTGAGCCTTTGAGGCACAACTCTTGTGGGCTGTTTTGTGTGATGCAGTGTACATTGTGACGCGGAACCTTGGGAAACCAAATCCTTTTGATCTGGGTCCAGGATAAATCTTACTTTATTAAATTTATCACAAGTAATAATGATGTTCAATATACTGTAAAATCCTTGAAACTACAGAATCTTGTCTTTTGGAGAATTTTTGATTAAGATGATCTTATCTGGAGAGAATTATATGTCAAACTGCATGTTATCAGTCAGTTAATTAGGAGCTATCTTAGGTTCTCTTCCATTCTGAGGATTATATGTTAACTCTTTTAGCCTTCAATTTTATTTTAATGAACACATGCCTAAAAATCACATTTCAGATCAAAGGAGCTGAAACACAACTGATGACTAGTCTCTGTGTAGTGAATTACTGAAAAAAAGCGTTTTCTTGGAGCACAGAGAAGGGAAAGTAATGGGCCATGCACTTATTTTTTTATCATTATTTTCTTCTCTAAACTCATGGATCTGTTGTAACAGATATTGTTTTGGAAGATGGTTTGGAGTTCACGTGAGCAATGTATTCCATGGTTGAGATAGCTGAGTTGGGAGAAGTAACAGAAATTGAAGAGAAATTACTCTTTCCCCTCAGACACACAGAGCTATGAGTTAAAATTTGGACTCTTTATCTTACCTGTAAAGAGGACATAGGAGCTTTAATTCCATAGAGGGTTAGCCTGATAAAATGGACTTCCATACCTTACAGAGGGAAATGCCAATTGGTGGATCATGTCTGAAAGGCAATTTCTAATGTGTACCAGGCACCTTAAAATATTTATAGCCTTTGACCCAAGAATTTCAAGGATTTGTAGACAGCAGCAGTTCTTAAATTGTGGTCTGCCATGCTGCAGGGATCCTTGAGACCCTTTTAGGGGGACCCCAAGGTCAAAATTCTTTTCGTAATCGTATTAAGATTATTTGCCTCTTTCACTGTGTTGCTCTTTGCACCAATGATGCAACAGGAATCAAGAGAGTGGCGCCCAATTGCACTAGAACTCATGGTCTTCCACATTGCCAGCCCCAGGAGAAAAATGTGTGTCAGTTCCACTTAAGGGTATCCTCGGTAAAGTAGTAAAAACCAGTAACTTTATTAAGTCTCGACCCTTGAATACAAATGGTTTTAATGTTCCGTGTGAGAAATGGGCAGTACAGGTGGAGTATTTCTGCTGGGCACTGAGGCATAATGGTTGTCTTGAAGAAATGCCCTGTGTCATCGTTTGATTTGTGAACTGAACTAGCTTCTTTTTACGTGGAACACCGTTTTTTGGTGAAAGAACAACTGAAAGGCAAGCCACGGATATTCAGATTTGGGGCTTCAGCAGATACTTTCTCCTAAATGAACAAAGCAATCCTGTCATTTCAAGGATAACAAGTGATAGTATTTTTAAGTCAGAAGAGTCAGGGCTAGAAGCAGGGCTAGGACGGTAATTAACACAGTAATATTTTTAGATGAATTAGTGCTTCTGTTCCCTGCCCCTGGAGAGTTCTTTGTGACGTTCCAGCACACCCAGTTGGTGTCTCAAGCAGCAGCCATTTCCCCTTAGCGCGTGTTGGGCAGAGCCGCGATTGGGTCCTGGTGGCCGACCCCTAGATCGTGGTAACTGGCTGGTTTAAGGCACACGTCATAGTGCATCCTACTCTTTTCACCAGGGCTGGAGATTGAGCTTGACATTGAATCTCCTCCCCTGCAAAAGATAGCTGTCCGGGTCTCTTGGGCAGGCTGAGCCCAGGGCCCTTCTGACAGGTCTCTGAAGGGATGAGTACCAGATGCCAGAGTTCTTGTTATCGGGTGCAGTTAGCGCGTTAGTTCTTTCATCCTTATAAGGTATGCAAGTAACGTAGACAAATGCCCTTACTGCAAATCTACCACCGTTGTCCCTTACTGCAAATCTACCACCGTTTCCCTCTCTTTAATTAATTCATAACGACCTGACCTGTGTTCTTTGCTTCAAGTTTCCGGTTGATAGTTGCTGTTTTGAAAAATCCTGTTTTCTGAAATCTTTCTAGTCTGCTACCTCTTACAAGGTAGTCTAATTGTAATGGACCTTTCCCCTATTCAATAAAGACAAGGATTTCTCTTTGAATTAAAAGCCCCCCAGGCATTGAAATGAAAATATGATAAGGAGGTGTGTGTATCGAATACAATTCACTCTTTGAAAAAACATTAAAATTCCACTAATGAATCACTGCGGTAGATAAAAATCAACATATAAGGTCTTTGCTCTCAAGGAACTACAATCTAGGGAGGCCAAGAGAAAAGTAAACAGACTCTTAGGATACCCTGGGACGGTGCTGAGATGGAAATGGGAACACTGGTTGGGGAGGGAACCCGAAGCTGATCAGTGGGCCAGGGCTGATTTTCTAGACAAGGAGCCTAGTCTTCAAGGCACCCCCAAGTCTGGTCCATGTTTATGCTCCAGTGTTTCCAGTAGGAACTCCTCACCCCAGGCAGGGTTCTGCTTACTCTCACAAACTCACCATGCTTTTTCCTGTTCCAAGGATCTTGCTTAGATATTTCCTATGTCTGGAATTCTCTTCCTACTCTCTCTGTAGCCATTTTTTTCCTATTGTTCGATGCCCGTTTCACTCTCTGAAGCCTTCTGGATCACACCAGCCTCCTTTTGAGAGGCAGTGTTTGTCATTTCCTCAGGAAGCCTCATATGGGTGCCCTTCCTACACGTTCCCATAGAATCCTCTGCTCGTCTCTGCTTTGGTACTTACATATCCAGCTGGCAACATGAATCTCTACTTGGAAGGATTCAAGCTTCCAGTGTACAAAACCGAACTTCTGAGCTCCCCGCCCCCGTCCCCGATTGGATTCACCTGAAGGCGTTGCCCTCCCCTCCATTCTCCTAGGTGTTAGCCCTCACCAAAACCCTGAGTTCATCTTCGAATCCTCTCTGTTTCAAAACTCATACATCCAATTCTGGTGGCTCTAACTTAAAATATATCCGGAGTCTGGTTATCTTCCCACCACCTCTGTTGTTTTCACTCTGGTCTCAGCCACTAGAATAACCTCAAGCCTAAATGTTGCCAATCATCTCCCAACCTGTTTCCCTGCATGTGCTCTTGTGTTGTCAGTCTATTCTTCACAAGCAGCCAGAGTGATCTGTTTAAATATTTGATTGCATCACTCTTCTGCTCAAAGACCTCCAGTTGTTCCTCATTTTACTAAGACTAGTCCTTCCAAGGCCCATAGGGCACCCAACCTCTCTGACCTCATCTCCTACAGCTGCTCTTAGTCACTTAATTAACCTCAGAACTAGAGCTTTTTTGCTGTTCTGTGAATACCGCAGGCACTCCCACCTCAGGGCGCTGGCTTGCCCGCTCCCTCTGCCTGGAGCATCCTTCCCTCAGTAGCTGTATGGTTAACAGCCTCACCTCCTTCAAGTCTTAGCTCCAGTGTCACTTTCTTGATGAGGCCAATCACAAGGGCTGTGAGTTGCACCCCATTCTCATCTATGCCCCAGCAGTCTCAATCACTCTAATCTGTTTTCTCCATAGTATTTATTTTTTTTATCATATTACATAATTTATCTACCCACTTATTGTTCTCCTCTCCCGACTAGAATGTTTGCTCTATCTGGGCGGAGAGTTTGGTCTTTTTAATTCATTGCTGTGTCATGAGCACCCCTAGGATAGTATCTGTGATGGTATTTGCTGAATGGATAAATATAAGTTATATGTTAACTTGCATTACTTCCTCACTAGACTATAAATTCCCTGAACACACAGATTCTGAATTATTCAACATTATATATTCAACATCCAACCCAGTACCTAGCATACTGCTAGTGCACAGTCAATAATCGTGAGTGAACGAGTCTCTCTCCACTGAAACGCTGTTGTCTGCACTACCCATCTTGACATTTAATTATTGGCTTCTCTAATGTCTCACTGAATCTTGTGTGTGAGCGTTCACCATTTGGTGAAACCTGCTTTTATTACAGTCAGAGGCTACAGCTCTTACTTCTTTTGTGCATGAACATGGTAGATTGATATATTGATACAGTCTACTGTATTTTTTGAGTTGAATTGAATGTATAATAACTAGTGGTGGATATTGTTGTTGAGCAGTGGGAGAAATGGGGCATAAGCGTCCCTAGGAAGGTGTTTCCTAGAGACCATTGTTTCCAGTAATTGAGACAGGCTCTGTAAACTCAACACTTTTTGGTTTTTTTGCTTGACTTGTCTATTTGTTTGCCATCCATATTTTCCTGCATTTATATTCCATGGGCCCTGGAACAACTCCATTTACCTTTAAGGTCTCTTGCTTTTTATGGCTGCTAAGAACTTTAGGATTGTGTGAGTCTTTTTATTCATTTATGTATGCTCAGTATTAAAAAGTGACATAAATCTCAACATCCATCCATTCATCTGTCCATCAAATTACTGAGTGAGTTCCAGGCACTGAGGATGAAAGATGGTTAAGATATGGCCCTTGACTATAAGAAATTTATCCTCCTTGGAGAGGCAGAAACTTAAATCAACAATGCAGAATAGTATGTGAACTCTAGCATAGGAATATGTGCAGTGTGTTGTAAGAATATAGAGGAAGGCACCTAAACCAGATCTAGTTAATTGATATCTTTTTGAAATTAGTGGCACTTGAGCTGTGTCTTGAAGTATAACTAGGAACTAAAGAGTAGGGATAAGGCAGAAGATGAAACAAAGAGACATGAGGTAACATGGAATGTTAGGAACTACATACAGTTTACAATAGGTAGAGCTCAACATTTTGGAGATGAGGTTGGAAAAGGAGGTGCAGAGGGAGTATCCAGAGATGTGGCTGGAGAAGTAAGCATGGGAAGCTCCAGGAGGATCTTCAGTCACAGGCTGTGGAGCATGAACTTGATCTGATAGGAAATAGGGATCTACTGAAGGATTTTAAAAGGAGATGGTTATTGACTGACCAAACTAGGAATAGAAATTTCCTCAACCTGATACAGGGCATCTACAAAACATGCAACTAACTTTATACCTAATGGTGAAAGACTGAATGCTTTTCCCATAAGACCAGGAGCAAGACAAGGATGTCTATTCTTACCACCTCTATTCGATATTGTACTAGAGATTGTAGCCAGAGCAATTAATCAAGAAAGAAGTCATCAGATGGGAAAAACAGTAAAACTGTCTGTTTTCAGTTAACATGATCTAGTATATAAATAATCCTAAGGAATCCAGTTTTAAAAACTACTAGAACTAATAAATGAGTTCAGCAAGGTTGTAAGATACAAGATTAATGTACAAAAATTAATTATATTTCAATATACTAGCAATGAAAAATTAATTTCATTTAAAATATTATCAAAAAGAATAAAATACCTAGAGATAAATTCAACAAAAGAAGTGCAAGTCTTGTATAACAAAAACTATAAAATATTTTTGCAAGAACCTAAATAGGTAAATGGGAAGATATCTCATGTTAATCTGAGACGTTAATATGATGACATATGTTAATATGATGACAGAATATGTCAATATGTTAATATGATGACAGAATTCCCCAAACAGGTCTACAGATTCAGTTCAGTCCCTATCAAAATCCCAGTTCCATTTTTTTTTTTTCCCAAAAATTGTCAAGCAGATCCTGAAATTCATGTGAAAATGCAAGGGACCTAAGATAGCCTAAACAATCTTGAAAAAGAAGAATAAAGTTGGATGACTCACATTTCACAATTTGAAACTTATTTCAAAGCTACAGTAATCAAGACAACATTATACCAGCATGGTATAGATATATGGATCAGTAGAGTAAAATTAAGGGCCCAGAAAGAAATCTATATATTAATGGTCAATTGATTTCAAACAGGGAAGCAATACCATTTAATGGGGAAAGAGTAGTCTTCAACAGATGATGCTGGAACAAGTGGATATCTTCATGCAAAAGATTGAAGTTGGACCCCTACCTCACACTATACACAAAAATTAACTCAAAGTGAATCACAGACACCCCCCAAAAAATATAGGAGTGAATTTTCATGACCTTGGATTACACGAGGTTTTTTTTTTTTTTTTTGCTACGATACAAAAAGTACCCACAAGAAAAGAAAAGAAAAGAAAAAAGACAAATCGGACTTTATCAAAATTTAAAACTTTCATGCTTCATAGGATTCTATCAATAAAGTGAAAACACAACTTACTGAATGGGAAAAAAGTATTTGCAAATGATATATCAGATAAGGGAATTGTATCCAGAATATATATGTGTGTTACAAGTCAATAATAAGAAGACAAATTACCCAATAAAAAATTGGCAAAGGATTTGAATAGACAATTCTGCAGAAGGGTATACAAATGGCCAATAAGCACAAGAAAAGATCCTCAGTATCAATAGTCATTACGGAAATGCAAAGCAAAACCACAATGAGATACTGCTTCACACCAATGAATATGGATATAACTAAAAAAAAAGACAATAACTAGGGTTGGCAAGGAGTGGAGAAATTGGGACTGTCATACATTGCTGGGAGGAATATAAATGATACAGCCACTTTGGAAAAAATGTGTACCTGAATGTTCATAGCAAGATGATTCATAATCATCAAAAGTGGGAAGAGCTCAAATGGCCAGCAACTGATAAATGAAAAAAAAAATGGGGTAGCCATGCAATGGAATATTATTCAGCAGTAAAAAGGAATGAAGTACTGATAGATACTACAGCGTGGATAAGTCTTGAAATCATTATGCGAAATGAAAGAAGCCAGTCACAAAGGATCACATATTATATGATTCCATTCATATAAAGCATCCAGAATTGGCAGATCTATCCAGACAGAATGTAGATTAGTAGTTACCTACAGCTCTGGAGCGAGTGGAGGAAGTGATTAATGAGCAGTGACTGGTAATGGGTATGGGATTCTGAGGGAGGGGGTGATAAAAATGTTCTAAAATTAGATTGTGGTGATGGTTACACAACTCTGTGAATATACTAAAACCCACTAAATGTACCCTTTAAATGAGTGAATTATATGGTATGTGAGCTATAGCTCAGTAAAAGGTGAAAAGGAAAAACACCAAAATGTGAATTGTGGTTCTCTCTGGTTGATTTTTATTTTCTTCTTCATAGTTTTGAAATTTTCCAATAAGCTCAAGTAAATTTTTATTTTTTCAACTTATCATGAAAAATATTTATTTAAATTAAGACAAAAGGAAATGGTGTATATTACAAGACAGATTTGACTTTTAGGAAGACAGTATGGAACCTTTAGAAGAATCAAAGCAAGCCTAGAACAAAGCAGGAAGAACAATTTTAAAAAGTGTTCTGTCTTTTGGGAGAGAACTGATGAGGTTCCAAACTGAAGTGGCAGCTCTGGAGATGGAAAGAAGAAGATGGAAATGTGAAAAATATTGAGATAAAATCATTTGGAATTGGAATTGGGAATCAATTTTTATATATATGTATATATGTATACAACACACACACACATATATACACATACACATACTATATGTATATATGTATATCAACTAGATAGATAGATAGATAGATATACACAAATTCAAAATGATATATTTACCTCCATGTCCATTACAGTACTATTTACAATAGCCAAGATACGGAAATAACCCAAGTGTCCATCAACGAATAAATGGATAAAGAAATTGTGGTGTATATATATATATATATATATATATATATATATATATATATATATATATAATTGATTCCGTGTATATACACACACACACACACACACACCACAATGGAATATTATTCAGCCATAAAAAGAGGGAAATCTTTTCATCTGCAGCAGCATGGATAAACCTCGAGGGTGTTATGCTAAGTGAAACAAGTCAGACAGAAAAAGGCGAATCCTGTATCTGTATGTTCTCTCTTATATGTGGAATCTAAAAAAAAAAAGCAAAAAATAACATATGCTATAGTAGTGATTCTCAAAAAGGAGCATATCAGCAATGTCAGCATTATCTGTGAACTTGGTAGAAATGCAGATTCTCAGACCTTACTACCCCAGGCCTATGGAAATCAGAAACTCTGTAGAGGGGTTCAGTATTTTTTTTAAACTTTCCTGTAGATTCTGAAGCATGCTAAATATTGAGACCTACTGATCAATACCATTCCCAAGTTCTCTTTTAGATCTAAAATTCAGTGGTCTAGAAGAAACCATGTTTTTAGGGGAAGAAACGTTCATCAGGAATTAGAAAATCTGGGGTTTCCCTGGTGGCGCAGTGGTTGGGGATCCACCTGCCGATGCAGGGGACACAGGTTCGTGCCCCAGTGCGGGAGGATCCCACATGCCACGGAGCGGCTGGGCCCGTGAGCCGTGGCCGCTGAGCCTGTGCGCCCGCAGCCTGTGCTCCGCAAGGGGAGAGGCCACAGCAGTGAGAGGCCCACATACCGCAAAAAAAAAAAAAAAGCATTAGAAAATCTGGAGAAAATCTTCACAGAGGAAGTAAGGTTTGATCTAGCAACGGGACATCATACTAATCATAAAAGATGGAGAGGATTGTTAAGAGGTAGAAGGGTAGGGGGATTGGCAACATTACAAGCTGAGGTACCAGGGGGAATGGGAATGGAGAGAGGGGAATTTTATAATTCATCTGTGATCAGGGAGGAAACTAGGCAAGTGGTGCAGGAAACGGGGGGTAATTTTGGGCAGCGCTGGTAAATAAACTTGGATGAGTAGAGTAGAGCCACTTATGGTTGCTCTTAAATATTGAATATTAGTTTATGCTCATAGTTGGTTATTTTCTCTATGTGTCTATTATACTTTGAATTATTATATTTAGCTAACTTTCTTATGGAAGGTGCTGTAATTAAGACACTGAATTTTTTACAAATATAAAGAAATGTGAGTATCTACAGGAAAAAGAAAACACAAGAATAATCAAGCAATAGAACTTTGTACCAAAGTACTCAACAATACTGTGCTCTGACCAGAGAAAAATATTTCAGAGTGTTCTCAGGCTTTATGTCTGTCGCAACTTCTGAGTCAGGTCTTCTCTTCTCTAGATCTCCTTCAAAACTGAGTTCCCCCTTCCAAAGTCTGAAAATCCACTTTAACGTTGCCCTGTCCTCTTCTTTTTCTAAGAATATCTTAATTAAAACCTCATTCAGTTAATGGAACAAGTTATTCATAATTTCTTCCAAATCCTTAATGAGTCTCTGGATTAAGGCATCAGGGATTACTCCTCTCAATTAATGACATTTCAGCTGAGCTGGCATTAGCTTAACCATTTAATTTTTTTCACATTGTTAATACTCTCCACCAAACATCTTGAAATTCCTAAACTCCACTCTAGTATTATTGAAGCAGGAGAAATCATGTTTATGACTGTATTTTTAGAGTTCCTTAGCGGTGAAAGATATTTTTCAAAGTCTTCAGTCCAGCTTTTGTGCGCAACAATCGCCCTGTGTCTGGCCAACACCCCTCATTTTTCCTTTTCTCCTATGTGGAATGGAAGGAACACCAAGCTAATCTTTGCCCCGTCCTGGGGGCATGACCAGCTGGTCCCTCCACCTATGCCTGCCTGGAATTCTGGCACATGAAAAGTTGAATAAATAGTTGTTGAATTAAAGTGAATCTCCTCTTCCAGCCTTTGCCAATTCATGTTACCCATACTTATCAAAAACTAGCTCAAACTTTTAACAGAAAGTATTAAATGAATAACTGGCTCTGCCATCACTCTCCTTAATATTTCCTCATCACTGATTTATCCATCTGCTAAAATGCATTTCAGGAGGCATTCTTCAATAACTGGGATTAAGACAAATCAAAATACCTAGAAAAAAATTAAGTTAAATCCCTTCCTCCATACCTTTTCAAATGTAAATTCTGATAGATAAAAATGTTAAATTAAAAAAAATCTAAGTCTAGAAGGAAATATGAATTTTATATAACATTTGGGAAAGAAAAGACTCTAAGCCCTAGCAAAGGCCACTTAACAGACTTGATCATATAAACGTCTTAAACTGCTTTAAACAAGAACAGCAAAAATAAACATTAGTCATTGTAGATGCAAATTATGGAAAAATGTTTGTGACGTGAGAAAATGTTAATTTCCTTAGGTAATCGAAATCTCTTACAAAATTAGAAATAAAATTTAAAAACCTCAACTGAAAAATGGTTGAAGTACATTAACAAGTGATACACAAAACAGCTAATAAAAAATGTATAATAAACATCTGGGAAAATGTTCCACCTCAGTAGTAGTCAAAGTGATCAAAGCAAATTAAAACAAAAAGGGACCGTGTGGTGGAGGCATAGTGGGGAGGTTACAAATAGAGCAAGACTTATTTATAATACCCAGTGCTGATTTTGGTTCAGAAGCAGACCCTTTCATATAATGCTGATGAATATGAAAAACAAAAAACAATAAAACCTTCTATAGAGCATCTTCAAGATTCATTTCACCTCTAGAAATGAATCCTAAGGCAGTAGTTCATGTTGCCAAAAATTTAGTAAAAGGACATTCATGTCAGGAATTTACATAATACTGAAAAAATTGAGAACAGTCTGAACATTCAGCAGTTGGGAACTGGTTAATACATTATCATATAAGTAAACAATGGAATACTGTGCAGTCGTTATAAATGATGGCGGAGGTAAAATAAAGAGCTAGAATACTGTTCACTGTGTACTATAAAGTGAAAAGACCAGATGCCCAGGTTTAAAAGGTTTATTTCTGTATAGGGTTGTGTGTAATTTGCATTTTCTTATTTTTATTTACCAGTATCACCAATATTTTTAAAAGATTTTTTTATACTGAACATGAATAATGAGCCCCCAAGAGTGGGGTTTGGGAGTGGAAGTTGAGTTTAGGGAATGTTACAGATTTCAACAGCTGGAGGTGCTGAGGGCATTTATTGTTCTTCCATTTCAGGGAATCTATTAGACAGACTTTTAAAGAGCTCCAGCCATGGGAATTCCCTGCTGGTCCAGTGGTTAAGACTCGGCGTTTCCACTGCAGGGGGCATGGGTTCAGTCCCTGGTCAGGGAACTAAGATCCTATGTGCCACATGACGTGGCCAAAAAAAATAAAATATAAAGAGCTCCGTCTTAGCAATGTGGAAGCTATTTGCACTATATAATAAAACTTCTCTGAAGTCCAAATAATAATTTCTGGGATGCCTATGTTATACAAGTGACTAAGGATTTGTCTCTTAAACTGTAAAATTTTCTATATCACATTATTACTGTTTTAGATGAAAATCTCTCTACTGTTTACACGTTTCCATGGTGTCGTCAATAATGCTTATTGAATGTGATAAGGCTTTTTTTTTTTTTTTTTTTGCGGTACACAGGCCTCTCACCGCTGTGGCCTCGCCCGTTGCGGAGCACAGGCTCTGGACGCGCAGGCTCAGCAGCCATGGCTCACGGGCCCAGCCACTCCGCGGCACGTGGGATCTTCCCGTACCGGGGCACGAACCCGTGTCCCCTGCATCGGCAGGCGGACTCTCAACCACTGCGCCACCAGGGAAGCCCATAAGGCTTTTTTTGATAGCTCAGGATCATGGCTGTGTACATCCTATCTGTTCCATGGTATACAATGGTCTCAGGTACATTAAGCTCTATGCGAAACGACCTCAATTATAGTGCTCTCTAGTTTCAATAGTAAAATTTTTATCTTATTTGTGTTTCTTCCATGGCTGACAACTGTTATTTCTTGATATAGTCTATACGGCAATGTGAATTAGCCCCTCAACCAAATTCTTTTACAGACTTCTAATATGTGGTAAGTTTGGAAACTACATGGCCAAATTAAGAAAATAAATGGGCTCTAAAGGAAAGTTAGAGAGATTCTCTTAATGTAGCTATTTGTAACACTTATTTGATGCTGCATATTCTGTATTCTATGAGATACAATTGTCATATAGTTAAATTCCACAAGGACAATGTGCTACTGCATTTCTTAGCCTTGGTATTTTCCAAGAATAATCTTATTTATTAAATTCCAAACATAGACATTAATAGTTTAGATCTTTGATGAAAAAAGTACAAGCAGATAGTACACCAAGTGTTGTGATGCCACGAAAGAATGATTGACTCGGGAACACCTGGACACAGGGGGTAGGTAAATCAAACTGTACTCTAGCAAAACGAATCTACCGTGTGGGAAGTCAGGATAGTAGCTACCTTTGGGAGTCAGCTACTGGGAGGGGGAAGGAGAGGCCTCTGGGTAACTGGCAGTATTCTTTTTCTTAATCTGCGTTTGGTTACTTAAATGTTTTCATTTCCTGAAAACTCACTTGGCTGCATACTTACAGCTTGGGTAGTTCTCTGGATGTATATTAACATATCAATAAAAAGTTTATTGGGACTTCCCTGGTGCAGTGGTTAAGAATCCGCCTGCCAATGCAGGGGACATGGGTTCGATCCCTGGTCCAGGAAGATCCCACATGCCTAGGAGCAACTAAGCCCGTGCACCACAACTACTGAGCCTGTGCTCTAGAGCCCACAAGCCACAACTGCTGAGCCTGTGCGCCACAGCGACTGAAGTCCACGCGCCTAGAACCCGTGCTCTGCAACAAGAGAAGCCACCGCAATGAGAAGCCCATGCACTGCAACGAAGAGTAGCCCCTGCTTGCTGCAACTAGAGAAAGCCCGCATGCAGCAATGAAGCCCCAACACAGCCAAAAATAAATTAAGTAAATAAATTTATTTTTAAAAAATGTTTATTCTAAGTATAAAAACAAAATACTACACTTTGAAAAATTATCTTTGGGCTCAAAAGATATGTGGCAGCCTTGACATTCACCATCCACAGTGAAAGGAACCATCACCAATCAGTGCCAGCATTCTTTTTTGCCTGAGCTGCATTCGAATTGTTTAGATTTGGCGTGGGAGGGCAAGCCTATTTTCCGTCCCTGACATAAGCACTAAGGCTATATCCATGAAGGTAAAGTTATAGATTTGTGGCATTGGGTGGTTAAAAGGGTTGTAAGAATTATCTAGTCCAGTGTTGTCAAGAGTTGTCCCTGGACCAGCACATCACATCACCTGACGACTTTTTGGAAATGCTAATTCTCACTCACCTACCCGAACACGCCCTCACCCCGTGCCGACCTACTGAATCAGACACTCCAGGGTTGGGACCCTGTAATCAGAACTTGAACAAACACTCCAGTGATTTTGGTGCGTGATGGAGTTTGAGAACCAGTGCCCTCATCCAATCCCCATTGGGTTTTGCTGATGAATAACCTTAGGTCTATAGGTGTGATGCCATTTTCCCAAGGTTATCCATGGAATTACAGTTGCCAAACAGAAATAAAACTCGGCTTCCTGATTCCTAGTTGCTACATTGGATAGCAAGTAGAGGATTGCAAGAAAACTTCCCTCTGATTTCTACCTTACGTTTCTAAGTGAAAATTTTTGTCATTTCCCACCATCTTTGGGGGGGCACCCCTCCAACATTCTTAGTCTCTGTGGTTTGGGTTTAGCATCTTTGGTGGGCTCATAATCTCATCTGTCTAGAGCACCCTCAGTCCCCTCGCTCCTATCAAGAATGTGAAAAAACCTGTCTGAAAATGAAGTCAGTACAGAGATCTCATCTTTGGTGTGCTGAGGAATGTCATCCTGGAACTAAACAATTCACAGAGGTCAATTCTTTGTCAGGACTGATCTTCCACAGCTGCGTGAAGGCCCTTAATATATTCCTCTGCTGAAAACTCTTGTCCAGTGGAAAAGTAAGGCGGCATACTCCTTCCAGAACCATCTTCCTGGTCCCTCTCCTCAGTCCACCCACCCCCCTGGGTCTGTGGGACATTCTTCTTGATAGAGTTATCTCCGTTTCTCCACCGCCCTCCTCAAACTGGAGCTTTCTAGATGCCATTCCCACAGCTACACTGAAATAGTTTCCCTCCTTGAAGGCCCATCCTTTTAGTTTCTTTTTTTTTTTTTTGTGGTACGCGGGCCCCTCACTGTGTGGCCTCTCCCCTTGCGGAGCACAGGCTCCGGACGCGCAGGCTCAGCGGCCATGGCTCACGGGCCCAGCCGCTCCGCAGCACGTGGGACCTTCCCAAACCGGGGCACGAACCCACGTCCCCTGCACCGGCAGGCGGACTCTCAACCACTGCGCCACCAGAGAAGCCCTGTCCTTTTAGTTTCTTGATGAATGAGCTCGTCCTCCTTGTCAACCTGCCCCTTCTCTTTCATGGGCTCCTCCTCGTCTAACTTGTTCATTTTTGTAGCTCTTCACTTGGGTTCTTTTTCTCAGTCACTGGCTTCACTCCATAGTTTTTCTCCAAATGATCTTTCCTATGATTTCAAAGATCACCAACTCTATAGATCCCGCCCACACCTCTTCCCTCAGCTTATACTTAATGTAAACAGTTAAATACGCCATGGCATCTTAAGCTCAACGTGTCCAACACTCATTCTCTTCCCACACCTGCGCACTCCCATCTGCACCATCTCGTGGGTCGGCACCACCTCCGCCCTTCACCGGAGCTGCACACCCAGCTTCATCCTCAGCTCCTGCGCTTCCGCTTTCCATTCTCAAGCATCCAGCCACCAAGCACTGCTTTGCTTTACTTCCTATGTCCTTATTGAATCCTTTTATCAGTCCTAATTTCGCCTTTGGTTGTTTCTTACTTGAATGATTGCAGTTGTCTTCTATTCGGTTCCCCTGCCTTTGAATCTTCCCTGCTCATACCTACCAAACTGACCCCGGATGAAATATCAATCTGTGTTGTCATCCTGCTTCAGTATGTTCAGTGGCCCCCAACGCCTGCAGAAAGAGACCAAGCTCCTTAGCATATGCCACAGGGGCGTACAAGCTGCTTGCCTGGCCCTTCCTTGTGCACACCAGGATTATGAAATTAATTCTGCTTCTCTCTCTTAGTGAGTGATGTCTTGCCCATAATATCTCCTCTACTTGGAATTTCTCCCACCCTGCCTTCATGTAGCTATTCCACAGTCATCTGCTAAGAATCAGCGGAGGTGTGGCCTCACCCAGGAGGCCATTCCTAACTCCTCCTGCCTGGATTGGGATTTTATTAACCCGGTACATATGACCCTTCCAGCACATGCAACATTGTTTTCATCGTTTGTTTATAGATCTGCCTCTACTCTGAATGATGACTTGTTGAGAGCAGGGACTGTATCTGTTTACTTTTGTGGCTGACTCAAAGTCAAGTCTTAGTAACTGTTTCTTGAATGGATGAATCCGAGCACTGGCTGGGTCTATAATGCATGAGAGTCCAGAAAAACCAGTTATCAAAAATATGCCAGAGATAGACCTATATAATTGGAACTGTTTTCAATGGGCCATCCTGTCTGCCATCTGGATCACCAGAATGTCATTACCTCTAATTGTCTTCCTGAGTTTAATTGATATTTAACAAGGTAGAGCATTGAAAGGGATATTTTGTTCCTCTAATATTTCTATAATAACATATTGCACTACTGCAAACTCAGAATTACAGCTTTGTGGCCTGAGAAAGTAGTTTGTTTAGAGAGAAAGTGTTCTTCAGGCACCCCTGGAGTGTCCAGAGTGAATTAAGAACCTTCTTGGCAAAATACATACAAATATCCTTTTCCTTCACTTGTTTGTATCTAATATTCTTTAATATATGAAAACTGTAAGCATCAAAGACTGTAAATGTTACTGCTTGAAAGAGTCCTCCAGGATGAAAGAGGTGAATTTTGACCCCATTAATCACTCAGCTACAAAGGCTTTGGGAGTGGACTCTGGTGATAATTAAAAGGATCACAACACATAAACAGAAAGAAAAAACACCTCAAGTGCCACAGTCTGAACAAGTAACACCGAGCTGAACCCAAGTCATTAACTGAGGTGCGAAGGTAGCTCCCTTGTTGGGGGTCAGTGAACAGGCTGGTGAGGTCAAACTTTAGAGCTGAGGCAATGGAGAGCAATTTCATTCAAATTCGTGAATTAGAGCCACAGGAGCCCACAGATAAGGGCTGGCCTCTTCATTCCTTCAATAAAATTCTACCTGTCAGTGAGCACTGACTATGGCCTGGGCACTTTTCATGCACTATTTAATTTCTACCATAAACCTATGAGGTAGTACTGTTCTGACACCACATTTTTACAGACAACAAAACCAGAACTGAAAGAGTTAAATGACTTGACTGAGGTCTTAAAGTGGCAGAGCCAGGACTGAAGCCCAAATAGTTGGACTCTGCTCTCACCTGCACCAAGGCGTGGTTGTACCGGCAGCAGTAGCATCACCTGGGAACGTTTTTGAAGGGTAAACTCATGGGCTCTTCTCCAGATCTACAGAATCAGAAACTGGGAGTGGGGTCCCGCCGTGTGTGTTGTAGCAAGTCCTCTGGGGAGTCTGTGTACTTACAGTTGCGATCCATCGCTTTATACGGCAATACCGTCTATTAGAGCAGTGCTCTCCAACTGTAATGTGAGTACACATCACCGGGAGAACTTGAAATGCAGACTGATTCAGTAGGTTTGGGGTAGGGCCTGAGAGTCTGCATTTCTAACCAGCTCCTGGTGATGTTGAGATTGCTGGTTTGTGGACTACACTGCATAATAAAACCCTAGAATGTAGCTTCAGGAAGCCAGGTTGCTTTGTTCTCTGCTGTCATCTGGTTTAGAAGAATACCAGACTCACCTTTTCTTTTGAATGAATACACCGCAAGTCAGTATGTCTGCATGTCTGAGTCATAGACTGTTGATTTGGTGTGAATCTACTTGTAACTCGAAATGCATCTGCCCAACCAGCCTTTACAAATTTCTACTCACACCAGTCATTCATTTACCCTCAGGAACTGTCAGGTTTCCCGGTGACTTGATGGACTTTTTACTGTTCTAGTCTTTCAAGTGAATAGAGCACTTTGGATTCCCCAAGGGCAAGTGAACAAACATATTGTATGTTTTGGAAAAGAGATGGAAAATCAGAATGTGGGAAGGAGTGGGATGCGGAAAGGAGGCTAGAGAGAACGGATGAAGGTTGGAAACAGTTTAATGAAAGGGACGCCCAGGAGATGGATGATTCCCAGCTGCCTGAGCCTCTGAGCCTTGCCCGCAATCCCCTCCCACCTTCGGGTTAAGAGTTGGAAAAGCAATGAACCTCCTTCCACACTAGACTGGCTCAAAGCTGTTGGGAGAGTTTAAATCAAAGTAGATATAAATATTATAAAACCATTTTTAACAAAAATGACAACAAAAGTCACACAGTAAACCTTAAACTGGAATGAAGAGTTAATGAACTGATAAAGTGTCTGATTGGCTAGAAGAAAATGACATAAGCACAGAAATGAGAAAAAAAACAAAAAGCGTGCTTCCTAGATCTCCTCTGGTGAGTGAAAAGTAAGCTTCTCTAAACCCTTAACAAACATCTGGGTCCTTAGGGAATCAAATATTTTGTAAATAGCCTATGGGACAAAAGGCTATAGCTCTTCCTAAGTGAAACACTTCGGCACAGTAAATTCTTGAAGTATCTGGGTTGGCTGAACATTGATAAATGCTGTGTGCTGATCGGAATGGTTGGGTGGCAGTGATTTACAAGAAATAATTCCAAAAACTGATTTTGGAAACGGTGCAAAACTCAAGAACAGGAGTTCAGCAGGCTGCTTATTCTGCCAGAATTCCCCAGCAGAATTGAGAATAATGCTTTGCTCTATTAAAATGGTGGCATAAATACTACTTTGATTAAAATTTAAACAAGTTGTAATGAATAGATATAACGGCTCTTTTAGACATTATTGACCACATTTAAGAAATGAAACAGCAGAATGAGAGAAAGTGACTTCTAGGCATTCTCAAAATTAGTATTTTTAACTCGAGTTTTTTGAACTAATATTCACAGAATATTTATGTATCTGGGACAACTTAATATTCTAAACAATGACATACCCCATTGTCCTAAAGGAGGAGTATATACTATATACACTATTAGAATTTCATGACCGGCTGATGCAAGGTAATTTTTGATGTAAAAAAAATCTGATGACCCCTTAAAGGGCAGTCTTGTACCTGATTATTATTATTATAACTCATTAATTCAGCCTGTGAAATACATAACCAAAGTTCTATGCACATGCCATTTTTTTTTTTTTTTTTTTTTTTTTTTTTGCGGTACACGGGCCTCTCACTGCTGTGGCCTCTCCCGTTACGCAGCACAGGCTCCGGACGCACAGGCTCAGCGGCCATGGCTCACGGGCCCAGCCGCTCCGCGGCATGTGGGATCTTCCCGGACCGGGGCACGAACCCGTGCCCCTGCATCGACAGGCTGACTGACTCTCAACCACTGTGCCACCAGGGAAGCCCTTAAAAGATTTTTATTGAAGTATAGTTGACTTACAATATTATATTAGTTTTAGGTGTATAACATAGTGATTAGATATTTTTATGAATTATACACCATATGAAGTTATTGTAAATTATCAACTATATTACCTTGCTGTATATAATATCCCTGTATCTTGTTTTTTTATAACTGGTAGGTTGTATGTCTTAATCCCCTTCACCTATTTTACCCCTCCCTGACCCTCTTCCCTCAGGTAACCACTAGTTTGTTCTCTATATCTGTAAGTCTGTTTCTGTTTTATGTTTGTTCATTTGCTTCGTTTTTCAGATTGCACATATAAGTGAAAACATACAGTCTTTCTCTGTCTTCTTTATTTCCCTAAGCGTAATACCTTCCAGGTCCATCTGTGTTGTCGAAAATGGCAAGATTTCATTCTTTTTTTATGGCTGAGCAATATTCGATTGTGTATATTTACCATGTCTTCTTTATCCATTCATCTGTTGATGGGCACTTAGGTTGCTTCCATATCATGGCTCTTGTAAATAATGCTGTTATGAACATTGAGGTACATGTGTCTTTTCAAATTAGTGTTTTCGTTTACTTCAGATAAATACCCAGGAATGGAATTGCTGGATCATGTGGTAGTTCTATTTTAAATTTTTTGAAGAACCTCCATACTGTTTTCCGTAGTACCAATTTACATTCCCACAAGCAGTGTACTTTTCTCCACATCCTTGCTAACATTTGTTATTTCTTCTCTTTTCAATGATAGCCATTCTGACAGTGTCATGTGATACCTCCTTGTGGTTTTGACTTGCATTTCCTTGATGATGGACAGTGTCGGGCATCTTTTCATGTGCCTGTTGGCCATCTCTGTGTCTTCTTTGGAAAAGTACCTATTTAGGTCCTCTACCAATTTTTTAATTGGATTTTTTTTATGTTGAGTTATATACATTCTTTATATATTTTGGATATTAACCCCTTATTGGACATAGCATTTGCAAATATTTTCTCCTATTCAGTAAGTTGCTTTTTTGTTTTATTAATGGTTTTCTTTGCTGTGCAAAAGCTTTTTAGTTTGATGTGCTCACATTTGTTTATTTAGGCGTTTGTTACTCATGTCTGAGGAGATAATCCATAAAAATATTGCGAAGATCAATGTCAGAGAGCATAATGCCTATGTTTTCTTCAAGGATTTTTATAGGTTTTAGTCCTACATTTAAGTCTTTAATCCATTCTGAGTTTATTTTTGTATGTGGTGTGAGAAAATGTTCTAGTTTTACTCTTTTACATATAGCTGTCCAGTTTTCCCAACCTCACTTATTGAAGAAACCATCTTTTCCCATTGTATATTCTTATATCCCTTGTCATAGATCAATTGACCATAGGTGCATGGATTTATTTCTGGGCTCTTTATTTTGTTCATTTGATCTCTGTATCTCTTTTCATGCCAGTACCATACTCTTCTGATTACTGTAGATTTGTAGTATAGTTTGAACTCAGGGAGCATGATACTTCCAGCTTTGTTCTTTCTCAAGATTGCTTTGGCTATTCAGAACCTTTTGTGATTCTATACAAATATTAGGATCATTTTTTATTCTGTAAAAAACGCCATAAATATTTTGATTAGGATTGCATTGAATCTGCACATTGCTTTGGGTAGTATGAATATTTTAACAATATTAATTCTTCCAATCCATGAGCCTAGAATATCTTTCCTTTTATTCACATCTTCTTCAATTTCTTTCCTTAATGTTTTGTAGTTTTCAGTATACAGGTCTTTCACCTCCTTGGTTAAATTTATTTCTAGGTATTTTATTTTTTAAAAATTTGATTGTAAATGGGATTTGTATTCTTGCTTTCTCTTTCTAATAGCTCATTATTAGTGTATAGATATGCAACAGGCTTCTGTATATTAATTTTGTATCATGTAAATTTACAGAATTTATTTATTTGTTCTAATAGTTTTTTGGTAGAGTCTTTTGGGTTTTCTATGTATAGTATCATGTGATCTGCAAATAGTGACAGTTTTACTTCCTTCCAATTTGGATGCCTTTTATTGCTTTTCCTTGTCTAATTGCTCTGGCTAGGGCTTCCAAAACTTATGTTAAATAGAAGTGGTGAGAGTTGGCATGCTTGTCTTGTTTCTGATCTTAGAGAAAAAGCTTCCAACTTTCCATTGTCAAGTATAATGTTAGCTGTGGGTTTGTCATAAATGCCCTTTATTATGTTGAGGTGTGTTCCCTCTATAGCAGCTTTGTTGAGAGTTTTTATCATGAATGAATGATGAATTTTGTCAAATGCTTTTTCTGCATCTGTTAAGATGATCACATAATTCTTATCCTTTGTTTTGTTAATGTGGTGTATCACATTGATTGATTTGTGGATATTGAACCATCCTTGCACCCACTTGATCAGGATGTATGATCCTTTTAATGTGTTGTTGAATTCAGTTTGCCAATATTTTTGTTGAGTATTTTTGCGTCTAGGTTTATCAGGGATATTGGCCTCTGATTTTCTTTCTTTTTAGTGTCTTTGTCTGGTTTTGGTAATGCTGGCCTTGTAGAATGAGTTTGGAGGTGTTCCCTCCTCTTCAACTTTCTGGGATAGTTTGAGGAGGATAGGTATTAACTCTTCTTTAAATATTTGGTAGAATTCCCCTGTGAAGCTGTCTGGTCCTGGACTTTTGCTTGTTGGGAGTTTTTTGATCACTGATACAATTTCATTACTAGTAATCAGTCTGTTCAGTTTTCCATTTCTTCCTGATTCAGTCTTGAAAGATTGTATCTTTCTAGGTATTTAATCATTTCTTCTAGACGGTTCAATTTGTTGGTGTATAACTGTTCATAGCATTCCTGTAATATCTGTTGTAATTTCTCCTCTTTCATTTCTAATTTTACTTTTTGGTCCCTCTCTCTGTTTTTCTTTATGAGTCTGGTTAAGGGTTTATCAATTTTCTTTATCTTTTAAAACAAAACAGCCTTTAGTTTCATTGTTTTTCTAAATTCTTTTTGGTCTCTTTTTCATTTATTTCTGCTCTAATCTTTATTATTTCCTTCCTTCTACTAACTTATAATTGTCATTTAAAGCATTAAAATACAACTGGTAGACCCAAACAGAAGACTGTCACCAAGCTGCTAGCCCAGTGCCCATCACCTCTATCTTACATGGTATCAACTCCACTTGGGGATAATTGGGACTGTATATAACCAAGAAAAAAAGCAGTTAAACATCCAGATTCAAAAGGAAGGAAGCTTCTCGACATGACATTACAGGGCATTCAATGTGTTTTGCTTATTGTGGTAGATATTCTGATATGCTGCCAGGCCCCCTTTAGGACTGAGTACTTATTTCCCAGCTGCTTGAGGTGCTACCAGGAGAAAATTCTCAGATAATAGCTCCAGCCTCTGGAGCCCCAGGCTGAAGAGAGCTGCTTTGCCCAAACTCACAACCACTTCTCAGGACAGCCTGCACCCAGTTACTGAACAATGTGGGAATATAAAGGTCCAGTCCCTTGGCTCCAGTCAGGGACAACTCTGAAGGGTCATCTCAGTTTCAGAACACCTGAAGCTTTCATTGGAAATGATTGGATCCCAGCTTAACTTCTCCTGCTGCCAACCATTCTTCGTAGCTTCCCTTCTGCGGGTGCTGACCCCAAGAGCATTCCCTAATGAGTCTCCTGCATGTTAATCTCTGTGTCAGAATCTGCTCCTCAGAGAACCCAACCTGGAACAATTAGTAATTGAGGGTCTCACTGAACAACTTTCTTTATAGAGAACTAAGAACAGAGGTAATAGAGCTAAAACTCAGGGTTTTGAAACAAGGTTGTGATGCAGGCGAAGGACTGAACAAAAGTGATTCTAAATTCTCACAACCTGAACACCCCACCCCCTTCTCCTGCAGGAGGTATTGTACTATCTGTGTGTGTTGAGGGGGTTGCCATATTTCTGGGCCCCAGATTCTCTAGGAGTTGATCAGCAGGTAATCCTAGATAACGCCTATGAACAGCTGAAACCCCAAACCAGATGGCCTAGCACAAAAGTAGTCTGATTAATACCCCCGTGCCAGGGTACTTTCTCACATCTACCCCACAAAAGGCAGGACAGCAGAGAAAGCAAGTTCCCTTCACTGGAACATAGGGTCTCCCTCCCCTGCAATCTCCTGCATGTCTACAGGACACTCGAACCTCTTTGGGCCTCTCTGATGGTGCAGAGGAAAAAGGAACAGCAGTGACTTCTCGTCTCTCACTGACCCTTTCCTTTTCTCCAGTAAAGTCCATGGCCTTTACCCATGCCAGTGGTGTTATGAAATTTATCTTGAACTTTCATGGCTGACAGGTGGAGACCTGTATGGGATCTTCCTTGTACCACAGTGTGACCACAAAGATATGAATTCTGCTAGTATCAGTTAGGACTTTTTTGAAATGCCATAAGCGGTTAATGGTTACCCTGTGGATGGAAGCAATCCCTGCAGTGATATAAGGTCCCTGGGAGAGCTGGTAGAGAGGTGACCATGGTGTCTGAATTCCTGCAAAGCCTGAGAGAGGATAGCCTGGAGCGAGAAGTTGCCAGTGGCTGGCCAGAGTTGACCACCCACTGTAGGGCAAGAACAAAGCCAACAAGCTCGTTAGGACAGGGAGCCCATATCCCAGACAGAGGAGCTGCGTCCAAGCTCAGCTTCTCCTGGCAGGAGGGTCTGCACCTTTCTAAGAGTTCTTAGGTCTTCAGGGTCTGGGCAGGTAGAATTCACAGAAAAAGCTGCATCCCAATCCAGACAGCCTGACGGGCCTGATGCTTTCCCCACAGTCGAGGGAGTTTACCTTGTTTAGCAACAGGGAGGTCCAGGCCATTGCTCTGTGAGATGCTGGGAGGAAGTACTTTTTCTCCACTCTGACCCTGACCCCATGCATCTCCCCTTCGCTCAGTAGAGGCTATGCTTTAACCAGAGCTATAGGACGTTGTGGAGTTCAACCCAGACCCTGGTACGTGAAGAGAGAAGGCCCAGATATGACTCGCTTTGCCCCACAAAAGGTCATCTAGTATTTCTTGTAAAAATATATTACAAACTTATGTACAGCTTTATGTTTTAAAACACATTCACATGCATTAACTCAGTAAGACCCACATTAGCCTAGAGAAGTTGGCAGGGGACATGTTATATAATCCACACATTTCCAGAAATAAAAATTGGAACACAGGGTTGGAAAAAGTACATTTTTCTTCCTGATTTATGAAAAATCTTATAAATACATAGAATTTGAATCACAGCTACTTACACATGTAATGAATTATCTCTTTTTAGAAAGATAAAATTATATGAAGCTTGTACTACACCACAGAAAATCCTGGAAATATGGCCAGCATAATTATAGGGAATGAAATAAACCTTGCAGCTTACTTTAAATCTCCCTTTGATAAAAGCTTTAAGGAGAGAAAGATCAGATGTTCAGAGGCTTAGACGAGAGGACGCTGGAGAAAAGGAGAGCTAAGAGAAAGTGATTGACAGTAAAGGACAAACAAGTCTATGATTGAGATTTTTTTAAGGCAAGGCAGGGTACTCTGTAGTCTAGAAACGCAAAAGCAAATTTAAAAATGCGCCCCCGATACACTGTGTGATGTAACTCCCCAGGATAATGTGGCATTCTTGGAACAGTGTGTACTTGTTCCTCTTCTGAAATAGGAAACCCTTTCAACAAAATAAGTTCCATTCAATAAACATGAGTTTATCAGAGGCCCTGTAAGTGCTGCATATTTGCTGGGAGCCAAATGTGAATCTCCCACAGTTTAAGAAACAGGCCCATCGATTACTCATCACACTAGAGTATGATGGGTGATTGAAATGGGTTTCCCAGTCTTGTACTTTGAAGAGCTTGAGTAGTGGCTGCTTGATCTGAGAATTAGCAAATAGTTCGTGATCTATGTAGCTGCGTGTAACTGCCGTCTGTTGGGAGTCAATCTTCCTACAAAATGAAGAATGGACTTGAGTTTTATCTATGCTGATTCTGAATCTTCCTGAACAATGATAATGCATCACCGGGAAGCTGAGCAGCATTGCTTAGCTCTGAGTTTGCTACTTTTCATGGAATCACCGGTCTTTAAAAGTAGAAGGGACCCCAGGAACTGACTACCCTAACCTCTACACAGCACAAAAACCCCTTCCCCAGAGTCCTGACGACTGGTCATACAAACAGGAAGTAGAGTTCCATATGCTTCCTTTGCACTGAAATGATTTACTTTAGTACAAACACCTCAGCACGTTGCCTTCAGAGAAGTGAGGACCCACCAGGTATATTTTCATGTGCAAAGATGCTTCCAGAAACCCTGGAAAGCTTCCATGCCACTGCAGTATAAGGGCACACTCATAAAGTAGATGTTTTCTAGTTTTAATTTGTGTGAACTCTCACATGGATTTGGCTAAACATCTCCAAGCTTTATTCATAATCGCAGCGGTAGGTAATTTGTGCCCATGGTAACAGTAGTTTAGAGTTGTTAATGAAAATGGAGGCTAATTTTTTTTTTTAAATCATCTCAACTCAGGCTGGGGTAAAAGTACGGAGTATTCACAGGTGGATTCTATCGAAGTTTTCTTTTTCCATTCTCAAAGGCAAACATTACTTGGGTTGCAATAAGAAAAGAGCACACAGTCGCATACTATCTCATACGGTACATTCATTGAACATACCTGCAACCCTTCAATGGCCAGTTTGAGGATTGATGGTGTCAGTTTGGAGGCTTGTTTGAAGGAAAAATTACTCCAGTCTATAATTAAAATGAAACCATTTATCTGGAGCTCCGGATCTTCAATAAGGACTTCCAATGACAGCAGGATGGCCCGGAGGATGTCTGTGAAGGAGTTCCTGCAGCCAAAGCAGAAAGGAGAGGCTGTGCATGAATATTAGCACGTAGTAGGACTTTGTGTGTGAAGCACTGGCTGCCTGTCCTCTGCTCCGTGAGCCCAGCCTGCAGGGTAACGCCAGTGTCCTGTACCCAAATTGACAGAAAACACATTTGCTAAACTTAACACGAACAATGCTTTGAGAATCACAGGATGGAACCTCCCTTTGATCTGAGTGCACCAGAACCCCAAACTTTACAAGATGTCTCTCTTTTGTGTTTCCTTGGGTCTCTGGTCTCTTGCTTCCACCACAGACCTGATTGCATTTCATTGAAATGCATCCCTTACTTGTCTCTCCCTCCTGGGCCATAATCATAGTTGCGGCCCCAGTATCTAGCTACTTAACGAATATTGCTGAAAAAATGAGGTAAGGCCTTCATCAGAGGCACTTGTTTTGATTAAACCTCTTGTTCTTCTTGTGTGGTTAAAATCTTGCTCAAAGTGTAAAAACAACTGTGCAATTGCCGCTACTTTAGCCTCAATTCATAAATAGAGAAAAATAAAGCAAGAAGAATGGCTTATTTTCACTGACGGTTTGCAGAGTGCGATTCAGGAAGGAAGTCGCTTGGAGTACAACAGTAACTATGACAACAGGTAGACCTGAATACAAACTAGAGTGACGGTTCTCTAGTGTTGCATGTGTTCTGCCACATCATATATTCCCAGTCCCCAGCTGATTTTTGTTTTAAATAATTTTCAGACACGAAGAAATGATGGCATATTTTGCTAATTCTCCCAGCAAATTATTTGAGCTAAAAATTTAAGATCTTAAAGGATCTCTAAATTCTGTGGATGTCAAGTGATGGCAAAATCCGTTGCTTCCTTCAGGCTGTCATTACAATCAGAAGCTGTATCGTCTTGTGAAACCAGATGAAATGAACAGATTGTTGAGCATTTCAATCTGATTCAAATTATAACCAAATCTAATGATTCTAGATTTTGGAAATCAGAAAATACGTGATTAAATATGGGATTAACAGATACAAATTACTATACATAAAATAGATTCACATCAAGGATTTACTGTACAGCACAAAGAATTATACTCAATATCTTGTAATAACCTATAATGGAATGTAATCTGCAAAAAATCCTAAAACTATCACTGTGCTGTACTACCGAAACTAACACAATATTGTAAATCATCTATACTTCATTAAAACAAAAACAAAACAAACAAACGACCAGTAAGAATTTACTGAGTGGCTGCTATAAACTCAGAGCTCTGTTTACTACTTGAAGTTATAGAATAGTATGTCATATTTCTACTTTCAAAGAGCCCTTAATTTAGTTGGGGTGGGGTAGGCGATTAGCAAAATGAGTTGAAAGGGATTGATAAAACTTGAGTAATTAGGAAGAGCTTACAGAGCAATGAAAGCTGGGGCTAAGCCTTGAAGGGTAAATAGGATTTTGGATAAGTGGGAAAAAGAGTAAGACATTTCAGGAAAGAGGAGTGACACGTGAAAAATACAGATATTAGCCCATTCTGTTTCTGTACAGTTCTTACTGAAAAGGTCTTCCTTATATCAAGCAAAACTTTTCCTCCCCCAAATCCACCCACTGAGTATATAGTTCTGCTACGAAGAAGAGAACCTCAGGTCTTCCTATACCACACACTAAATTATCTAAACATGGTGGACATGACGCCGTATATAATCTCTAGATTAAAAAATATATATATTAGTAACTTTAACCGTTTCTCATAGGAAGTGGTTTTTAATAATGTTCTCATCATTTTCTTTTACATATATTCTCTTCTAAATTTTAGAGATGTCAAATTCCTATTAATGTAGGGTAAGTTTTCACTAGGGCTTTGAGTTTTGTTTTTGCATTCATAGCAAATAGGATCTAAAGACCCAAGTCTTTTTTAGAGATACAGCTTTGTATTGGGAAGAAACATCGATTTAAGTGGAGCGTGAGACCAGAGATTGTGAGCTTAGGCAATTCCAAAGGAAAATATGGAAATGCCCAATGGTAAACTATAAATGACCATTAGGGAATTAGAGAGTCTGATCCTGGATAAGCTTTCTTAGCAAGCATACACACATGGAGAGAATCAGGAAACTTAGAAAAGCTAAGCCTTATGTAAAGCTTACATACAGTTCTGAGGTTGAACGAAGAAAGGTTAAGGAAATAAAAAGTGAGAGAATCATGATAGTAACGTGTTTTCTAAAAAGGGGGGTAGTGTTTCAAGAAGGATATGATAGATTGCACTACTGACCCCAATTCTTTACTCATCTGAGCATCCACACACTAGCTATGTGTTGACCTCATTGATGAGAGTGTATTTCTTGCCCTTTGGCCATGTGACTTGCTTGAACTGATGGTATGTGACTGAAATGACAGTGTACCAATTTGGGGCCTAGCTCTTAGAGACCTCAGATGTTACTTGTTCTCTTGCTTTCTGCCGTTGCCATGGAAAAACATATGCCACAGCTAGACTGCTAGACTGAAGAGAAGAATGACTCCCCAGCCAGCCAGCCAGCCAGCCAGCCAGCAGATCTTTGAAAGAAGCAGAGCCACCCAGCTGACCCCAGCCTAGATAAACACTAGCTGCCCCACAGATGTGTGAGCAACAGTCAATGACTGCTTTTTTAAGCCGTTGAGTTTGGGGATGGTTTTTTATAAATTAATAGCTACCCAATACCATCAGGTCGTTAACCAAGTCAAACGCAACAGAAAGATGAAGGAGAATAAGGAAGGAGAAAGGGCTATTGTACTTGACAACAAGGAGATCTTTGGAGAATTTTGAGGTAGCCCTTTTCGTTGAATAGTGAGGACAGACACCATTGATTATGAAGATCTTTAGCAAATCGCTTAATTGCTACCGCGTTTTACTCCTCTGTAAATGAGAGATAGCGCCTCTTCCACCACATATCCACTGGTATTCACTCCCAAGAAAGAAACATTGACTCTTGGAAACTTGAAAACTATTTTATACGTTTTCAAGACCAGAACCTTACTGATGGGTAGGCGTTTGCAATGAATGAAGTATTATACTTACGGGGTGATCCCAGGAGAAAAGTAAAATAACTTTGGAATTCACTATAGTTTCCAAATGTTTGAACACTTCACTTTTCTAGAAGAACTAGAAAGTTGGGCAGCAAAAAGTTGGATGGAATGGGTCTCAAGTCATGAAGCTTACCCCTGTTGAGGGGTGTGACCGCCCCCTATATCTTAGCTGATCATTAGCTTGAATTCCTTATTTCCTGGTTTCCTCTTTCTTATTTATGATATGTTTGCATTGTGAAATCCTCTCAGCTTTTTATAATTTGACATACCAAATACTTGATATAGTTACTCCACCCTCATGGAGGTGGAACGTAGCTTCTCACTCCTTAAGTGTGGGCTGAGCATACTGACTTCTTTTCAAAGATCTTGTACAGTGTGGAAAGGGAGGGAGAAAGAGTAACTTTACAAGAGAAACCAGACAAACACTTCCTCAGCCAGGTGACCAGGGTCGACATCGACAGAGATAAACCATGTTGAGAGGAGTTGCCCTGGACATGATGAAAATCATACTTGACCTCTGTGATCTTCCTCCCCCAAAACCATAACCCCAGATTAGTCAAGGGGAAAGCGTTAGGCACATTCTACTTGAGAAACATTCTACAAAATACCTGACCGGTACTCTTCAAGATTGTCAAGTTCATAAAAAACCAAGGAAAGTCTGAGAAACCGTCACAGCCTAGGTGAGCCTAGGGAGACATGAAGACTAAATGTAATGGGATATTTTGGATGGGATCCTGGGACAGAAGAAAGATACTAGGTAAAAACCAAAGAAATCTGCATAAAGCATAGGCTTTTGTGAAGAATAGTGCATCATATTGGTTCATTAGTTGTAATACATATACTATACTAATGTAAGATATTAATAATAAAGAAAACCCAGTGCAGGGGATAGAGCAACCTTCTGTACTATCTTCACAATAATTCTGTAAATCTACAGTTGTTCTAGGTAAAAAGTTAATTTTTTTAAACTGCTTACTGGAGTTCGTAATCTGCCATGGTAAGTTTCCACGAATCTCTTGCAGAATTTCCAGAATTTACTCATTCTACCAACTCATTTAGACTTATAGCACGGTTTAACTCTAATAAACCAGAGAGGGGGGAAATTATTTTCTGTATTGCCTATAATCGCTGTTCTCTCAGTGTAGCTGAGCACTTGTCTCAAAATGAACTAACAGGTGACAAGTGGATATTCAGATTTTTTCAGTCTTCTATAATTTGCAAGGCATTTATTTACACAGTCAGCTATGGATTAGATCAGTCTTAGTTTGATAATTAAAAGCTCAAATGTGAAAATGTGCGAAAGCTCTGTGAATGGCAAATTGCCAGTGACATGTAAAGAACTTTTCTCAAAAAAGGATAATTTTGTATTAATTAGGACTTATTAAGGGTTTATAGGTGGACGTTCATCATTATATTATGAGCAATTAGAGATTATGAAAATGGATGCATTTGTAGTTCTACTGTTGTTTTTATGAATTGAGCACCCAACATTGCCACCTGAGGCTTTAAAATCTAAGTCAACAGCGTAATACAAATGAGATGCAAAATAGTGTTTTATCTATAAGAAGATATTTAAGTTTCAAGAAGTGACTCCTTTGTGCTTTGAATTTTTAGTGGAGATTTTAGAACCTAGATCCCAGGGCTAGACGCATATAAGAAAAAAGAGACTACCTGTGATCAGATAACCACTTAAAGGCATGATGTGATAGCCAGTGACACTATTTCTCAGAAAAACTGGTGGGAAGCCTCTTAGTTAATTCTGAAATCACAGTGCCTATTTCTATGCTAATTCTTCTGCATATAACAGCAAGAAGTCTGTTAATATTAGTAGCTAAAGCTCTTCACTTTACAATCAATATCATTGTGTTTATGACTGTTGCTTGGAGATTTTTAGGGTCCTCCTTAAACCACAAACTAGTTGTGCAGATGGTTTGCCACCAATATCTATTTGCAGCAGGTGCAGAAACATTGCATCTGAGTATGTTTCTTTATCTCTTCATCCCATTTGAAGTTTCTTTCAAAGTGAATTACTAAAATAACCACAGCATGACTTTCACAGTTCCTCCTTTGCCCCTTTTCTGATAACGTTACCTAAGCCGACATGGAGAGGAATATGTGCTCCCTCTGCAACTCTTCTGATGTATTTTGGCCTCTAGACATGGCAAGAACCCTCTGAGTAAAGTGGCAAAAGAGTCTATACTCAAGGGCTTGACATCCTGGCTCTGCCACTCAACAAGCATGCATCTCTGTGTAGAAGACTGAAGTCCAACGTGGGGTGATTTCCTGTTTCTCCATGTAGGGGGCTGTTGCATGGTTATGCAGAATTCCATGTGTGAAGGAGCTTTGTGAATTGGAAAGTTCATCCCAATAGGATAGGAGGCAGTATTTGTACTTGCATGGTATATAGAGATACCCCTCTTGGTTACACTGCTTTCATGGTGGTGATGGCAGCAGGACAATAGGAAATGTGCAAAACTCCATTGTGTTCTGTCCAGATGAACCTATTTTCTCCTCTTCTAGGGCTGAGGGTCTTTGATAAGTGGTTTGGAATGGGAATTCGGGTGATATATTTTCCTAAATGGGTTCTAATAATTTGTATGTGAATCAGGTTTCAGCTGGATGGTCTCTGTGTGTCATTATGCATCTAGGCAAACAAATCTATATTTCTCAATGAGGTAATCAAGAAAAAGTAAAAGAAATAATTGTGTTCAGATAATATTAGGTCAAGGAAGATGCTAACAAAAATGTTTAACTTTGCTGTGGTAGAATTAATATTTGCAAGACCTTAATCTTAAATGTATTACCCTGAATGTTAGCTGGAAAGTCAATTAGTTAATTACTTGTCTTAGCAGGGATGGTCTCCCAGAGAACAGAAGCCTGGGATTTAACTCTGCCTCATATGGTTTGATGAAGCTCATATGATTAAGAGGAGTAAGAAAGAAAAGGAAGGAGAAAGCAGGGAAGAAAGGAAGGAGGAAGAGAAAAAGAGAGAAGAAAGAAAGAGAGAGAGAGAGGAAGGAAGGAAGGAAGGAAAGAAAGAAAAGAAAGAAAGTAAGAAAAAGAGAGAGAAAGAAAGGAAAGAAAGAAGGAAAGGAAAAGGAAAAGAAAGAAAGAGAAGGAAAGGAAGGAAGGAGGAAAGAAAGAAAGGAAGAAAAAAGGGGAAACAGAAGGAGGAGGAAGGGTGGGAGGGAGCCCCAACTCACCTCTAACTCAAGCATTTGCTTATGGAGGACAGAACATAAAGGGTAATGTTCTTGTCTAAGAACAGGGCCCGGCTTTTGAACTAGTATAGAGAAAATAGTGATGTAAATGGTGAAGACAGTGTTCTCTCGCTCAAGTAAAGTATGAAGATAAGAGACTGTTTCTTTAGACCAATCCTGACAGGCCTATCCATCTCAGGATATAGACACAAGAATGCAAAGTATTCATATCTACCATTAAAAAGGAAACTGAAACTAAAGTTTTCAAATTCCAATTTGCCAGGGTTTTTCCTTGTTTGTGTTTCTGTGGTGAGCAAGTGTATAAATCATCTGTGTGTGTGTGTGTGTGTCTGTGTGTGTGTGTGTACACAAACAATGAATTCATCTTTTAGGGTTGCCTCCATTCAGGCTTTTTTTATTTTAAATGAGAAGCTGGTTTGAATAAATAAAAACAATATTTTATTACGTTTGGTCCAAGTGCTTCTAAATTCTCCCAAGAATTGAAGAGAATGAAATTAACACCACATGCTTCTATCTTCTCACTTAAACAGTTAATGAAATTTATCATCACTCAATGTTTTATTTTAAAAGTTTTGAAGTACCTAAAACCAGATAAGGAATCAGGAAGGCATTTATTCAAAGATATGACAAAATTTTACTTTGTGGAAGATACATAAGATAAAAGGATATTTTTTACTCTTCTGCTAGTAGATGGAAACCAGTAGAAGACATTAAAAAATACATACATGGGAGGCAGTGAATCATAGTCATTAAAAGCATAGGGTTTGGAGTTAGCAGACTGATTCAGATCTCAGCTGTTCTGTGTAAACTTAGCGAGTGAGTTTTACCTCTCTGTGGTTTAGTTTCCTCATCTGTAGAAAGAGGATCCTAGCACCTACCTCCCTGGTAATGATAACATGAGCTAATGTACACAAAGTCATAGAGCAGCTGACTTGTTCTATCCATAGAATGAGTTGATGGTCATGTTGGTTTTCATTATTACATAAGTGAACATGGTATCAGGTGGAAAGTGATAGGAATTGCAGAGTGTTTGGGAGTTATAAGGCAAGGTCACCCATGGCTGGGAGGTTTCAGAACATCTTCAGCTGGGCTGTGAAGAATGGGAAGGTTTGGATGCTGGACGTAGAAGGAAAAGGGCAGAAGGAGCCACATAAACAGGAAGTTCTGAGAGTGTAGAGACTATTGTATTGGGAGCAATGGCAAGTTTGCCAGTGCCACTGGGGCAAGTGTAAAGGAATAGAAATAAGGTTAGAATTGTGATCCGTCTTCATCCTGCTTGCTGGGGGAACTACTGGCTGTTTATTCAGAGTAAGGGAGCAACAGCAGTTATGCTTTAGGAAGATTTGAACTGGTAACAGATTATGTGGATTGGAGTTAGGAGACTGGAGACACAGAGTCCAGTTAAGAGGAGGCCATTGCAGTATAGTAAGTGAGAGCTGAGTGGGGATGTAAAGAGAGGAAGGTCAGAGGTACTATTAAGGACAAAAGGAACTCTGCTGGGTAGGAGGTGAGTTAGAGGTGCTATAGTTGTATCTAGTTCTTACACGGTAAGGATCAGCACCCAGGACAGCAACGCACGTTATTAATATGACTTGACTTCGGGGCTGTCAAGGGGGTGCCTAGAAGTGCATGGTTGTGCGGGGTCTGCATTCCTGCCACTCAAGTGATGAAATATCCCCCTACGTAGAAGCCATGTCTGCAGAAGAGAATGTTTCCTGTTCTCTTTGCAAGAAGGGACCACTTGCCTCTCTAACCTAGACTATGAGCTCCATCAGGGCTGGAAGTGTGTCGTGTTTGTCTCTGAATCCCTGTAAATCACCAGTACCTATACATAGTGGATGCTGAATAAATGATTCTTAGTAAATGAACGAAGGCAAACATGTTAAACCAACCTGTTGGAAGCTTTGAAACACTGAAAATAGACAAAACCCACTCTGGGAGCACCACTGGGTACATTTTCTTCCTCTTCAATGTCTCTAACGCTCATTGACAGGAGCAGTGATGGCAGATGTATGTCCTTAAGCCCTTTTTCCATCATGGCTCATATTTATAAAATAATATGCTACTAAGTACCATGTGTACAAGAATTGGAAAGAAAACCAGGCTTTAAGATTAATTGGGGGGACTTTCCTGGTGGTGCAGTGGTTAAGAATCAGCCTGCCAATGCAGGGGACACGTGTTCTATCCCTGGTCCGGGGACATCCCACATGCCGAGGAGCAGCTAAGCCCGTGCGCCACAACTACTGAGCCTGCGCTCTAGAGCCCGCGAGCTACAACTACTGAGCCCGTGAGCCACGACTACTGAGCCCGCGTGCCTAGAGCCCACGCTCCACAAGGGAAGCCACCGCAACGAGAAGCCCGCGCGCCGCAACAAAGAGTAGCTGCCACTCACCGCAACTACAGAAAGCCCACGCTCAGCAACGAAGACCCAACACAGCCAAAACTAAATACATAAAATAAATAAATTTATTTTTAAAAAAGGATTAATTTTGGTTTAGGAGAGGGCTGTGGCTGTATTCACGTAAGGTTAGTGTGGGAAGTAAGAAGATTACAATCTAGAACAGTTAATAATAAATGCTAGATGGATGTCTACAGATAGGAAGGCTAGTACACCACAAGATTCTTAGCCCACTAGGAAAGAACTGGTCCCAAAACACCACTTTAAGACAGCCGAAATGCAAGCAAGGAAGAGGTTTATTTCATTAGCTGTCTAGATGGGGATTGGGCCAGGGCCTATAGGAGCAGCAGCCATGGAAAAAAAACCACCCCAATGGGAGTGAGCTCTGGGCATTCCATCCATTACTAAATGACTATGACAAACTAGTTTCATGCTTATCTATTCTGGTAACTCTTGGGCTGAGGAGCTTCAGAAAAGTAAAAACTAGGAAGAGTCTCAAGAATGCAAAGAAAGCACTTAAGACTAGACGTGGAGCTATGATCATATCAGCCTAACTGGGGTCACAAACAGCAAGATCTCCTCTGACATGGGTGAATGAATATGAATGGCCACATCACTCTTACTTACAATGGAATTCAATTGATATTTATGGATCTTGCGTGGAGTTCATGGTAGTGTACTAGCCACTGCTTGAAATGGAATATTCTTTCCTCTAAGTCTGTCTGGCTCTTATAGCCATAAAATCACTTTCAGGATAAGACATCGGACCATAAGGTGAGGAGGCATTTTAGGAAAACGTACATCCCGTGGTACTACACTGCTTTGAATGATTTTTCCCTCCTGAGGTCCTTCCCTCTGAGTGATATGCTGCAATCAAGAGACTCCTTTCTGAAATCACAAACTGTGTGCAAGGCAGTTTGAACTAAATAGTGCATTAGCAAAACAACTCTATAGATGTTACCTTTCATGGAAGGCATACCTGTGACTTGAGTTGGAAGTATGCAGCATCTCATAATTTTAATTAATTCATAAAATTGGCCATCTCCAATGAAAACTCCAAACCTCTGTACTTAACGAAGAGATCAATGTATTCTGGCAGGATAGCAAGATCTTAAAACCAAGAGAAGTCCCAAGGTTCTAAAATTAGTTGCCTGTAACTAGGAGTCTCAGCCCTGAAAAATATGGGTAGTTCACATCAGAAGCTTTAATAGAGACTTATTGAATTCAGAGAGTCTGCAATCTGATTGAAGTTTTCAAAGTTGGTTTATCCTTTCCCCTTTTGAAAATTCTAGCCTTCTAATCATAAGCTACTTAAACAGCAGCAAGCAATCAAAGGTATGCAGGGTTAAAAGGAGAGAGCCACAAGGAAATCATTACATAATGGAAAGAAAAAGCTTATTTTCGTAGATAATATATTCAGGAGAGCTTTATAATCTACTCTGATAGAAATGCAACTTGTTGGCTGGTTTCCAGATAGGTATCCTCTATCTGGTTATCACCCTTGAGCTGTTTCATCTTCCTCAAGACACCTCAAGGTTATTGGATTCTCAGAGAGAGAAAGATATAAGGCTCCCATGACCATCACAGCTGTCAGGCTCAGGAAGCCCCTTACCACTGTTTATACTGTCTCTGAGCTTTGGCACCACTGAGGCTAGTCTGACAGGAGGACTTTTTGGTCTTGATCAACTCCTATAATGCTTGTGATGGTTCACAAATTGCAATAATGACAAGCAGTTTGATCATCCTTCTGAAACTAAGATAAATATATTTCGTGCCCAGAAGGAACAAGGCTTTTGCAAACCCCACGTACTTTTCTTCCAGAAAAATCCTCTTTGGAGGTTTCAGAAGACAGGTTGGAGCTTGAGTGCTCTGCCTGTAATAGTTACCTGGCGGGACCAGACATGTCAGAATAGAGATGTGGGAATTTCTAGAATTCTCCTAGAAGAGGTTCCACATGCACATTCCCTGGGCCCCAACCCAGCCCAATTCAGGTGGTGGGTTATGGAGATGAAAGAGTGGCAGTGCCCCTCTCCCTGCACCCTCTTCCCAAACCAGTGGCCTGGAAGCTCCCGTGAACTCACTTACGGACCCCCAGTCAAAACACAAGCTCATATTTTTACCCTGCTTATTTTGGGAATCAGAATCAAAGCAAAAGGTAACTCTTGAAACGTTCATAAAAAAATAAACATAGGCTCTACGTAGTTCATTTAACAACAATGACAAAACCAACGCAGGGTTTGGTTGACTTTTCCTAGCTGAGGGAGTATGCTTAGAGGGTTAATTTTGCCCCTTAAGGTAACTTTACTCATGGAAGGTCAGATGCCTCTGTAGGGAATCATTTCATGGAGGTGGTTAAAGACAGCATTGGTTTCCTTTACTTAATTACATCACAGATTATCACTTGGCAATTCTCTAAGCGATTAGAGCCAGTGGTTATCATTTATTGCTGCCACTTAACAGTGGCTGCACTGCAGGAGATACTGTAAAACATCAACATACATTTATCTTCAACATAAGTCCAAAATATCCTACTCTGAATAGCAGAACAGAATTTGGAAAATGTATTACATATGTATAGAGACACGATTTATATATTTTAAATATATTTCTCACACAAAGAGAAAATACAACATTTTAGGACTTGGAATGTTGCTGTAGGAGGATTTCATTGCCTATATTTATCCTAACAAAATCTCAGAGATTGTAAAGGACGACTTAGAAAGATCAGTAGTTTAATTTCCAAAGAGGAAAAAATTTAAATGCTCAGGCTCTGGAAAGTTTTATCTCAAATTTTCCCTCTTGCTTTGATTCTCATCTGCTACAAACTGGTGGGTTATTACCCATTCCTCTTCTATTAGTCCAGGCACAAGGAGGGTATTTCTAGTTCTGGCTCGTAAGAACATTCCCAGAGGAAAGAGCTGGAATTTTCTGTCTCTTTCACCCACATTCAGGAATATGGGATGGTACTTACCCACCCACTTAATTCTCTGGACTCTGGGGAAGCTTGGAGGGAGGGAGAATGGAGTAAGACAAGGTTGGTTCTTCCAGAATGGATTTACAATTCAAATAGAGTGAAGCAACAGAGAGCTACAAGGAACCTTGGTGATTACAAGGTGATTTTCAGCAGAAGGTAGGATCACTCCCGCCCCAGTTTGGGGGACATCTGGTTATGTGTACGGGAGGGAGTCATTGCTGGTTTTTACAATATTTGGAGAACACTGCCAGCATTTATTGAGCAGAGGCCATTGACGCTAAATATCCTGCAATGTGCAGTATGGGCCCCAGAATAAGGTCCCCATCCCCAGTGCCAGTAACTTCCTTGTCTTACATGGTGAAGTTCAGATCCAGAGATGCTCAGTGAAACCTCATTAGCAGTTGGTTGCACAGTCATAACAGGGTTCCTGACTCCTGGGTCTAGTATGCCTGTCACAGCTCTGAGACTCACAGAACATTCAAAGGAAGGAACACTGGCTCAGATGGGAGGCTGAGCGGTAACGCGGAATCAAGAATTTCTTGCTGCTTCTCTCTTGCACTTTCTTCCTCTGTGCCTAGACTGTTCTTTCCCTTCTCCTCACCAGGCTCTTTCTCACTCTTTAAGCCTTGAGTCAGATGATACTTTGTTAGGAACACTTTCCTGCCGCAGGAAGTGGCAGAGTATTGACAAAAAGCCCCACCTTGACCAAACTTTAGTCAGGCTCCTCTGAGTGTTTTCTTCATCCAGGCCTCCTCCTTGGTCCACATCCTTGGCCTGCAGAGCCCAGTTTTCCCAAAAAGTCCTGCTAAGCCAGGATTTGAGAATATTGACAATATTGAGAAATTTGAGAATATTGAGAATCTCCCCACCCATCCTTGGCACCTAACCAAATTCCTCTTAGGAATTGTCCGTCCACTCCCTCTCCCTGCCCATCAGCCATAAATCTCCACTTGTCCCTTGTCAAACACTCTCTCCTATTACAATAGTCTTGACCCCTATATGCCTGTATATATGCAGCATAGGCTGACCTCACGTTACTGAGCTTTGCTTTATTGTACTTCATGGACACGGCGTTTTTTACAAATCGAAGGTTTGTGGCAACCCTGCATCAAGCACGTCTATCAGTGCCGTTTTTCCAACAGCATTTGCTCACTTTGTATCTCTGTGTCTTCTGGTAATTCTCACAATATTTCAAGCGCTTTCATTATTACTCTATTTGTTATGATGATCTGTGATCAGTGATCTGTAATGTTACTGTTTCCATTGTTTTAGGGCACCACACGTCGCACCCACATAATAACTTAATGGATAAAAGTCTGTGTTCTGACTGCTCCACTGAGTGGCTCTTCCACTGTCTGTCTGTCTCCCTCTCCTCGGGCCTCCCTGTTCCTTGAGACACAACAATATTGAAATTAGGTCAATAACCAATAACCAAACAATGGCTTCTAAGTGCTCAAGTAAGAGTCCTATGTCTCTCACTTTAAATCAAAAGCTAGATATAATTAAGCTTAGTGAGGAAGGCATGTTGAAAGCCAAGACAGGCCAAAAACTAGGCCTGTTACACCAGTTAGCTAAGTTGCCAATGCAACGGAAATGTTCTTGGAGAAAATTAAAAGTGCTACTCTAGTGAACATATGAATGATTAAAAAAAAAAAAGTGAGGGGCTTCCCTGGTGGTGCAGTGGTTGAGAGTCCGCCTGCCGATGCGGGGGTCACGGGTTCATGCCCCAGTCCGGGAAGATCCCACATGCCGCGGAGCGGCTGGGCCCGTGAGCCATGGCCGCTGAGCCTGCGCATCCGGAGCCTGTGCTCCACAACGGGAGAGGCCACAACAGTGAGAGGGCCGCATACTGCAAAAAAAAAAAAAAAAAAAAAAGTGAAACAGCCTAACGGCTGATATGGAGAAACTTTTAGGGGTCTGGTTAGAAGGTCAAACCAGCCACAACATTCCCTTAAGCCAAAGCCTAAGCCAGAGCAAGGCCTCAGCTTTCTTCAATTCTGTGAAGGCTGAGAGAGGTGAGAAAGCTGCAGAAGAAAAGTCTGAAGCCAGCAGAAGCTGGTTTATGAAGTTGAAGGAAAGAAGCCATGTCCTTAACATCAAAGTGCAAGGTGAAGCAGCAAGGGCTGGTGTAGAAGTTGCAGCAAGTTACCCAGATCTAGCTCAGATAATTAATAATCTTTATAATAATATAATGATGGATACCTTTCATTATATATTTGTCCAAACCCATAGAATGTACAACACCAAGAATGAACCGTAATGTTAACTATGGACTTTGGGTGATTATGACGTGTCAGTGTAGGTTCATCAGTTGTAACAAACGTACCGTTCTGATGAGAGATGTTGACAACTGGGAGGCTACATGTACGGGAGCAGGGGGTATATGGGAAATCTCTGTACTTTCCTCTCCATTATACTGTGAATCTAAAACTACTCTTAAAAAAAACAAATAAAAATGTACATTTTATTAAGAACAACTACAAAAGAAAATGACTCACACGTTCCTCTGTTTGTTAGGATGGACGTTAAAATCCACGTGCCCAGTGTACCCTAAGCTCATAGCTTTTAGATCTCCTCCATTGCATTGTTCTTCCTGCATTACTCGGACAGCCTCTCTCCTGGGACACTCGGATCTTGAGAGGGGAGATGGCTTTTCAGTTCTCTGCTCCTGAAGCTGCGCTTTGAGGGCAAACACACCTGTTGGCACAAATCTTCATAATCATGTTCAGCTTTGTATCCTGGAAGGGGAATGATGGTGTCGGTGTCATGCCTGGAATTCTGATCAAATTTGGGACTTATCCTTGGATAAGACACACTGGTCAGGCAGCTCAGAGCAATAGGAGCAAATTGGCTAAAACTTGGCCTGACAGGCTTCGGAAAAGGGTACAGAGGAAAGTCAAATACGGCTACATCTTGATAACAGAAAGGCTAAAGAGGCTTGCACATGGTATACAATATAATGGTATATTGATCTGACTTGCTAGAAATGACTAGCTTCAGAAGGGAGGTAGGTGATGGGCGAACAAAGAACATTCTTCAAATATTTGAAGAACACTTTCTCTCCTTCCTTCTCTCTTTGTTGGATCCAGAAGAAGAGAGAAATTTCTTAAATTACTGTTTGAAAGATTCATGTTGAAAGAAAAAATGTGCTGGCAATAAGGATTGTTCATGATGCGAATGGATTATTGAGAGATTTAGAATCAACTTCTCTGCTGACCTTAAGATATACAGAATTTTAGAACTGTTCCAAAGCCTTCATCTTTATACATGAGAAAAAAACGAGGCTCGGAAGACACAGCTAACAAATATCAGTGCCAAGATTTGAACGTCAGTGTTCGAATATCACAGTGGGAAGGCACCTGAAAGACCATGCCATCCCCGCGTGGCCAGCGGGGTTTGTTTTCCACCAACTTTTTACTAAGAAAATGTCCTGGCAAACAAAAAAGTAGAAAGAATACCACCGTAACACACCCATCATTTGATTCAACAATTGTCAACATTTGGCATAGTTGCTTTATCTGTCATATGCGTATGTATGCGTATGTGTGTGGACAGCTAAAAGCAAGTGGAAAGTCCCATACATCAATTTTTTAAAATGATTTCCACGTTACTTGTCCTGTAGAATGTCCTACACTTTTGTTTTCTTGTTATGCCATTTAATTTGTTCTTTTTAAACTGGAAAGAGGTCCACAGGCTTGGTGAGATTCCGGTTAGATATTCCTGGAGAGACTATTTTGTAGGATGATGTGTCAATAGTCTTGAATTCATTGCTGATTCTGACCTACTGATGGGTGCCGCAAGTGCTCTTACTGAGAAAGAGTCAAACACTACGTGGAAGCTCAGCAGAAACTGGTGCCAAGGTGGACTTACTGGTATTGAGGGGGTGGGAACAACTTTATATTTATGAAGAAGAGGGAGGAAGTGAATATTTTTTCAGTTGAGATAATTGTAGACTCACATGCCGTTTTAGTCATTTGTGTGTATGTGTCTATATATGTGCATTTAGTTCTGTGCAGGGTTTTTTTTGTTGTTTTTTTTTTTAGGTTTCAAAACATGTTTATTTTTCCGTTAACTTTTCTTGAGGTTATTTAGATTTTTTTAAACATCTTTATTGGGGTATAATTGCTTTACAATGGTGTGTTAGTTTCTGCTTTATAACAAAGTGAATCAGTTATACATATACATATGTTCCCATATCTCTTCCCTCTTGCGTCTCCCTCCCTCCCACCCTCCCTAGCCCACCCCTCCAGGCGGTCACAAAGCACCGAGCATGCATAGTTTTTTAAAAAAGAACTGTCAAACTGTTTTCCAGAAGTGCTCTGCTGTTTTAGGTTCCCACTAGCAATATTGATGAGTCAGTTTCTCTTTATTCTTCCCAGTATTTGATGTTGTCACTGTTCTTATTTTAGCCATTCTGATAGGTGTGTAGTGTTATCTCCTATCTCTTATTCAGTGGCTAGAACTTCCAATACTATATTAAGTAAAAGTGGTGAGAGTGGACCTTGTTGCCTTATTTCCTATCTTAGGGGGACAGCATTCAGTCTTTTACCCTTAAGTATAATGTTAGCTGTAGGTTTTCTGTAGATGCTCTTTACCAGGTTGAAGTAATTCCCCTTTATTCCTAAACTGCTGAGTTTTCGTTAGACTAAAAGAATCATAAATGAGTACTGAATTTTGTCAAAGCTTTTTCTGTGTCGATTGATATAATAGTAGGATTTTTCTTCTTCACCTTGTTGATGTGGTGAATTGTGCTGATTGAATTTTGCTTGTTGAACTGGCCTTGTATATTTGGAATAAATCCTGCTTAGTCATTGTGTATAATTCTATATATGAGGGGATTCAGTTTGATACATTTTTTGATGATTTTTGATTCTAAATCCGTGAAAGGTATTAATCTATAGTTTTCCGTTTCTCTACTGTCTTGGTCTGTTTTTTTTTAAATTAATTTATTTATATTTATATGTATTTTGGGGGGCACTGGGTCTTCACTGCTGCGCGGGCTTTCTCTAGTTGCGGCAAACGGGCTAATCTTCGTTGCGGTGCGCGGGCTTCTCGTTGTGGTGGCTTCTCTTGATGCGGAGCACAGGCTCTAGGCGTGCGGGCTTCAGTAGTTGCAGCACACGGGCTCAGTAGTTGTGGCTTGCGGGCTCTAGAGCGCAGGCTCAGTAGTTGTGGCGCACATGCTTAGTTGCTCTGAGGCATGCGGGATCTTCCCAAACCAGGGATAGAACCCGTGTCCTCTGCATTGGCAGGCAGATTCTTAACCGCTGTGCCACCAGGGAAGTCCTTGATCTGGTTTTGCATCTTGGTAATATTGGCGTCATAAAATGAATTGGGAAATGGTTCCTCCTTTTCTTTTTTCTGGAAGAGATTATGTAAACTTGGTGTTAATTATTCTTTAAATGTTAGGTAAAATTCTCCAGTGGAACCATCTGGACCTGGAGGACTCTTTTTCAGGAGAATTTTAATTACGAATTCAATTACTTTAAAGGTTATGGGGCTATTCAGATTATCTGTTTCATATTGATTGAGTTTTGTTACTTTGTAGTTTGGGAGGAATTGCTCCATTTTTTTCTAAGTTGCTGAATTTATGAGAATAAAGTTGTTCATAGTAGTCCTTTATTTCCTTTTTTAAGGCTGTAGGATCTGTAGTGATATCACCATTTCATTCCTGATATTGGTGATTTGTGTCTTCTCTTTTTAAACTTTTTATCAGTCTTGCTAGAGGTTTATAATTTTTATTGATTTTTTTGGAAGAGCCAATGTTTTGCATTGATTTTCTCTTTATTTTCCTACTTTCAATTTCAAGGATTTCCATTCTTTATTATTAACTTTTTCTGACTGCTTTGGGTTTAGTTCATTCTTCTCTGTTCTAGTTTCTTAAGGCTGAGATTTAGGTTTATGATTTGAGCTCTTTCCTCATGTCTAATAGCAGCATCTCATGCTATAAGTTAACCCTATCAGCACTGTTTTCTCCGCATTCCACATAGGTGTATGCGTTGTCTTTTCATTTTCATTTAATTGTATATACTTTTAAAAATTTCCTTTCAGACTTCCTCTTTGACCCATAGGTTATTTAGAAGTGTGCTGTTTAATTTCCATGCTTTTGAAGATGTTCTAGTTGTCTTTATGTTTTCGTCTTATTTCAGCAGTGGGAAAATGCCATGCTTCTTCCTTCTGCTGCCATGGTCAGATGAAAAATCCACTGTCACTTGAATTAGTGTCCCTGTATACGTAATGGGTCTCTGGCTGCTTTCAAGATTTTTTCTTTGTCTTTAGTTTACAAATATTTTATAATGATGTGTCTTAATTTGTTTTATTCTGTTTGAAATTCATTTAGCTTATTGGATCTGTAGGTTTGTATTTTCCACCAAATTTAGGAAGTTTTCAGTCATCGTTCTTCAAGTACTCTTTCAGACCACTCTCTTCTCTCCCTGTGGAACTCCAATCATACAAATATATGATTTTATGATATTGTCCCCCAGATCCCTGAGTCTCTGTTCAGTTGTTTCTGTCTATCTTCTATCTGTTGAGATTGGCTACATTCTATTTATCTGTCCTCAAGTTCACTGGCTCTATCCTTTTTCTCCATTCTACTATTGAGACTATCCAGCAAAGTTTTTAAATTTTCTTTTATTATATTTTTCAGTTCCATAATTTCCACTTGGTTCTTTTTTATAACTTCTATTCTTTTGCTGAGACTTTCTATTTTTTCATGATGCACAGCTCACCTTATGTCACTGGAGAGAGTATTGTTAGATCCCAGGGGGAGGAGTGAGGCCACCTGGGCCGCCTTCTGTTGCTAAGTTGGATGCCAGGAAACATTGACCCTGGGTCACTTTCTTCCATGGGTAAGGATGTAAGATAACCCAGGGCTATGCTGTTTTCCAGTCCTGGGGTCTTAAACCAGTTTACCTTCTCCTTGCCACCTTCCAGCAAGGTTGTCTGGTTGTCTTCCGTGCTATTTCCAGGGATTATAGCTATGGTTAGTGTAGAGGAGCAAAGAGAAACCCATCTATATCATTTTGTCTGGAAGAGAAGTCAGAAGAGACTGGTTTTTAAGGCTTTTTCTTCCCAGAGCAGTGGTTCTTAATCTGAAGTTATGTTTGGTGCCTTTGTATGCCTCTGTCTTTCTCTGTAACCTGGAGTTTTCTTTTGTGTATCAAAGGAAAACACAGTGAAAAGTGTCAGGCCTTGCTCTCAGAGTGGCATCATTCCAGACACACCAGCTCTGCCCAGATGATGGGTTTCCATGAAAGGGCTCAGCTGGGCTCTTGGCCACTCCTGCCTCCCCTACTCAGGAAAACCAGAGCCTCAGCGCTGAGTATTTGTCAGAACCTCATGGTTAGGTAGCCCCTAAAATAGAAGCTCTACAAGGGTAGCATCTCCATGCATTTTGCTCACTGCTGTATCCTCAGAGCCTAGAGCAGTGCCTGGCATCAAGAAGTCATTCCATAAACATCTGTGTGAGTAACACTTGGACTGGAGCTAAAGTAGCCTGAGAACACCCCACAGCCCCAGAACCTCCTTCTGAGCCCCGGGTAGCTCACTTACAGCCCTGTATGGGGGAGGGAGATTGTTCAATATGGGGTGAAGGCCTCATGGAGAAGACCCTATTTGATTTAGACCTTCCTGGGATGCCCTGACAATGTGGGATTCCTTGGAGGAGTCCAGACCTGAGCAAGCACAGAGGAAGGACAAGGTTCAGCATATACCCCATAACGTGACTTACTAGGACAAGCCATGGTGCCAGTTACATCTTTCTGGGACAGATGAGGACATGCATTTATTTCCTACCAACTTCCTCATGCATCCCAAACTTTTCTAGAAATCTCCATCAGCCCACCACGGCAGCCCACCAGGCAAGCAGCACACCATCTCTGTTCAGCAGCACAAGCAGAGGGAAGTGAGGAAGGCTTCATAAGAAAAGGCCAGATGCCCCTGTCACTCTGCTACCGTCACAACCATGTGGGTGACTGGGAATCACACAGTTAACTAAAGGCTTCCCCGCAGCTTCATTTCCTCTGCCAAACATGGTAATTGCTTGGCTCATTTTTGCTTTACCTTTGATTTCAATTCATATAAACAAAAACATAATGATATGAGGGGGAGGAGAAGAATAAGCATTTCCTAAGCTGTCTGGGGGTTGACGATTGTTTGAATGTGTGCGTACTTTAAACAAGATGGTAGATTACACCATTAGCTTATCTTCAGAGTAATAAAGACTACCATTTAGGAACCAAAAGTCTTCTAATGGTTTATTGAAATGGTTCCCTCTTGCAATGCATTATCGCCGTGCTTTACAATAAGGAGAAAAGTATGTTCCAGTACATCAGATAATGCCACGGACACAGGCTTGCAAGAGAAATAGCTCACTTGGGAAATAGAAGAAGGGAAGAAAACGCACCGAGTGCAAGGTGCTAACTAGAACTCTGGTAAATGAAGTGAGCAATGACCCACGTGGGACCCCCGATTGTCTTCCATGGTCAGAAACACTGAGGAAGAGAGTGAGTAGAGAGGAGCCACCGTTTAATGCGTTTTAGTTCATTGAATACCCTCACAGATGTATTAACCTAGGCAGCAGGCAAAATTAAACCTTTCTTACAACATTTCTTGCATGGCAAAGAGACCAGGTGCCTCAATGATACAGTTCAGGGATTATTTGGATGGGGCTTAAAAAACACAGGCAGTGGGCTTCCCTGGTGGCGCAGTGGTTGAGAGTCCACCTGCCGATGCAGGGGACGTGGGTTCGTGCTCTGGTCTGGGAAGATCCCACATGCCGCGGAGCGGCTGGGCCCGTGAGCCGTGGCCGCTGAGCCTGTGCGTCCGGAGCCTGTGCTCCGCAACGGGAGAGGCCACAGCAGTGAGAGACCTGTGTACCGGAAAAAAAAAAAAAAAAAAAAACGCAGGCAGTGTAGTGCACACCTGTGTTGTGTTTGGAAAGTGCTAGAAGGCCAGGAAGTGCTTGATGTAACTACCCAGACTGATCCTTCACCACCTGGTGATTCCTGCCCTGTGAAACTTTAATGTATGGAAGCTAATTCTGTATTCATATTTTTTTCTCTTTGGAATTTTCAAACGAGAAACATTTGGGAGTTTGGAATCAAGTACACCAGAATTGCAAATCATTTCAAATTGTTTTTTACTGACTCCAAGTGGCAGGTCAAGAAGGTTCTGAGCACTCAGATGGGGGATCAAACAGAAAGAACAAAAAACTTCCTGGCGTGTGTTCTGAACCATATGACAACCCATTCCGTCTTTGTATTCCTTCCTATCTCAGGCACTATCCCAGACCCAGGTTCACATGCAGAAATCTGAGACGCATCCTTGACCCCAGCCTTCTCCCCTTCCTCTCACTAATTCCCAGGCAGTCACAGAACCCTGTTGATTTCACGTCCTAGTAACTTTGCAGTCTGTCCAGGTCACCTTATCTCCACCACCACCTTGCTCCTCCAGTCACCTTCATCTCTGCAGGAAATAGCCTTGGAACTGGCCTCTGCTTTCACTCTTACCACCCTCTAATCCATTCTCAGCCCAACGGGCAGAGGAAATGTTTTAAGAGGCAAACCTTATTCTACCGATCCTTTCCTTCAAACTCTCAACGGCCTCCTCCTGCTGTGTCTCAGGATGACCTACCAGCCTCCGCGTGGCTTTGTCTCAGCCCTGCTCCGCATCAGTGCGTGTAAGTTGGGGCTCATTCTTGGTGCTGCCGCAGCCCCCTTTTGTGACCTGTGCCCCCTTGGAGTTAGTGGTGCAACAACTCCAAGGGTGCGTACATTTAACAAGAGAAGAAAGCACCATTATAGGAGTGAGTACCACTCTCCACCCAAGCTGTAAGCCTCCCGCTCACTAGCCTTCTTAAGTTCCCCGGATATACTATGCCTTTTACCACCTGAGGACATTTGCACAGACTCCGCTGTTGACATGAGATGCTAACCTTGGCCCTTTCAGGTCTCCTTTCAAATCTCTGCCCCAGAGCAGATCAGGGGGCCCTTGCTTTCCATTCCTTAGAATCCCGTTCTTCTCTCCTGAACACCTATCACACTTGTGCTTAAAAAATTAGATGGGGCATTATTCGTGTGATAAACTGTCTCACAGCTGTTTCTTCCATTAGAGCAGAAGCCCCGTGAGCACATCTGTCATGCTCATAACACTGTGGCTTGCTCGGGGCAGGAACTCAAGGTCTGTCACATGAATAAATGACCTGGGAGCAATACCTCCTTCCCGGTTTACAAGGAAATCTCGGGAGCAAAATCTTGAAGCTTTGCTAGTGAGAAAGTGATGACAAATGGACGTTAATTGTACGCTGCCCCTTTTCTAATTAGAGGCGTGTAGAAGGTTATCATTAGTGTTTGGTAGGAGCCCTGTTATATCTTGGTGAGCACAGGCATACTGACACGGGCTTTAAGGGCCTCTGAAAGGCTCCCATCCTTGATTTTTCTCTATTTAGTTTGCTCATCTGTGTCCTCTGCGTGTCCATGTGGAGACTGCTCAGGGCAGTGGTTTCAGCCCTGGCTTCACTGCTGGGGAGTTTTCCCAAAATACTGACGGCCTTGCTGCATGCCCAGAGATTCTGATGTCATCATCTGGGGGCAGGTCCCAGGTAGCCTGAGTTAAGAAACACAGACTGAGCTCCATTCCCTACTTAACTTCCATAAGTTATTCCATAACTTCAGCAAAATGCCCTATGCAGGTACATTGGAAGTTCTTTCATTTTTAAATAAATGTTCCTTAAGATTTGATGGACACAATTTTACCTTACGCCATTGGACCAATGTGCTTTTTTATGAAGTATATCACCACAGAGTTAAGTGTGCTCTCTCTTCATTGTCTAAAATAACCAAGAATGGATATGCGTTTAGGGCAGTGGAGTCAGTCACTCTTGAGCTGATTTGGGCTGAGTTTCCTGAAATACCTGCCCTACCACCCAAGCTCAGGACCCTCCCCAGCCCTGCCCCCGGTGACCCTGCCAGCCTCCGTATCCAAATTCTCCAGCACCTGCTGTCACCATCCACAACCCTCCCCAGCTCAGGAACAAGGCTCTTCACTCACTTTTCTTCTTCTCTACCTCTTCCTTTCCTTCTATCTCTCTTCTTTTCCTCCTTTTCCCATTTTCTACTTCCATTCTGTTTTAGTCAAGGCTGGGCCTTTGAAAGACCTGTTCTTTTCCTGTAACAGCTGAAAAATATCTGCACATGCCATCAACCAGACACACACCCAGAAGCAACTAACGGGGAAGAGAGAAAAAAGCTGGCACAATACTCTAGAGAACATCCAGTCCTCCAAAGGTAATGAAGAGTTTCCTTCTCACCCAGGACTACAAACATTGCTTCTGAACCCTGAACACCCCTTGCTTTTAGAAAAGGGTGTCCCACACGCTCTGTGATCTTTCTGAGCGACCCTCAGCCTGTGAAAGCATCTAGTATGGGGCACTCATATGAGGGTCTTGAACAGTGCAATGTCAGCCTAGTCTCTGCTTAGAGAATAAAAATTAAAATGCAAATGGGATTTTATAAGTAATTTTCATAAAGGTGATTGTCAGTAATGGAAAAAATACAATTACAAGAACTATAATAGAGGAAAATGTGGTTGATAAGTATGCAGGTCACGTGGTCATGAGAAACGAAGTTGAACTTGCTTCCTCTTGGCTCTCATGGATATGCTGGCAGGTGCATTGCTCTTCTGTAGCAATGTACTCTTTAATATAGGTTAATAAAGGGATTTTTTTCATTAAAAACCTTCAATATGATAGTTTAGAAAACTACCACTAAAGAGATTCTACACAGCAGCAGATGAGCTGCTCTGAGCCAACAAGATACACATTTGCCTTTGGTAACAGTGGGTCACATGGATGTCATTTTCCATATCCATTCCATATGGTAATTTTTCACTCTCTCTAGGATAGCACTTTTTCTTAGGTAGTTCAGACCCCAAATGGTATGCCTTTTGCAAAACCTCAATTTAATAAGCAGGAGGAAAAAATGAATACTTACCAAAGAAGTATGTCTTATAGCTAAAACATCAAGGCAAATATTGGAACCAAGGAAAAAAATAGAGCTGGTTCCTTCAACAAGGGGAAGAGTGTCTCAGATCCTACTGGATATTCATTCATCTATGGAGCACCCATGTCTACGGCCCGATGCTCAATTCTAGAACAGCTGAGATAGAAGGTCAGCTTGCACATACTCCAGTCTGTACTGCAAGATGCCAGAATTGGGGGCAGGGGGTTGAGCAGATTGCTCTGGGGTCATAGGGGAGACCGAGGTTATCCGGCAGAGCTAGGCTGTCCATTTCCTGGAGATGGAGTCTAACCCTACTACAGTGTGCTGAGCCCCGTGCCCCATCTGGTCCTACTGAATTGAAGAGAGATTAATCTTGCACTGTATTCGGGATGGTCCACTTGTGGCCATCGTGGTTAATGGTGGGAGCTCTGGAGCCAGACAGTAGGGTATGAATGTTGCATCTGAACTTCCCAGCTCGACTTGGCCAAGTTCGTTACTGTGTTTTAATTTCTTTGTGACTCAAGTTCCTTGTCGGTGTAATCAAAATGAGAGTGCCAAATTCATAGGATTTTGGTGACAGAATTAACTTTGAAAAGATGCACAAGATATCACTCATTTGTTTAGCAAAGGGTAACTGAATTCTGTGTGCCTTGCGCTGTGCCAGATGCAGGGGCAACAGAAGTGAGGGCAACACAGCTTTGGTTTCCAAGCTTACCATTCAGCGAGAGACCAAGAAGAAAACCAAGCAGTAGATCTCGCGTGAGAAATGCAGTGGTGAACGGGATGCCAAGCAAGGCAGACAGGTAGCTCAGGGAGCTTTGTGTAGGGTGGGAATTGGCAATACATGCTGACATCAAACTTCACTGGCCAAGTCACAGAGGAGCTAAGACCTCTCTCCCTGCTGAGTCCAAGGCAGAGCCCTCTCCTCTCGGCAGGGCTCTGCTCCGCTCTCTTTTCTCTCTCCTCCCACCAGCCCAGTGATGCAATTAGAAGGGCCCTGAGCTCCCCCTGGTTGGGGAGGAGAGTTCTTCCCCCTCTGCAAGGGGCACGGTGGAGCCAGGATGAGACGTGGGTATGAGGGGGAGGGTGCTAATAAGGGGAGCCCGCTGGACGCTCCAAGGAGAGAAGAGCAGGTGCAACCCAGTTCACCACGGAGCGAACAGAGAGATTTGGGGCAAACCACCACCTGGCACTTTCCCTGCAAACACCGCTCAGGAATCTGGGGTTTTCGGAGGTGGGTAACTGAAGGTTAGCAATTCTGTCGCTTTCCGCTGGAAAGCCAACTAACACATTTTCATGACTCTTGGAATCCGCCATTCTTCAGACGCTGAGCATTAAAAGCCCTCCAGGAAATGGCCGTGAGTTCAGCATCCATTCACACCCTACTGTCCGGGTATGAATGAGGAAACAGCAGCTGTTTTCACTCCGGAGTGTTCACACCCAAGTCTTCTTCAAATGCCCTTCAAAGCCATCAATTAGATTCTGGTAGCTTTATCCCAACCTGCTGGTACAACCTTGGCTTTCGCCTCCAGCCTTAAAAGGTGGAACATACTGCCAGACTGTCTCCCGTGTATATGTTTTTGTCTGAAACAATTCTAAACCCCAGGGGAAAGTTCATCTGAGTGACGCTCAAAACAAATCCTCCCGGGTTGTAATTCACGGAGGCACGCGGCGTCTGGAGAGCTGGCCGCCCAACGATACCAGATGGTGGGTGCAGAATTGATGAGGGACCCTCCTGAGAGATGCTGGAGGATACAGGCATGGGTGGGAGTTCCCAGCCTGCGGGCCAGGCCTATGATTTGGGACATGCATATTCACGAAGGCCCCAAAAGAGACCAGACAGCCAGCTGTGAACACATTGTATGTATGGAAAATGGCCCCCCAGAGCACAAAGAGAGCGGGGCAGCAGGCCAGAGGACCCTCCATTCATTTGTGGGTTTTAACACAGGTCTATTATCTTTAACAGCTTCAGGCCTCCATCCAGTTTTAGTTCCAGCACAATTTGCAGACCCCTTTCCCTCTAAACAGAATGATGGACTTCTCAATGTGTGGAATAGAATTCATTCTGCTGTAGTGGCTAGAATGAAAAACGCCAATACCATCAACAAGCCGAAGAGAAAATGTTTTCTGTTGTTTACCCGCTAGGCCTAACTTATTCTTCGCAGTGCACTTTAAAGGTGTATGTTTGTATCCACAATACCTTTAAGAGAAGGCCAGTATCTTCAGCGCCTCTATCCTGCCTGTGATGTTTGCGCTGAGCTGACAGAACGGACACCTGGTTACAAAGCAGTACAAAGCAAAACCCAGGACCTACGAAGTGTCTTCCCATCCCCCAAACTGCCAACCTGAAAATATTCTACCCCAGAGTTTAAAAAGTATTGAAACTATTAAAAAAGAGAGATTATTCAGAAACAAAATTTCTATTTGCTTTCAACAATACGATATTGAAATTCATCCAATTAGAAATGTACCCAGCACTTCTAGAAAATTAGGAGAGTTCCTATTCTTTATTCCTCCCTCCCTCCCTCTCTTTCTTTCTTTTCTTTCTTTCTTTCTTTCTTCCCTTCTCCCTTTCTTCCTTCCTTCCTTTCTTTCTCTTTCTTTCTTCCCCCTTCCCCCCTTCCTTCCCCCCTTCCTCCCTCCTTTCCTTCCTCCCTCCATTCCTTCCTCCCTCCCTTCCTTCCTTCCTCCCTCCCTCCCTTCCTTCCTTCCTTGTATTCCTCACTGATCCTATCCGAGGGGCTGTACCTCTCCTTTCAGACAGCATCCATCTGTGCCCTGACCCTGGCCTCTGACCCCTTAAAGAGTCAGAGTCCCTTTATCCACCACACTTGGTGTGCCTGCTGGGTGAGTTCCCTCCAGGGAAAGGCATGCCATCCCAGGATGCTTGGCTATCTGATCCCCTAAAGGCTCTACTCTGTGTTTGGGGCAAAAGAGAAAAACATCTGCTTTTACTGCAGTCTCTCTTTCAAAAAGAGTAAAGCAGAAGTTTGACACGTTTTAGAATGTGAAGTTTGATGCTGAGAGACAACCAAAGCCTTACATTGTAAAATAAACTCTAGACAATTTATACGTGTTACCTAGGTTTTTACTACATATTTACAAATAGACTCCTACTCTGAAGAAAACTGGCTTAACAATTTCAGTGAGGAATACAAGCGGGTGGGCTGGGGCTTCTCCACACCTGCTGGACCCTCCTTCCCACTCTGAGCTGTCAGCTTGGGTCGGGGACCCACAGCCAGACCCAGAGCTGCTTCCAGCAGTTGCTGGGACACCACTCAAGCTTCCCTTCAGAGTATAAAGTCTCACCATACATTCATCCTTGAGAATTTCCAGGCTTTAACCCAATTTGAGACTCACATTTCCGTCTGTGAGTGATAGACTTCTGTTTTGTTATTATTTGATCTCCTAAGGAGGAGAAGAATCTCTCATCAGCCAGAAAAGACGACTTTTCCTAGTCCACTTGGACATAAGCGATATTTCCTGGTTCAGAGCTGATGCCCTTCTCTCCACCTGGATAGATCCTGGTCATTCACTAAGATCCCGCGTAGCCATCGCTGTCTGCCCCTCCCCCTCCCCACACGTGAGACGCCTCGCCTTTGCGTTGCCATGGCAACCAACATATTTATTTATGACAGACAGCACTTACTGCACTTTATGGAATTACTTTACTCAGGTATCCCCTTCATTAGCCACTTAATTTTTCAGGAGTAGCCATCTTGCCTATTTATATTGACGATGTTGAAATTTATCCAATTTCTGTGATCCTGGGGAACAGCAAAGGTTAAGCAATCTCCCCACCCTTTGTGCTCCAGGAAAAAAGCACTGACTGCAAAGAAGCACCCTGCCCGCATGACTTAGACTCACACAGACGCTCCCGCCTTTGTTGACCTGTGACAGGCACAGACTCCCCAGCTCCCCATTCATTGCCTCATAAATGATTAGCTGAACTGCCGGGTCCCCACTGATCAAAGGAGCAGAATGCTTGTTAACCAAATCTGGTTAAGATTCTCTCCTTTCCCTGGACCCTGAAGGTTGGTTCATCCTCACCTGGTCTCAGGATAATACATTCTCTGATTTCCTCTCCATCTGGCCATCCTTTCATCCCATTTCCCACATCCAGATCTTTCTAGCCTTGTTTATTCCTCCCCAGAAAACTCTTTCTGCTTAACCCGTGAGACACTCGCAGATCTTATGTTCAGAGTGGTCTCCCTATTGCTTTTTATTTTATTATTATTAAAGTGTGGTTTTATTTTATTTTACTTTTTATTTTGTATTGGAGTATAGTTGGTTAACAATGTTGTGATAGTTTCAGGTGCAGGGTGGTCTCCCTTCCCCTGCTACAATAGGGGGACCCAAGGGAACTTAGGATGTGTCTACACTGCGCGTCATCTGTGTGCAGAAGCTCCTTCTGCAGGTTCTTGCCGTCCGTCCCAGTTCCTCTTGCTACCTTCTCCCATGGCTTCCACGTGCTGGGCAGGGTGGCTGCATGGTGTACATTGTGATCTGTTGGGTATTTTTTTTTCTGTTTAAAAAAATGTTTTTAAGTAAAAAGCAACTCACTGAGTTACCTTGCAGTGGGTTGTGTTTAAATCTTTTTTTAGACTGGCTTCAGCGTTGTTCAATTTAAAACAAGTAACTTAAATAACTTAAACTTATTTAAATCCTGAATTGTTAAAAAAAAATTATTTCCTCCCTTTGCAATAATCTTTTCTGAGTGAAGTCTCTCTCTACTAAGTCCAGATTTGTTCTTTATTTGACCATATATTTATTCTCACACAGTAAGCACTTGGTAAACTTTTTAAGCTGTTGTTGCTTTTGCTAGTTTTGAAACTTAAGGTTTCTGATGAATAATTAATCCTAAAGTTTCCTTTCTATTTTATTTTTCTTGCAAGCTCCAGTTAGTCAAGTACTGTTAAGTCAGTACTTTTGGGATCTTTACAGGACTCTGTCAAGTATCACAACTAGATGATTGGGCTTTAATTTCTAAAGGAGTTTTCCGATTATGATTACTTCCTACTATGATGCTTTACCTATTTGTCACTGGATATGCACCTTATTAAACTTTCAAACTTTGCCATATCTTTCTTCTTGCCCTAATTCAAAGGGTATTTCAAAACTTTTTTGCTTCCTAATCTTTCTCCTTGCCCTAATTCAAAGGGTATTTCAAAACTTTTTTGCTTCCTAAGCAGTGTAATAAAAAACATAATCAGTAAATGCATATAAGAATGCATGGACTGGGAGCTTCCCTGGTGGCGCAGTGGTTGAGAGTCCGCCTGCCGATGCAGGGGACACGGGTTCGTGCCTCGGTCCGGGAGGGTCCCGCGTGCCGCGGAGCGGCTGGGCCCGTGAGCCGTGGCCGCTGAGCCTGCGCGTCCAGAGCCTGTGCTCCGCAACGGGAGAGGCCACAACAGTGAGAGGCCCACGTACCGCCAAAAAATAAATAAATAAATAATTCATGGACTAAAAAACTCTTAGGTATTTTAAATGTTAACATTGTAATATCCTTGCAGGAAAGTAAAAAAAATATATGTACGAAATGAAAGAAACCTCTTACAGCTTCCAGTTAAACATGGCAGATTGAGCATATGATTTTATTTCTTCTCCACTTAAGACCTTATTTACATAAGAGTAAAAGAACTTTTTAAAAATGAGTAAACCTTGGGAACAAAGAGAACATATGGAGAGATGATGGCAGATGAGAGATATTATCAAATTTTGGAAGCTGGGAAGCAGATGGACAAGTGGCTGCTGACGTAACAGACCAGAGGAATGAAGCCAGCAAGAAACAAGTCGATTTTGCACCATGAGCTCCTGGAAATGCTCAGGAGATAGTCTCCTCTGAAGGATGGGGCAGGTGGCTCAAACCAGGGGAGTTCGTGGAACGTGTTTAAAGGAGCAGTTAGATACTAGGTCCCACTCAGCAAAAGGACAGTTTACCCTCTGGAAGTTGGAACAGAGAGGCTCCCGGATGCTATGTGCAGCTGCGGCTGGGCCACGGGCCAAGCAGGGGGTTCACTGAAAGTCTGTTTCTGAAACTGCAAAAGCACTTGTCCTCCTTCCCCACACCCAGCTCCCAGAGAGCTGGCACCACCCTCACCCCTGATCAGGAGATTGGGAGGACTTCTCTCTGGGGATGCTGAACTGAGCAGGAAAAAAGACCCACAGATACTGACAATTGGGACGCCTCCATGGAAAAAGACAGCTGACTACCTTGTCATGCCACCGTAGAACTCACAGGGCCCTCCCATGCAGGCTGAACTTCCCAACAGGTGTTTAGTGCCTCCACTCTTAAAAATGACTTAGCCAAGGATCAAGGACAAGTAAGGAAACAAATTAACTTAGAGAAGGTGAGCATATGCAAGAAGGAGGACTATAATTAATATTATCGGAGAGATGGAAATATTGCATCTGTGGGGGAAAAGGGTAAGATATTTTTAACAACACAACCAAGAGTACTCTTAGCAAGGAAAGGTGTGATATCATGTGTGAAAAATGCAGAGAAGGGTAAGAAAGTCACATCAATAAAGTCTTAAAAAGATAAAATAAAACAACAAAAAACAAATTTAGAAAGTGGAAGAAAAGAGTAAAAAAGTTAGAAGTTAACTCCTGTAAATCAACCATTCACATAACAGGAGTTACAAAAATAAAAATTAGAGAAAAAGGAGAAGGGGATTTAACAACAAAAAGTGATAATAAAGTAAGAAAGTTTCCCTGGACTTAAGCACATGAATTTTCATATTGAAGGGCTCATGGAGTGTTCAACTGAGTAAATGAAAAAGACTCAGCCCCTTCCTTTACCATGAGGGGGGTCTTGCACACACCTGTGGATGCTACACACCTGCGCCTCCATCAGCCCTTGGCCTTGGAGTGTGCACACAGTGAGAACATCTGCCTTTGCAAGGACGACCTGAAAGGGCACGTGGGACCATCTGGGCAGGGAATTCTGGAGTCCAGGGGTTCAGAAGCCAGATTTAGGAGGGCAGAGGGGCACAGCGTCCAGGTGGACATGTCCCTGTCCCCTTGGCTCCCTTGGCCAGGGGATCCCATGACATAGAGGGGCGAGGATGGAGGAAAGCCAGAGTCTAAGGCTCGTGGCCAAGGGCAAAGGGCAGTGCTGGATGCACAGAACATCAAGTAATCTCTTATAAAAGCAATTACTAACCTAAGGGATAACAAAATGTTGTATAAGGAAGGAAATGTCATCATAGTTTTTTACTGTTAAAAAACATTTAAAATATAATCATTTTTTAATGTGGGCAGCTATGAATATGATTTATATAGTTATAAAAATGTAAACACTAAGTACTGATTTAGTCCCAAATTGTGTTTTCATGATTTTAAGAAGTTGGGAAGAGGGGAAAATGATGTGCAAGTTGGGGTTAAACTCTCTTAGCAGAATCACTAAGTAGTAACTTAAACCAAAATGATAAATAGCAATTTATGCATGTCACTTCAAAATTTGCAAGTAAATACCAGAAGATACAGTCAAAATGACTGAAAACATTTGCCTCTGTACAAGGGAATTAGAGATAATGAGAAGTAAGGAGATGCTGTCTACTGTTCAAAAGCTATTACAATTTGGCTTTTGATAAAATCAAAAGTAAATTGAAAATTACATTATTACTTTCATAAAATCAAAATTAAATTAAAAAAGAAGATAATTAGAAGGAAATACTGGGGGGAAATGAATGAGAAAAAATGAAGAGAAAATATAAAAACATCAAAAGGGAGGAACTCAAAATTTTTTAGAATAGAAAGAAATAAAAGGAAAAGGAAAAGAATGTACAGGTCCAACTTGCAGACATAATATTGAAAATTCCATTTTAGACACAGTGCACTATTCTGCAAAGCTTTCATGGATTTGTCATTCACTTATTTTATTGCCTTAACTTATTCCTCATAACATGCCTCTGAGTTGGCAAATGTTCAGGGTAAATAGAGTGCAGGGTGTGGAGGGAAGGGAGTTAATAACCAACGACAAATCTTTGTTACCTGAACACTTATCTCCCGCTGAGAGACAACCACATAAGTGGGAAAACATGAAAACACAAATGATAGACCCATAGAAATCCGTCTAAGTGAGATTAGAAATGAACTCGCATTCTGGAGGACTTCTGAGGCTTCAGGGAATCTGCAGTCTGAAAGATGCTTTATGGAAGTAATGGATTTTTCTGATGAATGAAGGAAGAAAAGACAGTTCTTGCATGGAGATAAAGAAGGCGATTTTTAGAAAAGAGTAAGATTGGCCAGGACAAGGTTGAAGGGGATAACAGGCAACTTATGCTGAAGGGACAGGACAGCCTGCCCACCTGACCCAGCTCTAACTTGCCCACGATAACCCTGACCAACCTGTGTGTCCAAGTCGACCCTCACCTTCCAATTCAAGCCCCATCTCCACATAAGCCACAAATGTCTTCCCTATTGGGAAAGACAACAATAATTTCTCTCCTCCTCACTGTTAGCTGAGGTCCTGTACCCTCATTTGGGGCACTTTTAAGATTTTCTGCCAGCTGTCCCGATCCAACTATTCCCTGGATTAGAAGGCCACCCAGAAAGAGCGTGGCCTTTGACAGTGAATTTGAGTTAGAATTCCTGCTTCATCTACTTACTACGGCAGTGGTACTGGGCAAGTTCACAGAACACCCAGAGCGTGTTTGCCCACCTGCAAACTGGGCATAATGAATGTGTAATTAGAAATGTCTTTGGAAGAATGGAGATAATGTATGTAAAGTACCTGTCAAAGAGCAGGTGTGCAAAACATGGTGGCTGCTGTTATTATTACCGAGATTATGGTTATTTACATAAGTATTCATTTCTCAATTAAACAACACATATCTTGAGAACAGCGACTTGTCTTTTTCCCTTCTTAGAATCATAGTGCCAGGCACATGGTGGATATTCTTGCATCTGTGTAGATTGATTAAGATAGGGTTGGCACCGTGTGTGTTTAGAGGAGAATCCTATACTACTAATAAAAGATGATGGGTTGGGGGGAGACCACTGAATCTAATCCTGACCCAGGAGCAGGGAAGGACACTTAGGTGTAGGTGATCTGACTATGTTGTGACACCCCTTTAATATGAGGAAGAGAAAAAAATGGGCAGAAGACCTAAATAGACATTTCTCCAGAGAAGGCATACAGATGGCCAAGAGGGACATGAAAAGATGCTCAACTTCACTAATTACGAGAGAAATGCAAATCAAAGCTAAAATGAGGTATCACCTCACACCTGTCAGAATGGCCATCATCAAAAATTTACAAACAATAAATGCTGGAGAGGGAGTGGAAAAAAGGGAACCTTCCTACACTGTTGGTGGGAATGTAAATTGGTGCAGCCTCTATGGAGAACAGTATGGAGGTTCCTTCAAAAACTAAAAACAGAGCTACCACGTGATCCTGCAATCCCACTCCTGGGCATATATCCAGAGAAAAACATGGTTTGAAAGGATACATGCACCCCAGTGTTCATTGCAGCACTGTTTACAACAGCCAAGACATGGAAGCAACCTAAATGTCCATATCAACAGATGAATGGATAAAGAAGATGTGGTACATATACACAATGGAATATTACTCAGCCATTAAAAAAATAAAATAATGCCATTTGCAGCAACATGGGTGGACCGGGAGATTATCATCCTAAGTGAAGGCAGTCAGACAGAGAAAGGCAAATATCATATGATATCACTTACATGCGAAATCTAAAAAAAATTATACAAATGAACTTATTTACAAAACAGAAACAGACCCACAGACTTAGAGAATGAACTTACGGTTACCAGGAGGGAAGCCGGGGGGAGATAGATTGGGAGTTTGGGATTGACATGTACACACTGCTATATTTAAAATAGATAACCGACAAAGAACCACTGTACAGCACAGGGAACTCTGCTCAATATTCTGTAATAACCTAAAGGGAAAAAGAGTTTGAAAAAGAATAGATACACGTACATGTACAACTGCATCACTTTGCTGTACACCTGAAACTAACACAACATTGTTAATCAACTATGTTCCTGTATAAAATAAATTTTTTTAAAAAAATGAGGAAGAGAAAAATGCCTTCACAAGTATCTGAAAAAATATTTCTTTCCAATGTGCACACAGGAATAAAATCATACAGAAAAGCTGAAACTTTTTAAGTCATAGTTGGAATTGGAACTACAAGTTCGATGTGCTTTAATTCAGTTTAAATCTTGAGGAACAACTAAATGCAGTGCTCTGAGAAAGTAGGTAATACATAGTTTTAACTTTAAAGAGATAAAATATTTATATTACAAATAATTCTAAAAGTGATTGGAAATTTTCTGTTCTATCCATTGATAAGCAGGAACGTAAAACGAGGCTCAGATATTAGACAGTAGAGCATTATCATGACAACAGAAACACGGTGCTGTTAGTACATACATGTTTATGCCCAACTTCTACCATATTTTAAATTGCCGGGATTTAAAGTTCCTTTGATTATTTCAAGATGAAATTTATTGCAATATATAGAAACAATGCTTTTTCGTCCTGCCCCACCCCCCTTTTTTTAACTAAAGAGAAAAACTTGGATTTCTTCCTTGAAGGGCTCTCTTTGAACTTCTCATGCTCTCTCCATCTAATAGTTTCCTCTACACAGACATACATGGCGGCGTATATTCATGTGTGTGAATTGTTCTCGCCTCCGGAACAAAGAGATCTCCTTTAGCTCACTTTTCTCTGATAGCCTGACTATTGTATTCATGAGAGTTGTCAAATCGAAAATCCGAAAATCCGTTAACTGAACTGAACACGCTCTTAGGGATTTCAAGTATTAAAAGATAAAAATCAGCATTTTTATGGCCACATTTATTATGTGGAGTGCAATCCTAAAGCATCGGGGGAAAAATGCCTTTGAAAGTATCTGAATGCCAAGTCTATTTTAAAAAGAACATCAGATTTGGAATTGCTAACCTAAATTCTTCTTCCTCCTTCACTTCAACAAATATCTGTTAGAGCGCTTATTTGTGTTAGGTGATATGCTTGTTGCTGCAAAGAATATAAAAATTAACAGGACCTGGCTTCTGTGATACATTATTCAATAGTCACAAAGACCTCCCGTCTCAGGAGACAGCTCCATTTGTAACGTGACTGGGCTGCGCCCCTCAACCGGAAATAAGAGTCTCTTTCTGTACCTCTTTAAACCAGGCTGGTCACATGACTTGCTTTGACAAATAGAATGTGGAGAAGTAACATGTAAGTTCCAGGGTCTAGGTCTCAAGAGACCCTGTAACTTTTGCCCTTTCTCTCTTGGAACCCTGTAACCACTATAGAAGCCCAAGATGAAAGACTGCTTGGAGACAGAGGTCCAGCTTTCCAGCTGTCACAACTGAACCCAATTCACAGCTGACCCTACAGCTGATGCAGGCATGTAAGTGAACCCAGGCAAAACCAGCAAAGAACTACACAGTCAAGCCACAGGATCATGAGAAATAATATATCGTTGTTTTAAGACACTAAATTTTGGTACAGTTTGCTATGCATAATAGACAGTAGATCCAAATTGATACTGGGAAATGGAGTTGTGCTGTACCAAAAACTTAAAACACGTGGCACTGGTTTTAGTTCTGGGTTGCAGGTGAAGGCTGAAAGGCAGTGAAACTGTTGTTAGCAAAGGCTGGAAGAGCAGTGAGGAAACTGCTATTAGAGACTGCAGAAAGCCAGTTTGTGTTATCGGTGATGGAACATTTGCAAGACCGTTTTCTGGGGTAATGCAGAGCACAGAAAATGTACCGAAAGAACTTGTGAATATGGCAAAAAGTTGAAAGTGTCAACTGGCACTTTTTGGTCATGTATGATAAATTATGTCAAAGGAGAGATGAACTAAAGAAGGAACTCTTCAGTATGAAAGACCCAGGATTTGTTGAGTTGGAAAATAAAATTAGTTCCTATTCTCAGTCTCTCCCGCTAGCAAACAATTCTCAGTGTAAGAGATGGCTTCAAAATAGAGACCAAATCAAGGCTGTGCCTGTTGGTACTTTGCTAAACCTCACAAAGCTTTAAAATGGCGCCCAATAAGCACTTCCGGCTAGACACTTTCTGCCTGCTTATCGTTGGGCATGACATGGAATGGGGCTTTCGTGTAAGTCCATGGTAAGGGTAGGAGGAGACAGGCTCTGTTTACAGATGATATGATACTATATATATTAAAGACTCCACCAAAAACCTGTTAGAACTAATCAACGAATTCAGTAAATTTGCAGGATACAAACTCCATATACAAAAATCAATTGCATTTCTATACACTAACAATGAACTATCAGAAAGAGAAATTAAGAAAACAATCCCATTTACAGTAGCAGCAAAAACAAACAGGAATAAATTTAACTAAGGAGGGGAAATATTTGTGCACTGGAATATAAAAGATGAAAGAAATTGAAGAAGACGCAAATAAATGGAAAGATATTCTATTCATGGATTAGAGTAATGTTTTTAAAATGTCCACACTACCAAAGCACTACCCGATCTACAGATTCAATGCAATCTCTAACAAAATTCCAATGGCATTTTTCACAGAACAAGAACAAACAATCCTACAGTTTGTAAGGAACCACAAAAGACCCCGAATAGCCAAAGAAATCATAAGTGAAAAGAACAAAACCAGAGGCATCACACTTCCTGGTTTCAAACTAATATTACAGAGCTATCACAATCAAGACAGTGTGGTTTTGGCATAAAACAGACACCAGAGAGAAAAAAACAGATACCTATGAAGAAACATCAGATTGACAATACACTTTTTTAAGGCAACCAAAATGCAATTAATTAATATCTTCAAAGTGTTTAGGGAAAACAATATTTAATTTAGATCCATATACCCAGTTAAAATATTATTTAAGAGTAAAGAAGAAATTACATTTTCGTACACACAAAGGTGGGCAAAGAGAGTTTACTAGCCACAGCTACTCACTTCAGCAAGAAGGAAATAAATTCACAAAGAGGAGTCATGTGCAAGATTCAACAATGAGGGCTTCCCTGGTGGTGCAGTGGTTAAAAATCCGCCTGCTAATGCAGGGGACACGAGTTCGAGACCCGGTCCGGGAAGATCCCACATGCCACGGAGCAACTAAGCTGGTGTGCCACAACTACTGAGACTGCACTCTAGAGCCCATGAGCCACAACTACTGAACCTGGGTGCCACAACTACTGAAGCCTATGAGCCCTAGAGCCCATGCTCCACAACAAGAGAAGCCACCGCAATGAGAAGCCCGCACACCGCAACAAAGAGTAGCCCCCGCTCGCCGCAACTAGAGAAAGCCCACGTGCAGCAACAAAGACCCAACGCAGCCAAAAATTAATTAATTAATTTAAAAAAGATTCAACAATGAGCAAAGAAATTGGTAAAACACCTTGGAAAATTTGAACAGGCATTAATTGTCAAGTGATAACAATAACTCTGGGGTTGAATACATGGTAGGACTAAAACAATAGATAGCAGTGATTTTAAATATGGGGAAGTTCAGAGAGAAGTTAGAGCTTTCTTAAATTGAGACCCAGAGTGTTTACGTGATTCGTCCAGGCTCAGGCAGCTAGTATGTGGTGGAGCTCTGACTCCCACTCAGGCAGTCCAGCCGCAGCTCTTGAGCTCTATATCATAGTGCTGCCCTGCTATCCAGTATAAGCCTGATTGTGTGTGTGTGTGTGTGTGTGTGTGTCTATGTGTGCAAAATGTACTTCAATTCTCAGTGTAAAAGTGGTTATAGCTCAGTGGGGGGATTGTGGATGATTTCCAATGTCCCAATACTTTACTGTCATGACTATCATCAGTGCTTACTCTTTTATTTTCCAGTTATATATATACATATGCATATGTATGTGTGTGTGTGTGTGTGTGTGTGTGTGTGTGTGTGTGTATGACTTTTTCAGATCCTATTCCATCGTAGGTTATTGCAAGATATTGAATATAGTTCCCTGTGCTCTGCCGTGGATCCTTGGTGTTTGTCTATTTCACGTATAACAGTAATGCTTCCTCTTACAGTCACACAGCCCTTCACGTTTAGGATAGAGCAACAGGCCCATTTGGCAGCCCTTCTGTAATACTATCCAAGTAGGGTCTTTGCTCCCCAGGGCATCACAGAACTATATGCACAGGGAAACCAGTAAATCGAATGTGGGGTTCTTAAACAACTTTTGGCTGTGAGCCTCTTGAGAATCTGATGGAAGCTGGGTACCTTCTATACGAAATGCACATGTGTCTAAAATTTCAGGAGATTTACAGATTCCCAGTGGCCAAATGTAGACCAAAAGTCTCTGCCCTCAGGTTCAGAAGGAGCCAGGTAAATGTGTCTCACTTACCCAGCAGCTGCAATTACTTAGACCACTGTGGAAAACAAGGAAGAAGGCATCTCCCACGTTTCTCCCCGGCTAAGGTGTCTGTGAGCTCATGAGGCTTTGCCAGTGTCCGTGTTCCTGTCCCCATCCCTGGGTGAACAGACCAAAGCAGTATAAATTTAAATCTATAAATATAAAACTTATATTTTGGTCATGGTGGTGGGGTCAGGGTCCTATGACACATGAGAAGGGGGTGGCAGCTCAAGTGAGGAGACCAAAGGGAGTGGGCCCAGGGACAATGCTCTTTGGATCCCCACTGCCTCAGAGTAGGTGTTCAGGAAAGACACAGGATGTAGTAAAAGATAAACAGAGAGCTAAGCTACTTTATGTTGCCCAGTATATTCTTGATGAGAGACAAAAGCTTGCATTTAATAGCTAGAAAAATCTAAACATAAAAATATAAAGGATAGTCACCACTTTGGTAAAAACAGGTTTAGTCCAAGTGTAAATGAAAACATAGGTCCTTTTCTGTTAGGCTGGGCCAATATTATAGAGAAGAAAGACACACAAGTCAGAGGGGGGTGTAGTATGTGAATCCAAGATGGGAAACACCTTGGAAGAAAAACTGCCCAGGTTTTCCATCTTGCACAGTTCCAGATAGAATCTGCGTCAGAAGGCGCTTCAGGCCCTGCCTGCTGGTGCGTTGGGCAGAACTGTATTTCTGAGCATACAGATGAGATGCCGTAAAGTTCATGCACTGCTGCAGCTCATTTACGTTATTTCTTGGGATTCCCCATAGATCTTCACCCAAAGCATACAATTCAACAAGCTCAGTTTTCTGGTTTCCTAATCCACAGAAAATGAGGAGAAAGGGTTTTGAAGCAAGCCCACTAACGATAGCCAATTAATAGCTAAGAGGAGAAAGGGGTACTAAAAACAAAACAAAAGAATTAGAAAGTGCACATAGCGTGGCAGTCTGGGCCATGTAGCGTGGGAACAAAGCCCATATGTTCCAAGAATCCTCATCACAATAGTTATTTCACAGCCCAGGGCGCGGTAACTTATATTTACTGTTGTCAACATTTGTCATTTTATTTATTTATTTATTTTTTGCGGTATGCGGGCCTCTCGCTGTTGTGGCCTCTCCCATTGCGGAGCACAGGCTCCAGACGCGCAGGCTCAGCGGCCGTGGCTCACGGGCCCAGCCGCTCCGCGGCACGTGGGATCTTCCCGGACCGGGGCACGAACCCACGTCCCCTGCATCGGCAGGCGGACTCTCAACCACTGCGCCACCAGGGAAGCCCCTCATTTCAAAAAAGTATTACACTATATTTGACAAGGGTAGGCAGTACATAATGCATTCTAAGGTGGTTTTTGTAAAAAAAACACAACTGTATAAAATAAAATTTTTAAATTGGCTTCTAAAAAGCAACCCTCAACTATCTGAAGATTTAACTTCTCTGGATAGGATACCCTCTTCCCTTACGAAGCTATAAGGTAAATGAGGCATTGCAGTATTATTCTGGGGGGGTTCACAGATCAAATATCAAACTGAAATACTCTAGCTGTGGTGGTGTGATCTACTAATCAATATGCATGCTATAAAAGTATATGATGGATTAACTCATCAGAAACGCATGAGGAAACGCGCGATCGACATCAGCCACACAAACCTGTCAGGCTGAGGAGGATCCAGAGTAGAAATAAGACGCCGCTCGCAAAGAATGAGACGGGGAGTCGGGTTTCCGCTCCCTGAGCTCTGCGGGGAAGGAAGTACCCTGGACAGTGGGCGCTTCTATAACACGGAACCTTCTCTCAACTCGGTCTTAATGCACAGTGACACGCACGGAATACAGAACGTAAGAACTGAGAGAAAACCACACAAGTCATCTACTTCCACATCCTTATTAGGCGAGGAAATCAGCACCTGAGCTCATCGCACAGTGGGTGGAGCCACCACGGACCCCGCAGTAGTGACTCCCGTCCCACGTCCTGGTTGCTCCTGCTGCTTCTAGGACATTCTCTGTCCCCATTACGTCATGCTGAGGATCACTGGGAAGGCGGTAGACAGAGCATCCTCATCTCTTCCTCCTTCATTCTCAAGTTCAACTGCACACAACTCCGGTCCCCTTAACAAGAATATTGTCATTGGGGAGAGTCTACAAAGAGCTCCTCCCCTCTGGACTTTCCAATGTTCCAAACTTCTCCCCGGCAGTCAAGAGGGAGGGCTACTCTGTACCTGTGGATACCAAGGAGAAAAAGACGCGGCCTCCTGCCTCCAGAAGCTTCCTGAAGCATGGAGAAGTGAGCAGCAAAGAAGATGAGTGTGACAGGCATTCAGGGAAGAGCAAAGGAAGAGGTCGGCGCTGCCCCAGCCGTGGACAAAGCTTCTTAGTGTGGAGAAGCTTTGAAAGAGGAGTAGGGCTTGATCTGGCCTCAAGCATAAAGCCCAGGTTCCTTGTGGCAAGCAAGGCCTTTCATTCCTGGCCTCTGCTTACCTCCTGAGCCACATCTCTCTCCATGTGAGCCCTTATAGTCTATGCTCAATGGGACCAACTGAGGCTCTTTCAACAAGGCTAGCTCTCTCTTCTTCCCTGGATCCCTGCACTCTGTGGTCTTTTTGCTTCAAAAGGCCCCCCTCATATTCCTCCCCTCTACCTGCTCAGTCGTCCCTCTCCTTCAAGTCAGATAATGGCTTCAGGAAAATTTCTCTGAGGCCCCAGCTTCCCAGTGGGTTAGATGCCTCTTGTCTGTGCTCCTGTAGGGCCCATGCTCACCTCATCATGGAAACGAAAACTAAATAGTAGGCACTAGGTAAGCAAAGGTGGGAAAGAGCTTCAATGAGTGAGGAGGGGGGAAGGGGGAGAGGAGGCTTACTCAGGTGGAAGATGTCCTTTGGATAAGGAAAGTAATGCCAGATTCTTAAGGTTTTCTATGGCAAAATGTGTGGCAAAGAGACTGAATCAGTTTTGTTAGGGAGCCCTTAAGGATTCCCGAGCAGGGAATTTGTAATAAATTGTGAGTAATCAGAGATTAGGTGACACAATCCCCAGAAGCAGACCCCAGACGTAACCGGGTATCATGAAGAAGGAGAAAGAGAAATACTCAGAATCAAACCACCAGCCAGTCTTGTGATTTTGTCCAGATTAAACACCTTCTATTTAAAATGAAGATAATAATTCACCTTCATAAATTGTGGGGAGGATTAAATTAACAACGTGGCACAGGAGATGCCCATTGCCTGGGAAGCATTACTAATATTAGCACACTCTTAGCCAGGAAGACACTGGGTGTTACTTGCGGCAGTGCCAGATTTGAAATTAGATTCGGAGACACTCAGCAGGGAGTATTAGAGATGGGGAAGAAATAGAGGCAAAGAGAAGAGAAAAATGATGAGAAACAAAAAGAGAATTTGCAAAGAAAAAACAACACATCACTTATAAACCCTCACAACAAAATTTACCTTCTCTTTATTTTCCTGTCTGATGCTATGTTTCTCAGTATAGTGGCAATAACTTCTGCTGCTTTATAGGACTCAGAATAAATGGCTTCTGAGCTTGATTTACAACCTCGGCAAAGTGTAGGCATTTAATCATCCCCAGCAGCTATTTAAGGTTCCGTATATCACCGTTCAGGAGCGGTTATCTAGGAACCATATAAGGGCAGGAGAGCTGGGCGCTGGTGCTAGGACTGAGGTTCAGGGCTCAGGCACTGGGGGGTTTCCTTGGAAGCTCTACAGTGTGTTTCTTGTAAAGGGATCAAAAGATGCTTCCCGGCTGATTGAGAACCGGGGAAAGCAGCGAACTGCCCAGAAGAGCTTCAGATCATATGAGAAAAGGCCCCATAGCTCACAATGCACTCGTTCAGGAAGTCAGCTACGCCCTTGAGAAAACCTCACACTGAACGCAGCACACAGACAGCGCCGTGATTAAAAACGCCCTTTCTCCGTGCCCTCTTTTACTACCGCTGGCCTTTTAAAGAGCAGACCCAGGCTGTGCCCCCCACTGGAGCAGCATTTCAAGTTGAGTAAGTAAGCAAAGCTCTGGGTCGGCTGCTTTATCCAGGCCACGCTCCAGGCAGGAGGAATTTATTCTTAAACCCTCAAATTTCCAGGCTTCAGAGGAGACTTCCTTATCTACAAAGTAATGAGTGTCATGTCTTTTAAACTCCTGGGTTTGTAAGTGAGAATTTGCGAGGAGCAGGTGGCCTGGAAAGATATGCTGTCAGTGAAAGCTTGCTCTCCTGGTTCCCCTCCTGCTGCAAGCCTGCCCGGCCTTTGTAACAATGTTACAGGAGCTGTGTGACATCCGACAGCTCCCTGAGGGGCAGCCACCCAGTTAGGCAGGAGCGTGCACTGCTGTGTTATCTCAGAGCAGAGACGCCACTGCTCTGCCTTCCATTCAGTCCACGTGGGAGATGCTTCTAACGGGCATGCTTTCAAGGACCTGAGCTCAATCGGAGGGGATGTTGACAGTGGGCAGAAAGCAGCTGAGCCCTGGACTAAGCAGAATTAGAGTGTGAGTGCTGAAGAATGTCTGACAAGGAGTTCTTATGGAGGAAGAGGGGGATTTAAAAGAAATATTTGAGGAACTATTTGACTAACCCACGTGGCGAGCCATACACTCATCCAGCAGGTTGAGGAAGCAGAGTAAACTCTTCTAGCTTCATTTCCGCATCAATCACCAGCTTTTTAGAAGCACGTAACAGAGCACGTCCATCTTATAAGGTCTTTAAACCGAATGAGAAATTGTATCTTGGGCATTTTACATTAGATCGACGTGGGAAAACCACCTGAATGATGGAAGAAAGGACATGGCTGTCTGTGTCAGACCCCTTCCTACCTAGCACCTCATTTAACCCTCACAGCTCTACCAAGGACACACGATTATTACCAGACAGTGAGGAAACCGAAGGTTAGAGGAGTTATGTATCTCGCCAAGGTCACAGAGCTGGTAAGCTGTGGAGCTGGGGTTCTGTTTGCCAACTGAAAGCTGACTCATCTTAGTGGAAGGAACAGGTAGGCAAAGATGACATTTTCGATCACTATCTTAGATCACACTCGTACTAGGACCACTTTCTGTGACATATTCCAAGCAGTATCCAGATTGGGCTGGGGTTTTTAAAAAGTCAAAGTTGTTTTTGTTGTTACTCTTATTATGACCAAATAATTAGGGTGGAGATTGGACAGGCTCTTCAACATTTGATTTGCCAGGTTTCTATGAGATTGGAGTACGTGGCAACAGGATTTCCCTGTTAAGCTATGAGAGTCTTTTCAAGTCTTTGGGACCTTGAGCGACCAAGAGAGACTTGCTCACTCATACCTTGCTGAGAGCCCTCCAGAGTGTCTGATCGAATGGCCCCCAAGTTTGGCAAATGGGTTCTAGTGGTGAGCTATACAGAACGGTATTTGAACTATGGAGTTAGGTCTGAGATCCAGCTCATTTTAGCCATGTACCAGCTGTGTGACCTTGGATGGGTCACCTAACCTCTCTGAGTCTCAATCTCATCACCTGCAAAATAAGGATATGAATAGTGACTACCTAAGAGCATTACTGCCTGCTGCAAGGTAAGCGCTCAACACTGTCTGATTTTGTGGTTGTAATACTCTCCTTCTCCTCGGTTCAACTTTGCCCATTGCCATGGTCACAACAATTGGAAAACTAATCACTCCCAGAACGATGCTGGGAATGTTTCTGTAGGAAGAACAGAGAGCTAGACCTTTTCCTGAACCTGCCTCGATAGGGCCTGGGACTGGGGAGGAGGGTTGCCTCATGGCCCTGGTGAGAAGCACAAAGTCCACCTGACTTGCCTCCCCCTTGGCTACCCAACATTCAGCACTGACATTTTGGAAATCTGGCCCCTCGTTCACAAGTTCTTATACTTAGGACAGTAAAACTGAACGAGGTGTAGACCCCCTGCTGCTTGTAAAAAGCTCTTTTATTTTCTTAGATTCCATATATATGTGTTAGCATACTGTATTTGTCTTTCTGACTTACTTCACTCTGTATGACAGACTCTAGGTCCATCCACCTCACTACAAATAACTCAGTTTCATGGCATGGCACAGGGAGATCAGCTTGGTGCTTTGTGACCACCTAGAGGGGTGGGATAGGGAGGGTGGGAGGGAGGGAGACGCAAGAGGGAAGGGATGTGGGGGTATATGTATAACTGATTCACTTTGTTATAAAGCAGAACCTAACACACCATTGTAAAGCAATTATACTCCAATAAATAAAGTTGTTAAAAAAAAAAAAAGCTCTTTTATGCTCTTGCCAAAGCTAAAGGTGAACCTCCATCAAGTGGCTTATTTATAGTCTGAAGACTTACATCCCACCCACTAGCTCAGGGTTTTACTCAGAAGAGAAAACCCACTTAATGCGCATCTCCCACCACCGTGCTGTCGAGACGCAGGCCACGCCAGCCCTTTGGAGGCTGCCACAGCTCAGCAATAACTGGTGACGTCTGAAGGAGCTGGATCGCCAGCATATCCTTTAGCTCCATCACGTCTGGCATGAGGCGACGAGGAGAAGCTGAACGCCTGTCCAGAAAAAAGTGTGAGTGGGAAAGCGCCCGTTCCCTGAGAGCAGATAGATCCTCGGTTGATTTCTTCGTTGCAAAGTAAACATGGCAGTGTCCTTGCTCTCAGAATTGTGACAGCAGGAAGGTCAAGTACCCTAGTATCATTCATCTTCCTGTCGTTTCACACCTGGAGGGACTGGGAGGGGGGGTGGGGGGGCTTGTGTGAGATGCCATTCTGGGATGCGGAGCTCCTTTGGACCTTCAGGAACTCACCCAGAGCTGGCCAACTCTAACTGTTCAGCGCGTCTCTGGAGTGCATGGAGGAACGAGTGAACCTTGGATTCATCCCGCTAAACAATAGCAAGTTTTACAGTAGATAATTACACTATAAAATGGTTAACAGGGCTTGTTTCCATACACTGAACGCTAATGGTGTGTCAAAGACTCCGCCAAGGTCTTCCCTGGTGGCGCAGTGGTTGAGAGTCCGCCTGCCGATGCAGGGGACACAGGTTCGTGCCCCGGTCCGGGAAGATCCCACATGCCGCGGAGCGGCTGGGCCCGTGAGCCATGGCCGCTGAGCCTGCGCGTCCGGAGCCTGTGCTCCGCAACGGGAGAGGCCACAACCGTGAGAGGCCCGCGTACCGCCAAAAAAAAAAGGCTCCGCCAAGTGCTTTGCCTATTATCTCGGATCCTCACAGCAACCTTAGCTAGGGTTACTGCCAGGTCCCATTTGAGAAAGCCGAAAACTGAAAGAGCTACATCACCCAGAGTCACATAGCTCACAAGTGGTAGCGCTGGGATTGAACCATACTCTTAATCACTGGCCCCTAACCTATGGACCCAGGTCTCGTAAGTACCACCTCGTGAGGAGTCAATAGACTGCACGTGGGCCCTAGTATTTTCTGCAGCCTGAATACATTACAGGCCCAGCTCTTATGTATAGTTATTTTTCAAGTGTTACGCTACTGCATTTAACAAAGTACTAACCACATAGTTAAAAAGAGACTAGCAAGTCTTGTCTGTTGTTCAGCACCCCACCCATCTTCTTATTTGCTCAAACTGAAGTGATGGGTCCCTCTCCACTCCCTTTCTTCCCACTCTTATTAGGGCCCTCCCCATTGAGCCTCCAGATTCATCTCAACTTCTGGTGCACGCAACTTGCAATGCTCATCCTTCACTGTCTGAGCCCCACGGGAACTCACGAGGAATGGCTTTGTTGTTTACACCGAGACACCCTGGGCTTCTTGGCTAGGAGAGGGGGCTGAAAGGAGGCTGTGAAAAATCTTGCATTTGGACCCCAGGGCTGCTCTGCCACTTAGCAACACACCAGTGATTCAGATTTTGATTGTAAGAAGCTCTGGAAGCTTTGAGTTCGGGGTAGGAATGAGACCATAGCTAGGGTTTCATGGGAAGGCATAGTCCTTCTATTCAGACAGACAGGAGAAGCATTTCATCTCTTTTATAGATTACCTACACACATAACATAGATCCTTGCAGGACTATGGTAGGAATTAGAAATTATATGTATCAAACACTTGGCACAAAGGCAATTAACAAAGGGTGTTGTTGACATTGATGTTAGGACGTTTTTAGACACGCCCCATCAGGGGTTCTCACAGTGGGTTCGGCTCCCCTAAGGGCTTTGGAAATATGAAGGTGGTCATTCAGGTGATGACGGCACCTGGGGCAGGGGATGCTAGACATTCCCAATGCTGGACACAGTCCTGCCCATTAAGAGCTAAGCAAATGCCAGTTGTGCTTCCTTTGAGAATCTCTGCTCTTAAATCTTAGATCCTCTCCACTGTGGTCGTCTTCATCTACACCCTTGTCTACCACCAGGAAATCCACTTCCAGCCTTTCAGAAGCTCCGTGGATATTCTGAAATATCTAATCACTCAGGAGCTGAGCAGTGAGCTCCAAGTGTCTTTGCAATGAGCTTGGAATTGGAAGCCTTGAGCCTCAAGTTTTTCCATTGATGAGTCATCATGCTCCGTGTTTAGAAAGTATCCTCTCCTCCCCAAACCTCTTCTTTGTTATTTGTAACTTAGTGATACTGAAACTCCTCAAATGGTTATGAGCATCACGTCAGAAAGCGTACGTGGAAATGCTTGGGAAGCATAAGGTCCTAACAGCTGTACAAAATTATACACTGTAATATAACTGACTAGGAACCAACTTAAGGCTCTTCCCTGGAGAAATCTGATTGGCCTGAGCAATGCTGTGCTGAGCCATATTGGAACGCAAAGCACAAGGAGAACTCAATAATTCTTATCCTGCCTTCTTGAAAATTTGGATATTCTGTTCATCAGGAAGTTTTGTTTGCGTTAATTTTGATTCTAAAAAATATTTTATGACAATGTTATTTCCTTTGATTAATGAAGTGTTTCGGTGCCCCCTTCAATTTTGCATCCCAAGCAAATGCACCAACCCCTCACCCTTGTCCCAGCCCTGGGGCTGAAGCCGTGGCTCAGGCTCCCTGATCTTCAATCCAGATGGTTGTGCTTCAGTGCAAATCTTTTGTCCCTGGTTCTGTATCCTGGGGAAAGAGAGCCTACAGGATTCATTGCCTTCTTATAATAACTCTGTATACTCGAAGGTAGTAATCAAGCTGTCCATCAGCTGCCTTTTCTCTCTGCTGAATTACCCTAACGTGGCTCTTCCTTAGAATGCCTCAGCCTCCTCAAAGAACCAACTTTGCAACTAATTTTCCACCTGGCTGCTGATTTTTTTTTTTTGCGGTACGCGGGCCTCTCACTGTTGTGGCCTCTCCCGTTGCGGAGCACAGGCTCCGGACGCGCAGGCTCAGTGGCCATGGCTCACGGGCCCAGCCGCTCCGCGGCACGTGGGATCTTCCCGGACCGGGGCACGAACCCGCGTCCCCTGCATCGGCAGGCGGACTCTCAACCACTGCGCCACCAGGGAAGCCCTGGCTGCTGATTTTTGAGCTTTCAGTTGTGGGAAAGAAACAATACACTGACAAAAGAATGTCCAGTGTAATTTTATATATTTTGATTTACAATGCATTTCCAATTGTTTTGTCCCCCATTAAAGTACTTGGGGACCAGCTGGTCTTGCACATGGCACCAACAGATACTATTGGAGTCTATTGTGGGGCTTGTATTACCTGGACTGCTCCCCGCCGATGCTTTTCTGATATCCTGAGACTATAGTAAACATAACAGGTAGGGACACTAAGACCAGGTGACTTCTTAGAGCCTGCCAGCCACAACTGAGCTACCATGGAGGACTTTGGAGCGTGGTGGCTTGGGGTCTTAGCTGTACTGTCTGTACTTTTCAGGAGGAGGCAAGTTAGTAATGGCATCAAATTCTGCTGCCCTTAGAAACAACATCTTGTGACCTGATATCCTAGACACTTGCCTGCTTTGAGGTTTTTTTCTTAAGAAAGAGCTGCCATTTATTGACTAGAGCTAATCTGTGATCATGGTCCTCCCCACTTCACAGGTGAGAAACTGAGGATAATAAGAATTTAAGCAACTTGCTCAGGATCCCATAGCTGGTTAGGAGGCGGCTGGAATTTGAAGCTGGCCATCTGGCTTCAGAGTTTGTGCATTTAATCACTAGCCTATTCTGCCCCTTGGACACCATCAACTAGAGTACTTGGGGTTAATCCTTGCAACAGCTCCACATGCCAGGTACTAGATCCATTTCCATTTGATAATACTGAGGCTCCAGAAAGTAAAATAACCTGACCAATTTTTAGCTGTTTTGTTAACTGAGCAAAATCCAGAAAAAAATAGACGAGTTCTTCTGTGCTCACATTTTCCCCTTGGTGGGAAGGGCATTCCTGGGCAAATCAGGCTGTGTGGCCCCATGCAAGTATGCAACTCATAAAGAAACAAGAAATAGACGTATTTTTTATCAGATATTAGGGGACAAGTCGGGAATTCTTGCCAATGTTGTTAGGAATTTAGGTGAAAAAGATCAAAAGGCTCATTGAACAAGAGTGTTTCCTTAGGTCTCCGTTACACACCAGGCTCCGGAGCTGAAATGTACACTCTACTGAACCTGGAGGTGCCAGGTTCATTGTGTGAATGAGTAGATGGGTGCTGATGTAATCTAACTCGTTTCGGTCCAGCCCGGCAGCCTCAGGAAAGACAGAAGTCGGCTGAGGAGGCCAGTTTGTGCTCGGAGGCTCCTGTGCTCTGTGGGCACACCTAGCCCTGCACACGCCCCTGGAGGGTGGCACTTCTCATCACTCACTGTTCTGGGCTCTTACTCAGGCTGTCTGGGTCTAGATGAATGAGATTTACGTCGTTTTAATAAATATTAATAACCATTTTAATCTCAGTAAACCTTTTATATAAGGCGTTCAAATCACTTTCCAGTCATCTCGGGCTCCCCACGAGAGTCAAGTAATCATTCTGCAAAGCTGTACTAACTCTTCAGCCCTTCAGGGTTCCATTAGGCTAGGTCTGTGTGACAGGGAACACTTCTGGGGAGAAAGCTAACAACTGCTGAGGATGGGCGAGGGGCAGCTCACACTCGTCGGCCCTCTGCTGTTCTCAAATATTGTACGCCTGTCTCTATTTTTAACTTATTTACCATCTGTGCTCTATTATATTTGTAGTGGGAGGTTTAATAGTGTTTGCGATAATACTAGAAGCTAACATTAGTTGTTCACCATGGGCCAGGCAATGCGCTGTGTACCTTAAATGCCTTGTTTCATTCAGTCCTCCCAACTACATCATTAGATAACCATCAAGAGGTTGCTTGTCCCAGGTCATATAACCAGTAAATCACATGACAGCATCCAGGTTCAAATTGAGGTTTGTTTGCTTCTAATCATCTTTGGCTATCAGTAAGATGGCCTTATCGTTCACCTTCTTGTTAAAGCCAAAGTGGTTTGGAACAAATAGTATTCTACAATTTGAAACAAACGGCCTCAAGCAGACCCAGCTTTGGGAGGGGTAAGAGGGGTGGAAGAAAGAGATTGTGTGTGTGTGTGTGTGTGTGTGTGTGTGTGTGTGTGTGAGTGAGAGAGAGAGAAGAAAGGATTACTTCAAAGAACCTAGTGAATCAGGAGCCTATAAAGTGAATTTTGAAATCCCTCTCCATCCATAGGATCAGGCTGAATGAGCTTCACATTCATGAGCCATTAGAGCTAGAAGATATCTCAGGGATTACCTAGTTCAAGCTTTTTATTTTACACCTGAGGAAACTGAGGACCAGAGACGTGAAGTAACTCTTTCAAGGTTATCTTAATCATAAAGATTTGAATTATTCCCTTAAAGGCTTGTTTCTTCTTGCTTCTTAACACATTTTGAGGTACATACAGACCAAAGACTAATACAAAACAAGATATTTCATGATGATTTATCTCCTCCTGCGTCAATCATCGCTTACTGGTGTTCTGTGCGTCATCCGTCTTAGCAGATACAAGTTCTCCAACACGTTCAGCCAAGCCCAAATGAACTCAGCATGACCATTCCCCAGAATCATCACATTTTTCTGTTTCGAAATCCAAAATGTTCATGTGCCCTTTTCGAGAGGACAGCTGTTCCCTCTAGTTTAAGACTCACGTCCTGTGTTGATGGTTTACGTCTCAAAAGGAATTCTCCTGTGGTAGATGGGAGTTAGCTGTCTATGTGTTTGCACCATAACTGGACAGTGGGTGGCCCAAGGGGTTGTTTGCTGGAGGGACCTTGTATTTTCATCGTGTTCATCATGTCCTTGTGCTTTGGCACAAGCCCTGGCACAAAGTCTACAGTTGTCACATGTTTGTTGAGTGGATGATATATGCGAGAATGTAAAGACCTGGAAATCTTTCTCATCAGTAGAGCATTGTAACAAGAGGCTCATCCTTAATGCTTATGGAATAACAGAACAGAGGCATAGCAGGGCAGCCCAGGCCTAGGTGCAGACCTGAACAATCTCTAGACTGAGAGCGTTAAAACATTCAAATACCTTTTCAGGGTTAGATTGCTCTATTCCAGTTTATCAGCCAGAAAACAGCCAGTGGTCCCTAAGGTGTCCCATACTAATCACCATTTTTAGGAGGAGGAATAGTCATATGAGGCACTAAAGGGGCGCCCTAGAAATTCCTTTTAATTATATTTGGGGGAGGGGCTCTTTGGTATATTTTTAAAGTTAAACATATGTTTCCCCAAACACCATAATTTCAGTATGATCCCCCTGTGAGAGCTCAAGCCACAGGTGAAGTTTTGGAGATTAATTCATGCATTCTTTTGCATTCAACATTTATTGCCTATTGGACCATGTGCCCAAGAGATAAATAGGAAAAAGTCACAGTCTCCTGCTCTTAAGGAACCTGCAGTCTTGGGAGGAGGGATAAGAAAGAACACACAAGCAAACACGCAATTACAGTAAAGCTAGGTTAAGATAACTTGCTCTCAAGTCAACCCCACTCTGTATTTCACTAGATGTGTGACACTGAATGAGTTCCTTAACTTCTCAAGACCTTGTGTCATCAAATGTAAAATAGGGATCATAGGAACACCCATCATGCAAAGTTCTTGAGTGGATTAAATGAGATAATATATGTACATAGAAATGCGTAGCAGAGTATGTGGTATGTTTTCAAAAATATTAACTAAAATAACAGTGGTTCTTATACTCCAACTGTAACTACTTTAACGGAAATATGTGAGCAGAGGAAGGCACCTCACTGAAACAGGTTGGGATGGAAGGTAGGTAAAGACTACCTTCCCGAAGAACCATAGAGATAGGTGTGAGTCAGTAGGCAGGTTATGTCCAAGATGGTTGGACTTGGCATAAGAAATGGTTGATCCCTCCCTTAAGTAGCTGGTGGGGCAAGTCCAGGGGCTTGGAGGCATGTTGAAACCTCAGCTATTTAAGACAAGGCTTACACTTCCAACCAGAGAGCATGAAAAAGGGCAGAGGGTGAAGAAGAGCAGGAGATGCAGAAGGTGGATCATACAGAGCTTTACTTTACTTGGAAGACCCTGCAGGTCACTGAAGAATTTTAATGAGAGGAGCGACGTCACGGAATTTTGGAAGGGTTACTCTGATGATGGTAAAGACTACAATGGCTCAGAGGAGACTAGACCAGAGGCAGGGACTCCAGTCAGGAGGCTGTCTCAGTGATGCAGGTGAGAAAATAATGAGAAATTACACTAGGGCAGTAGCCATGGGGGCAAAGAGAGTGAAGAGATTTGAGGTGGTTTTAAGAAGAAAGGGGTAGCACTTGGCAATTAATTGGATGTGAGCAGCAAGGGCAAAGGAGTGGTCCAGGAAGACACCCAGATTTCTGGCTCAAGAGACTGGAGGGATGGAAGAGCGGGGAGAGTGGGAAAGATGCTGCACTCACTTGGGACATGTTGAGTTTGCGGTTCTTTATAGGACTTTGCGGGAGAAATGGCTGGCAGGCATTTGGATGGGAAGGTCTGGCACGCAGAAGAAAGGTCAGATACTAAAGTCATGGAGAGGATCCAAGAAATTAGTTCATGTGTTAAAAACACTTGACTTAAAGCCATCTACTGAATCCATTTTTGTTGTTGTTAAAGATGAGAACCCTAAAGACAGAATATATGGTTCTCCTAGAAGACCAGATTTTAATTTTATTAAAACAAATGACCCACTTTGATGAATAGAATAACTTCTGAGGTCTCTTACAATTCTAAAACTGTGATTCTTTTGTTCCAAAACATTGCTGTGGATCTGTAATCACCTATTGATGACAGTAAAAGACCTGTGGCCTTAAAATTCTCTTTGTGGACGTGTAGAATATATACTTTTAAATAAGAGCCCGTGACCTGTAAAGGCATACAGCCCCAAACATGCAGTGACAATGCTTATGAAAAAGAAAAAAACAAATAAAGACACTATCTACATTTACCTACTCTGATCCCAATTGGCTGCAAACAGCAGAAGAATCTTCCTGCCATAGTGATCGCGGTTTTCCAGCACTCCAGGGAACCCATCGATGAGGGCCCTCTTAATGCCAGGATCATCAGCCTTGAAGTTTTTGAACATGTCCAGGTTTAGCTGGCGGTACTGGAAGTACTGGGCCAGGAGTCTAAAGGCATCTGCTTGGTGAAACTTCCTGGCTCGGAGGAATCTCAGGATGAAGGCATCATCTGTGCGTAAAAATCCAATGTCAGGCCTGGTGATGACCATGTCCCTGACTTGCTGGATATCCTGGTGTAAAACGTCTGGGTTTTCATTCAGTTCTAGGCGAGCTTTCTCTATAGTCTCTGGGCTGAGTCCAGCCTGTAAATGGGTCATCTTGGCCAAATCTCCTTTCCAAGTGCTTAATTTCTGATATTTGGGAAGAAAAGAGACTGGTCCCATTCACGTGATGGTCTGCTGAAATTGTGGCCCATTCAACAGTTTTTTTTTCTACCAAGCTGCCACGGAAACAGACAAATAGAGGGTCTTCTTTCTGTTCCTGGAAAGCAGTAGGACATTCAGGTCCTATGTGGTGGCGGCCATCCCAAAGAGAAGCAAAAGCGAGGCCATTGCTTACTGCAAAACAAATGCACACAAGAGACACAAACAGAGATGATACAAAGAAAGTCTGGGTAAGTTAACTGGAACTCAGAAAAGCAGTATATTATGCTGCAGGTCTGATCAGAAGAATAAAGGGTATATTTTCTTTAAAAGAGGATACTTGGCCTAATTTTATTATTGACAACTTCAGTGTGTAATATGCAAGTATTTGCAATACGTTTAGGAAGTTTTTAGTTACATTGACTAGTTAACATGATAGCGTATGGTCAGATTAGTAATAGATTGCTTTTTTATGAATCACCCAAGAAGAGAGAAAAATCCTCCTCTGTTACCGCCTGCTTTATGGGGCCATTCACAGGCTTCCTATCCAGAGACATTATGGCCTCCCATTAGCTTCTTTTCTCCGTTTCTTTCACAGAAATATGCCCTCCCCCACCTGTTTTAAAGGCAGCCATTTGCAGCTTAACAATAAAAAGGGACTTTTAAAAGTCACCCTATTTTCACCCCACAGTACCTAATTACTCAAAACTAAACTCAGTAAACCGGAGCAGGGAGGAAAGGACAGGCTTATGGCTGGAAGTTTGACCTTCAGTCATCAAATTCAACAGCAGTGAGAAAGGGTCTCATGTGCGGACATTTACAAGTGGTTTTACTATTCTACTAAAGACAAAGGGACTTGAGGACTTCCCTGGTGGCGCAGTGGTTAAGAATCCGCCTGGCCAATGCAGGGGGCACAGGTTTGAGCCCTGGCCCGGGAAGATCCCACATGCCGTGGAGCAACTAAGCCCGTGTGCCACAACTACTGGGCCCGCATGCCACAGGTACTGAAGCCCGTGTGCCTAGAGCCTGTGCTCCACAACAAGAAAAGCCGCAACAATGAGAAGCCCGTGCACCACACAAAGACCCAACACAGCCAAAAATATAAATAAATAATAAATAAATTTATTTTTTTAAAAACAAAAGGCAGGGCTTCCCTGGTGGCGCAATGGTTGAGAGTCCGCCTGCCGATGCAGGGGACACGGGTTTGTGCCCCGGTCCGGGAGGATCCCACATGCCGCGGAGCGGCTGGGCCCGTGAGCCATGGCCACTGAGCCTGCGTGTCCGGAGCCTGTGCTCCGCAACGGGAGAGGCCACAACAGTGAGAGGTCCACGTAACGCAAAAAAAAAAAAAAAAAAAAAAAACAAAAGGCAAGGGGACTTGAAACTCTTGGTTGTCTCCCTGGACCTAACCCAATATCCATATGGACTTAAAAGTCATTTTTTCGTATAACTTTTCTGTTGTCCTGAGATATTATTTTACTTATGATAATGATTGTTTTTTGTTTGTTTTGTTTTTCCCTTGGTGAAATAAATTTATTTATTTTTTATTTATTTTTTATTGAAGTATGGTTGAATTATAATGTAGTGGTAATTACTACTGTACAGCAAAGTGACTCCATCATACATATACACATAGTCTTTTTCATATTCTTTTCCATTATGGTGTATCACAGGATACTGAATATAGTTCCCTGTGCTCTACAGTAAGACCTTGTTGTTTTTCCATGCTATATATACTAGTTTGCATCTGCTAATCCCACACTCCCAATCCAACCCTCGCCCACCCACCTCCCCCTTGACAACCACCAGTTTATTCTCTATGTCTCTGATTCTCTTTGTTTCACAGCTAGGTTCATTTGTGTCATATTTTAGATTCCACATATAAGTGATATCATATGGTATTTGTCTTTCTCTTTCTGACTTGCAATCCCAATCCTGGGCATATATCCAGACAAAACTATAAGTCAAAAAGATACACGCACCCCTATGTTCATAGCAGCACTATTCACAATAGCCAAGACATGGAAACAACCTAAATGTCCATCGACAAATGAATGGGTAAAGAAGATGTGGCCCATATATACAATGGAATATTACTCAGCCATAGAAAAGAATGAAATAATGCCATTTGCAGCAACATGGATGCAACTAGAGATAATCATACTAAATGATTGAGTGTTTTAATCCCCTTGGATTTTTCTACCTAAATGGTATACAGACAAATGCTCATATTATTTGCGTCTTTAATATAAGTGTTTAAGCTCTCTCAGACATTGGTTTGGTCTAACTTAGAAGTTCTAAAAATCAGAACATATTAGGTTTAAAAAAACTTGCAGGCATGCATTTTTTTCCTAGCTTTCCTAGATCAAACAGTATATGCAATAAGAGGCAGAATATTTACTTCCAACCTAATTATTAATGCCATATCGTACAAAATAATTTTAAAGACAAAAATGATTCTTTTACTTAATTTAGGACTAGCAGTAATTTCTTCAGGGAGACAGTCACCTCACACATTTCTGCTTTATATTGCCTTTGTGATATGGAGGAGATGAACTAGTTATCAGTTCAGGTAACTAGTATTCATTTTCAAGAATGAATATAGAATAGTAAAAATTTTTTATTTACAGAATGCTGGTCTTGTAAACTAATTTGTAAAAAAGTAGCACTTAGCTCTGTAATGTGTGAAAATAAGAAGTATCACGGAGTCTTGATTCTCACTGATTCTTAAGGACTTAGAATAGTAAAGGAAAACAGTGCAATGCACTAGTCCCAGGATTGGAAGAATCTTTAAAATCCGTCTAGTTCGACATCCATCTGATTTTTAAATTCCCTCTCTATTAGCCTCACCACACCGCTTCAAAATTCATCTCTATCTTTGATTGCTCTCACCAACCAATGACCAGGATGATCGTATCATTTATTATCCAAATTTAGGCACCAGGGGTCACTAATAACAATAATGCTCAACAACAGGCATAAATGGGGACATTTGCAAGCAGACCCAGACAGATGGTCATTCTACTAGTGAATGACCTTTCTGCTGCTACCTCCAATAGACACATTTTGGTAACCTATTATGGGCGACCCCATCAGCAGTTGATATTGATGGCTTCATCCTTCTTAAAGCTCTCCCATTTTCCCGCTCTTTTCTGTGATTCCATATACCCTATTTCTCTCCTAACCTCTATCCATTCCTGTTCCATCTTCTTCTGTGCTCACCACGTCCATATGCTTCTGTGCTCACCACGTCCAGGATCCAACCGTGACTTAACCACCTGCGTGTGGATAACTTCAGTCTATAGCTGTCTCCTGATCTTCAGGCTTACTTACACATCCCAGTTGCTCACTGATCACCCCCACTTAGATGTCCCCTAGACGCCACAAACGCAGTGTGTTCAAAACTGAACTAATCGTAGTTCCTTATCCTGAATCTGCGCATCCACCTCCGTCTCTTACTGACTGACATCATCTCTGTGTAGTTTCCCACGCTAGAAGCCTGGGAGTCAACTATTATTCCACCTTCTCCCTTACCGCCCACATCCAGGCAATCACTTCCGTAATATTTCTTAAATCTTCCCTGTTCTTTCCATCCATTTTCACTGTCTTTGTTTAGACCGCGTCTCCACTCATCTGTTTAGTTCTGCAGCATTCTCCCTATGGTGCCCTTGCGAGCAACCTTGCCCTTTTCTTGTCCATTCTCTGTACCGCAGTTGAAATCTGCTCATGTCACTGCTTGATTGACAGTGATCAATAGCTTCCAGTTGTCCTAGGATGAAATATAAAACTCTGTGACATGGTTTCCAAGACTCTTCATCATCTGGTCCCTATCTGTCTCTCCAGATTCACCCTCCAGCCATGCAGCCACACCGAGACACCTGTAGTTTCTTCTCTCTTCTCTGGGCCTTGGCAAAAGATGCTCCCTCTGTCTAGAAAAACCACTGATTAACTCCTCTTTCCCCTTCAGGAGTCATCTTGGAGATCATTTTCTCCAGGAACCCTCCCTTACCTTCAGAGGTCACAGGGAGCCCTCCAGCCCTGACCACACCACATTTTATTGCCATGTTCCTCTCTCCCCTCTCACTCTGAACTCCTTGCACAGAATCTCATTAATTACCTGGATCTTACTCATCTGCGTATTGCCAGCACAGTGCCCGGCACACAGAGGGTCCGTGCCATGAGCAGAGCCACTCTGTTGTGTTCACTGCCTATTCTCAGTGCCTGGAACTGTGCCTACACTGAGTAGGTGCCATATACCTACGTACATAGAGAACCAATTAATAAAGTAGGCAAAATGTTGTTTTAACAAGTAAGTGGTTTTGCCTTCTGTTTGGGTACCTCTAGGACTGTCTTCCTTAAATGAGGGTGTGGCAGCTGCCGTTTAATTTCCTTCCTCATCTACAAAGTCGTTTGTTCCTAGAAGAAGTTAGCCTAGGCACACTGTACTTCAGATCATTGCCTCTTTGAAGCATGCTGGGTGCTATTCACGGTTCCAGCCATGGCACAGCACGCTCAGAGCACAAGGCATAGCGAAGGCTCGTCCCTGGCAGAATATTTAAAGCTGCTGGGAGCAAGTTACTTATCTTGCAGTTCAGGGAACTCAACAATGTTTCCAAGATAAATTACTGTGAGTTCAAGGGGAGAGTTGAGGTTGCATTTTTCATGGCCCACTCCCACACATAGTTATGCCTCCAGTCTATAACCTCTGAAGTAAATTGGTCTCAGTCTGTATCTTCGTTCTGTGCTCAGCACACAGTGGAAGCTGCCGGGGAGAATACCCAAGCCAGGGCCACTGGGTTCCATACTCGGGATGAAATAGACATTTTCCATTAAAGGCGAATCCTTCATTTCAGAAGTCTGAATAGACTGCTACTAAAAATAACAGCTTCAATTGATAAGACTTAAGGCACTAAAAATGCTGTGCTATACAAGAATGTTCTCCAGATGTAGCATTTTCAACTGTAACTTTTTTTGTTCACATGAAGGATTTGGTTCTCATTCAACTTTTCTGAATTGGTCAAACAAGTATAAAGGATACATTGGACTAGGTATCACCTGAAGAAGTAGGAGCAGTTTCTGTCCTGGTGGTAATAAGAATTGCTTCAATTTGTTATTTATTATAACTGTATTTATTATGTCCCAGGCACTTGCATACTCTTTTTTATATAGTATATTATTTAATCCTTAGAACAACTATATGAGATGAGTATATTATTGTCCCCATTTTTCAGCTGAGGAAACAGGCACAGGAGATGGTAAATGACTTTCCCTAGGTTACACAGTTACCAAGAGTCAGAAGGGGGTTTAAGCTTAAGTAATATTTCTGCTGTCCCATGTTCTTTATGACTGTGCTATTCCATCCTTATATGTAGCAGAGAGGTTCTAGTATTTACCACTTAAGACCTATGTGACCTTCAGCAAGTTACCATCCCTGCCAGAACCTCACTCTCCTTCCCTAAAATTCCATCCAAATTCACTATTCTGTAAGCCTAAACGTGCCTAAGGGGTCAACAGACATTTTTAGGGTGGCCTAACGCCATACCTCACAAATGTCCAGTTACCATCTTGTCCTCATATTTCATCAGCGGATGGCTGGAACTATTTAAAATCTACCTACATATGACTTTTCCGGCTATCGTTGATTTTTGCTCTGCCTTTACGTATTTTCCTATGGCTAAAATGACAAATCCGAGGCCCTGCCATTCTACTTGAAGGATGACATGTCGGCATGCCTAGTAGAGTTCCAAGCATAGCCTGGGCATCAAAATGTGCTTGATAATCCAAGGGGGCACTTTAGGCAGGTTCCTATGTGCCTCGGAAACTCTTTCTTCCACTGCTGGTTGGGTCCGAAATGATCATTTATTTAGAGATTGTTTCAAATACATGAAGAGTAACTCATTACACTCTCTGGGGAGCCCAGGGTAGAAGCTTACTTCCATTTCTAATCCATGCTTTTTCTAATGAACTAGAAATTTAGGTAGTGGTATTTTTGTGTGAGGGGGAGGAAAGAAGAGTCTCCACGTCATGACATTTGAAATCATGGCATCCATAGATTCCAGATTCATACTTCATCTCAAATTTACATTAGAAAAAATACGTATTTGTGTATTTCCTCATATGGAATTCAATCTTAAGAAAGTGTATTTGCACACGCAGACTTATAAACACATACCCTAGTCTTTATGAACCAAGGGGTCTAGGTGGAAAAATCATTTCAGAAAGTATAATAATTCAAATGAAATCTATTTTGGTTATTTTATAATCTATTATTCTCATTTATTTCATTATCCTTAGAAACACACATTAAATATAGGATAACAATCAGAATAATAGTAACCGTGTCTTATCTACAAATATGTACATATGTGTATCATTATTTCAAAGCATTTTACATCAATTATCTTTTTTCATCATTACAATGATTCTGCAATAGGTAGAATAAAGATGATTCCCTGGGAGATGCTGAGAATCATGTGAAATAATGTAGGTTAAAGTGCTTTGAAAATGAAAAGCTCCAGTTTACATTTACTGTAATATTTTTGTTGATATCATACTTCTGTTGTCTCCAGGTAGATAAAAGGATGTTGAAGCCTAGAACAGCTAAGCACCAGGCATTAAGTTAGATAATGAGCTAGTGTTAAAAGTGAGGGAAAAAACAGACAAGTATTTGTGACTACTTGTTACGTGCCTCGGGCTTTGGTATTATATAGTCTAATCTCCACACTAACCTTTAAAGCTCGGTTATTACTTATTAGATAAAAGGATAAATCTGAGATTTAGATAGATTAAGTATAGGTGGAAGAGCAAAGATTCATACCCAAACCTGCCTGACTCAAAGCCTGTGTTCTGTCCATTGCCCTACCTTGCCTCTCAGAATAGGTGCTTTCTCTTTACCAGCCTGGGTATCAGTGCTCTCAGACTCACTCACACAGCAAGCACAGACCTACACCCCATCAATCCTAAGGAAGAACATTTAAGGGATGTAAAATTGGCTAAATTTGGGAGGAAAGAGTATATTGTTGTCATGACCAGAAAGATGAAATCTGTAAATCCTAAATATTGTTTGAAACATAAGAACATCAATAACTAATGAACAATACCTCAAATATTTATTGCTTCTGAATGTTCTTGATAATACAAAGAACAATTTTAAATACACATCAATTTAAATTAACACAGATACAAAATGAGAAACTATACCTATATTTGTTTCATGGGTTTCTTTTATAAGAAAAAGATGGAGAATGAATCTCAGTGATAAAACTTTCCACATGGAAGTCTAATCAACTACCTCAGCCATCAGTAAGTGTGAAAGATGTGTTTCAAAATTTTAAATGTATATTGAATTAGGTTAACCCTTATGGCTCTTCACCTTTCTAAAATCTCACTTCTAATTTTTTAACTGAATATGTATTTCCCCCTAGGAGTGCTGAAAGGGACTTTTACACTGAATGAAATAAAAATAGATGCTGCTGATATATCAAAACTAAAATCAAAAGTCACAGTGAGCAAAAATCTTTTTTTAAGTACAATTCTATTTGAAATCTTTCCTGAAAGGTGATATGCTCCCTTACTGCCAGTGGAGCCTATATTTAAATCTCAGAGGTCGGTTGATTACAATATTCTATGATGCTGACCAGAAAGGAATCTTATTTCCAAGTGATGAATTTGAGATTGACCATTAGGGTTTGTAGGACTCTCTGCATAAGTACTGGCAAGGGGACATAAGCCTCGTGAGTAACAAATTGAACTCCAATCCATTGGCTTTCTATCAAACGTTAGCCAACTTGCAGATATGAGCTATCTATACCCGGGGCAGGGAGAATAGTCTAGAAGGATAAAGGGGAGACCTTTAATCATCTGAAAGTGTAGTGTGGCCAGAATTTAGCCCCTGGCTCATGGTCAACTTTCTGTTGCCTTTAGCTCAGTGGTAGCCCAGGGCTTGCCCTTGCCACATAAACATTCATTGTATAGACTCCCTTGGCTCCCTTTAAAATAGCAACTGAAGGGCTTCGCTGGTGGCGCAGTGGTTGAGAGTCCGCCTGCCGATTCAGGGGACGCGGGTTCATGCCCCGGTCTGGGAAGATCCCACGTGGCGCGGAGCGGCTGGGCCCGTGAGCCATGGCCGCTGAGCCTGCGCGTCCGGAGCCTGTGCTCCGCAACGGGAGAGGCCACAGCAGGGAGAGGCCCGCGTACTGCAAAAAAAAAAAAAAAAGAAGGCACGTGTTCTTTGCCGTTACTTCTCAAAGTATATGGTCCATGGCTGAGCAGCATCCGCAGCTCCTGGAGCTTGTTGGGGTCTCAGATGTCAGGACCCACCCAGACGTGCTGAATGGTTAGCAGAATCCCCGGTCAATTTGGATGCCCATTAATGTTTGAGAAGCACTGACCTAAAGGATTGATAATCAAAGGGGTTGAGAAGGTGGGTTAATTACCCCTGAATTCAGAGCTCACTCTGTCTGCGGACAGCAGCGCTACTTTGTCCAAGAGGAGAGTAAAAGCACTCCCAGTGTGCTTTTGGAGCACTGACACTTCCTTCTGGAGCACTGACACTCATAAAAGATCACCTCATTAATTGTTCTCAAACATGCTGGCATGCTCTATATACCAACCAAAAGCAATGAAGGGAGGAAGGAGGAAGGAAGCAAGTGAAAGCAAGAGAGAGGGAGAGAGAAAAGGAAAGAGAGACAGATCTTACATGTTTAGTTTGATTTATTTTGTCCACACATAAGACTAGATGTCTTTTATTTATAGAGCCTGGGACTGGAGTTCCCAAGTGCCATTTCCAGGCCCACGGATTCTCTCTTATTCCCTCCAAAACTACAAACTAGTGAACACTGAGTACACTATGTACTTGACACACATACAGGTGTGGAACTTTACGTAAGACATGTCAGCAATAACACAGGCTGAACTGACATGATGTTATTCTAAGGAGAGTAGATGGAGAGAGGTCTGAACGATACCTACAAATTGGAGATGTGGCTAAAAGTGTCCAGAAGACAAGAGTGGATCATCTCAGACACATATGGGGAAAACCCTACTGGCTCAGCAGTCAGGAAGAAGAAAGCTCACAGAGAATTGAGCCCCCCGCACAGAAACTTTCATGTGATAGCAGGTCTGTAAAGGGGGAGAATAGGGTTACCCAGCCAGAGACAAGATGATAAGGGGCTGTGGGAATCAGCAGAAATAGTGGCGAATAATGAACTTATTAACTGAATAAATGAAAGCTTTTTTATGGAGAGGAGAGTGACCAGTTGATTTCTGCATCCATGAAGAATCAAGCCAAAGAAGATAAACCTTCCATTAAGCTAAGAAAAACTTAGATTGAAAAATAACCACAGTTTTCTCTAGAGAGATGTACACTTGGGGCTGACAGTGGAGGCTACAGTCTTAGAGTAATACTGTGGATCTTCTCCTGAAATTTAGTCCAGTAAATAAACAACTGGATAAAATGAACAATAATCAAAACAATAAAATATTGGGAGAAAGATGTAATGGGGGAAAGATCCCTCTTAGCTTAAGGGGTATTTCTGGGCTGATTGCATGCGGCCAAATTTCATACTTTGTGTACCCATTCTGCTGTGTTACGTCCTCTGGGTCACCATTTAACGGGAAAGCAGAGAAGATCCAAGTCAGCCTGGATCCATTTACTAAGGATGCCTCTGCTGGGGAAATGTGTAAAATCGTGAATAGGCTTCTCAGGGTTACTAAGGTGTCCCTTTGTGAAACCTGCAGAAGTGAAAAGACACCACCAATTCTGGAGTTCTAGATTCCCCCATTTGGGAATGAATGACCTTCCAGCTTGATACTCCATGATTCTAAATGATGCACCTCTCTGGGAACATGTCTACAAAAATGTTATGATGCCACTCTGCTGGAAAGTGCGTTTTCTGTTCACCTTTAAATCCATCATAAAAATGAGAAAGTTCTGTTATTGAAAATATGGAAAAAGCAAAATATCCCTTAATAGAAAAAACAAAAGGGGAAGCCAGGATAGTGGCACTTTAGAAAAATTAATGAGCTCAGTATAATATCTTAGTCAAAGAAAAGCATTGCTTCTGAGACAGATGCCTGTAAATCTCATGGAAGCAGCATTGTTTTGAAATTTCCCCAGCCACAGGAAATCGTATGAGGCACAGGAAGACGTAGCATTGAAGGCACTACATTCCTGGCCTGAGTTTCTAGTTCAAGCAGCTAGAACTGGCAGTATATACATTTTTAAAATTTGTCTGGGCTGAACCGGTCTTTGCAGACAGATAAGGGAGTTTTAAGAATCTGGTTGCTTGGGGACTTGAGAAGTCCAGTTTACTGTGGATATTACCAATCTAAGGACAATATATAGATGACCAGATTTCCTTCCTCTCTAAAATCCATTTCACCAGGTATTTTCACTAGTTTTCTTGGTTTGAATTCAAAAGTGAGTGAATTTTAGATGCAGATAGAATTAATTCATAGCAGTAAATAACTTTTGACAAAATGCTACTATTCCTCATTCAAGAAGAGTATTTGATGTGAATTTTTCCTCAAAACTTCTTCCAGCAGTTCCTTGTTTGTGACTATTTTTTTTTTTTGACAATGCCTCTGATAATGAGCAAGCTGATTTAGACAAAACTTGCTTCTTTTTCTTTTTAAAGAGGCAGAATAAATGTACAACGGGGATTTTTTAATCAACCTTTTCTGTGCTTTGGTTTAAACTTGGTTGTTACATGTGACTGACATTATCCCCATATGAAATTATAATCCATCTCATTTTTAATAAAGATGTTGATTTTATGAAAAACAATTTGCTAAAAACTCCAGCATTTTGCTGTTTGGTAACAATTGATTAAATGAGTACCCACGAAAAGATTTTTATTTATGACAGGCTCGGGCACTTATTTTCTGAGGTTTGTTAGCTCTTATAAAACAGATGATCCTGGCTAAATCAAAGAGGTGCTATGACTTGTGTTTGTACCCTCAAGATATCTGAAGACCCTAACTTCCTTTCAGCTGAGATAGAAAATCTTAGAACTCTAAAAGCAGAACCTGGTAGAACACAGTTACATAAAATGCCTTTTCCATTTTTTTCCCCACTCTATTACCCTTTACTATTATAGAAAAATGGTGTTATCGCCTGATTACTGAGAAAGCACACAGAAATCTCGCCTTCCAAATCCGAGTCAGTCCTTGACTAGGATGAACAAAGCCAGGCCATCTGCTCTGAATATCATTACTACTTTGGCCATTTGGGCAAGGGATCTATCTTCTCTGCTTCAAAGGGAGGTTTTAGATTGGAAAATTGAAATTAAATAAGTAGACAGGAAGAGACATTTGGACAAATAACACTTTCCAAAGAGAGCCCTATTTGTTAGGTTCTTATCATCATGATCATTTTAATTTTCATTCTGGACACAGAGTTAACCTTTGGGGTCTCCATTTTACAAAACATTTCAGTAAAAAACTTAATTCCAGAGTTTCTGCAATAAACGCTTAGGAAGGAAAACCAGCCTGTGGGTGAATATGAGTCATCAATCACCCCCCCTCCGCCGCTTCCTGGTGGCTCTCCACTGGGAAACCAGGAACATGGATTGAGTTTATACAGCTATTTCACCGGAATAATACTATACCGCAGGCCATGTTAATTTCCTGAGCTAAACAGTCCCTAATCTGCTGAAAGGCAGCTGGCTAACTGCTGGTGTCTGGCAAGTGCCCCATCTGTCCCCCTGCCCAGGGTCTCTCTCTACTGTCTTCACTTTCCCGTTCTCTCAAGCAGGCGTCTCTCTTTGTTTTCAGGGGTGTAGTCCACCTGAACTTTCCTTTCTATGCCTGAAAACTTGGGCTCTTTTCCTCTATCCTGCGGACCTGCGGCTTTGTCTAAGTGACAAGGCACAGTTGTGTTGACTGTAGTTACGACGCTGGTGATGGTGGAGATCATGACGGTGATGGTGGAGATGGGGGGCTGATGGTGTAAGGAGCGCAGGCTGAGCGGGCGCCGGGGGGGGGGGGGGGGGAGGATGGACCACGGAGGCGGTGGAGAGTGGGGTGCGAGAGGGATGGAGTGAGCAGGGATTGCAGATGGGAGCTGTCCACGCACCGAAGTGCTGAAACGCCGCAGCCATGGCATCACAAGAGCGGAGAAAGGCGGGGAGGCGCTGCAAATATAGAAGGGAGAAAAAAGGCAACAAATACCTTCACACGGCCGCCCAGCCTTGCTTTGGGAATGTGTTTCTGCAGGTGTCCTCGTTGCTGAGCTGAGTGGGTGAGATCCCCTATTCTGGCAGGTTCGGGCTCAGATTTCTCTAGAAAGCTGTGAATGAGAGCCCTGGCTCTTAGGGGCTGTGATTTTGGTAGGAGGCGTGTGCGCCCGAGACTCTGTCCTTCTGTATGGAGCCTGGCTTTCCCCTGGGTCCTAAATGCCTCCGCAACGTTGGTTTTCCTCGGTTCCGTCAAGACAATACTAAGAATTATTGTAATTTTGTAACATCTGGGACAAAAAGTATTTACTTACCATTACCCCCCGACAGACACATTTTAAAAAGAAAACCTTTTAAACAGATTAATGCAAGCGCTGAAACAAGACTCGTGTGTGTGTGTGTGTGTGTGTGTGTGTGTGTGTAAATTTAACAGATGAGAAAGTATCACAAACCTATAGGGGAAAGGATGGATTATTTCATTAACAAATGGTGGTAAGAAAACAAACGATTTGAAAAAGGCTCAAATTAAAGCCCCATCGTACCAAATTAATTCCACCTAGATTAAAGAGCTAAATAAGAAAGTAAAATAAAATTTAGAAAAACAACTAGAAGAACATAAGAAATATGGTTACTGATTTCAGCATAGGGAAGGCTTTCTAAGCACCAGAGGAATAGAAGCAATCATCAAGAAAAAAGGGCAATAAGTTTGAGTGCATAAGAATACTTCTGAATGTAAAAATGTCGTTAACAATGTAAATATAAATGACCACTTGGAAAAAATTGCAACACATATATGATTCATACATAGAATATCTCATATATCAAAAGAAATACACTATCAGCCCAAGGGGAAAAAAAAGACAAGCACATGACAAAGAATTCACTAAAGAAAGGTGAATGCGTTATAAACCTATTTTTTTTTAAATCAACCTCTCCCGTAAAGAGATACGTAATTTAAAATAGTGGATTTTGGCTGAGGGTTTAAATCTACTTAATATCTCATGTTGTTGAGATAACGGTGAGGAAGTGTAACCTTTCTATAGATCTATTTTGCAACATACATTGAGTCATAATATACATACATGTAGACCCAATAATTCCACTTTATGCACCTTATCCTGGGGATATAATCAGATATGCAGATAAGGATTTATGTACATAAATTTAATTTATAGGACCATAGAAACTGTCAAAAATAATGCAAGAATCACATTTGTGTATATAGCCTATAACATTTACAGCTATTAAAAACATATTTTTGAAGACTACTATAGACAAAGAAACATGCTCACAAAGTGGTAAGTGAAGAAAAAGCAAGATAGCAGATACAGTACCCCCCATTATAAAGTTTTCATATTTACTAATAAAAAAAGAAACATTAAATATTTTAATGCAGTCTTTTTATCATATATTTCACAGAGCCTTTAAAATTGTCAGAATTCTTCCAACGCTGACGTAGCATTATGTGTTTATTTACTTATCTGTATATTATCTCTCTCTCCAATAGAATGTAAGCGCCACGTGGTAGAAAATTTGTCTCTTCTGTTCAGGACTGCTTCCCCATCACCTAGAAGAATGCCTGAATGTCACAGAAGTTCAATAAATATTTGAGAAATAGAAAAATGAATGAATGAATGAATGACATAACCCCCCCACATACCGATATTTTTTAAAACATTTTATAAAGCTATGAATTTCATATAAAAAGTTATCCAAAAAGGTATAATACACCAAAACGACGTGAGGTTGCCACTGAGTTTCGATCACATATCAGCTTAAAGGGACATCTTCAAAAGTATAACTAATCATGGACATGACTTGCAAAGTAGCACTAAATGGGAACTTTTTAGGAGAGAAAAGTTTTCTCTAATTAATTTGCAGTCTAATACTGTTCACTTCTTCTTGATCATGATCCCTTTAAAAGCTTTGTAGACTTTCCTTTCTTCTCAGATGTTAATGTTAATTATTCTGCTTCTCTTCCTCCTTTCATCAATTTTATAACCAGTAATAGAACTATAAACCAAGACCAAGACATAGTGTTTCATTAGCCTATGATATAAAAAGACTTTTTCAAAGTTTCAAATGAATTTGGCTACCTTTGCTCAGCCTCTGTTCTCTTTCAGTTTTTTTCCACTGTCCATTGTGACTTCTGAATGACATCAGTGATAACCTAGCCAAGTTTTATTTGTATTTGTAGAAACAAAAATCATATATATGTGTGTGTGTGTGTGTGTGTGTGTGGTATGTGTACTCTCCTTCCCGAGAAATCTTTATAGAAGAAAACTCTCCCCACTTGTATGAGGCTGAGACATAAACCCAGAGTGTTCCTGCCTGATGGAGTGATAGGACCTACAGAGATGGGCAGAGTAACCACGAAAGCTACTGGCTGCCAGAATATAGTCTTATATTCTGAAAGTTCTAAAAAAGTTTTAAAATTTACTTGCACTGATCAGAGTGAAAAAAAATAGTTGTTTTTTTAAAAAACCTCACTTTTATTTATGATTAGAACAGATATACTCACTATATTACAAGATTTACTTCTTCGCAAAGTGCCAGTGAAAGTATACCATTTCACTTTGTATTTAAGGATATTATCCTTGTATTGTTTATCATAATACCATTCTACACTGCTTAAAATTTCTGTGTAAGAAAAACTGCCCTTTACCGAGTAGATGTGTCTTCACTGTGTTGGATCTTTTTGTTTCCAGGATCCAGATTATCTTTGCTCAGAGCCTTTGCTTGATAACTGTTAACCAGAGGCTTCTGTGATGGGTTTCTCTTCTTTCCTCACCCTGATTGAAATTGTTCTGATACTTGGCACGCTCTACTTACCCTCCATTTCAGCTTCTTGTATTTCTCAGCCGCCTACATATTTGTTTGCAGGGTTCCTCCATATCCCATTTGTGTATAAGTAGCCAATGCCAAGGGTTCAAGTGTAGTCTGCCCATCTGCTCAGAAGCATCTTTCCTGGTCCCTGACCTCGTGCCTGACATACCTAAGTCAGTTAACTCATTTCCATACTGCCTTAAAGGACCCTGTTAATGTTGGATTTGCTGTGGTCTAGGTTCGGTTCATGGGAAGGTGCTTTCCGTGGCTGGCTAGCGACCGATGAAGGTTGTATCCATGTGGGAGTGCACTAAAGTCTAAGAGTCCAGGCAGATGGGATAATACCCAGAGAAATCTTGATATTTATAAGAGGGATGTTAGGATGATATTACAATGGTAAAATAGCACATTTCTAGACAATTGGATGTTTAAGGACTGGGTAATATATAAAGACTAAGGTCAAATTGCAAAAGTAAAAATACTTTACTTAGCCATAAGGATAATTCATTCTCCTTACGTATGTTTTGTAATGTACATCTCAATTTATTTATTTATTTTTATAAATTTATTTATTTATGTATGGCTGCACAGGGTCTTCGTTGCAGCACACGGGCTTTCTCTAGTTGCGGCGAGCAGGGGCTACTCTTCATTTTGGTGCGCGGGCATCTCATTGCGGTGGCTTCTCTTGTTGCAGAGCACGGGCTCTAGGCACACGGGCTTCAGTGGTTGTGGCTCGAAGGCTCTAGAGTGCAGGCTCAGTAGTTGTGGTGCACGGGCTTCGTTGCTCCGTGGCATGTAGGCTCTTCCCAGACCAGGGCTCGAACCCATGTCTCCTGCATTGGCAGGCGGATACTTAACCACTGCGCCACCAGGGAAGCCCTCAATTTATTATTATAAGAGATTGTCACTGATATTTTTACTATCTAATATGCATGCCCATGTTGAAGTTTTAGAGTTTGTATTAGTCAGGATAGGCTAGGTAATGCTGAAAGGACAAATGAACTCTACAGTGCCAGTGGCTTCCCACAGCAGTGTCTTCTTCCTTGTTTATACTTGTTTGGGGGCTGGGGGGAAGAGGAGCTGTGTCGCATCTAGTCACCTAAGGGCCAGGTGAGGAATTGGCACAGCAGGGAAGAACAATGCGTGGAGAACTTAGACCTGCTTGAAAGTAACACACATCTTTTCTGCTCACAGCCCATTGGCCAGAACAAGTCACATGGCCCTGCCTGTATAAAAGGGAGCTGGGAAATGTGTACAAGCACAGGGATATTTGATGAGCAGTCAATATTTATACAACAGTCTACCCTTGTGGTTACCAAAAATGTCTTAACTCACATAGAACATACTCAACGCATCTCCGAAGATTAATTTATTCACTACATCTAGCTTCAAGTTTCAGATCTCTAGGTTTTAAGGAGTTGTCTTATCCAGATGTGATCCTCTGTCCTAAAGATGTATTAAAATGCAAATAATTTGCAACCCATCTGCCAACATACCCAACATGTAACAGTAAGAGAGGGACAGGGTAACCACAACAAACACTCCCGTTTAGAAGGGGAAGGATGGGAGGATACCTGGCAGTCACTGAGCCCAGTAATTCTGAAATCACACTGAACGGGTGCGGCCAAGACCTCCTACACTGGGGTTTAGAGGGTTTTTTTGATTAGAGTCTTACTCTGGTCTCTGGGAAAAGCTTCTTATTCCTTTGTTCTCTGTGACGCCTGGTACCACATCTGAAAGATTGCTGTTTTTTCCATTATACACCTTGGCCGCATCCAAAATGGGAATTACAGAATATGCCCTTAGTTGAAATTGAATTTCCAATTTTAGTTTCAATTTCTGTTTCACTTGGGTCACAGCAAACATCCAGTTCTTTGAGTAGCAGTATGCACTCAAGAAACCACACGACCACATAGTTAAATATTTATAAATTCCAGCATTTATTTCCTCCAAAGTCTAAATGAGTAAGCAAGCTAAAAAGGTGGTAAAGTGGTTTACAAACTGTGTCTCTGAATTGGTCAGTTTTTCTCTGTCTTGACCACTACCAGATATCTTCTGCTTGTTGCCATTTCAAGGGTTCTTGGAGAGATTCAGGGAACCAATGTCACAGGTTGCTCCATCACTGCTGTGGCAGGTTGGGTGTATCTTCCAACTGGGACCTGGATGGTATCGATATACCTCACATTCCATTGATTCAAGGTTACAACATTCAGTGTTGCATCCTTAAACTGGAGTGTTCATAGATCATTGTATTCTAATCTGTCCTGGGCAAGGTGACCATATGCTCATCAAAGTATCCCATTTCCTTTGGAGTGACGCGGGAAAACTTAAGATCAAATTAAGTTCACATCCAGTCAATTTTGCATGTAAGGCAGGTGTGAGCAAGTGTTTACAAACAGGATGAGGCATCCTTTACAATATTTTGGAAGATATATACTTCACCCTCCTTAGGGGATACAGCTTTCCAGACCATTACCTTCCATAGGGGTACGAGGGGGGCACACAAGTTATTTCAGTTCTCTAAGGCTCATGAATTTTTTATTCCAAGTTCATAGGTTTTTTGAAAGTATCATTCTCTGAATAGTTTAGAGGTGCATTGTCTGTCTGGCTTAATCGGTTTCATATTATAATATCCACAGTATAGTTCTTTGGAGACATAGACTTCAGAGCTGCTGTATTTATTTGCTTTTTTACCCCCTCAATATATTTTTTACCTCTCAGTATATTTGAGCCTCTCTGGAGTAGTAAGTGGTAAAGCCAGATCCTTTATCTGATCTTTTTCGGGAAAAAGTCTAAACCATTGAGAGGTTTTAAGTAACCATGAAGTAACATCCTTAATCTGATTCTTGCCAAAAATATCTGTTTTAATGGACTTTTCCTCAAGTTCTTTCTTAATTTTAACTCTTTCTTTGGGAGTAAAAATCAATCAGCTATTCCAACATGGTAAAGTGTTGGATTTCTAGAAGTCTCTATTTCCTTGTATTTCTACTTATAAAACCAGTCATCCTTTTCTTTCTCTCTTTACTATCTTGTAAAACACAACAAATAATAACCAAGACATTCTACCACAAACACTTTGTTTTTCACTCACTTTCCCCTAGAAATGTGAGTTCTTTAAATATGCAAACTTACTAAGTTATTGCAGTGACAGTTTTGCCAAATGTTTTTACCACTGCATAACACGGGTTATGCTCCTTACCTTGGATATAAGACTCCTAACCACATATTGCCAACCATTAAGTCAACACTACACAATTTATTTTTTAATACAGCACTTCACTTCCAGGAGATGGTAGGCTATGCTTCAGTGATAAGTAAATTCAAAGATCTCAGAGTCTTCATACAACACAATCTGATTTCTCATGCTGGAGGCTCAGGGCTGGTTGACAGGCAGACGGGATGCAGGGGAGATTGAAGGGCTCTGCTCCTCAAAGTCAGACTTAGGGAAGTCCCATCATCTGGAAGGCCATCATGACAGGAAGAACGAGTCCATGAGAATTCACATTTACTCTTCCTGCTCTGACCTAGAAGTGACATGTGTCATTTCTACTCATAGCCCATGGACCAGAATAAGTTGTCTGCTCCTACTTGAATGCATGGAGCTGGGAACAAGGGAGAGAGTAGTTGATGCACAGTAGGATTTAATAGGGAAGTGCAAGCCTAAGCTCATGTCCATGCTTGAGAGACTAAAAACAAAGACCTAACAATGCATCATTACACTCTGATACTCATCGGAGGGAATCATCACGCAGGATCAAACAGTAGGAAGTGCTCAAGGTTGGAAATTCTTGACAGAAAGAGTAAAGTAATTCAACCTGTAGAGAATGTCTACTATGTTTCAAACAAGGAAGCATAACCACTGCTATCAGAATTACTACTTTCTATGACTGGAAAACAAAAGAACTCAGTAATCAACATCAGTGTGATTGAAGAAAGAGCATGAGATTTGGAGTTCAAAGGCTTTGGTTCAAGTCTCTGCTTCTTACTAGCTGTGGGATCTCAGGCGAATTACTATAGTAAACACAGGTTTTCTGTCTGGACTATATACCTTTGTAGAAACTCCTCTTCCCCCACTATCTAAAATTCCTGTCCAGACCATGACATGGGCGGACACGTGACAATTTGATTAATTGTTGCTGTAAAGTGCCACAATGGGTAAACAAAGTAGGAGGAAATGAAGCCCATGAGAGTTTGAAAACCTCTGGAGAGTATATCATTTTGTGGCATCGCTGGCGGCAGATCTCCTGCCCCCGCCCCTCTTCCCGTTCGCCCTCAACAATGTTTTAGATCCTCTTCATCCTTCCAAGCCCGTCTCTTCCACAAAGCTTCGCCGGAGACCGGGCTCCCGGCATTGCTGTGATAGGCTTCCCGGCATTGCCGTGAGCTGGGTGGACGGTGCCATGACTCTGGTTCTAGTCTTTTTAAGTACTGGGAAGACTCAGAGAAGAAAGGTCTAACCTGAGAGGCAATATCTTGAGACCATTTATTGTCTTCCAGAGGGAAAGGAGCTCAAGCAGGAAAGTCACAGTTTGGTGACTTCAGACTGTCTCAAGACTGTCTGCTCCTTGGGGTCAAAATGGATGTCGAATTCATCTTTGTTTCCCAAGGCACCTGGCACAGGGAGAAGTCATCCAGAGAGTCATGAGGACACTCAGGCAGCCTCTGGAGAGGCCCGTGTGGGAAGAAACTGAGGCCTCCCATGAGCTACAAGCACCACCTTCCCAGCCTGTGACTGCACCACCTTGGAAGCAGATCTTCCAGCTCCAGTCACTTCTGATGACTGTGGCCCTGGTGACATCTCGGCCGTAGCCTCATGGGATGCCCTGGGCCAGAATCACCCGGCTGAGCAGTTCCCAGATTAATGAACTTCACAAACAATATCATGATGGTTATGGAGTTTCCTGTACATAAGAATGGCCTGGGGACTTTCCTGGTGGCACAGTGGTTAAGAATCAGCCTGCCGGTGTAGGGGACACGGGTTTGAGCCCTTGTCTTGGAAGATCCCACATGCCTTGGAGCAACTAAGCCTGTGCGCCACAACTACTGAGCCTGCGCTCTAGAGCCCGCGAGCCACAACTACTGAAGCCCACGTGCCTAGAGCCCATGCTCCACAACGAGGAGTCATCGCAATGAGAAGCCCCCGCAGTGAGAAGCCCGCACACCTCAATGAAGAGTAGCCCCCACTCGCCACAACTAGAGAAAGCCCGTATGCAGCAATGAAGACCCAACACAGCCAAAAATATAAATTAATTAATTAATTAATTTTTAAAAAAGAATGGCCTGGAAGAGAGTGGCGTCTATATTAAGGCTTTCTGCAGATGCTTGCATCCATGTCATCAGAGCCTCCTTGCCTTCATGGGGCTCCGGTTGTAATATATGTTGTCCATGTTGCCACAAAGCAGCCTAAAGCTTCCCATGACTTTACACCAGCATATGAGGCTGAGAATGTTTGGAAATGTGCCCAGGGTGCCAGCTATGACAGCAGAGTAGAAAGAGGATCCCTGGATTTCACAGGCAGACGTACCAGACTTGGTGCTGTACCCTTTTCTCAAGCTTACCACTGCGTGTGGACTGCTTTTGAATCCTTTTCTGAGGATGACACTGCCAATCCCGTGTGCACTACAGATGCAGGAATCGTATTCAAGGACTGTTAGTTGGACTGTGTTTTATATTGGTTTCACTGACCATATCCCATCAGACAATGGTACCAATTTTAAAGCAGAAAGTACCCTGCTGTAGGGAACTTCACATGACGTTCCATGGACCATTCACTCCCTGAGTCACACCAGGGAGTTAGGTGTCGCTGAAAGATGGCTTGGATTCTCAAAGAAAAAGCGTGAAAAGCAATGGAGAGTCGATGCTCAGCTTCTAGTGGAGGTCATGGTTAAATCTGTCAGGCTGAGCTCTAAGGTGGCATTTCCCCAGCAAGTACCTCTCATTTAAGTAGAATGTTTAATTATGAGATTGAGGAAAGGAGGAGGAGATCCAGATTCAGAATTCTGAAGGAAATGACTACTGGGCTGTTAACTCCTTCTGTATTAGTCAGGGTTCTCCAGAGAAACATTACCAATAGGTTATACATGTATATACACACATACATACTTATATCTGTATCTATATCTATGTATCTATCTCTGTCTCTATCTCTATATGTATACTTCGCGGCCTTCAGCTGAGCAGGAGTGGGGGCAATGCACGTCCACACCCCTCCTACGTCACCACTGCCGGAGCCCTTGACCTCAGTCCCTGACAATGTCACTCTCTGTCCGGGGTGGTGTAACCAACTGCTGCTCTGGGGATGGAAATGTCACGCTTGCGCATGTTTTCTGTGTGTGTCTGCATGTTGTAATTGGGCAAATAAGTGCTCACTCCAAACTAGTGGTATATTTCTCGAAGTTTTATACTATTTTTGTGATACTGAAGTATTTGCTTTAATTCTAAATAAAAATTTATATTTAAGAAAAAAAAGAAAACCTATGGAAAGAGAGTCCTATGGGTCGCATTTCCTGTTCCAAGGTTTTGATTCCCAAAACTCTTCCCTCAACTGTTTGAGCCACATGAACTAGCCCATCAAGTTCATTTGAATGGAATTTGAATTTTCATCTTTGCTATTAAGTAGTTCTGGTTAATCCTACTGATTTCTTTGAAAGAGTTTGAGGAGACCTTTCTACTCAGACCATCATTTCTCTATGAAACCTGGTCCTATGAGAAATGTCTGCTTTCCTGAAAATTGGCCCCCTTAGTGAATGCCCAACCTTAGGAGGAGAAGATAAGAAGTCCTAGTGAGTTTAACTGGCATTGCCCGTACTAGGATTTGCCTATGAGACGTCTTACCATTTAGCCAGATTACTTTGGGGAATCCCAAACTTCTCCACACACGTCTCCTCTTTGTTAGGGCAAAAGTAAGCAGTTGAGTATTAGAAATTATACACCTTAATTCCCACCAAACCTCTGCAAAATGTAAGTGTCTTTTAGAGAGAGGTTATTCATTATGTCATAATAACTATGTGTTAGTGTCTTTCACATTGCAAGGAATAGATCCACACTTCATTTACTTCATCAGGTGGGAGCTTATTATAAGTGTACACAGTTTATAATAATAATAATAGCTAAAATTTATTAAGCTTTTCCTATATTATAAGCAATGCAGTAAGGAGTTTACAAGCAATATGTCACTGAATCCTCACAGCAATCCCATGACGGGGTTATTTTACTGCCCTCTTTTTACCAGGGAAACTGAGTCACCGAGAGTTTAAGTACACGGTTGAATTATTTGGGCAGCTGGGGGCACAACCCATGTCTGTTCCCAAGCCCAATGCTCTTAACCACTCTTCTATGGTACTATGTGAATCCCACAAGAATTGGGGGATGGGGCCTCCTGGAGAACTAAAAAGTGTCATATCTCAGTGTCGCCCTTGTGGTCTCTTAAGCGGCTTCTCTCTTGGCTTCTCCATCCACTCCCCCTGCTTCTACCAGTCGCTTCTTTCTCTCTTCTCCTTTTTATCTCATGACTTCTGCTACTTATACCTTATGCCTACTGAGATTTTCTCTGTGTGTTGCATTCAAACTTTCATAGAACCACAATCTGACTGGCTTAGTCATTATCAATTGAGGAGTGTCCTCTCAGGTAAAATTCTTTCATAGGCAGCATGATAAGCTGTCCCATTGCTAGCCGCCTTTTGCTCAGGACCAGCCCTGTTCTAATTGGTCGTGGCCAGGGTGATGGCGGGGTGACATAATTGTAATGGAACACACATAGATACTCTTCTCAAAGGAGAACATGAAAGGTGTTCAGAACTTCATGGCTTATTAGTTATTTGTTGCTACATGTTCGTGTACATCTTTGCAAGTTTTAGTAACTAAAAAATAGGCAAACCAGTCACTTATTTGGCAAGTTTCTCAGGGTTTGCAATGTAGGATCAGTATGTTTTTAGGAGTGGAATATCATAAATGTCTGGAGTCAGGAGAGCAGGTGGGAATTACAGGGGATCAGTGGATGCCTTGGAGAGACAGGATGCAGCAAGAGGACCTTGAATATCCAGTGGGATGGGGTTGGGAGTATGGCAGACACGCAGAAAGGGATGAACTAGTAAATGGAAGGACACCCTTGCATTAGTCTGCTGGGGCTAATAACAGGGTATCCCAGACTGGGTAGCTTAAACAACAGACATTCATTTTCCCACAGTTCTGGAGGCTGGAAGTCTGAGATCAAGATGTCTGCAGGGTTGGTTTCTGGTGAGGCCTCTCTCCTTGGCTGCAGACAACTGCCTTCTCGCTACTTCCATGCACATTTGTAGTCTCTTTCTCTTCTTATAAGGACCCCAGTCCTACCAGATTAGAACCCTATCCTTGTGACCTCATTTAACACTATCTCCATGAAGGCTCTATCTTCAGTACAATCATAGGCGGGTAGAGCTTCAACATATGAATTTAGGGGGAGATACATTTCGGTTGGTAACACCACCAAACTCTTTCCCTTACCCTTTGGGTCATGAACAGCCCTGCACTCACCCTACTCATTCTTATACAGTCCAACAATTCATGCCTTATTTCAGAAGTGAAGGAAGAACCACATTTCTTTGATGTTTTCTAGAAATTTTTTTAATGATGCTGTTTATTCTGCTCAAAAGAAACTGTTTAGAATAAATGGACAAATCCAAGTCTCTGGGTTTAGTCTGGGGAGCCTTTCAAGGAGAGCCTTTCTAGTTGTCTCCAAGACTGAAAAGCACATGCATGTCTCAAGCGAGGTTTAATGAAAGAAGACTGAAATGTACATGTGCATGTTGGTCATAAATAACTGCTTATGAGGCAAGAGTATTTTAAAGTATGTGATAAAAATTACTCCAAAACCTCTATTTTTTGAAATCTTATATTTGCAAATAAGGGGCTTTGTTGCCATTAGTGAAGGTGCAGGGAAATTCATCCCTAGTGTCTTTAAGAAATACCTTAAAAAAAAAAGAAGAAATACCTTAAAGTATTTTTACTTTAAAATGTGATATTCATTAATGCAGATGTTTAATGATCTTACTATGTTCTTTTATTTTTGTTTCTATTTCAATATAAAACATTTTAATATAAAACTCATGATAAAATAGCTCTTCAATACCAAAAGTCAACAATATGATTTTTTTAATTGGATTCAGCAGAAACTGGATATCATTTTGAATTCCAAAAGAAAAATTCTAATACAAGGGATAAACTTAAGCAAGTGTGTATTTAATTGGGTTCGTTATTTATTTAGCATATTGAAACTATCCATTTAATTTAAAAATTAATCCTTTTGCCCCATGCTTTGAATAATACAATTAATAATATGTACAGAAAATATTTAAGTATGTTGACTTCTTATCCTATTTAAAATAAGATATTTAAAATTCACTTTTGTCTTCTATTCATGTAATTTTATGCCTTCATGACAAATACTATCATGCTAGATGAGGCTTCATTTCTTCTAATAAAAATTAAGCAATTTCAAAGTTATTAGTATTATTTCTGAAATTCACAGTAACCTTACCAAAAATCTTGAGACTCAGAAAGTGGGTTAAGTATCTACTGGGTTCTAAACTCACTGTGTTTAACATATATATTATAGACACATATCATAAATAAATAATCAACCAACCATTCAACTTACACATGTATATCTTATTGGACTGATATTTCAAATTTATATCCTTGTGATACAGTTACAGTTTACATCCTTCCAGTTCCTCAAGGGTTTCAGTGGATATCTTAGAGTTATGGTTTGGGAAATTAGTGCTACAAATCGGCTCTAAATGGATTCCAGCCACTGTGAGTTCCCCTTTCTGCAAAATTGGAATAGCTGCGGAATGATTTCTGCAGATCTTTTCAGCGACCACAAGAGTTTGGTTTCTAAATTTGCAAGTCATTCTTTGGGAAGACCATAAGGAAAAAGAGAACTGGTCCTTGAGAATAGGAAAGAAGCAAAGGGAAAGGTAGAAAGGAGCAGAGTTTTTGCATGAAGACTTGGGAGAAATGAGGAAACTAAGGCACATCTGGGCCAAAAGCTGGAGGTGGGCTGCAGAAGAGGAGATGGCTTTGAATAAGAAGTCCTGTGGGCAGAGCTGTGTTGTAAGAAGGAAGGAGATTGGGGTTAGGAAACACAATTCAGATTTTTTAAGCCCCACTTTTCTTCATCCCAAATGTAACCTATATGACCTGCATCACAAATTCTAAATGTCATAGGGTCACCAGTCTCCTATGTTACTTAAATATGTCTCCCAAAACCTTGTCAGCAGGAAGTCCCCGCTTCCCCCAGGTTAACCAGCCCCCCAGGTTAACCCAGTCCGAAGGGATGGTGCTGGCCCCGGCCCACCCCACCCCAAGAGTTACGGTGCAGTTTGACTGGCTGCCCGGGCGTGTTTCTCACAGCCATATTCTATCTCTGGGAACCAGTTCCTACACCAGTGGTGCAAGTCCTGTCAGGGAGGGTGCCTGACCCATCACTGTGGCCTCTGTCCCAAGCAGGGCTGCCTGTGCTCCACTGCTCAGCACCAGCCTGACCCACAGGTCCCAGGAGCATGGGATTAGGCTGGAGACAAGCACCCTTGTGGTCCAGGGAAAAGACACCTTTAGTGAGTCCAAGATGATCTCCTCTTCTGAGGGAGACCCTCTAAGTCATTCCAAGGGGCCTAGTCCTAAGCTTGTGGGAGTTGGAGGAGGGAAGTTGCCTTCAGTAATTTCAAGGCTCCTGCGTGTATGTATATGCGTGTATATACATAGATACATAGGTAGATAGATATAAATATGTACATATGTAAAATCTCTGATGACATCCAGCACCACATATAACCAAAGTAGTCTGTGGTACTAACACTACCAGAGAACTTGGAAAGTTGTGTCCAACACTTCTAGGTTATAAAAGCAGAGACATTTTGAACATCTGCTTTGAAGACAGGACATACGGAAAAAATGTTCACAAAAAGAAGACAAATGTACAAGGACCTTTTTGAAATCGTAGTGGAGGTTGAGGCTAAATGTCTTCTAGGAACCCAAGACTGGGTTAGTGCAACAGTCCGTGTGATTGCTATTTAGTAAGTGTACAATGACACAGTCTTTGCTTACTGGGTTGTCTTTATTGGTTTGTTCAGTGGACATAAGAAGATTCATGAGAGACGAGGCCATTTGTTTTTGCACACCACTATGTCGATCAGTAAATACTTGTTGGATAAATGAGTTTACCTAAGACCTTGTAAACTCCCTCTAATTCCCCGTAAGAGCTTGACATTCCCCCCACATGGAGCTGTTGTGAAGAACAAATGAAGCAATACACGTAAAGCACATGGCAGGAGCTGAAAGTGGGAATCAAATAAAAGAGGCATCCCCCCACCCATAGATCACCCCCTTGTACATACACCCTTGGCTGTGTTCTGTATCGTGAGGGGCCTCATGGACACATATGTGGGTATCCCACACAGCAAAGCTCATCCAGCCTCACCCCACAACCAACAACACGGGCATGCTCAGGAAGGAGGAACTTTGGAACAGGTCCACACAAGCCCCAGGTGCACGTTTGGGGCCATTTGGGCAGGGGATTCTTTCATTCCGGGTACTTGGGACATGGAGGGGGGGGGTGGTGCAGACTCTGGGTGGACATGTCCCTGGGCACCAATGAGCATTTCATCCCACGGGGATGCTATGCACATGACAAGGGCAAAAGCTCCCATTACCCAGATCTACGGGCAATGTTGGTGCTTCTAGAACACACCTGGTACATAGTAAATGCTCTATCAGTGGGGAGAAGGAGGGAGAGAGATGGAGGGCAAGAGATTGAGTGAGAGAGAGACAGAGAAAGTCAGAGAGACAGAGGGACTCCTGAGCCAGCAAGACCAGACTTCAGTCAGATTGAAGAGACTGACAGATACAAAGTAAAAATATGGGTAATGAGGAGTTTAGTCTGTCATGGTGGAATTAAAAAAGGAGAATCTACAAGACAAATCAGTATGGCCACAGATCACTCAAGCATCAAAGAGGTGGCAAAGGTAAGCAACAAGACACCAGAGGAAGGGGACAACTTGGTAGGGGATAGAGAAAACATCAGAGGTCAATGGGAGCCACTCAGCCCCCTGATATGCTTGGGTCATGGGTCTAAGCCAGCTTCCCTTCCCTTGAGGGCACCATTCCCTCCATAAGATGGCCTCCCCGATTCTTGCAGCTCAGCCATTGTGTCTATGTTTCAATGTATTAACTAAAACGCGGAGTTTTAAGAAAGCAGGCTCCTGGGCTTCCCTGGTGGCACAGTGGTTAAGAGTCCGCCCGCCGATGCAGGGGACACGGGTTCGTGCCCCGGTCCGGGAAGATCCCACATGCCGCGGAGCGGCTGGGCCTGTGAGCTATGGCCGCTGAGCCTGCGCGTCCGGAGCCTGTGCTCCGCAACGGGAGAGCCCACAGCAGTGAGAGGCCCGCGTACTGCAAAAAAAGAAAAAAAAAAAAAAAAAGAAAGCAGGCTCCTTCACAGACAGTTATTATCTGGTGTGGTTTTGCTCATTCGTTTTTTTCTTTTAATAATATCACATATACTGTGTTAGGTGCCAGGAGTACAAAACTGATTAAGGCATAATTCCTTGTCCTTGAGGTGCGAAGAGGCAGATGAGGGAGCAGAATATGTGAGCAAACGGTTATAGTGCATAGAGCTGGATAGAGATAGGAAAAAATGCTGTAGAGCACAGGGATGGCTTAGAACTAAGAGTCTAGTTTAATCAAAATCTAAAAGCAAAAGAGAATATTGCCAGAAAGACAACTTTACTGGTGCATAAATGCAGGAGTTTTTCAAGCAATCTTTCTAACTCATATAGATCTCCTGCTGGGACTGTTTGGGATGACCCCTCAGAAGACAAAAAAGGAGTAAACAAAAAAGAAGAGAAAGGTATTTTTAAATTTTTTAATACATTTTAAAATTTTTATTGAAATATAGTCGATTAGGATTTGTTATAATGTGATAGTTTCAGATGTACAGCAAAGTGGTTCAATCATACACACGTGTGTAAATATATATATATATTCTTTACACTCTCTTCCATTATAGGTTATTACAAGATGCTGAGTAGCGTTCCCTGTGCTATACAGTAGATCCTTGTTGGTTTTCTATTTTATATATAGTAGTGCGCGTGTATTTTAATCTCAAACTCCTAATTTATCCCTCCCTCCACCTTTCCCCTTTGGTAACCATAAGTTTGTTTTCTGTCTGTGAGTCTCTCTCTGTTTTGTAAAGAAGTTCATTTGTATCCTTTGTTTAGATTCCACACATACGGGATGTCATACGATGCTTGTCTTTCTCTGTCTGGCTTACTTCACTTAGTATGATGCTCTCTAGGTCCGTCCATGTTGCTGCAGTGTATTTCAATTACCAGTCTGAACCTCGCCCTTCATTCTGTGGTCACCTGCCCTAATTGTTAATGGCTTATTCTAAATGTCTTAGAAAACCACCAGAAGCACTGTTCTCTTAACGAATGTTTAGCTCTGAGTCAGAAAGTGCAAGGAGCCCAGAATTCCCCAAACTAAACCTTTCTCTGTTCCCTTTTATGTTCCTATTATGTAATCGTGGATCTTGCTTACTACATTAATGGCATGACTGGTTAAGAAGCACAGTTGCCTCTTTCGCCTACCCCAATGATCTTTTTGAAATGAAGACGTATTGACATAAGGAAATCTTGCATGAGTAATATGATAGCTATGAGAAAATAATTTCTGAGCATGCCATAAGATTTTACTAATGTATGTTAATTTACTGGGTTGTTCTTTTGAAGGATCAGTGGCATTTTAAAGGCAAGCACCTTCTACAAATTTATTTGTAAATTTTGACTCTGCTTACAGAAAGAAATGCCGTAACTTAATCACCTTTCACAGGCTGTTCCCTTCATTTTGCAAAATAAGCAATAAACCCTGTGTGTGTGTGTGTGTATGTGTATATGTGTGTGTAGGGGAAGGTGTTGAGTATAAGACACAAAACCCAGCTTTCTCCTTCAGCTTGGTTAAATTACTCAACCTCCTGAACTAAGCTTCCTTTTCATAACTCCTTCTTCTAAACTACTTTTGTGATTTCATTCATAGATTTTTAGTTGGTTCTGACTTTAATCTCTCAGACTAATATAACCAAGGCTGAAGTACAAAGGATTCTAGATGGACAGTCAGGATGTGGGTGAGGTGACCCGCGTTATGAAACACACTGTTCATCAGTTACCTTGAACAAATCACTCACCTCCACAGTTTTCTCATTTCCTTACTGTGAAAACTGGGTCACAGATTGAAATGCCTTGAGGTGCCAGGCGGGTAATACAAATGCGGGAATGGGTTCAGGGGTCGGGCAGTGTTGATGGTGGGAAGTGTGGTGGACAGATCAGCTTGCCTTTCCTAAAAGCATTCAAAACCAAAGTTAAAGAAATAAAAACAATCTGTAGGCCAGACGAAGTTTGGAGTTCTGCTGTTTGCAATCTCTGAGTTAGATAATAATTCTCTCCCTCTCCAGTTTCCGTAGGTCTGTAGTCTTTGTTTCTCTCTCAGCATCAGATTCTCCCCAGATTACAAATTGGGCACCTTTGGAAACTTCATTAATTCTTTTCATCACCAGAGAGCCCTTCCATAAATTAGCTTATTCGTTGCACTCTTTATGTATTACTCATCGATTGCAGTCTTGAAGCTGCCTGACAACCTTATTCGTACTTGGAGAATTGAACAGAGTCTATAGTATGAATTTTGAAGACATAAGACACTACAAGTGTTAATCAATTGAAGAAAGTAGCACCAAATTTTAAGTAAGTTTATCTGGAGAAAAAGGATGTGTTTTAAGCTAGTTTTAAGCCATCCAAACTTAAAAAGAATCAGTGATTGTGTCCTCCTTTGCCATGATGTATCTTCAAAATGGAGATAAATTCTTAGGGCTTGAAAATCAGTAGCAGTGGGATGAATGAGGAAGGTAGCCATTTCCCTGCTTCAATGAAAACATTTCAGATTCGCTACGTGTTAAAAGACACCCGGAAACAAACTGTAATGCGCTCACTGATCAGAATTTGGTTAAGATGGAGGAGGAGAAGAAAGCAAGAAGAGAAAAGCTTAAAGGAATTAAGTATGTCCTGGGTGAAGTGATTCACTGGGTAGAGAAATGGCATTATCAATAACTGTCAAGAAGATTTAAACTGAGAGAAATAGAGCCAATTTCAGCTGGAATAAAGGAACACATCAGTAATGTAAGGAAAATAAATTCAAAGAATGCTTAAACTAATCCAAGCAAATGGCAACAAAATAAAAATAGATTCTGTAAAAGAGTGGTGAAAGAAAAGCTCTTATGCCATTTTTTTAATCACCCATTGGCTGTCAGTGCAACACCAAGCATGATGAGGGTACTCAACAAATTACCTGATTGCCTGACACGTGAAATGTTTAAAATAAACCGAATGTTGCTTTTAAATTTTTTTATCCGGAATAATTAGCCATTTCTAATTCTTACAAGTTCAGAATGACTCTCTTATCACCAGAACAGCTGGTGTCAGCATTTTTTATTGTGCTGAGAAACCACCAGGGCCCATGAATGGCAGAGTCTCTTTCCATGATCAACCCACCAATAAAGAGTTAATTGACGCCCTTTTCCATGCCCAGTCCTGAGACAGATTCCTTAAGAGCACTGAGCAGAATTTTCTTAAATAAATTAACTCAAAATGACAATACAGTTATGATAAAATGAAGCATATTTTATGGGTCTTGAAACATAATCATACCAACTTGCAAAGCTCATTTGTTATGCGTGTAAGAAGGCAATAAACCCAAGTTAGCTATGTACCTCAGTCATGATTCTCATTTAATATATTTGCAATTAAGCAGGATGCTTACGTTAGTCACGAGAAGAGGAAAAACTAAACTGGTTTGGTTTTTTTAAATCATAGCTGTTTAAACAGCAGTATATGGAAAATATAGGAGTTGCTCTGTCTTTCAAGGCTGAAGATAATTTTTCCCATAAAATTACAGTCAGACTGAGACTAAGCACGGGTGATCTAAAGCAAAGAAAAATGTAAAAATAATGGAAGATTGTGTGTGTGTGTTGGGGTGGCAGTATTTAGGGCTTAGTGAGTATTTTATTTTACTTTGTTTTGTTCCTGTTGGTTTTAATTTTTAAATGTAACCAAGAATACAACACAAATTTGATACAAAATTTATAAGATGCTAAATATCTGCTTGAAAAGTGGGAAATTTTATTTATAATAATAGCCCTGGATTACATGGGTAGTTAGCCTCCTGCAGATACAAAGACAAACCCATCTTTATTCAGCATCTTTATTCAGCATCTCATCTTTATTCAGCATCCCAGTCCAGGTGGTACACAGTGATGGCTAGAGTGGAGAATGAGGGAACTAAACTCTTGAGACGACCAGGGCAGGCATTTTTTCTGCAAGTGAATAAGAATGAAAGAAGTGGCTGGGTAAATGGCAATTCCATTTCTACCATCAGCCACCTACTCTTGGCTTGGATGCCTTGTCTGTGTGCTTCATAGCAGTTGGTGGTGGGAGGGGGTATTAAGCAATGAGCATTAGATTTGTTGCAGGAAGGGGGACCCCATCCAGGGCCCAGGAGTGGGCTCTTAACACTCAGAAATGAATTGTCTGAGGAGACACACGTACTGACAAAGCAAAAGACTTTACTAGGAAGGGGCGCCTGGGCGGAGATCGTGGGGTAAGGGAACCCAGGAGAACTGCTCTGGCACGTGGCTCACAGTCTCAGGTTTTATGGTAATGGGGTTAGTTTCCGGGTTGTCTCTGGCCAGTCATCTTGCTTGTTGCCCATATCTGGTCTGACTCAGCATCCTTCCGGGTGGCATGTGCCTCTCACAGCCAAGATGGATTCCAGCAAGAAGGATTCTGGGAGGTTGGTAGGATATGTTATGGGCTGGCATCTCCTCCCTCCTTTCCGCCCCTCTCGAATTCTCTCGGTTAGTTTTCGGTGGTAGCACCGTGCAAGCACCGTGTTCCTTATCGGGACCTCCTGTTGTGAGACAGCTCAGGCAAGTGGTTACCATCGTGCCTCGCCAAGGCGGGCGGTTGTGGTCAGCAGTTCCCTAACAGATCCACCGTGCACAGGGCTGCCATACAGAAGCTGCAGTATTTTGACTAGAATCCCAAATGACACTCTATTTTTATTCCATAATAGATATCCATTAAGCACTTATGATGGGCCGGGCGCCTTTTAGACACTGGAAACTGTCAAATAAAAAAATAATTCCAGATTTATTTAAGAGAGACTATTCAAAAAGATTATTGCAAGGGAGGAAAAGAATTATTGCAGTAGGAGAAGAGGAATATAACAATACAAAGAAAGCTGTGGCCATAAGATCTGTGAAGACCTCAACAGTTAAACAAGGGTTTTTCTTTTACAGGGAGGAGTGAAAAGGCTAGAAAGAATCTGTGTGGGAGAGTGGGGTGAAGGAGTGGTCTGATCAGACAGTAGATCAGAGGACAGTTTACCCTGCAGCCAACGTATTCTCACCTGCCTGCTGGCTCAGGCTGAGGGTGGGCCACAGTTCAGTGGCCTCAGGGAAGGAGAGAATATTAACCAAAGTTTGGTTAATAAATATTTCGATCCAATTGCTCAGTAGAGACAAGCAGTTCAGCTAGTCATTTATAAGGCAAAGAATAGAAACTTGGAAGGTCTGTGTCTGACCTTGTTATAGGTAAACAAGGGGCATCCATGAACTTTAAGTCATTTTGGGGAAGGATGGTTCTCTTTTTTTTTTTAAACATCTTTATTTGGAGTATAGTTTCTTTACAATGGTGTGTTAGTTTCTGCTTTATAACAAAGTGAATTAGCTATACGTACACATATATCCCCATATCCCCTCCCTCTTCCGTCTCTCTCCCACTCTCCCTATCCCACCCCTCTAGGTGGTCACAAAGCACCGAGCTGATCTCCCTGTGCTATGCGGCTGCTTCCCACTAGCTATTTTACATTTGGTAGTATATATATCTCCATGCCACTCTCTCACTTCGTCCCAGCTTATCCTTCCCCCTCCCCGTGTCCTCAAGTCCATTCTCTATGTCTGCGTCTTTATTCCTGTCCTGCCCCTAGGGTCTTCAGAACCATTTTTTGTTTGGTTGGTTTTTTTTAGATTCCATATATATACATTAGCATACGGTATTTGTTTTTCTCTTTCTGACTTACTTCACTCTGTATGACAGACTCTAGGTCCATCCACCTCACTACAAATAACTCAATTTCATTTCTTTTAATGGCTGAATAATATTCCATTGTATATATGTGCCACACCTTCTTTATCCATTCATCTGTCGATGGATAAAGGTTGACAGGTTGCTTAGATTGCTTCCCTGTCCTGGCTATTGTAAATAGTGCTGCAATCAACATTGTGGTACATGACTCTTTTTGAATTATGGTTTTCTCAGGGTATACGCCCAGTAGTGGCATTGCTGGGTCATATGGTAGTTCTATTTTTAGTTTTTTAAGGAACCTCTATACTGTTCTCCATAGTGGCTGTATCAATTTACATTCCCACCAACAGTACAAGGGGGTTCCCTTTTCTCCACACCCTCTCCAGCATTTATTGCTTGTAGATTTTTTGATGATGGCCATTCTGACCGGTGTGAAGTGATACATCATTGTAGTTTTGATTTGCATTTCTCTAATGAGTAGTGATGTTGAGCATTCTTTCATGTGTTTGTTGGCAGTCTGTATATCTTCTTTGGAGAAATGTCTATTTAGGTCTTCTGCCCATTTTTGGATTGGGTGGTTTGTTTTTTTGATATTGAGCTGCATGAGCTGCTTGTATATTTTGGAGATTAATCCTTTGTCAGTTGCTTTCTTTGCAAATATTTTCTCCCATTCTGAGGGTTGTCTTCATCTTATTTATGGTTTCCTTTGCTGTGCAAAAGCTGTTAAGTTTCATTAGGTCCCACTTGTTTATTTTTGTTTTTATTTCCGTTTCTCTAGGAGGTGGGTCACAAAGGATCTTGCTGTGATTTATGTCAGAGAGTGTTCTGCCTATGTTTTCCTCTTAAGAGTTTTATAGCGTCTGGCCTTACATTTAGGTCTTTAATCCATTTTGAGTTTATTTTTGTGTATGGTGTTAGGGCTTGTTCTAATTTCATTCTTTTACATGTAGCTGTCCAGTTTTCCCAGCACCCCTTACTGAAGAGGCTGTCTTTTCTCCATTGTATATTCTTGCCTCCTTTATCAAAGATAAGGTGACCATATGTGCGTGGGTTTATCTCTGGGCTTTCTATCTTGTTCCATTGATCTATATTTCTGTTTTTGTGCCAGTACCATGCTGTCTTGATTACTGTAGCTTGGTAGTATAGTCTGAGGTCTTGGAGCCTGATTCCTCCAGCTCCATTTTTCTTTCTCAAGATTCCTTTGGCTATTTGGGGTCTTTCGTGTTTCCAAACAAATTGTGAATTTTTTGTTCTAATTCTGTGAAAAATGCCATTGGTAGTTTGATAAGGATTGCAATGAATCTGTAGATTGATTAGGGTAGTATAGTCATTTTCACAATGTTGATTCTTCCAATCCAAGAACATGGTATATCTCTCCATCTGTTTGTATCATCTTTAATTTCTTTCATCAGTGTCTTATAATTTTCTGCATACAGGTCTTTTGTCTCCTTAGGTAGGTTTATTCTTAGGTATTTTATTTCTTTTGTTGAAATGGTAAATGGGAGTGTTTCCTTAATTTCTTTTTCAGATTTTTTCATCATTAGTGTATAGGAATGCAAGAGATTTCTGTGCATTAATTTTGTATCCTGCTACTTTACCAAATTCATTGATTAGCTCTAGTAGTTTTCTGGTGGCATCTTTAGGATTCTGTATGTATAGTATCATGTCATCTGCAAACAATGACAGTTTTACTTCTTCTTTTCCGATTTGGATTCCTTTTATTTATTTTTCTTCTCTGATTGCTGTGGCTAAAACTTCCAAAACTATGTTGAATCATAGCGGTGAGAGTGGTCAACCTTGTCTTGTTCCTGATCTTAGTGGAAATGGTTTCAGTTTTTCACCATTGACAATGATGTTGCTGTGGGTTTGTCATATATGGCCTTTATTATGTTGAGGAAAGTTCCCTCTATGCCTACTTTCTGGAGAGTTTTTTCAAAAATGGGTGTTTAATTTTGTCAAAAGCTTTTTCTGCATCTATTGAGATGATCATATGGTTTTTCTCCTTCAATTTGTTAATATGGTGTATCACATTGATTGATTTGCATATATTGAAGAATCCTTCCATTCCTGGGATAAACCCCACTTGATCATGGTGTATGATGAAGGATGGTTCTTTGCAAGCAAATCATTTCTCAGATACAAAGGATGGGGGGATTTCTTAGACTTTACTGTTTTACAGGCTCTCAAGCATCAGGTAAAGTTCAGAACTGTCAGAGCATGGCAACAAAGTAGACAAAGTGGGTCCTCACAGTCAAGGACCTGAGATTCCATGGGATGAAATGAACAGGGACCTCTAAGCCTGCCCATTAATATGGTCGTTTCAGATCCTGCTAAGCCTATGAAGAAAAGAGGAGGATATGACGATGGTGGGCAGTGACTGGTAGAGGAGGCCTCTGATGGTGGAGACAAGAGAAGGTCTCCTAGAAGACATGCCACGTGAGCTGAGAATTAAGTGATGCAAATGAGCCATCATGGCAGCTAGACCCTCCTGAATGAGGTAGGGAACAGGAATGAGATTGGAAAGGAAAGCAAGACTAGAACAGGTGGGACTTGCAGGTAAGGAGCCTAGACTCTGGTTGCTCTGCCGAGGATGGACAGAGCAGAGGAGAGCAAAGACAGGGAGGCGAGTAGGAAGGGCCCGGGAATTCTGCAGAGCTGGAATGATGGTCTGGACTGGGGTTGTGGTATTGGGATAGTGAAAAGTCATCCAGTTCAAGGTATGCTTTGGAAGTAGAGCTAATGAAATTTAGATAAGGCATGAGGAGATGGTAACAACAGCAAACCCTTCCATAGAACCTACAACGCTCTAGGTACCGTTGTGAGTGCTTGATGTGTACTAACACATATTTTATCTTCACCAAAAAATATGAAAAGATAGGTACTGTATGGTTCCCATTTTCAGATAAAGAAACTGAGGCACAGAACGATTAAGTAATTTATCCAAAGTCACAGAGCTCATAAGCGGCAGAGCTGAGATTTGAACCCTGGTAGGCTCCAGGGCAGAGTCTAGCATGCATGATTCCTGTAATTTTGATCTGGGCTGTTGGTCCTGCCATTTGGTTGAAATATTTAAGGCTCGGTGGGAAGTGGACTTGAAGAGGAGATCAATGGCTCAGTATAGGCCATGTTAATTTTCTAGTACCTGTTAGATAACCAAGTGACAGTATTGAAAATGTAACTGGGTATATGTTTGGACCTCGGGGAGAGTTTCAATTTGGAGCTGTAACTTCCAGCATCTTCACCGTATAGATGGCATTCAACACCACAGGGTTAAATGAGATCACCTCAGGGTCTGGGGGTGGGAGAGGAGAAAAAGACAAGATCTGCACCCTGGGCAGGTCAGAGGTGTAGAAGCTACACCACTGGCTTTGAGCCTCTATTCGAGTTTTCCTGATTTCGGCATGAGGATATCTGTTCTGATGCCTCCTTCTCATACTCTTGCAGCTTGAAAAGAAACTTTGAAGTAAGCTGAAAGTTAATTTGCAATTTATTTGGGGCGGACTGTCTCTCTGTGTATAGAAAATCTCACCCTTGATCACTATGAGAATGCCCACTTGCTCAAGCTAAGATACCGCTTTGTTAACGTGTAGGAGACCTACTAGCACTGGAGCCCCAGACTATTTGGAATGTAAAAGACCGAGTTGCAGTTTACTAAGTGGTTTCATATCTCCCATCCTCTTTGACCTTCACACACACCCCAGGAGGTAAGCAGGCCACTGATGATGATGACCCTTAGCTGGTGAGAGTCTGATGTTTGAGAGACAAAATTACTTGCTTAGGGCTATACTGTTGAGTAGCAGAACTAGGATTCAGACCCACATCACGTGCTACCAAATCCTTTGCCCCCTTCAGCAACACCAAGCCTGCTCAGCACAGCCAGTGTGCTTCATTACATTTGCAACTCCCATCATTTTGTCAAAAGACAAAGGTAGAAATGCAAACATTTAACTATCTCTCCTACTAGCCGAAATGTCTAAGGGTTGCTAATATTGAATCCCAGGACATCATGGGTTATAGATAAGAGCCCATAAAAGGAGTCAGACAGGAACTGGGCGGACTGCCAACATTTGCAGAGGGAGATCGGCCCAGTCGGGCTTCATTACTTTGTTAAACATGAATTCTCCAAGCATGAAGCACACCCATTTTCATATGTAAATATAAAACTACGTGTAAAAGTCAACTCAAAATAATCTGTGGATTTTCTTAAACCATAATTGTGTACTTGCGATATTACAAATAATTGAGAGTTGATATTCAAAGAAAAGCATGTAGGTAGAAAACAACAATATGTAAAACCCATCCCCTGTCCTCTGTGTGCTGGTGAAATGGGCAGGGACTTTTAGCAGAAATCTTAAGCAAATTATAGCAAATATGAGTTGGTTTTTAGTACTTGTGCCAGCCAAGCTGACTCTTTAACAAAGGATTCTTCTGGGTCATTTTTCACCTGTCAAGATTCCCGGGGAGGTGTCTCTCTCTTGCTCCCCCCCCTTTCAAATGCCAGCTGATTCAGTCACTAGAACGTTCATTTACCTTCCTGCTTTGAGACAGTACAGCACAGCAGGTTTAACTAAATTGCCAATAAGACCATCTTAAATTACTGGTACCTCCACCTCCACCCCTTGCAGCACCTCCAGCGGGAGCAGGTGTGACGGGCTTTCAGAGCAACAAGTGCTCTTTGCTACGGCTGCTCTGAACCCTATGGCAGACACCAGTCAGGAAAGGACAAGTCAAGGACAAGGAACCGGAGGGTGAGAGCACCCGGAACACTGGCCACCCTGTCACCCGACACTGCCTGCAGCCTGGGGGGCCGAAAATCATATACGAGGGGGAACTTGTCTGAACGCGGCATGGGCTCTGGTTGGCAGAGGAAGGCCACCTGATCTCTATCTTTCCAGATGCTGATGTCAAAGACAAGTTCAGCAGATGTGCTGTCACTGACATGATGCCATTCTCTGATCTCAAAACAAGGAACAAAATCCCTCTGAATTCTCACCAGATGTGCCTGTGAACCTGTACAGCTGACGGGTGAGTACTATCTTCCTGGACAGTCAAGCAGCATCCTACGACATGCTTTAAAAACACAAGGCAGTGAGAACCGCTGTCAAAAGGTGAAAGAAAGAGAAGCAGCAGTCATTTGACACAACAAGAGAGCATCCCTTGTCTGAAAAATGTGAACTGTGGCATCCTCCCTTTCGCCAGGGCTTTCTGTCTCTCTGGATTGGTGCAGTGGACCTCTCCTGAACCCCAACCTGGTCCCAAACTATATCCTTTCTACTCTCTTTTAGTTTATTTATAATTCCTCTGAAATTAACTTTATTATTCAAGGGGTAGTTAGCCTGTGTGGGATTCTAAAACAGTACGGCTTAGCCAGTGCCTCACAACCTCTTTTTCACATCAGCACACTCAGAACAAGTGACAGTATTTGGAAAACACAGCAAGGGAAATGGATGAGGCTGGTCAAGGGTCCCTGGGCCACCCCCTGGGAAGCAGTATCTGAGCACACATCACTTGGAAGCACTGACTTAGATCAGGGAGTTCAAGCCACAGGTACTTGATTCTTGTAGGACAGGAAAACATGCAAGACTCACTTTTATGATATTATCAGGGCGCCAGAATGTAGATTCTGGGGTCCAATACTTCCATCCTAGAGCTACTGAATCCAAATTCAAGTAGTCGGGGAGATCTGGGGATCTGAATTTATGCAAGCTCCTCGTATCGTCTTCATGCGGGTTAAGCCTGCAAACCTCTGTGTTTGGTGTCTCCATTCTCATCACCCTTACTTCCCCAGCATCCCTTACTTCTCTCCTGTATCCACTTCCTGGCTGGGGTGTTTCCTCTGGGGAGCTGGCACTTCCACATTAAGATAGTAGAAGACAGAAGAAAGAAAAAAGACTCAGCAGAATTAAACGCAGAACTTGGGTGCTCAGAGGCTGTCGGTACGTTTGAGCTGGACCAGGGAGGACCCCTCACTTTATACACAAGACCCGAGGGCCCTGAAGATCAGAACTCCCACCCCTCCCCCAGCTCTTATTAACCAACAGCTTCACCAGAGGGGTAAAGAAAGAAATGACGCATCCCTGGCATGGCGAAGTGGGAAGGAGAGAGAGGGGTAAAAATACTTCTTCCCACTCAGCTGGTGTATGGGAAGAAGAGGACCGGAGAACAGCTGCTTGCTGGCAAGCTAAAGGAAAAGGCAGAACGCGGTTTGGTTCCTTCCTTTGGACTGTGCGTTGGCTTTATCACCTAATAGTCAGATTTGTTTACAGGCAAATGGGCTCTCAGATGTCCCTGACCTTTCAGATGTTACAGACACAGCCAAGGGCGCCACAGTTAATCTAAGGAAGCAATTCTAAGCGCTTGCCTAACTCTCTGGCTATTCATATCCTTTATAAAAGGCAGGGGTTGGACACCCTAATAAGATCGATCTAGCACATAAGTGCACAGATAATGATTAAAAACAGGGATCTGCCGCCCCAGTTTAGCTGGGCGGGGGGCAGGGGAGAGGTGCCATTCACACTGACAGCAAAAGGAGGAGAAAGCAGAAAAGGGGGCTAATCGTGTGCTCTGGGCAGAGACCACATTCGTGTGAAGGGAGGGATCAGGTGGGCGTAGTTACTGCAGAGCTGCACCTCGGCCACCCCGCAAAGGCGAAAATACAGCAGCCCCTCCTGCAAGCTTGGTGCTGCAGCTGGGGAGCTGGGGCCAGCGCACCCCTGCATGCAGCGATGCAGCGCTATGCCGACGGCTGCAGCCCGGGCTGCCTGCGGCACCGGCACCGGCCTGCTCACATCTGCTGTTCACCGTCAACACCCGTGCAGCTGTGCACGGTGCCGAGTGCTCTCCGGAGCCCCGTGAGTGTGTGTTCCCAAAGGCTAAGCTAGAAGATGAGGCAGGCTGTTGAAATCTCTCTCCTCGGGATGGATATGACCACATGCTGCCTGCACTGTCTCACTCTTCTGTCACCACATCTCTGGTTTTGCCCTCAGCACCTTGGCTGCCGTTTCTGTCAGGTTTAACCCAACCCCACCCAGGACTGCACATGATAACTGCCTTCCACCAATGTTCCCATCAAGGAAGAGACCACGATAGCGATTCCTTCCTATAGAGAATTATCTTTGCACTTAAGGGTTACCCGATCTGCTGTGTTTTGGGGACTCTTCCAATATGCCAGGTCAGGAGCCCCTCTGATGTTGTGAATTATACAGTGTATACTAGCCAGTGTGCTTTAGTGCTATGACTGCCAGAAAACAGTCCCTCTGTGGGTGATGCTACCCCTCATGTGAGTGGTTTCGCCCAAATGGAAAACTTACCTAGGAAAGACAGTTTGACTTTCCAGGTATTTAAGCAATAGTTAAATTGGTATTGTATTTCATTCTTAAAATTGAAAATGAAGTGTTCATTTTCAGTGCACTCCGAAGTTATTCACTAATGATATGCTGCAGTTTTTAAGCAGAGATGGTATATTAAATCACTTTATGAGTGATTTTTTTTAAACATAGACGTTGACTAAAATGCTGTACAGTAAGTCCCCTACATACGAACCTTCAAGTTGTGAACTTTCAAAGATGCGACCGTGCATTCCATCACCATCAGGCGCGAGTGAAATTAAACCTCACCCTCCGTCTGCTATTGCTGACGACCCTTCAGCTCTACCGTCTCCCGCCTCCTCTCCCTCCCCCAGTCAGTAACTCTTCTTGCCTGTTCCCTCGATGCCAGCCCCTGTGTGCCAGCTGTTGTACTGGACTGCTGTACTTTTCAAGGTCCTGTACTGTAAGATTAAAACATGTTTATTTTTTGTTTTTTACGTATTATTTATGTGAAAAGTATTATAAACCTATTACAGTACAGTACTATATAGCCAATTGTGTTAGTTGGCTACCTAGGCTAACTTTGTTGGCCTTACGAACGAATTGGACAAACCCACTCTCGGAACCGAACTCACGTGTATGTAGGGGACTTACTGTAAATAGTTTGGCTGTAGAATTCTTGACTACGCCTGGCTTAAGAATCTTTAATGTGCAATTTTTCAGACATTGGAGGTTTTTAAATGTTTTGTACCTGCTGCGCCCCAGAGTTAGGGACTCTGCATTGCCCTCCTACTCTAGGTTTACACTAGAGCTTTGGAATGTGTCAAATGAAACCAAAGTTCGGCATTGCTTTTCTTCAAAACATTCTGTTGTGCAGAATAAACTCTTACGGGAACAAGAATATTAATTATGTAATAATATCACTAGACAAGCAAATAACAGTTCTAATCTAAGTAATGTCTCCTTATACCTCCCTTTTATGACATAAACACAGTGGCGATTTTGAATGCACTCACCAGGGATGTTCTCTATGGTTTAGGTGAAAGCCATTCAGCTGCTCCAGGCAAGGACAGCAGTAAGTAACAGCTGTGTCTGTGCTGGCGTCACGGGTATAATGCCTGGGTCACAGGGGTGAGAACTGATTCTGCTGGGCTTGTGCTTCATGGGATGCTTCTGTCTCCTGGTCCCCACCCCTTCCCTGGGCCACCTTTGTTAAGTATGATTCGGCTCAAGCCTGATTCAAAGTGGTCCTCCTGGTGTGTATGCACTTGTTCCATAATATGAGACAACATTTTCTTCTCCTCTCCTTGCCAGGTGCATGGCACTGCTTTGGACTTTCTAGGATGTAGGAGAAAAGAAATCTTTTAAAATATAAAATAATCAATTCTTTGGAAAACTGAGTTGGGCTGCGTTCTTGTTGAATGTTATTATGTTGACTACTCAAATACCAAGGTTTTTTTTTTGCATTTGGTTAATTAAAAATCTGCAAATTTACTTCTCTTTTCCTAGCTTTATTGACATGTAAAATTGTAAGATAAAGTGTACCAATTCGATAATCTGATATACATATATATTGTGAAAGGATTCCCCCATTAATTAACACACCCATCACCTCACATATTTACCCCCCCACCTTTTTATTTTTGGTGAGAACATCTAAGTTCTACTCTCTTAGCAAATTTCAATCACACAGTACAGTGTTATCAACTGTGGTCACCACATTATATATTACGTCCTCAGACTTTATTCATCTTATAACTGAAAGATTTTACTCTTTACAGACCTCTCCCTATTTTCCCCAACCTCAGCCCCTGGCATCCACTTTTCAACTCTCTGCTTCTGTAAGTTTGACTATTCTTTTTCTTTTAGATTCCACAAATAAGTGATACCACTCCGTCTCTCTCTGTCTGGCTTATTTCACTTAGCATAATGCCCTCCAGTTTCACCATGCTGCTGCAAATGATAGGATTTCCTTCCCTTTTAAAGGCTGAATATTATTCCATTGTATATATATACACATTTTCTTGATCCATTCGTCCATCGGTTGACAGACATTTGGTTGTTTCCCTACCTCGGCTATTTAATGCTGCAGTGAAAATGGGGGTATAGCTATCTCTTCAAGATCATGGTTTCATTTCCTTTAGATACCCAGAAGTGGGATTGCTGGATCATACGGTAGTTCTATGTTTAATTTTTTGAGGCACCTCCATATTGTTTTCCGTATTGGCTGCACCAGTTTACATTCCCACCAACAGTGTAGGAAGGGTCCCTTTCCTCCACATCTTCACCAGCAAATCTACTTCTTTTTTAAAAAATTTTTATTGGAGTAGAGCTGATTTACAATGTCGTGTTAGATTCAGGTGTACAGCAAAGTAAATCAGTTATACATATACATATATCCACTCTTTTTTAGATTCTTTGGATTCTTTCCCATATAGGTCATTCCAGAGTACTGAGTAGAGTTCTCTGTGCTATACAGTAGGTCCTTATTAGTTATCTATTTCTTGTTCATTGTTAAATTCACTGTAAATGAAGGCTTTTACAATTAAAATGAGATTTGTTTCCATCTAAAGAAAGAGGCAAGAGTGCCTGCAAAACTGAAACATGGCCCGTGGGAGCAGAGCAGAGTGACAGGACTGGCTGGCTCGCCCAGAAATTCTGCCCCTTGCTTTTCTTCATGCCCTTATTTCCTCCTATCTGGCCTTTTCTCCTGTCCTTGGCTTTCTCGGTAAAAGTCATCATCCTCATCACCACCATCACCATCACCATCGACAACCATAAATACATATTTAATAAAATAGCAATGCATAGCGAGTCTTCTCCAGAAGAGAAACAGAACACATGAACACATAGTAAGTCAGGTTAGTATAAGCCAGTAAGTGGCACACTTTAAGTTGCTGAAAAATACTCAGTAAGCACTCTTGGAACACGGGTACAAATCTTACTGGGTTTGTAGCCTGCGACCTGCACTGGTGGGTACAAAATCCACTCGCTTCAACTTTGTGAGCAGACAGGAGCGTTTCCAAAGTTAATTCAATTAGAGGACAGAAAACTGAAAGCATCCAAAACGATTTACCCAACCTCTTCAAGTATGCTTGAGTAATACGTAATTTAAGCACTTCTCGTCATGAGTTAAAACATATTAACACTTACAAAATCTTAAAAGTCAAGATTTAAAATGTGTGGCTTTGCTGAACATACATCAAATTTATAGGCATTGAAGGCCTGCCTGCCATCAATTAATGGTGGCAAAACAGCTAAAGATGTTTTACCAGTATCTGTTTGCTAAAAGGAAAAATCTGTCTACGCAATTAGCACAGACAGAAAATGAAAGTGATGCTGCTAATGCCTTTGTTGGAGTTATCCCTACAATCTGGGTTTTGTTTAAATCAAATAGTACGGCTGTAATCAATTTTAACCCATTTTAAAATGCATGTGTTATGATCAATCAAAACCATTTTTTTTTTTTTTTTTTTTGGTGGTACGCGGCCCTCTCACTGCTGTGGCCTCTCCCATTGCGGAGCACAGGCTCCGGACGCGCAGGCTCAGCGGCCATGGCTCACGGGCCCAGCCGCTCCGCGGCATGTGGGATCTTCCCGGACCGGGGCACGAACCCGTGTCCCCTGCATTGGCAGGCGGACTCTCAACCACTGCGCCACCAGGGAAGCCCTCAAAACCATTTTTCGTGCTATTTCAGGAAAGAAAATAATTCTGAACATCAGAGAAATGTTTTTATTGGCACCAGAAGCATCACCTCAAACCCATACGATGTAGGCCCTAAAGCTCTTTTAAAATTGTATTTCTTGCGAGTGCCATGGTGGCCTAGTGGTTAGGATTCCCGGCTTTCACTGCCGGGGCCCGGGTTCAATCCCTGGTTGGGGAACTGAGCTCCTGCAAGTTGCACGGCCAAAAAAAAAAAAAAACCTTATATTTCCAATTAGGAAATCAATAACCATAACACATACGTAGTTAAGTTGATCTTGGTCTGAAACTTGCCTTCTTCAATTCACTTAGAAGCCCTGTATGTCATGAGAGGGCTCTAGTGATTTATTTTGTCAAAATGACCTGAAATCATCTCTTTCACTAACACCACCTCACAGATTTAATAAGCAAAATGCATAAAAACCACAATCAGTGACAATGGTCAGAACAGAGTTAACTTGTGCTAGTAATTTGATTCCTATATAGAGTAAGTCAGTTTTAAAAATAATAGTTTAAAATAGTGTATGATTCCACTGACATGAGGTCCTAGACAAATTCACAGAGACAGAAAGTAGAATGGTGGTTAGCAGGGGCTGGGGGCAGGGTAAATGGCGAGGTTTTGTTTTACGAGTATAGTTTCAGTTCAGGGTGATCAACAGTTCTGGAGATGGATGGTGGTGATAGTTGTAAAACAATGTGAAGGTATTTAACACCATAGAGCTGTACGCTTAAAAATGGTTAAAACTGTAAATTTTGTTATGTATGTTTTACCACAATAAAAAATAAAACTAAAAAAATTCACATTTTAGCTACCTTATTCTCAAAGCAATAATAAGTAACTGGTGTGAAAGGAAGCTGAATGATGTATTCCTTAAGTGAAAGATGGTACTTAGATTTCCAAAGTATATATCTCCCTTCTATTCAGTAGGGTCTATTTTCTTATAGCAAGGTCAACTTTCAGAGTTTTTTAAAAATTACGAACATTTCAGTGGCAAATCTTTCTGTTATTTTTGACAGATAGTATACAAGGTGCTTCCTTAGAGATTTATTTGACCTCTACTCCTGCTCTGTTGTCTTACTTGAAAAGATGTCCCTGAAACCAAACATCATACCATTCCACGCCTAAGAGAAGACAGGTGGAGATCTACCTGTAGAATGTAAATGATTACAAGGAGAAGCTTATAAAGGAGCTAGAATAGCACTGATCAAGACCTGAAATTATATTGTACCTTTGTTTGTTATTTTCTATCGCCTTCACTGCTCCACACACACAAACAAGAATCTGACTTCTGTAAGTACTGAGGTTTTGTCTGTAAAGCTCGCTACTACACCCTAAGCACTTTGTGTGGTTCCTGGAACATATTAACTGATTGGTAACCATTTGCTTAAAGAATGAATAAATGGAGAAAATTGATGAGAAGTCTGGGAATTTGAAGGTACCCGAATCCTGTCAAAAGATCATATTTCTAGTAATTTTTTGGCACACTGTCAATTTAGTTGTGCAATCTCAGGCACATCCCCCAACTCTCTGGGAACCTATATCCTTGTTTATGGAAGGAAATCCAAGTTTCTTCCAGCTGCACTATTCTGTGATCTCATCCTGTCTTCACTAAGGCCCTAGAAAGGGAAGCATCGTATCATAGAAGTTGAATTCCCAGAATGGTACAACTCCTCCCTAAAAGAAAAAAAAAAAAATCTACAAAAATTCGTAGCAGATATTTATTAGATAATGTAAATGTCAAGACAAAAGTACTAAAAATGGTAAATGATCACTTTACCATAGTCAGGCCAAGGCCCTAAATCAGAAATGAACTTGGCCTGTTAAAGAAACAGGAAAAAGGTCGATGTGAGTTGAATAAAGTTTGGCGGGGGGCGGGATGGAGGTCAGACAGGAGGAAAGCAGGGGCCTGATCCTACACGTGTAGGAGTCTGGTTTTATTCTAACACGGGTGTGAAGTCATTTAAGCAGAAAGGAGCATGCTAGACCCTCTCCATCTTTATCTCATCTCTACTTTTCAGTGTTGGTTGGTCTAGTTTTCCCCTGCTAAAACTGCGCTGCTTCCTAGGGAAAAGACCTGTCATTGGCCAGAGGGCCTTGGCTCTGTAACTCGATGGCTAGTGATGTAGGCATGTCACTTAACCACTGAAAGTCTCAGTGCCTTCACTTTCTAGACAAGGAGATAATAAGGGTATCCGGGATTGATTTGCATGTGAAATTAAATCTTCCATGAAAGCTTGGATAAGGAGTGACACAGAGGAGGCACTTTCACAGTTAGCTTTAGTATCATAAAAGCTGTATCTTAAAACAGCCGTCCCCAACCTTTTTGGCACCAGGGACCGGTTTCGTGGAAGACAGTTTTTTCACAGATGGGGGTGGGGTGGGGGGAGATGGCCTAGGTGGTAACGCAGGCGATGGGGGGCGATGGGGAGCGGCAGCTGAAGCTTCATTCACTCGCCAGCCGCTCACCTCCTGCTGTGAGACCTGGTTCCTAACAGGCTGTGGATCTGGGGGTTGGGGACCCCTGTCTTAAAAGACTGAAAAATACATGTATTAGAATGTAACTGATCTCTGGATAAGGCCTGATTTTCTAAACACACTAACAATAAAGGAAACCACAAAGGAAATATATGCAAATTCCACAGGTGATTTTAACAAAATTTAGAAATACTTTAGGGCTGATATATCCAGTTGTCTACATTCTACGCTCTACAATCCCAGGGAACAACGAGCAACAGTACATCTTTATTAAATGATCACATTAAAATAAAATCTAAAAATAAGCTGGGTTTAAAAATGAAACAAATATAGTAGCCAATACCATACTATTTTAGAAGTTCTAGGGAATTCCCTGGCGATACAGTGGTTAGGGCTTGGCGATTTCACTGGGGGGCCCTGGTTCAATCCCTGGTTGGGCAGCTAGGATCCCACAGGCCTCTCGGTGCACCCAAATTTAAAAAAAAGAAGAGTTCTTGAAATAAAAAGGATAAATCTTCCAGCTGTCAAAATGGCAAAGGTAAAATGCTGAAGAAATTGCAGTGAGATGGAGACTCATATCCCGCTGTCAGTGTGAAGTGTGAATTGGCTTACTCCTTCCAAAAAGAAATTTGGCCGAATGTATTAAGACCACTAAAATATGGGTATCCTTAAACATGAGACTTCTATCCTTAAACATGTCCCTTCTAAGAACATCGGAGTTTACCGTACAGAAAGAATCATACTTATCCACCAAGACTGATGTATAAAAATATAAATCAGGGTGAAAAATTAGAAACTGCTTGAATGGCCACAATAGCAGATTGATTCAATAAATCATGTTATCTTCATTTGCAATAATATTCTTAGAAAAATACCTAATTGGGCTTCCCTGATGGCACAGTGGTTGAGAATCTGCCTGCCAATGCAGGGGACACGGGTTCGAGCCCCAGTCTGGGAAGATCCCACATGCCGCGGAGCAACTGGCCCCGTGAGCCACAACTACTGAGCCTGCGCGTCTGGAGCCCGTGCCCCGCAACAAGAGAGGCCGCGATAGTGAGAGGCCCGCGCACCGCGATGAAGAGCGGCCCCCGCTCGCCGCAACCAGAGAAAGCCCTCGCACAGAAACGAAGACCCAAGGCAGACAAAAAAATAAATAAATAGCGTTCCCTTTAAAAAATATATATATACCTAATTGCGTGAGAAATTACACACAATTTAATATTAAGTAAAACAAAGATTTTTTTTTAAACTATGTGCGGCGTGACTCCAGTTGAGAGGCTGAGTGTCAGGAAGCACACAGGAGCACGTGATGGTGGGTGGCCCACCACTGCACCGAGAAGCAGAGAAAACCCACCTACCCAGAGAACTGGCTGGAGAGAACCAAAGCAGAGCCTTTCTGGGTTACCCCCAGCTCGAGTCTGTTGCTGGGGCCCGGCAACAGCCATCACCTTTGCTCTAGGAGCCAAGCTGTAGCCTCTTAATGAAGCATCTCTTTGTGGGGAAAAGAGAAGGAAGGAAAGAAAGAAGAAAACGAGAGGAAGGGAGGGAGCGAAATGTTCACGGTAGGGCCTTTCTGAGTGTTAGAATGACAGGAAACTGTTGATTCCCTTTTTTTATACCCACGGCACAGTCTCGGATGATCTCACAGCTTCTTCATTACACCCGCTCAGATCTCTAGGACCCCCTGCTCGGACAGGAAGTAGTGTGGGACGGGATAGGAAGAACCCTACAAGTTAGGATCTGTCAGATCAAACCAGTCATTAAAGTGCCTCTTTAACTCATCTAGTCTCTGCCCGAATGACCCAGGTAAACACTCAGCGCTTTGGAGTTCTGTCCGACTCCCAAGACTGCCTGCCATCAGGTCCCATCATCTATCCTGATGCTCCCGGAAGGTCAGCCGCATGGCCTCTGGGCCTCACCTGTCTTTGAGTCCATCTGCCTTCGGAGAGGGGAGGGACCTGGTTCTGCCGTTTGTCTCGAGTCTGCAATGTCTCTGAGTGTTGAGCTTCTTGGGTGTGACCGCGGGTCTCGCTCCCCTTCGGGCCCTCCAGCAGCTTCTCAGTTTTCTAAAGGATCCCATCAAACCACTGCCCCCTGGACAGGCTGCTCCACCATGGTCTGTCCGAAGGTTCCCAGAGTTTTGTCAAAGCTGGGAGAGGAGTCACTTTACCTCTCTAGACCTCGGCACCCTCAGCTCTTAAATTACTAATTGAACAAGTTTGAAAAAATGGCCCCTGAGTCCATTTTGGCGTCCAGCTCAGTGCCATCAAGAGTTTCAGAACTTCTGTCTCCATGGACCACCTTGCTCTTCCATTTCCCCCCTTACTGGCATTTCCAAACAACCTCCTAAAAACGGACTGCATCATTCTGGCTGGGGGCTTGCTGCCTAGGCCAGCTCCGACTTTAATCTGATAGAATCCTCTTAGGTCTGGCACAGAGCCTGGGCTAGTTAAAAATATTCCCTTTTGCCTTACTGATCATTTGTCCCATGGATATATTTCTCTTAGGGACTTCATATAAAGGAATGATTACTTGAAGGCAGGATTTGAGAGTTTCTGGGTCCTCTGGCCACATTAATAACATTTACTTATACTGTGTTCCTCCACCAGTTAATTAATTCTCTCCACCAGTGTGGAGAGAACAGTGTTGAGGAGGCAGGTTTCGGCTCCGCTGACCCCTCACAGGCTAAGTGAGGGCTCATCCATTTGAGCTGATATCCCCCCTCTGCCCCCTGCACAAGCTGTGTGACCCCGGGGAAGTAACTCAGCCTCTCTTGGCCACCATTTCCTCATTTGTAAAAGGAGGTCAGTGAACTAGATGATCTCTACCATCCTTTCTGTTTAGAAGCCTGTAATCCTTCTCGTTTTTGTAAGTGAAGCCCAGCTGGATCTAGGCCCTGGGGAGCTATTAAGGAACAGAGCAGGTGCTGAACGCTGGGAGAAGAGATGGGATTTCACGAAAAGAAAAAGCTGTCCGCCAAGGAACGATGCCAGGGCTGCATTTGTGAAATTTTACTCTGACTCCAGAGGTCTATGCTTGGTTGGATTTCTGGGTCCCAGAGGGATGTCTGAGCAAGTGGCAGGGGCGGGGGACATCGCGCCCCCACAGGCCACATCTCAGAAGGAGGTCTTCTACCCGCTCTCACTCGGGAATCCCTAATTGCCTGCTGTCGCCACGTCGACTGCCTTCCTGTAAACACTCCTCAGGCAGACTTCGCGGCTCTCTCCCACCCTTTCTTCCTCAGGCTTGAGGATTGGCCCTTCCCCGCTCTCGTGCCCTTGGCCTACGTGCTGTTCTCTCCCTGCCCTTGGCCCTGGCGGCACATTGCCTCATGTCAACCCTGGGTCAGCACAGCCGAGATGAACGGAGGGGAGCTTGGCTCAGGTACCGGGACTTACGCCAGAGCCAACTCATTCCCGACCGGTTTTCCTTCCTCACCGACCATGGAAAGTGCTCCAGCAGCCTCACAGAAGATCCTGACATCAATAGCACATCTCAGCAGATCAGACCCCAGCCTCTGATTTCACCGGTCGGAAACCTGACTACTGGGAGTGCCAGGCCCCGCTGACCGCGTGCCAGAGGGCACATCGCCATGTTGACGGGGCTTCTGGCTCAGGGGCAGGACTGAAAACAAAGAAGGAAAGTCTCAAAAGATCCTGGCCCCAATGGTCTTCATTCCTAGCCACAAGAAGTGGTTGGTACGTTCTGTTTCAGCTTCAGGACACAGAATGTGCCAGAGAACAAGGCAGTCGTATATTAACCTTCAAGTCAAATCATCTGATATTTGTGGGTTCCGACATCCTTACAAATGCAGGCTGTCTCTGGACACCGCTGGTGGAGATCAGCCTGGGAAGAGGAACTGTGCGTAGACAAACCAAAAACTCTCCTTTCCCCCCACGCTCCTCCTCTCCACTTTCTAGAAAATCTTGCCCTCAAAATTTATAATTGCTTCTTTTCATTGAAAGACATGTTCAGAAGCTTTGAGAAAATAAAATGGTGAGTTTTGCTAAATTTGAATAAAACAAAACAAAAACTACAAAGTGTGTCCACTCAAGTTCCATTTTCTTGAGCTTTAATCATAGTTATTGATAATAACACAGAACTAGGTAAATGCATCTGTGATTTGAAATTCTTGCCTCTTGAGACCATTAAAAAAAGAAGGCAGAGGGCATTTCAGTGCAGCTCTGCTGGGCTTCTGTTGGAATCCTCTATCTGTGGGTCATTTCTCTGTTCAGTTTGGGGGCTGCCACAGATCCTCCAGCAACTGGAGCATTTTTGTGTTCTGCTCACGTGCTTGGATTTTAACCTTTGAAACCTTTACTCTACAATCTAAACAGTAATTGCTTACAGGACAGTCGAGTCATTGAGATGCTCTTTCCACAAATTCTTTTAGTGCTTCCCTCTACCCAGCTCCCTAGGCTTTCTATTTAAGTGGCTACCAGATCCATCTATGAGCTGCAATTAGATTGGTCATTTAAAAGCAACACTCGGCTTACTCCATTTAGGGCCACAATGATTATTCTGAAGTGACCTAGAATTGCGTGTCCCATGCAGAGAAAAACACCTGCTCCTTAGAGATCTAGGGTAGAAGAGAACCACAGCAGCGATTCTGTCGGCTCTGATTTTGTTTTTTTAAAGACCTAACTATAAAAACTAGCAAAAATTGCACCATTTATGCTGAAGTCTGTGAGCTCTGAACACCCCTGTTTTCCTGCCGAGACCCACGTCTGCTAAGCTGGTAAAGACTTGGGCAGTATCACAAGGGTTACAAGTTTACATCCAAGGCCAGAGACCAGGGACTGATCCCTGGCTTGTCCTTGTCTACCCGTGTGATTTGGGGCAAGTTATGTATACTTCTAAGCTTCAGCTTTCTCATCTGAAGAAACTGAGGATAATCAAAGTATCCAATCACGCAGGGTGGTTGTGAGGATTAAATGAGATGGTGTGTATAAAAGTGACAGAAACTCTTAATGTATACGCCCCATCTTGTTCGACTCTCCCTGGCTTAGGGGGACTGGAGATACATTTCTGCTTGTCCACAACTTGAGAACAGGGTCATGTGTCTACACGCTGCATACCCTGAACTCCTAGCCCCAAATCTAGCATATAAAAAGTCCCTGCAAATATGAACAATTATTATTCATCAGAAATGTGTTGAGGATACCACGTCCCACCTGATCCTCATTGACTTCTGTTTGTGAAGGTTATGCCTATGGCCCCGAGGCCTCAGACACTGCCTTGCTATTCCGGGCAAGAGTGAAAAAGGCTGTTCTCTCCACTGCGGGAGCGGAGGCAGCCTACAGCGAGCAGTTAGTATGGCCTGTCATTGACGCGAAAGAGTTCTTCCTAAAATGCCAGGATCCCCGAACTCCACCCACGCACTCCGATTCTGTGTGGGACTGCCAGGGGGGCACACTCTCCCTCCTGCTGGAGCAGCTGAATGAGAGCAAAGCTCCAATGTGCTTTGGGCCCCCGCCTGCCTGGACTCAGATAAAAGGCATGTCCACGCTCTGTCGATACAGGTAGGCCCAGCAGGGATAATTCACCTCTTCCTTTGGAGTAATTATCTACAGTTACTTATGCACAGACCTAGGGACCCTGAGCCATGCTGACACTCCAGCAGCAAGGGCAGGACAAAGGATGACAGGGCTCGTCAGACCAGGCCCTGTCCCTCCAGCCAGAATGCCCACACTGTCCAGCCAACCAGGGACAGGATCCAGCCACCCTGGTTCCCCACTCCCTGGTTGAGAGAGACTTCTGCACTAGGGTCAATGATGCCCTGGTGCCGGAGGCCTGAGGTGAGATCCTGGACTAAGAAGCAAGCCATCAGCTCTGCTATCCATCCAACTGCTACCCCTTTCCTCTCCCCTTCCTGAGTTGGGTACGCAGGGAAGAAAAGAGTATCACTTACCCCCAGTGCAAGACTCACACTTCCAACCATTTCCTTGCTCTCTCTGGGGGAATCTTCTCAAAAAGAAAGGGAGAGAAAGTCTCCAAGAAAACCAAACCAAGCACTGGGTGCGCAGAGAGAAGGGCCTGGCATCTCGTTCCGCGAGTGGATGTCAGCCATGCATAGCCCTGGGCAACAGACTGCTCCACCGGCCACGCAAAGAACAGAATGAGGGCGGGGCCAGGGGGAGGGGGGAGGGGCGTGTTTTACCCAGGTTGAACGGACCCCGTGGATGAAGCAGGCCCTTTCCCCAGCCAAGGGGACAGGCTGCCAGGAGAGGAGACCCCGGCTATGAGAGACTGGGGGTCCTCAGCCGGGACAGGCAGCGCTGGTGGCAGGCTTGGAAGAGGTCTGGTTCTGGGAGAAGGGAAAGAGATTAGCATTAAGCCAGAACTGAGTCTGAAGTTTTAAACTAGGCTATACCAACCTAGATTTTTAAATAACTGGAAGTTGTAAAAAGCTATGGGTTCTTCCTGAGACTTCATGAAGAAATGAGAAATGGTTGATGGAGAATGGCCGACAGAAACGATTGGGAGAAAAATAAGAAAATAAGTCCTTTCCATGTCTGTCCTCCACAAAATCTCATACATGTAAATGACAGATATCTAGCAGTCCTGAATACCTCACAATGCAAACGGATTCAGAATATGTAGACACTCCGTAAATTCTCATTTAGCCTTTTGAAATATAAAATGACAAACTCTAGCATAATTTGTCTGGTAGATACACTAATATCTCCTATTTCCTAATTTTTTCACTTAGCAGAAAGAGAGAAACATGTCCGTAATTGCCTCTTTAGTGATTTCCTTATAAAGGTTCAAACCTTTATATGTTCAAATGACTGCTAAGTTGTTTGATTAATTAATATTAGTTGATTAATAAGCAATGGTTTATTAATCAAAGATATTAAACAATTACTATCTTCTTCAGACATGCTAGAAAGTAACCAACGTATTTTACCCTCTGTTAAAGCTTTATGTGGTTATATAATTTTTATATATTATTTTACTTTCCAAAGATTCTAGGAAGCCAAGACTAAAAATGAAAAAAACCCACAAAATTAAGCAAAGAGCTAAAGACATGATCAAATGTGGTTTATTTTAATGCAACCTCTCAGTAAATAATATAATTCATGCTGTTACACTTTGCTCAAGAGGCCCCACTTATCATAGGGCGAGACATGAAAATATTGCCAGGTAGTTGCCATGGTAACTGCTATGTTTTTGATGTTGGGTCAGAAAGTCCAGGGGTAAGGATAGGCAAAGATTGATATTGGGGTTTGGGGAGGCTCTCACTAAGAAAGTTTCTAGATCCATGGATATTCACACAGTAAAGAGACTACGGATTACATCATGGTGGCATCCAAAAACCAACCCAACACTGCAGATCTGGGTTGCAACTCCCATTTAGCAGACTTTCTATGGGGAATGAACCTTTCAAATGAAGGAAACTAGTCTGGGAAAACGTGAGGGTTAAATAAGACTTCTTTTTGACCCAAGCTTCTCATTCTTAAAAGGTCCAAAAGCTTTCCATATCCACAAGAGCCCCAAATGTGGCTGACCCTAATAATAGAAAAACCTCTTCCATATAGATGCCTGGAGGTCCCCGATGCAAACTATACTTTTAAAATTATCCTAAAACTTTTCTCAGGGCTCCTTCTTTGGTTGCTCCATCGACCACAAGGGTCGGGAAGCATCTAACGTTACGGCAGCAAAAGACATACAGGAGGTCGCTCTGACTGCCTCTCCCGTATCTGCCCTTGTACACACCCATTCCTGTGTTGTGAGCTGTGGTGAGGTTTGAATGAAGTGGCCCTGCCCTCATTTCTAGGCATGGGTCCCTACTGGTCTAAGCCAGGTTCTCAAACCTTAATGTGCACAAGCGTCAGCACCTAGAGAGCTTGTGCAAACAGCGTGCATTCCCAGTTTCGGATTCAGTTGTCTGGAGTGGGGCCTGAGAATCTGTATTTCCAGCGAGTTTTCAGGCAATCTGGATGCTACCCAGTTTCCTGTCATTGCCTCCACTGCACTTTAAATAGTACAATAGGTGAATTCAAAAAGCGTTCGTTACACTCAAGAAATGAGAACCCTCTGTGTGCCAAGGGGGTAGGGGAGTTACGGGGTCGATTTACTTTAGAGCAGTGGGTCTCAGCATGGACCACCTGGGGCTCTCTAAAAAAAAGAAAAAACTGAGACCCAGCCCCTACTCTCAAGAGGTTCTAATTTCATTGTTCTGGGGAGGCCTGGGCATCAGTATTTTTCAAACTCCCCCAGAGATTCTAATGCCCTTTTTAGTGGAAGCAAGGGACCCAGTGGACTCTAACAGGGGACCTGGTCCAGCTGGCCCTATGGATTCAGATAGCTTTTAGGGAAGATAGCTTTTCCGGGTCCTGGATCTCCAGGTAAACGGCATTGTCCAGTTTTGCATACTAAGCCACGTGGCTAATTCTGCTCGACCCAAGTGGAAGGTCTGAGTAGATGAACAGGAAAAAGAGAAGGTGAACAAAAATAGCAAATTACAAAGTACACAATTAAGATTAAATAGTAGTGATGGGGCTTCCCTGGTGGCGCAGTGGTTGAGAGTCCGCCTGCCGATGCAGGGGACACGGGTTCGTGCCCCAGTCCGGGAAGATCCCACATGCCACGGAGCGGCTGGGCCCGTGAGCCATGGCCACTGAGCCTGCGCGTCCGGAGCCTGTGCTCCGCAATGGGAGAGGCCACAACAGTGAGAGGCCCACATACAACAACAACAAAAAAAAAAAAAAATTAAGAAATAGTAGTGATGATATCTGCCTTACAGTACACTTTGAACTTGGATACTTACAGCTAATACTTAAGCAACACTTACTGTATTCCAGAGACTATCCTATGCTTTAACTATTACCGAAAGGATTCCTCCTAATAACTTCGATGCTGTCTTTCTCATGATCATTTTCCAGATGAGATTATTGAAGCTCAGAGAGGTTAGTCACAGGCCCAAGGCCACACAGCCAGGGAGTGGAGAGCTGGGATCTAGACCTAGATGGTCTGTGTGATCAACCACTGTGCTAGATGCTGCCCATCTGCTAATATTGACATTTGGAATACTTAACTTATTCACCCAAAAAAGCAAAGCAGAAACTGGCTACACAGTAGTTCCTGTCCGGGGTTAGCACACAGCCTTTGAGAACTTCATCTGTCACTGGCCCCCCCTTTAGTTTATTCCTGTTAGAGAGCTTCCCAGATCTTAGAGAAAAATGCCCTTTTCGGATGGCCCAGCATTCTCCTTGCTGATGTAAACATCAGATAAGAGGACCCATGTGAAGGCTGTTAGAAACGTGCCTGGCACCACACAAATGCTCCACCGCTCAGCTGTGCACTGAATCCCGGGTTTTGCTTCAAGGGGCACGGTGTCACGGGGGCTTCATTTCAGACTCTAGTGGCTTAAATCCCACCATTCTGCCTTGGGCAAGCTCCTTTGTCTCTGAGCCTCTGTTTCTCTACCTAGAAAGTGAACTAACAATGGAATTCAGTAATTAGAGTTATTATGGGGAATAAATGAGAACACAGGTGGGTGCTCAGCATGGGGTAAGAGCCAGCATGGTGAGTGTGAACCTCACCACAGGACGCCTGCTGTTCCTTCTCTGGTTTACAGTCGACCTTGAACAAACATGGGCTTGAACTGGGCTGGTCTTCTTATATGCAGAATTTTTTTCAATAGTAAATACCGGACTATACCATCCTAGATTGGTTGAATCCGCAGATGCAGAAGCACAGATACAGGGACTGACTCTGGGACTTGAGCATCCGCAGATTTTGGTAACCATGGCGGGTCCTAGAACCAATCCCCTGTGGGTACCAAGGGATGACTGTATTTCTGTTGACAATGTCTTGCATAGGAAAAAGATACTTAATAAATGTTTTTGAATAAATTAATGAGTGAGTGGATAAGACAAACCACTTAACTGTTGGTTTTAACTCACTCATTGAAATTCAGGGAAACCAGAAACAGCTGTTTCTCAGAAAAGTCACTTCCCTTTGGAACTAAACACAGAATCCCACAGACCTCAATCTGTCAGGGTACCAGTTTTTTTATCTTCCCACCACTTCTGGTATTCGATTTCTGTGTATTTTCTTTCCAAACAGGAAACACCTCTTCAAACAGGATTTCTCTGTCTTGATCCTTCCTGTCTCATCAGTCTAGTCACTATCTTAGCACAGGTTGGACAACAGCCTTGGTTGGCCAAGCATTTCACAGTTTTAGTACCAACAGTCCTGTGTTCAAGAAAACCTCTCTCACATCACCCTCCTTGGCACCCAGATATCTTTGAACTGTAAAAGCTTAACATTTGGGTACCACGCATTGTAATATAAAATGTCTCAAAATAACTCATTCCTCTGCACCTGACCTTTGTCAACAAACAACATATGCATTCCCTCTCAGTGTCTCGTTTTGGATATGATCACGACGGGAAAAAGGTAAACACGAGAATGAATGTGTCATATTTATGGAAAATAAATACTAATTTTTTGGCAAAAGCCAAAACAGGAATTAATATAAAAAGAATGACTCACATCCCTTCAAGATATTTTTCTTTAAGTTGGATTATTTAAACAGAAGGAAATGTGAGAAAATGCTTATAATGAAGCAAAGAGCATCAAGTTCTCATGAAAATGTAATGGTGTGGTTTCAGCTCAGGGTACATCAAAGGTTTGCTGGAAATGCGATTATACACTTTGCCAGAATCAGATTTTACAGCTGTGGGCCTGATGAGAAAGATTGTAAAATCGCTCACACAAGAAAGGAATAGCAGTTCTCACTGCATCCTTAAAGGGCTAGTTCCTCACAGCCAAGTGGACTTCATTGTTAATGAGAATTCATTCAATATGGCACTGGTCTATGATAGAATCTTGTTTTATAAGGCAATCTGCCTGGATGTTCATCTATTAGTACACAGCTCCGGACACACACGGATGTCATGGGCCTACTGGTAACACTTCGTTTTGTAGTATGCCTTTCAACTACTATCAGAACTTATTTATTGGAACCAGGTGTTGCTGTAATATTGAACTGCTTCTGAAAGGCTAAATTTAACATGGGAGCTGAGCAAGGAAAAACAAGTTTTCATAATATGACAGGTGTTCTTCATGTACGGTAGTCACCCCCTCATCCGCAGGCAGTACATTCCAAGACTCCAGGAGATGCCTGAAGCCGTGGATGGTACCAAACCCTAAATATACCATGTTGTTCCCTACAGATAATACCTATGATAAAGTTTAGTTTATAAAGTAGGCAGAGTAAGAGAATATGCACATTTCCAGCATCACTACTCTTGCACTTTGGGGCCAATGTTAAGTAAAATAAGGGTTACGTGAACACAAGCACTGCCACACCGTGGCAGTCAATCTTACTGGCTACTAAGTGCCTAAAGGAGAGGAATCGCTGGGCAAAGCAATGATTCACGTCCCAGGCGGAACTGAGCGAGATTTCATCACGCTACTCAGGACAGCGCACAATTTAAAACTTATAAATTGTTTATTTCTGGTATTTTCCATGCAATATTTTTAGGCCGTGGATGACCCAAAGTAACTGAAACCATGGAAAGCAAAACCACAGATAAGGGGGGACTCCTGTAATTCTAAAAGCCCAGATCATCAGAAAGGAACCCTCATTATGGAGAATAGTATGGAGGCTCCTTTAAAAACTAAAAATAGAGCTACCATATGAGCCAGCAATCCCATTCCTGGACATATACCCAGAGAAAACCATAATTCGAAAGGCTGCGTGCACCCTGCTGTTCACTGCAGCACTGTTTACAATAGCCAGGACGTGGAAGCAACCTAAATGCCCATCAACAGAGGAATGGATAAGGAAGCTGTGGTACATATATACAATGGAATGTTACTCAGCCATAAAAAGGAACAAACTGATGCCGTTTACAGCAGCATGGATGCAGCTAGAGATTGTCATACAGAGTGAAGTCAGAAAGAGAAAGAAAAATATATACTATCACTCGTATGTAGAATCTAGAAAAATGGTAAACTTATTTGCAAAGCAGAAATGGATGTAGAAAACAAACTTATGGCTACCAAGGTGGGGAAGGGAGGGTGGGATGAATTGGGAGATTGGGATTGACATATATACACTACTATATACAAAATAGATAACTAATGAGAACCTACTGTATGGCACAGGGAACTCTACTCAACGCTCTGTGGTGACCTAAATGGGAAGGAAATCTAAAAAAGAGGGGATATATGCACATGTGTAACTGATTCAGTTTGCTGTACAGCAGAAACTAACTCAGCATTGTAAAGCAACTATACTCCAGTAAAAACTAGTCAAAAAACAAAACAACGAACTCTCATTCATTCCAAATACTTCCCAAAGAGAAACGCATTACCTCAGCTGTGCCATCTTTAGACCGCAGTACCTTCTGATGTCCTCGCTAGACGGACATTAATTCTCATTTTCTGACACCAGACCAACGATTGCAAATAGAACCAGTTACCTTCCCCCCATATCCCCACCAATTTGAGCCTCTTCCCTCCCCAGGCCCAGCGTTTAAATGAGAAGGCGCCACAGTATGGCCTGCATGATCGCCAGTGAAGAGATGATTTTGATCTAACAAGTCCACATGAGGAACACTCCAAAATTATTCTTCACTCTAAATTTTACTGATTTTAAGGGCAAACTGAGTTCTGCCTCAAATCCTGTTACAAGAAGGCATCAAGATGCATGCGAAAGTGGAGAACTTGGTGTTTCCTCACCCATTCACTCTGATCAGGTTAAAACAACACCAGCTATGAACAAAAATAAAGTGCTGCATGTGAGAAATGGCTTCCAATTTTAAGGGCCAAGGCTCAAGCTGAAAAGCTTCAATGATCTTAAGGGTCTGGACATTTTGTTTTCATTTTAAAAATAAAACATTTTGAGTGTCTTATATGTTCCAAGCCAAGAATGCAGTCACTCTTCAAAAACAAAACTTCTGGGCTTCCCTGGTGGTGCAGTGGTTGAGAGTCCGCTTGCCGATGCAGGGGACGTGGGTTCGTGCCCCGGTCCAGGAAGATCCCACATGCCACAGAGTGGCTGGGCCCGTGAGCCATGGCCGCTGAGCCTGCGCGTCCGGAGCCTGTGCTCCACAACGGGAGAGGCCACAGCAGTGAGAGGCCCGTGTACCGCAAAAAAAAAAAAAACAAACCACAACTTCTAATAATACCGTTGAACAATAAATTGTGGGCTGATTTTCCTTTTAAAAGTAACATCTATTCTTCACTAATTGATTTAGCCATATTGAAAAGAGCCACAGGTTTTTAAAAAATTATTTGACCAGATTTTTCTTTTTCATTTCTGGAACATATTAATCTTACTTCAGTAAGCATCTCTGCTCCAGTGCAACACTTGTGAAGCCAAAACAAACCTCGAGCTTATCTGCACTGTAGTCAGAGTTAGTAGTTATCACCCATGTATCTCAAATTGGAAATTCATGATTCTCCTTATTAAAACGCTTACAGGAAATGTCTTGAGAACTAAGCAAAGATGGCCGTTTAGGGATAGTAGTAGAAACCCAATTGGTTACACCATCTCTCATGGTAGAACTGGAAATAGTGGACATGATGTTTTCCTGTGCATTACATTTAGCAATTGCTACCCAGGAGGAAGCACTACCAGGACAGGCAAATGCATCCTGGGGATTAGTGATAGCCCAGGGGTTGCCAAGGGACTGAGTTGATGACAAAATTCCATTAATTCCAACTAGTCATTTTGCCCTAGGATGTGCTGTCCAGATAAGTAGCTCTGACTATTTGTAGCGCGTGCAAATAGCCTGAAATACACACACTGACTTACAAAATACATTCCCCTCCAGCCAAAATAGGATTTTTTTTTTTCTTCTGGTTCAGGTTTCATCCTAGTGGTTCAATACCTGTAAAACTGTAAAGGGAACTGTGATATGAGTTTAGAAGAATCCCTTCAGAGTTGAAACTGCTTTACCAGGATTTGAGAATCCAGCGGAAACATCTCGCTTTCAAATCCCAACATGTTCAGCACATTGGAACAAGAGCGCCAAAGATTTCACTTACCAATAACAACGTGTGATATTTTTTAACTCGTTTCTCAGGATTTGACAAGTATAAATGATGGTCGATCCTAGTTCATAACCACTAGGCATGAAGGTTTCATGTTCCTTTTTTTAAGCTTCTGTTTTCAAAACTATAAAATTACTCTGGTAAAACACAAATATGTATTTCTCCCAAAGTTATAGATGAGAATTCACGGTGCATTTACAGAGGATTAGAAAGCAAATGTCCCGCAGTCTGGTTAAGGACCATCTCCTCCCATCTCCCCGTGCCCTCACCCTGTCCTGTGACCCCACTGAACATGAATTAACCACATCGAGAGAGGTGCTCTGTTTACTTGTTCATCTCTCCCACCTACAAAGACTGTGAGCTCCTGAGCTCAGCCGCTGTCTCTTGTTTGTTTGTATACCATCTAGTGCCCAGCCCATGGCCTGGCAAGTAATAGGTGCTTAATTAAAGCACTGAACCACGAGGCGAATATAGTCAACCATATTCTAACAGAGAAGCTAAATGGTGACTTGAGGCATAATTTTGGTCCAAAATGCAGTACTCGCAGCATTTATACTTTAGAAGAGGAAATGTACTTGAGCATTTCTCGCAGGCTACTTCCTTCCACCATCTGGTGTTACTTTTCTCCCTTTAACACCAAATAGTCTGCACTATTGATACTGTGTATAAAATAGATAACTCATGAGAACCTCCTGTAGAGCACAGGGAACTCTACTCGATGCTCTGTGGTGACCCAAATGAGAAGGAAATCCAAAGAAGAGGGGAGATATGTATAGGTAGAGCTGATTCATTTTGCTGTACAGTAGAAACTAACACAATATTGTAAAGCAACTCTACTCCAATAAAATTTTTTTTTTAAAAATCCACCAGTCTGTTAGGAAATATAAAGGGGGGCAAATGGCATTGTAGCCCCCTTCATTTGGCCCCTGCCGTGACTTTCTTGTGATTCGTGGGGGATACATACTTTGGTGAACGAGAAACATCTGAAACCCCAACTCTCCAACCTGTAAATATGAGGGACTTTCTGCAAATCAAGATCAAATCCACCTACACTGATGAGATGCTATTTAACACAACTCTTGGAAAAGGGAAAGAAAATGGTAGAAAAGCCTCAGAAAAGGTAATGAAAAGCTCTAGAGGAGCTGAGATTTCAAGAACTTGAGATTAATTAGGATAGTGTTTTAGAAAAGAGAAGGTGGGAAAATCTAGATCCGGACAAGTGATGAGCAGACATTTTTGCGTGATGGACAATTAAGGAAGGTTAACGATGCTGAAATCTGTGCTTTTGTTTTGAGTTAAAACATATTTAGAATAGCCTGGAGGTGGAAGGTACATGTTTCTAAAGATTGTGTCCTGACATCACAGAAGAATGCCAATGAGAACCTTGCCCTAATGTCATAGGACCTGGATGCTAGAATGCCAGCACCCAAGCCAGGGCCTACGTCAGGGCAGAGGCTGGCTGCTTTGTGCACGTCCCAGTAGAGACAGAAAACTGGATTCAAATCCTTATTACGTCTACAACATCTGTCAAACTCCCTTGGGTAAAATACTATTTCTGAACGTCCATCTTGCAATCCTGTTTTGAGGGGTGATAAAATCCATCTGGTTTCCCCATCTTGATCCCCACAAATCAGCCTCTTTTCTCTATTTAAGCACATTAATGTTACACTGTTGGTGGTCCAGAGCCCAGCTCCTAAGGCAGCGTCGCTGTCTTTGTGGGGAAGCTGTAAGGTGGATGCTAGCTAGCACGGTCTGCTAAATTCCATCCTCCAAACAGACCAGAGGGTGGAAAGGCCAGGCAGGTATATTTAGAGAGCAGACTGGCTTCCAGCGCACGTTTGTGGCCAGCGAGGCGAAGGCTCTTGGGGGGATCTTCCAAGCTAGTCCTAAGGATTCTAGACTCGCAATCATATTCCCTTGACACCCAGTTTTTGTCACGTGACCATGAGACCCTTATGAATTTAAACAGTAAGGAGCCAGCGCTAACATTTAATCTACTGCCCTGTGAGACAAGCCAGTATACCCTCCAGTTACGGGTGCTCTCCATTAGCGGGACTCTAAATTCAGCGTGATGGTAAAGGACCATCAAGCCCCAGGGCAGGCCTACCAAGGGGAAAGTAAAGGCCAAGGGGATATTTTCTATGTCCCCCAAATCCTCCTGTGCTGGAATCTGACTCACAAACTCGGATTGAGTGTCCACTATCCAGTTTACATGTTCACGCACCTGGGAAGGACCCAAGAAGTGGAGTGAACAGGGGGTGGAATGACTCCGAGGCAGGAGGAGAGCGAGATCTGTTGACCCCAGGTCAGCTCCCTGGGTAGAAACAGCACTCACATTCCTCTCCCCAATGGCACAGCCATGGGAGCTAGTTCCTTCCCCAGGTCAGCCTCGATTTCCCTTGACAAAGTCATAACTGTCATTCTGAAGGCATGTACAATTTTTTAAAGTTGGAGGACAACTGAGCTCTCTCATTGTCAATTGAATTCCACCTGTCTTAGCAGTGATTTGGAAACTTAAGTGAGTAGGATGGCACTCAGAAACACACACACACACACACACACACATACACACAAGCACTTTCAATTTCAATGCTATGAGTTCAACATCTTTGAAAAAAAGGGGGGGATATGAGGTTTCCAGGCCTCTTCTGGCTAGGATCCTATAGGTAAATGAAAAGCCAAGTGATTCTTCTCCATAATCATAGTTTTTTTAAAAAAAAAAAAGACCTTGACTAAACTTTACCTTTGATCATTGGTAAACAAGCTAGCTCATGAGGCTGGCCCAATATAATGAGTTTTAACTCACAGACTGTCAAGTTCAGGTGCACAGTGTGACTTTGGTACAATTTTTCACCTCTTCAACTGTTTTTCAATTTTTTTTTGGGGGGGGGGCTGCGTTGGGTCTTCATTGCTGCACGCGGGCTTTCTCTAGTTGCAGCGAGCGGGGGCTGCTCTTCGTTGCAGTGTGCGGGCTTCTCACTGCGGTGGCTTCTCTTTTTGCCGAGCTCGGGCTCGAGGCGCGTGGGCCTCAGTAGTTGCAGCACGCAGGCTTGGTAGTTGTGGCTTGCGGGCTCTAGAGCACAGGCTCAGTAGTTGTGGCGCACGGGCTTAGTTGCTCCGCGGCACGTGGGATCCTCCCGGACCAGGGAATGGAACTCGTGTCCCCTGTATTGGCAGGCGGGTTCCCAACCACTGCGCCACCGGGGAAGTCCCTCAGCTGTTTTTAATGTCTGTTCCCCCGATCTGTGTGCCACACAGCCTTGCTATAGCAAAAGTTTTGATGCTACTATTTTTATATAGCCAATTTAAAGCGACTGCTAGGCTATTTAATGCAGTCTAAAAATGAACTTCTAACCTTTAAGGTTTTTTTTAAACTATGTCCTTTGAATACCTGACTTCTGTACCCAAACCGTATCCCATTTCTCCATCTCATCTTGGACCACAAAGCTTCAGGAGGTAAGAGATGGGGCACATTTCTTAGGAAAAAAAAAAAAAAAAGGCTTGTAAAAGCTGAATATTTACTTTACGTCACACAATAGGAAACATGGTCAAAACATTTCCAGTGTGAAAATGGCTCTGTGGGCCCAGAAACTCAATTTTACAGTATTCACAAGGAAAAGAAGGATTCAAAGACTGAACCATCATAAACATACTTGTCAAACTGCTGCATTAACCAGAAAGCCGGTCAACTAATTCACGGTGGGCGATAGAGCTGAGAAGTGGGCTGGGATTCTCATGAGGTCCGGTTAGTGAATTCTTTCCCCATTATAATAGTTGCAAGGGAGGTCAGATTATAGCCAGAAAGTTACTCCAGGAGTTGGAAATCAGGGTGTAAAGAGTTGGACAGATGTATTAGTTTTCCAACTCTGCCGTAACAAAATGCCACAGACTACTTGGCTTGAATAACAGGAATTTATCTTCTCACAGTTCTGGAGGCTAGAAGTCCAAGATCACAGTGTCAGCAGAGTTGGTTTCTTCTGAGGCCTTTCTCCTTAGCTTGTGGGTGGCCGTACTCCCCCTGTGTCCTCACATAATTTTCCCTCTCTATGTCTGTGTCCAAATCTCCTCTTCTTATAAGGACACAAGTTAGACTGGAATAGGGTCTACCCATACAACTTCATTGTACCTTAATTACCTCTTTAAAGACCTCATCTCCAATTACAGTTCCATTCTGAGGTCCTGGGAGTTAGGGCTTCACCATATGAATTTTGGAGGGACACAATTCAACCCCTACCAATGCATGACTTCAAGGCTAGTTCACCAACATTTTCATAGATTGGTACACCCATCCTCATTGCAAGGTGAGCCCACCATGCAGATGTGCAGTGGTGGGGTCTCTTCAGGGTACCCTGCCTGACAGCACTGGAAACACCAGTTCTTGGCCCATGGGATCCCCGTTCGAGTTCAGTGATGACAGTCCCACCAGTGTTGCAATTTTCCTTCAGCGCATCTTTCAAGCGATTAGATCTAACCTTCCTGGGTTGCATTTTTATTTCAATCTTGCCTCTCTCGACTGGCAGCTTCCTTGGATTTGGGCTGTTCCCTAACTCCTGAGTCACACATTTCTTATGTATGACTTATTCTTTTCCACAAATGGCCAAACCCATTCACCTAGTGGGTTTCATTAGTTTAACTCACGGAAAGCAACCATATCTCAAAATTCTTCATTATACATTTCGGTTGCCACTAAGCCATTGATTAAAGAATTAGAATATAGTCATAAAGCGTTCTTGTAAAGATGTTGTTGATTTATCACTACAAGCTTCCCACTTTGTTTTAAACACATTAGTGACATCACACACACACACTTAATTTGAATAACTTGAGTGCAGTTAAAAACAGAAGAAACAATACATAGATCAGAAATGGGCACAGCTATAAATGGAACTAAAACTGCAGACTGGTTCTGGGTCAAAGTGCCCACTGGCTTGAGAACCGGATATGCCATAAACCCAGCTTCACCATGAGGGTCCAGCCAATAGTGTAAGAGCTGCTTCTGGACAGGGAATCTCAGGAGACCAGATGGACGCAACTTTAGGGCCACCAGACAAGGAAGAAAAAACAGAGGAAAAACTTTGAAAGTAACCTATTTTGACACAACTGCAAACCATCATTTCAAACCACATGAGAAAAATTAAACACTAAGAAAGATAGCCAACAAACCAGCTTCCACCCAACTAGAGAGATGGTATAGTGCAGACCTGTCATTCTCAAGTTTGATACACATCACAATCACCAGAACATAGTGTTAAAAATATAGATCACAGATCCCCAAAGGTGCCAGGACAGGCACAGAGGTGCCAGATACGATGCAGGTCAATGAAAATCTCTTAGCATAGGTACGTCTCAAATATTGCATGGGACACACTCATACTAAAAATAGTTATTCATTGTTTATCTAAAATTCAGATTTAACTGGTAATCTGAAAAATGACCAGCCAGAAGAAAACTGGGTTTTGCTTTTTGGCTTTTACTAAGTCTGGCAAATAACCCTGCTCCCAACAAAATGGAATACTTAACAGACCAAACTGAAATGACTTTAACATAAGTATGTTTTAGGACCTCAAAGAGATAAAGGAAGAAATAACACTCATTTAATCAAACCATAAAAGTATGAAAAAAAAAACTGAGATTAGCCAATTGCCCCCTGGAAATAATAATATATGTTGACATGGAAATTAACTTTTACAAAGTTAACAAACTGGATAAACCTATGACAGGGCAAAGTTAAAGGAAGAAAGGATGTGATATGAAGTAATTTGCCTAGAATGCTGTACAGAGAGATATGAAGCTAAAAAGCATGCATGAGAGTTTAAGAGACATACAGGAGGCTGCAGAAGCTTCCTCGTGCTAACAGGAACTCTGTTCGGAAGACTGGATGGGAGGGCAGAGGGGTGAATGAAACGGGTAATGGCTCAGAGCTGTCCACAACAGAGTGCGTACAGAAGGCCTCAGAGGGTGAGTAAAACAAAAGCCACAAGGAGAATCCATATAGTAAAATGCAGAATACCAAGAATAAAGGTAAAAACTTTCAAAGCCACAGGAGAGAAAAAAGTCACAGAGTGACACAAAGGGACCATTAATGATGGTAGACGTTTCATTGGGGCCAGATGTGCTGGAAGGTCAGGGTGAGATGTTTAAACAGGATCGTTTACCACCCATAAACCACTCTGAAAGATCTGCAGAGGCACTGGAATCACCTGAGACTTGGATGTAACATAATCACAGAAGCCATATCCCATCACCTTGGTCACAGAAGCAAGTTACAGGTCACCCCATACACGCACACTCAAAAGAAGAGGTTATTCAAGGCCATGAGTCATTGGGAATCCTCTTAGAATTCGGTCTATGACACTGACCTTCAAATTATCTATCCAATTGCCTCCCAAATATCTTTATCTTAGACAACACAGGTACTGACAAAATATGTCCAAAAGTAAATAATCTTTTTCCTCAACGCTTGCCCTTCCTCCTCTCTTGCAAAGCTCAGTTAACATTAACCCAGTCACTCAGGTCCAAAAACATGGCAGTCACCGTTCACTCCTCATTCCTTCTCACCACTCCCACTCAGACAGCCGGAAATGGGACTAATCTCCCTCTTCCATCTGCACTGCCTCTGCCTTAGTGAGGCAGTGGTCTTCTTGTCCCTAGATGACTGCACTTTAAGCCAGTCTTGAAGCCGTTAAGCAGGTCCTCACGCTTATGGCTTGCCCACCCGAAGCCACACGACAGCCAATGTTCTATCATAGTTGAGTCTATCTTCTTCTGCAGCTTTTTTGAAGGGCTATAGAAATGTGACAATAAGTATTTTCTATGAGGATGGGATAAAACTTTCTAAGCTTGAGGCAGTTAGGCTGGGCAGTCAAGACAGCAACCTCCACACCCAGAGAACAAGCTTAGCCTCACAGCTGGCTGCTGGGCTCCGAGGCCAGCCCTGGATACTGAGGGGCCCCTCGAGCCTGGTCCACACAACTGTCATTCATTCTATTCATTGTGTGTCTCCCTTAGAGTTACCAGGTTGAAATTATGGTCAGTGCCTGGAGAAATGGATGCTGTTACCTTAGTGACAGAGAAGTTTATTAAGATAGCCCCACATTTAGTAGAATTGACATAGGGTCTTTTTTTTAAAACATCTTTATTGGAGTATAACTGCTTTGCTATGGTGTGTTAGATTCTGCTTTATAACAAAGTGAATCAGCTATATATATACATACATCCCCATATCTCCTCCCTCTTGCGTCGCCCTGCCACCTCCCTAGCCCACCCCTCTAGGTGGTCACAAAGCACCGAGCTGATCTCCCTGTGCTATGCGGCTGCTTCCCACTAGCTATCTATTTTACATTTGGTAGTGTATATATGTCCATGCCACTCTCTCACTTCGTCCCAGCTTACCCTTCCCCCTCCCCGTGTCCTCAAGTCCATTCTCTACGTCTGCATCTTTATTCCTGGTCTGCCCCTAGGTTCATCAGTACCATTTATTTTTTTTTAGATTCCATATATATGTGTTAGCATACGGTATTTGTTTTCCTCTTTCTGACTGACTTCACTGTGTATGGCAGACTCTAGGTCCATCCACCTCCTACAAACAATTCAATTGCATCTTTTTATGGCTGATTGATATAGGGTCTTGCACCACCCTACCAGCTGGATAATCTTACAAGAATCACTCAGCCTCGTCCACCCTATTTTTAATGGGACCATACACCTGCCCACAGCTGTCTCTTAGAAATCAAAGAGGATTTGTGAGTAAATTTCTCCAATCCCTTTAGAAAAGGGTGAGCAGTCAATTTGCTAAATTATTTTTCATATCTGGTAGATATGTTCTGATAACTTTTATATTTTGTTGATTTTCCTGTTCAAACACTACAAAAATACCCTTAGTCATTGATGTGAAAAATGTGGGCTAATTTCTGAAACGATTGCAGCTCTTGCCAGGAAAGAGTAAGATATAATACTGTTCTGATGTATCTCATATTTTGTCAGAACCCTTTCTTCAGAATTAATGACCTGGATGCCTTGCTCCAAAGTATATAAAAGATAGGCTCTTTACAGATTTCTGCCGCACAGTTGAAACTAAATCAGCCTGTGTGTCTGGAAAAAATCCATCATTTTGTGAAGCCAATAAATATCCCTCCTTAGCAAATGTACTGGTAATGGATCACAAAGTCACTTGATCTATCTGTATGCAATAAACTATCTGAAGGCATTGCTAATTTCTGAGCTCTCATTTATAGTTTTGTTGAAGGACCGAGAACCCAGATGAAAGGTTACAGGGACGAATCTGAGTTTCCTGTAGACCTGAGCCCACCGCTCTCCCCCGGCTTCCATCCACCTGCAATAACCAGGGTGTGTCCCCTCCCACCGCCAGCGTGTGCTCGCCTAACTCCCTGAGCAATGTCACCATCTTTCCAAGGCCCTCCAGTGGCAGAAAGCTGGAACTGCAAGACCAGGTAGACAGGCTGCCTGGAAAGCCAAGGGGCTGAGTGATTTGTCTCCACCCGCCCTCCCTGTGAACAGTTAGAGCTGAGAATCATGATTGATAAACATAACTAACCTTTTCCCTCACACATTCTATGTGGATAAAAATGGGGTCGAATTATGAGCCAAGTACTTCACAATCACTGCCTCCTCACCAAAACCCAATATACAGTAGAGAAACTGAGGCTGAGTCGGCAGGTCAATCACTGGAGGTCGTACAACTGGCCAGTGACAGAGCCAGACTGTGAGCTCAGGTCTCTCTGTCTTTTTCAGTAGCTTGCAGACCTGAGTGTATATCAGAATCCCTGAGAGTCTTTTAGAGCCTGGTACCAGAGCCCTGGGAGCCCCGTGATCTGTATTTTAATGCTATCTCCTGGCAAGTGATGTGCGTGCAACTTAAGGAGGCCAGCTCTGAATCACACCACCTCCCGACAGTTTATCAGGAAAGCAAAGCAGGACTCTTCCACCTGAGATGTCAGCTGCTTTGGGGATGGAGCATGAGACAGCATGGGTCTCACAGCTCCCAGAAGTTGCTCAACAAATAATATATGAGGGATATATATAACCCAATCAGTCTGCTGTACACCTGAAACAGACACACACTGTAAATCAACTATACCTCAATTTTAAAACTATGAGGTAGTTAGAGTAATCGAATTCATAGAGACAGAGGCAGAACATACACAGAATATATACAGAAGGCAAATAGAATGTATACAGAATATATAAAGTATACAGAAGGTACACAGAATATATACAGTAGGTATACAGAATGTATACAGACTATATAGAGAAGATATACAGAATATATACAGACTATATAGAGAAGGTATACAGAATGTATACAGAAGGTATACAGAATATATACAGAAAGTATACAGAATGTATACAGAAGGTATATGGAATGTATATTGAATATATACAGAAGGTATACAGAATGTATACAGAAGGTATACAGAATATATACAGAAGGTATACAGAATATATACAGAAGATATACAGAAGGTATACAGAATATATACAGAAGGTATACAGAAGGTATACAGAATATATACAGAAGATATACAGAATATATACAGAATATATACAGAATGTATACAGAAAGTATACAGATATACAGAATATATACAGAATGTATACAGAATATATACAGAAGGTATACAGAATATATACTAAATGTATACAGAATGTATACAGAAGGTGTACAGAATATATACAGACGGTATACAGAATGTATACAGAAAGTATACAAAATGTATAGAGAAGGTATACAGAATATATACAGAAGGTATATACAAGGGAATACTACTCAACCATAAAAAAGAATGAATTAACGCCATGTGCAGCAACATGGATAGACCTGGAGATTGTCATACTGGGTGAAGTAAGTCAGACAGAGAAAGACAAATATCATACGATATCACTTATACGTGGAACCTTAAAACATGGTACTAATGAACCATTTACAAAACAGAAATAGAGTCAGAGATGTAGGAAACAAACTTACATTTACCAAGGAGGAAAGGGGGCAAGGATAAATTGGGAGATTGGGATTAACATATACGCACTACTATATATAAAATAGGTAACTAATAAGAACCTGCTGTATAGCACAGGGAACTCCACTCAGTACTCTGCAATGACCTACATGGGAACAGAATCTTAAAAAGAGTGGATATATGTATATGTATGGCTGATTCACTTTGCTGTACAGCAGAAACTAGCACAGCATTGTAAATCAACTATACTCCAATAATTTTTTTTTTAAATAAAGATTATGGTAACCAGGGACTGGGGGAGAGGAGAATGCAAAATTATGGCTTAATGAGTACAGAGTTTCAGTTGGGGATGATGAAAAAGTTCTGAATTTGGATGGTGGTGATGGTTGCACAAAAATGTGAATGTACTTAATGCCACAGAACCGAATGCTTAAAAATAGTTAAAATAACAAATTTTATGTTATGTATATCTAACTACAATTTTTTTAATGTTTTAATTTTTTAAAAAAGCATTATCCTCATTAAGCTTAAGTAATTTCCTCGTGATGTATGAATTCATGAAACTTGGCAGATTTTCTAGTTCTTTCAACCAAATGAACAATTCTATCTACCTCCAAAATTTCTTTCCTAAGCAGTTATTCTTTATGGAAAGTTCAACCATTTCCTCTGGCTTAGCAGTTACTGAAACAGATACATCCTTAAATTGCAGTTTACAAAGTTGACATCCATAAGCTACTCCCATTTCGCTTTTGTTTGGTTTGGTTTTGGATTTTTTAGTGGCGAAGAACTCTTGAAGAAAACAAATAAAATACACTAAGTCCATCAGGTCATCTATTCGTGGGATAACTTGGCCTCATGGAAGCTTAATGAAGCTGGATTCCCACATACAGTAGAAACTGCTTTAATAGACTAAAGTAGCTAAACAAAGTGACATGTGGCACTTCACATTTGTCTTGTTATATAAAATTGATTCTTTTCTTTTTTTTTTTTTTGCGGTACGCGTGCCTCTCACTGTTGTGGCCTCTCCTGCTGCGGAGCACAGGCTCCAGACGCGCAGGCTCAGCGGCCATGGCTCACGGGCCCAGCCGCTCCGCGGCATGTGGGATCCTCCCGGACCTGGGCACGAACCCGCGTCCCCTACATCGGCAGGCAGACTCCCAACCACTGCGCCACCAGGGAAGCCCTGATTTTAGATATTTTTAATGGCTTATTGACATACTATTGATACTGATTTTAGAGACACTGCAATTAATTCTTGTCATCAATATGCGTTTCTTAAAATTTAAGGTTAAAATCCACTGCAATTAATTCTTGTCATCAATATGCATTTCTTAAAATTCAAGGTTGAACGACTCTGAATCCAAGAATCGTTCGAGTAGGGCCTTCCCAGCCTCCTCTGAAGCCCAATCTGTGCTCTGCTTCTGCAGGAGACTTTCAGTTCCTTCCAGAACCAGTCAGGCCAGAGAAGAAATGGAAACACACCAGCCTCAGCTCCATGGACAGTGAACAGTGAGATAAAAAGTCCAGCCTGGGGAAGTGTCAGTCACTTACGGTGTCAGCAAGAAACCTAAGTCTAGGCGGAAAGGAGCTATAAATAATTCTGAGGGCCTCCCAAGAATTCTTGGAGAATGTTCAGGAAAATCAAGCTGCTCCCAATTGCTCTGAATTCCTTTTCCGAGTGTAGACAATGGTTCAATGTCGGCTTACTCCTCCCCTCTGGGCTCTGTTCAGGACACAGCCCACTTTTCTTTCTGTTGCTCACGTGACAAAGCCCCAGAGGACTGTCACACCAGCCATTCTTTCTCCTCCTGGCAATCAGTTAAATGCACGAAGCCTTGACTTCCTCTTATGGACTCAGATCCGTGCCTTGTCTTACAGCGTTTTGCATTCTCAGCAAGCTTTTTCATTTCTGATAAATGATTGGGTGCCTGGAGAGGAGCTGTCCCGGTGGAAAGACTAGATAGCTCAGGAGGCTGAGGAAATAACAGTGCTTTTCTCTGATTCAAATCCCATTTGGTTAATGGAGACAAGAGGCTATTGTCTAAAAGCCATTCACCAGCAGAGAAGGAGCAAATCTCCCCCATACCCGGGAGTCTTTGCAAAGGTCACTCCTCTGGACTTGCTGTGAACTGAATATTGTGTCCCTCCAAAATTCATACTTTGAAGCCTCATCCCCTTAATGTGACTGTAATTTGAAGATAGAGCCTTTGGAAGTAATGAAGGTTAAGTGAGGGCATAAGAGTACAGCTCTGATCTAGTGAGATTAGTGTTCTCATAAGAAAAGGAAGAGACACCAGAACTCGCTTGCTTGAGCGCGCGCGCTCTCTCTTTCTCTCTCTCTCTGTCTACAAGCCAGAAACAAGAGACCTCACCAGAAACCAATTCAGCCTGTATCTTGATCTTGGACTTCTGCCTCCAGAGCTGTGAGACAGGAATGTCTGCTGTTTGAGTGCTGTGTCCATGGCGTGTTGTCATGGCAGCCCGAGCAGACTCAGACAGGCATGAGCCATTTCCGCAAGCTCGCCCAGCCTTGTCTCCTTGGGCCTGCATTTGCACCCCAGCCTTTCTCCTGACTGCCCCGGGACCAGCGGGTGAGCCAGGAAGAAGCGTTTAACGTACTAAGGTATGTAAGGCAGGTTCAGGTGGGGAAGAAGGCCCCTCCAGAAGAACACACATGCGAGAAGTATTTACTGAGCATCTCCTAGGCCCAGGACTTGGCCCAGTGAAGTCCTTTGTAAGCACAGGCTAATAGCACAAAGGAAGCAATTTTACTAGTAGCCAATCGGGTCCAGATGCTACTGCAGCATATTTCTTTATGATTCCTACCCTCATCTTCCAGCCTTTCAGAAGCCATGGCAGATAGGCCAATGAGGTCTTTCTCTTGACCCCTTTCTTTCCTACCCTCGCCCACCCTCTGACCTAGACTCATTTTGCTGCCGCCCCTTTAGGTTAGACCTGTGAGGGGAGCTCTGTGCTCAGAGCCCAGGCCATCCAGCCCCTCATTATGCACTGCTCTGTCTTCTGCAGAAGCACTTGCCAGACGAACAAAGCTCTTTTGCAACCCATGACCAATTGGCTGTGGCTTTAACTTTTTTTCCAGTTTTGTCGAGCTATAGTTGACATACACCATTGGATAGGTTTAAGGCATTCAGCCTAACGGTTTGATTTACATATATTGTGAAATGTTTATCACAATAAATTTAGTTTGCCTCCATCATCTCATATAGATACAATGAAAAGAAAAACCAAAATAAGAAAAAATATATTTTTTTCTTTGTAATGAGAACTCTTAGGGTCTAGTCTTCTAATAACCTTCCTCTATATCACCCTGCAGAGTTAACTACAGTCCTCATGTGGTACTTTATACCCTTGGTACTTATTTATCTTCTAACTGAACGTCTGTACCTTTGGACCACCTTCCCCTGATAACTTCCGTTTTTAAATTGCGGTTTAATGCACAGTGAAATGCCCAGATCTTAAGTGTACTGTCCACTCAGTCTTAACGAATCTGCATCAAAGCACAGAACATTGATGTTGCCCCCAAAAGTCTGTCTGCCCTTCCCCACTCAATTCTCGCTCCCTGGAAGTAGTCACTGATCAGATTGCCATCACCATAACACAGTTTGCTTTACTTAGAATTTTATATAAGTAGAATCATACGTTTAGGTTTTGGCTGGTGAGGAGGTCTGGCTTCTTTCACTAGGAAAATGTTTTTGAGGTGCATCTATCTTGCTGCGTATACCATTAGTTTGCTCCTTTTGCTTTGATGTACTTTTTGCTTAGATGTACCACAGTGTGCTTATCCACTCTATTGACGGGCATGCAGGATACTTCTAGTTTGGGGCTCTTATACAGAAAGCTGCTATAAACATGCTTGCACATGTTGTTTTCATCTCTGTTGGATAAATACTTAGGTCATAGGGTAGTTGTAAGTTTAACTTTTAAAACACTGTCAAACAGGAGGTTCCACTTTAGGCTCCTGCTAGCAATATATGAAAGCTCTGATTGCGGCATGTTATCTCTCATTTTATCCATTCTAGGTGTGCAGCTGTATCTCGTGATTTTCATTTGCATTCCTGAAGGATCATGTGTGCTTTTTCATGTGCTTACTGCCATTTCATTATCATCTTTTGTGAAATACTTAAGTCTTTTGTCCAGTTTTTATTTGGTTGTCTCTTTTATTAATGAGTTGCAGGAGTTCTTGATATACTGGATACAAGTCATCTGTCATATGTATGTGTTGTGAATTATTTTTCCCAGTCTGTGAATTGTCTATCAATTTTCTTGATGGTGTTTTTTAATCCACAGGAATTTTTAACTTTGATAGTCTAATTTATTAATGTTGATTCTTTTATGGTCTGTGTTTTTTATGTCCTCTCTAGAAAATATATACCCACCTCAAGGTTGTAAAGATATGTCTGTGTCTTATTCTAGTAGGTTTACCATTTTTGCTTTCTCACGTAGACCTGTGATCCAGCTTCAGTTGATTTTTGTGTGCGGTGTGAGATGGAACAAGGTTCTTTATTTTTCCAAACAGATGCACAGCTATCCCAGCACTGCCAGTTGAATAGATTTTCTTTTCTCCATTAAATGGCTTTGGTGCCCAGGTTAAAAATCATTTGAATGCTTATATGTGGACTTACCATTACTTTAATATGTTTAAGTGAAAAAGAGCCCCTTCCTACCAGGAGGAAGGGAAGGGCACAGAGAAATTGATTCTCATCTGTACAAGGACTATACCAGGTCTGCTGTGAACCCTCCGGAGCAGGAGCTGCCCTGTCCTCGAAGAGAAGAAACCAACAGTGAATGAAGCCCAGGAGCCTTCAAGCTGGGGAGGCGATTGGCACAAACCAGGGGGCATTTCTACCTGAGGCCTGATTCTCACGTTAGCTTCTCAAGCTCTCTGATGATGAGAGAGAGAGGGAAAATCAATCAAAAGAGCTGTTGGCATTTGCAAAGGACAGACTGTCAGTTTGTTTTCCATCCCCACTGAAAGAGGAATGGTCCCAGGTTCTTCATGAAGCTCTGCTGTGTGGGGTTTCTTGATCCAAAACACAGTCATTTACTCTCATTTCTAGAAAACTGCATGGAAACCTCCTCAGTGCTAGGGCACTGAGCAGATATATTTAGAGTTTTACGGCTGCTCTAAATCAGAATTAAGGAGTAAGTAGCTTGACCAATTTTCACTTTCCTAATTCCTCCTCATAAATTCTAAAGTGATTCTTATCATAGGGAAGCTGACATTTTAAGAACAGTAATTTTTTTACATCCATGACAGATAGGTCTCTTTGAAGTTTTGGTGGAAAGCCTTCCTTCCAGCTATGGTTGTCAAAGTCATAGTGTAGGGGCCTTGTAGGTATATTGAGTGCTTGGAGACGGGCAGGAAAGGAATTTGCTGGGCCCTGACTGTGCCATGAACTGTGCTAAGCTCTTCAGAGGCAGCATCTCCTTTAATGATCACAACCACGGTACAAGGGAGGTTTCATCATTATTATCTTCTAGATAACAAAGCAGAGACGCAGCGAGATCCAACCACTTGCTTGTGGACACAGAGCTAATTGATCCTGAGTTTGAACAGAGGGCTGTCAAGCTTCAATGCCTGTTCTAACCACGATGTAGGCTACATTCCTCTGTGTTGCTCTGGGTTCATTTGTTTTATTTTTTGCCAGATCAAGCTGTGTTAAAACTACCCGCCCCGCCCCCTAAAGTGATACAGTGCCCTCATACGCTTTGGCAGCTACAATTTTTCAGGCCAGAAGGATGACATGGTTCTTTCTGATTTTTCAGTTGGAATGTTTGGCAAAGAAACGCTATTTCCTCTGTTGAATCTGATGGTGTTGTTGAATACAGCCTCTTTCATTTCAGCTTCATTCAGAACAGACAAAAATCAATTCCTGCTTACCTAAAAAATAAAGTAACGTGCTCCACCGGGGGGAAAAAAAAAGATCTCAGGTTCCACGTTATTATTGTGAATAATGACAAAAGCAGGGATGGTGCTGAGCCTCTTGTAAGTGCTGTTTGGGGTTTCCTTTTTTGCTTTCTTTGTGGAGAAGAAAATAATTCTGATTTGCAGACTTTTTTTTCCAGCTGCGCAGATAGTCACTCTTAAAAGCCTAGGGATCTAGCTTAAAATGGCTTGTAAAGCATCTTGAAAGGACTAGGTTTTTGTTTTTGTTTTTTGCACATCTGAACTCCATCTAACCGTATTGATGCAACTTTACCTGGAAATGCCCCCAGGACACCGGGTTCAGGAGCCCGCCAGGTGGCCGACATTCATCCTTTCCCTCAGTATCCTGGAGGCACCCGGAAACCCAGGACAAGCCCGGACCCACGATGTTGCAGGGACAGCTGCATGCAGACGCGAGGCAGGGGTCCCGTGGGCAGCACCCTCCTCCTCCCTGAACCCCGAGGCCGCCATCCTCCTCCAGGAGCGACCGTCCCCCTCAAGGCTCCCCCCCGCCCCCCGCCCCGGAGGCACAAACCTCCTCTCCCGTTTACTTTATCCTCGTTATTGGAGGACTTTATTTTTATGTCTACCTTGCCAGCCACAGAAAACAAACCACAACAGCGCTTCCGATTGTCTCCACACCCGCTCCCCCTGGAGCAAATCCCACCTGCAGCCACCGTCTGCGAGACTGCTCTGCGTGCATACGTTTCCAACAGACCTCGGAAAGGCAGCCACTTGCCCAGCCACGCGACTGCTTTCCCGCAAACACTGCGATTTCAGATTTTAACTGCAGCCCCTTGATTCGACATCAAAAGTCCATAAGTGGGCTCCCCTGGTGGCGCAGTGGTTGAGAGTCCGCCTGCCGATGCAGGGGACGCGGGTTCGTGCCCCGGTCCGGGAAGATCCCACATGCCGTGGAGCGGCTGGGCCCGTGAGCCATGGCCGCTGAGCCCGCGCGTCCGGAGCCTGTGCTCCTTGGCGGGAGGGGCCACAACAGTGAGAGGCCCGCGTACCAAAAAAAAAAAAAAAGTCCGTAAGTGAGTGTTTGAAATGGCATTTCTAAAAGGCAAATCTACCCATTTCAGCGCTTCCGCAGGGTTGTCCGAGAACCGCGCTGGTTTTGTTAGGCAGCAAGTTAGCCATGAGCAACGAGAGGTGGTCCCCTCGGAGGAATGTCCAACAGCCACCTAATCTGCCAAGCTATTTTGCCAACCCCGCCCCAAACACGACCCCATCAGTCCTCCAAAATGGTCAGGGCACCGAAACCACCACCACCACCCCACCCCCGCCCGCTGACTGGAGGGACGGGCCTCACTCTGGCACATGCGCACATCTCAACCTATCACGTCCTTTGATAACCTCTGGGCTCATGAAATGTTCATAAATATTCTATGAATACATACATCTAATTATAACAGACTGCATTATGGGAAGAACATGCACAGTCGAGCCTCTTGTTATATAACCTGCAGCTGTCAATTAAGACTATCAATCAACGACCTCCTGGATTACGCAAAAACCTTGCCTAAAAAGCTCTACACCCCAGTCCTTGGGGGCCGTTGCCTTCCTTGGCCTGGCCCACCTCTCTTTTGAGGTGTTCTCTCTGTTCTCTCCTTATCTTCAGTAAACTCTCTTGCAACCGGTAAGACCTCAGATTCTTCTTTGCGTCCTTACCAAGAACCAAGGCCCATGAGAGAAGGGGTCTCCAGACTCTCTTCTGCTAACTGTTTACCAATTTTTGAAAATTCGCTTGCACCACCCCTAGGAAAACACTCTGGTGGGTAGCATTAGTTATTCTTCACTTTAATAGTCACCTTTTTCAGATACTTACAGAGAATCTGAGCCTCGCAGCAGCCAAGAAGAAGAAGAAATAGAAAAGGAAAGACAGTGGGGGAGACATTCAGTGAAATCTCGCCCCTACCCCACGCGGGTCCATGAGGCACAGGGAGGGGCAGCTGAACACTCCCCTCCCCTCCCCTCCCCCGGCCTCCTCTGCAAGCACCTGGTCTCATCCTTTCAACTTTAATAAACCAGGACCTCAAGGATTTCAGATCTGAAAATCTGCAAGGAAGGGGCTTGCACCCAAGTGGATCAGCCTTCCTGTGGGAGAAAAATGCAAGAACTGGAAGCTACTCCTTCCAGGAAATATTTGTGAACCACTTGATATGCACCTGGCCCTGTGAGAGGTCACGAGACAGGCCCCCCTCATGCCCTGCTCCCCACCATCCCCTCACACTTTCCCATCTTTCCACAGGAACCACAGCCCTCTTTAAGGCCAAAATCTCTCACTTTAAGAAGCCCTCGGGGGTTCTAGAAAGAGCAACAACTTCAAAATCAGACTGATCTTGACTTCAGTAAAAGCTCTGCCTCTTTGTAGCTGTGGGTGCTTGAAAGAGTAACTTAACTCCACTAAACTTCAGTTTTCTCATCAGTAAAATGGGGAGAATATCTACTTCATAGGATTATCATGAGAATTAACAAGATAACATAGCAAAGAACACAGCCCAGGGTCCAAAGCCAGTAAATGTTCAGTAAAGATTAGTTTCCTCATTCTGGCCCCTTTCCATTTTCTGGTTTATTCCAAAATCCTCTGAACAGCACCGGACTTGAAAACCTACCTTCCTAATTCACCCAAGCTGCTGTACTAACACCGCAGAAGCCCAGCTCTTACTTCTCTTCACCTCGACATTGACTTCCTGTTACATGCACGTAGGTATAAGAGTTTGTGTTCCTCTAACCCTGGTAACCAGTGTACTAGTCAGGATTTTTTTATTGCAAGAGACAGAAATCTAATTTTTCAAACATGGTCTGGAAGGGCATTGATTCCCACCACCGAGAACTTATGTCCTGGCTTATCCAGGGCCCTGTAACGTCACCCAGCTCTCTCTGGCTCCATTTCTCATTCTGCTTTCCTCTGTGGAGCGGCCTCCTCTCCCGCTGCAGATGGGCTGTCTGATGGGTGGGAAAGATGGCTTTCTGAGGCCCCGGAATCTCATCCTCCCAGCGTACCGACCTCCATAAAAAGAGGGTGCATCACCCACAGTGCCTACACACCAACTCCAGGGATTTGCCCCAACTGGCCCTGTGAGAGTCACATCTTTGTACAACTGAGGGGACAAGCAGGTCACAGTGGCTGGGGCTTCTGGTGGAACCTCAGGGCAAGAAAGGGTTGTCATGACATTCTGGAGGGCACATGCCTGCTGCAGCCAAGGATCCTGGGCCCAGCGACCCAGGGCCCTACCCCTGGAGCATTAGACAAAGCCCGGCCCGACTGGGGTCTGTAATGGGAGTCAGGGGCGGGCTCCCCACCTGACCCTCCCTTCGGGGCAGGGGTAGAATCCAAACCAGGCTTTCCACGTAACCCATAGAAACTTCGGGTCCCAGAATGGGACAAGGCAGGCTCCCCCAGCATCTGGCCTCAGGAGATCAAGCTTAGAAAAGTGTGGAAAGGAACAGCAGAGCTACCCAGGGCCACTCGAGCACCTGGTCGAATGCAGGAAGTACTAAGCGCCATGACCTTGACCCTCTGTGTGGCTCAGAGCTTTGTCTTGCTGGACCAGAAATGAAGAAGAGTGAAACTAGAACATGGCAGCTAAGTCAAGTCTTTCAAGGGTTCCCATCACACTGACAAAGCACTTTCAGCCTTACATTTATCTGCTCCCAGGACACACACACACACACACACGCGTGCGCACACGCCAGGTGCTGTGGTGAGGACGGTTACAGGGAAGTGTCTGCAGAGAGAACAAGAGGGTTGTTTGGCCTTTACTAGATGCCTCTTGGCATCACAGGAGTACTTTTGAAATATTTAATTAGGTCACAACATGTCTGTAAGGAAGGTAGTATATTATTCACCTTCCCCAACTGAAAAAACTGAAACAGAAAGTTCACAGCGTTCCCAGGAAGTGGGATTTCCAGGAGCGTGACGGTCACAGATTCTGAACGCGGCCACCAACTCACCTCTTCTCCTCTCCTGCGGCCGTGAGTGCGCCTTAGCAGCCAGAGGTCTAAATCCACGTGGTTTAAGCTGGTAAGTCCACACAACGCTGGATTCCTAAAGAGAAGAAATTTTAAACATAAAAAATATTGTTAGCTTAATCTCACCCACTTGTAGAGGTCATTGAATCCATTTCTCACTCTAGTCCTGGCCTGCAATGTTTTCTTTGAATATATCAAGGCACAGGGAACCATCCCCAGAAAACACTGGTTCCAAGACCAGACACCAGCAATTGTTGGAACATCCCATGTCTTACTAAGTTCGAATTAGTCTCTTCCTAACTCTATGCACTACGTCTATTTTTGCCCATTGGAATCCATTCATGTTTTCTTCCTTCCTTTCTATCTTCCAGCTATTATTGATTAAGAATCTACTCTGTGCTGTTTAAATTGGCTTGAGCACCAGGACACAGCATTGAAGAGGAGAGAAGGGCCCTTGCATCACGGGGATTATAGTTTGATGGATAAAGAGAAAAAAAGAAAAAAGAAAACAAATGAACAAAAATTTCAACTCGTGCTAAGCCTTATAGAGGAAATGAAACAGGATGATGAGATAGTGTGGGCCCGGGAGGAGGGGCTTTCTATGAGGGGTTATGAAGGGCTAAGGCGACATATGACCTGCAACGTGAATGTTCCTGGAATCACACAGCATATTTCCAGCCCTCTTGCCTCGGCCTCTGCTCATATTTGAAGACAGATACCGTGACACTCACGCACGCATGTGTAGGCACATGTAGGCATGCAGACACAGCTGTCTTCTTTCCCCTTGGTTAAACATCGATATTCCTCTATCATTTCAAACGTATAAAATCTGTCCATCAGTGTTGCTCTTAAACTAGAGTGTTCAAAACTGGAGCGTCCACTTTAAATTTGGTCTCACAGACAGGAGGGGTGGATCCATGCACTCACTCTCTTGTTCTGGACTCCATCCTACCATTAAGTAGACTTCTGTGCTTCCAGACATTGGGGTGCCAAAGTCGCAATCGGCTTTGACAACCTGTATTCATTAGTCCTCCCATTAAGCTCTCAGCCAACTAAGTACAGGAAGTCTAGCACATGCGCTGTTGCCGAGTGTCATCACTAGTATCCTGTCACTTTGTCATTTTGGGTGGGGAGGGGTGGTCAAGAGGAGGACCTGGGTCTCACCCTTTTTCTGTTAAAGCCATTTTGCTACCTGATTAATATTTTCTTTTTTTTTTTTTTTTTTTTTGCGGTACGCAGGCCTCTCACTGTTGTGGTCTCTCCCGTTGCGGAGCACAGGCTCCGGACGCGCAGGCTCAGCGGCCATGGCTCACGGGCCCAGCCGCTCCGTGGCATGTGGGATCTTCCCGGACCGGGGCATGAACCCGCGTCCCCTGCACCGGCAGGCGGACTCTCAACCACTGCACCACCAGGGAAGCCCGATATTTTCTTTTTTTTTAGTGCAGATATTGTCATTAGGATTTTAACTGAATCTACATTTCACTCTCAGATTTGATAAGCATGATACCAACATTCAGATCCAACTCATGATAAAAACATCTCCCAGGAGGGGACAGGGAAGGACTGTGGACAGTCAAGCAGCTATCAACCCAACTAACATATAATGAGCCAGTCCACAGAAGAGAAAGATGCAAGACACCTGCTGAAATCCAAATACACTTATACATTCATTCAAGACCCAGCGAACAAAGAAAGAAGGTCATTGTGGCATTAAACCGGTGCTGAGTCCTGAATTTGAATTCTCAAAAACTCTCCTTTTGAAACTCTGTTCTAAATACGTGTTCTAGAATCTTGCCTATTCTATATATGGGCTCACCAGTTTATGGAACACATATTTTTATTTTCCCCTTGAAAATTCCAACTTTAATCCCTGGATCATGTTCCAGGATCCCCCAGAGGTTGCTGACAGCACTGCTGCAGTTGAAAATGAAGGTTTTTTCTCAATGTCCTAAGACGCAATCCATTTGGGGCCAGAGACTTCGAAACTTAGAACCCATAACAGCCTCACTTTTACAATCATTGATCTAATGTTGGGTTCTTTTTATGGTCATCAGTTCCCCCATTTCCAGTAAGATTCTCATCCCTAAAAAAAATTGAGGTAGAAAATAGGAATTGAACACTTCTCCATTTATTGCTTTTCGTGTATCGTTTTTGTTGTTCATACCTTTTATCTGAGGATATAGAGAAGTTCCCCAAGAGTAAAGCGGAAAGTGATAGAAAGGAAACCTATATAAGAAATAAATGAAAGACAAATACTGCACAATGTCAGTCATATGCGGAATATTAAAAACAAAGTGAACAAACCAAACCAAACGAAAACAAACACATAGACACAGAGAACAGAGTAGTGGTTGCCAGAGGGGAAGGGGCAGGGGGGTGGGCGAAATGCGTAAAGGAGGTCAACTGTATGGTGATGGATGCAAACTAAATTTTTGGTGGGTATACAGAAATAGACATATAATGTTGTACACGTGAAACTTGCATCATGTTATAAGCCGATGTTACTGCAATTTTAAAAATCTTTAAAAAAGAAAAAAATGAGGTTTTACACCTATCTTTTTAGGATATTCTGAAAATTAAATTTCTAAATTCATATGTGCCTGGTCTAAGCACTATGGTAAGACATTTCTTTAAGCTTCAGATGACGTCGTTCTCTTTCACACCCAAGGTTTTTATCATTACAAAGTATTCCCTCTTTGATCTGAAATAATTCCACAGCAGCAATATCCATTGTTGCTTCTTTTAACTTCCTAGAAATAGAACTGTCGCCAAAACAAGTGGAAAATCTATCGGCAGCTCTGTTTTCACTGAGTGAGGAGTCCAGCCGAAGTCTGGTTATTTCCAGCCCTCGCTTGTGATTCGCTCTTTCCCCTAAGTCTGTCTTGGGGTGTGTATCGGGAACACGTGATTCACTTCCTGCCTCAGACGGGTGGGGGGGTGGGGGGGGATTCCACACGGCAAGCAATGCCCCTTCTCCTTTAAGCTTGACTGAGAAACCCTCCATCTTGTGAAGGGGACATTCTCAAAAGGAGGAAGTCCTGCTTCAGTCACCTTTTTGCAAGGGCTGCTGATCTTATGATCAATCCCATCACCAGGAAAGGAACTCAAATATGGGTTGCGCCTACCTAATTACGTATGTCCCCCAAACAATATATAAAGTATGCTTTTAACTCGGGGCTTTATAAAGACCCTACAGTCATGTTGATGATATATATATATATATATAGTCAAAATACTGGTTAATACACCAGTATTCAACAAATAAATACAGAAATAAAATATTAGAAATATGTATCATATATATGCTATTTTCTGAAAGCTGCGATTGTTCTTAAGTGAGTTGAAATGCAACTGAGGTCATAGAGTAAAGTTCCACTTGTCTCCATGTTTAGATGAGGTTATTTGAAGAAAAGAAGGAGACCGGAAAGAGGAAGCAGAGGAGTAAGGGGAGGGCTGATATTTCGGAGGACCTACTATGCTGCAGGTGTTTTTGACACCTCGTTGTACTTTATGTACACGTGCACACATGACGAAACCACTCTTATTATTACCCCATTTTACATCTGAGAAAACGGGAGCTCAGATGAGCTCAAATAAGTGAATTGATGAAATTAGTAAAAGGCAGAAAATGGACACAGAATGAGTCTCACCCTTCTGGCCAAATAGGGGAGGATTCAGGGTCACTTTCAGCCTCGAAGGTGTGCCCAGGAATCTGCTGTAGCACAGTGACAAGCAGGGGTGAAGAACGGCAAGTCAGTGGAGATGGTGAAGGACAAAGAAACTGCTAAACGTTTCTCCCTGCTAATCAACAGAATCAGTATGAGAGGAGACACCTGTCGCCAATGGAGAGATCAAGGCTGCCTGTCTCCCCTCACTTTCTGCTTCTCTCCCTTCATCAGGCCGTGACGCTTCGCTGCCTTCTAGATCACAGCCTCTGGAAATGTGCCTGCCTCCTCAGGCTCCTTAATGCAGCCGCCTGCCTTCCCGCCCGCCCGGGGCCCGGGTCCGCTGCCCCTTGTCCGCCGCTGGCGGCGCCCCCAGAGAGGGTGCTTGGCGCTGGGGAGAGGGGCTGGGGGCACGCGGCCGACGTTCACCGGCTCCTGTACCAACCTTAAGCGGGAAGAGTGTGTCACCAGATGATAAAATGCTAAACGACAACTCATTTTCATTCTGCGGAACAGATTTGTTGAATATTTCATTCCTGTCACCTGCTCCTTTTCGGGCCACCGCCACACGGCTGGAAGGGCTCCCGGGGAATTGCGTGGCCCGCCACACGGCAGGAAGAGCTCCCGGGGAACTGCTTGAAAGGTTGGCGCCTGCAGCGAGCGTGGGTCCTGACGCTCGGCTTTCCGGCGTGGCCCCCGGGCGCCGGCTCCGTTGGTGTCTCAACGCTGCCCTCTGCTGGGCGGAGGCCCGCAGCCACCGAGCGGCTGAACGGAGAGGGGTCACCTACGCGGGAAGGGAGACGGCGCCAAGGGGCGTGTAGCTGTATACAAGGGGGCACAGCAGAAATCCGCCGCCTTCGAGGGCATCGGACCTCACCGGATGGATGCTCAGCTGCTCTTTCTTTCCGCTGCGCGGCCGCTGCCACCCGCTCCCAGGCTGTCAGTACACAGATGAAGAAAGCCACTGTCGCCGAGGACTTTCCTGCCTGAAAGAGATTTGCTTGTGGAACGAAGATACGTGAGTTGGAGGCGTGGGGGAGGGTTGCTACTAGGAAAGAGCGAAAAAACACCTGGGGCGTATATACAAGATTTCCAGATTCAGGGTCCCTTGATAAACCACACATTCACGCCAGCTGGGAACCACCATCCCCCGCAAGGAGCACTCCCTGAGGGGACCCAGCCCCGCCCGCCTGGCCGGCTGCTGTCCCCGCCCTTCAGGCTGCGTTCCTGGCACTATTCCCCGTCAGTCACCCCAACTTGCCCCTCCCCCGCCAGCTCTCTCCTCCCCAAGTCCATCCTCCACTCAACCCAAGGAAATCTACATTAAATGACTCAATTAACATAAAGCTCTTCAAAGAGTGCTAGGCATGGGGTGAGCACACCAGAAATTTTAGCTAGAAATTTAGTTATCTCTGATCAGCCACTTCCTGCCCAGTGAATGCTTTAAGGGGCTCCCTACGTATGTCAGCGGGCCTCTGCCTAGCTCTCTGCTTCCTCTTCAAGCATCTTCTCAAGCTTTACAAACCAGCGATGGAACCCCTGGGGCTCTCCCGTGCACACCCTGTGTCTGATCTCTGCCAGTGGTAATGCTAATCCCTTTACCTACTAGACCCTCTCCTGGCCCCTTCATCTGTTTATTGATCCCAACACTCAAGCTTTCCTGAAGGCCTCTTCTCCTTCAGGAGTTTCCTAAGTGTCTGCTTAGGAGTCTGTCTGCCCTCTATGTATGAGCTTCTTGAATTCCAGGACTGTCTGAGTCATCTTTCCATCCCGTACAGCCTGCACAGTACATGGAGACACTTGAGACTCACCAGATGTTCATTGCATGAGTGAATGAATGAAGGCAGGAAAGAATGCACACACCAGAGGGGTCCCAGAAGCACCTACCTGCCCCAACCATCTCCTTGTACCTGCCAACTCAGAGCCTCATGACTTAATCTGCTCCTGTGGTGGTTGGGAAGGACACCGCGTCACCCCCTGGGAGGCTTTGGCCAGTCAAGTTCACCTGGACCTTCAACTTTTTAAATTAGATGATGCTGGCCACTCCAAGCCTAGCTACCTGTGAGAAGGGAAGTGATTTTTGGAGGAGAGGAGAGAGAGGTTCTGGAGACTTGGGAACTTGGCAGAGGACAGGTCTGGCAGGAGTACAAGAATTGAGACCCAGGAGAGAGCTATTAGGACCCTAGGCACACAAGGAAAGAAGAGAGCGTGGGAGCTCCGCAGAGGGGCTTAGAGGAGAGGAAAATTGTCTGAGTCCCTTGTACGTGCCAAGTGCCGTTCACATCACTCCTGAACCCCATGCCAACCATAGAAGATCACGCTCCCCATTTTCTCAATGGGAAATTGAGGCTCAGATAGATTTGGTTCCATACCTGAGGTCACACAGCAACTAAGTGACAGCCCTAAGATTCAGACCCGGGCTCCATGACTTTAAGCCTATATTTTCGCATTACGTTAATGTTTGCTCTGCTTTGAGAAGAAAGGCCAAAGCACCTGGCACCTAGCAGGAACTAACCTCCCACCTCCATGTGAAGTGGTCTAGCACTTCTAAAGATCATTCTCCTCTCCATCTTGGGAGTACCGGTGGATTTCTCCACCTCTGAAACAGGCCCCCTTGAATATTAAGGGTCACCTATAATTCAGACCCCTTCATACCTCCCGGTCTGGGCAAGTCCTAGGTCTGATGGGGAACAGTAATTGAAGAGTCTCATTTCCCATCTTATATAGGCAAGGTCCACTTTCATATGCCCCACGTTACTAGGAAATATGAGATGCTACTTCATTCACCACGTTCCATCCCTTCCTTAGGCATCAGTAGGATTAAATAGCGGTGATTAAAGAGATCTAATCGACTATTACAGTCTTTAGAGAAGAAACCCAAGCTCACAAATCTCTGTACTTTGGTGTTTCAGGGAAACCCAGACTTGTGTCTCAACTTTATTTCACAAAATGGTGCTGCAGTGAACCAGGAGCTTAGAGCTAAGAATCTGAGCCACGTTTTTACCGAGTCCCAGTTCGCTCTGCTTGCCCACCACACGACAGGCCAATCAATTGGAGATGAGGTGCTGAGGCAAGGAAGACGACTTTATTCGGAAAGCTGGCAGACCGAGAAGATGGCAGACTAAAGTCTCAAAACAACCATCTTATGGGGGCTTGGATGCCAGTTTCTTTTATAGCACAGAGTGGGGGAGGTGATGAGGAAGTAAAGTAAAAACCATAAGTTTTGCAAATATCGCCTGGAATGGCCAGCCTCGGGGAGCGGATGTGTTAATTTCTTCTTTCTTGCAGCCATCCACAGGTGGACAGGGTTTCCCTGAACAAAGGCACTTTGGTTTAGCTTTCAGGCAGAGGGGCAGGGTGCCCCGAGGCAGGCCATTATGTAGAGACAGTATCCTTTTCCTGAACAAAAGCAGCTGAAAGCAAAGGTTAAAGTGAAAGAAACAGATCCAACATATAATCAGATTTGGCCCTTCCCTGTTACAATGTCAGCAGGGGAAATCAAATCTCAAGTCTTCGACAGCAACATCCACTGAACTCCACACGCATCCCACATGACCCTCCGGTGATACCATACCTGGCAAGAGTCAGAAATAGCAGCCTGAGAGCAGTGGTTCTCAAACTTCGGTGTTCATCACAGTCACTTGGAGGGTCATTAAAATGCAGACAACTGTGCCTCAAAATCCCTGGAGTTTCTGATTCAGTAGGACTGGGGAAATCAAGAATTTTGGTTTCTAACCAATTGCCAAGTGATGCGGATGCTGTTGGTGTGGGGCTCGTACTTGGAGTACCGCTGCCCCCGAGCAGTTGTAGCCAGAGTCAGCGGGAGAGCCCCGAAGAGTAAGGACCGGCACTGGAGCGCCCCCTGAGCATCCCCAGTGGCTTCATCCTTAACTTACAGTGGTCCCCAAGGCATGTAACCTCTAGTAGAGTTACTTTTCTGTTGTGAAATGCATTTTTTTTTTTTTTGCGGTACGCGGACCTCTCACTGCTGTGACCTCTCCCGTTGCGGAGCACAGGCTCCGGACGCGCCGGCTCAGCGGCCATGGCTCACGGGCGCAGCCGCTCCGCGGCATGTGGGATCCTCCCGGACCGGGTCATGAACCCACGTCCCCTGCATCGGCAGGCGGACTCTCAACCACTGCGCCACCAGGGAAGCCCGTGAAATGCATTTTTAAGCCTCTACTCACAGACTGCACGTGCAAAAAACTCCAGAGGCCTCTAGGTGTGTTAGGGCTCATCTGGTTTAAGTGACAGAAAGCCTGGCTCCAGTTGAAACAAACACAAATACATTGCAAAATAAAAACATATATATTGGTTCCAAAAGCGAGAAGTCTAAACCTGGCTTGATCAGGGCTCCAATGATGTCACCAGGACCAATTTCTCTTTCTCAGCCCCTCCTTTCTCGTGCTCTGTCTCCTCTCTCCCTTTCTCCTTCACATAGAGCCCTTTTCACTGGGGTCTAAAGAAGGCTACTGAGGCTAAAGGCCTGGCAAATTCTTACATTAAAATCTTTCCCAGGATTCCCAGCCAAAATCGCATTCCTGTGATCGCTTCTCATGGACACAAATTGAATCAAGCCCTTGCGCCGAACCGAACGGGAAAATGGTAATTCACGTTAGGCTGACATGGCGTACTCCACTCTTGACCCCCAGACAAATCGCAGGCGTTTGGAAGGGTTCAGGTGCATGGATTATGGGCCTCCCCAGGCCATCAGGCAACACTGCATTTGCCTCCCTCCTTGGACCACTTTTCTCCTGGCTTTCTTGATTACATACTTTCCTTGCCCTCCTCCAACTTCAGTCTGCCTTTCAGGATCATCTTCTTATGCCACTTAAATCCAGGTGTACATCAAGGATTTTTCCTTAGGGCTCTTTTTGTTTTATGTACTTTCCAGGATGCCATCCACGCTCTTGCTTCTAAATACCACCCCAAGGCAGCTGATTCCCAAATGTATATCTCCATTCATGGAATATGGCAGAATAATGGTCCTCCAAAGATGTCTACATCCTAACTTCCATAACCTGTGGCCGTGTTACATCACATGGCAAAGAGGGATTACAGTTGCTAATCAGCTGACCTTGAGATAGGAAGGATATCCTGGATTATCCAGTGGACCCAATATCCTATAAGGAAAGGGGTGAGACAGAAGAGTCAGTGCCAGACTGGTGTGATGTGACAAAGACTCCACTATGGTTGCTGCTTTGAAGATGGAGAAGCGGCCACAAGCCAAGGAATTTCGGCAACCACTAAAAGTGGGAAAAGCAAGAAAATGTGTTGTCATGTGTGTTACCTAGGACCCCAGAAAAGCCCTGACAACACGTTGATTTTAGCCTAGTGAGACCTGTTTTGGAATTCTGACCTCCAGAACTGGAAGCGCATAAAGTTGTATCATTTTAAGCCATGAAGTTTGTGCCAGTTAGTTATGGTAGCAATAGGAAACTAACACAGATTTTAGTCTACTGATTCTCAAATAGATATCTCCATCCCAGATACTTTACATGGCAAAGATGTTTTGAAGCCAGCATATGTGGCAAAATTGCATCTAACTAAAAATACCCTTGAGAATTCCTTAAATCATTCACAAAATATACAGGGGTTTTTCTATACATGCATGTACAGTAACATATGTGTACAAATGCATACTGAGTTTGGCTTGTGCTTAGTGGTATGTTACTAAAGCAATGTGTCTTTAGTCCCTAGAGCAGGGATCATCACACTTCATCTGTAAAAAGCAAAATAGTAAAAATCTTTGGGAGCAAAACTGTCTCTTTCTTAACTTTGCTAGTATATCGCTAAAGCGGCCATAGATAACTCACCAACCAAAATAAGTGTTGCTGCAGTCCCCTAAAAGTTTATTTATAAACCCTGAAATTTGAATTTCATATAATTTTCACATGTCATGAAATATTCTTTCTAAAAATATTTTTAGCCACGCAGCTTGTGGAATCTTAGTTCCCTGACCCTGGCTTGACCCCGGGCCCTCGGCAGTGAGAGCGTGGAGTCTTAACCACTGGACGGCCAGGGAATTCCTAGAACCATTAAACCCCTGCCCCAGAATCACCATCAGGCCCACCCTCACACTCTGAAAGGCCCCTAGCTCCACTGAGAAAACGCACGGATAATGCCTGCACCGGCTGCTTCCCACCGGGCATATGCTCGTGAGCAGAGTGGCACAAACAACACTTTTTAAACTAGTGTCTCCTCTCCCTGGACCTCCCTGTCTGTATCTATGTGCTGGCTGCAGTTGGATTTGCATACACTACATATGCTAATGTGTGTGGCTCCACTATGTACCCAGCTGCCCGCTGGACGCTGCCCCTGAACACCCCATAAACACCTTACGGGCACCGTGTCCAAAGCTAAGCTCCACTGAACTCATTATCTCTACTTTTTCTCCCCGCCCCACACACTTGACCACCTCAACCAGAAACAAGCCACTTCTAGGCACCTTTCCCGGCTTGTCAGCACCACAATGCACCTGGTCGCCCAATTCAGACCTCGAGAACATCATTCTCCCCTTCTCTCCCTCATATTCTGCAGCTGGCCGTGAGAGCCTGTGGTGTCCACCCTTGCCACCCAACAGTGCCCTTGAACTATCCACCCCAGCCAGTGCCTCCATCCCTAGGACTCTCCATCACAAAGGCCTCCTAAACCTGGGCTAGCAAACTCCAGTCTTGCCCCTTGCAATCCTTCCAGCGTATTTTGCCAGAGTGACCTCCAAACTCTTTAGCAGAGTCACTCCGTGACTCCTGGACCCAAAGCCCTCCAAGATGTTGCTTCACTGCAGGGTGAAAGGTCCCAATGACCTGGCCCCTGCCTGACTGTCCACATCCTGCCGCCCCCTGCCGCGCTGATTACGGGTCACAAAGAACGACTTGCAACATCAAGAAACATGCTGTTCCGTGCTGTCACGCCTCTGCACGTGCCGTGTCTTCTTCCTGGATTCGTGCCCCTTTGTCCACACGGCTGATCTATACTTACTCAGCACCCACGTCTGCTGGGGAGATTTCCTTAGCGCTGCCTCCTGTGCAGAACTGATGGGATTCCTCTCCATTCCACCTCTGTATCTTTTTACATCTGTCTCTCTGGCATGTATTTAACTCCATCGAAATTATTTGCTTTCCGGTCTGCCTTCCCCATAGGCTACTAGGTCTTCGAGGGCGATATCTCTTGGTGTCTCCGGGACCAAGCACAGCACCTGGCCCTCAGTTGATGCTTCACGTGCATAAAAGCTCTAACCTCCAGGCTGACACGAGACCCCCCCACCCACCCACGGTGCAGTAGAAGGACGCTGGTTCTCGCAGGAATTGGATGTTGGCAGTTATCACTCTTCCAATTCAGAATCTCACTGATTTCCATAAAAAGAGCCACGCTGCTCAGGCCTTTCTGAAAGGGAAGGGTGTCCTGTGTGAGGCCCACCCCACGAAAGCTGCATCTCATGCTTGGCTAAATGGCAACAGGAGGGTCATGCATCCCCCGTGGAAGACGAAATCACATGCCCTGCGTCACGCTGCACTAATGCCATGCTACGTGCACCCCAAGCCACCCCCTTCAGCATCATGGGACACTGGAGGCCCCATCACAGGAGCGAACCCCACCCCGCTCCCAGGGCATCGGAGGCGTCCAGTTGGCTGAGCAGCCGCCAGCCCGGGGGTAACAGCCCTGGATCAGCCCCGGGAGTCTCGCTACTAAGTACGCCCATGGACAGGTCGAACCTGTGAGAAAAACTGACAAGTAGGCTGGGCTCTGCCACACAGAAGGGCAGGTGCTACAAGATGCAGTGTCTCTGATGGAAGGAAGGACACCGACAAGGGTTCTCTCTTCTCTTTTGTGAAAATTGGGGCAACTGCTTCTTGGGGGCGGGGATCCACCTACGCCAAAAGCCAGCCCCGTCCCACCAGCCTCAGCCCCCCTCACGTGACTGAGTCGCCCTTAGCCGGTGCATCTCCAGCTTCCAGAGCTTTCCGGGAACACCTTTCTGGGCCTGGCCAGAGTGTCTTTGGTTCCAGGCTCTCTCTCCTGACCTGCCCACAACACCAGTGTCACTCTTCATCACCACCAGCAGCCGATCCCAGCCCGGCTGCCCAGATCCCTCCCAAAGGGCTCCCAGGCCAGAAGACTGGGCCAATTTAGGGCTGGTTTCTCACACTGTGGTTTCACTTACTGCAAAGAAGGACACACAAAATCTCCCCACGAGTGAAAGAATCACAAGGTCATAAGGACGAAAGCACTTTGAAGCTCTAGCCTGACCCTTGCCCAATGCAGGTGCCTACCGGGATTCAGCAGCAAGCACAGTTCTCTCTTTCTTTCTTTTCTTTTTTTTTACATCTTTATTGGAGTGTAATTGCTCCACAATGGTGTGTTAGTTTCTGCTTTATAACAAAGTGAATCAGTTATACATATACATATGTTCCCATATCCCCTCCCTCTTGGTCTCCCTCCCTCCCACCCTCCCTGTCCCACCCCTCCAGGCGGTCACAAAGCACTGAGCTGATCTCCCTGTGCTATGCGGCTGCTTCCCACTAGCTATCTACCTTACGTTTGGTAGTGTATATATGTCCATGCCTCTCTCTCGCTTTGTCACAGCTCACCCTTCCCACCCCCTGTGTCCTCAAGTCCATTCTCTAGTAGGTCTGTGTCTTTATTCCTGTCTTGAATCACTCTCCCTTCTGCTACCAGAGGGAACCTCCTAAAATGCAAACATGCTCAGGTGAAAAAGCTCTGGTGTCAAATGGTATGTGCACACCGTTGCTATGATAATACCTCAGCGCAGAGCCACAGATGGAAATTACCTCCCCAGAGAAAAACACTGGGTCATCGGAGGGGGACATAGAGTGGGGAGTAGTCATTGCGGGGACCCCTGCCTGGGGATTAGGCGTGTGACCCTTGTGTAGAACAATCCCCAAGTATGCAGGTGGGCACACCCAGGGCTAACCTAGAAGTAGGGAAGGGTTCAGAACATTGAGGCCTGAAACAAGCCCTGAGCCAGAACTCCTTCTAACCTTACAAATAGTGAAATTATTATGATTTGATGCACCTGGAATTTTGGAAACGTCTTAGGCCTCTGCCCTGGTATCAATTTTGCAGAGAAAGGAAGAGGCCCAGGGTGATCATCAAGGAGCTCCATGGCAACTAGCTTCCAGGCTTCTGAGAGAATCCCAATGTTCCTTCCATCAGCAGTGAAGTCAGGGAGGGGGGCCCTGCAGCCTGTACATCTCAAACACTTGCCCTGGAGCCTCTTAAAGCTCTTCAGAAAGTGTTGTCTTCCTCTGCCTTCCTTCACCCCATCAGGCAGTATTGTGAATATATGTAACTACCTTTTAACGAAATCATATGTACAAATAAAACAAAGAAAAACAAATGCTATACTAATTATAATTCAGAAACATATTTCCTCACCCAGGATGCCACGTTATTATTCATTCTGTTGGCTTCTAATCTATTTGGCTTAAGAGTTTTTTTGATTGATGACAGATATGTGAACTAACGCATTATATATTCATCCATTCACTCTGCAACTCTTTATTCACTATCCACAGGACGCTCGGCATGAATTGGGCCAACTGGATGTACACAAAGGCGCTGTACTGTTCATGATATCTTATGGAATGTACTGATCTACAGTGGAGCTTTGCAATATACATGTGCTTTCAAACTCTTTAAACGAATTGTTCAATCAGGATCATTTAAAAAAAGCATGTGTTTAGATTCACACCAAAGAATATATTGACATTGTCTTAGAGAGGTGTGCTGCTTTGAAAATATGTCTGCAAATGGTTTGACAGTCCTGCCATCGAAAGGTAGCAGTCTGTATGCCCTCCCTTTGAACCCGGCCCAAACGTAGTCACTGGCTGACCAACGAGTTTGGCCGTAATGGTGCTACAGGACTTCTGAGACTGTGCCATAAAAGCAAGGTGGTTTTTACCTGGTTCTCTGGAACGTTCACATGGAAGCCCTAAGTCTCTGCTAGGAAGTTCTACCACGGAGAGGATGCCATTCTATGAGGCCCAAGCTGGCCTGTGTAGAAGGACCCCACAGGAGGCCTCGAGACTACATGGAGAGAGAGAGAGAGGTATATGCCTGCACAAGCCTCTCTCTCCAGCCTCCTACTGTTTCAGCTCCAGCTACTGGCTGACAGGACCATTCGGTAGACCCAGAGGCAGGTCAGCCTGAAGGAGTCTTCCTGAATCCCTGACCCTCAGAAACCGTGATTGATTATAAAATGATTGCTGCTGATAGACACCATTAATCTTGAGACTGGCTTATTACCCAGCAACAGACAAGTGATACAGGAGGAAAGGGAAGGTTTTCAATATGCATTTCCACTGCTCTCATTAGGAACGGTCCAGAAAGTATTTCCTATTAACTTCAACAAGACAAACCACCTCTCTCTTCTTATATTTGACCAGTTATTTCTCTGAGTAGTTAATGTTTCATGTGCCCTTAAGTAACATTGGACTTCTCTATCCATACTTGACTCTAAAAAGATTATTCATAGATAGCGACTCCAACTTGCTTACATTTTAAAAGGAGACAGAGTTAAAGGAAAAAGCAGTAACCATAGGTTTAGCCAAAGTGTAAATGTCAGAATCCCTGCAGTGGCAGGACACAGAACCAGAAGCAGTTTTTCCTCCACTTAATAGCTGTGTCACAGGTGTTCAAATCAAAGTCCTCTAATTGCTACACAAGTAAAATGGCCAAATTTCATTCATCCACAGGCAAAGCTTCCACTGTGCCTCTTCTTTTCTGAAACAGATAAGGAATGTGAAATTGTCTGGTCACCAGCAACCATGAGTTACTATCTTTGTTCCATTTAGCTACAAACAATTCCATCTCTCTCTGTGGCTTGCCTGGGGCCTACCTTGCAACAAATGAATCAGCTGAGGGTTAGCAATCTAACAAAACTGGATGGGCTTCAGAATCTCCATCTTCTTGGTGTAGAAACAGGACTCACTGAACATTACCCTGGAAAAGGCTGAACAGTATCTAAGGCAACAAAAACAGAATCAGTCACTAATCAATCAGAAATCCCCCAAACAACTTAGGAAAACGAACAGAGGCGCAGTGGAGCTGCTCTGTCCTAAGAGCAAGCAAAGAAACAGTAGGACTGTGCGCTTATTATCTATTCCTCCAACAAACTGGGACAAGGTCAACTCTTGATGGTAAAGATATGGGTCTTCTGGGAATTCCCTGGCAGTCCAGTGGTTAGGACTCCACACTCTCCCTGCTGAGGGTCCACGTTAAATCCCTGGTCGGGGAACTAAGATCCCACAAGCTGTGCGCTCAAAAACAACAAAGAAAAAAACGGGTCTCCTAAGCGGGTTGATATGAGAAGTAGCTATTCAGCAGCGTGCTTTTTAGGGGTTTGGGCTGGAGAGTGAGAAGGAAGGTACAGACGGCAGAAAGCCAAAGTGTATTGACACGTGTCAGTGAAGCTATTGAAAGTCGAGGCCGATGGAAACACTGGGACAGGTTGAGAAGCCCCAGAGTGGAGACAAAAGAGCACAGATGGAGGCCACGCTTGGTGGCTGCCCTGGCACGAATCCTCTGCCTCTTTCTCCTCTGGGTTCGGGATTTCATACCATGTTACATAACGCACCAAATCAGGGCTTCATATTGCAGGAGCCTGCGACCATTAAGAAGATAGAACAATAGTTAGAAAAAAAGAATCTAGAGGAAGGAACCCTACAGATGGAGGAAAAGAGTCCAGGAAAAAAAAGCAGATGAGAAAGACAACCAAACACCCAATTCTGTGGCTAGTTCTGACTGTGAGGGATTATAAAGGAATTTCTTTGAAAGCATCTAACAGATCAAAAAGAGTAAAATCGAACCCACGTGCCTGTGGAGTAATTCAGGCCTTACCCCTCAAGTGCCTAAATGAGTTCCGAGAAGAAGTTAGATCACAATAATTCTTTCAAGACTGCATGTATCTGTGCACAAATCAGGTATCATTACTAAGAAATAGCTTTAGATCTAAGTGATCATATACAGCAAAAACTCAAAAATATCAGATATTTGATTATACTGATCCCAAAAAGCTTGTTTAAAAAAGATAATAAAATCAGTCAACTAAACACTCCACAGCAGCTGGTTAATGAGTTTCCAAAATAACAATTTTTTTCCCCACTATTGTTGCTTCCTAGATCTTCTATGTGTATTTAAAACCATCTCCCATTGGGATGGTCCTCTAATAGTGACAGTTGTGTTTATTACAAAGAATGGTTAACAGTGTTTCTTTCACATGGTTTGTAGAACAGACTGTACATCTCGAAAAAGAATGAGGGGAAGGGATTCTTGTTTTGACTTCACAAGGATGCTCTTTGATATTGAATATCCAATTGGAATGCACAATGAAAGAAAAGTGTATAATCTTCAAGTGTAGTTTATCCCAAAGATTAATCAATTTGGCTTAAAATGCTCAGTGTGTTATCAAGTGTGGATATAATACTCTATGAGCTCGTTAGGCATATTCCAGTTAAAAATTAATCAAAACTATAAAAAAATCATTGTATGTTTCCTCCACTTTATACTTTTTTAAATCCTAAAACACATACATCTGAGGCTTAATTCTAAACTGAATCAATATTAAAAATAAATAAATAAATACAAGACAACTCTTGTTGCTGAAGTTTTTGTCTGCAACCCCCCCTTTTTTTTTTTTGGTGGTACGCGGGCCTCTCACTGTTGTGGCCTCTCCCGTTGCGGAGCACAGGCTCCGGACGTACAGGCTCAGCGGCCATGGCTCACGGGCCCAGCCGCTCGGCGGCATGTGGGATCCTCCCAGACCGGGGCACGAACCCACGTCCCCTGCATCGGCAGGCGGACTCTCAACCACTGCGCCACCAGGGAAGCCCCTGCAACCCTCTTTTCGGAGGTTCTTTTGGCAAGCTCCTCCCCCATTCCTGTGGGCCTGTACAGGGGTGAAATCACCATGCTCATTTCAAGCCCCCCAGCAGGCCCACTTGGACCTGCCTGCAGGAGGGGAAGAGATCCCAGGCCAACACGGAACCATACCCCCAGGACGCAGTGATTGGTTCAGGATGTACCTGTGACCTAAGTGTACAGTCCTCTGTGCCACCTCTTGGCTTCAGAAGGAAAGACTCCCCTTTCCATTTGGGGATCGTCAACTCAAGAATTTCCAGCAATTTAAAGAAAAGTATGAATCAGGAAGAGAGTAAACCTGACATACAAACAAAAAACAGAAAAAAGCTGCTCCGAAAAATGAGAGGAAGAGAGAGAGAAAGTGACGACAGTGTTTAAACCCTTGGATCCAGCCGTGCAAAAGTGTGAAATTTTCCCTAGACCTCAATTAAATCAGTCAGGGCTTCTGGTTCCTGCAGAGCAAAAACCCCTGATTAATACAACTTAGGTGGTTATTTTAATATTTCTTTAAAGCTGTCAGTTCCACTGGATACAAAAATTATATATTTTATGTACATCAGAATACACAAAATATTCCAATTTTGTAAAATAATAATGTAAGAAATAATTCTAGTTATGACAATAGCAAACAGTTTTGCCCACTTATTATGTGTACATGTATGTATAAAGAGAAAGAGAAGTGAGACCATGATACAGGGCCAGCTAGCCTGGCAGGACAGACCTCCACAAAGTTCATGGTGGGGCTCTGAGGAAGCCTAGAGACCTTAGTGATTTCCATTTCTTTGGGTACTTATCATCCATTTCCAAACCTTCCACAATAAACTATATTACATTTGGAATCTGACCAAAAAAAAAAAAAATGTCCTTGAAAAAGACTCTACTCCATTTATCAAACCAGCAAGGCTATTTCTCATTAATTGTTGTTTTAATATTAATTAAGAACATTTATGTAATGTTGAAAAATCAAACTAAAATATATTATCTGTCATAGTTTTTCATTGCGTGTGTCTCAGAGCTGTGTCTTCCTATTAATCTCCCCGGGATATTTGCATATCGCTTTTTAAAATTCCCTCCCAGAAAACCTTCCTGGTACTAAGTAGGACATTGTCCTGACCCTGGAAAAAAAAAAACAATGGACTTCTTTAGATTAGAAAATCTCTTTGGACTGAATTTAAACAATAGTTTAAAGTTTGTTGCCTGTCTGTTTATTTTAGCTCTCCCAAGAATGATTCCATGGGCCTCTATCATGTGACCCAGTGTTCTTTTAATCTCGTGTTTTAAAGGAAGAAAAAAAAATCACTCATGTCTTTTTCAGTCAGTTTGAACTAAGTGAGAAAAGAAATAAGATCTGGAAGAGACAAACCAAAATGAGGAACTGGATTTACGTAATTGTTTTAGTTTTAGTTTTGAGTAACCCCTTCTGGGTAAAACCTGACTCTCCTAGGCCAGCTGTGCTGTGGCATAACCTGTCCCCCCATCCAGCCCTCACCTTCTCCCGGGACACTGTCGCATTTGTGGATGCAGCTGCCACCATGGGGGAGATAGACCCACTCTGTGTTTGCAGCACCAAAGCCGAGAAAGGGGAAGAGAGCAAGGGTTAGCGTTTAAAGGCAGACTCCGGGGTTCATTGCCTGGAGGAGAATCTTGAAGTTTTCATGCTGATTGCATGACCTTGTCAAGTTGCTAATCTCTGTGGCCCTCCGCTTCCTCTTCAGTTTAGAGATAATAATAGGAACCGGCAAAGCGGTGTGTGGAGAGAGATGAAAAGTGCCTGCAACACCCGGGTCCGGGACATGCGCGTAGTAAGTGCTACGTGATTGTTTGCTGTTACTATTAGCCGAGGACTTTCCCAGACATTCACTCTCCTCTGTCTCTGATGTCCCCTGCTCCTCTCGTCCCCAAGGAGAACCGATCACCACCACCTCCCACCCTCACTTGGTGTAGGGACACTTCCAAGAGCTCAGGGCACGCATGACATGAACATGTGCGTCCCTGCACCACAGCGTAACTCACGAGGTTAATAATAGTAAGCCTGTATCTTACTGTCCTTGTGTGTCTGACACCCAACATCTAGTGGCCATTCCCTGAATTTTAAAGGAATGAGTGGATGAATTCTAACATGAAGAACTGGAGGCTCAGCCGTCCTAAGCGGCTTCCTCGAGATCACAGGCCGGTGAGTGCCCGTCTGGTGCTTTCATTAAAGGGTCTGCAGGAACCACAGTGACACGCTGCAGTTTCATGTCCTAGAAAACTAGACACGCTTGACTAGAAAGGGGACAAGATAAAGGGGCTGTTAAAAATAACGAATTTGGATCGAACATATGACAATAACATGCTCCCTTTATAAGAAATGAAGGCCTTGTCCAGACACGCACACACCAGCTTTAAAACAAAGCGACCCACTCCAGTGTGTGATGACTGGGAATGATTCATCTCCTTCCAGGGATCAGTCACTAACCATGGAATCTCATACGAAGTACTGGCCTGTTTTTTTAAGACCTCCTAAATCTTGTCCTTTGGTTATGTATTCGTTGTTTTCATTCAAATCGTTGTTTTAAAACCTACTCAGTGACGGTGAATTTTGGAGGGCTTTCCATCTGCAAAGGTTTTAACCTGAAAGTATAACCACCGAGGAACGTTGATCCTCTGAAACACACGGGTATTTTACTAAAGTGACTTTTTAACAGTTGATTGTCATCCATTTCTTTTTTTTTTTTTTTTTGCAGTATGCGGGCCTCTCACTGTTGTGGCCTCTCCCGTTGTGGAGCACAGACTCCGGACACGCAGGCTCAGCGGCCATGGCTCACGGGCACGCGGGATCCTCCCAGACCGGGGCACAAACCCGCGTCCCCCGCAACGGCAGGCGGACTCCCAACCACTGTGCCACCAGGGAAGCCCCCCTCTCTTACTTTTGTCTGTTCCAAATCTTTGGAAAGAGTGAGGCCACTAGCATCTTATTTCTAACCTTTTATAGAAATACACATGTAGTATTGACCTGCAAGGCTTTAATTGGCTAGTTATTTCAAGGCTTTAAGGAAAGACTTCTCTCTCTGCCTATTCAAATTATTTCAAAGTTTTAAAAATGGGAAGCTTTGCAATTATTTGATCAACATAGCTGAGCTCTGATATAAAATCTTACAAAGGTAGCACTGAAAAAGAGAAAATGATTGAACAATTCTTAACTACAATAGAAATGCATGAAATTCTACATTAAGCATTACAAATTTAATCAAGCTTATATTATCGAGATTAATATACCATGATCAAGTAGGTTTTATTCTAAGAATTCAGGAATGGTCAGAGGAAAAAAACATATGAACCTCTTTATGTGTGTGCACGAGTGCATGTGTGTGTGTGTGTGTGTATGTGTGTGTTTAGCATGGAGAACGTTACACCAAAATAATAACGGTGCTCACATAGGTGGTGGGCTTATAGATTCTGTTTTTTTCTTCCTTTTTCTTCTCTGTAAAGCCATTTGAAATATAATGATGAAAAGATCTTATTCATAATAGCAAAAAAAAAACAAAAACAAAAATGCCTAGGTGAGATTTAGCAAGAAATCTGCAGGACTCATTTAAAAAATCTTTCCTGAGATTACTAAGAGAAGACTCTACTAATTAGAGAGATTTTATGGCAAAAATAAATGCCAAGTCTCTGCAAAATAATCTATAAATTCAATATAATTTCAATAGAAATGTCAAGGAAATATTTTGAAACCTATAAAAATGATTTTTGGACTTATTTGATAGAATGAATATGTGACAGCCAATAGTTTTAAAAAAGACAACAGAAAAGAAGGAAGACTCATTTTCCCATATACTAAAACATGTTCTAAAGCCACAATAATTAAAAAGTGTACTACCAGCAAAGAACTAGGCAGAAAGATTTACAGAACAGAGTAGACCCAAAATGAGCCCATATATAAACAAAGAGGTTATAACAGTAACATTCAAATCAACATGGAAAGGGTCAATAAATATAGCTAGAACTTGTTAACTAAAAGGAATTTCAATTGAATTAAAGTTTAAATGTGAAAGATAAAACCACAAATGGACCCTGCTTGTGTTTCTTTTCCACTCCCAATTCTTTCATGCTACATTCAAAGGATAATACACATCCAACACATCTGTCTTCACCAAAAGTAAATTCCAAGAAGATAAAGAAAATACTGAGCCACCATCCTTCTCTTGGGAAAAGTGCCAGTGCCTTTTGGGGAAAGAAGAGCATCTTGTTTCTGTGATGAACCGTCATTACGTAGAGAATTTTAATAATCTGACAAATATTATGATCTTTCTGTTCACGAGTTTTCTAGTTTTTTGCACAGCAAAAGCTGAATATTAATATCTGAATATGTTCTCTTAAGCACCATTGCATTTTCTTCAGAAAAAATCCTGCTTATTTTTATAAATCTTCACAGTTTTTTAATTATAGGAAGGGGAAAACGTCCACATTCATGGATAGCTGTCTTAGATTTATTTTCCACCTAAGACAGGGCTTGAGACAAGGATTCTTGGGAAATTAAGAAACAGTTCTCCAGAGTGGACAGAGGGAGGGAGCAGGGGAAAGAAGATGCAGGACGGGGTCTCTTCTGGAGCCTGGCTGCACACTGCACTGAGGGGTCCCTCCTTGAGAAAGGGGGGCTGCTCTTCTGTGCCCACTGCCAGTCAATCAGAGCCACAGGCTGCTCCCATTTCAGGGAGAGGGGACGGCGGAGCCTTAATTTCCCAGGTGAGGCAGCTCTGTTCAGCCAAAGGGGCGACTGGGGAGCCTTCAGCAGCCAATGTGAAATTCCACCTTAACTGGGCATCCTGTTTTTAGTCGCTTAATTTGGCAACCCTAGGGGGTGCCCAACACCACGTCCCCCCAGTAGCACACAGGTACCAGGCTCTTTTATGGAAATTACTTCCTTTAGACTTTAAGAGTAGTAGTATTTTCCTTATAGTATGAATGAGGAAAGTTACAGAAATCACCGGAAGAAGCAGAATGTGGACCCAGGATGACTCCCCAGCCTGAGGACGTCAGCCTCCACCAGCCACTCAAAGGGACCCCCTGCAGTCACTCTTCCCCCGTCACACCAGGTCCTCGGGCCAGTGCTTAGCCAAGGCAGGGAGAAACCCCAAGGAGAAAACTGCTTAGTGAATCCTAAAATAGATGGGAAAAATCCCTGCTCACCCCCTTCACTCCAACCAGGCATCTTGCTAAGGAAAATGCTCTCTGCTCTCACAGGAAAGGCTATTCCCGTGCTCAAGGCAACGTGGCTCAGAACCGAGGGAGATGAGCAAACTAGAATACAGAGCTGGAAACGCCCACAGGCCTCTGAATCAACAGGGCTGCCTGGCCCACTAAAGAAAAAAGAGCCTTCTAAACAGTGAGCTCCAGATTCGGGGCTGAGCTTTGTAACAGTCAGGACATGTACAGCCGAGAGGGTTGTAAGTGGAAAGGAAAAACAAAGTCAGGGGGAAATACAACCCCTGGATTAGGACTCATTGTATTTAGCCTGGTTGGGTCTTAGAAGATTTCTTGGAAGTTCTAATAGTCTTACCCAGGCTCACACATGTAAGTATAATAATAGGTGTCCCTTTCATCCAAATGTTCCAAATGTTCTTAGGGATGCACATATTATCTGAGTATGAGTATATACAGAGAAAGAGATATACACACAGAGAAAGAGACAGACACAGAGACAGAAAGAGTGAGAAATTGGAATAGACTAAAATAGAGATCCATTCAGAGCTTTTGGATACCAGAATTACAGATCAACTAAGTAGTCAACAATGACCCACGAATGGCACAGAAAAGTACCAAGCAAGCGTCACTCCTTTTGATATAAAGGAGAAATGTAGCCATTAGTGTATGTTTGTAACTAACATTGCAGATTTTTATTACACTTAATACAAGACCCAAAAGAGCAGAAATTCCTGTCTGTTTTGTTCTCTGATGAATCCCAAGTGCTGGAGCAGAGCCTAGTACAGAACAAGCACTCAATAAACATTGATTGAATGAATTACATTTCAGCTTATAAATAACCAGAGAACATAGAAACATGTCGGTTCACAATTCCACCCAATCCAAAGGAAAAGGCGATCTCTTGAACTCTGGAAATTGCAAAGAATGGTGGAAATATTTCCAAAGCATCTCTAAGGACATTTCAGTTCAATCCAGACAACACGTTTCTGTGCTAATTGATGTCCCGCTGAGCAGAGGGAGATGCAGACGAAGATACTGCAATAGTCGACTTCACAGGGGACCATCCGCGGCTCCCGGTTGGTCCTCACAGGTGGAGAATCTCAGTACACTGGCTTCCGCAGAGCAAAGGAAGGCTTCTGTCCTGAATTCTGACTGATCTTTAGATAATTTCTCACTCTCTCTAATGTGCAGACCAGCCCTTACGGTTTCAAATTGTCCACCTAGTTTTTATGTTCTGCTTCCTCAGGGTAACAGGGATGTAGATGATCAAAATGTCCAAAATCCATTAGGATAATCAAATGGGGGAGTGAGGGAGGGTGGCGTTCGTCGGCTTCCGTCCATCCTTCTGAGACGGCCTTCTCAAAGATTCGGGACTGTCACTGCCTGGGCCCTCCATCAGGCACGCTGTCACATGCAACCATGCAGCTGTGCCCATTTTCTCATTCATTCATTCATTCATTCTATCAGCACTGAGTACCTGGCCCTCCGCTTGCCTCTAGGCATCCAGAGATAAGAGTCCTGGTCTTTTCTTCTCAATGTCACGGTACATCCCTTAAAGCTGACTTGGGGGCTTCCCTGGTGGCACAGTGGTTGAGAGTCCGCCTGCCGATGCAGGGGGCACGGGTTCGTGCCCCGGTCCGGGAGGATCCCACATGCCGCGGAGCGGCCGGGCCCGTGAGCCATGGCCGCTGAGCCTGCGCGTCCGGAGCCTGTGCTCCGCAACGGGAGAGGCCACAACAGTGAGAGGCCCGCGTACCACAAAAAAAAAAAAAAAAAAAAAAAAAAAAAAAGCTGACTTGGGATGATTCTTATCTATGAACTTCACAGCACCTGGGAGTATACCCAGTAAGATTTCAATAGCTGTGTCTCCTCTGGGTGCCGGGAACAAAATCAGGCATCTCCACAAGGCCAAGTGCCTCCAAGCAGCCCGTCCAGGCAGGCAGCCTGCATCTGGGCTGCTTGTCAACGTGCCAGGGGCTGCGATGCCCCAGCACCATCCGCCGCCAAGAGGCCAGCAGCTCGTTCCGCGGGGCCTGGAGCAGGCCCGGGCGCGCGCTCCTTTTCTTAACCTCTAATCCTCCCACCATCATTGTGTGTCTCCCCTACGCCCAGTCTGGTTGAAGAGCCTGTTCCAAGCATTGTTTTTCTGTTTGGCTCCCCAAACGTCTTTAGCCTTCACTCTAAATCTTTTTTATTTTTTAGGAATTTTGGATTTTTTTTTTTTATATAGCAGGTTCTTATTAGTTATCTACTTTATACATATTACTGTATACATGTCAATCCCAATCTCCCAATTCATCCCACCACCACCACCACCACCCCCGCCGCTTTCCCCGCTTGGTGTCCATACGTTTGTTCTCTACATCTGTGTCTCTATTTCTGCCCTGCAAACCCGTTCACCTGTACCATTTTTCTAGGTTCCACATATATGTGTTAATATACGACATTTGTTTTTCTCTTTCTGACTTACTTCACTCTGTATGACAGTCTCTAGATCCATCCACGTCTCCACAAATGACCCAATTCCGTTCCTTTTTATGGCTGAGTAATATTCCATTGTGTATATGTACCACATCTTCTTTATCCATTCGCCTGTCGATGGGCAGTTAGGTTGCTTCCATGTCCTGGCTATTGTAAATAGTGCTGCAATGAACATTGGGGTGCATGTGTCTTTTTGAATTATGGTTTTCTCAGGGTATACGCCCAGTAGTGGGATTGCTGGGTCATATGGTAATTCTATTTTTAGTTTTCTAAGGAACCTCCATACTGTTCTCCATAGTGGCTGTATCAATTTACATTCCCACCAACAGTGCAAGAGGGTTCCCTTTGTAGTATAGTATGAAGTCAGAGAGTCTGATTCCTCCAGCTCCGTTTTTTTCCCTCAAGACTGCTTTGGCAATTTGGGTCTTTTGTGTCTCCATACAAATTTTAAGATTTTTCTAGTTCTGTAAAAAATGCTACTGGTAATTTGCATTGCATTGACTCTGTAGATTGCTTTGGGTAGTATAGTCATTTTCACAATATTGATTCTTCCAATCCAAGAACATGGTATATCTCTCAGTCTGTTTGTGTCATCTTTAATTTCTTTCATCTGTGTCTTATAGTTTTCTGAGTACAGGTCTTTTGTCTCCATAGGTAGGTTTATTCCTAGGTATTTTATTCTTTTTATTGCAATGGTGAATGGGATTGTTTCCTTAAGTTCTCTTTCTGAACCTTTGTTGTTAGTGTATAGGAATGTAAGAGATTTCTGTGCATTAATTTTGTATCCTGCAACTTCACTAAATTCATTGATGAGCTCTAGTAGTTTTCTGGTAGCATCTTTACAATTCTCTATGTATAGTATCATGTCATCTGCAAACAGTGACAGTTTTACTTCTTCTTTTCCAGTTTGTATTCCTTTTATTTCTTTTTCTTCTCTGATTGCTGTGGCTAAAACTTCCAAAACTATGTTGAATAATAGTGGCGAGAGTGGGCAACCTTGTCTTGCTCCTGATCTTACAGGAAATGCTTTCAGTTTCTCACCATTGAGAATGATGTTTGCTGTGGGTTTGTCATATATGGTCTTTATTATGGTGAAGTACAGTCCCTCTATGCCCACTTTCTGGAGAGTTTTTATCATAAATGGGTGTTAAATTTTGTCAAAAGCTTTTTCTGCATCTATTGGAATGATCATATGGTTTTTATTCTTCAATTTGTTAATATGATGTATCACATTGATTGATCTGCATATATTGAAGAATCCTTGCATCCCTGGGATAAATCCCACTTGTTCATGGTGCATGATCCTTTTAATGTGTTGCTGGATTCTATTTGCTAGTATTTTGTTGAGGATTTTTGCATCTATATTCACCAGTGATATTGGTCTGTAATTTTCTTTTTTTGTAGTATCTTTGTCTGGTTTTGGTATCAGGGTGATGGTGGCCTCATAGAATGAGTTTGGGAGTGTTCCTTCCTCTGCAATTTTTTGGAAGAGTTTGAGAAGGATAGGTGTTAGCTCTTCTCAAAATGTTTAATAGAATTCACCTGTAAAGCCATCTGGTCCTGGACTTTTCTTTGTTGGAGGATTTTTAATCACAGTTTCAATTTCATTACTTGTGATTTGTCTATTCATATTTTCTATTTCTTCCTGGTTCAGTCTTAGAAGGTTATACCTTTCTAAGAATTTGTTCATTTCTTCCAGGTTGTCCATTTTATTGGCATAGAGTTGCTTGTAGTAGTCTCTTATGATGCTTTGTATTTCTGTGGTGTCCTTTGTAACTTCTTTTTCATTTCTAATTTTATTGATTTGAGTCCTCTCCCTCTTTTTCTTGATGAGTCTGGCTAAAGGTTTATCAGTTTTATCTTCTCAAAGAATGAGCTTTTAGTTTTACTGATCTTTGCTATTGTTTTCTTTGTTTCTATTTCATTTATTTCTGATCTGATCTTTATGATTTCTTTCCTTCTACTAACTTTGTGTTTTGTTTGTTCCTTTTTTTCTAGTTCCTTTAGGTGTAAGGTTAGATTGTTTATTTGAGACGTTTCTTGTTTCTTGTGGTAGGCTTGTATTGCTATAAACTTCCCTCTTAGAACTGCTTTTGCTGCATACCATAGGTTTTGGATCATTGTGTTTTCGTTGTAATTTGTCTCTAGGTATTTTTTGATTTCTTCTTTGATTTCTTCAGTGATCTCTTGGTTATTTAGTAACATATTGTTTAGCCTCCATGTGTTTGTGTTTTTTACGTTTTTTTCTCTGTAATTGATTTCTAATCTCGTAGCGTTGTGATCAGAAAAGATGATTGATATGATTTCAATTTTCTTAAATTTACCGAGACTTGATTTGTGACCCAAGATGTGAGCTATCCTGGAGAATGTTCCATGTGCACTTGAGAAGAAAGTGTAATCTGCTGTTTTTGGATGGAATGTCCTATAAATATCAATTAAATCTATCTGGTCTATCGTGTCATTTAAAGCTTCTGTTTCCTTATTAATTTTCTGTCTGGATGATCTGTCCATTGGTGTAAGGGAGGTGTTAAAGTCCCCCACTATGATTGTGTACTGTCGATTTCCTCTTTTATAGCTGTTAGCAGTTGCCTTATGTATTGAGGTGCTCCTGTGTTGGGTGCATATATATTTATAATTGTTATATCTTCCTCTTGGATTGATCCCTTGATCATTATGTAGTGTCCTTTCTTGTCTCTTGTAACATTCTTTATTTTAAAGTCTATTTTATCTAATATGAGTATTGCTATTGCAGCTTTCTTTTGATTTCCATTTGCATGGAATATCTTTTTCCATCCCCTCACTTTCAGTCTGTATGTGACCCTAGGTCTGAAGTGGGTCTCTTGTAGACAGCATATATATGGATCTTGGTTTTGTATCCATTCAGGAGCCTGTGTCTTTTGGGTGGAGCAATTAATCCATTGATGTTTAAGGTAATTATCAATATGTGTGTTCCTAATACCATTTTCTTTTTTTTTTTTGGCAGTACGCAGGCCTCTCACTGCTGTGGCCTCTCCCGTCGCGGAGCACAGGCTCCAGATGCACAGGCTCAGCGGCCATGGCTCACGGGTCCGGCCGCTCCACGGCATGTGGGATCCTCCTGGACCAGGGCACGAACCCATGTCCCCTGCATCAGCAGGTGGACTCTCAACCACTGCGCCACCAGGGAAGCCCCCTAATACCATTTTCTTAATTGTTATGGTTTTGTTTTTGTAGGTCCTTTTCTTCTCTTGTGTTTCCCACTTAGAGAAGTTCCCTTAGCATTTGTTGTAAAGCTGGTTTGGTGGTGCTGAATTCTCTTAGCTTTTGCTTGTCTGTAAAGCTTTTGATTTGTCCATCGAATCTGAATGAGATCCTTGCTGGGTAGAGTAATCTTGGTTGTAGGTTCTTCCCTTTCATCACTTTAAGTATATCATGCCACTCCCTTCTGGCTTGTAGAGTTTCTGCTGAGAAATCAGCTGTTAACCTTATGGGAGTTCCCCTTGCATGGTATTTGTCATTTTTCCCTTGTTTCTTTCAATAATTTTTCTTTGTCTTTAATTTTTGACAGTTTGATTACTCTGTGTCTCGGCATGTTTCTCCTTGGGTTTATCCTATATGGGACTCTCTGCGCTTCCTGGACTTGGGTGGCTATTTCCTTTCCCACGTTAGGGAAGTTTTCGATTATAATCTCTTCAAATATTTTCTCAGGTCCTTTCTCTCTCTCTTCTCCTTCTGGGACCCCCATAATGCAAAGGTTGTTGTGTTTAATGTTGTCCCAGAGGTCTTAGGCTGTCTTCATTTCTTTTCATTCTTTTTTCTTTATTCTGTTTCACGGCAGTGAATTCCACCATTCTGTCTTCCAGGTCACTTACCCGTTCTTCTGCCTCAGTTATTCTGCTATTGATTCCTTCTATTGTGTTTTTCATTTCAGTTATTGTATTGTTCATATCTGTTTGTTGGTTCTTTAATTCTTCTAGGTCTTTGTTAAACATTTCTTGCATCTTCTCGATCTTTGCCTCCATTCTTTTTCTGAGGTCCTGGGTCATCTTCACTATCATTATTCTGAATTGTTTTTCTGGAAGGTTGCCTATCTCCACTTCATTCAGTTGTTTTTCTCAGGTTTTACCTTGTTCCATCAACTGGTACAAAGTCCTCTGCCTTTTCATTTTGTCTGTCTTTCTGTGAATGTGGTGCATTTTGTCTACTTTTCCTTCCACAGGCTGCAGAATTGTAGCTCTTCTTGCTTCTGCTGTCTGCCCTCTGGTGGATGAGGCTATCTAAGAGGCTTGTGCAAGCTTCCTGATGGGAGGGACTGGTGGTGAGTAGAGCTGGGTGTTGCTCTAGTGGGCAGAGCTCAGTAAAATTTTAATCCACTTGTCTGCTGATGGGTGGGGCTGGGTTCCCTCCCTATTGGTTGTTTGGCCTGAGGCAACCCAGCACTGGTGCTTACCAGGCTCTTTGGTGGGGTCAATGGCAGACTCTGGGAGGGCTCACAGCAAGGAGTACTTCCCAGAACTTCCGCTGCCAGTGTCCTTGTTCTCTAGTTGAGGCGAGCGGGGGCTACCCTTCGTTGTGGTGCGTGGGCTTCTCGTTGTGGTGGCTTCTCTTGTTGTGGAGCACGGGCTCTAGGCGCGCGGGCTTCAGTAGTTGTGGCACGTGGCCTCAGTAGTTGTGGCTCGTGGGCTCTACAGTACAGGCCCAGTAGTTGTGGCACACGGGCTTAGTTGCTCCATGGCATGTGGGATCTTCCTGGACCAGGGCTCGAACCCATGTCCCCTGCGTTGGCAGGCGGATTCTTAACCACTGAGCCACCAGGGAAGCCCTCCTCATGGGAGTTTTAAGTCAGGCAGGCATCAGATACGTTCTCTGTCATAAGAAGTTCCCTCTGGTAGTTATGAAAAATGAAATGAATGAGGAAGAACCTGGGGTCAGAGAAATCAGTTGAGAAGCTATTAGATTTCAAAGATAGAAGCTTTATGCAAAATTGCATGTGTGTGTGTGTGTGTGTGTGTGTGTGTGTGTGTAAGGTATGCACAAAAGCTCTCTGTGTACATCTAATTGATTCAAGTTTGTTTTTCAAATTCCTTTTATTGTTTTTTCTTCCTATAAACACTGATGAAAGCTACCTTAAGAAAATCTGTATTTAAAAATGTCTCTTAAAATAAATTTAAACATTCTGATCCAATTCTTGGGTTTTCTTCAAAAAACACATATGCTTTTGATTTGACCAAAAAAAAAAAAAAACCTGAAAAAATCTGTATTATATAGAATAAACCAACTTTCCAAATGATGATTTGAATGTGTTTCATATTCTTACAGGTCACTACAGCTAATAACAATAAGATGTAGCAATAGATCGCTTTTGTAACTTGGGTGAGTTTTTCTTCTACTCCATCCAAATCACTAGGGTCAAGGACTGCATTAATTTCTCTTGGATTTCCCGTCACTGCCAACCACAACAATAGAGATAGCCACACTTTCTCTATACCTTTCAAGCACATTAATTTTAATCTGCTGAAACAACTGTTTAGCCTTCCATTCAGCTCAAGAGCTTTGAAGTTGACCACATGATGAATCCAGCCTGACTCCTGGTTTATATGCACCAAGTTTCTTCCTTCTGCTGCCTGTAACTCAAGTTTTCATTATCTATAGCAAGAAGTTTTCAGAAAAGCAGAAATTTTGCGAGGCTGAGTTTGTGCTTCAAAGAGCAAGGGGCTCAATTTGCTTACTTTCATGCCTTCTGAAATCCCAGTGTCTAGTAGATTGTTAATCACTTTCCAAATACATGAAACACGCAGAGAAAAAAAAAAGATTTTATGATCTATGTTGGCTATCTATTGTATTGTGCCCCTGAATACCAAAAAGGCAAAAGACTTTGTAGTTTTGTTAGGCTTCTAGAAGAGGGGTCCAGTGGAGGGACGATATAATAGCATCTATTCTCCACTCATAAATTCCCACCCATCCAGGAGAGAATAGAGCCGTAACGTTTGCATTCTTTTAAGCCAGCCCTTGCCTAAAGTTCACCCCTTCCTGAAATCCAACTCAACTGTTCAGCACATGTCGACCCTGCAGTAATGAATTGGCAGAAGCCTAATTCTTCTGATGATTAATGGAGCGCCTCGGAGGCAGCCTATTATTTCATCCAAAGTTAAAACAGTGACTCATCATTAATCACTATAAGAAATGGGCCAGTGATTCATAATTCTAAGCCAGCCCGTTTCCTTAAGGATCCCGTTTGCCTTTTGTTATTCCAGAAGTGGCACCATTCATAGCCTTGTGTTGCCTACATTCTGATGTGCACATTTTCTGATTAATTCTCTTTAAAAACTCACATACTCCAAGGATATTTCCTTATAACCCCAAAGCCTCTGAAAAAGCATACTCCTTTCAGATACCAATCTTTTTCTGGATCCAGCTGCCTTCAGATTATCCAAGTTAAAACAAGCACCCACAACCCAGAGATTGAATGAATTAATCACAAGTCAATAATCCTCACGGTTACCTTTGGTCCTTGGCAAAGAACCACATTTGGAGTAGGGCCATTGGGTTGAAATGCACTCCCCTTGGCTATTTCTTCATTGTTACCCCTCACCTACAACCAGATGGTCACCAGTGGGCAAGGAAGAGCAGCAACACAACCGAGGTTTACCCTTCCATTCCTGGCTCAAAGTCACTGACAAGGACAGAATCACCGCTTTCTACACAGAAACCTGCATTGCATCATTTGCCATCTTGACGCTATTTTCTCTAAAACTGCCCATCCTGCATTTGCTTTACACAAAGAAAATGAAAGCCTTTACTAAGCTAGAGCACCACTGCCTGCCTTTCCTGCTGGTGATCAGGAAGTACACAAAAACCAACAGCATCACTGCTGGCACGACTGCCTACACAGAGCTCAGAGAGGAAAACTTCAGCCCCAGAGCCAACTCTTTTTTTCTGTCCTTTTCCTTCTCCTCCTCCTTCATTACCTCCTTCCTATTTCTCTCCCTTCACTCACTTCTCCTTTTCCCTCTCCTTTTCCCCTTTTCCTATTTTCCTAAGATATTTCTTCCCTAGGGACCTAGTAGTAAATCCAAGATGACAGCTCAGCCCAGTAATGGCATTTAGGAATAAAGAGCTTTGGAGAGGCACGGAGCTTGTCACTATGATCCATGATATTCTCTCCAGAAGTTATAATTTCTAACCAAGTCAATTAGGCAAGAATCTTAAATAACAGGCATACAGATTGGAAAGGAGAAAGTAAGACTAACTCTATTTGCAGATGACATGATCTGATGTATAGAAAATCCCAAGGAACCCACTAAAAAACTACTAGAACTAATAAACAAGTTCAGTGAGGTTGCAGGATACAAGAAAAATATACAAAATTCAATTGTATTTTGCTACAGTGGCAATGAGAAAAATAGAAAAGAAATTAAGAAAACAGTTCTGTTTATAATAGCATCAACAAAAAAATACTTAGAAATAAATTTAACAAAATAAGTGTAAAACTAATACTCTGAAACCTGTAAGATATTGTTGACAGAAGTTAAAGAAGAACTAAATAAATGGAAAAGCATCTCATGTTCATGGTTTCGAAGACTTAAGGCTATTGTTAAAATGACAATACTCCCCAAATTGATCTACAGACTTGACGTAATCTCTATCAAAACCCCAGCTGGGAAGATGGCGGAAGAGTAAGACGCGGAGATCGCCTTCCTCCCCACGGATACACCAGAAATACATCTACACGTGGAACAACTCCTACAGAACACCTACCGAAGGCTGGCAGATCTCAGACCTCCCAAAAGGCAAGAAACTCCCCACGTACCTAGATAGGGCAAAAGAAAAAACAGAGACAAAAGAATAAGGACGGCACCTGCACCAGTGGGAGGGAGCTGTGAAGGAGGAAAAGTTTCCACACAGTAGGAAGCCCCTTCGCGGACAGAGACTGCGGGAGGCGGAGGGGGGAGTTTCGGTACCGCGGAGGAGTGCACAGCGACGGGTGCAGAGGGCAAAGCGGGGAGATTCCTGCACAGACGATCGGTGCCGACCAGCACTCACCAACCCGAGAGGCTTGCTGCTCACTTACTGGGGCGGGCGGGGCTGCGAGCTGAGGCTCGGGCTTCAGTCGGAGCGCAGGGAGAGGACTGGGGTTGGCGGCTTGAACATAGCCTGAAGGGGTTAGTGCACCACGGCTGGCTGGGAGGGAGTCCGGGGGAAAGTCTGGACCTGCCGAAGAGGCAAGAGACTTTTTCTTCCCTCTTTGTTTCCTGGTGCGCGAGGAGAGGGGATTGAGGGTGCTGCTTAAAGGAGCTCCAGAGACGGGCGCGAGCCGCGGGTAAAAGCGCGGACCCCAGAGACGGGCGGGAGACGCTAAGGCTGCTGCTGCCGCCACCAAGAAGCCTGTGTGCGAGCACAGGTCACTCTCCACACCCCGCTTCCGCGGAGCCTGTGCAGCCCGCCACTGCCAGGGTCCCGGGATCCAGGGACAACTTCCCCGGGAGAACGCACGGCGCGCCTCACGCTCGTGCAACGTCACGCCGGCCTCTGCCGCAACGTCACGCTGCCTCTGCCGCCGCAGGCCCGCCCCGCACGCAGTGCCCCTCCTTCCCCCATCCCCCAACCCCCGGCCTGAGTGAGCCGGAGGCCCCGAATCAGCGGCTCCTTTAACCCCGTCCTGTCTGAGCAAAAAACAGACGCCCTCCAGCGACCTACATGCAGAGGCAGGGCCAAATCCAAAGCTGAGCTCCTGTGAGCTGTGAGAACAAAGAAGAGAAAGGGAAATCTCTCCCAGCAGCCTCAGAAGCAGCGGATTAAAGCTCCACAATCAACTTGATATACCCTGCATCTGTGGAATACCTGAATAGACAAGGAATGATCCCAAATTGAAGAGGGGGAATTTAGGAGCGAGATCTATGATTTTTTTTCCCTTTTCCTCTTTTTGTGAATGTGTACGTGTATGCTTCTGTGTGAGATCTTGTCTGTATACTCTTGCTTCCACCATTTGTCCTAGGGCTCTATCCGTCCATGATTTTTTTAAAAAATTCTTTTTCTTAATAATTAAGTTTAATTGTAATAACTTTATTATACTTTACCTTCGTTCTTTCTTTCTTTCCTGCCTTCCTTCCCTCCTTTAGACAACGAATCACCCCAAATTGAGGAGGTGGTCTCTGGGAGCAGGATTTATGATTTTTCCCCCTTTACCTCTTTTTGTGAGGGTGTATGTGTATGCTTCTGTGTAAGATTTTCTCTGTATAGCTTTGCTTCCAACATTTGTCCTAAGGTTCTATCCATCCCTTTTTTTTTCTTTTCTTTTCTAAATATTTTTTAATTCAATAACTATATTATACTTTATTTTATTTTTACTGTATCTTCTTTCTTTCTTTTTTCCTTCTTTCCCTCTTTCCTTCCTTCCTTCCTCCCTCCCTCCCTCCTTTCTTTCCTTCTTTGCTTCTTTCTTCCTTCCTTCCTTTCCTCCTTTCCTTCTTTCTTTCCTCATACTTCTACTAATTCTCTCTACTTTTTCTCCCTTTTATTCTGAGCCGTGTGGATGAAAGGCTCTTGGTGCTCCTCCAGCCAGGAGTCAGGGCTCTGCCTCTGAGGTAGGAGAGCCAACTTCAGGTCACTGGTCAACAAGAGACCTCCCAGCTCCACATAATATTAAACAGCGGAAATCTCCCAGAGACCTCCATCTTAACACCAGCACCCAGCTTCACTCAATGACTAGCAAGCCACAGTGCTGGACAACCTATGCCAAACAACTAGCAAAACAGGAACACAACCCCACCCATTAGCAGAGAGGCAGCCTAAAATCATAATAAGGCCACAGACACCCCAAAACACACCACCAGACGTGAACCTGCCCACTAGAGAGACAAGATCCAGCCTCATCCACCACAACACAGGCACTAGTCCCCTCCACCAGGAAGCCTACACAACCCGCTGAAACAACCTTAGCCACTGGAGACAGACATCAAAAACAATGGGAACTACGAACCTGCAGCCTGCAAAAAGGAGACCCCAAACACAGTAAGATAAGCAAAATGAGAAGACAGAAAAACACATAGCAGATGAAGGACCAAGATAAAAATGCACCAGACCTAACAAATGAAGAGGAAATAGGCAGTCTACCTGAAAAAGAATTCAGAATAATGATAGTAAGGATGATCCGAAATCTTGGAAGTAGAATGGACAAAATGCAAGAAACAGTTAACAAGGACCTAGAAGAAATAAAGATGAAACAAGCAACGATGAACAACACAATAAATGAAATTAAAAATACTGTAGAAGGGATCAATAGCAGAATAACTGAGGCAGAAGAACGGATAAGTAACCTGGAAGATAAAGTAGTGGAAATAACTACTGCAGAGCAGAATAAAGAAAAAAGAATGAAAACAACTGAGGACAGTCTCAGAGACCTCTGGGACAACATTAAATGCACCAACATTCGAATTATAGGGGTTCCAGAAGAAGAAGAGAAAAAGAAAGGGACTGAGAAAATATTTGAAGAGATTATAGTTGAAAACTTCCCTAATATGGGAAAGGAAATAGTTAATCAAGTCCAGCAAGCACAGAGAGTCCCATACAGGATAAATACAAGGAGAAATATGCCAAGACACATATTAATCAAACTATCAAAAATTAAATACAAAGAAAGCATATTAAAAGCAGCAAGGGAAAAACAACAAATAACACACAAGGGAATCCCCATAAGGTTAACAGCTGATCTCTCAGCAGAAACCCTACAAGCCAGAAGGGAGTGGCAGGACATACTGAAAGTGATGAAGGAGAAAAACCTGCAACCAAGACTACTCTACCCAGCAAGGATCTCATTCAGATTTGATGGAGAAATTAAAACCTTTACAGACAAGCAAAAGCTGAGAGAGTTCAGCACCACCAAACCAGCTACAAATGCTAAAGGAACTTCTCTAGACAAGAAACACAAGAGAAGGAAAAGACCTATAATAACGAACCCAAAACAATTTAGAAAATGGGAATAGGAACATACATATCGATAATTACCTTAAATGTAAATGGACTAAATGCTCCCACCAAAAGACACAGATTGGCTGAATGGATACAAAAACAAGACCCTTATATATGCTGTCTACAAGAGACCCACTTCAGACCTAGAGACACATACAGACTGAAAGTAAGGGGATGGAAAAAGATATTCCATGCAAATGGAAACCAAAAGAAAGCTGGAGTAGCAATTCTCATATCAGACAAAATAGATGTTAAAATAAAGACTATTAAAAGAGACAAAGAAGGACACTACATAATGATCAAGGGATCGATCCAAGAAGAAGATATAACAATTGTAAATATTTATGCACCCAACATAGGAGCACCTCAATACATAAGGCAAATACTAACAGCCATAAAAGGGGAGATCGACAGTAGCACATTCATAGTAGGGGACTTTAACACCCCACTTTCACCCATGGACAGATCATCCAAAATGAAAATAAATAAGGAAACACAAGCTTTAAATGATACATTAAACAAGATGGACTTAATTGATATTTATAGGACACTCCATCCAAAAACAACAGAATACACATTTTTCTCAAGTGCTCATGGAACATTCTCCAGGATAGATCATATCTTGGGTCACAAATCAAGCCTTGGTAAATTTAAGAAAATTGAAATTGTATCAAGTATCTTTTCTGACCACAACGCCATGAGACTAGATATCAATTACAGGAAAAGATCCATAAAAAATACAAACACATGGAGGCTAAACAATACACTACTTAATAATGAAGTGATCACTGAAGAAATCAAAGAGGAAATAAAAAAATACCTAGAAACAAATGACAGTGGAGACACAACGACCCAAAACCTATGAGATGCAGCAAAAGCAGTTCTAAGGGGGAAGTTTATAGCAATACAAGGCCACCTTAAGAAGCAGGAAACATCTCGAATAAACAACCTAACCTTGCACCTCAAGCAATTAGAGAAAGAAGACAAAAAAAACCCAAAGCTAGAAGAAGGAAAGAAATCATAAAAATCAGATCGGAAATAAATGAAAAAGAAATGAAGGAAACGATAGCAAAGATCAATAAAACTAAAAGCTGGTTCTTTGAGAAGATAAACAAAATAGATAAACCACTAGCCAGACTCATTAAGAAAAAAAGGGAGAAGACTCAAATCAATAGAATTAGAAATGAAAAAGGAAAAGTAACAACTGACACTGCAGAAATAAAAAAAATCATGAGAGATTACTACAAGCAACTCTATGCCAATAAAATGGACAATCTGGAAGAAATGGACAAATTCTTAGAAATGCACAACCTGCCAAGACTGAATCAGGAAGAAATAGAAAATATGAACAGACCAATCACAAGCACTGAAATTGAAACTGTGATTAAAAATCTTCCAACAAACAAAAGCCCAGGACCAGATGGCTTCACAGGTGAATTCTAGCAAACGTTTAGAGAAGAGCTAACACCTGTCCTTCTCAAACTCTTCCAAAATATAGCAGAGGGAGGAACACTCCCAAATTCCTTCTACGAGGCCACCATCACCTTGATACCAAAACCAGACAAGGATGTCACAAAGAAAGAAAACTACAGGCCAATATCACTGATGAACATAGATGCAAAAATCCTCAACAAAATACTAGCAAACAGAATCCAACAGCACATGAAAAGGATCATACACCATGATCAAGTGGGGTTTATCCCAGGAATGCAAGGATTCTTCAATATACGCAAATCTATCAATGTGATAAACCATATTAACAAATTGAAGGAGGAAAACCATATGATTATCTCAATAGATGCAGAGAAAGCTTTTGACAAAATTCAACACCCATTTATGATAAAAACCCTGCAGAAAGTAGGCATAGAGGGAACTTTCCTCAACATAATAAAGGCCATATATGACAAGCCCACAGCAAACATCATCCTCAATGGTGAAAAACTGAAAGCATTTCCACTAAGATCAGGAACAAGACAAGGTTGCCCACTCTCACCACTCTTATTCAACATAGTTTTGGAAGTTTTAGCCACAGCAATCAGAGAAGAAAAGGAAATAAAAGGAATCCAAATCGGAAAAGAAGAAGTAAAGCTGTCACTGTTTGCAGATGACATGATACTATACATAGAGAATCCTAAAGATGCTACCAGAAAACTACTAGAGCTCATCAATGAATTTGGTAAAGTAGCAGGATACAAAATTAATGCACAGAAATCTCTGGCATTCCTATATACTAATGATGAAAAATCTGAAAGTGAAATCAAGAAAACACTCCCATTTACCATTGCAACAAAAAGAATAAAAGATCTAGGAATAAACCTACCTAAGGAGACAAAAGACCTATATGCAGAAAATTATAAGACACTGATGAAAGAAATTAAAGATGATACAAATAGATGGAGAGATATACCATGTTCTTGGATGGGAAGAATCAACATTGTGAAAATGTCTCTACTACCCAAAGCAAAATACAGATTCAATGCAATCCCTATCAAACTACCACTGGCATTTTTCACAGAACTAGAACAAAAAATTTCTCAATTTGTATGGAAACACAAAAGACCCCGAATAGCCAAAGCAATCTTGAGAACGAAAAAAGGAGCTGGAGGAATCAGGCTCCCTGACTTCAGACTATACTACAAAGCTACAGTAATCAAGACAGTATGGTACTGGCACAAAAACAGAAAGATAGATCAATGGAACAGGATAGAAAGCCCAGAGATAAACCCACGCACATATGGACACCTTATCTTTGATAAAGGTGGCAGGAATGTACAGTGGAGAAAGGACAGCCTCTTCAATGAATGGTGCTGGGAAAACTGGACAGGTACATGTAAAAGTATGAGATTAGATCACTCCCTAACACCATACACAAAAATAAGCTCAAAATGGATTAAACACCTAAATGTAAGGCCAGAAACTATCAAACTCAGAGGAAAACATAGGCAGAACACTCTATGACATAAATCACAGCAAGATCCTTTCTGACCCACCTCCTAGAGTAATGGAAATAAAAACAAAAATAAACAAATGGGACCTAATGAAACTTCAAAGCTTTTGCACAGCAAAGGAAACCATAAACAAGACCAAAAGACAACCCTCAGAATGGGAGAAAATATTTGCAGATGAAGCAACTGACAAAGGATTAATCTCCAAAATTTACAAGCAGCTCATGCAGCTCAATAACAAAAAAACAAACAACCCAATCCAAAAATGGGCAGAAGACCTAAATAGACATTTCTCCAAAGAAGATATACAGAATGCCAACAAACACATGAAAGAATGCTCAACATCATTAATCATTAGAGAAATGCAAATCAAAACTACAATGAGGTATCATTTCACACCAGTCAGAATGGCCATCATCAAAAAATCTAGAAACAATAAATGCTGGAGAGGGTGTGGAGAAAAGGGGACACTCTTGCACTGCTGGTGGGAATGTGAATTGGTTCAGCCACTATGGAGAACAGTATGGAGGTTCCTTAAAAAACTACAAATAGAATTACCATATGACCCAGCAATCCCACTACTGGGCATATACCCTGAGAAAACCAAAATTCAAACAGAGTCATGTACCAAAATGTTCATTGCAGCTCTATTTACAATAGCCCGGAGATGGAAACAACCTAAGTGTCCATCATTGGATGAATGGATAAAGAAGATGTGGCACATATATACAATGGAATATTACTCAGCCTTAAAAAGAAATGAAATTGAGCTATTTGTAATGAGATGGATAGACCTAGAGTCTGTCATACAGAGTGAAGTAAGTCAGAAAGAAAAAGACAAATACCGTATGCTAACACATATATATGGAATTTAAGGGAAAAAAATGTCATGAGGAACCTAGGGGTAAGACAGGAATAAAGACGCAGACCTACTGGAGAACGGACTTGAGGATATGGGGAGGGGGAAGGGTGAGCTTTGACAGGGCGAGGGAGAGTCATGGACATATACACACTAACAAACGTAGTAAGGTAGATAGCTAGTGGGAAGCACCCGCATGGCACAGGGATATTAGCTCTGTGCTTTGTGACAGCCTGGAGGGGTGGGATAGGGAGAGTGGGAGGGAGGGAGACGCAAGAGGGAAGACATATGGGAACATATGTATATGTATAACTGATTCACTTTGTTATAAAGCAGAAACTAACACACCATTGTAAAGCAATTATACCCCAATAAAGATGTTAAAAAAAAAGAAAAAAAGAAAAAAAAACCCCAGCTGACTTCTTTGCAGAAATTGACAAGAATGGGATAAAAAATTGAACCCACAGAATGAGATAAAATTTTTGAAAATAATATACCAGATAAGGGATTTGTATTGAAAAAGTATACATAAGAATTATTACAACTCACTAATAAAAAGATAACCCAGTTGTTTAAAAGACGGCAAAGGATCCAGATAGACATTTTTCCAAAGAAGGTGTGCAAATGGCTAATAACCATGAAATGTCACTAAAAGTGATATTTATCATTTTGAGTTTAAAACAATTAATTAACTGCCTGTGTGTAAGTCTCCAGGGTGATCTGCCAGCCATTGTGATCAGGTAAACCCATTCTGATACCTAAGCCTAAGCACATAAAAAGACTGTGAACAGTATTAGCCATCAGGGAAATGCAAATCAAAACCACGGTGAGATTCCACTTTACATGCACTAGGATGGCAAGAATCAAAAAGTGTTGGTGAAGATATGTAGAAATTGGAACCCTCATACTCTACATGCAAAATGGTGCAGCCACTTCGGAAAACAATCTGGCAGTTCCTCAAATGTTTAAACATACGGTCATGCTACCGTGTGACCCAGCAATTCCACTCCTTAGGTATATGTTGAAGAGACATGAAAACATATGTGTGCACAAATATTTGTACACAAATGTTCACAGAAGTATCATTCATAATAGCCAAAACATGGAAACAACTCACATGGTTATCAACTGACAAATGGACAAACAAAATGTGATATATACATACAATAAAATATTATTCCACATTAAAAAGAAATGAAGTACAGGTACAGGTGACAACATGGATGAACCTTGAAAACATTATGCTAAGTGAAAGATTCCAGTCAAAAAGGACCATATATCTATATTAAATGTTCAAAATAGGCAAATCACAGAGTTTAGTTTGGTGTCTCCCTAAGGCTGGAGGAGGGGGTAGCATATGGGAGACTGGGAGTGATGTCTAAGCAACATAAGGTTTCCTTTGGGGGTGATGAAAATGTTCTGAGATTGATTGTCGTAATGGATACACAACTCTGTGAATACACTAAAAGCCATTGATCGTACACTTAAATGGGTGAATTGTATATTATATGAATTACAATTTTCTGTTTCTGAAAAAAAAAGAAAAAAAAACAATTTAACAGAAATAAGTCATGGCTTGAAATTTAAAGCTTTTGTGGAAAAGTCAAAGTAAATTCTCCAAAATACTAAAAATTTTTAGGATACTATTTGAAGTTCTGGTGTAATTTCTGGTGTAATCCTTTTTGCCTATGCCATAAAATAGTGGCTGATAAAATAGCAATTAATGAAATAGCGATGAACAATGCAACAGATCGGTCCCTCACAATGCATTGTGAGTCCTGATCATTGTCAATGGTAGTCACTGTCGTGGTCCTTAGGTCCTTGTCCTGCTTAATGAAACTATTCAAAAGTCTATCATTCCAGTTAAATTCCGTCACTCTAAGGAAACACTTCAGAAGAGACCCCTTTGGTCAGGAATGAAATAGGCTTGTCCTTTGTCATCCGCACACCTGCAGTGGGATTCAAGGTGACTAAGAACTTCGGAGAGTAAGAGGGGGTAGCAGAGGGCGACTCCCGTTGTTTCAGGCTTAGCTTTCCCGTTGCCCTGAGCAAAACTGGAGGCTCATGAGTAATTAATAGCATTCAATCCACCAAAGTATTGTGTCTTCAAAAACACAATATTTATCATCTCTTTTAAAATGTCCTTTTACTCATGGTGAAAAAAGACTGCTGTATGTCCCTTAATACACACTTTCCTGTTCTTCCTTAGGCAGCTGTGGACATGGATGCCTGGTAAACACAACACTTCCCACCCTCCCCTGTAGCTAGGTGTGGTCACATGACCAAGTTCTGGGAAATGGGAGAGAAGCAGGAGTGGGGTATGCAGTTTGCAAAACCTTTCCTTCAAGGGTGGCCTGCACCTTTTTCCCACCTACTGGTGGCAGGGGAGTGGACATATGGCTTCTCCTCCAACACCCACTTAAACCACTTAACACTTGATCTTGGTCAAAACTTGGATTTGTGGAGACACTACCACCGTCCACTGACAGCTTGTTCTCTCCTTCCAGATGCAGTGGAGGGTTATGATTCCTCACCCCTTGACATCTGGCTTGGCCATGTGATTTGCTTTGACCATGAAATGTCACTAAAAGTGATATTTATCATTTTGAGTTTAAAACAATTAATTAACTGCCTGTGTGTAAGTCTCCAGGGTGATCTGCCAGCCATTGTGATCAGGTAAACCCATGCTGATACCTAAGTGCAGCACTAAAGTAATGTTATTTGTTAAAAATGGTCTCATTTGTTACTGCAGCACAGCCTAGCCTAATCCAAATGAAACAAGAAAACTGGAGCCAAATACAGGTGATGTGATCATAGAAAACACGAGGATGTTTTTAATGCGTTTCCTGGACTAGAAAAGTTATATCCCAAGCAATGTATATATTCATTAAAAACACAGTCTTTGGAGTTCGAGGGGAAAAACCCCACAAAAACTAAAAAAACGAAAACAAAACCTGGTCTCGGCAGTGGGAGCTTTGCAAGGTGGAGTGATGAGAGAGCGGGACTGGGGGTCTGCATGCTGTTCCTGGAGAATCTGCTGGCAGACTTTGACACGAGAGGGGACAAAATGTGTTTCTTGTTTAGGCCACTTCTGCTTGGAGTGTTCAGTCCCTGGCAACCAAACCTAAACCTACCCGTTAGACCTGCCTGCCCAAGAGTCTTTGGATGCTCTGCTCTCCAAAATCAAAGCCCACCCCTCCTAGTTTTGAAGTGAGGTCTGACGGTACAGCTTGAGGTAAAGGGCTCCAGTGGTGGCTGGGTGTGTTGGCACCATGAGGGGTAGGGGGCACTGCCGGCATCACAGTCAATAAGCATGAAAGCCCTGCCCCACCTGTCTATGCTTGGGTCCCATCTCTCCTGCCTCCTCACCAAATGGCCTGTGTTTGGTCCACTCAATATGCCCCCACCTAACCCCACCGCAATCATTTTCGTTTTATTTCCTCTGCCTAAAATCTCTCCTATGCCTCTCACTAAATATCAGAGGTTCTCATCCTAGCCCCAACTTAGTTTCCATCTCCCCCATAAGTATCCTTAATTCTAGCATTTCAACGTTCACCCTCTTTTCTCTGGATTTCTACTGTGCTTATTATCTGGGTCCTCAAGTGGCACTAACTAGACATCGCATTCTATTGCTATTGGCTCTAACATATCTCCTGTTTCCTCAAACAGATTGTAATTTGCCTGAGGTCAAGAATCATTTCTAGTGTCTTTGCTTCCCCAGGAGTCCAGGAGTGTGGCTTGTGTATATCAGGAATTCGGTGCCCACTTGCCGCTGCTATAAATGATGCTATCACTCCTAATCACAGACCTTCAGCAAATGGATAACCCTGGAAAGTTTAGCTCCGTTGCTGCCCTCAGCAAACTCTTCATCCTTCAGACACATCCTCTTTATGGTCAAGAAACGCCTCTTGGGGCTTCCCTGGTGGCGCAGTGGTTGAGAGTCCGCCTGCCGATGCAGGGGACGCGGGTTCGTGCCCCGGTCCGGGAAGATCCCACATGCCGCGGAGAGGCTGGGCCCGTGAGCCATGGCCGCTGAGCCTGCGCGTCCGGAGCCTGTGCTCCGCAACGGGAGAGGCCACAACAGTGAGAGGCCTGCATACCGCAAAAAAAAAAAAAAGAAAGAAAGAAACACCTCTTGGAAGATTTCTCTGAGCCATTCAAGCTAATTTTCCTTAGTCGGACTTTGTAAATGTCTCTACAATTACTTATTATTTTATATAATAATTATCTGTTGTTTGTTTATCTTTGCTCCTTGACTGCGAACTCCTGTAATATGAGCATTATGTCTTATTCATCTTAGAACTGCTTGCACCCAGACAACAACTGGCGTACAATAGATACTCGATGAATGTTTGTTGAATAAATAAATGAATCATAAATAAAGACAATGGCCCAAGAAGGCTCATGGTTTCCCACTGAATTTGCTACTCTGCCTTTCAAGCCAGTCTCTGGAGCCCTTTGACCCCAGGTTCCAGGCTTTCAGTGCCTCTCTTGACATTAACTAGCACCTTTGGTGCCCACCCAGATCACACGGTGGCCCCCTCTTCTGGCTCCACTGAAACTACAATGAAGTCCATGTGAAACCAGCCCGCATTCAAGTGACACCAAGGAGAAAAGGTTGTCTGTCAAACTCAAAAGATAGATGTCAGTACTTCTCAGTTTCAAACTGAATCCTAACTCTTGTGAAGTTCAAGTTTCATTTCTGCTTGGCCAAATGGAATTTCCTGATTCTATGTAAGAAAAGTTTAAGGGTCTATATTAGAAGACTTGGAGGACTTTGGGGCTCTATCTAAGTGATATACCCAATTTTATTTCGGTGATTAATGTACACATCTCTTTTCCTTAAGGAGCACGGGTTTTACATTTCAAGGAAAAAAAATATTCTGGCTTTGTTTTTGGCAAGATGTTCAGTGTGTTGCTCCACACCGATATTCAAAAGCAGGTAGAGACAGTTCCCAAGATCCAGCTGTTATTGGCTTTCACTCCTGAGAAGAGGCAGACTGGGGTTGGGACACTACGCAGCTCTGACTCTTGCGACCTTGGGGAAGTTATTGAAATCCTCTGTACCTCTGTGGCCCTGTCTGGAACATGGGCTAATCACCTTGCCTCTGATCCACCTCCCCGGAGGGTTGCAAGTATTAATGAGTTAATGATGTTTGGAGAGCATGTGAGCTTTGGATGAAAGATACAGAAGAACAAAGTAGGAGGGTTATTATGCATAATGAAAAGCTCCAGCAGAAACGCTGGTCTGAGTTGACCCCAATACCACAATAACCACAACTCAGACATACCATAGGACCAGTACTCAAATACAAATCATTTAAAAATTTTAAAACTTAAAAGGGGACTTTAATCTGATTGCATGATTATACCAAACTAGCTTGTCTCACGAGCAGGGGGCTCATAATCACCGTGGGTAAATGCCTGATTCCATTCCTACCCCGAGGTGTTGGTTATTGCCCCGACTGTGTACTACCGCCCACCAAGAGGGCAACTCTCACCCTCACACTGTGAGCTCTTTTCAGACTCTTTTTGAAGAACTCTTAGGGGTAGATCAGGGAGATCCACTGCTCCCAAACCATCCTCCCACGTGGTCATGGATTCTTGAAGTTCCTTTAAGAAGAAGACAAAACCCTTTGCAAATTAGAGAGGAAACTTAAAATACAACTACTGCCGGTAGTAGAGGAGAGCACTTAGCCTGTGAATTACGTCCACCGGATGACATAAACGATAGCAGACCCCACCCTCCACCTAGCGCAGGTTTCCACAGAGAAGAGAGAACAAATGACCTTGAGTTCAGGCATGAAGATGAGTTTCTCCGAAATATAGGGGCTGGGTGCAAAAGGAGAGACTCGGATGCCTGAGACAGTCACAGCCTCCCTTCCAGCTTCACCCAGAGCACAGACTGCACACAGAGGACCCTCTCATCTTCCTCCAGGGCACGGCCTCCTCTCACACCACCCAGGGAAACGCACAAGCCACGTGCGCTAGAAACCCTGGGCAGCGAAATAGCAACCAGCGCCGTCCTTGCTAGTTTCTGAGGGTGAAAAGGCAGCCTACTGTGAGAGCTCGTCAAACATCACCCCGCTCACACTTCTCCCAAACGGCCACCTAGCGGCCTCGGAGCGCTGCAGCTGCGCCAAGTGCTCTCTTTGCTGGTCAAGTTGATGTCTGAGTTGGACAGAATAGAAAGCAGGGTTTGCAGAGTGGAGGTGATGCTGTCCATCAGCTTCACAGGGGTTTGCCGCGGATGCTCAAGTACAGCAATCCAGGCAGGACCAGCAGGCACAGCCAGAGGAGCTGGTGGTCGGGGGGCGGGCGGAGGGTGTAGGGATCAAGGATCTGAAGGCAGGTCTTCAGCCTGAAGGATAAGCGCAGGGAGCTGCGATGACGTCTTCACACGCGCGAAGAGAGAAAATCCGCTCTCTCTGTGGCGTTCCAAAGCACGGGACCAGGCTCAAGAGGCGAACACAGTTTAATCCAATAGAAGGACATGCTTTTTAATAGCACTGACCCGAGATGGAGTTAGCTGGCCACTGTCCACTGACCACTTCCTGAACTCAAGCAAAGGCTACTGCATTTATTTTTTAATAAATCTTTTTTTAAGAGATTTATTTGTCTATTTATTTATTTGGCCGCACCAAGCAGCATGTGGGATCTCAGTTCCCCCACCAGGGGTTGAACCTGTGCCCCCTGAAGTGGAAGCGCAGAGTCTTAACCACTGGACCGCCAGGGAAGTCCCAACCATGATTTAAGTCTTTTTAAATGGCATTTTACAGTGAAAAGCATTATTGAGTCACTTCTGATATAAGAGGGGAAAAAAATAAAGAAAAATTTGAAATGGCTGCCTTACCGGTTCAGACACTGTGTTGAACAAATCCTTCTCTCAAGGCTCCTCTTTCAATATTTATATCCTCTTTATTATAAATGTGTTACAGAATTTGAAGATTCATTATAAAGAAGAATTTTTCCTACAGAATATGAAGCTTCGCTTTGTATTCTAAAAGAAAATTTAAAATATCAAATAAATACAGATTCTGATCTCTTGAATGACACTGGGAAGTGGGTAGAAGAAAAAGTCATATAGATTAATGGCTGAGGACGGGCGACTGTGGCTGCGCACGTCCCCGCTCTGTCCTGTAGGTGGCAGCATCTGTTTACAGCTGTCTCATTTACCTTCAATGGCGGCTGGAGGGCAACTGGGTTGAGCGAGTTTGAGTCCGGCTGCTTCAATTTCCAGAACATCCAGCATAATCAATTAAAATTTTAATACTATTAGGTAACTGCCTTTACTGAAGGAAAGAAAGAAAGAAGCATAGAAGTAGGCTCTTCCTGACAGAAAGGGAAGCAGCGTATTGATTCTATGCAAGGTCATAGCTCAAGCCACCACTGTCACATTTTTTTACCTGGACCACGTATTGAATCCTTTATTTTTCCTCTGCTCAAATCTACATGAATGCAACAAAAACTGTTGTTTACTGTTCTCTTGTCCTTCCCACGTAGATTTCAGAAAGAAACCCGTGAAGAAGTAACCTACACTAACCCAGTGAAAATTCAGAAAGGCCGTGAACTGTCTACAGCTGAAACCAGGAAAGTGGGCTAGCGTTGCTTTTTATAAAAATAAATAAATAAAGTATACAATTATATTTTAAAGTTATATTTTTAAATATTATACATATTTTAAATATATATATGGAATGGAATAAACTTCTTGAAGTATTAAAAATGAAAAGCCAGATGTGCCTTGCTTGAAACACCAAACATTCCGCTCCCTATGCCTGGGGTCTCTGTGTTGATATATTACTGCAAAGCCCCAGAGTAAGCCAGAGAGCATGGGGAGAGCAGGTCTCCAACTGCCATTATGGTCAGTCTTTTGGAAAACTCAAAATACTCTGTTGTGTAAGATCCTCCAGGGCAAACATTTCCAACCAGTAGATCAGGATCAACCAGTAGGGTCACGTAGCTCCCCAGGGGGGTGGCCAGGTCAGGGCTGTCCACACCCCACCTGCTCATCCCATTTTTATCCCAGGCTTCCTGTTGGGAAAAAGACACCACACAGGCCCACACCTCAGAGGCCTCCCCTGGGGAGACTCCCCCCAACCCCTCAGCCCTCCCCCATGCCCAGGCTCTCAATCCTTTGGGAAAATAAAAAGTGTTCCACTTCTGGAGAGGCCGCCCGCCCCTGCTCTGGAGTCAGAAAGCCCCACTCTTTGGGGAATTTCCAAACCTTATTGTTTGTTTGATTTCCTGAAACCTGTCTTCTGCCCCTAAAAACCAAAAGCTGTTTTGCATAGTTGTTTCTTTCCCTTTAATTAAAGAAAAATTGAGTAAGTGTTGTTTTGAAATTTTCACGGCTCACTTAGACATAACTGGACACCAGGGTAGCACAGAGTCAGATCTGGGAGAGACTATTTTCAAAATTTGGTAAGTATGTTATAAATAGGAACAGAGAGACATAGCTAGTATTTTAAAACATGTCCTTCCAGAATATTAACTAATGCTTAAATGTATTACTTGGAACTTATAGAAAAATTATGAGGTTTACACTGAAAATGTGGGTTCTGTAGTCAGGTTTGCCCCGTGTATAGCCTTGGGAAAGTTACTGTATTGCTTTGCTAAGGCTGCCATAACTAAATACCACAGGCTGGGGGATTAAAACGACAGAAATCTACTTCCTCATGGTTCTGGAGGCTGGAAGTCTGAGATCAAGGTGTCAGCAGGGTTGTCTTCTTCTGAGGCCTCTCTCTTTTGCTTACAGTTGGCAGCCCTCGCCCTGCGTCCTCACGTGATCTTCCCTCTGTGTCTGTGTCTAATCTCCTCTTCTTATAAAGACACCAGTCATGTTGGATTAAGGTCCACCCTAATTCACTCCCCTCTCCCACTTCTGACACAGATATCTCAGAGCAGAAGATTGCTGGACCCACAGGAAATTCCAGCAGAGGAGGGTCTATTTAAAGTTCTGACTTCTCGGCTTCCCTGGTGACACAGTGGTTAAGAATCTGCCTAACAATGCAGGGTACACGGGTTCGAGCCCTGGTCCGGGAAGCTCCCAAATGCCGCGGAGCAACTAAGCCCATGTGCCACAACTACTGAGCCTGCGCTCTAGAGCCCGCGAGCCACAGCTACTGAGCCCACGTGCCACAACTACTGAAGCCCAAGCGCCTAGAGCCCGTGCTCTGCAACAAGAGAAGCTACCGCGATGAGAAGCCCGCGCACCACAACGAAGAGGAGCCCCGCTCACCGCAACTAGAGAAAAGCCCACGCACAGCAACGAAGATCCAAACGCAGCCATAAATAAATTTATTTAAAAAAAAGTTCTGACTCTAGAATTCAAACCAAACATGGGTTCAGAATGAAAGCAAGAAAAGAAAGATGCATTTTCCTTCCCTCAAAGAAGTGCATGGCTGTGCACAGAGTGGGTGGTCAAGCAGAGAAGAAGCGATGGCCAAATGACTGGCACCCCATGCTCCCAGGCACACTGACTGGGACGGAGTTTCACAAGCAGAGCTCTCCTGGCAGAGACAAAAGCTGGCCTGTCTGTCCCTCCTTCTCCAGGGAAAACGCACGGCCATTCACCCAGTCACCCCAGTGGCTGTGACACCTGATGCTGGCATAGCAGCCAGCTGCTGAAACAGCATTGCTAAGGTAGCCCGAGAAAACCGAACCATGGCAGATAAACGCGGTGATTTCTTGCTGGAGGGGAAAGGGCCCCAAGAAAAGAGCAACCAAGCAAGTGTGCTCCAGAAAGAAAGGTAAACCGAGATAGGCCAGGTGCCTCACTATTTCTTCCTTCATCTTCTCCCCGGTGCGTGCTTTTAATTTGTGACACGCGGTACTAAAGAGACTGTCCATAGATTCAGCATTGACATTTCCTTCATGCAGTAATCCTTTAAATCCCATTTGCTGTAGATTTCTGCAGAGTGACATAAAAAAGACTTGTTTTGAAATTAGCGAGCACATTATAATGAGCTATTTTTTTCCAGTATTTGGGGCAACTTGAATAAGCTAACTCACCCAAACTCACCTCGTTCGGCCTGTGCCCAGGAAGAGTTCTACAGGAATAGAGGCTGGATTACAAATCATCACACTATCCTTTGTTATGAAAAACGCCAAGGGACACCGGCTCTAATCACATGATTTTTCCCACACAAAGAACTCAGACCCTCACCTGACTTAAGGAAAGAATTTGTATGGGGTCAGTGTGGCGACTTCAATAGGATTTTAGCCTTTTTTCCATCACACTGGTGCACTTCAGAAAGTTGTGTATAGTTGTCACATACACAGTAAAGTATAAACAGAAGAACGATATACTCTCTTGCTCCTAATAAAAAGGTTTCTGAGAGTCCACATTTTAAAAAAAAAAAAGAAAAGGAAAGGAAAAACGAGAAGTTGGACGTTCAGTACAAGACGCTTACTTGGGGAAGACTTCCCATTTTGCAGGGAGGAGACAAGGGATTTCTTTCTCCCCGCCTCACACTGTGAGGGATGTGTCTTGTCCACGCCTCTCCATCCACGATCATAGCTCGTGCGGTGGTCCAGCTCCCACCGTATCGCCCTGGCTGCCAGCCCCAGTAACACCCCTTGGGGGAAGCAAAATAATGGCTTCCAAAGATGTTCACGTCCCAGTTTCCCCAAATTGTGACTACGTTACAGTAGAAGGCCAAGAGGGATTAAGGTTGTCAATAAGCTGATCCCAAATAGGGAAATTACCCTGGATTGTCTCGGTGGACCCAGTGTAGTCACAAGGGTCCTTAAATGTGGAAGACGTGGCAGAAAAGTGATGTTTGAGTGAGGTGATGGGAGAAGGACCCGCCATTGCTGGCTTTGAAGATGGAGGGTGGGACTCAGTATCCAAGGAATGTGGGCAGCCTCCAGGAAACAGGTCCTCCTCCAGAGCCTCCAGGAAGGCCCTGGTGACACCTTGATTTTAGCCCATGGAGACCCACTGTGGACCTCTGAATTACAGAACTGCAAGGCAATAAATCTGTGTCATCCTAAGCCACTTAGCGTAGGGGAATTTGTTACAGGAGCAGCAGCAGAAACTATCCACCACGCCTGCCCCTTGGCCTCTGGAACTAAGGCAGGGGTAGCCTCCTACTCTTGCGGACCAGTGGGTCTCCCCACTGCCCTTGACTAGATGTCAGATCTTTCATCACATGCGTAACCCACACATCCGGTTTCCTGACTGGTCTGTGACTGATACAGGTACCATCAGAGCAAACTGGTACTTAGTCAAAAAAGCTCAAATGCTAAGAGAAAAAATGCCACCTAATAAGCTAGCTGTCTAAATAGAATCTTCAAACTTTTCCATCTGCAAATCTTTTCCAGTGAAAGAATCTGCATCCATACGTTAAATGTAAATGAATTAAATGTTGTACGCGTGCATCTCTGATCTGTCAAAAGAAGCAAGAACACATGCGAACAAAGACCTCAGTCTAAAGAATGTTCTTCCTAAAATCGAAAGCACATACATTTTACTTCAATGTTTTGCCAGATCTGCCCAAACCTGTCCTAAATAACCAGTGCCATCAAAAACACCTCGCGCGCTTTAACCATGGCATTTTTCCCTATTAGGATTTCATAAGAATATCAATAACGTGATCTTGCTTTCATTTTGGCAAAAATAATGTTATGCGTTATTGTTAGTTTCTTTCCTAAGAGGCCTTAGGTCTTCTAGAGAGAGGATTTTAAAAATGGAATTAGTTCCGATATTTAGTAAAAGCGGAAATATTGTACCCCAGGTCGTAGCTGCTAAATTATAGAACTTCTGTTTTATGAAAGACGTAATAATTTAGTTGCCTCTTTGTAGTGCATTTAAAGATGTTGTTTTGTTTGAGAAAAAGAAAATTCACCAATTATAATGACATAAACAGTCCTCCTAGGAAAAATGTCCCCTCCCTCACTCCTTTTCATACAACTGCTCTTGCTGACGTTCTTGCATTTACAAGAGCACTGAAGGACCCTGGCCCAGCAGAGAGTGTATTCGTTTCCTACTGCGGCTCCATAACAAATTCCCACAAACTTCATGCCTTAAAACAACACACGTGGGGCTTCCCTGGTGGCGCAGTGGTTGAGAGTCCGCCTGCCGATGCAGGGGACACGGGTTCGTGCCCCGGCCTGGGAGGATCCCACATGCCGCGGAGCGGCTGGGCCGTGAGCCATGGCTGCTGAGCCTGTGCGTCCGAAGCCTGTGCTCTGCAACGGGAGAGGCCACGGCAGTGAGAGGCCCGCGTACCGCAAAAAAAAAAAAAAAAAAAAACAACACACGTGTATCACTTACAGTTCTGGAGGTCAGAAGAGTAAAATGAGTCTCATGGGGTCGAAATCAAGGTCTCAGCAGAAGCTGGTTATTTCCAGAGACTCCAGAGGAGAATCTGTTCCTTCCCTCTTTTACCTTCTAGAGGTGTTACCGACCAGAGTTCTTGACCTCCTTAATCAACAGAAAGTGATCAGAGGCCAGACAAGAAATTCAGGCAAGGCTTTACTGGGGCTCCCGCTGCAGCAGCGGGGAGCGAGAACAAGCAGCCCGTTCCCCTGCTCACTCGCTCTCTCCCCGAGGCAGTGGCAAGCTGGTTCCTTATATAGGGGCAAGTCCAGGGTCAGCCGGAGGGGGGCTTAGGTGGTTTGCTCACCCCTTTGGTGGTGTTGTGTGCAGCAGGCGTGAGCAGTACCCGGCTTTTGCTCCAGGCTCTTCTTTTTGTATCTTATTACCCATAATTTGCCCTTACTGGGCACGTACACGGTTATTTTTAGTCCCTTATAGTTTCTTTGTATTCTGTTGCTGGAGGAGACATTTGTCCAGGTGCAAGCACTGCAGCAAAGGGTCCCAGGTCCCAGGTCCTAGCCTGTCTCAGAGGCTGCTGACATTCCTTGGCTAATGGCCACATCCAATCCAATCTGCTTCACGTGGCCTTCTCCTCTGTCTCTGACGCCTCCTACATCCCTCTTATAAGGATGTTTGTGATTATCAGGCCCACTTGGATAATCCAGGATAATCTCCCATGTCAAGATCCTTAACCAAATCACATCTGCAAAGGTGCTTTTGCCAGGTAGAGTAACAGTCACAGGTTTTGGGGATGAGGGCCTGAACATATTTAGGGGGTCATTACTCAGCCTTTCACAGTCCACCCTCTGGCCCCCAAAGATTCACACGCATCCCACATGCAAACTGCATTAACCCCATCCCAAGGTTCCCAAAGGTCTTAACCCATCCAGTTTCAAGTCCAAAATCTCATCCAAGTCTCAGCAGCTCCCAATATAATCCATCCTAAAGAAGAAGTTCTCTCTTCCTGCGGACTAGTGAAATTAGAAAATGAGTTACATGTTCCAAAAAAACAATGATGGGACATGCATCATTGGGATGGGATAAGTTATAGGCATGCCATTCAAAAGGGGTGAAAATGAAAGGAGAAAGGGAGCATGTGGGTCTCAACAGTATGCAACGAGGCAAAATCCATTACATTTTGGGACCCGGGAATGAGTCTCTGTGGCTCAGCCCCCAGCTTCACCCTCGAAGCCATTCTTTTTCTTTCTTTTCTTTTCTTCCTTCCTTCCTTCCTTCCTTCCTTCCTTCCTTCCTTCCTTCCTCACTTCCTCCCTCCCTCCCTCCCTCTCTCTCTCTCTCTTTCTTTCTTAATATTTATTTATGTATGCAGTGCCAGGTCTTAGTTGCAGCAGGCGGGATCTAGTTCCCCGACCAGGGATCAAACCCGGGGCCCCTGCATTGGGGGTGTGGAGTCTTACCCATTAGACCACCAGGGAAGTCCCTCATCCTTTTTCTTGAAGAGTACTGCATGTTTGCAGCTGAGTACTTTTATCAGCCTGTCTCCTACCTGTGGAATTTGGGGAGCCCACCAGCCTTATTTTGTTTCATCTTCTTTCTGTCCCTTTCCATCCCAGTGTCAGTGTTTCTGCTGGAATGACATTCTCAAAAACCTGTGGGCCATTATTCAGCCTCTGCCACAGATTGCTCAGACAGGATAATTAATACAGGGAGGAAAACGTGACTTCTGAAGGATGCGTTTGGCTACCTACGTTATAAAGCACCACATACACAGAATGCAATCATTCACCGCTCTTAAATGTGGATTTAAGGTAGGTCAGGTCTTTAAATCTCAAGTTATACACTAGAACACGATATTATCTGAAAGACCTTTCAACTGTGATATATCTCCTTACAGGAAAAGTCAGAATGAGTGCTAAAAAGTAAAAACTGGACTGTCCAGACGATGCTCATGACTAAGAAATAGAGAATAATTTTAAAAGGAAGGAGGTGCTCAAATTACAGCAGGAGGTATTAGGGACAACTTCCTCATAGGACCCCAAATGAGCATCAGGAAGGTTTATGAAGCTGTGGAATCTGCTTCCTGGAAAATTCTTAATAATTTCTTTAGAAATTAATGGCATCAAGGACTTTCTTTCCTGCGTTAGGCCCCCACTGCTGGCAAGGTGGACACTGAAAAAGTGGCAATCAACTACTTTGGAAAACAGTTTGGTAAAAATTAAAAAGTGATACCACACAGCCCAGCAATCCCACTCCTACATATATACCCTAAGTGAACTCTTGCAAATGGGCCCCTTTAAACATGTTTAAGACAGTGTAGTATATAATGGCAAAAATGCCAATAAGCCAAGCATCTCTTGACAGGAAAATCGATAAATACGTTGTTATGTATTCACACAATGGACTACCATACAGCAGTGAATGTGAAGAAATTATAGCTACGTGCTTCAATGTGGACGAATCTTAGTAGCTTAGTAGCAGGTGAAATAAGTAAGTCATAGAAAAATACATACATATAGTTCGATACCATTTAATAAAGTTCAAATCAAGTAACACATTATAGAATACACACATATGAAACAATTGTAAAGAAAAGAAAGTAATGAAAATAAACCAAATATCAGGGTATTGATCAACTGGTAGCAGAGTGAAGGATGGGCGGGGGTGGGGCAGCAGGGTCTACAGGGAACTTCAGGATTTGAGGCATCTTCTGTTTCTTTGGTCAAATGGTGAGTTCACGAGGGTTCATTTTATTATGAAGATTAATAATTTCAACATATTGCATAGTTTTAAAGTATAAACCAGACTCAAGATAAAACTAAAAAATTCTCCCAACGTCATTTTTTTAAAAATTATTTATTTATTTTTGGCTGCGTTGGGTCTTCGTTGCTGTGTGCGGGCTTTCTCTAGTTGCGGTGAGCAAGGGCTACTCTTTGTTGCGGTGCACGGGCTTCTCATTGCGGTGGCTTCTCTTGTTGTGGAGCATGGGCTTCTCACTGCGGTGGCTTCTCTTGTTGCAGAGCACGGGCTCTAGAGCCCAGGCTTCAGTAGTTGTGGCACATGGGCTCAGTAGTTGTGGCTTGCGGGCTCTAGAGCACAGGCTCAGTAGTTGTGGCGCACAGGCTTAGTTGCTCCGCAGCATGTGGGATCTTCCCGGACCAGGGCTTGAACCCGTGTACCCTGCATTGGCAGGCGGATTCTTAACCACTGCACCACCAGGGAAGTCCCCAATGTCATTTTAAAATTAGGGTAGAGGGGAGCCTTCCCCCTCCATAGCTCGATAAAAATGCCAGCAGGCTCTGTGACTGCACTGGTCATTCCTTCCTAATAGAAATTCCTGGTCATCTTACATGAGTCAAATCAGAAATGAGAATGTCTTCCATCTTCACTCCCTGCTGAGATCTGCTGAGATTTCTCTCACTTCGTCCAGGTGGGCATATCACAGGCACGCTACCCAAGGTCAGCTTCTCCTCTTCTATAACTGCCCGTACCCACACCCCCACCCAGAGCTCCTACCAAATGCTCCTCTGAGTTGGAGCCTGAGAAAGGATCTGGGAAAAGGAAACAGAATGTTCTAACTTGACCAGTAAGATCATAAGCTGGCTTTGAGCCCTCTGGACATGGCAAATTCTAGAACTGACTCCCTCATGGTTCTTCTTGAGGATTTCTGCAAGAACCCAACTGTGACACCCATGTGGTAGGCCATGCACTTTCCTCTTCCAGCTAATGCCCCCATGTGGCCCCCACGTGGGTCTCGGTTTTCCACTGCACACAGATTCTCCGTTGGTGTGCCACTGCTCTTCCAAGACCCCGCATGGCTTCAGGCTGGCTCTCCCCTGTGTAGTCCACATCTGTTTTGCAGGAAACACTCTTGTCCCCTTGGCCCCAACAAATGAGTGCAGGTCAGCTCCACTCTCCTTTGTCCTGCCCCAGAGCAGCTCTCTGGACCAGCTTTCTTTCCCTCTCAATTTCCGGGGCTGGAGGGTGGAGGTCAAACAATAAAGACAGGGAAGGCGGTCACCCTGAGCCTCAGGGATGACACACTCCACCCCTACCTAGCCCTCCATCTCCATGAGGGGTGGGGTGAAAAAGCCACAGAATAGCTTTCACCAAGGAAATCAAGTTCAAAACTTCCTCCAAATGTCTAATCTCTTTTATATGCATGATTTGGGTGAGGAACCGAAGAGTCATGTAACTCTTTCTTGGTGGTTTCCTTAAAAAGCAATCTTGGGTGTCTTTCTCAACTCACTTTGGCATTTGCTGTCTTTAGATATTAGTGTCTGAGGCAAATATTCTAATTTAACATCTTTTGACAAGTGTTATCAAATATTTCACTTCTCACATGGAAGGGAGCCGCCTTGAGATCGATTACAAAACCCACCTGCCTTCCTTTGCTTTTGACTCTCAGACCTGGCTTCCTTGTGGTCGGCACTTTGGGCTCGTGGTCAGTCTGTCCTTGTTAGATTAGCCCTTGACCTTATACTGCTTCTTTTCAATAGCAGCGTGCTAACACAGCAACCATCAATGAGCACACGATAACTTTGGACCTCATTTATGAAATGGGCATATTACCTGCTTCACTCTGGTGAGTGTTAGATGGATACAGAAGTTAAAACACCACGCAAATATAATTTGCTTTTACTGTTATGATTACAGCACTTCCCTGACAACCTTGGAGCTGACAGTCTAGAAAATAACCATGGAAGGCAGGATCAAGGTCTTGAAAATATGGAAATATTTAAATAATTAAAAGGGCATAGGAATTAAAAATTCTAGAAGGTGTTTGCTGCTTAAAAAATAGGTGCTATATTTGAATAATATTTTGAATTGCTAACTTGAAAAATATAGCCCTTTTCCTGAATAATCTTAATAATAAATAATCTTATTTAGCTGTTCAAGAAATATTGCTTTGGATTATGGTCTAGGATAGCTTTACTAGATAAAACAGAGGACACCCAGTTAAATTTTAGTTTCAGATAAACAATAAATATTCTTTTAGTATAAGTTAAGTGCAATATTCGGGATATACTTGTGCAAAAAGTGACCAGAATTTCAGACAAACATGAATGATTTTTTTTTTTTTTTTTTTTTTGCGGTACGCGGCCTCTCACTGTCGCGGCCTCTCTTGTTGCAGAGCACAGGCTCCAGACGCTCAGGCTTAGTAGTTGTGGCTCACGGGCCTAGTTGCTCCGTGGCATGTGGGATCCTCCCAGACCAGGGACCGAACCCGTGTCCCCCGCATCAGCAGGCGGACTCCCAACCACTGCGCCACCAGGGAAGCCCCATACAGAGGTTTTTTTATCACTAGCCTTCCTTTTGGTTCTTAGAGTTTCCATATCCCAGTTTATATTATCCATCTCTTCTTGCACGTTGTCCACTTTTTGAATTAGAGCCCTTAGCCTATTAATCATAGCTGTTTTAAATTCCCAGTCTGATAATTCCAATGTCTCTGCCGTATCTGAGACTGGTTCTGATGCTTTCTCTGTCTCCTCAAACTCTGCTTCATGTCTTTTGGTATGTCTTGTAATTTTTTGCTGAAAGCTGGGTATGATGTACTGGGTAAAAGGAACCTGGTGCTGATTCCCATGGAGGTTTCTGCTCTGGTACCTCTACTCCAATAAACTGTGATTCTCTGTATCTGCCTATCTGTATCTCTAATTGGGGGGGCAGTGGTTTGCCCTGTGACCTCGGTCTCTGATGGATCTAATAAGAGTTGCTGCTTTTCAGTTTCTTAAGTCTTTCTCTTGCTGTGAAGATGGGAGTAATGACTTCCAAACTTTTTACAAGCCAGCCTGAAAGCTGGAAGTCCTCCCTTTTGTTTATACCAACAACAAGACACCCTTATCTCTGCAGACCAAGATACAATTTACTCTATTTGCCTCACGTAGGCTCTTCCCACTGATCCCAGGCTCTTGTCAAGCACACAGAGGAGAAATCCTCCATCAACCTCGGAATCCGCCAGGGATGGGGCCGTCCTCACACCCTCCAGCCTGGCGTGCCTGCTGGCTTCTGCAAGCCTTGGCTCAGGCCAGGAAGCCTGGACACACTCAAGTTGCCATCTTTCCAGAACTCTCTTTAATCCACCTGTACCCGATTAGCTGCCAAATCAAATGTAGATTCTGCCTCTTCTCTTTTTTTCCCTGTTGCCACCAGCCTGGCCCAGGTCCCCACTCCTTCTGTTCTCTCTTCTTCACAGGGCATTCTACCAGCTTCCACCCTGCAGGTCTCTTCCCAAACCATCCCAGTTCCGTCCCCACTATCAGTGAAGCATGACTTGGATCATTTCACTGCCTCCTCAGAAACTGTCAGTGTCTTCCCAGTGCTTTCTGGATTAAATACAACATGCCTCGTCCTGACATTTAGGACCAATCTACATTTCTAATCTTAACTCTTACTGATCTCCTACAGACAACCTACTTCCAGCCAAACTAAAATTATAGCATTTTCCCAACACCTGGGCATTTCCTATTCTGTGCCTTGGCCTTATTTCAATTCTGCCACCTAAAATGCTTTCTCAGTTAGCTAAATTCTTACCCATTCTTCCCAAACCACCTCCTTTATAAAAGGACCAAACACACACACCACAACTTCACAAAAAATAGCTAGCTCTTGCCGTACTTTCTCTCTCCTTTGTGAATCTCCAGGCCACTTTCACTTTCAGCATTTAATACTCGCTTTTATTAGAGTGTGATTGTCCTTCGGGCACCTGTCTTTTTTATGATATTTCTAGTCTTCTGAGGACAGAGTCTGTGCCATACTCATCTCCATATTCTCCCATAATATCTAACACAATGCTTTGCAGACAGTACACGCTCCACAAACATATCTTTAATTTAAATGAAACCATGTTATTTTAGGAAGGCAATCCGTGGTTTTCAGCTCATTCGTTATGGTTCTGATGTATTGGATAAAATAGATGCTACGATATCCCTGATATTCACAAGGGGAAGAAGGACTGGGAACCAGATGAATCCCAAATGGTAGAACTCAGAAATGTTCATCTACCTCTTAATTCCTCCTTCATGGCGTCTCTGTCGACAGCTACGTGTTGACCAACTCTCCGTGGATTAACTACATTTTCTATCTTTACTTAACTTTTTCTCTTACTTAATGACCGTTTCATTCAAAGGAACAAAGTTTTGAATCACGTCATGAACGTTACTATACGTGTGCTGGGAGCAGGTAACCAGGAGGGATACTGGCAGCCAATGAGCCTGGCAACTTGTGTTGTTGGTTTTTTTTATCTCCCCCAAATGACAAATGACTATAAATTATAGACCTTATGCTGTTTTTCTTACAGACAGTGATCACCACAACTGTTAAAGCCTCATTGCTAAGAAACTACTATACTAAGAAGAATATTCAAATCATCTGCCACTTGCCATTGATAAAAGTTAGTGCCAGCAATAAACAACTCCAGGCTTGGAATATTACACCCTTGCTGTTCCCGCCACCTCATTGGAAATCACATAGCTACAATGATAGTCAACATTAACATTCTCGGTCACTAGAGTAAGATAAACTTTTTCTATTGACTCTCATTTTTATTTTGGTAAAATACACATAACATGAAATTCACAATTAGTGACATTTAGTACCTTCACATTGTCGTGCAACCATCACTACTATCTGGTACCAGATACACTGACTTTTTTTTCCTTTTCCTAATGGCTTTTTGCTAAAATAAATTAGAACGATCTTCTATAATGTAAGCACTGTTCATTTTGCAGATTGGATATTTTCAATCTCTTAGACTCACCAGCTTCTGTCAACAGGACAAATAAACAGCCCAAAAGAAAGAATCACTGCTGGGTCCCTTTGTTGGTCTGTGTAGAGGTATTCTGCAAGCAATAGGTAATTGATATCCATTTGCCTTGCAAGGACCAGGCAGCACCGTGGTTTCTAGCCCCTGGCAGTATGTTTCTGGAACTATAACAAACCTGGATGAAACACAGGAGACCCAAGACCTTGGCACGTTTTCACCTAAGCCAAGTCACACCATTAAACCTCAGTTAGGAAATATCAATAACTTGGGGAAGGTGGCTTGCAGTTTAGCGTATTACCAGCTGTCAGCACCTCAGGAACTAAATTGAACAGCCAGGGACTTGAGATATGAAAAGTAAAGAAAGCAATCACATGGGTCTCCTTTAATATCATCGGTGGCATGACCACCCCCTGCCAGCCTCACGCCACTGCCCCTCCCCAGCTGAAACAAACATAAACAGTAAAACAGAAGTTTCATTTTATTTTTAAAGAAATAGGGACAGAGCGATTATAAAATTCCAGAAATATAAAAGTTGATGTCTCAAAGACCGCTACTCTTTCTACGCTTATATTTTCTAATATAAACCAGATGTTTTGAGTTTTTCCAAATAACTTCTTTCAGAGAAATAATGCTTTAGTCTTTGGCATGCTTTTGATCTTAGGTCAATTATTCTTACCTACTTTTTCCTCAACCTTCACAGATGTTGTTTTCATACAATTCTAAACGTAAACATCCCCTAACTGGGCTAATTTGCATTTGCAGCTGTTCATCTCAACGTTTAATGTTTATCATATAATAAGGTACTGGTTTTGGAAAAATTGGAATTTAATGAGAAAAATGCATTTACAGGCATATCCCAGAGATATTGCAGGTTCAGTTCCAGACCACCACAATAAAGCAAATATGGCAAGAAAGTGAGTCTCCTGAATCTGTTGGTTTCCAGTGCATATAAAAGTTACGTTTACATTACCCTATGGTCTACTAAGTGTGCAATAACATTATGTCTAAAAAAGATAATGTACATACTTTAGTTTAAAAATACTTTATTGCTAAAAAATGCTAACCATTACCTGAGCCTTCAGAGATTTGTAGTAATAACATCCAAGATCACTGATCACCATCACAAACATAATGAAAAGTTTTGAAATATTTTGCGAATTATCAAAATGTGACACAGACACATAGTAAGCCAACACCCTTGGAGAACGGGCACCTATAGACTTTGTCCTACTCAAAGTTGCCACAAACATTGAACTTGTAAAAAGGCAGTATCTGCGAAGTGCAGTAAAGCGAGGTGTGCCTCTAGACAACTCGTTTGACCCAATGATGTCCAATTCTTTGGGAAACATTTGGGGGAACATTAGCCCAATACGGTTAGCAAACTAAGATAGAAGGAATGGCCCAATATACATAAAAATGCCTGAGGTCTCTACAATGGTGGGTTTCGTTGACCAACATCAAAAAAGAGGGAAGGAAAATTCTTGAATTCAGAAAGTGTCCTTGAATTTGTTAGATTTATTGTTAGAGTGAAAAATACAACCAGTTTCAGAATGAATTAGATTCAATCTTTCTGAGGTTTCACTGACGGGTTGCATGCATTTCAGGCTCGTAGAAAGCCCAGCCAGTAACGCAAATCAAAATGGCCATAAAAACAGATATAAGCTGAAACTAGAAATTTCCAGTCTCTGACCAAGACACTGCCTCTCGCCATGGCCTGGTCCCCTGCCCTGAGCCGACCGCCAGAGGTGGCAGAGAAACACACAAACACACACCCAGGTGTCCTAATCCAAATCAGGCCAAGTTAGCGAAAAAAATTCATCATTTGGGCCTCATGACACAGCACAAGGGAGCAACTGTGGTGTGCGTGCCTTGGTCCCCCAGACAGTTAACATAAGCCACACTGCAGAATGCAAAACAAACACACCTCCCTCCTTCCTGTACCACGCAGCTTCTTTTATCAGCTGCCTGGTGCGCCCCTTAGACAAGCAGCCCCGTCAGGTAGACTGGGCACGATGCTGTCTGGGATCCATCCCGGGAAAGCCCGGATGGGGGTTCTATGGAAAACTTCAGATCAGCACTCCCCTCGGCTCCCCTGACCCGACCCCAGCACTGCTTGTTAAGACAATAGGACAGCGGGGGCGGTCTGATCCCGAGTCTAAGGCAGCTCAGTCTAGCGCAAGGACACAAAGGCTGCTGAAGGAGGGGCCCAGCGCCCGCGCTGGCCACTGCCTGGCAACGCCAGCCGCGCAGACTCCTAGCCACCCGCCACCCCGGGCCTCGTCACGTGGCTCCGGCGTGGTCTGGGGTCCACTGAGGCCGCCGGTGCTCTGCCCGCTGCTGCACGGGGGAGCGAGAACGTGCACACTGCTCGCCCCAGAGCGGAGCGTTTCCTCTCATTCCCCTCCCCTTCCCGCGCCGATTTCAAACCCCGGTTTGCTGGCAAAAAGCTTTGCGAGTGTTTAATTTTGGAGGGCTTGCTGGCTTTCGGGAGCTCAGGAATAGCTGAATGCTATTCATTCTGGGGAAAGTAGATTATCTGGTTTCTAGGCTAAGACCTGGCCCGAGGCCAGTAACACGTTTTGGTAAATATTTCAAGGACCAAATGTAAAGTATAAAACAGGAGCCCTAGCCGCAGAACAGCACTCCGTAGCACTCCTGGGGAGACACAGTAATGGCCTGGCTGGGTGAGGGTGTAAGAGAGGAAATGCACTGTTGCCAGAAGATGAAAAATGGGCCTAAATCTTAGTGGAGGGCCTCTGGCCTTCTTCCAGCGGGACGGTTAGACCTGGTATCAGGGCTGGTACGGCAGGAGTCGCTGAGATGACGCATTCTGCTGACAGAGCCACCCAAACAGCTGGCGAGCTGCCCTGCTCTGCCCGTCTCGTGCGCTCACCGCGACCGGGACGCATCTGGCACGTTCGTCATCTTCTCCGGGGCGTGAATGGATGCTTAGGAGGCAGATAATTCCGCAGGCATATATGTGTGTATTATCATGCAGATACGACGATTATTTCGTAATAGAAATGGAACCTGGGCCGTCTCTGCCTGACTTTTGATCCTGCCAGCGCTGCAGAAAAAAACGCTCGCTGATATGTTCCGTAGTCAGGAAATGGAAGCACAGAAGGAGAGCGAGATTACAGGCCACTCTGTGCATTCGCTAACACGTGCTGTGATTTTAGCCCTTTCTTGTGGATATCTCATTTCACAGGGAACGGGAAAAGGCAAATGGGAGACAAAGAGGCCGCCACCCAGCATGCACGCATTTTCCATCCCAGTGTGTAACTAGAAAATAGAACAGAGTCATATAAATAAGGCAAAAGCGTATCAACAGACCAGATGCTGTAAAATGGTGCAAAAAAAAGAGAGAGAGAGAGAGAGAGGTGGAGGAAGAGAGAGAGAAAAAATAAATGAAAGAAATGTGTAAAACTGACTTTTCCTTATGATAACTTTCTTTTGAGTCAGATCAGCGTTACCCCACTTTGTTTCATTTCATGTTGAGTATATAGATAGATAGATGTCCATAGAGAGAAATGATTTTCTACGATAGATATTAAACTCAGTTAGGGCCAGACACAGTACTATTCCTTGTTTAATTCCATAGCCTCAAACTCTTGGTAGAAAATCTAACATTAAACTTTTTTCTTATCTAATTTGGCAGGAATTGGAAGATTTAGGGAAAGAAGGAAGTTAAATAGGATATGAGAGCAGGTTTAACCAAGCTTGAATTGACTGAGCTGTAAAAAGAGGGAGGGGAAGGAAGCATTGTTGTCCAAGCCACTGAGTCCACCATGCTCCATTTGTAATCAAGGCGGCAATGGTGAGTCAGTGGCCCAGGACACCCTGGGTGTTTTCTGAGAAGAGCATGTGTGAAGAGGGGAGCAAGGATATTTGAGGGAAACTAGTACCCAACCAATCATTGATATTTATGGGCCATCAAAAATTAGGTGTTTATAACCTGGGAGATACTTTTGTTTGCATCATACTTAGAGTAGTTTCAATCATAGTTTAAGGTTAGAAAGATGTGACCAGTGCAAACGTTATTTCCTTTTAATTTGGATCTATTTCATGCATCTAAGGAATGTGATGGTCCTGTTAGCTCAGCTCCCCCTCTTTCAGCCTCTACAGGGGTCACACCTTGCCAACACTGGAGGGTGCTTACGCGTCTTGATCCAGATAAACTTAAGGGTGCTTGAGTGATCTGTCATAATTCTTTCAAACTGTTGGTCCTGTTTTGGATCAATTCATTGCCCTTTCAGCTGTAGAGAAAGGAACACCCTCTGGGGAGAATGGTCTGCACACACCTCTTTCATTTGCCTGGGGCTGCTATGTGAAAACAGCCACCTGCCGCCGTCTGGCATCAATCCATCAATCCATGCCATGCTGCTTGAGCAGTTGGTGGTGCCTCCCGTTCCTTAAGTACTTGAGAATCCTTCCCCACGAGCTGGGCCATTGATTAAGTGCTTACTTTGGAAGAGGTGTAAGTAAGGACTACAGCGTGATCATAGAAACCACGTGTGCCCACTTGAACAAGAGGAAAAAGACATAGAAGAGCATTTTTAAAGGGAGGATGTGATTTTCTGTTTCAAAAGTTGCCCCCCCCCATTCTCATAGATCAAACAGCCCGATAGGAGCTCTCTTTGTTGAGCCAAGCTGGGAATAATAGTTCCTTTGTCTGAACACCCAGTATTTATTCATTTAACACTTGGTAAATGCCTACTAAGTGCCAGGCACTTTAAATGCATATTTGTTTTTACAAACAAACCTACAAGGCAACTATTATTATCCACCCCACCTCCACTACCACCACAAATATAATAAATATAAAAATCAGATGAAAGGAATGCAACTCAGAGGAAATGCTAAAAACTAATATAAAATTATCAATAAAAAAGATAGCCAAATACCAAAATATAATATTATTAATATATTATCAATAAAAACATATTATCAATATAATATCATCAGTTAAAAATGAGAGCCAAATACCAAAAATATATAGACTTCCATAAAGGAAAACCTTATCATTTCACTTTGTAGTTTATTATTCCTTTTCACTAAGCTTGATTTTCCTAGAGGTTTCAGAGATTGACCTAAAGACGGTAGCTTAACAGTTCTCTTTGGAAGATAAAATGTTTATTAGCAAACATATAGTGCATGGTATTATTTTATTTTATGCTAATATGTGAGCTGAGAAATGTGATTTCATTTATTGCAGGGGCACCATATTCAAAACCCCTTTGGTGCTATATATGGGAAGCAATGGATGGACCATGGTCCCATTAGCTGTGTTTAAATTTCCATTCTAAACTTTAATACTCTAAATCAAGTTTTTGCTAATGTAACTTGCCACAATTTTGGATGTGTCTTTCTGGGTTTTTCTCTTTTTTTAAGTGAATTAGATAACCTGACTACATTAAGTACAGTTTATTTTATATGTATGTTTATAAGAGCACCTACCATACCAAATATTCAGTCAACGTGGGTCATTAAAATATATAACCTCGGCAAATTAAAACATAATCATTAAAACATCTTAAACCAAAAGAAATAGTAGAGGCACTTGAGAAACTATCAAAGAAATACTTTATATTTAGTATTTTCCATTAGGGACATAGGTCTGGAATTCATCCCCACAGTTGAGAGTTGCAGTCATGGGAGTCGGTAAGATTACCAAAGAAGAAATTCATGAAGGAGGGAGGCAGTCCTTAAAGGATAGAATCTTAATGGAAGTATCTCCAGCTGGGCGTTGAGGGCAGTGGGCAAAACTGAGGAAACCAAAGAACAAGGCAGGGAAGTAGGGGGTGATTCGGGGTGTGCAGTCAGTGGAACAGTGGGTGGGGGGCATCTGTCACTCTGGGCTTTGGAGTTTTGGAGACTGGAGAGAAGCAAATGGCATTACTGGCACCTGAGGGAGCCCAACACCTGGACAACTCCCCTGACGAGTGTACATGTCCTCATAGGGGCTCTCTTTCAACAGGCTGAAGGAGGACATGATATTGGCATGATGGTTTTTCCATGAAGTTAAACACAAACACTGACACTGTAGAATGGGAGAGGCCATAAAAGTGAGAGGCCCGCCTGCCGCAAAAAAAAAAAAAAAAAGGATTTTAGAAGAATCAAGCTATAATTCTTCTTGGATCAATACCTACATCCTAGTAAGCAAACCTCAACAATGATCAGCTAAAGCTCTCAAAGACCTAGCGAATGAAACTAAAATGATAAGGGTAACATGCATAAGGAATGCACACAAAATATGCCAGGGGGTAAAGCCACCTACAGAAAGCTCAGAGAGCTAGGACAGGGAGGTTCTGCTCAGAACCCCGTGGACACGGCCTTCAAGGGTCAGGCCGAGCAAGAGGCATCCACGGAGGAAAAAGGAACCACGCCAGCGCTGTGAGGGAAACGGGGAGCGTACGGGGAAGTCTGAAAACAAGCAGGGTGGACGCTGTCAAAAGCCGGATGTAAAGACTGAACAAAGATCAGTGGCAGCGAGGAGGTCCCAGTGACCCTGCTGTTCTAGGGGTGCTGGGAGCAGAGCCAGGGAGCGGCAGGGATGACGTGGAGGTGCGTGAGAGGCGCTTGAGCCGAAGCCTGGTGACTGAGTCAAGAAGTCCGCCGTAAGGTGCACCCGGAGGGCTGTGTTACTATTAATAACTACTCATGTATGCAAATGACTTACTTTCAAAGGGAGGGAGGGAAGGAAGGGAAAAGTAGAGAGGCTTTAATATCACCCTTAGTTACTCATATCCTGATACGATTCCTGGAAATAGTGAGGCGTAGATGAGTTGGAGCTAGTGCGCTGGGGATTGCCTGTGACCCTGCATTTTCAAAGATTCCATGTAACTGCGCTGCAGAAGAGGCAAAATGGAAACGCAGGGCAGGTTAGGAGGCCGCTGCAGGAATCCGGGAAGGCGGTGAGAGCGCAGCCTCTTCCCAGGCAGAGGGGGCATCGTCGTGGAAATGGACCTAAAGATTGGAGAGCCTCCTGGGATGGGAAGGGATGAGAGATGAACCCAGAAGGGCGGGGGTAGGACACGGACCCTGGGAGAGGCTTACACGGCTGGGAGGAAGCCACCTTACCTTTGCCGGCTGGAGAGCAGGCTGGGAGGACGGACGTGGGTGTAGGTAAATTGTAGGTAGAGGGTGGGAAGTTACCAGAAAGCACGCGCATGCCCTCAATTTTCTCAATGACTCACGAGGTGAAGTTGTCTGCTGAGAGCAGGGGGCGTAGGAACTGAGAGTGAGTCTGTCTTGAGAGGAGCGCTGAGGTCTATAAATAGTCTTCTAACTAATTAGACTGCGGAGGGAGACTGTGGGTCTGCCTGGGTGCATTGGAGGCCTCATAGTGACCTCTTACTGGGGACCACAAACCCAGCTCGGCGCCCCCTGCTGCGGGTGCCAGACGTGCAGTTAGCATACCCAGCTCGTGGAGCCGTGCAGCCGCAGGGTCTCGGCCATATTTAAACAGCGCTGAGGCCTGGAAGAAGCTATTGATTCCAAAGTGGGAGCTTTTTAAAAAAATGGATTATTGTCAATTTTTTGCTTGTGCTTTCAAAACATATGGCTTGATACTAACTGAAATAGTGTGGCCTTCGGAAAGTTTCTTAACTTCTCTGTGCTTCCTTTGCCTCTTTTGGGAAAAGTAAACAAGCTAATTAATCCTCATAGGACTCTTGTGACAATTAAATAAAATGATATATGTAAAACACTGAAAAAAGTTTCTGTTTATAAAAATTAAAGTGCTCAATAAATGATAGTTATTTTTGTCAAAAATATGACTTGTACATATATATCCATACCTTGAATGTATATATATTTATATGTTCGGTGAAAGTATACATATACAATGTGTTGTAGCATTAATATATGTGTGTATATGTATGTAGGTATGCACATATATGTGTATTATATATGTATGTATGCGTGTATAGAAACACGTATATATAATTATAGCAACCATTTATTCAATATGCATTTGTTGAGCACATTCTACATGCCAAGAACGACGCTAGATTCCGAAGAGACAATACTGAACAAAAATAGATGAAGCATCTGCCATTATGGGGTGAACAGTCTGATGGTTACGACAAGAAGAGGGTCAAACTGATGTAAAATGACAACGTGCTCAGTGCTGTAAAGAGCTCTACCGAGTGCAGTGAAAAGGTAAATCAGCACAGGTCAGGTGGTTCCACCCCACCTGAGGTCACGGGCTGACGTGTCCTCGTCCTTCTCCCCGACTACATTATGATTCCTTCGAAAGCTGTGGATTGCTGCCTACTCCCCTCTGTTCACGGCACCCGACTCCTGACCACCGTGCACACAGCAGGTGCCCAATGTGTGTTTGCTGGCTAACCTGATGCCATGGGGTATTCACCAGCAGTTTTAGTCATGACAGCCCCGTGGGGCACCCACTGCCTTTCTTTATAAGAAACCGCAGAGGGACATCTTGGTGGTAACGGAACAATCGCCGTTGTCTGGCTGATTTGGCAGGAACAGCTCACCCCAGACACTGCGTGAACTCTCAGCCCAAAATGCAGCGTCATTGATGCTTTTCCTTTTAAAAAAGCACAAATCGCAGTGTTCTTTGTGCTAACGTACATCGAGGACCTATATGCTTATTTCCTCGTTTTTCAGCACAACTTCCATTGATCCAGCGGGTCGTCGGGAAAATGGGGGAATGATTGTTCAATGGGTACAGAGTTTCCCTCTGGGATAATGAAAAATTTCTAGAAATGGATAGTGGAGATGGTTGTACAATGTTGTGAATGTACTCAATGTCACTGAATTATACAATTAAAATGGTAAGTTTTGTTATGTTTATTTTACACAATAAAAAATCACCCCCCCCAAAAAAAAGATTTAAGCTTGGGAATTTAGAAAATAGAAAAAAAAAAAAAAACTAGGTATGAATAACTGTCACCTTTTTCTTAAAGTCCTTCAACAGTTTCCCATTCTCTCCTGACCAAATCCCAACCAGGCCCTTCATGGACTGGGTCCCGCTTGGCAGCTCCTATGTCTGTCCTTCCTGAACCCCAGGCTCCACCCAGGCCAGATAGCTTGTGTTTCCCCATCATGCATCTGTGTTTTGCCTGCATGGGTTCTGATCTCTGGGATGCTCTTCTCATCCCCCACCTTCTAGCTGGAAACCATTATGCACTTCAGCTTAGCCTCCTCTAGGGAACGTTTCCCAACACCCATTTCAAATCTTTCAGCCCTGGCCACAGAAATGACTGCTTTCTCTCCCTCTCTCTCTCTCTCTCTCTCTCTCCCACTTTCCCTTGTGTAGCTCATTATCACAGCAAACACAACATTAAATGCACTTGTTTATTTATAGGTCTGTCTTCCTGTGCCCTACCTTGGTGGCAGCAAGGGCAAAATCTTTGTTTTATTTGCATACTATGGTTTTAAAATCTTTGGCTCCAACGGTGTGACCTTGGGCAAGATATTTAACCTCTTCTAGATCTGTTTCACCTTCCATACAATTTGAATAATAATAGTCCCTATGTCATACAGTAGTTACGAAGCATAAATGAAATAATGCATGTGACGTGCTCAGAGAGGGTCTGATGCACATCAACAATGAAGTGTTTGAAGAAAGGAGGTTCATAACCAATAACAATTGTTCAGTGGCTAAAAGGATGAATATTGAACGTTGAGAGCTGACAAGAAGAATGAATCACCTAATTCCAGATGTTTCTTTAGAAAGACGTATGAGGAAGCCGAATGACTGGAAGAAAGAGCATTACAGGAGAACACCTTTTGCTGCGTGTATCATAATATAGTCAACATACTTCCAACAACCTCCCACGTTTCTGCCATAAACTCTTCCACTCCCTCCAGAAGCAGCCTGATCAGGCTACAGAGGTCTTTATAACGAAAGTATCAGAGTCGGAACGAGGGGAAGATGGCGGAAGAGTAAGACGCGGAGATCACCTTCCTCCCCACAGATACGCTAAAATATCAGAGTCTTCTTAGAAAACAAAAACTCAATGAAACCGATAAGAAAGGCTCATTGCCACAGTCTTCAATACCGAACCAGTGGAGGCTCTTCATGCTTTAAAGAATATAAGGCAGTCCTGATGTAGACGTTGAGGAATTTTTGAGTGTTGTCTATACTGACCCACTTGCATCAGAATTTTGGCAAACTAGCCTGACTCCTGAAATTTAAACCAGTAAGTAACCTTTTCTCCAATCAGCTTGGCTTTGGGTGTAAATTCTTATTTTATTTTATTTATATTTATTTATTTATTTATTTGCGGTACGCGGGCCTCTCACTGTTGTGGCCCCTCCCGTTGCGGAGCACAGGCTCCGGACGCGCAGGCTCAGCGGCCATGGCTCACGGGCCCAGCCGCTCCGCGGCAGGTGGGATCTTCCCGGACCGGGGCACGAACCCGTGTCCCCTGCATCGGTAGGTGGACTCTCAACCGCTGCGCCACCAGGGAAGCCCGTAAATTGTTATTTTACATAAGCAGATGCTGGCTATTTTCAAGGTATGGAGCTGGCTTATGCAGTGGACACAAAACATTATGTGACGCTTATGCACCGTTTCTTATAAGGCAACACACACTGCAGGGAACAGTGCCGGAGTCCTCCTGGTGACTGTACCCGATTTCCATGCAGTCCCATTAAAGCGGACTCCACACCGAGCCCCAGGAGTGGAGCTTGTGACCAAGGCCTATGCCATCAGCATATCTCACTTCCCCATCCTTTGATCTTCGTGGATCATATGTGACCTAGTCAGAGTCAATGAAATGCAATGACATTTTCACTGCACCTTCTGGGGAAGAGACTCTCACTCATAACCTCTGACCTAAAACGTAAGAGAATGAGTGGGTTAGCAGGGACCTTTCTGGTACCCATAAAACCCAAGGCTAAAGTCAATGCCGTGGAAGGCAGAACAAAGGAATAAAGTTCTTAAAAGTTGGCAGGTGCCAACGGTAAGCCTGAGCCCTGAATTGAGTCCTGTCTGTAGGTAGCATCCTCTTTCAGCTTTTGAGTCAATAAATTCCCTTTTGGACGAAGCCAGTTTGGGTTGGGCTTTTCTGTAACCGCAACTAAATAATCCCAACTGGCCTTCATCAAAGCCACTCTTCCCAAACGGGAGCTCCACACTCTGATTCCATCCAAGAGATAACTGGTGTCTCTAGAGAACCCACATGTGAATAGAATCAGGGCATATTCAAGAGGGTAAGTGTCTGGGTAAGAAAATCTCTCCTTTGGGGATACCTGTGGTTCACATTTCTGTGTGGGCCAAGAAACTCCTACAAATTTCACCTGTTGACACATTTTCTTTGCAGGCACTTTGCTACTTCAGGGGGAGGAGCCGGAAACAGAGGTGGAGAAGGGAAAGCATGAGGCAAAATGTGAATTATTGTGCAGGAAGCAATACAGCAGATGGCCTTTTCGCAGAGGGCTGGCGTGTGGGTACATGCGGTGTGAATTCACGGTGGAGGAACTAATCAGGCAGTGTTATCTGATCTGGAACAACAAGAAAAAGAAAGGGTCTCTTTCATTTTCCCCTGCTTTGGTATGTCTGAAAGCCCTTATCAGTGTGATAGGGCTTGGAAGCACCCAACCAGAAAACCTTGACTTGCGATTGTGCTAAAGTGGGGACCTGGGATCTGGGTTGTTTTCCAAGGACCAACCGTCATTTCATTTTCAGAATGAATCTGGATTTTTGTTCTGTGAAAACAGGGCAGGTTCTGGATTGAAAACAAAAGTCAGACGTGCTGATGCTTGAATGTAAAGAACTACGGAGTTTCATAAGTACTTCTGAGTAATAGAGGCTCGGCACCAGCCTGGGGCTGAGGAGGCAGTGGGAGCAGACCCAGAGTCTGTGAGGTTATTTCTCCCGTGAAAAGCAAAAGCCCGAAGCAGGACTCTGAATAATCTAAGTGCAAAGCTGCTCCCATGGAAGGCAACAGAGCTTTCAGGAGGGGCCCTGGCTTTTGGGTACCAGGACGGGTTTCAAACTTGCCTCCATCCCCCACTGTCTCCATGGTGACAGAGAAGTTAGTTATCCTCTCTGAATGTATTTCCTCATCTGTAAACATCAGTTACGTTCTTGAGAGAAGTAAGTGGTTGAATTACATCAAGAGTGTATGGCCCATCGTAAGAACCCAAATAAATGGCAACAACACGATTTCAGTTACTCTGGGGAGACTTGGATCAAATACAGGGCTGCAGGTACTGAGACAGGAATACCTTCTTCTCATTTGTCAGGCGAGGGGGACAAAGTTCAGTTTCATCTTAATGTGATTTTCTGCAGAATATCAAGAGAAAAACACCAATTTCTGCATTTTTCTGGCTTCGTCGAAGCTCAGCAAAATCTTGTCCCTAAACCGCTGAACAGCTCTATAATTCCAGACTGGCTAGAGACAAAACCAAGTCAAAAGACTTTCATTGGACCATCAGTTTCTCAAGTATTCCCAAGTATAAGAATTGGGGTTTATTCCTCTTTTTAGGCCAGACACATAGCATGGCACCTTACGGGTTGCTCAAGAAATTTTTATTCTCTTATCTAAGAAAATGAATTCATTTTCAGACCAGCCAACCTAAACTTCTGTTGGAATGTGCTCAAAGAAGCTAGGAAGGATGGAAGGAAGGAAGGGAGGGAGGGAGGGGGGAAGGAAGGAAGGAAGGGAGACTCTCTCGGTGTATTAGTTAGGGTAAGAGCTAAGCTGCTAAGGGCTAATAAACCCCAAATTTCAGTGGTTTAAAAGCAGATAGGGAGCAGCGCAGCAACGGCGGCGGCAGTGTCGGTGGTGGTTGCTATTCTGAGCCGCTGAGACGCCTCTGCGGCAGCTGGTGGCACAGGTGGCTTGCGTGGACGTGGGCAGAGGCGGCTGGCCCGCCACCGCAGCCCCAGCGCCCACGGCCCCGGCAGGTAGATGAAGTTCCTGATGGAGCTGCAAAACCACCCACAAACAAACTACCCATTTTCTTTTTTGGAACTCATGAGACTGCTTTTTTAGGCCCAAAGGACATATTTCCTTACTCAGAAAATAAGGAAAAGTACGGCAAACCAAATAAACAAAAAGGCTTTAATGAAGGTTTATGGGAGATAGATAACAATCCGAAAGTGAAATTTTCAAGTCAACAGGCATCAACTAAACAATCAAATGTGTCATCTGATGTTGAAGCTGAAGAAAAAGAAACTAGTGTTTCAAAGGAAGATACTGACCATGAAGAAAAAGCCAGCAACGAGGATGTGACTAAAGCAGTTGACATAACCACTCCAAAAGCTGCCAGAAGAGGGAGAAAGAGAAAGGAAGAAAAACAAGTAGAAACCGAGGAGGCAGGCGTGGTGACTACAGCAACAGCACCTGTTAATCTAAGAGCGAGTCCTAGAAGAGGACGACCTGCCGCGGCAGAAGTCAAGGTTCCAAAACCAAAGGCAGACCCAAAATGGTAAAACACCCCTGTCCTTCGGAGAGTGACGGTACCTGAAGAAGACAGAAGTAAGACAAAGGGGCAAGAGGAAAAACAACCTAAAAAGCAGCTTAAAAAGGATGAGCAGGGCCAGAAGGATGAAGATAACCAAGAAAAGAGCCAGGTTAAAAAAAAGGGGGAAAAAGAAGTTGAATCAAAAAGGAAAAATTTAGGGCTTCCCTGGTGTCGCAGTGGTTGAGAGTCCGCCTGCCGGTGCAGGGGACGCGGGTTCGTACCCCGGTCCGGGAGGATCCCACATGCCGCGGAGCACCTGCGCCCGTGAGCCATGGCCGCTGAGCCTGCGCATCCGGAGCCTGTGCTCCGCGGCGGGAGAGGCCACAGCAGTGAGAAGCCTGCGTACCGCAAAAAAAAAAAAAAAAAAGGAAAAATTTAGCTAAAACAGGGCTTACATCAACCTCTGATTCTGAAGAGAAACGGGATGATCAAGAAGGTGAAAAGAAGAGAAAAGGTGGAAGAAACTTTCAGACTGCACATAGAAGGAATATGCTGAAAGGCCAACATGAGAAAGAAGCAGCAGATAGAAAACGCAAGCAAGCGGAACAAATAGAAACTGAGCAGCAGACAACATGTAATCTACAGTAATAAAAAATATAGCGCATTTTGGGCTCAAAGCATTAATCCAGTTACTGAAAAGAGAATACAAGTGGAGTAAACAAGAGAGGAAGATCTTGAGACAGACTCATTGGACTGAATTTCCCCCTCCCCACCCCTTGACGGAAGAATGTTCCAGATTCTAAATTGAGGACTTCATTAATGGCATTATTACTGTGTTATGATTGTTAAAAAACATTTCCTGTAAGACACACACTACATACTAAGGTCAGCCATCATTCCTGTTAAAAGTTTTTTACCAAGCTTAAAATGAAGCTTTGTGTTTGAAAGTTATAATAAGCTCAGATGAAGATGGTGGTTGTACATTATTTCATTTAGAAAATATAAAAATTCTTTTTGTTTTGAAGCTAGGTGTTAAACTGGAGTAGCTACTATACCCCCAGAGAATGGGGCAGTTGTGCCCTTCCCCTTGACATTCCTTTGTTGTTCAGTTCTTTAGATTAATAACTGTTTTTTAATCCTGAGAGATTAAACAGTAGACTTATTAAGAAAACAAAAATGAAACTGTAACCAAAATTTTAAAATAGAGTTTTTTTAAAATAAATAAATAAATAAATAAATAATTTTTTTAAAAAAGCAGATAGAAGTTCATTTCTCGGGACTTCCCTGGTGGTGCAGTGCTTAAGAATCCGCCTGCCAATGCAGGGGACATGGGTTCGATCCCTGGTCTGGGAAAATCCCACATGCCGCGGAGCAACAAAGCCCGTGCGCCACAACTACGGAGCCTGCACTCTAGAGCCCACGAGCCACAACTACTGAAGCCCGGGTGCCTGGAGCCTGTGCTCTGCAACAAGAGAAGCCACGACAATGAGAAGCCTGCATACCGCAACGAAGCGTAGCCCCAGCTCGCTGCAACTAGAGAGAGCCTGTGCACAGCAACGAAGACCCAACACAGCCAAAACTAAATAAATAAAAATTTAAAAAAAAGAAGTTCATTTCTCCACCATGCAACAGTGCAAAGGTGAGTGATCCTGATGCACCAGGTCATTCTGATCCCCAGGGCACTGTTCTCACCAGCGTGATCAAAGCTGATCATAAAAGAGTCCAGAGAAGCACACACATTATTTTAAGGACTGAACCCAGAAGTAGCACACTTCACTTCCACTCACATTCCAGAAGTAACAACTCAGTCACGTGGCCATACCCAGCAACGAGAGAGGCTGCAGAATGGATGCACATCCGTTGTTAAAGAGGATTAAAGACAAGCTACATGATATTTACAGGGCACATATCTGATAAATGTCTTCCATCGTGAACCTATAAAGACTCTCAGCACGATAATTAGAAAACCAACAACTCAAAGACAGTGAACAAAATATTTGAAAAGGCACTAAAGAATATGGACAGATGGCAAATAAGCACATGAAAACATGCTCAACATCATTAGTCATTAGGGACATGCAAGATACCACAACACATCTGTTAGAATGCCTAAAATTGCAAAAACAGATGTTATCGATTATCAGTGAAGATATGGAGGAACTAGAACTCTCACACATTGCTAGTATATGACTCTAAAATGGTACAACCAAGTGAAAACAGTTTGTCATTTTCTTAGAAAGTTAGATGTATACCTACTGTATGACCCATCCTTTCTAGCTCTAGGTATTTACCCAACAAAAAAGAAAGCATATGTCCATACACAGACTCACACGTGAATATTCCTTGCAGCTTTATTTGTAATATCCCAAACCTGGAAACAACCAAATGTCCAGCGAAAGTTGAGTGAATAAACAAATTGTATAATACCTGTCTGATGAAACACTGCTTAACAGTAAAAATGAATGGACTCTTGAAATACACAAACAACGTGGAGGAACCTCAAAATAATTTCACTGAGTGAAAGAAGGCAGACTAAAAAGAGTGTATACTATATGATTCCATTTATATAAAATTCTAGAAAATGCAAATTAATATATTGTAATAAAAAGCAGATTAGAGGTTGCCTGGGGAAAAGGGGATAAGGCAGAGAGGGACAGAGATGGGGGAATTGCAAAGGGATGCAAGGAAACTTTTTGGAGTCATAGATATATTCTCTGTCTTGATTGTGGTGATGCTTTCATGGCTGTAGACATACGCCAAAATTAGTGACTTGTATACTTTTAGGATTTGCAGTTTAATGTATGTTAATTCTACCTCAATTTTAAAAGTATGTGCCTTTTTTAATGGATAATGAGGAGAACAGAACTTGGTGGTCAATCGGAAGTATCCTCCACATCTAGTTAGTTTCTTTTCGTCACGTTACTATCAAGTTCTGGGATATTCTGGACCACAAGAAGGGAGACTATGGAAGGAAGATTTCTGTTGGGAAATAAGACTCAGGAGATTTATCTACAACTCTTGTCCCTGCCTCGAGCTCACACGCTTCTCAAGCATCGACCAAGCTTCCTTCTCTGGTCTTGATTCTTTGCAGTGAACACATCCCATCCTGCACAATTCCATGAAACTCTCCCACCCACTACCAGTCCACAGTGCCAACTGCCAGAGACTTTGCACCCCGGCCTCAGCCAGCCTGCCAGACCACACCTTTCACTGTAACCTGCTGGCCCCAGGCCCCACTCCAGTTCAGCCCACTGGACAAAGTTCTAGCCAGGTGGATGCTGACCTGGCCAATGGGGTGATTTTTCTTTCCCTGACACCTTCAACAGAGTGAGAAGAGTGACTGTATCTGCACCCCATTGAAGCTCACCTAAAACCTTTCCCCAGAACTCCAGTTAGCATCAATGGGACTTTTTCTCTCAATACTCTTCCAAAAGATGTCTTCAAGTCTAACCCCTTTTGCAGCCACCATGCTCCTTCCCAACTGCACAGCACATTCGTTTTGGTAACACTTTGCAATCGTCCCAGGTGGAAGGCTGAGATATATAAAGGCATCATAAAAGAATTCTAGAGGGCTTGGGCAGGATTATTCTAAGAATTTTATCCATCCACTTCAAGCAATCTCTTCTGTTGATCTTTAGGATTACTATGGAAACAGCCAAGGCTTTTGCTGATTTATCCCAGAATATCACCCTTGTGGGAGCCTAGTGGGGAGGTATCACGGAGGCAAAGGTTTTTTCTCCTCTGACTGGCTCAAAGTGGGATACCAGAGCTAAGTAAGAAATAAGCCTATGTAAGAATGAGAAGATTTAAGGATTATAATTGATTCTCATAAACTTAGTTGGGGAGGAGCAGAGTTGCAGGGGGAGTGATTTCCATCTTCCTCCATCATGTACTCAGGCCTTACATGAGAAACACGGTGTACCACCCACCCTCCCTTTAGAGGTGAGATTTTTCTTGGAGGGGTGTGTGTATGTGTGTGTGTGTGAAGGATGCTAGCATGAGCAGGGCTAGATCAACGGAAATGGTAATAGCTGGAGTAAATAGCTGCTGATAAATCAAGGAAATACGTGAGAGAAGAGACGGAGCATAGAAAATGCCAGAGGTTGACTAAGTTGAATTTCACTGGGACAATGAGATCGCAGCGGTCCTGCTGACCGAAGGCCTTCCCTCTTGGGTTCTTGGAGCAGAATTATCCAAAACAAACTGCAGGAGAGCCTTTCTCCAGCCAGAATTCTTGATAGGCAGTCATGTGGGGGTAATTGCGCCTTTGTCTGGCTCCTACTCCCTCCTCGCCCTCAGACCCTCTGATTTCTGCCTGAATGGAAAGAACTCTTGCTGCGATTAGGTCTTGGGGAGGCGTGGAGGGTGGGGAAGGAGAGGCGCTCCACCGTCCTGACAAAGGCCCTGGTGGTTTACCTCTCCCCACGTGAGACAGGCAGGAAGGAAGCTGGTGGTGATGGACTGTCCAGGACGGCAGGCACTGCGGTAGGTGATTTCTCCTTCAATATCTGCCATAACCCTTACAGCCTCCCATGAGATGGGAACTATTAACCCCATCTTCACAGAATAAGGGACCGAGGAAAATAATTTACAGAATAATTTAACCTAGGAGGTTAAATAAGTTGCCCAAACTTCACAGCTACTACGTGATGGGCTGGAGAACTTTTCCCACACCTGCGCGAAGGTGGGAGTTGACTCACCTGCGGGGGTCAAGAAGCTGGGGGTCTGGGCAAGGCTTGACGTCCTGAAACGGGTACTCAGTGATAAATGATACCCAGATCTCACAGACAGAGGTAGAGACAGAGAGAGTGAGAGAGAGATATCCATCTTGTTTGCCTCAGACCATGTTGATGTGGAGCCTCTAATTTTCAGACGATTTATAAAAAGAACAAGGTCAGGTAGACTTCTTTTGCTATAGACTCTCTCCTTTTTGGCTGTTTTTTTTCCCCCCTATGTTATTATAGACCGAGATTTTAAGATGTTTAATTCCAATCTAGAAGGCTATGAGATAAGCGAAGCTCAGTAGCAAACAAAGGCAATTAATTTACTGCCCTCTCTTGAGGCCTACCCTAGCAAGTATTCCACATCCTTTGCAGACACAGTCTGACCACTGCCAGGGTCAAAAACCTCTTGACTGTGGCCACAGAAGGCCCCCACCGTCATTACATGTTCAGGCTGGCACACAGCTAAAATGCACCCCCCAGCCTCTTCTCAGGGTGATGTGGCCATGGTCCAGCATCTGTCCTGATCTGGTCAGTTGAAAATGAGCAGAATTGATCCACTCCAATCCCAGGTCTGGAGCACAAATCACCTGTGACCCTCCGTGGGCATTTCTCTTCCAGCCACTGGAATGATCAGACTCTGGGAACTGTCTTGAGAGCCACACACTGAACCTGGTGGAGTCACAGAGGAGAGGAGCTGCTTCTTCCAGTCACATCATGGAGGAGAGCTGCCCGACCGGAAGTGTCAGCCTCGGACCGTCCTGAGATCAGGACACAGACTTGCGGCACGTAAGGCAGCTACCATGCGGGGAATTTTCTGTTACAGCAGCTGGCACTTCCGAAGGCCGGGTCTGCTCACCTTCCCAGGATCAAGATGGGAACCTAAAAGCACCAGACCTGGGAAAATAAAAACCACTCTTCTAGAAGAAAAAAAAAAAAAAGACCTATGGACTTCCGAACCTCAGGACTTTCCTCTCCTGTACTTCATGTCCCAACTACAGGAAGTGTGGAAAGGCTTTCTGGAAAACATTTTCTTTATCTGGTTTAGAAAGCAGCATCCAGTTATGGCACCAAGAATATGTATACCTTATTGGAGGGTAAAGTCTTAAAGTAAAACATTCTTTTTCAGACCAATTGTGGGAGAAGGTCAAAGGAAATTAGCGATCAGGGTGAATGATAGGGTATTTAGGTAGTTTTATTGCAGAAAATAAACAGTAGGCTGAAAGCCCGCAGCCTCCAGAAATCCTCAAAAACCTGCTTGTGTGAATCCAGACGATTTATGTGGACCTGGCAACCACTGTCTGAGCGCAATACGATGGTTTAAAGTGCTTGAGGTTGTTTGAGACAGTTTTTCTTTTAAACACTTTAAATTCACCCTTCCTGCAAACGTGTTTAGTCTGGTAACGTGCACTATCTGAGCAAGAGGTAGATTTCACTTCAGCGTCTGTCAAACGCTACAGATTCCAAATGGGTGGCCCTACGTTTAATGAGGTTTGTTGAGTCGGTCTCCTTCATATTCCACGATGGGAGGAAAGTATACTATCGGAAGGAAGGCTCAACATCGTTAGATGATGAAAGGGTTGGTGTGAAAGATAAGACTTCTCCAAGGACATAAGAAATCCTGAAACAGGAGCAAGCAAGAAGGCAGTGATTTCAGACGCACAGGACTTAGACCAAGACCTTGGGTGCACAGATATCGCAGGGCTCTCCGAAGTCCTGCCTTCAGCCTAGGTAACCAGAGATTATCGCTGGAGCATCATTTACCTGGTCAGGGTGCAGAGGAGAAGATCAGGGCTCTCCCAGGGCTGACTCATGCATCTGCCCTTGTAGGGAACAGCAATGAGACAGACTGATCAACCCATCTGCACCAAGACCTGGAGGGAGGGTAAAAACATGGAGAAGATGCACTGGATCTTCAGAGCTGAAAGCCAGCACCCATGGATCACACTCTGCTCCCGGTGTCTTTAAGACGCTACAATGTGTGTGCGGCTGGCCCTTTAAAAACAGTTCCAAGCCAGAGAAACCATAGCCAGCAGAACTAGTTTGTTTTAGCAACTGCTTCCCATGCCCTGGTCTCCCATTACTTCATCTGCATTCCCCAGATGCTGGCCCTGTCTGCCCCCAGGCCCGTGGCAGTTCCCCTCGTGGCTTTCATAATCTCCCAGGGAACTCCCAGTACCAGTACGAGCCCTGTGCCCCGCAGGACGCCACCTCCTGGGTCACAGGTGGAACCCGATGCCCTCACCCAGCTTCTCTGGTTGCAACCCTACCTGCCCCAGATTTCAGACCTGCGTCAGAGGCTGCCACACGAAGAGGGGGGAGGTGACCTTGTCTGGTCCTGCCCAGCCCGGCCTCCACCATGCAATTCCAGGCAGCTGACAGTCCTGAATCCAGGGGTTGCTTAGGAAGGCTTCATTCAGAAGCCTGCCCCGCGAGGACTGTCTGTGTCTTTGCCCAGGGGACACCAAGGAGTGGGCGTCAGAGAAATCCCCTTGGATGCAAGGGACAGAGGCCGATTCCAGTGAGTTTAAAACAGAGGTTACTGGCTGGGAGGTGACACTGAGTCCAAGGATGCAGCAGGCTTCAGGCAGAGCTGCATCCAGAGCTGGTCCAGATGCTCTTGTCAGGGACCTGTCTCTCTCCATCTCAGAAGGAGGGAGTCCACCCGACAGGCAGCACGTCTGCTAGAGGCCGGGACTTGCACCGCAATGCTTAGCAACCCCAGGGGAAGGGCCCGTCTGTCCTGACAGCTCCAGGAGGAAACGGCCAGAGAGCGGTCCAACCGGCCAGCCTGGGCCGCGTGCTCCACTCTGCACTGGTCACCGAGGCCAGAGGAAGGGAGCCCCGTGCTTGGCCAGACCTGGGCCCACAAGCCCCCCCTGAGGCTAAGGTAGGGGCCGGAGCCACAGCTAAAGTGTATTGACAGGTTTTCTTTACACAGAATCGGGCTCAACAGTGGCCTCCCCTTCGCTGGCAGCAGCCATCATCTGTAGGCCTTATCTTCGTTGTCACGGACCACCCAAAACACCGACCTGCTCACCTCATGGTCCCAGTCTCCCCCTTAACGGGCCTTTCTCAGCGCCCTGGCCTCCTCATGCTGGAGGCCCCCAAGCTTAGGCCTTGACCTCTCTCCTGTCTCATCCACACCTCCCCCACCCCCAATGGTAACGTTGTTCTGCCTGTGAACTCGAAAGCCATCTCTGTGCCATGGGCACCAAGTTTCTCTCCGGAGAGCTGTCCTGTCGTGGGCTCCAGACTTCACTCTTCCACTGCGGTGACCGACAGGCACCTGGAGAACACCCAGCCCATTGCCCACTCCAGCCCTCCAGCCCTCTCCTTGCCCCCCATTCTCACTGTCCTCCAGGCCAAAAATCCCACCCCACGTCTTTGTCTCCACTCTTTCGGTCCCACACCACGTGCAGGCTGTTCGACCGCTGTCTGAGCTCCGTTTCTCACCTCGTCTGCCTTGGCCAGTCTGGGCCGAGTCATGTCACGTCTCACCAGTACGGTCACAACCCCTCACCTGGGCGCCGTCTCCCCCTTGGTCCTCTTTGGCATCCTCTCGTCTCAGCCATCAGAATGAACCCGTGAAGGTAGTCAGATGATGACTTCCTCGGGTCAGCACCCGAAGCGGCACTCAACTCACTCAGAGTTTTAAACTCGTACAGCTGTCTGCAGAGCCCCTCACCCCACCCTCCCCATCTCCTTCCTGATATGCTCTGCTGCCCTACCTTGTCCCTCACTCACACCAGCTCCCTTACCGGTCCTCTGGCTCACTGAGCACAACTGTGCCTCAGGGCCTTTGCACCTGCCTTCTCCCCTCTGTGCACAGAAAGTGTCTCATTTGTGTGCCACATGTGATCAGGCCACCGAGAACCAGGGCGTTTCTCCTGCCTCCCAGGCCCCTCTGTGGGACCTGCAAACTGTGTCCAAGTCCAATCAGTGGCGATGTTTAATGTCCCTTTTCTGCCCAGAGCAGTCACCGCGCCTTAGAGAATGCATTATGTTGGGAGAAATGATCCTGCCACATGGAGCCCTTGGAGGCTGGGGGGGGGGATGGGATGGGAGATGCAGGCAAAGCACAAGAATGCATCTCCCTCAGACTCCACGGATGTAGACGAAGTCAGCAATTTCCTCCAATGGGCAAAATATGCATTTTCAAATCAAGAAGAATTTGGATGCCAAAGGAGGTCGTTATAGAAACACACAAGGAAAGGAGGAGAGCGTGAACACAGTAAAAAATAAAATAGAATCAAAAACAAGAATGGGAGTTTCTAAGGTTGGAAATCACCCACAGCGCTGTAAGGAACAGCCGAAAGCAGACGGCAAAGAGTTAAGTCCGGGGCTCCCCTGGTGGCGCAGTGGTTGAGAGTCCGCCTGCCGATGCAGGGGACACGGGTTCGTGCCCCGGTCCGGGAAGATCCCACATGCCGCGGAGCGGCTGGGCCCCTGAGCCATGGCTGCTGAGCCTGCGCGTCCGGAGCCTGTGCTCCGCAACGGGAGAGGCCACAACGGTGAGAGGCCCGCGTACCGCAAAAAAAAAAAAAGAGTTAAGTCCGGTCTTAGCTAACAGCACCCACTGGTAAGTCCAGGGCTCGTTCAGTGTTACTGTGTTAAAGATGATAGCAGACTTCCTACAACAGAGAGCTCCACATACATTAGTGCCACGCAGCGTCACCTGTCTGTGAATTCAGCAGAATTTGCTCACAGAAGAACACAGTACTGCCATGGTCACAGCTTAGAACTACACATTCATTAACAGAAACAGTACCTCTAGCATCTCTATGCAACACTCAGCCCCAAAAAAGGCTCATTATGGAATGTGGCCCCAGAGCCAGTAATGGCAGTCATTATGACAATGTGTATTAATATCAGAGGATCTGTAATTTACATTTTTCCTGGTGTCATCAGTGATTCTCTAAATTGTGCACCTCTTTTGGTGTAATCGTGGGCCCTTAGAGCCTCTGACCATATGCAAAATTTATTGCAAGCTGTTGCAGAAGATTTGCCTAGTAGAATGTTTATTAGCTACCATTTTGTTTCAAATTGAACCTCAAATTGTAGTCAAGGTGATTTTGCTATCATTTAGTGATATTTAGCCAAAATCAAATCAATCAAGTGCTTCAGAATTTATAATTGGAATGAACGTAGTGAAGGCAACATCTCTCCTCTTCTCTATATTGGGTTAGGATGGTTTGAGCTAGCCACCAAAACTGGAGGAAAAGAGAGAAATTGATATACCCAAGAAAACTCAGTGGGAAAAAAAGATGACTTTGCCAGATTTGTGTTCGTTGCTGTGGAAATTCATAATCTTACCCACATCCAGTTCTCCCCTCCACTTATAGGTGGGCCATGTCCCAAGTTCTAGCCTATACATGACAATGGAAGTATGATGGGTATTTCTGGGCTGAGTTATAGAAGCGTCTGTGATACCTTGTACCCCTTCTCTTCCCTTTCTGCAATGTCCTTGTGAAAATTCAGCAAGCTGTATATTTCAATGTGCTTTTGTGCATGCATTATCCTTCCATTAAAAAACATAAAAATAGGGCATCCCTGGTGGCACAGTGGTTGAGAGTCTGCCTGCCGATGCAGGGGACACGGGTTCGTGCCCCGATTTAGGAGGATCCCACATGCCACGGAGCGGCTGGGCCCATGAGCCATGGCCACTGAGCCTGTGCGTCCGGAGCCTGTGCTCCACAGCAGGAGAGGCCACAACAGTGAGGGGCCTGCGTACTGCAAAAAAAAAAAAAAAAAAAAAAAATATATATATATATATATATAAAATATACATACAATGGAATATTATTCAGCCATTAAAAAGAATCAAATAATGCCATTTGCAGCAACATGGATGGACCTAGAGATTGTCATATTAAGTGAAGTAAGTCAGACAAAGACAAATACCATATGATATCACTTATCTGTGGAATCTAAAGCAATGATACAGATGAACTTATTTATAAAACAGAGAGAGACTCACAGACATAGGAAACAAACTTATGGTTACCAAAGGGGCTAGCTGGGGTCAGGGGGGAGGATAGATAAATTAGGAGTTTGGGATTAAAATTTACCCACTACTCTATATAAAATAGGTAAACAACAGGGACCTACTGTGTAGCATAGAGAACTATACTCAATATCTTGTAATAACCTATAATGGAATAGAATCTGAAAAAGTATATATATATCTCACTGAATCACTTCACTGTATACTTGAAATTAACACAACACTGTAAATTAATTATACTGAATACTTCAATTTAGAATTAAAAATTTTTTTAAAGTAAAAATAAGAGGTGGTCTTGAATAAATTTTGCCCTTCAGTTCTAAAAATTCTGCCATTAGCAGCTCCACTCACCAGAGTTCTTATTTTTGTTCATGGGATAATGAACAGAATGCCTTCTCCCTAGGCCCAAGGACCAAAGGAGGGAGAATATCAGAGCCTTGGTCAGAGGTCCAGGTGTTCAGGGTTCGTTGAGGGAGCACCTTATGGGAAAAACTGGTGAGGGGAGGGAGGGAGTCAAGCACGGCAGGGAGAGAGAAGAGCTGAGTAGGGCTGTTGTCTTGGAGGAAGTCCAGCTCTGCCTGACCCATGATGGGGGGTGGAAGGAGCCCTAGGGCAGGGACAGAACTGCAGAGTTACTCCCTCGACCGTGATGCAAATGATCCCGCCTTGTGTACCCTTTTATCAGTCAGTCATTGCCTATGGGCCCCCCAACCTGGAGGGCAGTGAAAGTTTTCTTGACAAGGCTGTTCCCGTCAGCGGAGGGAAATGATTTGGAGAAGCATCCACCTCTGGGAACCAAGATATCTAAAACTGTGTGGACGGAAAACACAAATTACCCAAGTCAGTCATGATGTTGGAAATGATGGTGAAGAAAGCCACAACTGCTTCCCGGAGCCAGGTTTTGACCTCTCATCCTAAGAAATCTACTGCATCCTGAAACAGTGCCTCATCCACACAGAGTGTGACCTTCATGCGGTCACACTCCACGTGTGACCCAGATGCTTTGTTAAAAGGCCCTTCCACTATTGTGTCATGTTAGCAACTTCTGAATGGTGGGGTAGAGGGTCGAATGAATGATCTCACGGTCACGCACCCACTGCCACACCTCCTTTGCCACAGAGTGAGCCTTTGGTCCAAGGAGATGTTGTGTGTGATCCTGGGTCATGGACTCTCGGTAAACCCTTGCACATAGTCTAATGCCCAAGGTCCTGTGGGCAGAAAAGACCAACCCATGTCCAGAATGTGCATCAATCCCAGTGAGTGTGAATCACGGCTCCGTCTAGAATGGGAGGGAACCTTTGTGACAGACTTACCACAAGCGCCATTCTGGTCTGCTCAAGGGGCTCGGCTTTGCTTAGCTAAGAGATCTGACTTCCAGCAGCACCGTTGCTAAATGAGCCTTGGTGAGAGGAAGCCCATGCTTTGGGGCCCATGCAGAGCCTCCTTCTCCGCCTTCATGCTTACTGCGTTCACGAGCCCGTTGCTCACACACTGGGGAAGCCAAGGGTGGAGGTTAACATCAGCTGGCCAAGTCATCCTATCTGTTTAGCTGTGGAGCACTTCTTACTGCAGTGGCTCTTGGCGTGTGAAGTGGTCAAGGCTCAACCTCTCTCCTGAAAGTTGTTTATGAATGAATAGGAGAGATGAGTATGAGAACCAATTCTCAGCTCATATGAGAGAGATCAAAAGCAAAACAGGGATTCAAGCTGGTTGGAATTTTGACTAGAGGAAGTCAAATCCTCCGGAAATCTTAAGTCACAAACAGAGAGTACCCATCTAAACAACTTTTTTCTCATATGATTCAAGCCAATCTGGGAAGTACAAGGAATTCAAAACCTGAGAGATTAAGTCACCTAATTCAACCATTATCCATTGGAAATACCACCATCGACTGAGTCCTGAGAAAAATAACCACCATCCTGTACCGAAGGAACTTGCAAGCCTCTGGGGATGAACTTGGATGCAGTGGGCCACAAATGAACCACAGAAGGTTCAATGGCCTCATTTTACAGTGTTTCTCAAATTGCAGGTTTCAACCCAAAATTGTACCTCTTGTAGGAAGAATAGGTATTGTTTTGTGAAGTTGTGTTACTTTGGATGAAGCAAAATATATTTCTTACTGCGGTCAAAAAAACTGGAAAAGACTGCATTGAACATACAAAAGAATATAATACTTCAACAAATAAATCAAGCCAGCCTGCAACCAAGGGGCACCGAGTTAGCATGACATCAGGAGAAAAGTGAATGACCAAAACAGAAGTGTTTCCGAGACTGATATAGCTACAGATGTTTCTGTACCCTAAGGGGTCACATTAATGAAAAATAACACAGGTAACAGCAATAACAACAAAAAGAGCTTAATGCTTTTAAACGTTCTTTGATCGTGACCCTCTCTCAGGGTCATCTAAGAGAGACAGGTGTTTGTGCGTGTCCAGAGTCACTTCACATCACAAAAGCACCACCTCCAACACCACTCATACATGCTGAGCACTCACTTCTCCATAAAGTGGGTCTGAGGAAGTGGCTTTGATACACAGGCCTGAGCGGGGGAGCGACACACCAACCACAACGGCAGAGGAGGCTGACGTGGACTTGAGATGCTTGCCAATGCTGCTTAAAGGACAGATCAGCATCAATCCTTATGTTGGCCACCAAGAAATCCAGGATTTCTTCTGTAGCAATCCATTCCACAACAGCCACTCTCCTGATTGGAGAATTCTCCCGCTATAGGTCAACAAAAGTATAAAAGGAAAAGGAAGAAATGTAGAGTTTTTCAAAGCACTTTTCATCCAGGAAGGGCTCTATATGAGTCATGCTTCATACTTTCCTTCCCAAAGGGTCCTGAGAGCCCCACCCTGCTTAGCACTGCCTCCCATACGGGAAGCAAAGATCCGTGTTAGGGACTCCCGGGGGCCGCGAGGCCTCAGACAGGGATGGGATGTCTGCAGCCTGGAGAAGAAGGATCGTCATGCTTCTATCTACCACTGAGATGCTGCGGTTCCAAAGTCTCAAGCATGTCAATAGCCATAGTTTTATGCTTGGTTCATAAACCAAAACTGAGCTGTTGGAATGTCAGGAACTTGAGTCACACTGGACAACCGGAAACACAGCCAGAACTGATTGCAGACGGGGAGCTGGAAAATCAGTTGAGGAGTTTCGCCCAGAACTTGCCTGCACCGTGTCCTCACCCAGGAGCCTCTTCCCTCCCATTCTGTGCTGGTCTGGCTGCTTCTCATCCTCAGACTGCAACACAAATGTCACCTTGTTGGAAAGCCCCTCCCTGACCACCCACCTGAGCCAGGTCACCCATCAACGCGCTCTCAGCGCATCACTTCCTTCACAGAGCTGATCACAAAGAATAATTATATGCTGACCGGTATGTTCACATGCTTAACACCTGCCTCCTCAGGTTACCAGAGGCTCTACAACAGCCTGTGGGGTTCTCCCTGGACACCCAATACGCGGCCCCTGGCACCCAGCACTCCAAGATAGTGCATGTTTGTTGAAAGAGCAAATGAGTTCCCTTTATGAAATTGAGATTTCATTACCTGTTATTTACCATTAAGCAGTTGGTTTGCTATCAAGTTTAGAAGAGATAATCCCTAGTATCAAAATATTAAGTGTTTAACGTACACTCGTGTTCCCAGCAACAATGTTCGCAGTAGCCAAAAGACGGAAGCAACCCAAGTGTCCGTCGACAGATGACAAGTATGGTCTATACGTACAGTGGAAAATTATTCAACCATGAGAGGGAACGACATGTTGGCACAGGCTGCACCGTGAAGAAACCTTAAAGACAGTATGTTAAGTGAAATAATCCAATCACAAAAGGACAAAGACCGTGTAATTCTACTTAATATGAGGCACCTAGAGTAGCCAAATTCATAGAGACAGAAAGTAAGATGGTGGTTACCAGGGTCTGGGGGCACGGAGGAATGAGGATTTAATGTTTAACTGGTACAGAGTTACACTCTGGGAAAGGTGAAAAAGTTCTGGAGATGGATGGTAATTATGGTTACACAAAAAGGTGCATGCAGTTAACGCCAGCAAATTGCACATTTCCTCTTAGAGGAAAACACAGGCAGAACACTCTATGACATAAATCACAGCAAGATCCTTTCTGACCCACATCCTAGAGAAATGGAAATTAAAACAAAAATAAACAAATGGGATCTAATGAAACTTAACAGCTTTTGCACAGCAAAGGAAACCATAAACAAGACCAAAAGACAACCCTCAGAATGGGAGAAAACATTTGCAAACATAGCAACTGACAAAGGATTAATCTCCAAAATATACAAGCAGCTCATGCAGCTCAATATCAAAAAAACAAACAACCCAATTCAAAAATGGGCAGAAGACCTAAATAGACATTTCTTCAAAGAAGATATAGAGATTGCCAACAAACACATGAAAGGATGCTCGACATCATTAATCATTAGGGAAATGCAAGTCAATACTACAATGAGATATTATCTCACACCGGTCAGAATGGCCATCATCAAAAAATCTAGAAACAATAAATGCTGGAGAGGGTGTGGAGAAAAGGGAACATTCTTGCACTGCTGGTGGGAATGTAAATTGATACAGCCACTATGGAAAACAGTATGGAGGTTCCTTAAAAAACTACAAATAGAACTACCATACGACCCAGCAATCCCACTACTGGGCATATACCCTAAGAAAACCATAATTCAAAAAGAGTCATATACCAAAATGTTCATTGCAGCTCTATTTACAATAGCCAGGACATGGAAGCAACCTAAGTGTCCATCATCAGATGAATGGATAAAGAAGATGTGGCACATATATACAATGGAATATTACTCAGCCATAAAAAGAAATGAAATTGAGTTATTTGTAGTGAGGTGGATGGACCTAGAGTCTGTCATACAGAGTGAAGTAAGTCAGAAAGAGAAAACCAAATACCGCATGCTAACACATATACATGGAATCTAAGAAAAAAAAAAAGTCATGAAGAACCTAGGGGTAAGATGGGAATAAAGACACAGACCTACTAGAGAAGGGACTTGAGGATATGGGGAGGGGGAAGGGTGAGCTTTGACAGGGCGAGAGAGAGGCATGGACATATATACACCACCAAACGTAAGATAGATAGCTAGTGGGAAGCAGCCGCATAGCACAGGGAGATCAGCTCGGTGCTTTGTGACCACCTAGAGGGGTGGGATAGGGAGGGTGGGAGGGAGACGCAAGAGGGAAGAGATATGGGAACATATGTACATGTATAACTGATTCACTTTGTTATAAAGCAGAAACTAACACACCATTGTAAAGCAGTTATACTCCAATAAAGATGTTAAAAAATAAAAATAGAAATGGTTATGATGGTAAACTTTATGTTATGGGTATTATAAAAAATAAAATTTTTAAAATATTTTTAAATATTAAGTGTTTATTACTACTCAGATGCACGTTTTTGGTGTTATGGCAGTATAGGGCATATTTTGTATAAATGTTAAAAATACTGAAAATGTCGGCCCTCTATTAATGCAAGTTTTGTATTCTGGCTGTGACTCTGGTGGAGCTTTCATCTCCCGCCTTTTCTACTTGGAGAGGCCCAGTGTCAAGCCCAGTGTCGGACACACAGCGGGAGCTTAGAAATACTCATTGTATGGCTGCTGGAGGCCCGATAGGATGCAAGGGTGAACAGACAAGTGGGGAGACTAATAAAAGGATGTCCATGATAAAAGAAGTTGTTCAAAAGTATGTTATAGAAACTAGAATTCATATCCTAGATTTTGGTAGCTGTGACACCGATGTCCTCAAATCACTTCATTCCCTTTTCTAATGAAAGGTATATAAATGATAGATATTTTTAAATAATCAAATTTGAGGGGAATCTTAAATAAGAAAGGCAGCATTTGAAATTGTATGACACTCTTTCTGAAAGAAGAGTTTCATTCCCAAAGATTCAAAAAAAATTATAATCCTTATTTTAACATTTACAAGTTAGCCTTTTTTTTTTTTTTTTTGCGGTACGCGGGCCTCTCACTGCTGTGGCCTCTCCCGTTGCGGAGCACAGGCTCCGGACGCGCAGGCTCAGCGGCCATGGCTCACGGGCCCAGCCGCTCCGCGGCACGCGGGACCCTCCCGGTCCGGGGCACGAACCCGCACCCCCCGCATCGGTAGGCGGACTTCCAACCACTGCGCCACCAGGGAAGCCCAGCCATTTTTTATCAGCCACATTTTACAGGAAAGATCACCGGAGCAGAGAGAGATAAGGACCCTGCTTAAGAGCACGTGACAAGAAAGTGACAGAGCCGGGGTACAAGCTAGAGCCCGTCTCGTGAACCAAAAGTGCTACTAGCTCTTCCTCTTAAAGAAAGAAAGATAGGAAGGAAAGGGGACGGGAGGGAGGGAGAAGGGACAGGAAAGGAAAGAACCTTTTAGTTCAGCTTCTTAAAATTTAAAAGCCAAGTCATAATCAACTACCTGGTCTAATTTAATGCTCACATTTTAATACAAACACCTTAGAGTGGGGCTTCTGTGAACCCCAAGCCCACCTCCAGTCCAAGTCTGAGTCTTGCCAAACGAAGTCTCTTGTTTCCCAGGATGGTGGCCCCTGCAGCTGCCCTGAGAGCCTGGCCAGGGATCCTACAACATCCAGCGCCTCGCTCACTCTTCCTGTAACAGGGGATAACTTCCCTTAAGATACTCCAGTTTCCGGAAGGCTGCATTGTTCTCAAATTCCCATTTTGGAGTTCCAAAAGACCTCATTTCCTCTGGCCGTCCTTTCCCCGTCCCAGGCAAGCAGCGGAACAACGTAAGCCCTTCCCTCCTCCTTTGCTCTGGTTCACCGGCTCCTGAGGGACCTTACGAAATACACTGAAAGTGGTTAAGACACCGATATCCTCCGTGAAGACGCTTTACCGCCACAGGAGCACAACCTCGGCGTGCTGTGGAAGGCGCAGAGGCGGGGCGGGAATGAGGGGGAATCACAGAGGGAGGAGCCTTACGAAGAAAGTCCGAGAAAGTCCGTGATACTGGGTCTAGATGATACCAACCTACCCACAAAAAATTTTATCAGGTGCACTCAAAAGTGTCATTGGGGCTTCCCTGGCGGCGCGGTGGTTGAGAGTCCGCCTGCCGATGCAGGGTTCGCGGGTTTGTGCCCCGGTCCGGGAAGATCCCACATGCCGCGGAGCGGCTGGGCCCGTGAGCCATGGCCGCTGAGCCTGCGCGTCCGGAGCCTGTGCTCCGCAACGGGAGAGGCCACAACAGTGAGAGGCCCGCGTACCGCAAAAAAAAAAAAAAAAAAAAAAAAAAAAAAATGTGTCATTGAATTAGAATTTATTCTAATAAATGTTTTTATGATTGATGTCAAGTTAAACCAGTTTATACATAAAGACAATATTTATAAACAGTAATTTTTAAAAAAAGAAAAGAATTTGAGGGAGGGGATGGTCTGTGTTTACTAGTACTCTTCTCCTTGAGAAGTCATTTCTCATCATTGCTGGGGTTTCTGCCTGGTCTTTATCCTTTAAACAAGTCTGAGGAGGGCTTCCTGTGCCTTAGGGAAATGATATCTGAGTTAGTCTGGGCAGACACCTGCATCTCCTAGAGATTACACTGAACAGACCTTCCTTTTTCCCCTCTCGGAATTCTGGCCAGCCCCTGACAATGCAGACCAGTTCTCAGTAATAGTAAGAGAGGTCGGACCGCGGGGCCGGTCACAGGGGCCCAGGCCATCGCACACCTATTCTTCAGGATCAAAGTGTTGGCAATCTCTCTCCCAGTGGTGAGGCTGAGAAATCATAAAATTACTCTTGGGTGTCTTGCCCTTATTTTATCAGTTGACTTTGTAAAGAGTAAAAAAACAAAACAAAAAACATAGAACTTCCGACTGGAAAACGCAAACAAAAGAAGGAAATGACGGAGACACTATGATTTTTGAGCTCTCAAGAAAAGTGCAGCTTCGGTGAAGAAGGAGTTTCAGACTTTCCCCTCCCCCACCCACTTCATCATCCTAGTGAGGTCGGGGTAGGAAACGTGCCGATCTCCTCAAAAGTAAAGACCAAGAATTTCAGGGGTTTTGTTTGTTGGCTTTTTCGCTTGATACTATTTGCTTGCTAATTTTTAAAAAATATACATTTTCACAAAAAGCTGTATGTACCCCCATGTGCACTGCAGCATTATCTACAATAGCCAAGATATGGAAGCAAACTAAGTATTCATCAATAGATGAAAGGGTAAAAAGGATGTGGTATATATACACAACGGAATATTATTCAGCCATTAAAAATGACATCTGGGGCCTCCCTGGCGGCACAGTGGTTGAGAGTCCGCCTGCCGATGCAGGGGACATGGGTTTGTGCCCCGGTCCGGGAAGATCCCACATTCCGCGGAGCGGCTGGGCCCGTGAGCCGTGGCCGCTGAGCCTGCGCAGCCGGAGCCTGTGCTCTGCAACGGGAGAGGCCACAGCGGTGAGAGGCTCGCGTACCACACATACAAAAAAATGACATCTTGACACTTGTGACTACATGGATGGACTTTGAGGGCTTTATGTTGAGTGAAATAGACAGAGAAAGACAAATACTGTATAATCTCACTTGTATGTGGAATCTTCAAACACACACCCAGGCTCATAGATACAAAGAACAGAGAGTGGTTTCTGGAGGTGGGCGGTAGAGGCTGGGTGAAACAGGGAAAGGCAGCCAGAGGTACGAACTTCCAATTATAAAATAAATTAGTCATGGGGATATACGGCACAGCTAATGACTGTAGTTAATAATATTGTATATTTGAAAGTTGCTAAGAGAGTGGCTCTTAAAAGATTTCATCACGAGAAAAAATATTGTGTAACTACATATGGTGACAGAGGTTAACTAGACTTATGGTGATCATTTTGCAATATATAAAAATATTGAATCGTTACATTGTTCACCTGAAACTAATATAATGTTTTATGTTGATTATACTTTAATAAAAAAAGAAAATAGGGCTTCCCTGGTGGCACAGTGGTTGAGAGTCCGCCTGCCGATGCAGGGGACACGGGTTCGTGCCCCGGTCCGGGAAGATCCCGCATGCCGCGGAGTGGCTGGGCCCGTGAGCCGTGGCCGCTGAGCCTGCGCGTTCGGAGCCTGTGCTCCGCAACGGGAGAGGCCACAACAGTGAGAGGCCCGCGTACCTCGTGGTAAAAAAAAAAAAGAAAAGAAGCCATTGTTCAACTCTGAAAAAAATACGTATGTACATTTTCAAATAATATGCTCAGTGCTCACCTTTAACTTCCAGACTCCTTTTCCGACGAAGCACCTCTAAACTTAAAGCATTAGGTCCAATTACTAGTCTGCAAAAGTAGACTGTCTATTGTCTAAAACATCTGGAAATTCAGGGCAAGTTGTGTACTTATTGTACGTTTATCAGACGTATCCTGAGTTTGGGGACCTCCTATATTTATCTCTCTTTTTCCAAGATCTCTGCTTCTTTTTTTGCAAACACTGTACTGGGTTCCTTCAGGAATCATTAACACAACTTCCCCAGAGAACAATCGTGGGTAGAATAAAGTCGCACTGAAAGTTTTACTCAAAGTTACACCTGTCTGGCAACAATGTTGATGAAGCAGCTCCCAAGATGACATAAGAGGTAGCGATGGTCAGAGAATCGGTAAAACTTCTTAACCAACGACTCTCGGGCATCCCGACTGTGGGAAGGTCATTCCTGGTTTCTCAGCTCTGAGTCAAGAACTGTTGGCTTCTGAGTCTTGAGCTGTGGGCCCGAGGTGAAACCTGATGTGACCCTGGCTCTAACCTCCGCACTTGAACTTGGGGATGACGGAGAGGGCCTGGTGGAGCTGACCCGCCAGAGGAGCAGGTGAAGGGCTGCGTCGCCAACCTCCTGAGCCGCCCGAGGCTCTGAGACCATGGTGTGCGCAGGGTCTTGCTGTTTACTCCTGAGTTTAAACTTCAGTCTACCTTGCTCACCAACAGAAAGGCCGTTGGTTCTACGGCTGGGTTCCTCTGTCAAGGTCTGTCCAGGCTGACTTGCAGCAGAAAAGCTGACTCTCTTTCACCAGCCTAAGGCAGCTCCTTGCTGAGCAGCAGCGGGGGTTGCACCGTGCAGCAGGGGTCTCCTCTGAGCTTCCGGCGGGAAAGCCCTCAGGCTGTTCAGACCACGGCCGGTGCAGAAAGTCCCCGGGGGTGACTGACACCCTGGAGGCAGGGATGTCCGTCCGAAATTAGGGAGAAAGGACAGGAGCTCTTTCTGTTGCACGTGACAGACAGCAGTAGAATCACCATCCTCTTCGGCGGTGCTGGAGTCCCCGCTGCCCACCCTCTGCGATTCCCCTCCACGCCCGGGCGGGGTGTGCTTCCCTCGTCTCCACGCTGGGCTCAGCCATGCCACTCGCTCTGGGCAATGCCGTGACAGCAGACGTCATGCAGGCAGAGGTTTTGGGAGTGGCGGCTCTCTTGCAATTCTGCCATCATCAGGAGGACGGGCCAGGGCTGGTCTACTGTCCCAGGAGGAGGACAGGAGACACTACGGCCGGAAGCCTTTCCGCCTGCAGCCCAGACCCTCAGACTTGTAAGACCTGATAAAGGGTTGCTGTTTTAAGCAGTTGCGTTTGGAGAAACTTTGTTCGATAGTATTTCGAGGCCACAGTTAAGGGATCCATCCTGTTAGGTTTCCCCACTGGGGCCTGCGTTGACTACTGCCCTGCAGTTTTGCTTAAGGATAGAAGAGGCCTCAGAGCCAGAGGCACTGGGAGAAGGAAAAGTAGGCTTTCCCTTATTCTCAGCCCTTCCTCTGGGGTCCCCCTTCCCAGACCTCACGTAAATGGAGGAGGGGCTTCTACAGAGGGTAACAATCCTCCAGCTCCCTTCATTCAGTTTTTCTTTACAGCCCAAAGGCCTGCAAAAGATTGGGGGGGGGTGCCTGGACCCCCCCAAGAACTAATTGGTCATCGACATCTGCTGACGGTCATCAGCGCTTGGCCAGGACCGTCTTACTGTCGGGCTGCGGCACACGTGTTACCCACAGAGGGTGACAGGAAGTGCTTCAGAAAGAGATTCTGACACATGGCGGTGGTGGAAGGCAAGATAGCAAAGCCCTAGAGAGGCAGCAGCCCCTGTCCGTGTTCTGGCTTCCACTTGGTCTGAGAAAAGAGAGCGCCAGTAGGTGCTCGAATGATGGAGACCACGGGGGCAGGAATGTTTTAACACATGCCTCAGCCCCCTGCCTGTTCTGTCACCCTGATGTCCTTCCCGCCCCCCAGGTCATGGTCTCACCTCTCGGGAGGGAAGAAGGTCTCACCCACAGCAGAGTATGTCACCCTCGATGCTACGCGTGCTCCCTAGGCCCAGGCTCTGCTTTCTGGGCCAGCTCTTTCTGGCTGGCTGCACACCTGCTCCCCACACCCCAATCTGAACACACGATGCCTCTGAACCTCTGTGAAGATCAAATATCTTTGTCTGAAGACTAAAACCTCCCACCAGTGCATTTCCCCCTTTATTTTATTTTGTTTTGTTTCCTTAAATCCTTCTACGCAAATCCAGAAGACCTCCAGTCTTCTGTCTTCTCGGTCATCACATCTTAATTTTGTATCTTTCCCCTCATTTCTTCCTTTCATTTAGAACAGACGCCAATTCGTGTTTTCTTGCTTTAGCTCCTCCTGAAACCCCCACCTGTCCCACAAAGGGTTTCATCAGGAAAAGCCGCTCATCACCTTGGACCCGTTCTGCACGGAATTATTGATGCCACTCATGCTGCTAGATTTCAAGTTCCTCGAGAGCCAGGAACATTGTCATTTGTTTGGTTTATTTCCTCTGCTGTGCAGTTCTGTGTTCGTTTACTACTCCAAACCCAGAATAATGAGGGAGCAACAGTGTGAAACCCAAAGGCGGAAAATGGGGATTTTTCTTAAAAGGCACAGAGAGAAATTGGGACCTTTTGAATTATTCTGGTGCCTTTTCGCTCTGAAAGAACCACAGAATTTGCCCTTTCAGCATCTGGCTTTGGATGAACCTGACGTGGAGATGGATGGAGGAGGGGGAATCCAGAAGGTGGGTGAGTAGCCCCCGGGTGAGGAAAGGTTCACTCCTGGGAAGATGGCACCAGAAGCCCGTGCTAAGGGCCCAGCAAACGCCAAGTGTTTGTCCCGATGACCGGGAGCCTCGCCGGGCAGCAGGTCCAGAGAAGCAAAGACGGTACGCATCTTCTATCCTCTTCCTGCGACCCTGCGGCCCACGGCCCACCCTCCCCGGGCCTTCGGTCTTCCCCTGAGGGCCGCCATTCCATACAGTTCTGTTCTCCTTGAAGAAACTTTCTGTCCTTCCTCTCACCAAAATTCCTTTCTATCCACTCTGGTAGCTACAGTTTACTGGGTTGTTCAGAACTTGACAGACTTGGAGCAAACATATTCCGGAGCTTTAAATAAAGGATCTCATTTAATCTTCGCAGCAACCCCACAACGAAGCAGGCGTTATTAGCATCTTCCTTTTACAAAAGAAGAAACAGAAGCCCTAAGAGTTCGTAACTTGCCCAGAGTTACAAACCCAGCTGAGATCTGGACCCAGCAGCTTGACCCCCAGACTGGCCTCTTGCTGCTGCCCGGCACCTCTCCTTCCTGGCGGCCAGCCTGGCCGAAGTCTTCAGACGGGTGCAACTCAGGGATGTGAGGATTTTAGGGGGTGAAGGACCCGTCCTTCTAGGGAGGGGCTTCCCCAGCACCTTGGAAAGCCTGGCGCCTGGCACACAGTTTGTGGTCAATGAATATTGGACAAACAAAGGGGCGTCTTGTCGACAGCCACCTTCTCCATCCCTGGGCAGAATCCTGCCCCAAGGTTGCTTTGTCGAGGTCTTCCAGAGGAGACCAGGCCTTGGCCCAGCGTCTCCCAGCGGCTACATCTGTGGGAGGGTAAGTGTGACTGTGTAAAGAGCTCTTAACTGTGCAAAGACGTAGGACCTTCACTTCTCCAAAACTAAACTTCACTCCCTCTGAAGCTCCTCCTTTCCACTGATGTTGGAAAATGTAGCCTTGCTAATTCACGATGATTCAGTCAATTCGAGATTTCTTTTCAGTCCCTTTCAGGTAAACGCTTAGTCAATTCATAGTTTGCTGCCCGTGCCTTGTCACTTCCTTCCTCCCCAAGACGATCTAAGTTCTGGGGAGAGGAACATTTCTACTCTAAGGCCGAAACTATTTCTGAATGAAATGTTTGGAGGAGACTATGGCCCTGTTAGCAGTAAATCCTGAACGGAGGCAGACCCGCGGGTCTCGTGAATCGGCACAGGGCTGCCCAGGCAGGCCCAGGCCACCTGCCACCAAGCGGGCAGCCCACGGGGGCATCCGGGGCCAGGCTGAGCCAGAGATTCACTGAGCTCTCCAGTGGTTTCTGTGATTATGGCAAAGAGACCTTAGATGTAAACACACGTTCCAACGCAGGGGAGCGGTGTCGGAGTGTCCTCTGTCCCAGGAAACTGTCGTGGATCTTAACATGGCTCGTAGGAGTTGGTCAGTGAGACTGGCTGAGCCGCGTGGGAACTAAAATCACCCTGGACCTTCTGTCCTGTTTTACACCCTATGTTAGTTAAGGGAAAGAATAAGTACCAACATTTCTGTGGCTTAACACAATCAAAATGTATTTCTCACCCAGGTAACAGCCCAACACAAGGGCTCCCTGTGGGCTGGATTGGTTCATCTCATGATTCCACTATCTCCTGACAGACGAGGGGAAAGAGAGTGGTAAAGTCGTCCCTGATTCTTAAAAACCTCAGCCCAGAAGTGACAGGTTTCACTTCCACTGAAGTTCCAGTGGCTGCTCTCCCTGCCCCGCCTCCCTCCCTCTGTGCTCCCTCCACCGTTGACCCAGTTTCCTGGGAGCCGCAGGGGCCTCACAGTAAACCAGACACTCAGGGGGAGACCACACCCTCACCGGCGCCAGGTGGGGGACTCAAACGCTGGTGGCAAATAAAGCCGGGTTAAAGTCCCAACTTATCTCTAACATGCGAGGTAACCTTGAGCCAGTTACTTCGCTTGGGGATCAAGCTACACGTCAAGTGTTCAGCACACCCTTTGGCTCACGTGAAGTGCTTAATAAGTGTGAGCGATCGTATTTGCTGTCATCTCCTGGTCAGACTGCAGAGGCCAGAGCAAGGTCCCCAGACCCGGTGACATCTGCTCATGGCCACTGGAACCATCTGCATGGCACGCATCCGGACTGGGGAGGGGGGTGCGCCCCCTGTCCCTTCTTCACCCTCCTTGGAGTCCACACATCTGGAGGAGGAGTTGAAGCAGAAGCGGAGGCAGGAAGGAAGGGCCAGGGCAGGGATGCATGTGGGTGTAATAGAGGAGAGGGGCCGGACAGAGGGAGGGAGAGCCAGGGGCAGCAGGTGAGGACTGGTGGGGAGTCCGAATGAGGAGTGGGGGCAGCAGGGAGGACCCGAGAGGGATACGGGCCCTCGATGTCTCCCAGCCCATCGCCTGACCACTTCTCAGAGAACGGGCCATGGGTCTTGGAAATTACCCTTGTCTACGCTGGGTTCCTGGTCACGATTCTCCCAAGTACTCATCTCAGAAACACACTGTTATTCACCACGTGGGTTGAGCTCTGTCCCCCCATGGAGATAGGCTGACGTCCTAACTCCTGGCAGAGGTGGAAGTGACCTTAATGGAAAATAGGGTCTTTCCACATGTAAGTTAAGATGAAGCCACGGTGGAGTCGGGTGGGCCCTTAATCCACTCTGACTGACGTCCTTATAAGAAGAGACACAGGGACAGGCACACACAGAGGGGGAAAAGCCACGTGACACGACAGAGGAAAAAGGAGGACAGCCAGGTGACCACAGCAGCAGAGACTGGAGTGCTGCCCTGTAATCCAAGGAACACCAAGGGCTGATGGTCACTGCCAGCCGCTGGCGGTGCAGGGATGAAGAGAATCCCCCTCTGCGCCCCCAAGCAGGAGCTAACCCTGCTGACAGCCTCCAGAGCTGTGAGAGGATAAAGTCCTGTTGTTTTTGTTTTTGTTTTTTTTCGCGGTACACGGGTCTCTCACTGTTGTGGCCTCTCCCGTTGCGGAGCACAGGCTCCGGACGCGCAGGCTCAGCGGCCATGGCTCACGGGCCCAGCCGCTCTGCGGCATGTGGGATCTTCCCGGACCGGGGCACGAACCCGCGTCTCCTGCATCGGCAGGCGGACTCTCAACCACTGCGCCACCAGGGAAGCCCCAGTCCTGTTGTTTTAAACCACCTAGTTTGTGGGGTTTTTTACAGCAGCCCTAGAACACTAATACAACCCTCCTGCATTTAACAAATATTATTGAGCGTGGATTATCCTCCAGGTATTGTGAACAAAACAGATCTGGGTCTTGGCTTCGTAAAGCTACAGTCTGGTGAGAGAAATCGACATTAATTAAATAGCTAATTATGAAAGTCCAGGGTGCCCCCTCTCCCGTTACCCCAAATGTGAAGGAGAAATGGGGTCTTAGTCACTCTTTATCCTTAGATCCTAACACACTGCTTGTTAGGAAATAAAAAAGCTTCATTAAAGGTGGACCACACGAAGCTAGGTTACCCTGAGATCAAGCTCTCTGTAGAATCATATTCAAAGCCACACTGCCTCCAAAAGCATTGAACAATGATGCAGGTCTTTAGTCAAGATTCCTTGACGAAGTGGCAGTGGCCGGGGTGAGGGGTTTACATCACAGCGCACAGCAAGAGTCTCTCCCCAGAAAGTTCCATTCTCGTTGCAGCTGCCCCAAATTCCCTGCCCTCTCACCTGCCTTTCTCTGGAGGTCTTCTCAACTCTTGGTCTCTTGTCATGCAAAGTAACTTAAACTCTCTGAGCTTCTCAAAAAGGGTTCTGCTTAGATGCTGGGAGAAGGGTAAACCTATCTGATATTTAGACTTCGGATTTGTTCTTCTCAGTAACTGGTGAATTATCAAATGAATGCACAAAGGACAAGCTCCAAGGGCCTCAGGTCTTTGTTTTTAGCAAAGTAGGAAAAATTCTGAGTTTTGTAAGCAGACCTAGAAAGCCCAGAACTCCATGCAGGCGCCCTTCCTCTAGGAAGGAAATTAACTCCTGTGAGGCGTCTCTGATCTCGTGGCTTATCACATGGGGCCTCTGATATAATAGACACTTTTGCATTTCCCCCCATTTGATACCAGATCACTGCTTGGTCAAGGTGCCCTGCTGGCAGCCAGAAATGGGAACCTGGTCTGGGGGTTCACAGATGTGTGCTCTTGGGGAAGACCCTCCAGGTCTCTGAGCCTCAGCGTGAGTCCACGCAGAGGGGAAGGATGCTACAGGAACCCCCTGAAGGCCGGAGCAAGCTGCGGGATGCAACAAGCTTAGGCAGCAGGAAGGGAGGATCAGAAAGACCAACCAAAGAACGGAGCCCTCAGTTCCGGAATCTTCGCAAGTTCTCTGTTAAACAGGACTTAGTGATTTGCTTCAGCTCATCATCATTTCTTTGGTAACAGTTTACTTAGGAGATTCCTTGAACAGCCAGCACGCTTAGAAGAGCAAGGGACCATGACCCAAGGCTCTCAGCATATCTGGCCCAGCAGAGGCAAAGTGGCCAGCAGAGAAATCTGGAACCCGGGAAACTCACGTTGAAATGCCGGGGAACCTCCAGAATTGGGTTTGACACAACCTAACACCTCAGAGTGGCCAGGAATTGCTACCTTCAATACTCTAATGCCTGGACTCCTAAATGCCGTGTCGTTACTAGTTATTGGGTGTGGATTGTGACTACCCCACTTGGAACAAATTCATTTGGTATGAATTTTGAGTGTCATATGTACAGGACTTTCACAAGAATAACTGCGTGACTCAGCGTTTATTAAACTATCCTTAAAGTGAAATGTTAACATCAAGTCATATTTCTTGGATCCTTAAGCCACTGGCAGAGCCTTTATTGTAACTATGATTAGTTATGAATCGTGCGAGTTATTCTCAAATACGTGCATTCACAGACTTCTCCCGACACCCGGCTCCCCTATCTATACATCTGCTCGTGCCAAACAGATTTGTCCAATCAATACCTCCATGTCACCTTGGGGTGCTTCCCTGGTGGCGCAGTGGTTAAGAATCCACCTGCCAATTCAGGGGACACGGGTTCGAGCCCTGGTCTGGGAAGATCCCACATGCCGCGGAGCAACTAAGCCCGTGCGTCACAACTACTGAGCCTGCGCTCTAGAACCCGCGAGCCACAACTACTGAAGCCTGCCTGCCACAACTGCTGAAGCCTGCCTGCCACAACTACTGAAGCCCATGCACCTAGAGCCCGTGCTCCGCAACAAGGGAAGCCATCGCAATGAGAAGCCCGCGCCCTGCAACGAAGACCCAACGCAGCCAAACAGAAATGTTTTTAAAAGATGTCATCCTGTGTTCGCAGCTTAGCCCATCCATACACATAAAGGTTTCGGAGCTGCTTCTATAGCAGTGAAGTGTATCATATTTTTACACCACATTCGTCTCAAGCCCATCCGGCTAGGAAAGCCCTGAGGATCTTTTCTATTAAACCCCGAGAGTATGCTCTTGATTGCCTATCACAGAATGGTTGATTCACCGCTAACCCAAATCGTATTTTAGAATGCGAACGTGAGAATCAGATGACTTCGAGGGGAACGGTACTGTAAGTCAGGTGAGCGTATTTAGTGTATCACCTCAAACACGCTGATGCCAAGTGAAAAATGGACAACCATGCAGGTATTTGTCATATTCCAAGCAGACACTGGATATTCTAAACACACAGCCCATCAGTCCTCTGGTGCAAATGGGAGTGCGCAGAGAGACAAACACAACAACACTAGAGAAAATATTCAGGAAAGGAACGCAAAATGGTAAATCATGGTGGTGCTGACACTTTTTGAACTTGACCTTAAAGGTCTCAACAGCAAAAGAGAGTTATTTTTAAGTGGGTCAAACTATAACTTTAATTTATGTGGTGATACGGACCCAAAGCAAAGGTGACACACATATAGAATTTTGAGTTAGACACTCATTTTACCTATTTTATACATTCCACTCCAACTTTTGACATCTGATTAGCCCCTCTTAGTATTCAATTTCCAAACCCCTAGAGCAGATGCCTAATGTCTACTGAATCCTTTTTAATTCCATAGTTTGTGTGTGTGCATGTGTGTGTAAAACACAACGTAAGGCAGGGAAGGGAATAGTTTTTTGTAAAGTACAAGATCCATATTAACGCACAGCCTTGTTGGCTTTTATTGGGAGACAGTGTGAGTCTCCTTGAAACATTGTCTCGCCCGTGGGCATGACGGTGTGATGGATATGATCACGTTCATTTCCTTCATGCGTTCCTTGCCCTGTTGGACCAGGCATGGGATGGTGGTAATCTTACAAAAACTCCACAAGATTTGTTTATTACTGGAGGTTTATGTAAGGCTGTCACCATCACCTGTATCCATTAGTAACCTCACAGGTTCTTAAAGGGACACTAGTAACAATACCTGATTTTAAAAAAAAAGACTCTCCTGAATTTTAGTAAAAGCCCACTTGAAAGGTGTTTCTTTGCTCCGCTTGTCCACTACCTTCCCATACCTTTTAAGAATAGTTTTGAGTTGTATTCACTTTTCCACAAAAAAACACTTCAGGACGTCTTTAATAAGTCAATGTTATGTAGTGAGGTGCACTAAAGAAAACAAAAATGCTCTACACTTTTTTTTTTTTTTTTTGTCTGCACCACGGGGCATGCGGGATCTTAGTTCCCCGACCAGGGATCAAACCCTCGCCCCCTGCAGTGGAAGCACAGAGTCTTAACCGCCGGACCGCCAGGGATGTCCAAAAATGCTCTACACTCTTGAGTGAAACTGAATTCTCATGATCTGACTTGGTTTTGAAATGTTTATTTACTAACATGAAAAGAAAAACCAAATCCAGCCTAGAGTTGTAGTTGTTTCCTCATATCTACTGATACTAACCCGAATTCAACACGTGTACCGGAGTGGTGGCTGTGCTCGTCGTGTTCTACAGATACCAAGCCAAGTTAGCTTCTGGAAGGTTACTACAAACCCCGTATAGGATAAGCTCAATGCCCTCGGCGTCCAGCAAAGAATTAAGCATCTGACCAAGTACTCCCTGGGAAAACAGCTGCATCGATGAAAAACTGAAAAGATGAACCAGGCAAGTCCCTAAGGAGTATTTATTGACGAGGCCTCACCTTTCAGAGCACCAGCAAAAGCTCTCACCTGAGCCTTCTGTCTGGACACCACACACAGGCACATCAGGACAGTCAGCCATTTGTATACGCTGGTTCTGCATCTGCAAATTCAACCAACAGTAGATGGAAAGTATTCCCAAAAAATTCCAGAAAATTCCAAAAAGCCAAACTTGAATTTGCCGTGCTGTCAACTATTTACATAACATTTACATTGTATTAGGTATTACAAGTAACCTAGAGATGATTTAACGTATACGGGAGGGTGTGCGTAGGTTGTATTTGAATACTCCGCCGTTTTATATAAGGGATTTGAGCATCCTCAGATTCTGGCATCCATGAGGGGTCCTGGAAACAATCCCCCTCGGATACCGAGGGACCACGGTACCTTAGCATGCAGTTGGCGGGTCCATAGAGCTTAACTCTGTTCAAAATCATATTAAGGGTCTGCAAAAAAGATGCAGAAAGCACTATGTTTTGAAGTGCTTGATCTGTCAGCGTGAAAAATTTTGTGTCCAGATGTGTGAAGCAAAATAGAAGAGAGCCACATCCACGCGTAAACACACCGCGCACACGACAATAATGCTGCGTGGACTTCAGTGCTACGTTATGCTTTACCCAGGATTCAGCGGTTAGGTCAGGGCCAGGCTGGAGACCTCCCGAGGCCTCACTGAGTGAACTGTCAACCCCCCTCCACACACACACACGCACACACACACACACACACACATCCCACCACCACCATCACCATCACCATCGTCACCACCACCACCGCCACCACCACCACCATCACCATCACCACCACCACCGCCACCGCCACCACCACCACCATCACCATCGTCACCACCACCACCGCCACCGCCACCACCACCACCATCATCATCATCACCACCACCGCCACCGCCACCACCACCACCATCATCATCACCACCACCACCACCACCACCACCACCGCCACCGCCATCACCATCATCATCACCACCACCACCGCCACCGCCACCACCACCACCATCATCATCATCACCACCACCACCACCACCACCGCCACCACCACCACCATCATCATCACCACCACCACCGCCACCACCACCACCATCATCATCACCACCACCACCGCCACCGCCACCACCACCACCATCATCATCATCACCACCACCACCGCCACCACCACCACCATCATCATCACCACCACCACCGCCACCGCCACCACCACCACCATCATCATCATCACCACCACCACCACCACCGCCACCGCCACCACCATCACCATCACCATCGTCACCACCACCACCGCCACCACCACCACCATCATCATCACCACCACCACCGCCACCGCCACCACCACCACCATCATCATCACCACCACCACCGCCACCACCACCACCGCCACCACCACCACCATCATCATCATCACCACCACCACCACCGCCACCACCACCACCATCATCATCATCACCACCACCACCACCACCACCACCGCCACCGCCATCACCACCAATTTCCCCACAGGGAAGATAAGCCTCCCACTCTTCGAAATAAGAGAAGTCGTTTTGGAATACCAGAATATACCGACAGCTGCGTTAACTTTCTCACCTTCTGTGTGAGTGTGCAAGGGTTGCCGTCACGAAGAATCATAGACTAGGAAACAGCAGAAATGTATCGTCTCACAGTTCTGGAGGTGAGAAATATGAGATCAAGGTGTCAGCAGAATTAGTTCCTTCTGGGGGCCCTGAGAGAAGCGCCTTTCCCCTTGGTGTGTAAATGGCCATCTTCTGTGTCCTCACGTGGTCTTCCCTCTGTGTGTGTCTGTGTCCTAATCTTCCCTTCTTATAAGGACACCAGCCATATTGGATGAGGGCCCGCCCTAATGACCTCATTTAACTTGATTACCTCTGTACAGACCCTGTCTCCAAATAAGGCCACATATTGAGGTACTAGGGGGTTAGAATTTCAACACATGAATTTGGAGGGGACACAATTCAGCCCATAACTCCTTCCTACAGGGACTTTGGTGTCAGATAGCACAACCTTTAGACATTTTGTTCCTGGTTTTCTCCATAAAAGAATAAGCCAAACAGATTAAAGACTGAGTTTGGGGGAGCTAATTCATACCCGTGTTTCTTTGCCAACTCCTTTTTATTCAGTAGAGGAAAAAACCCATGAAACAAATTATTATATTAGACAGGAGCTAGAAAGCCATAATGCTAAGGCAGGTAGACCAGGATGCAAGAGGGTGACTCCAGGCCACGGCACACGGACTGCGTGCTGGCTGGTTGGAGAAGCCTTGGGGAACTTGCACGAAAGCAGGACCGTGACATAACTGTCACCAGATGGATCCTCCTGGTAATACTACCAACACAACGTGAAGTGCACGGTCAAGATATTTAGAAGAGTTTGCCTTCAGTCACCAGATGAAGCAAAGGTGATTCCACCTTGAATGTTAATGACCCGACCAAAGAGTCTTTGATTTTTCTTCTGAGTAGCAAGGAGGAAGGCTCTCGGGCCCTGGGTCCTTTAAGAATGGGATTTTCTGCATTAAATGAAAGTTCAGTAACAAACCCATCTAGCACCGTTCCGTCTGCTTTTCTTGAACCAAATGAAGGCTGTTACTTAGTTTTGACGCTTGCCTGGAAAATAAAGTGGTCGTACAATCTCCAGAGATCTGTAACTTCACACGTGCAGAAGAACTATAAATTATGTGCTTTTGTTCCCAACCCGGCAACTGCTTCCTTACACTTCTTTCCTGTACAAACATCTGAAGAAAATGCTTGGAAACTGTGGGGAATGGTGCTGTAGGGAGAGAGGCTTCCTTTTAAGGAGAGGGAAGGAGAGTTCCTTTGGAGGATGAGAAAAACATTCTCTGAACTGTGGGGCTTGGTGAGGTGAACTTAACTTTTAAGAGGCGGTTCTAGCATCTCATTTGAATTGATTAATAACAGTGAAAATCTCCCTGAGAAAGCACAAAATAGACCATCCCAAACTCAGCAAAAAAAAGCCCAGGACACCATCTGTTGCTATGTTGAACCATTGGACTGGGAAAGGAGGTGGCTGACAAATTAGAAGGCTCGCACATGAATACCTCCTCTGAGTCCTCTGCTTGGGACCCTCATTGGGACATATGGATTACCATGTTCTTAAAAATCTGTGAAAGCACGTGAGTGGCACATTTGCGGAACTTTAGTGAAGCAACGTAGATTAAGCAAAGGTGTCAGAGAAGTTTGAAGTGAGGAACATTTTAACGCTGCTTTGAAGGGATTTCCCTCCTAAAACACATAGAATTATCACTTGATGGTTGTTTATTTGCTAAACGAGATGACTACATTGAACCCAGTTGAAACCAACCTCTAAAACAATGGATGGTTTGCAGTTGCCCTGACCACGCCAGAATTCAACTCTGTCTTAGAGTGTTGAAGGGAAAAAAATTTCCCTGGGAATAAAATACTTTTTAAAACATCGCACATGGCAAGGTTCAGCGTTGTCTTTATCCGGGAAATCACGCTCTTGGCACATCGGCAGTCACTGTCTCTGCACCTCAATGTTCTCTTTAAACAGTGTCGTGCAAGAGCAGAGACTGGCTTTTGGTAATGAAGGAATGGCTTTCCCAGATCAGCCGGGTAAACAGCAGTTTGATTAGATCATCTGGCCTTTAATAAAGAAGAATGGGATTAGCAGGGCTGCTAGCAGACCAAACCGTGCTGGCTTTGCAGCGGGAACAGAAAACCCTCCTCCGGCCTCGACAGCAAATCTCCCTGGGTTGTCCCCGCGACTTCAAGTTGACCCACAACGGCAAAGCCCAAGGGAGCAGTTAACACACTCGCTGAGAGCTCGGTCCTGCCTAGGATGTTTACAGCGACGAGCGCGAAGCGGCCACACCGGCCTTCGGCGCCGCTCCCGGAGCTCCGGAGACGGCGGTCGTGCCCGAACCTGCCGGTAGATGGCGCACCGAGCCTCCGACACAGCCTCCTCGGCTTGGGCCGGCGAAACAAGCAAGGCTTTTGGTTCATCAAAAACATAAATTCTACTTGATGAACAATAATAATAAAGGAAATTGACTACTGGGCACCATAGAGATGAATTTTTAAAGCCCCGAAATCAAGTAATTTGAGATTATTTAATTTAATTTACTAAATTTGAATAACTGTGCAGGGTAATGACGCATGGCAGGGCATTTAGGTTTTATAGCTTCTAAATGCTCCTCTTTAGGGCGATTGCTCAGTTGCATGGTCGCCAGAGAACTCTGTCTCCCTCTCCAAGCCCTGTAAACAAATCGAGGAAAGAATAATTACACGTTGGGAAAAAGGCAGGGGGAAATGTATGGAGGGGAGAGAGAGCCCAGTAACAAAATCTCCCCCCTTTTCGGGCAATACACCACCTCAGAAGTACTCCAGGGCCAGTGTTGGAGACCTTCTTAATATAAGCACAGCAGTTGAGCCTAAGCTAAGGGCTTTCTAGGCGCTTCTTGAAGTAGGATCCTCATCTCTTAATAAAACAAATAAGATCTACAACAATATTTACATTCACGTCTAAATTTTTTTAAGTTGGTGAATATGCATCTCTAATAGCTTCTAAACCCACAAATGAGGACACCGTAAAACTCAGAGATTCTGTTCATCTTTTGATCCACGAACATTTTCTGCAAGCAGACGCAAACAAGTCCTTTGGTAAAAGTTCAGCCCCCCGCCTTCCCCTCCGTGTAGCTCCAATGCACACGTTCTGTGCGCACAAACACGCATGTGTGTCTGCGTGCACACACACGTATCGGTTCAAATATCTCCGAGTGTGAAAAATAAATAAGTAAAGGCAACTTCAAAAATCACAAAATATATACATATCTCCTGGTGTGTACACATGCATGGGGGGATACACACGCTGTCTGTGTACCCCTCTCCTCTATTGTTTTCAGCATAACTGATTTTGGCACCAGCGCTTTAGCACTTTGGAAGGGCCTTCATTAGCACTGGGACAGTGTCCAAAAAGGATCCAGAAAAATCAACACATGGCTGCTCTTGTTCTCACGATAAATGACAGCTTTGGTGGAAAACAACAACAGTCAAGAAGCAAAACAAAAATCAAAAAGCAACAAGAGTAGCGATGGCATGAATAGAGGAAGTCAGACATCACTAAACTCAGATTTTTTAAATTCAAATTTATTTATTTATTCCATTTTTACAACTCTCTTCCTTTGCCACTAACCCTCTGGGTACTTTCGCACCATTAAAAATACAAATAGTGCAAGTATATTCAAGACCCTAATGGAAAAAAAACCCAACAAGCATGGGGCTTACGTCTCTTTATAGACACAGACATGCTTATTATATTCTTTAAAATGTGAAACATGTAAGGGGCACATTTATGTAACTTTACTGTTATGGTGTGGCATGAACTGCCCATAAACTATATCAGCCCCCAGTTGAAGGCTGTCCCTTGAGCTTTGCATACCAATAATCCACAATTCGTTGGAACCGGGGTTCTGAAGAGATGAGCCTTTCTTGGAAACTAGAATCTCCCTAATTACCTGAAAGTCTTGTCTCAAAACCATTAATGGGAACTTTTGGGTAGCTCAGATGCCATGAGACTGTGAAAAGAATGCAGTAATTTCTAAACTAGTCAAAAACCCAGTAACATTCAATATGTGTGTGTGTGTGTCCTCACACCATACCTTAATAGGCTGATGATAAATCACACTTTGAAGGAAAGCAGTAACCAAACAAACTACAGAAGACTTTGATTCAAAGGGTTAATTCCTTTGCTCTTCAGCTGTCAAAACAATAGTGGAAAATTGAAGTGTGCATGGCCCTTTAAGGCTCTAGGCTCTGCTCCGGAGACCAGGCAGCAGGGGAGAAAACCCCGTTGGGTGTTAAGAAAAGAGAAGTTATTGTGCTATTCATTCCTCTTTGCTTTCTCTTTCCTTTGCCTTCTCTTTCCTCAGTTTCTCAGTTAGATTTTGTGAGTTGTTTGTCATGGGGGGGTCTTGAAATTGTTCAAGGAAAAGGGAAAAAGGAACAGGGAAGCAGTGAAACAATTAAAAAAGAAAAAAAAGAAGGGAGGAAGTACATGGGATTTGTAGGCATGTGTTTTCTCCCTTCTCTTCTTTTTTCTTTTTAAATTGTTTCACTGCTTTCCCCTTCCTTTTTCCCTTTTCCTTGAAAACTTTCGAGACCTTCCTTGCTTCAGGACAGGAAAAGGATGAGTGCAGGGTGGGCTAGAACCGCCTTTACGGGGAGCCCTGCAGGATGCTGGTGGCGAAGATCCAAAGGAGAAGGCTGGACGTGAGTAGGTAGCAAGAGAAGCCTCTGAAAGAAACAAATCTTAAGCTTTAAGACATCCTGGAAGAACAGCTCTGGAGTAATTCAGAATCAGGAACAGCCTGAGAGCGTAGATCACAGCAGAGAGGAAGCAGTGCATCCCCAAATTAACTCATTGCTGCCACAAATATTAATTAAGTGCCTCTCATGTGACAGGTGCCCATTAAGCACTAGGCACGTGAAAGTAAACTAGCTACTTCTTCTCAATGCCTTTCTGACGTGGAACACGGCCACCATCTTGTCTGAATTCACACTCAGACAGTGCACAAAATCCTCTAACTCAGGAGGCAGAGGTGAAAACCCTTGTGAGTCTGTGGACCAAGAGGAAATTGAATCCATCTCTCCTGATCACGGCATGCTGAACGAGCGCCCTCTCAGGAGCTCAGCGGTTATTCCAAACTATAGCTTAAGTATCTGTGGACAACATTTCATCCTTAGAAATGGCTCCATTTCACCCCGTTGCTGATGATCATCATGAATAAACTCATGCTGGACAGATTGTCTCACTCTCCAAGAAGGACCAGAAAGCCGACTGACAGGTCTCCAACAGGAGAGATTCCAAGTAGAATGGAGGCTACTTCTCAACAGCCTGTTTAATAACTCCACAATATGAGGACAGAAACAACCTGGAGTCTGGCAGGCAGACCAGTGTCAACACTCTCTATATTTACTTATTTATTGGCAGTTTGGAAGGCAGCCACAACTTATGGTCCTTCATTCCCAAATCTGGGGAGTGATGCTTCCTGCCAACAACATTTCCACACCACCTGACCGGTCTCTCTCTGCACAAGCCAGGAGGGGAATGGGTCCAGGACAGTCGTCGTTAGCCGCCATGTTTGAAACATATTTAATGCTGCCCATACTCCCAAAGATGCCCACTGGAGGAGAGAGTGGGCTGCAAGCTCCCCGACGTGGCTTAGCTCTCGCGGAAGGAAGGTTTGGAAGGGCAGAACCTGACCGTCCACACCCAGCCAGCCACACAGCCGCAGTGTAGTCAAGCCCACACTGGCATTCTGTTTAGAAGGTGCAACTGGAGGGTTATGCGAAGACCACGGAGACGGTTCCAGAGAGTTTCATGTCCATGTGGGTGAGGATGTGTTTGGGAAAAGTATCCTTCTGAGAAACAGCCAAGGACATCAAGATTTGTTTGAATGGAGCAAAGAGGGAAAGGTAGAATGGAGTTGTGGGACCTGTAACCGGCTTCAGAATGATACTGGGAGAGTGAGCCTGTCCTTGAGAGTAAGCAGTGGTTCTCAACCTCTGGCACAGCTAGAACAAGAGAAATTGGGGCATTTGAGAGCTGGACAGGTCCTTAGCAATTATCTAGTCTGAACTCTTCACTTGACAGACGATGAAGTTTATTTTTTAGGGAAAGATTCTGGACTAGAAGTAGGTCCCCTAGGTCTAAATGAAGGGCTGGATTCTCACAATTGGCTCTCACCAGCACCCAAAGGATCGGTTTAGACGTTATTAGAAGCACAGACACGTCACCAAAGGCACTCCAGCCACAGGTTAAATTCTAGATCAAGGTAAGCAAGGGTGTTCAGTCAGGAACACAGCACACCCCTTGCCAGACGTTGAGAGACCTCCTGAAATCCTTATGATGGGACCAGACCACTCTTCGTGGACCGCGTATTACACTGCTTCAGAAAGCAAAGGGACTGTGGGAAGGGGGTACAGGCCAAGTTCGACCTGTCCAAGCACAGGACAATGTGGTTTTATGAAGTGCTGGAGTCAGCCCAGTTATAAAATCCAGAGAGCCTTCTAGACAAGCAGCTCAATGGCCACTCTCCAGTCGCTCCCCTGAGCTGATAGGCAATTTCATGGGAAGCAGGTTGTGGACACACCGTGTAAGTTACTAAAGCTCGGTGGACCTCCCCCACGGCTGCAGCGTGAAATTTCCCGTTTGCTCCACAACCTCCAAATTCAAAGCAAAATTGCCACCAGCTGTGCTTTCAACTTTCTCTGTTGCAAGTGAAGAGCAAAGCATCTTTGAGGATAATGTAAGTGGAGAGAAAAATTTAGGGAACCCCTTCTGCACCAAGAGTTCATCAAGCCTGACTCAAGTCAAAGCCAACCCCAGCACTTGAAGAGAAGTCATCTGCTCTCAAAGATGGCATCCTGCCTAGCCCAATAGGTGAAGTAATGAGCCTGGACTGGAAGTCGAAGAAGACCAGAGGTCTTATCTTTCTGATAAGAAAATGCACACTCAAGATTTAAGTGGGTCCACAGGAGAAATATGACCAGAACCGTTTCAGCAGTTTAAACATTCATCATTGTTGCAGAAATGAGTTGCATGTTATATTTTCAGTACCCAAAACACCTTGCTCTCCTTTTCACCCTGTATCTTCGCACACACCATTCCCTCTGCCATTCCCCAACCCGTGTTCCATCTCCACTTGGCCAACTCCTGCTCATCCTTCAAAGCCCAACACAAATATCTTCTCAAGTGAAATCTATTACTTCCTCAATGGAATTAGGGACTCCCTCCTCTGTGATTCCAGGTATAAAATATTACATTTTATACATCTGATCACAGTATTAACATTGATCACATTAAACTGCAAGAAACAGTGAGGAGAGAAAATAACAAGAGCTTTGGTGTCAGAGATAAGAGACTGTATCTCCCAACTCCTCCATTTACAAACTGTGTCCTTGAGCGAATTATCTAATCTTCCTCATCCTTCCTGCAATTCCATCTACAAAATGGGGCCAATAACGCCTGCTATAGAGTATTCTTGTGAAGATCACATGAGATTGGCAAATAAAGCCCCTAGTGCTAGGTCTGACTCATAGCCAGTGCTCGACAAATTAGTCCCCGCCCCTTTCTCCTCCCTCCAAAGGCAAAAGCACGCTTTTCATCATTGTGTCCTCAATATTGAATTGAACACACCAAAGATTTAATACATGCAATCATTCAATGAATATGATAACTAAGGGCAAACAGGGGCCAGTTTTTAATCATAGAATGCCAGGCCTAGAGAGGGCCCTAAACCCATGGCATTTGACCAGATGATTATCATGGAGGAAGTTCAGAGACGGAAAGCCGCAGGACCCTTCTCTTGTGCTTGCAGACCAGGACTCTCCCACTTTCTCCCCACCAGCACATACTTACTGCTTTTCGGGGTTGCAGACCAGAGCCTGAGCGGGCCTTTCTGGGGATGCATTTTAGCCTGCCTTTCTGCCCATGGACTTGGAGACCAGTGGCTGCTTTAGTAGGAATCCTGTCCAGCTCTTAGTGGTTAAGTTCAATTTCTCATCATCCACACAAATAAGGCTTCATTCAAATTGGAGATGATAGATGGTTAACAGGCATGAGAAAACGTGTTGTGCTACACTCAGAAAGGATGCAAACGACAAAAACACATTGCCTTCTGGAGAGGCAGGGAAATGGCGGCAACAGAACGCACCCGGCTTCTTGCACCTTCGTGTCTGGCTAGACGGTTTTATGGCATTTAGCAGCACCGTGCGAAGGCACCCACGGCATCCCATAAGTCTCACAAAACAGCGTTTTCATGTGCTAATGGCAACGGAATCAGAAACACATGGACTTAATTTCCTCCAAGATACCCAGGGGTATAAAAATCAATGCAGGAAAGCCATTTGGCTAACTATATTGGGGGCTTTTCTGAGCCCAGAAATGGTGAGAAATTGTTGGAGATGGCTGCTGAGCCCAGAAATCCCACCAGGTTCAGCCCTCCCCGAGCACAGCCCTGGCCTAATGTGACGTGAAGCCCCGGCTGTGCTTTTGGAGAGAGGCAGGTGCTTGCTGTGTGGTACCTTCACGGCCGCCATCTCCACAGAGTTCCTGCTTTCTGCTGTTCATTCATTCGCTCAGCTGCTCCCACCACAGAGCCGTCAGGGAGATCTCACTTTGGCAGCAGATCGGGATCCCTGCCTGAAAGTTGATAGAGGTTGAGCTATTTGCAGAAATAATGCTTTCCAGACGTACTAAACAGTATCCCTCTTTCCAGATGGAGTGGCATTAGCGTTGCTTCCAGCCATTTCCTCACCTTCTGGTGTACTTGTCAGCTCTCGCATATGCATCACAAGCCTTCCATATTCTGGGGAATCTCGGAAAACTGCTCAAACCCTCAGCTTCTCACCACTTGCCTGCACAAATGCGCGCACACGCGCGCGCGCACACACACACACACACACACACACACACACAGTCTCCACTGTTCTGTATGCACATACAGTTTTCTTCCTCCACGTCTTGGGAGTCAACTTAGATTTTCCAAGAGTGCTAATCACTAAATGTGATCGTTTAGCAGCTCGGGGAATTAACAGGCTTGAATACCTGGGACACCAAAGAATTCCCTTGGTGTGGTGGTGAGTTCCACCATCCGCAGTCACCGATGACTTTGCTATTCACATTGCCCTTTGGTGGCTTCTGGTTTTCAATGTCAGAAAGAGCCCTTGGTGAAGAGGCTACTCCCTGGCCCCAAATCAACCTCCTGAGAGATGAATGAAGCCACTTTGCATTCGTGGCCCATACATAAGACACTTTGGGTTGCAGGACCCCATAGTATTACATCCATGTGCTATTTCCTCATTGAGAAATTGCCCGGCTCGCCATAGTGTGTGAACTCTGGATGGCTGAAACATGCCCAGGCTAGAAATCAGGTCCTTCTCCCAGGTCCTGTGTTAAGGTCCTTCCCAGTTCTCAGGACTCCTGAAGTTACTTACATGCACTTAAGTCTGCAGACTAAAGTGGTCGATGGAGCACTGGGCCGTATGGTGAAAGTCCAGTATGGCAGCCGTGCTCATTTGTCTACCAGTAAGTGTCCCTGTTGGTTTGCCATCCTGCCTCCCTTTCTAATTCCCTCCTGAAGCTGAGCTTCCCTTGTCAGGGGGAGGGGGAGGGGAGGGGAGGGGGAGGGGAGGGGGAAGGGGGAGGGGAGGGGGAAGGGGGAGGGGAGGGGGAAGGGGGAGGGGAGGGGGAAGGGGGAGGGGAGGGGGAAGGGGGAGGGGAGGGGAGGGGAGGGGAGGGGAGGGGAGGGGGGGAGGGAGGCGGGAGGGGAGGGGGAGGGGAGGGGAGGGGGAGGGGGAGGGGGAGGGGAGGGGAGGGGGTGGGGGAGGGGGAGGGGGAGGGGAGGGGGAGGGGAGGGGAGGGGGAGGGGGAGGGGATATTACACACACACACACACACACACACACACACACACACACACACACACAGAACCCCTCGCCCTCCTCACTCTCATTTCTCAGTTTGGCTGGGTTTTGTCCCTGAGTGGGATATGCTCTCCCCGAAATCTAAGATCTGTCCTGTTTCTGCCTCACATCCTGGGGTGGATGCAGGAGTGGGGCTGGCTTCTCAGAAGAGCCTGACATTGGAGACACTCAGCACTACCAGTCTGTGAAAGTCAGGCTGGGCAGCCGAGGCCGATTACTAAACACAATGAAGACAAGATAAAACAGAGAAAGCCGTTTAAAAAATACAGACCAGTGGATATAATGGATACCTTCCTCTTCAACTCGGCTCTTCAACTGTTACTCAGAACAGTAGCTCCTGTGTGACCTTGGGCAAGTTTCTTAAGCCTTCTGTGCCTCAGAGGCCCCACCTGTAAAGTCAGGCTAACACCAGTAAATACCTCATAGGTTTGTTACGTGGATCGAATGAGATAAGGCATGTAACATGCTGAGAACAAGCGTGAATACACTAAGCAGTCTCTAAGTGTAGGCTGGTAAACAAACCGTGAATTTTCTTTTTACCTCCAGGAAAGCTTACTTCCTATTACTTTCCATGCTTCTAGGGACTAAAAAGTCCTTGGCTCTTGACCCAGCAATTGTTACCAGAAGATGTGATATTTGTAACACTTCTGGCTCATTATGGTCACTGAGATGCTCTCATCCTTTTGCTGTGTGAGGTGAGTCACTGATGGTCACATCTTGCTCCACGCGGGACCCTCACTGATGAGGTACTTTTTCTTCCGGGGGGCACTGCCCTCATCCTCTCAGGGAAGATCTCGCACATCCGAACATAATTTCTTGTTTTATTTTCAGTATTCTACTACTTGTGTTTTTATTTTATTTTATTTTTGACGTATAGTTGATTTACAATGTTGTGCTGGTTTCTGGTGTACGGCAAAGAATATATATCTATTCTTTTTCAGATTCTTTTCCATTATAGGTTATCACAAGATATTGAATACTATCCCCTGGGCTATACAGTAGGTCCTTGTTGTTTATCTGTTTTATATATAGTAGCGTGTATCTCTTAATCCCAAATTCCCGATTTATTCCTCCCCGCCCTTTCCCCTTTGGTAACCGTAAGTTTGTTTTCTGTCTGTGAGTCTGTTTCTGTTTTGTAAATAAGTTCATTTGTATCATATTTTAGATTCCACACGTGATATCATATGGTATTTGTCTTTCTCTTTCTGACTTACTTCATTTAGTATGATCATCTCTAGGTCCATCCGTGTCGCTGCAAATAGTATTATTTCACTTTTTATGGCTGAGTAATATTCCACTGTATATATGTGCCACATCTTCTTTATCCATTCATCTGTTGACGGACATTTAGGTTGCTTCCATGTCTTGGCTCTTGTAAATAGTCAAGCCTAATTTCTTGATCCCTACATCTTTTGATCTTGCTAGAGTGACAGAGATAAGCTCATTTTGCAATTGTTGTACCCAACTGTGCTATGTCCTTCCAATCAGGAAAGGAGAGAGCTTAGCAATCAAATAATTGCTTCATTTGATCACCTGTGTATCTTCCACCTTGATCAAGTCTTCATAGGCTTTGAACCTTTCTACCCAAAGCTGGGCAGATTTGCCATGTTTCTTAAAATCCCCAAACTTTTTTCCTTGATGGTTCAAAACAAATAAAAGCAACAGCAAAAAGCTTCTTTTAAAAAATAAGTTATAGCAATCTTTTTAACATTTCAAAATGCATCTTATTGCTTCATCGATGGATACAAATCAACTGTTCCATATCCAACTGTTCCATATCCATTTTCTTGATGTGCACACTCTTTACTTTCTGGAAGTCCCAAAGAGCAAAATATCACCCTTCCCAATTCTTTCTGCTACTGCTGTTGATAACGGAAAATGAAATATATTAGTTACCACCCATCAACCCAGGCTTCTAATTACACTGTGAGACCTGCTCATTAAAGCAGGTATGGGGTGCAGAGCAAGAAAGGAGGTGTTTCCAGTTAGCCTGTGATGGGAGTAACAAGTGTGCTCAGCCTGACACACCAGCTCCACGAGGGGAATACCTTAAACAATCCCATCAACACCGATTTACTTCAACCAGGTGATATTTTAATGAGCCAACCCCAATGCTCCCTGGATGACATGATGCCTCATGTCACACCATGAGAGGGGCACACCACCTTTAACAGAAAAAGATCACTAAAAACGCCAGAGCGTTGACACTTGCAGATGAGTTGAATTCCCTTTGTCCTGTGGACATGCAGGATGCTCGGAGAGCCCCAAGTGCGAGGAGCTGATTTCTGCTGTCATCAGACCTGACCCGCACTCCCCTAGGAGCCCGCGGCCTGTCTGCTGCAATGACAGGAGAGAGAGCCAGGCTGCGACTTGGGGTCCTCAGCTGTGCAGCACCGCAGGCCACATCCAGCCCTGACGAGGGCAGCTGGATCGCATGAATTTTTAAAGTAAAACAACGGATTTGGGGGGGGAGGGGCAGGGGGCATCTTACTCCCCACCCCACCCCCTTGTGAAATCCCCACAGAAGAAAAGCAGGGACCCAGCATGTTGATTTTGGCAGAGGTACACACAGTCCCTCTGTTCGGAAGATGAGCTGACACGTGCAGATTTGCAGAGAAGCCATTCCAAAAGGTTAATTAAATATTACCATTGTTTTCTGAGCTATTAATGCATATTCTTTTATTTCTTCATGTGAAAGCCTTCTCCCTACACAAAATCAGAGTTTGGATTTGCTTCCCAAACCCTTCCCCTTTTTGAAGCCTGGAAAGAGGATGACCGAGGGACCCAGAGAGAGAGAGGGAGAGAGAGAGAGATGCAGAATGCAGTTTGGAGCTGAGCAAGGAGGGGCTGTTGTCTGAAATGAAGTCCCTGAAACACACTCCCAGCTGCCGCTGCGGATTGGAATCGTGTGGTTCAAGGAAGGTTCTAGAAAGGGGCCAGGAAGGAACCTCTGCTCTTTTCACCTGTATTTATTGGCTGATGTAACTGGCCACTGGAGCTGAGGCATGTTGCCAGCCTACGGCCTTCGGTGATTCCAGGGAGGCTCAGGCTGGGACGAGTGAGGCCTGAGGCAGGAACACGGCCCACCCTGCACTGCCTGTCTGTCCCCTACCTCCTCCAAGCCATGCTGCTTTCTCCCTGCCCAGGGTGGGGGCGTCCTGAGGTCGGCAGGACAAGACCCTCGATGCAAATGGGAGAGGGATTCCAAGACAGACAGCGAGGGAAGATAAGACGGAGGTCAGGGAGAGGCCGAGGTTCCTCCCCGGCAGGAAGTGCCACCCTCTGGGACCGCAGTTGCCAAGAACCCTGAGCTGCAAGGAGCGCAGCTGTCTGCAGGCAACCTCTCCAGACGACCCGTCTTCCAGAGCAAGCGGGACATGTTTGGTTTGCTAAGTCAAGATGCCTCCCTGGATGTGGGGATGCGGCAGTGAACCTACGGCATAATGAATGAAAAACAAAGGACAGCGTTAAGACAGGTGGTGACTTGCCGGATTGGGGGGTGTGCTGGCGTGGATGGGAAGAGGCGGGACAGGCGGTGCCAAGTCGGTCCACGCAGTCCTGCCCAGGACACCGACCCCGAAGCTCTGCCCTCCCCACTTACCCCTGGTACCTGCCCTGCATCTGTGGAGGGCTGGCACCTCACGGTGCTTCCACATGCAGACTTTGCCCCCCGAAGACCTGGGGTCAAAGCCCACTGCCGGCACTCTGGCCAGGCTTCCTTAATGTTTCTCATTTCCTAATGGCTTCGCTTTTAAACACAGATGGCTATGCTGTGGGGTTGTTAAAATGAAAAAATGAAAAGAAAAAGTATGCGAAGTGCCCGATATATAGTAAGTGCTCTTGCAAAGGAAGGGAAGTGAGGGAGAGTCAGCAGGAGCTAGCCGCGGGGAGTGGAGGAGAGCATGGGGGAGGGGGCCTGGATACCTCGCCCTGTGGGAGCATCTGTTAACAGACCACCCTGGAGCATCCTGGGTCCAGCTTCCCTGGATGAGCTCATGCCTGCCTCTGATGGTCCTGACAGGGTTCTCATGCTGGTGGGGTCACCTTGACACACTAGCTACCCACACCTAGGGCTGAGCCCCTGCATGCGCGTGAGGCTTGGTGGTGACCTGTCTGGGATGGAAAGTGCCAAAGTTAAGTGTGTGTTCACACAGGCCACAGCTGGAGAAGTAGAAAGGCCAAGCACACATGCGTCCTTGTGAGCAGGTTGTAAGTGCTGAGATGTGGCCTCCGGGGAGAAGTGCTGGGTCTCCTGTAAGGTTGGTGTCCCGGGGACAGGGATGGCAGGAAAATGATGTCCCAGATTCAGGGACCTTGGGCTGAATTCATTACAACCAGGTGTGCACTGGCACCATAAGGAAATGTCAGGGGGCGTTAAAGAAGCCCCCCCTACACACACACAGACCCTGCTCTTCATGTGGCTTACATCACGTCATGGGGACCAGAGACCGAGAGGGTTAATAGTGACAGCGAATGACAGAGCACGGTGCTAGTGAGTAGGGGTGCGGTCAGGCAGTCAGAGTCACGGTGGGGAGCTGGCAGAAAGGCCAGCCGCACAGAGAGACAGCCAGTCGAGGTAGGGTGGGTGTGGCAGACACCCACTGGGTTGTCCAGGGAACACCACACCCCACCCCCGGCAAGTGGGCAGCAGCGAGGACATGCCCACTGGACACTGGTAACCGACGTGAGGGTGGACAGAGCCCCAGCTCCCTGGCTCTGAGCTGACTGTTCCAGACGCAGACTCCTGACTAGAGTTGCCAAACTCGGCAAATAAAGATACAGGATGTCCTGTTAAACTTGAATCTTAGATAATCAATTAGTAACTCTGTAGTATAAGTATAGCCCATGCAACTTTGGGGAGATACTTATAACTAAAAAATAATGAGCTGTTTCTCTGAAATTCTCATCTGCTTGGACATCCTCTACTTTACCTGGCATCCCTCCTCCTGACCCAAACTGGGCCCTCAAGAGAGTGCTTTCTGCAGGATGCAATGAAAAGAGAACAGAGTCTCCCTCTTTCCAGGGGCTAAAAGTTCAAGGTGTTGTCTGACACATGAAGAAGGCCAACCAACCAAGGGAGAGAATGAGACGAGGACAGAAGTCAGAACTCCGCAAGAGGCAGAGACAACGCCTCTTCCCTGCCTGCCCCGCAGGGGGTTATTCTGCTTTCTACTTGCCGATCCCTACTCCCTGCCCACCCTGCCCTAGCCCCCAGTTCCTGTGGACAGAGGAGAAGGCAGAGGCATTGTAATTCATCAGCTCAATGGTAATAAATACAAGCAAATGTACCTTTCGCACAAGAAGGCCAGAGTTACTATGTTATATGGTACATGGTCAAAGCCACATTACAAGAAGAAATACCATTTCTTTTTTTTTTTTTTTTTTTTTTTTTTTCTGCGGTACGCGGGCCTCTCACTGTTGTGGCCTCTCCTGTTACGGAGCACAGGCTCCGGATGCGCAGGCTCAGCGGCCATGGCTCACGGGCCCAGCCGCTCTGCGGCATGTGGGATCTTCCTGGACCGGGGCACGAACCCACGTCCCCTGCATTGGCAGGCCGACTCTCAACCACTGCGCCACCAGGGAAGCCCCCATTTCTTATATAGGCCAGACTGGGTGTTCTTCAAAAGGAAATTAATCGTCAGGATGGTGAATTGTGTTTGATTTGCAAATTTAAGGAGAATACAGCCAGTGTGGAAACATACACCTTCTCCCCAGTCAGTCCACAGAGCCAGAAGTCCCCCTGCAAACAAAGCTCACGGACACCTAAGTACCTAAAATTTGAATGACAAATTATTTACCACAAATAATAGGCCCTGGGTTCATATCCTACAAACCAGTAAGAAAAACACTGTCAGCACCTCCCCCCAAAAAATGGGCAAGGGGATATTTGCAAAAGAAATATAAATTTCTAATAAACATATGAAAAATATGTTTAATCTCATTAATAAGCAAACAAATATAGACACAAACATTGAAATGGCCTTTTTAGACTGTTAAATTGGCAAATTAAGAAAAGCAGTTCCAGGGGCTTCCCTGGTGGCGCCACGGTTAAGAATCCGCCTGCCAATGCAGGGGACGCGGGTTCATTCCCTGGTCCGGGAAGATCCCACGTGCTGCGGAGCAACTAGGCCCGTGTGCCACAACTACTGAGCCTGTGCTCTAGAGCCTACGAGCCACAGCTACTGAGCCCACGCACCGCAACTGCTGAAGCCCACGCGCCTGGAGCCTGTGCTCCGCAGCAGGAGAGGCTGCTGCAGTGAGAGGCCCGTGCACTGCAACGAAGAGTAGCCCCCGCTCACCGCAACTGGAGAAAGCCCACATGCAGCAACAAAGATCCAACTCAGCCAAAAATAAATAAATAAAATTTATTTAAAAAAAAAAAGAAAGAAAAGCAGTTCTGGACTCACAGACTTAGAGAACAAATTTACAGTTACCGGGGGGGAAGGATGGGGGGAGGGCCAGACTGGGAGTTTGGGATTGACATGTACTCACTGCTATATTTAAAATAGATAACCAACAAGGACCTACTATAGGGCACAGGGAACTCTGCTCAATACTCAATAACCTAAATGAGAAAAGAATTTGAAAAAGAATAGATACATGTACATGTATAATGGAATCACTTTGCTGTACACCTGAAACTAACACAACATTGTTAATCAACTCTATTTCAATATAAAATAAAAATTTCAAAAGAAAGGTAGTTCTACTGAATGCAGCCCAGGGTACAATGGTGTGAGCATTCTTTTGCACGAATCTTGTGTCCCTGATATACAAAGAACTTCTGCAAAATAATAAATGACAAAGAACCCAGGAGAAAAATGGGCAAAGGGATTGAACAGGCAATTCACAGAAGAGTTACAAGTGGTCAAGATAGACGAGAGAGATTTCAGTCTAGATGGTGATTTTGATTTAGGATAGAACCCGTCCTCACGATCAGAGAAGGTCAGGATAAAACACGACACCAGCTCTTGGCCTATGATGTCATAAGTACTGATAACTTCTACTCCTGGGCGGGACATTGGGAAATAGCCAGTCTCACACACTACTGGTAGGCGTCAACATTCCTACAGCATTTTTAAGGGATAATTCCACAGTATCTATTTAAAGCGCCCTAAAATCTCCGACGGCTCTATGTTCCTTCCTTGAAGATACTGCTTATTCTCCTCCTTGTAAAAGGAAATTCCCAATGCTTAGTGTCTCAGGAAATAATAATTATTCCGTGGGCGCCCCCCACCCCAAACACATTTTTTTAAATTTTCAAACAATGGAGTTATTTTCCCTGGGTTCTGATCCATTTTCTCTCTATTCCGGGCATTCTTTGATGAATCATGTCTCATTCTTTAACATGCCATTAAGAATGAGGTGACCTATGTGGGCACAGTGTTATTCTTAAAAAACAAAGCATAAATGCCCAAGCAATGTAACAAAGTGATTACGTTTTCAGCAAAGATGGGGAAACAGTGATTGTGTCGAGTGGGTGAGGATCTCCTACGCGCTGAGAAGCTAAGCGGCTCTGCTAAGTCCTCCTTTTCCTTCTTTGGAATTTTTCCCACGGCCCCTTCAGCTAAGCATCTTCCCTCCTTCAAGATTTCCTTCGTTCGGGGCAGGAGTCCCTGAGCCTGGAATCCTGCCCTGTCCCATCTCGTCAAGCTGTCTCCTGAAATCATTCTACCAGCTCCTGAGACCTCCCTTCCTCCACAGACCGCCCCCAGCTGAGAGCAGAGTGACTCTCCTCCAGCTGCCCACCTGTTTGGAGCCACGGCGGCTCCCTCTCTCCCCCTCCCGTTGTCTGGACTGAACAGCAGCGGGCTCTACAGCGTCCCGTCCACTAAATGGCTGCAGCATCCTCCACGTCCTTTTCTACGCCCGTCTGCATCCAGAGAAGCCGGAGCCCGAGTCTGTCAACGTGCTTTGCTTAGGTCAGCAACTCGGGACGCTGTGGAGTGACATTTGTATTCTCTGAGATCACCTTGCAGGGCATCACCAAGGACCAGAGTCCTGTGGCTCGGTACACTAGGCTCACATTTAGGGTCAAGTTGAGAGTTCTTGAACCTCTCTGTGCCTGTCTCAGTGTCCCTGGGATACAGTAATGCTGACTTAAACTGGCAAGATCTGAAAATCAAACGAATGATAGTGACTTCAGTGAAACGGAGGTCTGGCTTTCCTTTAAATGGTTAAAACACCACTAACAAGTGGATCTAAATATTCGGATCTACCCTCCTGCAATTATATTTTCCTCTTCTGTGATTCAGCGTCGCTGTAATTGAACTGAATTTCACAAGACTAGAAATCTGGTATCTAGGACTATAAAACACCTTCAGTTGGTAAAATATTTAGGAAGTTTTCTTTTAAGTCCTTTTTCAGATTTTGTCTCTATCCACCGTTAAAATGAATTTCACACCCATTTCCCCCCTTTTACCTTCGGGAAAGATGCTTGCTTTTACAGCCTCCTCTTAATGTCAAAACAAAAGATCTCTTATACTTCTTAGAATCCTGAGATCCTTTTCTGGTAAAGAGGAAAACAAATGTGCTCTAATTAAGGCAATCGGGGAAGTATTGGGTCACTGCAGACCACAACTAACCCTCTCTAACTTCCATGAACTGGCAGCTCAAATATTAATAGACAACATGAAACAAGAAAATGCCAGGAATCACACAATTTTTCCCTCATTTACCCTTAATTTTTTCCTAAAGTGTTGTGTGCATTTTTGTAAGCCACAATTTGAATGATGTACAGTTTAGGGTGAGATACAAAGGGATACGTTTACAAGATCATATAAAATTATATTCTGGAGTCAACAGTGCTACTGTAGAGCAGAGGATTTTTCTTCCTTTCCCGTCCTCTGTCAGGAAACAAGAGAAACAGAACAAGATCAGGGTCTAAATCTCTGGTTCGTGTGAGTAATGTTTTATGTCACGTAGGCACTGACAAAAAGACCCCAAGGAGGACAAACAATAATAGATAATAAATTATAGATGCTAGAAAATTGAAGGACATTATGCTTCAGCATTTCTGCCTTCTAATCCACCAGGAGGGATGAGCTGTCCTTCTTCATCTGCCTGCTTACAGACCGTTTGTTCATTCACACCCACTGTGTCCTGGGTCACCTGCACAGGACCTCAGCAGACAGACTGTAAAAGCAGGTGAGCGGCCGCTGACTGCTGAACCCCTGCCTCCCTCCCCCTCTGGCCATCTGATTTGGTCCAAGGGCATCCTTGAGAGCGGAGAGAGATGAGGAATGACGCTCCTCTCGGTGGCAAGGAGGGGCCGTGAAGACTCACGCGTCCCCACCTCTGCACAACCTTTGTCGGCATCGAGGTCTCCATCCGCGCCTCCCTCCCGCACCAAGCATACAATCCCTTCCCCAGATCCGGAAGATCAGCAGTCATTGATTTGGCTTCTGGCCCGTCCCCTTCTGGGGCAAAAGCAACAGTACATTTCACTAGCTCTTTCTGATGTCTCCCTGCCCTCCTTCAAAGAGAACCCTCGTGTCCGATTAAAATCGGTCATGCGCCGGTCCTGGAGTGAAGAGGTGCTATTTATTTCCGTCAAATTCTGCTTGGAAGGTTTGAGGCTTCCTCCTACCAGACATTTTACTGGTAAACAGAAAAGTTACCCATACTGTCATGCTCGCCCTGACCTGCAAGCTAGTGAACAATAAATCTTAATTACAGTTAAATGCCAAATCTGCAAAGAATGAGGCAGCGCCAGTCAGCTGTGAATCGGCCTGCGCGCCTCGGCCGGGGTGCAGCTGCAGGAATACATAAATTAGTTCGTGATTTGTTTGTGCCAGAACCATCAGTTGAGGCTGGTTCTTAAAAGCATTTCCAGTATCAGTGGACACTCAGGCATTCATCCTATCGCCATGTCAAATACAGGTGGCATCTGGGAAGTTTTATCTTAAAGGACCTTCAGCATTATGCTTGGGTTAATAAGAAAGCGCTGTTTCTAAATATCTCGGCAGTTTTCCAAAATAGCGCTCAGTCTCCTGACATCTGCTCCATCCATACTTGTTACCTTTGGATTTGTTCGGGGAGCCGCTGAATAACCTTTTTGTTAGCAATCTCTTTTTTGCACCGTGCAGGGCTACTGGAGTGCAGGCAGGCATCCATGCAGGGGCCTTTTTTTCCTTTTTTTTTTTTTTTTTTTTCCTGCTGCTGCAAAGCTCATGAGCTCCTTGCTATTCAAGCGTTTGCTTGTCATCATGTTAAATAAAGCCACCCTGTTGTCCCCTTGCCTGGGTCCTCTTGACATATTGGCACCTATATGCAAGAATTAGAAAGATGATTGCCCACATAACTCTGTTCAAGGGCTTCAGGCTGTTCTATCAATTTAGAGACTGACAGGAGGTCGGAGATGCAACGGGAGAAAGACTGGAGTTTGGGCTGCTCCGTGCTTGGTCCCATGAATCAAATTGCAATCTACTCATATTATTCTAGACGCAGATCCTGTTCTCATTGGGAGTCAATCATCCGCTAGACGCCCCCACCGGCAGGTTCCCAATAATAAGGTAGGCTGGTTCCCCCGAGCCTCTGCAATCAGCAGAGGGGTGCGATGCTATTTCACTAAAGAGGAGGTGGATACGTAAGTGGGTAAAAGGGACGCAGAAAAACCCTTTCCCGACAGAGGTGGCGGGAAGAGAGTTGCAGAGTAGGCAGCTTTCTGTTGCATTTTTAAGAAAAGTGTAAGAGGGTGCATTATTCCGTACTTAGATGGAGGCGTCAATTTCACTTGGGACTCCCCGCGCGGAGAGGCCCCCCTTCCTGCCCGAGGCCGCCTGCTCCCCCAGCATCCCAGCGGCCCCGCCGCCTCTCCGGGCTCTTCCCGGCTCTCGCAGGGCCCCATCCTGTCACCAGCGGTCCTGCTTCCTGTTTGTGTTGCCGCTTTGTTGCTTCCTGGCGGCCATCCGGAGCCGCCCTTCTGCTGCGCCTCCGCCCCGGGACTGGCTCTCTTCCCAGCTCTCTCTTGTGCTAGCAAATCTGTCTCCCTCCGTCTCGGTCTAAACCCCACGTTTTTAAAGGACTCGTCCTGGTGCTGGAGTCCTTGCCGCCACGCCCCGCGGGGTGAGGGCCGGCCTCTCCCACGTGCTCTGATTCTCTGCAGACCTTTATCCGAAGAGCTGGTTCAAAGCATTTTTGCATTTGCTACCTCACCTGCCCTTTTGCATTCTTTTGAGGAGGGGCCAAGGGTTGTTTCCCGTTTGTATTGATTGAGAAAGAGGCCCAGAGAGACTGAGGGTTGACTTGGTCCTGAGGAAGAGTGGGGTGATTAGCAATCTGCTCACCCGGGCTGCAGGCTGCTAGCCTGACAGCATGCACCCTGGTCCAGTTTGTACTGCAGGCCAAGCCTTTCCAGGCCTCCTGGCATTTTAATCTCCTGTAGGCGTCATTAGCTTTATTTTAAGCCTTGGAAACAAGGTTCACAGAAGTTATCGTCTTGCCCTGGGTCACACAGCTGGCAGCACACTGCCTGACTCAAATCTCCCTCTTGCAGGTCCCGCTGCGCTTCCCCCAACGACACCCGCGTCTCCTCCAGGGCTCTGCCCAAATGCCGCCCCACAGATGAATCTTCTTTACATTGTTCAGTCCCAAATAGAACTCTCTGTCCCTTCACCCATCTTTATTTATCTTTGGAGCATTTATCACTACCCAGTAAGTATTATATACCAATACCCAATAATTATTATATATATAAAATAAGTATTTTATTTTTTTATTATTAAAAAAAATTTTTTTTTTCTTGTCTAGCTGTTGCCAGCACGTGTTAGGAAGTTTGACTATTTTGATCACTGCTGTATCCTCCCGGTCACTGGCAGGCATTTAATAAATATCTGTGGAAGGAAGGAAAGAAGGAAGAGAGGGAGGGAGGGAGGGAGGAGGGGGGAGGGAGGAAGGGGGTGCAGGGCTTTCAAGCTCGAAGCTAAATCAGTCATAATGTTTGGCCAGGTTGCCAGAAATGTCAGGCAACAATCCCATCTACATATGGAGAACTCGGGCATGAGGTGGACATGTTCAGGATTCTACCATAAAACACTGGTCGATCTAGGACTAAACCATCGAATTCTGGACTAACAGACTAAGCTATCGTCAGTTATCCTAGCAGTGGCTTCCTGCACCCTGGGAATCCTGTCCGGGAGCTGCTTTATTACGCTTCTCCAAGTTTTCCTCCTGCACACTGCAAAACTCTTGCCTAGACGTCGCTAATCCAACCAACAACACTCCATCGCTCCTGGGATGCAGAAGGTGGCAGGCCTCTTGAGCTGACCCCTATGCCTTCCAGACAGTACACATAGAACTTACTGCCTTCCTGCTGGCCACTCCCCAGATCCATACATTTTTTTAAGTCAAAGACTGTAATTCCGGTGTTTGCCTGGATCATGGAAGTAAGCCCGTCCGGTGTTTAAAATCCCTCACGCTCAGAGGATCCAAGAGGAAGTGTTTGGACCAGGACCCCCTAGAGTCCTGGTCCACTAGAAGCCCCACTAGAAGTCCCACACGTGAAACAGAGTCCCTTCAGAAACCCCCTCTCTTTTTTTGTCCTTTAAGTGTTTTCCTCTGAGCTGCAGAGAACCTGCCAGGGACGGAAGACAGCATATTTGCAAGTCCCTTCCTGGCCTCTGCCTCTGGGCCCAGGAAAGAGACATCTACCAAAGTCAAATGTGGGGCAGCAGATCTGATGTGCTAGACCAGACCAAGGTGAAAACCCAACTGCTCTCCCTGCTTTTCTTTTCTTTTTTCCACGTATGGTCCTTTTAGCAAGTCAACTTAACAGAGATGAACCCCAAAAGAAAATTGACTCTAAAGCTTTCACTCTTCCCTAATCCTGGTGGCCCACAAGGAGGCAACTTGAGAAAGCTTTAGTGCAGCTGATGGAGTGTGGGGGGCTAGAAAATGTGTGAGGCCATTTCTACTTAAATTTCAAGGAGATGAGCATCTCGGATTAGACTAGAATACAGGTCAAAGTGGATTCATTGGAGGCACCCATGTGCTTTGAAGGATAAAAAGGAAGGAGAAATAACCGTTGACAGACTCACAGTTCAGAAAATCAGGAAAGATTTCATGGAAGAAGTGACTTCTGAAATAAATCTGGAAGGAGCAACAGGATTTTGATAGGCAAAAACGGTGTGAAGGGAAAATGCCCTGGATGAAGGGGGTGACAAAGGCCCTGCAGTGGAGAACAGGAAATGTGAAAGGTGGGGACAGAGGCTGGATGAGTTTGGCTGGAGTATGAGGTCCATGCCCAGGAATTGCAGAAGATAAGGCTGCAAAGGAATTAGGGGGTAGAATACCAGTCAAAAGAGTTTGCACTTAATATAAAAGACAAAGGGGAGTGAATGGTCCAGCCCTACAGTGGGATGGTACTCTGCAATGAGAATGAGATTTTTAAATTTTGATTCAAATTTAACTAGTGTAAAGTCAACTCTAAAACCTGATGTTCTATTCAGTTATTGGCAATGTTTAAGGTATGTTTGGACAACTTGGTTTGTGAATCTTCTCTTATAAATGTAATCTTACGAAAGCTAAACGCAAGATGAAGTATATCTGATAAAATTTAACTTTAAAATTGAGACGGGCTGTAACTATGCAACACACACTGGATTTGAAGCTCAGTACAAAAATAGGATATAAAATATCTTATTCCTTATTCTGATGTGGATCATACTTTGTAACGATAATATCTTGGATTTCTTGGGTTACGTTAAGATGTTATGAAAAATGAAGACAAAAAAAAGGCAAAGAGGAGCCATTGAAGGTCTTTGAGCTGGGCTGCTACCTGATTAAAGATGCATTAAAATAATAATAATTAATAAGAAGAAGAACTTTGAGGAAGTGCGTGAGGCAGGTTGCAAGGAGAGTCTAGAGACAAGAAAATCCACTGAGAGGTTCTTTAACGGCTACCGCAGACAAATCCTGAGTCAGAGGCTCAGAGATACATACTTTACTCTCCAAACATGGCTCAGGACTGGACTCCCTGTTCTCAGGGATGTTCCCACTGGGCTAACACTAAGCCTTACTCCCCCAGTACTTCACAGTCAGGAAAGTTCCGGGCTCTATTGGGAGGGGTCAGTTACTGTGAAGGGTCACCCCGAAGGGTTCTGGACTGACCCTGACCCCTGGTTTGACTTGGAGGCAACCTGAGAAACTTTGTTATTGCATCTCGGGCTGGAATTTACCATTGGAAATGCAGCCTTTATCACTGGCATAAGGAGAACTGTTTTGCATTTGATGACATTTTCGAAATGGTGTGAAAAAACCTTGACATTTTTATTAGAAAATCTATAAAGCCCAAACAAATGGTTTCATGCTGCTTTGCCTCATTCTTCATATGTTCATTGGCAATCCATCATCCCTCCCACCCCCCGTGAACCCAGCAGCGGCAACGTCTTGCCTGGGAACAAAAGGGCCTCTCAGAGAAGCCGTTTCAACCTCGGTTGCCCTGTGCCTCTCAACTTTTACCCCTTAACTCAACTACAATCATCCCATTTTCACTGGCCCCCTTCCTGGAAGGCTAACCAGTGCTGTCACCTCCTTCCAGAGCCTCTTCCTTTACCTCTCATGACACTGAATTACAGAAGCTTGACCCACCTCCTCTTGAGTTGGACATGGGACTCTCCTTCTCTGGACTCTCTTACACGTGATTCATCTTCCAGTTTGGACCAAATAATTGGATTCAGAGCAAATCAGTGAAGGCTTTCTCTCCTGAAAAAATAATACGTCCCTTTCTTAGATTACCATTTTGGATAAAGATCTCATCTACCCTAAATTTCAACTAAGGTAGCCTGCATCATTCTGCCTCACTGTCAACTGTACCCCACCCGAGATGACTTCATCTGTCTGCCCATCGGTGTGCGACCTCCTGCCTCTGCCTTTAGGCTTCCTAAGACCAAGTGTTGTTTGACTTTCTCTCGCTGTCTCCACCGTGGGGGTTCTCCCCTGCTCCCCCTTCTCCGGGCCCTGTCTCCCACTCACTGGGCTGACACTAAGCTCTTAAGCACGGGTATCACTGCTCATCCATTGGACCCCATCACTCTTCCTGCATCTTCAAGTGAGTCTGGTGTCTCTGCCAACACCATCACCATCTGGTTCTTTCTTAATTCTCCACCTGGCTCCCTCCTGCCTCCTTTGATTAATCAGATTCTCTCTATGTTCTGTTTTCTACTCCCCTATGTCTTTCTTTCTTTAACCGAATTTGTTGAACCAACCAATGGCTGGCCAAGGAGGGCGTTAGCATGAGTTTTGTCTTACAAGGTCTTCATGTTTTCATTTAATTCTCACACCATCCTTATGAAGGAGAGAGGACGGAGGTTATCGGCTCTACTTTCAAGAGGGTAAAATGGAGGCTCAGAGAGGGTAAATCCCTTTCCTAAGGCTCCCCAGCTCATAAAGGGCAGAGGTGAGACCCAGGTCTTCCGCCCCCAAATCACAACGCCTCTCTGCAGAACCCCACGTTCTCACTTCCTCGTTGCCGCTCTCCTGCACTCTCATTTCTGATTTCTGGCCTCTCCCACCTCTCATCCGTTCTCTGCTTAGCTCGGCTTCACCCACGTGTCTTCCTCTCCTCTTCATCCTCTGCCCCAGGTTCCTCTTGCACAGTAACTGCCGGCCAACAGCCTCACACACTGAGCTGAAATGGACAGGTCAGCCAGAGGTCCCAGGTCATCCCAGAGCCCACACCCCGTTTGGCTACAAGCTCTTTACAGCAGGATCTTGCTCTGAAATGCTGCCACTGGCTGTCCCCCACCTGCTCTCCACCCTCCCGCTGTCCTGTCACCTCCATCTCACAAACACCCATCAAACCCCAGGATACTGGCCGCTGGATGGCAGGACTGTCCCCTGTGTTCCCAAATCACCTTAGGCTGTAGCACCTTGGGGGCTCATCTGTGTTTTTTTCACCCTTATTGTGATTTGTAGGACACTCTGGGAGCAAACAGATACCAGGGTGAGGGCTGACAGAAAAGGAGGACCCAGCTAGCAGATTCTCCGGCCACACAAGGAACTGACTACCTGTGCGAGCTTCACTGCCTGACAGTCAACAAACCTGTACTTCAGGTAAAGGGAAAGTCTGTCCAAAAAAAAAAAAAGTCTGCTTTGTTGTGGGTTTTTTCTTTTCACGCCAAGACTTCTGGGGTCATGTTTACTGACTCCCCTCCAAGACCAGGATCAGACCCAGATAGAAATGCAGGGACAGTAAATAGAATTCCTGCGACACCTCAAGCCTGGCAGGAGTTCTTTTTGTCCCTTGATCCATCTCCTGTGCCACCCAGAGTGACAGCACCCAAACCAGGCAGGCCCGAAAAGCCACAGAGAAGAAGTGGCGCCCCCTCCCCATCCTACACCCCAGGGGCCAGCGCCACGAGGGCAAGCTCTCACATCACGTGGCACTTTGGTTGGGTATCCTGGTATTGCACTGCAGCTATGGAATCAAAGTCAAATAAGCTCACTGAGCAAGGCTGAGGGTGTTCCAGCTTGAAGATGACACCAGGATGGGTGGGAAGCAGGTAGGGAGTGGGTGGGGACCAGCCAGCCAGCCCTCCCGGCGTGACACGGCACCTCTCCGCCTGTCCTCTCAAATCCTTGCCAACTAAGGCCTCAGCACAGCCAGCAAAAGAGACCAGCCCCCTTCCCCCTCCTGTCTTTTGTCCTCCCTGACAGAGCACTCAACTAGGAGTCCACTATATCAGCGGTCCCCAACCATTTTGGCACCAGGGACCAGTTTTGTGTAAGGCAATTTTTCAACAGACGGCGGGGTTGGGCGGGGGAATGGTGCAGGCGATGGGGAGCAATGGGGAGCAATGGGGAGCGGCAGAGGAAGCTTCGCTCGTAGCCCACCACTCACCTCCCGCTGTGCTGGCCCGTTCCTAACAGCCGTACACTAGTACTGGTCCGAGGCCCAGGGGTAGGGGACCCCTGCACTATATGGATTCTTTCTTACTGAAAACGATGCAAAAGCACAAATGCTCATCGCCTCAGCTTGTTTTTTGGTTTGGGTTTGGGTTTGGGTTTTTGGCCAAGCTGCGCGGCTTGTGGGATCTTAGTTCCCTGATTAGGGACCGAACCCGAGCCCTTGGCAGTGAAAGCACCGAGTCCTAACCACTGGACCACCAGGGAATTCCCTATCAGCTTGTTTTAAAAAGAAGATCATGCCTTCCTTCCTCGCCTTCCCAACCTTCCCGCCATCCTACACACACACACACACACACACACACACACACACACTCGCACTCACCAAGCAACACCTGAGGGGTGGTAAGGATCCTGAGTGCTGTGAGCTCCTTTCCATGAACTCTGCATAAATATTAGAACATCTTTTGACCATGACCACCTGGCTATTGAAAGTGATCCTATACTATTTAAAAGAAAAAAATCTTAGGCTCTTTTCAGCTGAAGAAGAGAGAGCTTGGTAGCAGCTTGAGTAAGGTGACAGCCTCCCCTTTCCTTGGTGGCACAGTTTACACAGAAGGAAGAGAGCGGCTGGGCCAGGCAAGGCACGACAGGAACCTGGTCCCTTCGCAGCTCGGTAGCCAGGGGCGTCTTCCCAATGGCAATGTGGGAAAGTTGACAACGGATGGAGACTAGAAAAACTTGGGATCTGCCACCCTCCTCCCCATTTGATTTTATTCTAACCAGCACAGATTTAATACACGTACACTGTAATATGTATGTATGTATATATATGTTTAAATATATAAATATATCAAATGTATACATATTTGCACACATTTATATGCTACACAGATTGTTTGCTTGTTGTGAGCCCATGCTCTAGACACTGAGAGTTTACTACTGCACTGTCGGTCTGTATTTTAGGCAAGGATGTCCCACGATTGTTTCTAGATGTTAACTGCAGTGGCTCCCAGGATTCCCAGCATGTCTGTCTGCTCCCTGAAAGCTCTTTGAGGACTTCTCGTCATTACAGTTCCCTGAGTTTTCACTCTTCCCTGGCAAGCCATCTGACCTCTCTGTGCTGCAGCTGTGGTCACCGTCCCCCAAATCCATCCATCAAGAGTATTCAAAATTGCAACCAGAAATTTTTTTTCGCCAAAATCTAGAATTAAAATTTTCTTTCCTTCAAACCTCCATTTAGGATTCATCCTTCATTTTTTTCCCCTCAAATTCATTATTTATGCTCTTGGAATAGACAGGGCTGTGCATGAGAGAGAAAATGTCTACCTTTATTTCGTCATTTAGCCCCATTAGCTGAGGCCGCTCCCCTCCGTGGTTGCCATTACAATTGCCGTTAAACAGAAGAGCAGAGGACGGCAGAACGAAGGGGCCTTCGAGGGTCAAAGGTTGCAGACAAACAGCCCATGGGCTTGAAAGCCTCTGCCTGCTTCTCCTCAGAAGAAGGGGGGGTGCCAACCGGCAGGCCTTGCCCAGAGCCATGAACCCTGGCCAGAGGGACATTCTGAGTGACCGAGAACCACCAGAGCACCACTCAGAGGAATCCATAACTGGTGATGGCATTTATAGGATGCAGGAACGTGGGACCAGGAAGAGGGAAAAGCGAGAGGAAAGGCCCAGAGCCAGAGCTGCTGCTGCTCTGACCTGGGACAGAGGCGGGGACAGAGAGAGAATTTTCAAAAGACCTTTTCACTTTTCTCATCTTCGGAACCAAGTAGCTCTCTCTCCCTTTTTTTTTTTTAATATTTTCAGTGGTTGTTACTGGTGCTCTTTACTTCCTTTTGTGTTAATTGAAGAAACACCGAAAGGCTATTTTGTGAAGATATCGCAAGCAACCCCATCGGCTCAGGACAGATTTTCCTTCGTTCTTAAGATGACAATTGTGAACCTGTGCTCCAGTGACACAGGGCATGTGACCAGTAAGACAACAGTTGGACGATGTCCTGAAACCCCTAACAGCGTGTGGCCGGAGGAGACTCACCAAGTCCATTTTTGATGCAGCAGCGTCACAGCCAAAGAAGTTCTCAGCTCTGCCCTCATTTGCCCCTTGCCAGTGGTGGTACAGCAGGCATGGGATGTGAGGGAGCTGGGCGTGAAACAGAAGGAAAGGAAGTCTGATTGCCAGTTCAGCCCAGTCAGAGCTGCAGTAATACCCGCTCACGGACCATAGGTTATCCCAGCGAAATACAGGGCAGCGACACGCAGCAACACATTTTTTTCCTTTTTATATTGAAATATAGTTGCTGTACAATATTATATGTTACAGATGTACAATGTAGTGATTCACAATTTTTAAAGATTATACTCCATTCATAGTTAAAATATTGGCTATGTTCCTCGTGTTGTACAATACATCCTTGTAGCTTATTTTATACCTAATAGTTTGCACCTCTTAATCCCCACCCCTATCTTGCCCCTCCCCCTTCCCTCTCCCCACTGGTAACCACTAGTATGTTCTCTATATCTGTGAGTCTGCTTCTTTTTTGTTACACTCACTAGTTTGTTGTATTTTTTAGGTTCCACATATACGTGATATCATACAGTATTTGTCTTTCTCTGTCTTATTTCACTTAGCATAACGCCCTCCAAGTCCGTCCATGTTGCTGCAGATGGCAAAATTTTGTTCTTTTTTATGGCCGAGTACTATTCCATTATATATGTATATAAATACCACATCTTCTTTATCCATTTATCTGTTGATGGACGCTTAGGTTGCTTCCATATCTTGGCAGTTGTAAATAATGCTGTCATGAACATTGGGGTCTATGTATCTATTCAAATTAGTGTTTTTGTTTTTTTCAGATATATCCAGGAGTGGAATTGCTGGGTCATATGGTAGTTCCATTTTTCGTTTTTTCATTTTCTGAGAAACCTCTATACTATTTTCCACAGTAGCTGCACCAATTTACAGTCCCACCAGCAGTGCACAAGGTTCCCTTTACTCCACATCCTTGCCAACATTTGTTATTTGTGTTCTTTTTGACAATAGCCATTCTGAAAACGTCAACAAGTTGAACCAGCACTGATCAAGTGCCTGCTTCATCCAAGTTTTAATGTACAGTTTTTCATTTAGCTTTTCTGTTATGGGCTGAACTGTGCCCCTCACCCCCCAAAAATTCACGTGTTGAAGTCCTAACCCCCCAGTTCCTCAAAATGGGACTCTATTTGGAGACTGGGTCATTAAAGAGGTAGTTAAGGTAAAATAAGGTGGTGGATCCTAATCCAATCTGACTGATCCTAATCCAATCCAATAAGAAGAAGAGATCAGGGTACAGATCAAGGAACAACTGTTTAGACACAGGGAGAAGACGGCCACCCACAAGCCAGGGAGAGAGGCCTCAGGAGAAACCAACCCTGCAGACACCTTGATCTCGGACTTCCAGCCTTCAGAACTGTGAGAGAACAGGTTTCTGTTGTTTCCGCCCCCAGTCTGTGGTATTCTGCAGCCCGAGCAGACGAGTGCACCTTCTCAACAGCCTGTACACTCAGAACAGAAGCGAGGATATAAAAGCTCAGTGATAGAAAGTAACTTGCTCAGAATCAGAATTGTGAGGGGGTAAAGCAGGCATGAAAAGGCATCCTCTGTCTTCAACTCAGGAGCCTTGAACAGACAGTGCAGTTTCCAGCTCCTAAAGACAGGAGAGGCGCTGGGCAAGAACATTCCGTCCTCCGGAGTGAACCCAGGGATTAAACCTGTAACCGCCCACCCTGGGCAGCTCTAGAAAAATCATTGACGTGGAGGTCCATGAGGGGCTGCAGTGAGGCTGGCCTGTCTCCTGCCACTCGGAGGAGTGAAGCCCTGAGCAGCTTCACGGGCAGGTCCCTCCCCAGGGCTCCATATGTGTCACACCAGGTGATCCCCACTGCATCCCATGAGCTCGAGACGACTGTCACTGCCATTTTATACCTGAGAAGCCCGGGGTGCAGGGTGAAGTAATGGCCCAGAGTGCCCGGCCAGTGGGCACTGCTGAACGAAATTTTGCCCAGGCTGTCACTGTACAGAACCGCTCTGGAGCCTCGGGTCCAGGGGTAGACGTCCATGCTTGGAACTATATAGAAATGAAGCAAAGGCCATTCCAAACTGACTGTATATTAACTAAATGGGAAAAGATTCTGTAGTTTGGGGAGATGCTGTAAATCCCACTTCCTAATTCCAGAAGGTCCGTAAGGGGCTAAGGACCAAACAGTGCTTTGGGCTTCCCCCTACCCACAATTCAGTGGGACTGTTGTTATTTTTACATGAAATTTAAGGGAAATTGCTTAAATAAAGAAAAATCCCCATAGCTTTCCAGATGTTAGGAGTCTTTCTTAGCCCCTCATGACACCCTTGTGAGGGAGATGAGAAGGTATTTTTGTAATGCTCACCCATCTCTCCTTCTCCCAAGGGTGAAAATGAGGCTCAATGAAGAAAATGACGTGCTCACAATCCCAGCGGTGACCGGACTCCTCCATGGGGTTTCAAGGACCTTCCATGACCTTCCCTAACTACACCCCCACACCTCCCATCGGCTGCTGCAGTTTCTGTGAACCACTCCCCACGTCCACCTCCTGGTTCTCTAAGGTTGTGGGCCTGAGCTCTTGGCGCCATGGCTTTCTCTTCTCAATTCATCTGGTCCATCTAAGGCTAATAAGATCTTTAGTCTGTCTTATATCTCTAGACTTTCAGAATTTTCAGAAAAAGTAAGTTCACTCAAAAAAAATATGTACATAAAGATCTCCATGAAAGTTTTTGTGCAGTTGCTAGAGGTTTGCAAACCTCCAAAAACACCTGGCCAACACCCCCTGCCCTAGGTGTTCCCCTCTCCTTCTCTAATAAGTCTTTTCATCCATTTTTCCCCCACAGCTTTCCTCTCTTGGGTGCCCTCCATTACATTGATTCAAAGAAGACCTCTGCTTCAGAAAGTATTCTTTGGGTCACTTCTTGTGGTGCTGTTTTATGCCACTCCTTGTCTGCTCCTTCTAGCACTTTCTCTCCATCTTCCTTTCTCACAGAAATGCTATCTTCTCTTGCACGCTACACATCATACACACGCAAGCTGACCGTGTCTTTATTTTCTACAACCGTGGCCCCTGAAATTAAATATTCTATATTCAACTCCCACTAGACAGGAGGCTTGGAAATAGGTGATGGAACACAGGAGACAATGAGACTAGTTGGCTCTCGTAGAGTTTACAGGTGAGTATAAAAGATGAAAGCAGACAATTACTTACAAATTAGACGCATTTCCTTACCAAAATAGAGACATATGGGACTAAAGCAAGTTACCAAATGAGCTGCCCGAGAACGTGGCATCTCAGGGAAACCTGAATGGTCAGGGCTTGGTGAGGCCAGGCGGGAGCGAGGATGAACCAGGCAGAACAAAGAGCTTGTTGGCTTTTCGCATGAGAGTAGGCTTGGCTGAGCTGGGAGCCTGCACAATCCGTGTGATGGGCATGAATGAGGTGAGAGGACGCAGAAGCCACATTGTGTCCATCCTGAGAAGCCTCCACAAGGACTGTGCACTATACACCAAGGATAACAGGACCACACAAAGTTTTCTTTGTTTGTTTAACTTTTTTTTTTCTTCTTCTTCTTCTTTGGCCACGCTGTGCGGCTTGAAGGATCTTAGTTCCCCGGTCAAGGATTGAACCCAGACCTTGGCAGTGAAAGCACCGAGTCCTGAGCACTGGACCGCCAGGGAATTCCCAAAGGGTTTTGTTTGTTTGTTTGTTTTTCGTTTGTTTGTTTTTTTGTGTGTGGTACGCGGGCCTCTCACTGTTGTGGCCTCTCCCGTTGCGGAGCACAGGCTCCGGACGCGCAGGCTCAGCGGCCATGGCTCACGGGCCCAGCCTCTCCGCGGCATGTGGGATCTTCCCGGACCGGGGCACGAACCCGCGTCCCCTGCATCGGCAGGCGGACTCTCAACCACTGTGTCACCAGGGAAGCCCCCCCCTCCAAAGGGTTTTTAATAGAGGAAAAACTTGGTCTGATATGGAGGAGGAGCTGAGAGCTTATTTTACTTTTTATTTAAAATTTTTGATACGCAATAATACGTTCACATATTTTCAAACACCAGAAAGCATGAGAAGGTGTTCAGTAAAAGCTCCTCCCTTGTCCCTCATTTGCTTCTCTCCTAAACAGGTATCGATTTTTTATAGTCTCTTATGTGTCCTTCCTGACTTTTTCTATACTCACTCATAATCAAACAAAACTAGCAATTCTTATTTTTCTCCTTACATATTCAAAAAGTAGGGCTTCCCTGGTGGCACAGTGGTTGAGAGTCCGCCTGCTGATGCAGGGGACACGGGTTCATGCCCCAGTCCGGGAGGATCCCACATGCCGCGGAGCGGCTGGGCCCGTGAGCCATGGCCGCTGAGCCTGCGCGTCCGGAGCCTGTGCTCCGCAACGGGAGAGGCCACAACAGTGAGAGGCTCGCGTACCGCAAAAAAAAAAAAAAAAAAAAAAGAAGTAGCATACCATGCGCTGTGTTCTGTACCTTGAATTTTCTGTGATAGCTCTTGACTGTTTTGCATATTGTCGATTTAGCTCTTAGTGTTAGTATGAGTATGAGTACGAGTGTTAATATTAGTATTAGTATCAGTTATCTTTTCACAAATGTAAGTTTCTCCTCTCTGACCAGATGGTTCTGAGAGGCAGAAGCTGAGTCTTATTCAATTTTGTATGAGGTAGGCGTTCGTTAAAAAAAAAATCTGTTGAATTGAAGTAGGTGAAGAAAGAGTATCTTTGTCAAATAAATCAGTTACTATTAAAAAAACAAATGCTTCATCTGGCCTATTCACTTGAATTTTTACTTTTACTTAGGCTACTTTCCCAAGAGTCACAAAGGTAGACAGAATACATAATGAACCCACTTCGCCATGCCCCAGCTTCAACAGTTACCAACATTTTGACGAGCTTGATTCTCATCTATGCACACCACCCATCCACTCTGGGGAAGGAGAGGGCTGAAGTATTTTAAAACAAAGACATCATGTCACTTCCTCTGTAAATACCCGAGAATTCACCTCTAACCGATAGAGCCTTCGCTTCGCGAACAGAAGGGTGTGCAGGCAAAATTAACAGTAGCTCTTCAGCTAATATCCATGCCGTGGTCAGATTTCCCTGATTTTCTCCAGAAGGTCTGTATACACTTGGCTTGTTGAAATCTGGAGTCACACTCAGCCCACAGATAATACTTGGTCACCGTGTTGACAGTTCTTACACCTCTTTGATTCCATCACAATCCCCTCTCTTCCCTCTTCTCTCTCTTGCGTGCCATTGATTTGTTAGAGAAACCAGGTCATCTGTCCTGCTCAGTGCCCCACATTCTGCATTTGGCTGATTGCTTCTTTGCGGTCATATAACTTATTTTCTGTCCCCCATATTTTCCTGGAAACTGGCCAGATCTGTGTTCGGAAAATGTAATCCAAGCTGCTGTGAGGAGAACTGATTGGAGGTGGGAGAGTGGACAGTGAAAGGCCATGCTGTCCCCCGGGCAGGAGCGAGGGGTTCCCTACATGACCACGGTGGCACATAGCTCCAGGGGTGCGAGGACAGAGAAGCGGGATGATTCAAGAAAAACTTAGGAGATATGCTCAACCAGACTGCTGGCTAATTGGGAAGGAGTATGCTTCTTGACGCTCTGTGAAGAATCTGGGCCTCACCATGAGACAAACGGAAAAGTCTGCTTCCCCTGGAAACATTTACATGTTTTCCGACAATCCCCTCACAATAATCATTTATGACAAATTTTAAGGGCATGCAAAGTTGTAGTATTATTGTTGGTATTAAATTTTATTGCTGTGGCTTTAAAATGTAAACAAAAATAATTCCTTAAGTAGTTCGAAATTGTAATGATACTCTTGGGAATAGATTTTATTGCTATGGATACTGTAAAGCACAAAGATAATAAATTTAAATTGTGGTATTAGTATTGGGAATATATTTTATTGCTCTGGCTAGAACACAAAGAAGCAGGACCCCTAACTTTCTTCTCCCCAGCAACAGGTTTATATGAAATGACGCTGGATCTGGTGTGTAGGGAGGACCAAAGGTCACCAGCATCACAGATCACGTGACAAGGTGATAAACCTGAGCTGATGGGAGAAAGTAGAGAGAGGCTTGACTCTTACAGGTGGCCAGGGAGCTGGAGAGCCACAGGCCCAGTGTCTCTGAGTAGGAGATGCAGGTGGTCCACATGGCCAGCAGGAGGGTCATCTGGGAGGAACTGCTGCGAATCCCCCCCCACTGAGATGTCTTTGCATCCCACCCACTAGCACACGCACTGCTTCACATGCTCCCGGTTTGAGTCTAGTTTTGAAAACAAGCTCTACAGACCATTTAGGTTTTGGTATTGAATGGTCTTTCACTTCGTGGACACTGCCCGCGGCTCCCTCTGTATCCATCTCAGTGGAGGGACCCCCATGCTCCTGGCCAGCAGCAGCCTAGAAGCTGCTGACTCTCCTCTCTCACCACGGCACATCATCAGCCACCAGCCCTGCCGATTCTGCCTTCCCAAGTATCTTTCACATCAGTTGCTGTCTCTCCACCCCATCTCAGGCTGCCATCATTTCTCACAGCGTCTTTACTGTTTCGGATCCCGCACCTTGCAGCCCATCCTCCACGCTCACCATCATAATAACCACTTTTATTGAGCATCAGTAACGTGCCGGGGACCGTGCTCAGCACCTTATATCCGCATCTCATCTGACCCTCACGACTTCCCGATGGTGGAGGGACATCTCTTTTTCATAAATGAGGAAACTCGGTTCAGAGGTTAAACATTAAAAGACATAATAGACAATGAAAATCACCAGGCATAAGCAGAAAATAAATATTTGGGTTTTTTTTGTTTTAAAGATCTTTATTGGAGTATAATTGCTTTACAATGGTGTGTTAGTTTCTGCTTTATAACAAAGTGAATCAGCTATACATATATCCCCATATCTCTTCCCTCTTGTGCCTCCCTCCCACCCTCCCTATCCCACCCCTCTAGGTGGTCACAAAGCACCCAGCTGACCTCCTGTGCTATGCGGCTGCTTCCCACTAGCCATCTATTTTACATTTGGTAGTGTATATATGTCCATGCCACTCTCTCACTTCGTCCCAGCTTACCCTTCCCCCTCCCCATGTCCTCAAGTCCATTCTCTACGTCTGCAACTTTATTCCTGGTCTGCCCCTAGGTTCATCAGTACCATTTATTTTTTTTTAGATTCCATATATATGTGTTAGCATATGGTATTTGTTTTCCTCTTTCTGACTTACTTCACTCTGTACGACAGACTCTAGGTCCACCCACCTCACTACCGATAACTCAATTTCGTTTCTTTTTATGCCTGAGTAATATTCCATTGTATATATGTGCCGCATCTTCTTTATCCATTCATCTGTCAATGGACACTTACGTTGCTTCCATGTCCCAGCTATTGTAAATAGTGCTGCAATGAGCATTGTAGTTCATGACTCTTTTTTGAATTATGGTTTTCTCAGGGTGTATGCCCAGTAGTGGGATTGCTGGGTCATATGGTAGTTCTATTTTTAGTTTTTTTGTGTGTGTGTGTGGTACGCAGGCCTCTCACTGTTGTGGCCTCTCCCATTGTGGAGCACAGGCTCCGGACGCGCAGGCTCAGCGGCCATGGCTCACGGGCCCAGCCGCTCTGCGGCATGTGGGATCTTCCCGGACCGGGGCACGAACCCATGCCCCCTGCATTGGCAGGCGGACTCTCAACTGCTGCGCCACCAGGGAAGCCCTATTTTTAGTTTTTTAAGGAACCTCCATACTGTTCTCCATAGTGGCTGTATCAATTTACATTCCCACCAACAGTGCAAGGGGGTTCCCTTTTCTCCACACCCTCTCCAGCATTTACTGTTTATAGATTTTTTGATGATGGCCATTCTGACCAGTGTGAGGCTTAGGTCCTTTTTTATTCTTTAATACTCCTATTGTCATTTCTTCCTTCCTCCCTTCCTTCCTTCTTTCCTTCCTTCCTTCCTTCTTCCCTCCCTCCCTCCTTCCCTCCCTTCCTTCAATAAATAAACCCCTTGGAATTAAACACAACAGCACTGCCAATTTCTCCAGACTCATCCATCACCGCAGCCCTAAGTGAGGGCAGCACTCATTAACAAAGTAACCTGTAGTTCTTGGAATGCCATTTGCTCTTATCTAGAATGAAATCCCTTTCCCTTTCACTATCTCAAGTCCTATTATCCTTCCAGATTTGTTTTAGACATCATCACCAGGAAGGATACTTTTTTTTTTTTAATTGGAGTGTAGTTGCTTTACAATGGTGTGTTAGTTTCTGCTTTATAACAGAGTGAATCAGCTATACGTATACACATATCCCCTCTTTTTTGGATTTCCTTCCCATTTAGGAGGAAGTCTACTTTTAAACTATGCATTTCCAAACACCATGAGCACACGCGTGTACACACACGGCTGGATCTCTGGCTTCCTCCTGGCTCCTCCTGTACCCTGGGCATCTGCCTATCTTGGTGTTTATCATACTACATCGTAACCATCCCCCTGGTCTTGGAAGCACTTCTGGACTGTAACCGGCCTGAGGGCAGGGACTGTGTCCTTTGTGTGTAAGCTCCCAGAATCTGCTACGTGAATCCCAGTTCACAGTGAGCGCTCAGTGACAGCTTGCTGAGCGAATACACAAGTAAACAAAAAGGATAAAATACAATGAATTCAACGGTGATTATCAGAACAATGAGACATAAGCCTCTTCAACCTCAAAGAAATTTCAGGTCATGCTTTATTTAGTTTGAGGCATTATATTTATATACTACATTTCAAATTCAATCCGCAGTTACTCACCTGTTCTCAAACACCCAGCAACATGCTACCTATAAACTCAAGGCAGACCAAAATGAATGGAGGATAAGCAGTCCTTTTCAGTGGCCTTCAGCGAGTGCATGGAAAAGATCACCATAGCAACCACACAAATAAATATTGGGAGTAATGTTTACCGTGTCACAGCAAACTTGGAATGCTACAATCAGTTAAAGAAATTAGGTTTAGTAAGTTTGAATGCTCTCAAATGCCAGAATCGGCCCAACTTCTGTGAGCTTCTTGTTTGGGAGAAAACTCCTAAATTCTCAAGTTACATGAAGCTCTGTTCTTTGCATTTGGTCGCCATTGAGGTCAGAAACTTGCAGAGTCAGAGTATGGAATCCGAGCATGTGGAAAGTCCGAGAAGCCGACAGGGACCAGGCCTCTGACCAGTGCCGCTTCCTGCCTCCATTTCTGTTTCCATAGAAATGACCATTGGCTCGGCAAAAATAAGTTCAAGATTCTTTCACTTTGTTATCCTTTCTTCTTCCTTTGAGATAACCCCTCAAAGTTTTGCTAATTCGAGAAAATGGGCTTGCGGATGAGATTTGAAATGTTTGAGAAGTTAAGTATCCTCCTAGTAGCAAGAGCGTGTCTCTACTCTGTCTCACATAGGCCTGCTCCAGTGACAGCTACCCGCCCCCATCTGGGGAGGTGCTCACAACCTCTGGATCTACAATCATCTTTCCGGTCACTTCCAGCAGTTGGATAACCTTTATGACTGAACACGTTGCTGGGGATTCACGATGGTCCCTATCAAACTGAGATGAATGCATTCCCTAATGTCTGTTTTTATTACATTAGCCTGGGAAGATGAAATCAAAAGGACTACGCTCAACAAAAATGTCCTGTGTCGACAGTTCAATACTCTTTCTACAGGCCCTGGAGATTGCCCTGATTGTGTGCTGGATAAAGGCGAAAACGTGCAGCTACCTGTTAGTCTGACAAGGCTGTTCTCAAGCCAGCAGGTTGCTTAGGCTTCTTTTTTTTTTTTTTTTCTTTCACAGCAGCCCTCTAATTCCAACAAACCTACCGGATTAACAAAAACCTGAAAGTAAGATAGCACAAAATGCTATCCCTGCATGAGCTACTCTTCTACTTTGCAAACTACAATTACACCCGTTCAACCTAAATGGCCCCGAACGTTATTTCATTAATTCAAGCCATTTCAGAACTGGTAAATATTCCTTCTTCTTGGATTTTCTGTTATTATTCGTTCTCAGCAGAGAATCACGAAGCAGGCAGAGGCCACAACGGAGAAGGGCACCCATGGCGCAGTCAAGATGACAGGAAGTGAGGGGCTGGCACAGCAACGGGAGTGAGAGTTGACAAAGTCGATTTGGAGAGAAAAAGAGAGAAAACGAACAGGGGGAAAGAGAGAGATCAAAGAGAGGGAGATCAAGGAGGAACTCTCCAGGCGGCTAGATGGAGCTGAACGGGCTGGTCCAGGGCCCGCGGCTGGCGTGGGACAGTCATCTGGGAAACCGGGTCCAGCCCCGCCCGCTGAGCCCCACGGCCGCCGGGCATGTGCAGAACCTGAGCCGGCTTTCAAGACCTGCGTGCAAGACACCTTAGGGTCTGAGAGTCAAATCCTTTAAAGAGACTTCTTCCTGTGACAGAATCCTTGGACCAATACAGATGCAAGTGTTCGTTAATTTACAAGAGAAAAAAATGTCTTAACATTCTTAGTTGGTCCAAGATCTTCGTTCAGTAAAAGAACCTTCCGAGCTGGGAAAGAGGATTTGGGGGAAGATTGTGGAGTTGGGCGCAGACAAACGACTTGTGTATTCTCAGCAGCTGTGTGTTGGGCAGGAAAGGAGAAGGACAGGGAAAAAATATATCTCACTCGTGGATTCATTTCCATGGCAGTTGATGGTTAAGAGGAGGGATTCTGAAAAGAGAGGGACCTTGATTCCAATAGCAGCTTTGCTACTTACTAGATGTGATGGGGGGTAAGTTATTGAACTTCTACAAGCTACCATTTCCCCATCTATAAGAAGGAAATTCAAATAGCACCTATGTGAGAGAGTTTCTGTGAGAACTAAAGGTGCGGATAAGAGCTTAGGAAATTGCTGGGTACCTCTTTGACCTCAAAGGAAGGTTAGATAGTATTATTTGAAGCATAATAACATATGAGATGAATAGAACTAGATCTTAGGAGTCTATAAGAGTGAGGGAAAGGGGTTAAAGCCAATCTGAGGGTTTTAATTCTCATTAGCAAAACTGGGACACGAAGCTTCACGTTGGTGGGTAGCATCTTTCTAAAATCAGGTACTAGAAAAGGAAAGATATTCTAGAAAGAGGGAGGAGTCCACCTCACCATCTGCACCATCAGTCCCTTCCTGCTGGTGAAGGTGGCCGTTTGCACCTGTGAGGGAGGATGGGAGGGAGGGAGGGAGGCACCCAGGAAGTGCTGGCAAGGGGAGGGGTCACAATGGAGGTGAAGTTCTCCTTTCGGAACAACAAACATCTCCTGGAAAATGTCAGGTGCTAATCTCGGGGACAGCTCTGCCGGGAAGAAGGGCACCTGCCCACACGTCCTGCGGGCAGACGTTTGGGGGAGCAGGGGGTCTTCCGTCGTTGTTTGAGCTGAGCTGAATGGCCAGCTGGAGCTCTTGGGCGTTGTGCTAGCCTGGATTTCACACTGTTTGCACAATTACAGAACAACAGACAACAGAAAAGGTGCCAATTCTCTCTTCAAAGGCACATGAACACCCCTCGCTCCTGAGGCTGGTTGCAGCATGCAGGCACCGCTGATTCCCGCATCCTTCCCCCTTTGGTACCTCATTCAGGGCCCAGAGCCCTCCCAAGGGGCATCTCCACACCCCCCTCCTTTGGATGGAGAAGGAGCTCCTTGCTGATGAGCCTCTAGGACCCGGGCTCACACTGGTGACGGTAGAGGCTTTTGCTGCCCTTTTTGCCCTCCTGGCTGCTGGGGAGGGAAACCAGCTGCATCCCGAAAACAATTCCACTCCGCAAACAATGCAGTGCCCCGACTAGCCATAATGAGGTCTGGTTCAAGTGTTGGCACGCACACAAAATATTAATTAAAATAACGTGCATGATAAATAATATTGGAATCCAAAGCGTAGGACTCCTGGAAAGTCACAGTTGGCAATTACTTGAGCGCCTGCTAACACATACTCAGAATTCCAGGGTTGCTTCCATGACAAAATCAGTCTTGGGGAGGTGACCTTGAGAGGTCGCCTTGTGTGGTATCCTCCTGTTCATAAACTGAACAACGTCTAAGCAACCCCGGAAGAAGAGTATCCATCCTGATTTTCAGGTGCTAAGGAAAGAAATTCCTTGAGAACTCAATAATTTAATTTCATAATAAATACTGGAGTGCCAGCTAGGCTGAGGCTGTCTCTGCTTCGCACTGGGGATAAGGGGATGAGGGGTGGGAGGGATCCATGGTTCTGGTTTTCAAGAAGTAACTGGTTATTGGCAGATAGAAAGTCCTTCTATATGCCTCACCTAAATCTTTCATGCTGCTGTTAGAAACCCATTGCCACCTGTTTAGTCCTTGACTGAGGACCCCACAGGATTCCAGTTCAAATGCTTCTAGAGCCTTTCTTAGCTACCAGGGACTTGGGGAGAGGGGTGACAACAGGTAAGTGTCCCTGGTACTTCTGCACTACTGAGGTTTCCCACCAGCTCCAACAAGTAAAGCAATTGTGCACCATCTCATTTATCTAGACCCTTAAAAATGATTACCAAATGTATGGCCCCGGTTAGTACAGAAACCTAACTGGGAGAGGAAAAGACCCCATTATCTTAATTCCAAAAGCATTTTCTATTTGTGGCTCAGGCAACATTTCAGCATCTCATTAAATGTGTTTAATTTCATTCCCTCAACAGTGACCCACATACCACACCAGTGACCACAACTTCGGTGCCCCAGCCCCTAAATTCTATTAGTGTTCAGAAAGCCTCCTGGTTGCAACATAATGTTCAATCAGTGCAGAGAAATTAATTAAATTAAAATTATTTTTATTGTGATTTAATTAGCTCGATTTAATTACTTTGTTCACTGACTGAGCATTCTGTTGTTACAGGCAGATCCTCGCTTTCATTCGTGGCATGAATGTTCCCACAGAATTACACATTTTCTCTGTTCAGCCATTGGAGCAGGCCGGGGGAGTCTGCCAGAAACTCATGATTTATCACAATCAACATCATCACAAATTATAGGAAGCATCCAGCAATATAACTTCTAAATAAGTGTCTGAAAGCAGGTCACACCGCCAGCCTAGGCTGTTAATCCATCATATTTCATAGTCAACCTGACACCTTGTCCAATTAGCCACGCCTGCTGCTTCTCTGGGCGCCCGAGTGAGGGGTCCAGCTCCTGCACAGGCTGGCACCCCTAAAAAGGCCTGGACGGCCCTCCTTGGCCTCCCCAGGCCCCAGCTTCACACTCACTGTGGCTGTTCAAGCTGCCCTTCCTGCTTCTTCTCCCTCTGAGCTGAGCTTTACTGTCTGAAATTCAGTATTTCCTCTGATTGCAAAAGGAGGCAACAAACCACAGTGCCTAGCAATCCCTGGGACTGAGTCACCAGAGCACACCAGACACCTCCATGGTTACATTACGGCTACTGTCGGTATCTTGGAACCCCTTACTTTCCTCACCACTTCGAAACAGCAGTGGGTATTTGACCCCCCAGTAGATCACACGTGAACTCAACCTTTCTCCCCTGCAGGCCAGTCCACGATGCCGCGTGTGATTCAAGCTGGACCACAGTGGCCGTCACAGTGGTGTTTTGCAGAAATGAGATCAGCTCTAGCTTGGCTATATTTGAAATGTGTCACCTTGATTACTGTGCTCAAAGCTGTGCAGAGTTGTTTTCTTATGTTCTAACAACAGTGTGTCAATATATTTGGCTTTCTGCACCATCTTACGTGTTTTATTTTATGATCTGAATCCATTCTCCTGAGAAGGGATTCTATATGCTTTGCTAGACTGCTCTAACAACAGAGGCCTAAGCGGTTTTGTTTTTTTTTTTTTTTTTTGGTCTCTGTGTTAGTTTCCTGTGGCTACTGTAACAAATTACAACTTTGGTGGCTTCAAACAACAGAAATTTATTGTCCTATAGTTCTGGAGACTAGAAGTTCAACCTCAGTCTCACTGGGCAGAAATCAAGGTGTCCTGGGGCCATGCCCGCTCCAGAGGCTCCAGTGGAGAATCCTTGCCTTGCCTCTTCCAGCTTCTAGGGGCCACTAGCATTCTTTTGCTCGTGGCTGCATCACTGCAATCTTTGCCTCCCTATTCACGTCGCTTTCTCCTCTTCTGTGTGCGTGATCTCCCTCTGCCTCTCTCTTATAAGGACAGTTTTGATGGCATTTAGGGCCCAACTGGATAATGCTGGAAACTCTCCCCATTTCAAGTTCTTTAACTGAGTCACATCTTCAAAGGCTCTTTTTCCAAATAAGGTAACATTTACAGGTTCCAGGGATTAGGTCCTGATATTTTGGGGGCCACAATTCAGTCTGCTATAGTCCCTACGCTTAATTCTTTATTGACCATACAATTCTGTCCTTGAGGAAGGGACATAAAATGATTTCCAAAATGTGACAAAATCGGTAGCAAGTTAAAATAGATGTCCATGCAAAGCCCATTGCAATAATTAGATAAGAGTTCATGTGATGGTTAAAGAGACAGCGAGACTTTTAAAAAATAGTGTTTACCATGGCCCAGGAGAAGAAACAGGCCTGTTTCTTCACCTCCAGATGAAGCAAGTACAAGCTTTGCAAGCCTTGCTACTAGAACGTGTGCGGTTCTTGGGCCCTGAGATCTCACGGGGCCCAGGCTGGCAGTTTTGCTTTTCCCTCCTCCACCTTGTCCTGCCCAGAGGGGGCTGTATTTGTGTGCTCTGGCAAAGTGCTGAATGAGGAACTTATGCCACTGACCAGAAGTGAAAAAGGGCAGGGACTGTGTGTTTTTCAATTAAATAGAACAAGAGGAAGGAAGTGTTAACTTTGACTTGAGCTGTTCAGGCTACCGATGAGAACAAAATCCCTGCAGTCAGGTGCGCCAGCCCAGAGTTTATCCAAGAGGAGCTCTACAGCCGCCTCTTCTGAACATCGTGAAAATGGTGCCTGGCAGACCCAGCAGCAGCCGGATCCCCTCCTCTGTCTCCCTGCCCCAGTTATGCCTCTTTAACTCATGTGATTTCATTCACAAAACCCGACCTCTCCAAGTGCCGGTTTCTTCAACGGGGCCTGATGTCCTGCGTGGGCTCCTTAAAGGCAGGACTCACTCTTCATTCCCTGTGTGAAGCTTTGAGCACATGGCCTTGGCACACAGAGGACCCTCAATCAATATCCACTTATCTGGGGCTTCCCTGGTGGCGCAGTGGTTGAGAATCTGCCTGCCAATGCAGGGGACACGGGTTCGAGCCCTGGTCTGGGAAGGTCCCACATGCCGCGGAGCAGCTAAGCCCATGCGCCACAACTACTGAGCCTGCGCGTCTGGAGCCTGCGCTCCGCAGCGGGAGAGGCCGCGACAGTGAGAGGCCCGCGCACCGCAATGAAGAGTGGCCCCCGCTCACCGCAACTGGAGAAAGCCCTCGCACAGAAATGAAGACCCAACACAGCCAAAAATAAATAAATAAAATTTTTTAAAAAATGATTTACATTAAAAAAAATATATATCCACTTATCTGAACCGGATGCCTGTCTTACCTGACTCACAGTCTCAAAGTCACGCCGGGCGCGCTGCCTCTGAGGATAATTCCAAAACTCTGCACGGACAGACGGCATCAGTATTGCTGCAGATGTCGTTGTTCTTGCACTAACTCACTTTGCAAGGTCCCTTCCAGCCACATGACACTTTCATCCCTCTTAAATTTAGCCTCACAGAATGAGCATCTGTCCTGGAAATGAGTAGAAAGAGGTCTCTGTTATACCCGTGCTCTTCAATTCAGAGGGCATGCGCTGTCAGTGGGAGACTGTGCACAAACCCTGGTGCCCATAGGCAGGCTGGAGAGACCTTTGAATTATCTAGTTCAACATCCTCCCTTTACAGCTAAGAAAGCTGACAGCTGTCCAATGTCACATGGCTGGTTGGCAGCAAAGAACCCAGGGAGCTAGGACCCACTGCTACTGTCTTCTGGCCTGGTGTTTTCTCCACGCTATTACACTCCTTCTTTGACCCAAGGTCTTAGCTTGGCCTGGTAGAACTGGCCCAGCACACTACCTCACAGCTAAGTGCTCCAAACTATCAAAGGGTTGAGTATGTTACCGATCCCTCTCACACAGCCTGGGTCGTAAGAACCCATAAATAAAAAACATTGCAAGGTACTCAGAAAGTGTAGAATGTTTTGGTAGGACTCCATTTTGTAGTATATCATTTTGATTCCCTCTTCTTGTCTTCTCTGTGTTTTTGTTTTTGTTTTTCTTTAGTTATTTTCTTGGTGGTTACCTGGGGGGTTACAATTAACATCTTAAATTTATAACAACCTGGTTCGAATAATACCAACTTATTTTCCATAGTATCAAACATTCCACACCTATAAATCTCCATCTCTCCCCCTTTATATTGTTATTGTCACAGATTATACCTTTGCATATTGTGTGCCCGTTAACATAGACTTATAATCATTGTTGTATGAATTTTCCTATTAAATCATATGGGAAAAAGAGAGAAGTTACAAATCATTACCAAAGTGCAGTATTATGCACTTTTAAATCCAGATACTAGATTTTATATTTAACTATGTAGCTATCCTTACCAATGTTCCTTATTTTTTCTTATGGGTGAGATTTACAGTCTACTGTCCTTTCATCTGAGCCTAAAGGACTGCTTTTAACATTTATTTTACAGCAAGTCTATGGCTAATGAACTCCCTTGGCTTTTGTTTATCTGGAAATGTCTTAATTTCTCCTTCAGTCTTGAAAGATAGTTTTGCCAGATGTAGAATTCTTGGTTGACATTTTTTTTTCCTTCAGGCCTTTAAATGTTATCCCATTGCCTTTGGCCTCTATGCTTTTCGAAGAGAAAGCAGCTGTTAATCTTATTGAGGATCCCTTGAACATCGTGAGTTACTTCTCTCTTGCTGCTTTCAAAATCCTCTCTTTGTGAGTTTTGACAGTTTGACCATAATGTGTCTTGGTGTGAATCTCTTTGAGTTTATCCTGCATGGAGTTCATTGAGATTCTTGGACATGTATATTCATGTACTTCCAGATTTGGGAAGTTTCTGGCCATTACTTATTCAAAATTTTTTTCTTCCCCTTTCTCACACTCTCCCCCTTCCTCTCTCTCTCCCCCTTCTAGGACTCCTATAATGTGTACGTGAGTATGTTTGATGATATCCCTCACATCCCTCATGCTCTTGTTCATTTTTCTTCACTCCTCTTTCTTTCTGTTCTTCAGACTGGATAATTCCAGTTGTCTTATCTTCGATTTATTGATCCTTTCTTTTGCCTGCTCAGATCTGACATTTAACCCCTCTGGTAAGTTTTTCACTTTGGTTATTATACTTTTCACCTCCGGAATTTTTTGGTTCCTTTTTATAATTTCTGTCTCTTTGCTGGCATTCTCATACCAACGACGTTCATGTATTGTTTTCTTGATTTCCTTTAGTTCTTTGCCCATGGTTTCTTTTAGCCCACTGAACATATTTAAGACAGATTTAACATCTCTGTCTAATAATTCCAATGTCTGGAATTCCTCAGGACTGATTTCTGTCAAACTCTTTTTTTCTTGTGAATGGGTCATGTTTTCCTGTTTCCTTGTATATTTTGTATTTTTGTTATTATTGTTGAGAACTGGATATTCTGAGAAGTGTGCTAACTCAACTCTAGAGATCTAGTTCTCCCACACCTCAGGGATTGCTGAATCTTGCTTGCTGAACTTTTCCAAACTATTTTAGCAACAGGTGTATTCCTTGCTTTGTGTGGTCCCTCATGTTTCTGTTATCTCTGCAGCCAGATTTCCTTAAATGTCTGCCTGCAGGGGAGGAAAAAAAATGGGTCCTGTCTCTTTAAATCCCCTCAAAAGCCTCTTCAACACATGGAAGGGCTGACAGTTCCTGCTAGCTCAGTCACTGTTTTGGTGGATGGGTAGATTCCTGGAGCTTTCTACTCTGCTTTCTCCCCAAGAAGACACGCAGTAGTGACTGACCGATTCTTATTTAGAAAAAAGAGAAAATAATTGTTAACGTAAAATTCAAAGTACACGTTTTTTCCAAACATGAAAAAACATTTCATAAATGTGGGTCTTAACTTTCTCATGGTCTCTCAGAAGAGATTAAACAACCCAGTGATTTTTATCTGCCATCTTTAAGTCACATACATTCTAAAAATCACTTTAGGAGGCAGGCAAGTATAAAACATGCTGGAAACATGATCCGAAAAAAACCTTAGACCTAGAAGAGTCTAGCAGGAGGGTCAGAACTGGGAGACCAAAGTGATGTTGCTAAATGAGGTACATCTTCCAGAGCATGAAGAAAGCTTTTTCTCAGATCAAGGAAAGTTTGAGCAAGAGAAACATTGACTCTGAGTCCAAAAAAGTCCCTGACCTCCCTGTACTTATTGTATGCACTCTTAGCCCTTGGTCACCTGGTGGCTTGTGGCATCCCCATCTTGTGGTCCTATTTGGTCACTTAAATTGCATACCATTTAACTTCCACTGGGATAGGTGTCCTTTCCTTCAGCATATTTAGATCTCTTTTGAGAAATTATTAAGAATAATTTCTTAAACATTATGATTAAGCTGAAGGAGGAGAAGAAGGAGAGGGGTATAATAAAGGGTGTATTCCTTTCCTCGGGCTGCTATAACAAATTACCACAAACTTGGTGCCTCAAAACAAAAACATTCGTTCTCTCACAGTTCTGGAGACCAGAAGTCCAAAGTCAAGGTGTCATCAGAACTGTGCTCCCTCCAAATACTCCAAATCCCTCCTTACCCTTTCTAGCTTCTGGTGGCTCCAGGCCCTTAACCTGTGGGGTCTGTACTAATTCTGCACAATTAGTGTCAGAATTGAACTGAACTACTGAACACCCAGTTTTGGTGTTTAGAATTAGAGAATTAGTTGGTGTCAGAGAAAATACCCCACTAGGGTTAGGATTTGGATATATATTTTAGGGGTGCATAATTCAACTCACTACAAAGAGGAAGGGAAAGAAGAAGCAGGATCCTTGTTTTCTCACAAAATCTAATAGTACTGAGCACACGTTAATTAAATCTATGAATGTCTTATTTATGGAATCAACCTAAGAAGGCAAAGTACGGAGGTCAATGGGTGCTTCCTGCTAGGGATCTCTTTTGCCTTTAGTAATGAGGTCTTTGTACAAACTTTATAAAAAAGATTCTTTTCAGGACTCACACCACCTGCTCACCGATCCTGGGCTTACACTGCAGGAAATATGAGTTACATTTAATGAGAGTGAAATCTGTGAGTTGATCGCTGGAATTGTCACTGCCCCTAGAGCTAAGGAAGCACGCAAAGCTCTGAGACCCAGATTAAGGCCCCTTTGGACCCCCTTCCTGGATTGTCCCCTGCAGTTTCTCACCATGAAAAAATAACTGATTAAATTCATGCCAAGGTCAGGTAGCCAACAAAAGGCATATCATTATTCTCAATCTTATGATTTTTACTTTCTTTCGTGTCATTTCTCTCCCTTTTCTAACATGACATTTTCTCTCTTTCTTTCCTTGTAAAAAAAAATAATAATAACAAACATTTGCTTTCACAGACATGCAATTTCTCTTGCATCAATGCCACAAGGTAGGTGTCATTACTGTTATTTTATAAAGAATGAAATGAGGCCCCAAAGAGGTAACGTGAGGTTACGCAGACATTCAGTTGTGGAGCCGGCAATCAGCACTAAATCCCACTGTTTTTCCTCAGCTCTATTGTGTCTTCCTTTCTGCTATTTCCTTTTCTATTTCTATTTCCTTTTCCTCCTTTTTCCTTATTCCGAAGGCACTCACAGACCTAGGACATGCACCCACCCATTATTTTAAGAGCGATTGTTCTCAGCACTCTCAGTACCAAAACTACCCAGGGAGCTTTTATGAAAGCTGATGACTGACCCCATCCCAGGCCAATCAAATCATAACTTCTGGAGGTGTGGCCTGGACACCAACATTTTGTCAAAAGCCCTCCCCACCCCTGCCAGATGATCTTAAAGTGCAGGATTGAGAATAACATCCCAATGTATCAAGAGACAGATAAGATCTCTTCTTAACCCTAGAAAAGAAAATATTCACTCTTTCAAGCGTAATCCAATCTTTGGAGCGCATCTCTGTAAACCTGGTTGACGAAAACCAAGAACAAACTGACCAATGAGACTTGCAGATGGCAATTTGAGCTGACATGCTTAATGCCCCCTCCCTTCCTAAATCTCACTAAAAGATCACAGAATTATGCTAAGCAGGGAGAAAAGTGTAAGACATTAATGTAAAATAAAGAAGAATGGGGCTTCCCTGGTGGGGCAGTGGTTAGGAGTCCGCCTGCCGGTGCAGGGGACACGGGTTTGAGCCCTGGTCCGGGAAGATCCCACATGCCGCGGAGCAACTAAGTCCGTGAGCCACAACTACTGAGCCTGCGTGCCACAACTACTGAAGCCCACGCACCTAGAGCCCATGCTCTGCAACAAGAGAAGCCACTGCAATGAGAAGCCCGGGCACTGCAACGAAGAGCAGCCCCCGCTCGCTGCAACTAGAGAAAACTCATGCACAGAAACGAAGATCCAACGCAGCCAAAAATAAATAAATAAAATCAATTAATTAATTTTAAAAAAAGAAGAAGAAGAATGGTATCAAGGGGCTAGAAACTTTGAAGAAGTTGGCATGATTTGGTGCAGGTGAAAATGACGCACCAAATACCGACAAGCACTATTCAACACGGACAAAGAAAAGCCAGGTGGGAAGCAAGTGGATAAAATTCCCCCTCAAAGACCTGGGAAATTCTCAAACTTGATCTGGAAGCAGATGGGACTGTGGGACAGTTGGTGGGTAGAAAATGAGAGCAGTTTGGCAACAACACCAGTGCCTGACACGGAACTGCTGGCCACCCAGGAGGCACCTGGGGAAGGAGGGACCCTCATCCACACCTCCAACACAAGAAGCTTCAAAGAAGCTGTTTGAAAAAGCAGTGACTTCCTGAGGCAAAGATGCCTCCTCAGTAGTTTGCTACCAACTTTTCCCAGCTGAATAGATTCCCCAAGCAAGGAAAATAAAACTACCAAATAAATTTAAAATTCCCCCTTTGGGACTAAGAGAAAAAGAACCAGTACAATTGCTGACAAAACCATTTCAAATCTCCAAAATGAATAAATATAGATCTCCTTCCAAAGGGAAAAACAAATCAAAAAAATAGAATACAATAAAAATCACGGAGCATATGAAAAGAGAAAGAAGACATTTTTGAAGACGCAGAGCAAATGTTTATCTATGAAATAAACTTATTCCAAAGCAGGGGATAAGTTTAACACAATCTTTCATTTATATTTTCAACAATGTTGGAAGGACATTATGGAGAATAGCTATAAAGAGGAAACAACTGATAAATATTCCTATCAGTGAAAATCATGCTCACTAGAATTTTTCTTTCTTAAAAAAATTATTTATTTACTTTTGGCTGTGTTGGATCTTCATTGCTGCCTGCAGGCTTTCTCTAGCTGCGGCCAGCGGGGGCTACACTTCGTTGCGGCGTGCGGGCTTTTCATTGCGGTGGCCTCTCTTGTTGTGCAGCACGGGCTCTAGGTGCACGGGCTTCAGTAGTTGTGGCACGCAGGCTCAGTAGTTGTGGCACGCATGCTCAGTAGTTGCGGCACACAGGCTTCATTGCTCCGTGGCATGTGGGATCTTCCTGGACCAGGGATTGAACCCATGTCCCCTGCATTGTCAGGCGGATTCTTAACCACTGCGCCACCAGGGAAGTCCCAAATTTTTCTTTTTTAATCAGCTTCAAGCTGGGTAGTTGTGAATTTTCCAAAGATGGCAAATCTCCCAACTCCCATATTCATTTGCAATGTGGACTTCTTCTTCCAGGAGGAGGAGTCTATTTCTTCACATCCTTGAAGCGGTCATGGGTGGCAGACAGACTAAAACTTCTGAGCGGTAGAATGTGCGGGAAGCGATGCTGTGCCAGCGCTGGGCACAGCTCCCCACTGGCCTAGCAGCTCCTGCTTCTTGCCAGTTGGAAGTCATCAGTCATGTAAAAGGTACGACCGCCCTGAGACCACCACACTGTGAAAAGCCCAAGCCACAGAAAGGCCCTGGAGAGTGAGATACCATGGTGGCGGGGCAGGGCCGCCATGCCACAGGAGTAGAAGCCAGCATGTAAGTGGACCCTCCATCCAAGCTGCACCAGCCGAGGCCGCATGATCAGAGACACACCACCCAGCCGAGCTACCAAAGCCGAGCTACTCCTCACCCTACGTATCGTGAGCAAAATAAAAGGGTTCTTCCAAGCCACAAAGTTTTGAGGTAGTCGTGAAACGGCAACAGATAACAGGCAGAAGCAGCCAATAGCGGCCTGCAGTGCCTTCCAGGAACAGGTGGGTTTTGGAAAATAAAAAGACATGAAAATTAGAGGACTCAAACAGACCAACAATCGTCTGTATATCCAAATAACAAAGAGTTCCGGAGAGAAAGAACAGAGAAAATGGAGAGGAGGAAATCACCCATGAAGTAACTCAAGAGAATTTCCCCAAATTGAAGGGCATGACCCCCACCAAGTCACATTACCATGAAACATCCCAGCAGTAGTGAGAAAAAGAAGATTCTGCAAGGAGAGAGAGAGAGGATTGAAAGAGAGATTGAGAGAAATGTCACGCACAAATGATAAGAAATTGAATGACTTAGAATTTCTCAAAAGCAACACAGAGAGCTAAAAGACAACCGTGCAATGCCTTCTAAAATGACCTCCATACTGGACTCATCTACCCAGACAAACTATGAGTCAAAGGTGTGTGTAGAAGGAAGACATTTTCAGACATATGAAAAATTAACCTCCTCCTACAGTTTTTCTTAAAAAACTGTGGGAGCGTGTGTTCCATAAAACAAAGGAATGAACCAAGGAGGAAGAAGATATGAGTTGCAGGGCTCCGCTTCAACACAGTAGAACAATAAAGGGACTTCCCAGGCCGTTAGTGAAGGGGGACCTCCGAATGACAGTAGCCACTCGGCACAAGAGCTCGTCAGAGGACTCCCGGACAGACTCCCCCAGAAGAGTAAGACACAGGATGTCCTTTGTGAATGCTTATCTCAAGAGACATCTAAAACACTGGCATAGAATCAGGGATTGACAAATAAATAAACAAAACAATTACAATTCAGAGCAGCACCCTCAATAGTCCCATATGTAATTTTACACTTTTTAACAATCATATTAAAAAAGGAAAGAGCTGAAATTAATTTCAATAGTATATTTTATTTAATCCAATTTATCCAAAATCTTATTTCAACATAAAATCAATATAAAATTATTGAGATTTTTATATTCTTTTTCGTATTAAATCTTTGAGGTCCCGTATGTATTTTGCATTTATAGCTCATCTCAGTTTGCACACTGAAATTTCTCAGAAATACTTGATTTCGGCTGTATTTAGTTTTCATTAAATCTGCAGTTGAAAAAGTGATTCACATACCAAAAGTGCTCCATACATACTTAATTTTTTTCCAAAAGCCATCCGTTTTCAATTTAGATGTAAACGAATTAATAATTAAATAATAATAATAATTATTATAACATTTTAATAATATTAAAACTTAATTCCTTGGTCACGGTAGCCACATTTCAAGCACTCAAAAGTTCCATGTGGCTAGTTGCTACTGTATTGGACAGTTAAGATCCAGAGTGATCAAAAAGTTACGTGGAAAAGGAAAAATCATTGTAGTTACGACATGGCTCAGCTTTGAGTAACATACTCTGAATATTCATTTAATCAGAATTATAATATGAACTCCACTGGGAAGGTGGGGATGGGAAATGTTCAGTGTGTCAAAGGAGGAAGAGGAAAGAAAGCTAGATCTCAAATGCCTAAAACTGAAAAATTAAGAAGAAGCAACATAGTCCTACTGAATAGAAACACAGAAATAGATACAGAAGGACCCTCTCACCCTGGCTCCAAGTAACTGCCCCCGAGGAAGGAGAAATGGAGCGGGAAGGGGCTTGGGACTCCTGGGGTCTTGTGTTTTGTGTTTTTTCTAACAGACCTCAGGGGACTGGCTGACTCTTTCAACTCATGCATATATGATTTTGAAAAATGATCTTGGGAAGGTGTGCGGAGTGAGAATTTTCTATGTGATTCTGCCAGTGTAGGACTGTCACTTTAAAATGTGCCTCTTTCTCATCGCTTTATGGAAGGAGAAAGCAGGGGAGGCAGCCCCTAGTATAGGAGGAAAATAAAGTGGAAGGGAGCTCAGAGGTGGCAGATGTATCCTCCTGGCCAAATCCCAAATCGCACTCTTACTCAAGTGCCCACGCCCAGAGCAGGCTCCTAAGAGGTTACACAGAACAGCAGAGTTTTCAGGGGTGAGTGCTGCCCAGGCCACAGGGGAGGCGTGCGCTTTCTCCACATCTCAAACCTGCCCATCTGCGAGGCCTGGCAGCTCCAAGGGCAGCGCCAAGACCACCTCCCCTCCTCCAAGCCAAGCCCACCATCCTTCATGGCCCAGGACGGAGCTTCTTTCCACATTAATTTTTCCTGACTTCTACTGTCCTCACCAACAATCTTTTTCTGTTTTTTTTTCCAATCTCATGCAACTCATGCGGTATGTCTCACAGAGTTTGGGCCTTTATTATAAACTGTTTTGAATTGTACACTGTTAATTCCAAGCTGCATGAAAAGAACAAGGACAATCCCATATACTGCCGCAGGCCGAGTACTGCCGATACTCAGCATATAGTATCGGTTTAAAGAGTGTTTGATGATTGATTGTTGAGGATATTATATATGCATTCATGCATTTCTACAGTAGCTCTTATCACAGAAACGATGGTATTAGATAGGTAGGTGGATGGATGAGAGAGAGAATTTTTATGCATAGGAACCAGGTACAGGGTTCAGTTCATTGTTTCTTCATTTCATGGCACGTTATTATAATTAGTCAATAAAAAACCCCCTCCCTTCTTTAATTTTATTTCTATTTTTTCCCTGTATCCTTGACCCCATGACCTGTTTCCTTCCTCTCTCCCCACCCGATAGACACCCATCTAAAGTGTTAGGAATTTGCCCTTGGAAACATACGATCTTAAAGATAGAGTGTCGCTAGTGTGTGTATGCTTTTCCTAACTCTATTAAAATGATATCTCGTTAAAGATCCCGTTCTACATCTTCCTTTCCCATTCAACACTCTTTCTAAGGAACTATGTTTATCTGTTGCTTCATGGCTGCACGGTGTTTACCACTTCTGCTACATCTCACCTATCCATTCCCCAACTTATGGAGACTTACGTCACCTCCAGCTCCCTGGGACCCGAAGTAACGCTATGAGGAGTACCCTTACCCCTGTGCGTTTCCATATGGATGTACGCAACAGTTTCTCTGGCGTACGCTGGGATGGCCATGGCATGGCATATAAAATACATAATATACAATTTTTTAATTGCTGTCCAGAATGGCTACACCCACCTCACTTCTACCAGTTGTAGATGAGAACTCACTGCTGTGTAACACAGAAAGAGCTGTCAGACACAGTGGGACAGCTGAGCACCTCAGGAGATAAGTCTCACAGTGACTCTCGGCATCTCCACGAAAAGGAGAGGACAGAAAGACGGAGGCTGCTCTTTTGGGTCTTTTCCCCGGCCACAGGGCTTTAATGTAGGGTCGAGGATGAGCTCTGGGAGACCTCTGCTTCCCTGATCCCCCCATTCCTTGCTGCTGACTCACCTGTGCTCCTTAGGGGTCAACTTATTTCAGACAGTGCTTTTGATTCGTAGCTCAAAAGGTTCTGTAACCCACAGTTTCTTAAAGGGTAAACACACACACACACACAATTAACTAGACGGACTAGGGCTCTGAAGTTGACGGCTCCTCCCTACCGGCCTGGGGACTGATGAACCCCAGTGCCAGGTGTGGCTGAGCGAAATGGACTCTGTCTTTTCCCACCCGTGCCCTTGTGTTTCATCTCCCACGGTCTGCAGAGTCCCAGCGGCCTGGAGTCCTTTTGTTTACCCTCGTCCTGCCTTCCACCTGGGGCTCCCTAATCGCGGCCCCTCTGAGACCTCCTCAGCCGTCATCTACCCTCCACAAGTGTGCCCTGTGCCCCCCACGTGCCCGCACTTGAGCTTGAAGATCAGACACGCCAGGCATCACTTCCCCACTTGGCCTCAGCTGCTGCATCCAGAGAGCTGGGCGGCAGGACAGCAGATCAGATGTGGAGACGGAGAAAGACCAAGCACCCAAGAAAGGGCAGACAGCCCTCTCCCGCCTGGGCCCCCGCACCCCTGCGTGTGCCCCTCAGCTTCCTTGCCCTGATTCCCACCATCTGGGATCCACCTAGGAACTGACAAAACTCCTGTTGGTCACATCTGGTTTAAGAGAAAGAAACGAGGAGTTAGGAGACCTCAACTAATAGGCAGCACTTGGCACGCACAACAGAAGCAGCTGCTGTTTACAGCCTGTTTTAGGGTGGCCTCGAGCTGGACCTCGCACTTCCTGTCCCTGGCTCTCCCCTGGGGGGCATTGTTTTACACGGGGCATTTGCAAACCTCACAGTCCTGCAGCTCAAAAAAAAAAAAAAAAAAAAAAATCCATGAATCTCATGAAGCCATGAAACTATAACGAACTCTCTTCCTGGGAAAATGTCCCAGACTCGGTCCTGATTGGTCTCCTATTGTAACGCAGGTCCCTACAGCTCCTAACTCCCCACTTTCTCCTGCCCAGTAAAAATGCTACCCCAGGAAGCCCTTTCCTGCATAACAGCCAACGAGGTTTGAAACACTTCGGATTTCTTAACTGGGAAAAATACCAGCAAGAATTCAGGGTGTCAGTTCAAGACCAATATCACACTGCCTAGGAGGCAAGTAGCCAGGGCCTTCCCAGCCCCTCCTGCTTGGCGTTGTTATCTGTGCGTCTCTGCTGACCCCAGGGCCTCTCCTGCCTGGTCTCATCCCCATAGAAACAAGCCAGGAGCTGGCGGGCGCGGAGAAGGCGCTGCGCACCATCTGACTCCGCCAGCGCCCTCCCAATACCCGCTTCTGAGCTCGCTCCGCTGGGCAAGGGGGCCCCTAATTACCTCCCTTCTGTTTTCTCCTTCCTCTCCTCTCTGGTCCTCTCCCCTCCCCACTCCCTCAGAGGACAGCCCTTCCAAGAAATAACACACGCTCACACCTGGCGCGGAGCGATAGGGAGGCTACCATGGAGACCGGGCTCCCATTCCCACCCCGGTGGCGGCTCCTGGGAATAAGCAACTATCTCTAGAATGCTACAAACTCCAGATGTGCCCCGCCGAGTGCCTGGAGACCCGGCTTCCTTGTTTCATTATGCCTATTTTTTTTTCCACAAGTTTCATATATGCATATCGAGCCTTCAGAAGGGGGAAAAAATGGGAAATGGTAATCTTCCTTTTAATATGCTCTCACATGCCAGCCCGGAACAGCTGTGCACACACCACGTTGGCCTGGACGTGAAATATAGCCCAGGACCATTTTTTAAAGCAGTCATTCCCAGGGCTTACAAAACACATTTACTTGGAGGGAGGTCACACAGTCTTCCCTCTGCATAAAAAGGTGGCTTTGAAATAGGTACAGCCATCTGGAGACAGGCTCCTCTGCTATTGATATGTAAAATGCACACAGGACACCATCTTGCTGAGACCGGGCAGAAGACGCAGAGACACACACGGGCCGTAACTGTTTAAATATACAGCCTCCGGTTCTCCGTGGTGCTTACCTTGCTCTGAAAACCCATTTGCCAGCAGCCTCGGTGACGCTGGACAGGCTGGGGGGTGGGAAAGGGTGCAGTTTGCTTGCTGGGGCATTCATCTGTGTGGAGGGGGAGTGTTGTGGAATCCAGATTTGGGGGGAATGATTTGCACACTCTCCAGGGCGGCTCCGAGCTTGCTAATAAGGAAGAATACGTCAAGGGCCTGACTGCAAGTAAATAGCAAACACCCCATCAAAACAATGACCTCTGCTCCTTTGATCATTACAGCCAAGGGTTTGCTTCACCCCGGAAGACTTAGATCTCACCTTTAATAACTGGTTTGGTCAGGTGTTTAAAGAAAACGTGCAATGGCTCCTATATGGCTAGTTGATCTCCATGTAATGGGGTGGGGGCAATGGCTCTATATGTTTACTGACATTTACTCTTTAAAATGAGTAAACCGCCCCCCTTGACAAGACCTTCATCGTGCAGACCTCATCCAAACAAATTCTTGACCTCTGAAGCTATTTAACTTTTGTGTTGTTTCTTCCATTTTTACTTCCTAGGCTTGTTTTTAAATCTGTTTTATTTTATTTTTTTAATATACACATGATATGGATAACATAAATCAGCTGCCTTAAAATTTAGAGTGCCAACCCAAAGCCGGACACTCTCCCAAAAGCAAGCCCAGAAAGGATGCAGAGCTCTGGGTAACCCAAAGGGTTAAGCTGTGAAATGCACAAATAGCAGAGCTCCTGTTACCGAGCTAGCAGGAGAGGGAGGTGACTGGAGGAAGCTCACTCTAGGTCAGCCTGTCCTTTACATTGTGAAAGAGCTTGAAAGGGGCTAATAAACCCAGCAGCCTATGGCAAAGGTAATTTATTTTATATTCTTAGTCATCACATGCAATATTTTTTGGAGGGGGAGAGCAAATATAATTCAAAGAAAGTGATAAACAATAAAAAAAAAATAAACCACATTATCTAGTGATGCTTCCACCCCTAAGTCAAGAGAACTTGGCCCTTCTCTGCTTTTGTGGTGTATTTCTCATCCTGTTTGTGCCTCAACTTCTTCAAAGCGCTTCAGGGCTGGGGTCTGGGAGGAGGCGGAGTGGTGGTGGCTCTGCCTGGCCTGAGGTCAGGGTCCTTCCTGGGGTGGAGGAGGGGAGATGCAAATCCCCTGAGGGGAGCAGCTCCCAGGGTGGGCGTGGACATTTCTGCACAGGCACCTCCCAGCCCTACCCGCTGGAAGCCACGTCCACTTGACTTAGGAATCGGCTCCTGGATGGGAGGGATTACTGAGTGGACAGCTCTCCAGCTGATTTCCTGAGCTTCTCCTGGGCTCCGAGGGAGAGGCTGGGCCGTCCTGCTCCTGTCTCGCATTGGCCACATTTTATGTGCATGAGGTCACCGGGCTGCAGATGAGGTAACTAGGCAGCCGCCCGCGAGCTGGGAGAGGTTACCACGTGACCATTCACGTAAACACAGCGAGGTCCCCGCGGGGCCCACGACAGCTGGCTCTGCTGCTGGCTGCCCTGCCAAGCGGTGGGAGCTGCCGGACTCATGGAGCTTGTCAGAGCTCTTAAAGGAGCCAAATCGCTGCCTGAGCTTGTGTCACGCCCGCCTTGAACACTGGTCCCCCAGCCTCAGGGCAGAGCGGCATCCTCGAGGTTGGAGCGCTGGCTGGTCCTGTGACACGTGTGCATGGTGGGGGCGCTGAATGAATAATACTGCCTCTTGAAAGAGGACACCCAAGGCAAAGAGGCACAGGGGTCTGAGGGGGCGTGGTCTCTAAACCTCTCTGCCCTCGGCCGGGAGAGGTGGCCCCAGCATTTGGGCACCTCCTAATCATCTCAAAGTTAGAAACATGGCTGGAAAACAAGTATTTTTGTAAAAGCCAATAACGAAATACATTTTTAAGCTCTTCTATGGAAGGACAGAATGCATTTCCAGATGTGGAGCTGTGCTGCTGAGGTGTTTCAGGGCCCCTCGGCTCTCAAGGTCAGAAAGTTCTTTCCAAGGTCAAGTCAGATGAACTAAATTCCGCATCTACCCCAGTTCTGCATTTATTCCTTTTTTACGGAGCCCGACCATGTACCGAGCTCTCCACTGAACCCTGGGAGTGTTGTAGGACCAAAGGTTTGGTCTCCACAAGGATGAAGCTCACACGCCGGCAGACAATTCCTGCTATCACACTAGCGGTATCCACGAGTGATGGCAGTAAAGAGGGATGCGTGCAGGGAGGGGAAATGTGGGGTGCAGGAAAACAGAGGGCACGTCACGGAAGGCCACCCTGAGAGCCTCACTGAGCTGGGACCAGACCTGTGAGTCCCAATAAAATTCACGGTGGCAGCCAAGATGTACTGTGGGACCGGTCACACATCTTACAACCACCTGGGAGGTAAATTCACTGTGATCCCCATCTTACAGATGCTCACACAGCTTAAGAGAAGTTAAGTAACTTGCCCAAGGAAGTGGTAGAATCAGGATTTGAACCAAGGGCTGGGACCCCAGAGCCTGCACTGCATAATCGCTCTACACCAGACAGTCACTGGGACACCAGGACAGGAAGAGCCTCAGAGCCAAGCATGAGGTTGGTGCCCTGCCAGCAGCACAAGCAGCTGGGCTCACAGGAAGGGTGGGAAGACCCTGGGAGAAGAGAGCTAGGTGATGGAGAGAACATTCTGGAAAGAAAAAGCAGCAAATGTATAGGCCCGTGTGTGTGTGTCTGTGTGTGTGTGTGTGTCTGTGTGTGTGTGTGTGTGTGTGTGCGCACACATGCGCACATACGTGAAAGAGAGAGAGGAACTTTGCAAGCCATACTAAAGAATCGGAACTTTTTCCTAAGGGCCATGGGAAGTCATTGAAAGACTATAGGCAGATTAATGAGATGATCAGATCTGTTTGTTTGAAATGTTGCCCTGGCCGCAGTGTGGGATATGGATTGGAGCGCAGTGAAGGGCACGTTGGGATAATCCAAGTGAGAAATGATGGCCAGGTCTGAGAGGGAGCCGTGGGCATAGGAGGGAGGTGACTTCTGCACAGGAAGCAGAATCAGCAGAGCTTGGTAACTGACTGGCCACGGGGAGGTGTGTGCGTGAGTGCAGGGAAGGATGGAGGAAGGGGGGGAAGATGTCTTCTGATGGAGCTGCAGGTTGTGGAGGAAGATCAGGTTTAGAGGTGCTCACTAGGCACGTAGACACACAGATTGCAAGCTCAGGACCAAGATCTCGTCTGAAGATACAGAGCGAGGAGCCGTCGATACGCACACAGCAACTGAACCTGGGGAGCTGGCGAGCGTGGCCGAGATGTTACTGACACCCCATTTCTTTACCTTGGCTCTTTTGGGTTCTTGTAGAAAGGCCCATCCTCCCCCACTGGAACAGAAGCTACATGAGGGCAGGGACATTTTATTGTCTTGTTCTCCACTTGTTCCACAGTACGTGGCATCTGAAATGTAGGCAATGTTCCATAAATATTGTGGAATAAAAGAACTGAAGGATAACCCTTTTTAATATAAGGTTCTAAAAATAATACAGGCAGGCAGTTTTTAAAGTTTTAAAGCACACAAAATAACTTTAAATTTAAATTCTCCTTCCACCCTCACCCCTCAAACGTGCTATGTTAAGAGCAGGAAATGAGCGTACGGAGAGTCCATCGTGACCCCAGTTTTCGTCAGCTGCCATGCACCCTCCTACAGCATCAAGGTTTATATTTACCTTCTGTCTTTAACTACGTTTGGGTCCTTCTTGCTTTGTCAATTTAGGTTAACTCTAAATTTCAAAACAACATCAAGTATACTACTGTTACTGTAAAAATATCGCCCACTGCAACAGCGAGGGATGTGACTGTGCTCGTAGAAAAGTCAGTGCAGCCATTGGACTGTCTGTCACTGAGTTCATACTGCCCAGAGGAGAGTGTGCCCCACGTCAAGATGTAAGGCAGATGTGGAGAAAGGGAACCGCCATGCACTGTTGGTGGGAATGTAAATTGGTGCAGCCACTGTGGAAAACAGTATGGAGGTGCCTCAAAAAGGTGCCTCAAATAGAACTACTATATGATCCAACAACTTCACTTCTGAGTGTTTACCTGAAGAAAACGAAAACGCTAATTCAAAAAGATATCTGCACCCCATGTTCATTGCAGGATTATTTACAATAGCCAAGATATGGAAGCAACTTGTCTATCAATAGATGAATAAAGAAAATTATATATATATATACATATATATATACACACATATATAATACATATTTTTCTCACAATTTCTATTATCTTTCTTTTTTCGGGTTCACGGAAGACACAGGCACCCGTCTTATCATGAAAATCTTCCAGGTTCTTAATCACATAATGTGTGTAATGTAAGTACCTATCGTATTAAAGGCCTTCTTTATTGGGCCCTCTGCTGTCCTATACTCATTTGGATCAACTGCTTTCTAAGACTGCCGCACAGCTGTCATCCGGGATTCTTTTTCATTATGCTCCTGGGTTTGTTCCACTGTTTCTCAGATTCCCATTTTTCTCTTGGAGACTTTTTTGTCTCAGTCTTGTATTACTCTGTCTCAGCCACACTAGCATTCTCTCTGACTGCCGAAAATACCAGAAAGGTTCCTCTTTTACAGTCTCTGCCCTGGCTCTTGCTCTGTGTTTAATGCTCCCTCCCCTACCTCAGATCCTTACAAAACTCGGTCCTTTATCTGATTTAAGTCAGCTTCAAATGTTGCCCTCCTCACCGAGCATCCCTCTGCTACCATACCGTCAAAAAAATAAACAGACAAAAACAACCTCCCAGTCACTCGCTAGTGAAACAACTTCTTTTACTTTCAGCATAGCACTCTCATTTCCTGATATCTTCTAGTTTTATTCACTGACTTATTTTCTTTTCTTCCCCATTAAAATGTCGGGCCCAAGAGAGCAGGAGTTTTTTCTGTCTTTTCTACCTGTAAACCCTAGCCCCTAGAGCAGTGAGAGAAGTGTAGGAGAAGCCCAGGAAACAGGCTGAAAGAGATTTCAGAAGGCCACATTCATACTGAACACCCAAATTTCTTCTACTCTATCCTCTGACACGACAGAAGAGGGGTCAGTCTCTTAGGATATCTCTTCTGAAATCTTGCTAGCCTGTGACGAAAAGCTCTCATATGGAAGAGGAGCTATAAATTGGTACAACAAGATGCTAAAGAACTGAGGGAGATGCTTAAGGAAAAATAGATGATTTTCCTTTAGCTAATTTACCACGCTTTGCCTAATTGAAATGGTATGTGAGCTAAAAGAGAGAACTTGTTAAGTTCTGCTGTTAGAAATACAGAAGACTGGATACTTCAAATATTCTTTCACTGTGAAGCACAGAGACTGCAATATTAAATGAGTTGATTAATAAGGGAAATGCCCAGAAACATAAAGTAAGATAAAAAAAACCAAAATAAGCCATGAGCAAAAAAGTAAGAAAACTCAGGAGCCGGGTCTGCTCAGGAAACAAATGCCAATGCCAGGATTCTACAGCAGGGATTAACAAACCATACCACATGGGCCAACCACCTGTTTTTGTAAATAAATTTTATTGGCAGATGGCCATGCCCATTCATTTATGTATCGCCCATGGCTGCTTCTGTGCTACAACAGCAGAGCTGAGTAGTTGCAGCAGAGACTATATGGCCTGCAAGCTTTTAAAATATTTACTCTGATCCTTTAAGAAAGCCCTTAATGGTTGTTCAGGGAAATGGGGTCTTTGGACCTATACAAGGTTGGGAGAGGAACCCGAGAGTCATTAAAGCTTGAACCTTCAAAGGGGCTTACTCTCCAGGAAAAGGGTGGGCTAGAAAAACACACCTGCTGGCAAAACAAGTCAGAGGTAAATCTTTCTGTTTTCACCACAACAATGTTATTAATAATAGTGATAATAATAAAAATTTTTAAATAATAATGATGATCTCCCTTGGGGATTTGTAACTACGAACCTGCTTCATATGAACCTCAGATTCAAATTTTTGCTACCCACCTAACTTTGAAAACCCCAAACAAAAAAATAAAGTGGTCCCAGTTTGACAACACTTGGCAGAGAGAAATGCAAATCCTCTCCAGTGCAAAGCCTTCCTAACTCAGTCACATGAGGATTGCCACAGTTTAAGTTTGATTACATATAAGTTTTTGAAAAGAGAAAAAATTTACCAAACCACAAGGTAACTACCATCATAAGTGAGAATCAACAGAAATAACAAGCATGATTTAAACTCCCAAGAACTTCAAATATTAGAATTATCAGATATAGGACATAAAAATAACTACACATGAAATGTTAAAAGAAATGAAAGATAGAAAAATGAACAAGTTTTGAAAAAGGTACCACCAAAGTGACCAAACAGATCTGACAAAGAACCAAATAGAACTTATGGAAATAAAAATAGAACTATACATAATTAAAACTATACATATATTACATATAATAATTATAATGAGATAGATACATTCATACATATATGTGTATGGGTGTGTTTGTATACACTAATGAATAGGTGAAACAACAAAATAAACATGGATGAAGAGAAGATTAGTGAACTGAAGACAGATATGAAGGAATCATTCAGAATGCAGCACAAAAAAACAAATAGAAAAGAGAAAGGGAGGAATAAATGAGAAGTTTTAATATACAGCCAAACAGAGTTACACAAAAGAGAACAGAAAGAATGAAAGAGAGAGAGAGAGAGAGAGAGAGAGAGACCCTGTTTGAAGAACTAATAGCTAAGAAAATGCCAGAACTAATGAAAGACATGGATCTGCAGAGACAGGAAGCATAATATATCCCAGGGAGAGTAAAAATTCTTTAAATTATCACACACGTTTGGCACATCCTGTGAAACTGTAAAACAGCAAAGCCAAAGAGAAAATCTTGAAAACAACAAGAAAGGAAAAACAGATCACCTAACAAAGAATGACCGTGGTCTGACAGCGAACTTCCAGCAGAAACAATGAAGCCAAAAGACAGTGGAACCACATCTCCAGAGGTTGAAAGAAAATAACTGTCAATCTAGAATTGTGTTCTCAGAAATATTATCTTTCAAAAATGATATGAAAATAAAAACATTTTGGCAAAACAAAATCTGAGACACTTTACCATTAATAGATTCTTATCAAAGAAACTTCTAAAGGATGAACATCTAAAAGAACAAAATGTTCCTAAAAGGATGCTCTGGAACAGAACAAGAAATTCTGAGCTGAATTGCAGTGCACGGTGCCTGTCACAGGAGTGCTCAGTAAATGTCATTTCTTGATTTCCCTTTTCCCCAGAGGTTGTGCTTGGAACCTACCATCAACACTGAGACCTGATCTTAGTAGAAATGGGGGTGTTGAGGAAAGTAGAGAGGATTTTGAGGCAAGAGAAGAAAGGGAGACAAGAAAGCTGGCAAAAACAGCAACACTTTGTGGGAGTTAGAAGGAATGTCTCATAGATGTTTTATTATGTTTTTGCAGTGTGGGATGGATTGTGAATTCTTCTTCCTGTATTCCCACAATATCTTCAGTAAAGTATACATTTCTCTCAAGTGCTTTGTGGAGCCAAATTTACTTCTCAAGATAGGAGTAAGAGCCCTTCAAATGAAAAGTTAGGGCAGCACCCTAACCAAATCCAGCCTACTTCCTGATTGATTTTTACATTTTTTAATGATTGAAGGAAAAAAAGAAAGAAAGAAAGGAAAACATTTCGTGACAAGTGAAAACTAGATGAAACTCAAATTTCAGTATCCATACAATTTTATTGGCACACAGCCATGCTTGTTCATTTACATCTAGTCTACGGCTTCTTCTGTCCCATCACGGCAGAGCTCAGTGGTTGCAACAGAGATAACAGTGTAAGGGCTGAGTAAAGTGCAAGGAAAGTGGCTGGGACTGTTACTTCAGAGGAAAGAATGCCTATGTAGCAACAAGGGTCCCCCACACCCCCACTTGATACATGTGCCTCACCTCCTCCTGTAGCTTTAGCTCCTTTTTCCTTTTGCCCAAAATATTTGTCATCAGATTCTTTACAGGAAGTGTTTGCCAACCCCTGGCCTAATTGATAGTATTAACATATTTAAAGAAAAAATGTAATAATCAGAAAGGTCAGTGGGTGTTTCAAAGGAAAAAAAGTCAAGAAAATGAAAGCCAGATGTTCCCAGGCAAGTACTAACTTGTGAGGTTAGCCTGACAAAGGCCCTGGGTTAGCAGACCTGGTAGGGCCTGTTGCAAAATGATGCACTGAGCTAAAATTGTGTATCAGTAGCTGCTATAACACCACTTATCAAGCAAGGCTATGTGCCAGACATTGTGCTTCGTACCTCATATACATTATTTAACGTAATACTCAGAACAAGACTATGAGTGTGGTGGGTGTTATTTCTACTTTAGTGGTAGAAAAAATATGAAGTTCAGAGAGGGTAAGTGGCTTTCCCAAGGCTATGTAGTAAGTAAGTGGACGAGTTGGAATCTTGGACCATCTGACTCCAAAGCTCCTAAACACTAACCTATACAGTTATTAATATTCTAATATTATACCCACTAAGACACTGTCAATTTGGTCACTACTGCCTCTGCAGCATCTAGCCCAAAGCCTAGAGCATCTTAGGTAATTAGAAATTGTTTATTGAACAAATAAAAGACTCTATGCTCACCCAGCAAGGTTTTTATTATAGTCTGGCTTCCTAGGAAGTTGCCTGCATGGAAAAACTACATCAAATTGAGAACTCAGGGCTTCCCTGGTGGCGCAGTGGTTGAGAGTCCGCCTGCCGATGCAGGGGACACGGGTTCGTGCCCCGGTCTGGGAAGATCCCACATGCCGCGGAGCGGCTGGGCCCGTGAGCCATGGCCGCTGAGCCTGCGCGTCCGGAGCCTGTCCTCCGCAACGGGAGAGGCCACGACAGTGAGAGGCCCGCGTAACGCATAAAAAAAAAAAAAAAAAAAAAAAAAAAAAAATTGAGAACTCAAGACTCCTGCCTCTTGCCAGCTCACTCTACGTCTATCAAGTCAAATAAAAATGGAGTTAACATATGCGTGAGTCATTTATGAAGCTGGTTAGTGGAAGTCAATCACTGATCTACTCTTGCGTGATAACAGAATCAAGATTTTTAGCCTGCAAAGCTGTGGGGACCAAGCCCCGTTCACACATCAGCACCTGTCGACCTTTAGGGCCCCACCTGATGACAGCCTGTGTCACTGTGCATTGCTGTGAACCCACAGCAGTCAGACTAAGAAACAAAAGACCCAAGTGCCAAGGCCATCTCGCCAGTAGGAGCAAAGCTGGGATTCAGAACCAGTTCTTTCCTGTTCTAGACCCAGTACTGTTTCCTTTTGCCATACTTTCTCTTTTGTATGACAAGATGTCTACAGTCTTCCACTTTCTCTAGTTACTCAAGAAATCCATATCCATTTTAGGAAAAAATTAACATAACAAATTAGAAAAAAATTTCACATGATCCCTCTCCCAGAAATTATCTATTAATATTCTAGGTTATATTTTTCCAGATTTTTTCTTGGGCGTGCATGTTTTAACCAAAAACACAATTATGCTGTTTTATAATCTGCTTTGGCCTCTCATAGAGTGTGAATATTTATGACACCCTACATACACATATAATCTTTTTTTTTTTTTTTTTTTTGGCGGTACGCAGGCCTCTCACTGTTGCGGCCTCTCCTGTTGTGGAGCACAGGCTCCGGACGCGCAGGCTCAGCGGCCATGGCTCACGGGCCCCGCCGTTCCGCGGCACGTGGGATCCTCCCGGACCGGGGCACGAACCCGTGTCCCGTGCATCGGCAGGCGGACTCTCAACCACTGCGCCACCAGGGAAGCCCACATATAATCATTTTTAAAGTCATGTTTTATTGTATTGATATGCTGTAATTTATTTAACCAAAATCTTACTGTTGGACAACCGAGCTTGTCCTGGTTTCTAATTTATAACCTAATGTGTCTATCTTATTCTCAGTAAGCAATTCCCCCCAGCTCCGATCCTATTCGTCACTTGATCAATGTCTCAGAAGCTAATATTAAATTTATAGTGTTATAGCAATGATCATCACAGCTCTTTGCTCCATCTTTGAGCTCAGAATCAATGCAAAGTAGATACAGTTGTTCAACATGGCAACTTTATTACAAGAAGACTGTAGCGGATACCACAGTTTAGATATGGCCACTATTGGCTCTTCCTAAAGGAACACCACATCTGAACCAAAAGACAGCCCAAACCACTGCCTCGTCGTACCCTCTGAGTTACATCAAGCACACAGCAAGCAGCAGACCCAGCTTCGCAGCTCCTGGAACCCATAATATTTGTGAGCTGGCAAATCTCTGAGAGAGGAGGAGGGCTAAGATGCCACACTCGCTTCTCACAACCTCAACCATCAGACCCAAACACGCCCTCACCCGGGCTGAGGAAGGGCAGAGGAAGCACGAGGAAGAGGCCGGGAGGGTCGCTCCAGCAGAAGGACCCCCGCACTTGATGACACACCTACGGCTCTCCAGCTGCTGCTGCAGCTTCTTCGTCTTTTCGCCTCCTCCCCCCAGATCTGAGTCGGGATGGCTCCCCACGGCTTCCCCACGTATCACATGCCTGTTGGAAGGCCACCACCACAAAGCTACACGTTCGCTTTGGCCACGGCCACAGGCTCAGTGTGGCTGTCGCCAGCCCCGCTGACTCAGCCCTGGTCAGGGTGGCCGGTCTGCAGAAGGGACTTGTTCTGCCTCGACGTGAGTCATTCTGAGTAATAACAGGAGCTGACGAACCCCGCAAGAACCTCTTTCTCCTCTCCTTGCCTCTGTCCCTTCCAGGCGGACACCAAAAGGTCCCGGCCACCTTTGGCGCTCCCAGGGCTGCAGCTCCTATGGCCACCTGCTCCCCAAAGGAGGCTGCAAATCTGCCCACCCCGAATGTGTACTCCAGCTGCCCTGCCTTCCTGAGCCCGCACGGTCAGCAGGTGAGCATCCTAGCTCTGCCTCTGGGCTGTGTGACCTTGGAAGAGGCACCTGGCTTCTCTGGACCATAGCGCCCTCCTCTGCAGAATGAGGACCACAGGCCCGGGTAGAAACGTGAAGCTGGCGTGGCAGCAGGCACCCCACAACAGGCTGCCCCGCTCCCCACCCCCCCAGCGCCTCTGCTCTTCTCTGCCTGTTTGCATCTCCCCCCCGCCCCCCAACTTTCCCCACATCTGTCCTGTAAGTTCAGCTTCCCCGGGAACTCTTTCCTGCCTCCAGGCTTGCTCGGGTGCCCTCCCTGTGCCCATGGCCTCCCCTCCCTGCCTCTTTCATACCCTTTCCTCAGGGCCTGGAGATTAATCCGGGTCACCTGTCAGCAGTCCATAGGTTTTTCAGGGCGGGAAGCTCGATCCTTTGTTCCCCATTTCCTAGCCCGTTGGCTGACTCTAATGCAAGGTAAGGGGAAGGGGACAGAAGAGCCGTTCAAATCGCAGCATCCCAACTTCTGGAAATCTATGCAATGTCTCCCTTTTCGTGTTTATAACTCTCCAAACACAAAATCTTACCTCTTAGACTGAACGCTGCCCTCTAAGGGCCCTGGGACACAAACCACGGCCACTCAGTGGGCAGCTTCGTGGGTGTTGCTCTGCTGGTGCTGGGTCAGAGGCTCCCAGCCTGGGATCACAGAGAATCTGGTGCCGGGTGCCTGCCCTGCAGCCCCAGGCCACGTGTGCATACAATCATACCTCTCCAGTACAAACAGTCCTGGAAGACAATACCAGTTTGTTCCAAAGAGAGAGGAATTCTGAGCAGTGGCTCTCTCCTGGATGATGGAGTACTCTTTACACTGGAAACATGGATGGTCTGAACAGATTTATTCAAAAACATCTTCTCCCCTTGTTTCAGACTAAGGAGGGGGTTCCACGTCACCTCTGACGGGTTTGTGATAGTGATACGGGAAACATGGAGGCTTCCAAAGGATATTTCTGTGCTGCTCCCCACGGGGTACGCAAATTCCAGCATAAAACCCAGAAATGAGAGGACACAGAAGAATGCCAAGTATATGCACAGTTTTCTGGAAGACTTGGGCATAATTTCTACCTCTGATCAGTCTCATTGTGCAGACGATTTTGCATGCAACAGAGACATTTTTTTTTTTAGCTTGAATCAGGCTAAGGAGAAAAACACTGTGGCCTTTTATAAGGGGAAGTGTCTCCCCAAGGAAATAACTGAAGGCCCCAATTGCTCAACTCTTTCAAAAGAGACTGTACAAAGTTCTCCTGAAAATACTGTGGGGAATAATTCTGTGTCAGCTGGGGAATTGGCTCGATGATCTAATAGGTCTTTGCCCTTGCTCTAATTTCTATGATTCATGTGTGACTTATTTAATTGTTATCATCTATTGCAGATATATAAAAGAATGCTTTTATTCTAAAAAAAAAAATCTAAATTCAAATCATCTTTAATATCACACCAAGTTCTTACTCCCATCAGCCTTCAGAACATTGACATATTAACTTTTTGACCTGTCTTGAACCCTCCCGCTACCTCCCAGGATACAAAAAGTACATCTGCAGCGCTGCTGGGTGTACTGGGGAGCCCTCACCCCACAGTGCATTGAAAACAAGCTTGGGAGAACTAAGGGTTAAGTGAAGTCCCCTAGGAATTCCAATCTGTTGCAGGCCGCTAATTCAGAGGCTGCCTGGGGCCTAGGTGTAACCGCAGCTCTAGGCAAACAATGCCTAACTGCCTTACCCTCAGCAGCATTTAGCATTTATTATGGTCAGAAAACCACCTGTTACTTGGGAGAGATTCAAAAGAAGTATGGGCCATAATTAAAGCAAAAATGAATAAAAACATATTGCGAATCACTACCCAACCCCCAGGCAGATGTGTGATTTAACTGTGGGCTTGATCTATGCTGTTAATCTGGAATTAAAAATAACAGACAACAAAACACAGACCCAACCAAGGCCCTGCCCTGCCCTGGGGTTTTGTTTCTTTCCAAGGCCGTGACAGTTGTGGTTAGTAACCCACTGCCAGCAGAGAACCTGAATGGTGTCTGGCAGCTGGCAGCCAATTGGAATCAAACGCACCCCTGCACCAACGTGGCTACCCCTAAATGAAGTTGAAGGAGCGCGTAGGGTTTCCATCCTCCCACACTGCCGGAGGCTCTCTCACGGAGGCCTTTTAACCCTGCCCAAGCCAACAGATCTTTTACCCTAGGAGAATCACACCTGACTACCTGGATCCCGCCAGGAGATACTTGAGGCATTTCACTGGGGAACATCTGAAAACACATTTCTCCGACTGTCAGCAGAATTGCAATCAAACACAGAACATCACATGGGAGGGTCAGTGGCGGGGAGGGGTCAGTTTCTACTTGCAGGTTCTGTTTGGTGGCTATTGGTTTGTTTTTAAGGCTCTGATTCCACCTCTTTAAGCTCCTGTGAAATCTTCTGGTAGAACCAGGCTCTAGAGAGGGTGAAGGAAAGGGCAGAGGGGGTGTGAGGTGAAGGAGAGAGGGGCAAAGCAATTTTGTGGCACCCGGGTGTTCCTAATTTTGTATAAAACATTACTCTTAAAAGAATTCAGAATTCGGTTGACATCCAAGCAAATGTGTGAAAAGTGGGAAAAGACAAGCTAGCGTTCATTTCAAAAGTTGAAAGCATCGCTTTGATTTGCAATGATCTTTAATCTACCTCTTTTACCACAAAGAAACACTGCAAAGAAAGGAGCCCCAAATGTCACGAAATAAAACCTGCCGATGTTCTGTTGGCATATATTTTAATTCTTGAACAATTACCCTGCCATATACATTTATTCTTGAATGTTATATACTGACACATTAAATTTTGGAGTTGAAAGAGAAAATGACACACGTAAATACACCCAAATACAGAGCCGACTTTACAATGTAGTCTACTAATCTGCGTGAGTGTGTGTGTGTGTGTGTGTGTGTGTGTGTGCGCTACAGTAAATCTGTGAAAAGTTAAAAGAATGGCTTGTTTATTGAAGTTCACTTCGAATCACCCTCAAGGACTTTGAATATACATGTTCATGCCCTGAAAAAGTTTTGGGTTAGTCTTTTCTGGGGTATGCTATCGTCTATATTTAGGATGTAATCTCTAAACTAGCCAAAATAAGTGGTGCTGATGTGAATTTGTACTTGAGGGTGGCCTTTATGCGGCTGCAGTCATATTGCTGCCCTTAGATGGCTCCTCCATTGCCTTTCAAATTAATTACACACAGTCATTAATTCAAACCTGCCCAAATACGGCCCCAAACATCTTTTCTGGATTCACCCTGCATTACTCTACAAAATCCATAGCAGCCACAGATGACTCCTTGGAGCTTCACAAAGCTCGCTTCCATTTTTTTACCTCTCTGTCGTTGCTCACCCTATTCCCTCCTCTGGAAATGCCCTTCCCAACCAATTCTAGTTGAAAACTCACGCCAAGGATCATTTCCTGGATACCTTGACTATGTCGTAGTCATCACTGTATCCCCAGCACCCAATGACTTGGCAAGGGGTAAAGACTCAATGTACATTGAATGAATGGATTTCACATCCTTTTCAAAAATTGGTGTTTTAATTAAGTTTTTCCTATCCCTTTGTCTACTGGACCCCAGAGTTCGGTGTTGGAATTCTCTTGTGGGACTTCCCATGCTGTATCTGGTATCACAGTCACTTGCCTGCCCCTCATCCCCCAGCCCCTCCCTCCAGTCCCTCCATGGTGGTCTCCATGTCTTGCTGACTTATCTGTTGAAGTATTCATCCACATGCCTTCCATGGGCCTTATACTCACTGTTTAACAACAATAATAATATCTAACTCTGGAACAGTGCAGAAAATTGTACAAAGCACTTTCACATTTATTATCTCATTTTATCCCTGCAATAAGGATACAAAATAGAAAGGACCATCATTTGAAAGATAATAATGGGTAATATTTATTGAGAGCTTACTTCAGGCCAGGCATGTTAAATACATGACTTTGTTGAACCCTCACAACCCCATGAGGACAGCCCTATTTTTGTCCTCATTTTACAGAGGAAGAGCCTGTGGCCTATGTTGGCTCAGTAAAGGACCAAGGGCACCCAGCTGGGACGTGGCAGAGCTGGGGTTGGTCTGGCTCCAGAGTCCAGGCACTTCGTCACTAGCCCCACCTGAAGCTTAGAGAGGTCGTCAGGAAAACTCAGAGCTACAAATGTCTCAGTTCTCCCACTACACCCTACTGCCCCTTCTCTCCTCTGGAAAGGACTCTGGCGACAAAAAAAAAAAAAAAGAACTGAACAAAGTTTGAAAGCTGAATCTGATTAGCAGGATAATGGTTAAAAGCACTGATTCTGGAACCAGAAATCCTGGGTTCAAAGTCTAGCTCCACCACTTCCCAGGAGTGTGGCATTGGGCAAGCTGGTTATTTCCCCTGTGTCTTCTATCTCCATCTGTACAATGGGGCTGCAAAAGCATCACCCCTTAAGAGTGTTGTGAGGATTAAGTTAGTTAATATATGAAGAACAGGAGGAATGGCGCCCTGCCCCTCTCGGTGGGGCTCTGAAGCCAGTGGATGGTTCCAAACGGCTTTGCTTGGCTTCCAGGATCTCTGTGTGCTAGAACCACTTCTAAACCTTCAAAAGAATGATTTCCCTCCACACGGAACAGGCCCTCACATCTGAAGCCCGGTATAATGGCGTGGTGGGCACTCTAGCATCTCCGCAGCCTCATGTGTGTACGAGACAGCCTCCTGCCAGGGAGACAGTCTCCTGGTCTAATCTGCCCCCAGCCACCGCCCTGTGAGAATCCAGTCCATTAGGAAGAAACTAATGGCCATACAGATGCTCACTTTGCCCTGGCTTCACACATGCGCCTCCAGATGGGCCTGACACTCTACACCATACTGGTGGACACCATATGCGCACATATTTGTGCGCACTTAACCCAACTAAAAGGCCCCCAGCGGTGCCGCCTGCACACGCTCCCAAGCCCTCTTAGCCACCCAGCTCTCTACTTCCAGCTCTCTGCTTCTCTTTTTCCTTGTTTCCTTCTATTTCTCTGTCTCTCTGAGCTTCTCTCTCTCCACCTCTCTTTCCCCGTTTGAGTTTTGCTTCTCCTTTCTCTTTTTCTCTCCCTCCCTCTCTCTCTCTCTCTCTCACTCACACACACACCCCCCCCATGACATTCTAGCTGGGCTCCCAGGAGAGTCTGCCTCACTCATACAGGCAGAAGTGAACAGAGATGGTGAGAAAGGACATACTTCACACCTGTCAATTAAGCTCAATCGCCTATTGTGTGAAGATAGCCCGGTGCCCAGGAACAGGAACCTGGCTGGCTCAGGCCTAGCCTCGGCTGTCCCTCCGAAGTGAGCCCGGGGAACAAATGCTCCTCGTGCTCTCCGTGGGTGAGAGCATCTCCTGGAGTGTCCCAGGAGCAGGTGTGGGCCCCTCCATAGCGTGGATGCAGGGGCCAGTTCCCAGTGAGTTCACAGGACTGTATGTACTGCAGTTGGTCAGCTCTTTTTACAAAATTCCAATTACATAGCTAAAGGACAAAAATCACATAAGGAGGAGATAGGTGACATCCCGGCACTCATGTCACCGGAGTATGTCAGCGGCAAGGAAATGTCTTGAGGCTGGACTGGCCGTAATAGGAAAGAAATATGACCCAAAACAAAGGTGCCTCTATTAATATATTACTTGTGATTTAAAATGGTCTGCCAACTGGAACAGAGCCCATCGAGAGGGAAAGCTGGATGTCACCATGAGGGAAGGTGGGAATATTTTTAAGGGTAAGCTGAGATCCAAGTCTTCATCTATCATTTGATGCATTTGACAATTATCTGAGGGCTCACAGTGTGGAAAGCATGGTGCCAGCTTTCAGAGGTTGTCCCCCAGCCTCACGGAGCTTACAGTTCAGAGGAGAATAAGGACAAGTGATCAAGAAGCACCCACGTTGTATGTGGAGTGTCGCGGACACGTGAGTCCAGGGTATGAACATGGAAAGTAAGTGGGGGCCGGGGAGGGACCAGAGTTGAGCAGGAAAGGCCTCCCAAAGGACATGGCACAGAAGCTGAGTCCTGACGCATCAGTAGAGTTAACGGCAGAGGGAAGGATGAAGGGTTCCAGGTGAAAGGGACAGACAGCGCCAAGGTCAGAAGGGAGAGAATCTGGAGACGGGGGGGGGAAGCCAGATGACAACAGGTCTGATGGGCCCGTTAAGGAATCTGGGTCTCATCCTCAGGTCAATGGGAAGTTATTAAAGGGTTTTAAGTGGGGTACAATGTGACCAGAATTGCACTTCGGACGCATTGCTCTGACTCTGGTAGCAAGAGAAGAACCTTGGCAGCAGGAGACAGCTGTAGTGAGACACCGGAGAGCATGAAGGAATCAAGTGGCATTTAGGAGGCAAATCAACGGGGCTTGATGGCTGATTGTCTGAGAGGCTGTTAGGAGAAGGAATCAAGGAGGACCTCTCGGCCTGTGGTGTGAAGAGTGGCACCCTGTCCTACCTCCGGGAAGATGGAGGAAGAGCAGAGTGGTCAGGAGATGATGTTCGGTGTGGCCATGCTGACGATGCTTATGAAACGTCTGGCGCTCAGACCCTACGGTGACCCACGATCCAACTCCTGGAGTTCATGCCCTTGGGTGACCCCTTCCCCTTGAGTGTGGGCAGGACCTGTGACTTCCTTCCAGCCAACAGACTATGGCAAAGGGGATGGGACATCACTGCTGTGACTACATAACGTTACGTTACAGAAGACTCTGGCTCAGCCATCCGGAACTAGAGACTGTCCCGTGGGCTTGACGCAATGAGCCGCCATGTTGGGAAAGCCCAGGTGCTGAGGAACAGGCTGTAGACACTGAGGCTGGGGGCCCCCATGGAAAGTAATTCTGCCAACACCTGAGTGAGCCTGAAACCAGATTCTTTCCTCAGCTAAGCCTCCAGATGAGATCATAGCCCAACCAACACTTTGATTTCAGCCTTGTAAGACGCTGAGTAAAGGACCCAGTTAAGCCATGCCTGGACTCCTGGCCCATGAAAACCAGGAGACAATAAATGTGTGTCAGTTGAAGGCACTAATTGGAAAATAACACAGTATGTAACTGGAGACAGCGAACAAGCACTTGGATGTTTGGATCTGGACCACGAGACTGAGGTCAAGCCTGGAGATACACATTTGGCAATTGTTAACGTATAGATAGCAGCCAAAGCCATGGGAGAGTGTGCAGAGACGAGGAGAAAGTCCAGGACAGAAACTTGAGGATCCACCAATGCAGACGATACGCAGCTGAGCAGGGGTCTCAAAGGGTTCTGAGAAAGGGTGCCCAGCACGGCAGGAGAAAAACTAAGAATACGGCCGTATGAATCACAGCTAACATTTATTAAGAACTTACCACGCGCCGGGTACTGTTCTCAGTGGATAGCAAGTATTAATCCATTTAATTCTTACAACCCTGTATGAGGCATTATCACGTTAGTACCCTTATATTACAGATGAGGCAACTGAGGTACAGACAGAAGAAGGAGCTTGCCCAAGGTCACACTGCAGAACAAGGGTTCTAACTCAGGTGGCTGCCCCCAGAGACCACGTTCTCTGTCCTCCCTCTTACGCCAAATTGACTCTTCCTGTTCTGAGGAACAGAAACTGAACACAAACTGACTTAACCATGGGATTTACCAGTTCACCGTAACTAAAACGATGAGGGGTAGAACGCGGGACATATTTCAGGCACACCTGAGGGGACAGAGGCAATGTCGTCACTTCTCTCTCTCTCTCTCCTCCCTTTCTCTCTCTCTCTCTCTCTCTCTCTCTCTCTCTCCTCCCTTTCTCTCTCTCTCTCTCTCTCTCTCTCCTCCCTTTCTCTCTCTCTCTCTCTCTCTCTCTCTCTCTCTCTCTCTCTCTCCTCCCTTTCTCTCTCTCTCTCTCTCTCTCTCTCTCTCTCTCCTCCCTTTCTCTCTCTCTCTCTCTCTCTCCCTCCTCCCTTCCACCCCTTTCTTTCTCTCTCTGTCTCTCAGCGCAGCTTCCCCTGTGTTGGCTTTATTCTCAGACACACTCTACTGACTCCATGGCAAAGAGAGCTCCAGGCAGATCCTGACTGATGTTAATCTCCACAGAACAGTTTTTCTGCCATCACTTGCCAACCCTGAACCAATTACAGGGTCCAGGGCGATGAGTTCCCCCTCCAAATTTAGAATCAATTGAGAGATGAATGCAAGAGCCAGACAAATAGAATCCACATGTCAGATTTAAAGCTGGGGAGTTGGGGGGACAGTGGCATGGGGAGGATAGAGACATGACCTAGGTATTTGGCAAAAAATGGGCTTTTCTAATATTGCACCTAAGAAAAAAGTTACCACCAGGCGTAGGCAAAACTGGACCAGTGGGAGATGTCCCAGCAGGGGCAGAGCCTGGGACCACAGCCTGTGCAGCCAGGCCGGCCACGTGCACCATCGTGCACCTTCTCTCAGGCATAGGAGAGAAGGGAGCTGAATCTCGCAGGCCCTCTCCCAAACTCACCTGTCAGATAATTCACCTCTCCACCCACCTGCCCATCTCTCCGTCCAGCAGGGAATAATGGAAAAGGAAAAAGAAATTCAAGCACAGACCTATCAGAGTGGCTAAAATTTAGAAACCTGACAAAACCAAGTGCTGATGAGGACACAGAGCAACTGGAAGAATCGTCCATTACCGATGAGAGTGCAGAATAGTACAGCCACATTGAAGACAGTTTCTTATGCAGCTAAATGAACTTTTACCACATGACCCAGCAATCCCACGCCCAAACATTTAGCCAAGAGAAAGGAAAATGTACGTCCACATGAAGATCTGTACATGAATGTTTATAGAAGTTTTACTCATAGTCACCAGAAACTTGAGACCATCCAAATGTCCCATCAACTGGTGAATGATTGCACAGACTCTAGTATCTGCACAATAGATACTATTCAGCAATTAAAAAGACCATGCTGCTGATAACACACAGCAAGGTGGTAAAATCTCAAAGGCATTGCACTGAGTGAAAGAAGCCAGTAGTATTTCATCGACGTGATATTCTGAAAATGGAAAAATTATAGGAACAAAAATAAGATCACTTGTTGCCAGGTGCAGGGGGTGAAGGGAGGGATTAAATACAAATGGGGAAAAGGGAAGTTTCTGGTGTGATGGAATTATTCAATACCTTGTTAATGATAGTGATTACATGACTATATACATTGTTTTTTTTAATTTCTCGAACTGTGTGTGTAAAAAGAGTGACTACTACTGCATGTAAATTAAACGCCAACAAACCTAACCTAAAACAGAACAAGAATAAACAACAAAAAACAGGGGTGTTATGCTAGTTCTCAAATTTTAACGTGTGTCAGAATCGTTTGGAGAGATTGTAAAACACAATCTGTGTTTTACATCCCACCCAGAGTTTCTGATTCAGTGAGTCTGGGGTGGGGAATGAGAACCTGCATTCTTAACATGTTCCCAAGGGATGCTGATACCCCTGGTCCAGGGGCCACACTTCAGGAACCGCTACTTGTGAAAACCCCTCCACGTGGAAACAAGGGGCAGGAGACAAGGCTTCACTCCTAACCAGCTGTTTGAGCAGCTCGAGGCAGGTGGTGGGGTCGCTGAGGGAGACCAGCCTTTCCGCGGACAGCCCCACGGGAAGACAGGGGATCTTCCAAGAGGAAAAGAGGGGGTTCTTTTTCCAAAGGTGGAGGATCAGAAGGTAAGTAGCCCCAAAACAAAGTCTACTTTGGAGATGTACCAGAGAAGCTGAAGGAAGCATTTCGACAAAAAAGGAGTGGGAAGCGCTGTCAGATGCTCAGATGGGTCAAGGAGGTAAGGACTAAGGGGATCCTGCCAGATTTAGCAGCATGGAGGCCACTGTGACCTTGGACAGACCTCCTGTAAACGGGTGCTGGTGGTGGAGCCGGAATACAGAGGGATGGTGAGGCCAGGTGGGACAATCGCTGCAGGAACTGACACAAACATGCAGAGCCATACGGACCTGTGGGGTGGGGAGGGGAGGGGAGGGAGCAAGGGGCCAGGGCATCACACTTCTTTCTTCCCACGGGAGATACTTAAGTGAGGAAAGGAGTCCGTGAATGACAAGAGGCTGAAAGTAAAGGTGGAAGAGAATGGTCATGGAGTGAAGTCCTTAAGGAGGCAGGCCAGGGAGGGACCCCGAGCGCACAGGGGACAAGTGGCTGCAGAGAAGCACAAGCAGACGGGCACCAGCAAGGAAGACGGTGCAGATGTAGGGATGTTTGTGAGTTCAGTGAAGGGAAACTGAGCGTCTTCCCATCTGATGGCTTCGATTTGCTCCGAGGAGGAGACAACGTCAGTCAAGGGAGGCCCTAAAGCACTGGGTTGAGAATTCAGTCTCCAAAGTCAGAGTTCAAACCTGCTGCATAACACCGGGCGGAGGACTCCAGGGCTTGACCAACATCTATAAAACGGGGATAGTGACGGGACCTTCCTCAAGGTAAAGGTGCCTAGAACTGGGCCCGAAATGTAGCAAATGCTCAGCGAGCGTCTGCTTCGTGTGAGTGAGGGTCTTGAGGAATGAAGTAGAGACTTAACCGTGGAACTGCTAAGAGGTCACAGCTATTAAAGTTTAGCTTCTACCAAAGAAGTAAAACCCTGGTGAACCCAGTGGGCTGCGGGTCCAGGTGATCTGCAGAACGTCATCAGCGACCCTGCTCAACCTCTAACAGACGCTCCACCTTGTTTGTAAAACTCTGAGAGCCAGTGTGCACACGGGAGAGCGATTCAGAAGTCCTGGGTTCTGCTGCGGCCTCAGCCACACCCAGCTGTGGGAACGTGAGTGTTTCGGAGGCAAGGCCACTGTTAAGGTCATCTCTGAAGTTCCATCAAGACCCAACAAGTTGGTGTTTCAGAGGCTCAGAAGTGAGTCACTCACCTACAGTTGGCACCTTCAGATGGATCCATTGTGTAAGAAACCCGGGGGGGGGGGGGGGAAGGGAGCTGGACCTGGTTAACCTGTGGTGTCCAAGGTGACTCTTCTCCCCACCCAGACCACCGGCCACTAGCCGCGGCCACAGGTCAAGGACACTGCTTCCATCTCATACAACGGAAAAAGGGAGAGCATTCTTCCCCCAAAGCATTCCTTCTCCCACCCTGTGTGCCAGAGCTGAGCCTGCATTTCCAACGACGTTTCTTCTCCTTGAATTCCTTGAGCATGATCCAGGTGTGAGTCCCAAATTAATCACAGGAACAGCAGAACTACTCCAGTCCCTTTGTTCCTTTTCCAAAAGGTGAGGTTTTTCTGAGCTTCTGGTTTGTGTTTTTTCTTCCTTTTTTTCCTTTACGACCTTTTACTTAGGGACTCACCGAAAGGCAGTTACCATATTTCATCAGTCCTATGATGCACATTTCCCTCACATTCAACATCTGGGAAATGGAGATGCATTTTACAGTCCACGGCACCTTAGCTTTGTGTAGTAAATTGCCCATCTGACAATCAGTGTCTTTGTTTGCATGAACTATGGAAATTGTTCTTCACTGAGTACCTCAGCGCCGGGACTTTATGTAAATGTTTTCCATGGGTCTAACCACAGCCCTGAACGCTCGATGCGATGCCCCATATTATGAGGCAACTTGAGGAGCGGCCAGATTCAGTGACCTGCTTGAGGTCACCCGGTGCATAAACAGCAGGGCGGGATGATTCCGAGTCACCCTGCTTCCTGGAATATTCGAGCTGGATCAGAATCGTCAACCAACCACAGCCATGAACAGTGCAGGGGAGATGAACAAGGTTCACAGGAGGATTTCAACTTACACTATACTGTGATGTACGGACATATCAAGAGAGCCATGTACACAGAAATTTAGAACCAGCCGTGGCAAGAAGCAACCAGAGGACTGTTACCTTCCCTGGGTCTCTCAGTCTTGTAAACACGGTCACAGTGACGATGGCATCTACCACTCATCAAGAAGCTGCCCATCACTGGGTCTACGCCAAGCATTTTACCATGTTGTCTTATTTATTTTCTCACAACAGCCCCCCAAAGTAGACAGCATTTTCCTCACTAGAAACTGTTGCTTAGGGCGCTTAAGTTACTCACCCAACCTTACAGATCTAGCAAGTGTCAGAACTGGAATTCAACTCTGCCTGGCTGGCCCTGGAGAGCACAGAACCCCTGGGCCATTCAGCCCCATGGTCAAAGGAAGTAGACAGGATGACCTCTGAGGTCCTGTCCCTAAGAGGCAGTGGTCCTGCTTTTACAAATAAGTACACAATGGCACTATGCTTAGTGATTTGGGGTTGACGGTTCCTCTGGAAGTTGAACATAGAATGACCATATCATCCAGCAAATCCACTGCTAAGTATACACCCAAAAGAACTGAAAGAAGGGACTCAGACGTTTGTACAGTAATGTTAGCAGCATTATTCACAAAAGCCAGAAAGACGGAGGCGAGCCAACTATCCACCAACAGAGAAATGCTTAAACAAAATGTGATATGTGTGTGTCATATACGATATATATAAAGGAATATTTTTCAGCCTTAAAAAGGAATGCCGTTTGAATATATGCTACAACATGAATGAATCTTGGACGCTCTAAGTGAAATAAGCCAGACAAATACTGTATGATTCCACGTATGTGAGGCACCTAGAATAGGCACGTTCACAAATCCAGAAAATAGAATCGAGATTAGCTCGGGCTGGAGGGACGGGAGGGTGGGGAGTGACTGGACCGGGCACAGACCTTCTGTTTGGGATGATGGGCAAGTCCTGGTGATGCGCTGTGTGGCCGGTTGCCCGACGCTGTGAATGTACTTAATGCCCCCAAACTGCACTCTTTAAAATGGTAGGTTTTATGTGGTGTAAACTCTGTCACCATTCTTTAAAATCACCAAGGAAATGCATTGGTGACTAAGCATGCTACCCCAAATCCAGAGCAGGAAAACTCTTGAGACCTGTGTTCAGCGAGAAGGGACGAACCTCGTTCCCACAGTGTGTCGGGAGCAGCAGCGAGGGAGAGAGGGGAAAGGGGCACGCCTGGGAGGGGAAGATGCACAGGCAGAGGGTGTGGGTTCTGCCAGGCGACGCCGGGCGCACACACACCCAGAGCATCCCGGAGCAGGTGGGAAGTGCTGCCACGCCAGCAAGGAACAGCGAGGGATCTCACGTCACTGAGAAATAAACCATCCTCCTCTGGTCACACGCCCGCCTTCTCACATATCAGACAATACTGTATCCTTCCTGGAACCTGTAAATGACATCCGTGCACCCTAATTTTCACTGCAAGAAGGAAGCAGTCGACTTATGAAGTCGCTTCTCGGCCTTCAGGGGACGTTGGAGGGATCTAAAGTGTTTCCTCACATCAGATCCCCAGGGCCTGGATTACAGAGTGCTGCGCAGCCCCTGATAAATGTGCTCTGACGCGTGCTTCCTGCCAGGGGGCCGGCGGACAGGCTTTCCCGGGGGCTCCGAGAAGCTCTGTCCCCCGCAGCGAGGCTGAGGCCCCGCTCCCGGTCTCTCTGGACGCGCGCCTGCCTCCTGTTGAAACAAGCCGCACCCCGATGGGATGCTTGCACGCTGTTCTTACAGAGAAGGGAATCAAGACCCCCGTTGAGAAGAATCTGGAAGGACTCTGGGGCTCACCCTTCTGGGCTCCTATTTGCGTGGGTGTCGTGGGCGGAGACGAGGAGGCCGACGAGACCCGGCCTGTCTCATCTGGGGAGCGCAGGTGCTGAGGAAGAGCCGGCACTGGTTTCAAGATTTATCAGAAACACAAGCAAAGGAAAGTATTCTCTGAAAACGTAGCAAAAGCCCCAACTCAGGATCAGAGGCTCATTTAATACCTCCAGTCCACTTCCGTGGAGCTGCGGAAATCTCAGAACCGCCCAGCTACCTCGGTGCAAAGCTTTACCTGCGTGCGGGCCTTTGGACCGTGCGCGCTGGGAAGTTGGCAGCGGCTCCCTCTCTGTGCCCAAGCTTCCTTGCTCCAAACAGGAGACACTGAAATAGGTGCTTTCCAAGGGTGATATATGTGCCATGTCGCCACTCATTTTGCATTTATAATTTTTAATGAGAAAGGTAATATATAAGGACAATAAAATTTATGAAATGGAGACAAAGTTAACTACCTCTAATCCTATTGTCCTAACAAAGGTCGCTTAGTTTTATAGTTATAACTGGTTCTGGAAAACACTAAAATGTTTTAGCTGTTTTTTCAGGACAAAAAATCTTATTAGTACATTTGATTTTTTTTTTTCATGGTTAAGCCCTTATACTTTCTAAACTCCAAGGCCCTGTTCTGTGTCATGATGACTCTTGTGTCCTCCACAAGTCATATGCTGAAGTACTCATTTCCAATACCTCAGAAAACTGAGTATATTTGAGGAAGAGTTTTTAAAAGAGGTAATTACGTTTTTTTTTTATTACTTTATATTGGAGTATAGTTGCTTTACAATATTGTGTTAGTTTCTGCTGTACAGCAAAGTGAATCAGCTATACCTATATATATATCTCCTCTTTTTTGGATTTCCTTCCCATTGAGGTCACCACAGAGCACTGAGTGGAGTTCCCTGTGCTATACAGTAGGTTCTCATTAGTTATCTATTTTATACACAGTAGTGTATATATGTCAATTCCCGAAGAGGTAATTAAGTTTTAAATGAGGTCATTAGGTTGGGATCTAATGGTGGGTGACTTTATAAGAAGAGGCGATTTGGACAGACACGCACAGAGGGAAGACCGGATGAGGACACAGCGAGAAGACGGCCATCTGCAGACAAAGGAGGGAGCCCTCAGAAGGAACCAACCCTGCAGACATCTTGATCTCAAACTTCCAGCCTCCAGAACTGTGAGAAAATAAATGTCTGTTGTTTAAGCCCCCGAGACTGTGGTGATTTGTTCTAGCCCTAACAAAGCAATACAATGAGATATGACTCTTTCTTGGTAAACTACTGATCACACTAAATGGTCATTGACCACAAGGTCCACATAATAATACCCAGGAAAACACACACACACACACACACACACACACACACACTATTTTAATAGCTACAGGTCTGTTACACTGTAACATGAGTGTGTTTTGCAACAATTTGTTTTGTTTTGATCCTGGAGCAGAACAGGGTCTTGCAAAGTAACCACATCCTCTCCCCCAGCTGCTTCTCCCTTCCTGCCAGCCAGCTCCACTCACATAGGTGCTTTGAGAGTGAGCCCAGCACAAGGGGTTGGGTGGGAGATCTCCCTCTATCCTGGCCTGCCTCTCCAGTCCTTTCCGAGAAGGTCTGGTGAACAGCCTGTTCATTCTGGCAAAAGGGAGACGAGAGACAGCCCCCATATGCCGCGAGCCCGCAGTGCCTTCAGAGTGGCTGTGAGCGGGAAGCCTTCTCCCGGGCTCAGACCGCCGATCAAGCCTCCAGTGACTCACCAGCGGCAGGGAGAGCAGCTCCCTTGGCCTGTGCGACCGGCTTCCCAGCGGCACTACTGTTTGCTTTGGGGTGGAAAGCTTCGGCTTCTCCTGTCCAGACCTGATCGTGGCGATGGCAGCCACACAGAGACCCGTTTACGTTGTCACCAGTACCGCTATCAACAACACCACCAAAGAGAACAGAGGGTTGGGCTGTTTTTCTTCAGGGGAGCAGGCCGCATGGCCCTGCAATTTTGAGTCGGTATGACTGGGAACCACCAAGAGTTGAATCGGTAAACAATCCACCCTTTCCTCATTCCTGCAACATTCTAAAGAGACAGTGAAGGTCAAAAGGGACACAGTTATCTCTGCACCAAACTGCATGAGTTTCTGAAAACAGCTGCAGCCCAGCACCCGGATGACCTCAAGGGGTAGGAAGAGTGAATAAACGTTAGACATCGAGGTGCAGAAAAGCACCTATTATGCACAGAAGAGGACGGGGCCTGCACATCCCTGAGAATGTCTCATCTATCGCACGACCAGGAACGGCACCAAGAAACTGCTAAAAGCACAGGCAGCCTGAAGGCGCATCAGTACCCACGCTGCAGTTACAACCTACGTTCAGCTTTTGCCTCAACCAGACGGTTCGTCTTCTTTCTCATGGGGAGCTCTCCCATGACTACTGTCACCTCCTCTCGTTAAAGATCAGCCTCTGCATTATCGCTTCCTTTGCGTTGTCACCGAGGCCACGAAAGCTAAGGGAGAGAGTGACACCCATGTGGCCCTGCCCTTGGGTGCTTCCTCCAGCCTCCCCAGGGATGTCATTTTTTGCAGGGAATTGATGAAAGGACTATAGCCAGGCTTCCCACAGAGGCGCCGCTCTGGGCCAGCGCTGCCCTAAGGAAGTAGCTAACAGGGGAGACGGTCACCAAAGCCATCAAAGGGGCTCTAACCTTGGACTGGTTCAGAGTAGGTTTTAAGGACCGCAATTTTAGGAGAAGGCATTGACCGGACAAAGGCAAGGGCTGTGTCTCTGTGGGCGATGCGTTCCACACACATCACCCCACCTACTCCTCACGAGTCTGTGAAATATTCATACCCCCGTTCTGCAGATGACCCGCCTTCCTTCAGGCCTTGGTTTATGCCAGCTTCTCAGTGAAGCCTTTCCTGGCCACGCTCCCTGAAATATCAACACCAGCCCCTCCTGGAACATTTCTGGTGCCTCTTCCTGCTTTGCTTTTTCACCGTACGACTTTATCACTCTCTAACATGCTAGTTTACTTATGTCTCCTATTTAATGTCGGTCTCCCCGACTCAAATATATAATTTCTATATAATCATGTATTATAAAAGCTCCATTAGGGCAGGACCACGTCTGTTCTGTTCACAGCTGTATCCCCAGCACCCAGCACAGCGCTCACACAGTGCAGGCTCATTCATGTCTATTGAATGAATGAATGAATGAATAAGGCAACTGAAGTTCCGAAGTTGAACCCAGCAATACAAGCTATTAAAAGGCAGAACCAGTACTGGATCTCAAATCCTGCCCCAGCACCAGGCCTCCCTTCCTGGGAGAACGGCTAAAACCGCTACATCAGCTGCGGCCTGGGAGATGGACGACCAGACAAAACGAGGCACAATAGGACCCAAAGGGGAGCAAACACATGCTGTTCGCATTTTCTTTGAGAAAGGCTAGAAAACCAAAGGCAAGTCGAAGGACCCGGGAGACAACAGAAAAGTGACAGCTGATTCCAGGCGGGCAAAAGAAGAAAAACATAGGAAGATAAGGCAAAATGAAAACAGAAACAGAGCTTGGGGTGGAGAAGCCTCCTCCATCCCTGGGGCTTTCTTTAGCAGCAGATGGAGAAAGGAAAAATTCATACAGCCTCCTGGAGAGTCAGGAGAAGAGAAAAAGAAAGAACAGCCAATATGTAAGAGAGTGAACTTTGCGAACAGCTTAAGGAAGCCCTCAGGGCTGCGATCCGGTAGGAGCGATGGGGTAGGACTGCCATGGGGGTGAGAAAGTCGTGGTGGGGGAGGAGGGATCCTAAATTGGGGGGTTCTCTCGGAGTGGCCTAGAGGGGGTCGAAAAGCTTCACATTGAGAATGAGCCAGGTGGAACATAAGGGGGAGCTCAGCACCTCTGAACAAAACCAACCTGCACAGCCCGACTGTACAGGACCCACCAATGAAGGGAGGTTACACTGGGCTTCAATGATGGACATTTCCAGAAACTTCAGGCTAGAATCTCCCCCTGTCCAACACCAGTGATTATAAGAAGCGGCAGACATAGTGGCTTCCCTTGGGGGATGAGCCCAGGATTCTTAAAGGAGGAGGCAACGGATTCAAAATATCATCGTGGGGCTTCCCTGGTGGCGCAGTGGTTGAGAGTCCGCCTGCCGATGCAGGGGACGCGGGTTCGTGCCCCGGTCCGGGAGGATCCCACGTGCCGCGGAGCGGCTGGGCCCGTGAGCCATGGCCGCTGAGCCTGCGCATCCGGAGCCTGTGCTCCGCAACGGGAGAGGCCATGGCAGTGAGAGGCCCGAGTACCAAAAAAAAAAAAAAAAAAAATCATCGTGGGCCTGCACTGTTATGGGTACCACCTCAACCCCCTGAGGTTCAGAGCTTGGTGCTGGGGGAAGGTGCCTTGTTAGGAAAACACCTAACAAGGGTAAATGATGGGCAGGGGAGCACATGAGGGCAGACGGGATAATGACCCGAAACTGAGAGCTGGGGACCAGGTGACACCCCAGACCAGGCCAGCTTGCTGGAAAAATCCAGCAGCGTTCCGGGAACCTGACAACTTTTGCTGGCAAGGAACTCCTGAAGAGTGGTCTCAGAACCAAGATGCAGGCATGGGTTTTACAGAGAGGCCCTGGAGTAGGCCCCAGGGCGAAATGACCAGAAGGGAGGGTGAACTTCCTGGAATCAAGTAAAGGCTTTTCCAAGTACCTCTCAGAGTGTTTACTACTCTTGGCTGGAGTAACTACCGAATTAAAAATCATCCATATGGGTGAAATGACATGATGTCTGGGATTTGCTTTAAAAAGTCTCCAGGGGACATCCCTAGCATTCCTGCGGTTAAGACTCCGCACTCCCGATGCAGGGGGCACGGGTTCGATCCCTGGTTGGGGAACTAAGATCCCGCATGCCACATGGCACAGCCAAAAAATAAATGAAATGAAATAAAATAAAATAAAAGTTTCCAGCCACCTGAAAGATGGGGAAGGGAATGGAAGAAACCTGATGGGCAAAATGTTATACAGTTTACATACTGAAGCTGGGTGAGGGTTACAAGGGAGTTTACTATACCAGTGGCTCTCATAGAGCCCTTTGGAGACCAGCAGCACAATCACCTGGAAACTTGCAAATTCTCAGGCGGCTGCAGGAGACCCCAGATCTACTAAATAAAAACCTCTGGGGGTGGGCCCAGCAATCTGGAGTTTTCACCAAACCTCCCAAGGTTGCTGCTCCCGTGATTCTGATGTTTGCTCAAATTTGAGACCCGCTGCGTTATATACTATTTTCTTTCTCCATCAGTGTTTGTGCAATTATTTCCATAATAAAGGCTTTAAAAAAAAAAAAACCAACCCTATGGGCATTTTTGTTGTTGAGTTGTTTATTTCTTACATCACTTGTCTTCAATTGCCATTTAACTATTGTTTTGATCTTTTCCTGGAGCCAGAACTAAAAGCCAGGAAGCAGAGGCGACTACCCCTCTCTCCCTCCCCTCCCTCCGCAGTTTGCAAATGTAAACTTCCTGTAAGAGACGCCCAGGCCGGGTACACAGCACTCACACCTGAAGAACTGGGTCTCCAAAGGGGCCCAGGAACAGCTCTCACCCCAGCCCCCCGCAGCGGGGCGAGATGCCGGGCGAGGAGACGCCTTCCAGGGGTCACCCTACAGGAGTCCGGGGCCCAGAGAAACTGCCACCCGCTGATCCTGGGGGTCAGCCGAAGCTCCCAAGAAACGTTCCCCTGGCCTGCCTCTCAAAACTGCAGCCCCTTGATCTCCGTTCTCCCTTTAGGAAGTTCTTTAGAAAGAAGACCGAGAAGGGAGTGGCGGAAGTCGGGGCCGGGTCAAGGGGCCGCCCCCTCCAGCATCATCCTCTCCTCCCTCCTGTTTCTGCTGCTGGCAGCACAGGCGAGGCCGGGGAGGCCTGAGTGGCCGCGGGAGGGAAAGGGTTAACAGGCCGGGGCCACCTTCCCCTCCTGGCCAGCCGGCCCCCCTCCCCCCCCCACACATGCTGTAAAACAATCCCAGGGTTTCCTCTTTAAGCTGTTAGCCTCAGGGGCCATTATGGGAAAGAAAGGTAGCCGGGCTCTTTTATCTGCAAGAATCCATTAAGCTTGGCCTCGGAGCCGCGGGCCGCTGTTTACGGGCAGCTTCACTAGGGCACCCTAGGAGGACCTCTCCCCAGCCAGGACGCAGGCGCACCTGTACCCCATCTCACCGCCACCACCCCTCCCCCGCCAGGAACTGGAACTCGGGAGGGGGGGAGTGGAGAGCAAGAAGCCCCCAAACCAAACCAGAGTTCCGAGCATTGGAGCTCCAGGTTCACACCTTCCTGCACGCCGGGGGAGGGGGCACACGTGCGACGGCGAGATGGGAATTGAGCCCCTCGCGGTCTTCGACTCTCCACGCAAGTCTGCGCGCCGCCCCTCGAGTGCTGAACGCGGGCGGGAGGGCGGGCGCGGCAAGATGCGCACGTGTGCCCGTCGGTCCGCGTGTCGGTCGGTCGCCGCAACCCGCGGAGCGTGTGCGCCCGGCCCCATTCCCCAGCCCGGGCGCTCAGACGGCCACCGCTCCCCCCTACACCCGCGCCACCGCCCGCGATGGAAGGTGGCGCTTCGGGCTGCAAAAGTGTTTCCACTGCGGGCCTAGCAGTCAGCCCTTTACCTCTCTTAAGGAAGCTGTGGCGCAAAACGCCGGCTGGAGAGCCCTGGAGAGGACCCTAGAGGTTTCCGGTGTCTCATCAGAGCGCAGTCTAACACCGATTAATTATATCTTCCCCCGAGAATCATTTGCCCAAATGCCCACTTTGTGCCGGCCTCCCAATCAAAACGAGGCAAGAAACTCCGACAGGCCCGAGGCATAGGACCAGAGAAAGTTGGCTTTGAATTCTGGTCTTGGGGGCAGAGGCAGGGGGAGAGGAGGCGGGGGAGGGGGGGGGGGCGGGACCAGGGCCCTGGGAAGGTCCAGTGTGATACTTTCTTGGAGCTTCGCGGGCGAGGGATATTCCCTTTTTCAAATTGCCAACAATGCAGATTGTTGAGAGGAGCAAAGGTGGCAGAGAAAGCAACAAAACTCTTTCTTTCAATTCTCTGTTGCGTCCAGCTAGAGACAGAATATCAAGTCTGTGCGTCTCCTGCTTGAAATCTCTGTGCAGTGACCTTCTTTGGATCTTCCCCTGCTCTTTCCCCATGAATATAAATATTTTCTCCACTTGCCATATGTTACCCACGCACTTCCACAGACCCCACTGCCACTGCCCCGCTGGGCTCCTTGCAAAAAGAGTCTGCCTGCCGCTCAACCGGGAGGGCAGGGCGAGGAGGGGGCAGTGTTGTTCAAGGGACAATGTCACTTTCCTCTTCGTCAAGATTCTTTGTCAATTGCTGGGGAAATAATTGACCTCAAGCTACTTCAGTCACAACCAATAGAAAAATGGAATGGTGATGTGTCCAGCTGTTAAGGGGAGGCACGCATGCAGGCTGGGAAACAAAGGTGGCTGGGAACAGAGCTGACATGAAAAATATGTAATGCTTCATGTTGGAATTCCTGGGAAACCGTGGAATTTCACTTAAAAAAACAACCCTAGTATTCTGTTCCTTTGCCACATCTTCTAGTTTGTGGTCTTTAATTTATGCCTTTGGATAGCTTAAAAGGAGAATCCCAACCCAGAACAGCCCTTTAATACAGCTGCCATCTTTTCAGTTCTCTGACCCTTTCCTTAACTTGCACAATGGTACTTTTTTCCAACACCCTCCACTCCATTAGCAGCCAGAATGACACAGTTCTGTCGGACTCAGGGGCCCAGGGAATGATTTGAGAGTTCAGTGAGTATTGTTTGGGGGTTTTTGTTTGCAGGCAGTGGGAGAAAGAGGCAAGAGAATGCTAGGCAGGGGACACCAGGAGAAGTGAGAAGAGCACCCAGAGAGGCCACCGAGAAGAAACTCACAACTTGCCTTTGCTTCGTTCCCTGGGACAGATGATGGTTCAGAGCAGTTTGTTAAAACAAATCTCCTGTTTCAAACCACAAGATGTCCCATCTACGAAGCCAGTCCTGTTCCAGGTTGGACCAATCGGGAACAGATCAGTAAGGACATTTGATGCCAGCGATGCGGTAACAAGCAAGCACGATATCGAACAGCGGCTCGACTAGGCCTCCAACACAAGCTCTGAGCGCAAACTCTGTGGTTGGCTTGCAAAGAGGAGAAGAGAAGCCTCTGGAGGAAAAAAATTCAGATGCTACAAAAGCAGCCCAAGAGCTTCGGTGGTTGAAATCTTCTCCTCTCCTGTGTGACTAAAGCCCACGTGGCAGACGTGTGAGTGTGGATGAAAAGCCATCACACAGAAGAACTAAGATCCTTGCCCTCTCCAGGCTTGCAACTGAAACACAAAGGGCGGGGTGTCATATCAACATGGCACAAACTCCTGTCACCCGGGGGGAAGAGGTCACCAGAGCCCACGCATGAATTTCTCGACAGCCTGCTTCTCCTCCATGGAGTTGCAGGGAATGCGGGTGTGGGTACAAGTCATCTTGAAAAGAAAGCACAGGCAGTGCACAGAGAGTGCATCGTGGTAGAGGTAAGGCTGGTAAAACTCCATGCAGACGCTCAGTGACGTATACTTAGCGTCACTGTAGAACATTCCCCAATTGCATGATGCGGTATTCTCAAATGGAATTTTTGAAATTTGTGTGTCTGCTCTCAGATGACCTCAGGTAAACAGGTTGATGGGCATATTTTCAAATTTCTCCAACCAGTAACTACACTTTTCTTTTCTCAGAATTACTGACTCTAATAACCAGTGGGGTGGTACTAAAGAAGAAGAACCTGCTGAAGGAATTCTCTGGTTTCCGTCATTGTTTGAAGCTGCTGACTGCCATTTCATTTGAAACTACAGAGATTTTTTTCACGTACCGTCCTTGAAAAGAGATGGATCTGGACTGGTTTTATTCTAGCTGGATCTGGAACTTTCATTCTAGAATCCAACAACTGTCCAACATGAAATACTCTAATTGTGCCTATTAAGCATTACCCCCTGCCAAGTTCATCTAATGGTTCAAAAAAGAATCCTTTAGGTTGGCTGTCTAGTAATGGATTCTCCCTGGTGACCCCTGCCATTCATTTTCAAGGTGGGAAACCAAGAGTGGGGTGAAATTTGTGGCCACAGTAGTTAGTAAGGCTAATTGGCTCTTGTGAGGATGAAACCTGTGGCTTGGCCTCATTAGCATCTCAGAGTACAGTTGAATGGACATAGCTCTTGCCTGGAGTATATTTGTAACTTGGTACAAATAAATATGGTTCTAACTAAACACTGCCCCATCTGCGACCTGTTCTGGGCCAAACAGAGGAAATCAGGATGAGACGCCAATCAGGATTCACACACACTCACGTTGCTGTCACTGCCTGCACCAAGGATGGTCACCTGACCCAAAGCCACCACGCCATTAACTTCTTAGTGCCAATCAGATCCTCTCTTCTCAAGAATCTGAATAGAAGAGATGTATAAATTACGGTAAAGCGTCACGATAATAAGCTTTTCAGTTCAGATGCTGGCCTGTGAGGCAAGAACAGGCGTCAGCTCCATCGAGAGCACAGATGTGGAGGACGGAGGCCTCTCAGATGAGTGGGACAGGCTGGTCCGCCAGTGGGAAGCGAGGCAGAAACGAAGGCACCAGTGGCCACGCCGCCCTGTGCTGCCCAGCAGAGCTATGCCCATCCTCACAGCTGTCCCGTGAGCAACGTGTCCCAGGAAGCTTGTTGTATGCTAACAGTTCCACGTTTTATTTGAGCTAGCTTGACTAAATTTCTTTCCTTACAACCAAAAGGTCTCAGACTACAACAGAAATAAACACACAAATTATCCAAATGATTGTCTCAATTTGCCAACGATGACCAGTGTACCCAGTCTCAGATCCCTGTGGATGTCTCTCAGGAATCTCAAACCCAGCATGTACACAAGCAAACACATCCACTTCCTGCCTGCATTTCCCCATGTGTTCCCAGACCCTCCCAGTTGTTCAAGTAGAAACCTAGGCGTTAGCTCGACCTTCCCCTCTCCTTCGCCTCCCGTATTCACCCTACTACCAGTCCTCTCAAATATCGCTCAGATCCACCCATTTCTCTGCCCCTCCACTGCCCTGCCCTAGTCCAGGCTCCATCGCCTGCTGGTATCTGCAGCAACCTCCTATACCCATACGTCTAATGCTGAAGCCTGATTGCTGCGCACGGGCGCGGGCACGCGCGCGCGCGCACACACACACACACACACACACACACACACACACACACGAGCATTTAATACACTCTCGTGGCTTTCCTTTCCCTTGTAGGGTAAAATCAAAACTCCCGAGCTCAGCCTACGATGCCCTGGCCGTGCACCCTCTCCTGTCGGGCCTCTCAGCATCCCGCCCACGCTCTGCCCAGGCTGAACCTCTTTCAGTTCCTCAAAAATGCTGTGCTTCTCTGCCCGAGGGACTTTCGTGCACCCCGTTCCCCTTTGCACAGAACTCTTCCTCTACCTGGCTGCCTCCGACTCTCCCGTGGCATCTCAGCTTAGACTCCGTGTCCTCCGCAAAGCCTCATTTGACTCTAAACTCAAGGCGAAGGAACCCCAACATGTGGTCCTGAGACCTTCTGACCACTTAGCAACCTTCTTGGTTGTTCCTCATTTGTATTACCTGTCTCCCCTGCTTGACTGTAAGCTCCATGCAGGTGTATCCCGAATGCTGAACCCACAGTGCGTGCTTAGGAAGGACTGGAGGAATGAATGGATTAGGTTCGTAACAACATACTGTTAGATATTTTAGGGAACCAGCCCTTCTACTCATTTTTGTTATAGCTTACACCTTTTAAGGATCTGATACAAGTCCTGAAAGGGAAGGTGCAAGATGAGGCCAGAGAAGAACATTAATAATAATGATTACTGTTACGAGTATTAACGCACCTGAAATTTCTCCTCCCTTTTTGCACTAGGCTGTAGATTATAGTCTCATTCCTCTGATCACACTTTGACTCTCTTTGCCCTTATGGTGAGTCCTTACCCAGGACCCTCTTGGATCTTCATGCAAATCAACCTCACAGCCCTTTCCAGAAGTCTCTCCTCCTAACATCACACTTACGGTGGACATAAACCAAGACATCTCCACTACACGTGTGCAGGAGCGTATCATTTAGATGAGGAAACTGAGTCCTCGCACAGAGACGGCTGATGTAACAGATCAGACTGTTCTTTCTCTCCCACAGGCTGCCTTGGGGACCAAACAGTCTGTGGAAGGATAGATGAGACAGGAGAGCTTGGAGGCTGGGGGCAGGGAGGTAGCAACCAAAACATCACAGACACGAAGGGCTCAGGAACTAGATATGTGTGGTGGTCTTGGAAAGGAAACAAGAGAGCTTATCAGGCGGAGTCACTGTGGATGAAGATGCCTCAGACTCAGAACCTCAGAGAAGTAGACAGCAGCCGGGAGGAAGGGTGTTCAGGAGAAGGTGGAACCAGCATGGTTCCAAGGGTGGAGTCATACATCCCGAGGCTGGGAGAGGATTTCTGTTGGAGAGGGAAGGTGATCACTTGGGTTTTAGGCAGATTGGGTCTGTGATGCCACAAGCAGTCCAAGTGGAACTTGGAGTCACGGGAAGTCATCTGCAGAGAGGGCTGGGGATGCCAGTTCGGAGGTGACCAGTGTAGAGTCGGTAGTTGCAGGATGGATGCGGGAGATTCAACAGTGTGAGACAAATACAGGGCCAGCAGGTCCTCCCCAGGTGACATCGAGACAACCAGGGGAGACTGGGAGAAGGACTTCAAGGAGCCAGAGCAGGCCAAGATCAGAGGCGTCCCAAACGTAGTGCGAGGTTACAAAGCCAAGGGAGGAGAGGCTTTAAGGAGCCGGTCCGCGTATCTGAGCCCGGCCACGGGCTAGGCCTGTTCCCAGGAGGTCTTCACCCATGGGCTCGTTGAATTCTTGCAACAGCTCTCTGGGAGGGGTGCAATCATTATCCTCATTTCACAAGTGAGCTGAGACGCCCAGCAATCGCACAACGCATCAAGGTCAGGTGGTAAGATTCAAACCCATCGCCATGGAACCCAGAGCTGGATCTTGAAAGAGGAAGGGAAATATGGAACAGAGGACATGCCAGTGTTCTGTGATGCTAAGTCACTTGACAGAACAAAACAGAAGTCTCTATTCTGCGTGGGCATTGAAGCTGAAAGAGACAGAAGTCTAGACACTCTTCTGATTAACTGAGGCTAGGACAGGGAGGGAACCAGAGAGGTTTGAGAAAGGGCCACAGGCCTGAGACAGTGGCCGGCGTCTGCTGGGCTGGCTGCTGCCTCTGCCTGGAGGCTTCTCTGGAGCCTCCTTCCCTCCCCCTCCCCTACTGGAAATGCAGCCCCAGGGTCGCCAGGATGGGTGCTTTCCAATGGCCACAGAGCCAGTGAGGGCAGAGACGGGGAACAGCTCATCCACTTGCCAGAGCCCTGGTGGCAAAAGGCCCTACAACCCAGGAGCGAGGTGGAGGCCCTGAGAGGGACTTGCCTGAGGCCAGCGGCTGGGGGTGAGGGAGGGAGGTGACCATAAAAAAAGGAAATGTCAATTGTAGGAGCCTCCGAGCTTGCTTACAAGTGAATTGAGAGCCCTAGGGGTGAGGCAGAGGGGCTGTCCTGCCTCATTCCTCAGCCGGGTGCTTCCTGCTGCCTCACTTAATATTCTTTTATCTTTCCCTCTCCTCCACATTCCACCCAAGAACTGGAAAAGCCTTGCTCACCATTCAGAAATCTAAATTTAGGAATGAGAAAAGCAGGAAAGGAAGGAAAGAGATGGGCCCTTTTTCCAGGGAACTCAGAGGTGACTTGATGCTTTCATGGGAGAAAAGAACCAAATCTGCCCTTGGCTGCTGGGACAGACCTGAGTGATGAGGGACACCCCAGGCCTCTGGAAGAAGTGGGAAGCAGACCTGGGGGGCTGGATGGCAGGCGCCTGAGATAGGAGGCCCACACCCAGGTCTGAGGGGGCTGCTTCTGGGGGCACGAGTCTCTCCCAAGGGGAAACACTGGTCCTGGTACACGCGTCACGGGTCTCTCCCCTCAGAACTGCGTAACCCAAGCCCGTCCCCACCAGTTGGCCAAGATGTACCCTCTGACACCTCCCCGCCCCCCCCCCCCACTGCAGACAATGGATTTTTGCTCTGCAATAGCTGTGTCTTCTGCTTTCAATCAATATTGCCGGCTTTCAAGGCAAAGCAAAGAAGATTCACAGGTAAAGAGGCATCGTCTGAGCTCAGCAGGCCTGCTGGTTTGCGTGTGGAAGTGACTCAGGGCAGACGCCGGTTACAGGCAGGCTGCAGGTCAGGACAGCGCCCCCTGGAGTTGTGCACGCGGCAAGTGAAGGAACCCTGGGCCTCCGCGCCCCGGCCCGCCGCCCTCCTGCTTCTCCCCAGCCCTGTGACCTGCGCCTTCCCTGTCTGCGACTGAAGCAGCTCCTCCCAGACTTCCTGCATCTCTCTGCCTGGACTGTTTCTCCCAAGTGGCACCATGGCTGCCTCCCTTTTGTTTCTTGATCTCGGCTGAAATATCAGCTCCTCAGAGAGGCCGTCTCTCTGTCCGGTGGTATCATTTTCAAAGCTCTCATCCCCATCCAAAAGTCATTTAAAAATTTACCTGTTAGCTCTCGCTCCCCCGTAGCATGTAAGTTCCGTGAGAGCACGGCCTTGGCCTGCCTTGCCCTTCCGTACCCTCAGCACCTAGGAAAGCACGTGGCTGGGATCAAGGCTGCTCAGTAAAAGGATATCAAACTGAATTCATTGAACTGAAGCTTCCACCCACAACAAGTGGCCAAATGTTACACATGATTTGTTTCTAAGCAATTACACTTTAGCTACAAATAATTATTTTTGCCCATCCCTCAAAAGGATGGTCCATCTTCTCCCTCCTCCTTTGCCTCTTTCATCTCATCAGATACTACATTCGGAATGTCGGGAACATCTATAAACTCCCCTTGGTTAAAGGGAACCTATGACTTTAAAAAGACAGTCATCACTGAAGTTGGTATGAAACACGCTGTAAAAGGAAAATCTCCCAAGGAGATAAAGGGCGTCAGGAGTAGGGCGGCGCCTTTTTATGAAGAGTTCCTAGGTGGTGCAGGGCCAGCTGCTCCACCCCGGTAAAATAGGGCAGCAGGGAAACCTGCCTGTGGCCTGGTTTAACCCTTCCCTGGCCCTCAGCTCACTAAGATGCTGGGGAAGATCAAAAGAATTCGAGCACTACTCGCTGACTGCAAGAAAAGAGCAAACGGAAAAAAAAAGACTGATTCCAACGTTGCTCCCCAGCCCCAAGCTTTCTTCTCCCAAAGAGCCTTCTGTTCAGAGAAATTAAAGGACTCTGATAGCAGATCACAAATTCAGGACAGAAAAGCTTCACTGTGCAGCCAGAGACTGTACTGCGGGCAACCAGACATCGGACACTGCTTTTTGCTTATGAACTTTTGGAGACCATTCGAATAAAAGACTGTTTGTTCCTGGACACTCACCAAGCCTTTAGGAGGAGGGGGAATTTTTGTTTTGCATTTTCCCTTTGTAAAAAAAAAAAAGAGAGAGAGAGAGGAGAGACAGAGACAGAGAGACACTTGCTCTATTTACTTTTCAGATGGAAGAACCTAGACTAATTTGTTTACTGTTGTCGGGGATTTGTGTTTACAAGTTCCTATGCCGTTGCGGTAAAAAGAAATGCTATTTTTAAAAAGCAAAACCCCACACAAGCCTCCATATGCAGGGCTTTTCTTCCTCTTCCTGTCTCCCCACCTTCATCTGACAGGTGGTCAGGAACCTATAAGGCAAGTCAGCACTCAGGAGCTAACTCAGAGGCACTTTTCTCTCCCTGCCTCCCTTCACAGAAGGCCATACCTGACCTGGAAAGCACTCTGTCGTCAAAGTTCAGTGAAATTCTACTTGCCCTAAAAGTCACACCCCAGATCTGCTGCTTTTTAGAAAACCCAACTCCTGGCCTGTAGGAGGAACCTACACCCTAGGTTTCAATTCCCCATCCCTTGCAGTCTTCATCCTCCTTGTATCCATGGACCGTTTCTGCCATCAAGCTAGCAAGACATGGACTGATGTCCTTTTAAAAGAGGGTGTGCCGTAACTGGGTCACTCACTGTGTGTGACTAATCGTGGTTGCCTGGAACCACAGTGACTGTGGCTTCAACCTGACTTGGTTGTTTGTAAACCGCAAAATGACCCAGCCATCTGCAGGCTCTGGAGCTTACAGCTCTTCCCAGGCCCGTTCCTTCCTCAGCTGCGGAAGGGATGGGAGTGGCCCTGGGCTTGGGGCCTCTGGGCATGTGCAGCAATCCAGACGGGTGGATCTGACCCGCTCAGACTTCCTCTCACTCAAGTCTTTGCAGGCTCCAGCCTCAGCAAAAGCATTGGCAACAGCTGCTCTCTGGTCCCAAGTCCACTTAGCCACACCGAGTCCAAATGAGGAAAAGAAGGGACCCAGAATAAATTTCTTTTCATGAAAGAAAAAAGACTTCTCCCAACTTAGTTTGGGGTCCTTTGTTGTCCCTATCTTTTACTCATTTGTTGCACTTAAAATGTGATAAAATCCATACATCTTTCCCCAATCACTACAGCAATTTAAGGAATTTTCAGGACAGAAGCATCCTTTGCCAAAGGGTCCCCCAATGTATCCTAAGTTAGGAGCACCTGAGGTTGCTTTGCTGTAATGCTGGCCCCCGGCAGGGTCAGGGATCAGTCTGGTCCGGGTGCAGGGAGGGAACAATTAACCACTTCCCTTCCTGCCACCCCACATCATTTTTTGCAGGCCTGCTAAAAAAAAAAAAAAAAAAAAAAAAATCAGGGCGAAAAGGTATAGTTATAAATGAGGAAAATGATTGGTGGTAGGGGAGGGAAAGCATCTGTTCTCACTGCCTCTCAGCACAAACGCCTCACCCCACCTCTCTGGAAATAAGGTTTCTTCCTACATAGTTGGGGTAAAAGTAGTCGAAGGTCCGCGGTGGACTCAGCCGTCTCCTTCAGCCCCGCCCCCTTACCTGCGTTCCTCTCACCCCCTCTGAGCAATCCCTCAGGGAGACACTCACTTTTTGCTTTCTTATCACATTAAGTCTGTAAGGCAACTAGTCTTGGGGAGGGGAGGGGGGAGGCATTTTCTCGGAAAGGACGGACGGAAGCAACAAATGGGAAAGAAAACAGGCAACGCTTGTGAAACCCCAAACCGGATTGGTAAGAGCAACATCATAAATTATGGATCCCTCGAGCCGCCTCCGGCCTGTCACCGCGCGGTCCGTCTCCAGGGACCCGCCGGGCGCGGGCGACACCGTGGTCCGGGCGCGCGGGTCGCCGGGGCCTGCGATGCCCCGCGGGGCCCTGGGGGGAAGGAGCCCCCCGAGCCGGCCGAGGCCAGGCTCGCCTTTGTTCGCCGGGACCCCCGGAGCGCTGGCCGGGCCGGGGGACCGCAGGGGCGCACGGGGCAGGTGCGGGGCCGGGAGGGCGGCGTCAGGCGCCGGACGCCCATCTGGCCCGGCCTTCCTCCAGCGCCCGCGGCGGCGAGGGGAGAAGTCAAGGTCAGCGGCGGCGGCGGCGGCGGCGGCGGGGCCTCGGTGGGCGCAGAGCCCCGGCCCCTGGGCCCGCGCCGCGCCCAGCGCCCCGCCGCCAGGCCGCGTGCGCCCCTGCTCGCCCTTCGGCCTTCCTGCGGGGCAGCTGTGCCGTGACCCCGGCAGCCTCCGGGCTGGCAGGATTAAAGGAGCCTCCGCCCTGCGTAGGAACTGCAAGCCGGGTCCCCCAACCCTCACCAACCCCACCTATTGTTTTGTTTTTTGGCAGCATTTCAACCACTCTTCATAAGGTGGGCAAGCCCACCCCCCGGTTCATATTTAAATTTGTTTGTGTGCCAAATCGGCCTGCTGTTACAGCCTTTCAGCACTGCAACCCGCACCGCAGACACAGTGAATGAGGAGATTAAAGTCACCGAAAAACGACTCATCCTGCAGATGTTGCCTGCGGAAGGCTGCTCTATTGACGAATGTGTAAAGGGGCTTTGTGTGTGTGTGTGTGTGTGTGTGTGTGTGTGTGTGTGTGTGAGAGAGAGAGAGAGAGAGAGAGAGAGAGACAAGGAGGGAGGGAGGGAGAAGCCTCACATTTGTTCTTCGGTAATTTGTCTTCAGTAAGTTTTTTTTTTTGATGATGATGATGAAAGGTCAACTATGAGACTCAAAAATAAGCAACCTTCTCTAGCAAGCCCCTACTCCCAGAAATGAATGGCAGAGTTGGGGGTTCTCCTGGGGCAGAGAAAAGGGAACTCCAAATCAAGCTGAGTCGGGTGTGAGTTAGGCCCTGGAGAAAATTGTGCGGAGAGGAAACGTGGGGGACGGCTTCCTGGATTTCTGCTGCAGGAAGAAACCACCAGTGGGAGGGAGGGCAGCGAGGGGAAGGGCGAAAGAGGGGCGGGGAGGGGAGAGGGCTGCGAGGAGGGACCGGGCCTCCTTAAGGCCGCGCGAGGAGGGCGGGGTGGACGGGGGGAGGTCGGGCTGCCTTTGTTTGGCTCGGGCCGGCAGGGTCTGGGCCCCGGGGAACTCGCCTGAGAGCGCCCAGGCGGTCAGCTGCCCGGCGAGGTACCAGCTGGCACCTGTGCCCGAGAATGCCGCGTGCATTAGCAGCATCATTATTGAGCATTAGAGCACTGCAAAGATAATTACTCACAGTTAGAAAAAAGGAGGACGGGGGACTTGAAACCCCAGACCCCTTGGCTTATGAAACTCCCAGTTTACACGTGTAATTTCCAGCAGGTTTTGGAGGCCACCACCTCTCGCAAAGCTGCCAGTCTGTGACTCTAGATTCGACAGCTGGAACCAGTTCCCCGGGGGCTTCTTTCCAGCTCTCCTCCTAGCTCAAAGGTCAAATTAGGGTCAGAGATAAAATGTCAAAGGTCATCACTCTAAAATTTGCTAATAACCAAAGCAGTTCTACCTGGAATACCAGCACTATCCTTTTTATCTGGAATTAAATAGGTCAAATAAGGGGGAGTGGGTACTTTGGTCTTCAAATAACAAGAATCACCTCGACAGCTAATTGCTGAGCTCTTTTCCTGTGTCAGACACTCTGGAAGCACTTATCACCACCATTTGACAGATGAGAAGACTGAGGCTTAGTGAAGCCCTGGGGGGTACACGGAGTTACTCAGCGCCCAGCAGTCCTGTCGCACTGCCGGGAAGGTGAGGAGATGGCAGTAGGAGCTAAAAGCCCACCAGACAGCAGGCGGAATGAGAACGTATATTCTGATTTTCTGTAGCCATCAAAGACCCTTTCTCAAAGCTTGAGATCTAGCACAGAAACGCTCATTCTCCAAAGACATTCTCTCCAAACATGTCCTGGTTCGGGTCAGAAGTAAACCTCACAGAAGTTAATGTTAGGGTTTCTGGAAAACCAACTGTTTTCAAGGAGTGTCTTCTTTTATAGGTTGGTATAGTAATTTAATTAGTGAAACATGTTTTACAAACTTCCTTCTTAAAAAGTTTGCCTTCGGGCTTCCCTGGTGGCGCAGTGGTTGAGAATCTGCCTGCCAATGCGGGGGACGCGGGTTCGAGCGCTGGTCTGGGAAGATCCCACATGCCGCGGAGCAACTAGGCCCGTGAGCCACAAGTACTGAGCCTGCGCGTCTGGAGCCTGTGCTCCGCAACAAGAGAGGCCACGATAGTGAGAGGCCCGCGCACCGCGATGAAGAGTGGCCCCCGCTCGCCGCAACTGGAGAAAGCCCTCGCACAGAAACAAAGACCCAACGCAGCCAAAAATAAAATATAAATAAATAAATAAATTAATTAAAAAAAAAAAAAAAAGTAGCTCCTGCTCGCCACAACTAGAGGAAGCCTGCACGCAGCGGCGAAGACCCAATGCAGCCAAAAATAAAATATAAATAAATTATTTAAAAAAAAAAGTTTGCCCTCAACACATGCAACTCATTATATGGACAACAGTAAACTGTTTAGGGATCAAAATCGGCTTTACGTTCGAGACCCAGCTAGGCTAGTAAACTCGCCGCCCAACTCCTGACCTAACTTTTTTTGACGTGGTGGTGACTTGAAATCAGAGAAGACATTTAATTTCAGGCGCACATGTTGAGTTTATAGCATCAGATTATGATGCCAAACTGAAGCATTATTACTATTAATACTGATAGTAATGAATAACAGCAATCATGTAAACTGGGCAGTTGTTGTGTGTCAAGTATTGCACCAACTGCTAAACATTCATTATCTCGTTTAATCCTTACAAAGAAAACCCTGACTTCCACTCCCTTCCCAGTCTCCACTCCACACAGCAGTAGCGAGAGAGCGCTTTGTAAAATGTAAATGAGGTCAAGCGCTGCTCTTGAGTGAAGTCTTCCAACGGCCCCCCAAAGTGCTCAGGAACTGAGCTCCAACTGCTTCCCTTGGCCCACAAGCCGGCACCACCTGGACCCGCCTGTTGCCTATTTCCCCTCGCAGCCCACAGCACTGTTCTCCAACCAAGAGTCCAGTGTTCCGTTTCTTCAGCCTTCAAAGACTCTTGCACCTCAGGGCCTTTGCACATGCTTCTCCTTCTGCCTGAAATATCCAGCCTTTGCCTGGCTAATTTTGTTCATTCTTCAATTTAAATGTCTCCACCTCATGGAGATCTTCCTTCAAACCAATCAAATCACGCTGTTTTCCTTCATAACACTTAACATCATGTAAAATTGCTTATTTTTTGTTTGTTTACTTGTTCATTTCCCTCCCTGAGCAACAAAAGCCAGAAGGACAGGAACACACATTCAGTGTTGCTCTCTGATGCGTCCTCCACACCTGGTGTTTTGGGGACACGCAGTGGTATCTGTTAATCAACAGAGAAGCACTCTCACAGGAGGATACTATTATTACCCTCACTTTATAAATGAAGAAACTGAGGCGCAGGGGTGCTGAATAACTTGCCAGAAGTCCTACAGCTGAAATGGGGCAACGACTGTTTCAGGTCGCTAGCTTTGACTGAAGCCAAAAACAAAATGACAAACACACGTGATCATGAAGAAATGTTAAGACCCAACTGGATTCTATAGAAAAGGGACTCTGAACAATTTGAATTTTCAGAAGGGTGCTATTTCCAAATACATCATCAAAGATGAATACATCATCTTGCACACTTATTCCAGCCATACAGGTTAACATTAAGTATTCTGTGGCTTCAGATGCAATGTTTCCTACTATTTCTGACTTTTTTTTTAAGGTTTCAAAGTATTTGAGGATTCAGACTATGTCTCTTCAAATAGCACGGGCTGATGGGCGTACCATCCAGTCATTTCTGCTCTTACCTAAGGAAACCAGCAGAACATGGTTTTATTTCACTACAGTAGGAGCCAGATGTAGCCACAAACCCGGTGACCTATTCTTCTAGTACAGTTGGCCCTCCCTATGTACGGGTTCTGCGTCCTCAGATTCAACCAACCTCAAATCAAAAATATTAGGGGAAAAAAAGAATTCCAGAAAGTCCCCAAAAGCAAAACTTGAATTTGTTCCAGGCAGGGAAATATTTACATAGCATTTACATTGTATTAGATATTATAACTAATCTAGAGATGATTTAAAGTTTAAAGGAGGATGTGCCATTTTATATAAAGGACTTGAAGATCTGCAGATACCCTGTGATCAATCCCCCTTGGATACCGAGGGACAACTGTACTTCTAAATCTTTGAATAAATCAGAAGAAGCCCTCACCCAAGAGAAAGGCAAAATTCAAAAAGAGGAGGGGCTGATTTATCCCTAAATTGCTGGAGTGCCTTTAAAATTAAGGATTTGCTGTTTCTCCAGACAGTAAGCAAACAGCTTTTCTGTAATGAGGAAAATGTCCTTAGCCTTTTTGTTGCTTTCACAGCTGAGATAAACCTTGTGCAAGTCCTACTGAGGAAGCGCGGCCGGGTTCCAGCAAAGCCCTGTAGGTGTAGCTTCCCTTCAGAGAACTGAAGTTTTCTGTTTCCTTCCGGCAGGAACCATAGATGCTCCACAGGAAAATACAGGAATTCGATTCACATGGAACAAAACACAAGCCCAGGGGGAGGGAGAGATTTTCCTGAAATATATGAATTTCCCTGGTTTCACGTGACACTGTGTATGGTTTATAATTCACGTACCACAGGAGGCTGAAAATTGTCATTTCCTGGCCCCTCCAATGGTGGTTTTCCAGTGAGGAGAGCGTTCTGACTAACCAGTGCTGTTTTTTTTTTAACTTTGAGTCTTCATGTTTGTGAAAGAAAGCCGACCTGTACTTGTAGGGGGAGGGGATGAGAAGGTGGGATGCAGAGAAACAACCTAGAGTTGGTCTTATTATCAATCATCTCTGCCTGTTGTCAGAGTTTGAACAAGAAAAACCTACCCACACAGACCGGCACTGATGTGTATTTCGGCATGTTACTTAGAGCATAAGTGAGACATCATCTAACTTTCTATCAGATGGGTTTTTAAAATATAAATATTCAGACCAAATTGAGATTTTTAGGAGCATTTTGTAACATCCAAACTTGATCGTGAAAACATAGGCGAGAGAGATTATATGCACTCTTTTTGTGTCTTTTAGTACACAATTTTGGTTTCACCGGTTCACTTTGTGTGTGCGTGCGTGCGTGCGTGTGTGTGTGTGTGTGTTGAGGGGGGAGTTTTCGAATCTTGAGCTTCTGTATAACGTGCATTTGCTGTTATACTTAAATGACGCTGAAGTTCAGCTGAGGCAGGCAAAGGGAACCTTCAGTTTGCTCTGGTTTCATCAGTGATTTCTCTTGTGTGTTGGATGTGAAAATTGTCTTTTCGTGAAAGCAACATCGGGGCTCATTCAGCCCTTCAGGAAGGCCTTCTGTGACACGGGGAACCTTGGTGTATGAGGTATGATCAGCTGTCTGTAGAAATGACAGGCTCTCAGGGGTAGCCAGGGAATGTGCAGCTTGCAGAAAATTAAGAGGCCTGGTGTCACGGAGGGACGAACCCACATTCTCAGGAAGGTAACATCGTGTCACCAAAGAAGACCTTGGGCCCATCACAGTGAGGGAGTGAAGGGATCCAGTCTCAACTTGAAATGATCAGCACGGGGATTTTTAGATCCAGAAATTGTCACTGTCTCCCCAGAATTGTCGGGGGGAAGGGGGAAGAGGATGACTTGACCGATGAGTAATATTATGCACTCTGGGACAGACTCCTGACCCCAGAGATGGAGGCAAGAAGGACAGACGTCGGCGGCCTCGTGTTGTAGGTATTCTTGACCATGTGGTTGGTAGATTTTGCATTACATATGAATTAGCTGGACTTAGGGCTGACATGTCAGTTTCCTGTGGGTTTTGGTTAAGCAAGAAGCAGTTCCAAGCCAACCACTCCAGGTGACCTAACTAATCATTTCTTGACCTGAGAAGCCTGGGACCAGACTGGGGACTTCGCCAGGCAGTGCCCTCTGGGAACCCAGCCTCCCAGCCAGCTAGCCCCCTGGTGGCGCATCCAGCAACTCCCTAACTGTGGCAAAACCCCAGGGCCTGGAGAAACCCTGAGAGGGAAAGTGCCCCATCTCTTCACAACACCTCAGCCCGCAGCTGCAATCCCGACATTTGATACTTTTCACACGATTCACAACTATTAATCAAAAAGCAGTTATTTTTCAACAATCTTGAAAATAGACACCCCAAAGTCAGAGTTTCTAGGGATTTTCCCTAGAAAATGAGAAGGAATCATGCTTACAATTATGAGGTACGCTCAACTCAGAAAGTAAGGCCTCTCAGGAAGTAGAAGAGTGAATGAATGAATAAATGAATGAATATGGTACCACTTAGTGAGAAAATGAGGGGTAATGCAGTCTCACTGTTTTCTGGGGGAAACACTTACTTGTTCACAGGGCTTTTTTTTTTTTTTTTTTAACTGCTGGAGGAAAGCCACACATGATGTGTTTCTGGGGAGCAGCCTAGAGACAATTAAGCCAGGTTTCCAGAGATCATCCTGGCCCCGTATGTAGGTGGGTCTGTGCTGGCCTCAAAGCCTTCCTCATCAGCCTCAGGTTACTCAGGTGGTCCTTCAATTTACTTGAAGGCATTAGAGGAATAATGTAAAAATCTAGAAGAATTGAGCTCATAACGTGATAAGTAACACAATTCTGCGAGCCTATTAGAGGGGAAAATTGAAAAGGTTGCAGCCAATTATTAATAAGACAGGTGAACATGAGCTGTCTGGGGATGTGCTTGGACCACAGGAAACAGATTACCGGTGTGAACATGCTCGGAGCGGTCACCTAGCAGCCCTGCGGATGGATCCAGCCAGGAGAGGAGGTGTTTTGATCGTCCACAGGGATTTAAAAAAAAAAAGTGAGCCAACATAAAATCAAGATTCTTTTTCTACACGTAGTAGAATCTGCATTTTTACTTTCTTTATCTCACACACTTACAAACAAAATTCTTCATTTTTTAGTTTGAGGATGCTAACCTGGGTCAGAAAGAGCAGGATAAAGTGATTAATCTCATCTCAACCACCAAAAAAAATTGCTTTTAGGAAAATGAAACCACCATACTTCCTTGAAGAGGGCCGGGACTCTTATAAGACAGGCAGGAGCCCAGGGCACAAAATTTAAGAAGGCACTTACTGTCCGGCAAGTGCATGCAAGTGCAGGGCTGGCACCTGAGAGGGAGAGGGAGGGCCTCCTTAAACTGGGGGCTTGTGCCTCCCTCTGGCTCTGGCCCACTAGGAATTACAGTGGGGTGGAAGGAAGAGAGAACGGTAGAAAGCATGAAGCCTCTTTTACTAAAATAAAATCAGAGAAGTACTGGGCTTCCCATTTCTATTATATTATAGAACTCAAACTACAAAACTCTAAACTATAATCCCCCTGACTCCATCACCTCATCTAAGAACATGCTTTTAGAAGCTTTTCTCAGGACGGCACTCTGGTTTAATAAGGTTGTTTCTTGCTGCTATTGAAACCTGTCCACCAAGCTCTGCGCTCCCTGTACGTGTGGAAGAGCTGAGCAATGTCTTTTTTAACCTTTATTTTCTTAAAAACATCACCTTTTAGCCCCTCTCAACCCCTTTCACCTTTTCTTATCAAACCCATTTTCCTTTAGTCATTGAGGTGCTAGGTTTCCAGTTTCCATTTAGTCACATATACTCTAGTGGTACCACCTAGGGTTTCCAAAAAAAAAACACACTCTCTACAAAGATCTTTCTTTCAGCCAATGTCGTTTTAGGTTTGTACAGCGTATACTAGAAATAATGGTGGGAGAAAATACTGAACGTAATCTCTAGGCCACAAAGATTGCTGATCGCCGTGCCGAGCAAAAAAGCCAGACTGGGGCTTCCCTGGTGGCGCAGTGGTTGAGAGTCTGCCTGCCGATGCAGGGGACACGGGTTCGTGCCACGGACCGGGAGGATCCCACATTAAAAAAAAAAAAGCCAGACTGTAGCTTCTCCATAGGTCCCTTGATCTACAACACAGCACAGCTCTATCATCCTGGCTGATTATTCCAGGGAAAGGGGTCTGACCCGAAGGAAACGAGCTATAGGCTGGTTGGTGGCTGTGAGGTGTCCTGACATGACCACACTGCTTCATACAGACGCTCTGGACCAGATGCTAACAAACCCAAGCAGGTACCTTTCAGGGAACTGCAGTGTGAGTTGTTAAAGGAGACGCAGCTACAGTGGAGTGAGAAGGGATGGAAAAGGAATCAGAGAAGGACGTAAGCAGGAGGCATGAAGGCGGGAAAGCTGGAAGGCCGCAAGGCCATGAGTCATGGGAGTCCGGGAGGCAGAGGGGAGGAGGGGGAGGGAGGCCAGCGGTAGTGACAGCAGAGGCACACAGGAGACGCTGGCCTGGGCTATGCTTGCGGCGAGCATCCCTTGTCCTTTCTTCACGCGGCAGGGGCATGACCATCCCTGGGGCACCTCCCCAACCCCCGTTCCAGGGCTTTGTTTTCAGGGCACAGACGCACCCCAGCTCCAGCTCCAGCTCCAGGACTGGCCAGTCAGAGCATCCCATTCACCTGGCTGCAGGGACTGGTGTGAGGATGGGCCTGTGACCCAAACCAGGTGAGCGAAGCCAACGGAACTGGCTTCCAGCAGTATTACTGAAGCTGCAAAGAGAAGTTCTTTTTGCTGCGGTTGTGAAGCTAACCTCGCCCCGAGCCACCATATGGAGGATGTCGGCCCCAATGTGAAGTCAGCCCAGAGAAAGGCAGACCCAAGGGGTTGAGGGGGAAAGCCTGGGCCATGAAGGTGAGGCCTACCTCTCTCTGACACAGAAGGAGGCACCGTGATGGGGCCAGGTGCTTGCTTCAGGGGACAGTGGCATAGCTGGGCCAGCTTGGAAGGACCGGCCCTCATTCTCTCTAGTATGTACCATATAAACCTAACACCATGCTTGCTGAAAGAAAGAAGCTCAGAACACAATGGCTTCTTAGCCGGTGATAGTTATCATTACCAGGACATGACACACGCTTATCAGCCAGTGGGATCCCGTCTCTGACTCTCAGGGCAAAGTCACAAATTTTCAAAAGGACCCTTGAAAGTCCCTTACGAAGCTGCCACATTGGAGAGAATTTCTCCAAGGTCCAATACGTCCAGATTCTCCTCACTTCAGGACAGATCATTGCTTCCTCAGCGTTTACATGTGAGCACTTGTGGAGAATCCATCTTTTTAAATGCCAGAGTGACAGAGATCAGGCCACAAAGGCGTGTGGCAGCTGAGGCCCCCTAGGAGAAGGACAGACTTCTGACGCCCACCTCAGCCTGCGAGGGGTTTAGCTCACTGAGGCCCGCACTGTCGTACTGTTACTCTGCACTCCCCACACCACCTTCGTTTTCTTCTTTTTGACCTTTACTGCCAAATCCACTAAAGGCAAATACGCATGTGGCAATTATGCTCTAATATTATGGCCTGTTCCCGGCTAAGTTATCACCATCCAATCATACTATGTAGATCAGCACCCAAATATCAGCTGCCAGGTCAGTCTACCTGGAAAACACTTTGACGTGTAGATTCTCTTTTCCCCAGCATGCGCCCAGAGCTGAAGGGGGCATTTCTGGAAAGCAAACTTTGTGGTAATTCTAAAATAGTCCTTGGAAAACAGTACGGAGATTCCTCAAAAGATTAAAAACAGAACTATCATATGATCCAGTAATTTCACTCCTGGGTATTTATCCAAAGAAAAAGAAAACACTAATTGGAAAAGATATCTGCAACCCTATTTTCATTGCAGCCTTATTTACAAGAGCCAAGATATGGATACAGCCTAAGTGCCCATCGATAGACGATGTGGTATACATATATGTGTGTACGTATATGTGTATATATATATATATATATATATATATATATATATACGTATATAAAATGGAATATTACTCAGCCATAAAAAAGAATGAAATCTTGTCATTTGTGCACAACATGGATGGACCTAGAGGGTATTATGCTAAGTGAAATAAGTCAGACAGAGAAAGACAAATACTGTATGATTTCACTTATATGTGGAATCTCAAAAAAAAAAGCAAATGAAAAAAAACATAGCTAAACAGAAACAGAGTTATAGATACAGACAACAAACAGGTGATTGCCAGGGGCGGGAGGCGGGGAGGTGAGTGTAGGAGAGAAGAAGGTAAGGGATATTAAGAGGTACAAACTTTCAGTTACAAAATAAATGAGTATGGGTATGAAATGTACAGTATGGGGAATTAGTAATTATATAATATCTTTGTATGGTGACATAACAGCTGGACTTATCATGGGGCTCGTTTTGAAATGCAGAGAAATATTGGATCACTATGTTGTGCACCAGGAAGTAACGTGTTGCAGGTCAAGTACACTTCAGAAACAAACAAAGAGGGGCTTCCGTGGTGGCGCGGTGGTTGAGAGTCCGCCTGCCGATGCAGGGGACGCGGGTTCGTGCCCCGGTCCGGGAGGATCCCGCGTGCCGCGGAGCGGCCGGGCCCGTGAGCCATGGCCGCTGAGCCTGCGCGTCCGGAGCCTGCGCGTCCGAGCTCCGCAACGGGAGAGGCCACAGCAGTGAGAGGCCCGCGTACCGCAAAAAAAACAACAACAAAGAAACAAACTCATAGGAAAAGAGATCAGATTCGTGGTTAGCAGAGGTGGGGGAGGGAACACTGGATGAAGCCTGTCAAAAGGTACAGACTCCCAGTCACAAGGTAAGTTCTAGCGATGGAAGGTACAACATGATGAAGATAACGGCACGCTGTAGGTTACAGATGAAAGTTGCTAAGACAGTCGATCCCAAGAGCTCTCATCACAAGGGAGAAAAATATGTGTTTTCCTATTTCTTCCATGTTGTATGTGTCTGACATGATGGATGTTCCCTAAACCTACTGTGGTCAATCTTTCATGATGCATGTAAGTTAAATCATTACGCTGCACACCTTCAACTTACACAGGGCTGCATGTCAATTATATCTCGATAAAACTGGAAGAAAACTAAAACAAAATCGTTCTCGGATACTTCCCAGGGTCAGAGGTTAGCAACGCAAAGGTTTGGCTTTCCCAAGAAAGCTGTAATCATGGATGCTCAGAGCAGCACAAGCCCCATTTCCTCCCTGACACTGATCTCACAGAGTGAGCGCTTCTGTGGGAGCCCTTCCCCGGGGGAAAGCAGTGCAGCCACAATGCCCACCACCAAGACACGCAGGGGGAAGTAAAGGTCTCCTGTCCTCAGAGGGCTACAATAACCTTAAAGGAGGAAAGTTGATTCAGTTAGCACTCACTTTATACACTGGACCGAGATGGAACGGAGACTTGATGCAATTTGAGAGGACACAGAAGGACCTAGAAACACTGAGACCAGAGAGTAGGGGCAGGGGATGGGGGTGGAAGGAAGGAGCATGGACTAAGGAGTGAGAGTCATGGAAGGCAAATATTCCATCAACTTTCCACCACCACCCCCGCCACCTGAGAGATTAGGGGGTGCGGTGGTGAGTGGAACCAAGATCAGAAACAATCTGTCACAAGGCAGGGGACCCCATTAACTATTGGCTCTGGGTCTCTCTCTACTCGTCTTTCCTTCAAAAGAGAGCAGACTAATAGAAGGGTTAAGAGTCCAGGGTCTGAGCCAGATAAATCTATTGATAGATTCATACGTTGACCATCACTTGGTTGCTTTCTGCCCTGGAGCAAGTTACTTCTTTTTACCTCAATTCCCTCATCAATGAAGATGATAATAATACTATCTATCTCAAAGGACTGTAAGAGATGATGGTTGAAAAGTGCCCAGCACATAGAAAATGTTCCGTAAATATTAGTTGCTACTATAGCATCTTCTCCCCCATCCTTCACTACTTATGCAGCGCCTGTGATAACTGATGTGTGTATAGATTATTGACGAAGTGCCATCCTCCTCTGGGCATCCCGAGGCCGGAGAGGATGCTGGGGATGTCACTTTGATCTCGTGTGCGTTTACAGTCAGCAGAAACTAATCCACACACTAGATTTGTCAGTTGCCATAGGCTTCAGGTCCCACTTAGGAAAGACCTTGGACAAAAGAAAGAAACATTCAATGTCAGTAAGGGAATTTGGAACTTCACCAAAGCGGGCTCTTACTCAAATGAAGTCACATAAAGCGTGAAAGTTCTCAGAATGGTCTCCCTTGATAATCAGGTGGAAGCTTTGGTCTTTACATTCCAAAAGCAAAGTTGTAAGAAACGGGCCTCTCAAAACCCCCAAATTCACACCAGAAAAAAAAAAAAAAAAAATCTGGAATATCTCCGTACCAGACTCCGTCACACACAAACTTGTTGAGAAGACGTTACTTATCTTTGCAATTTCATGTTTCCACTTGAGGGTGGTTTTCCCAATGTTTGCCCCAACAGGGGACTTAAACTGTGTTGGTCATTTTAGGACAAAGAGACATCCTTGACAATGAGACTCTCACATACATTTTCTGCACTTTCTGCTGAATTACCCAATTTATTGTGGTTTGCCATCTTCTGCCTTTTCGTAAGGCTTGAGATTCGAGAAATCCTCTACTCATCTTTGGAAAGTAAACTGGTTATGAAAGTAGCTCTGGTAATATTCATTGCAGTTTTAAATGACTCTTTTTTTTTTTTTCCATTTCATCATAGTCAAATTTAATTTTGTGGCTCAGGTACACGAAGAGATTTAAAGCGATGTTTATAAAATGAATTAGGCTCTCCCTCATCTTATTTAGAGTCCTCCATTGTGTAGATATTCAAACTGTAATGGAGAAGCAATTTATGAGAGAGCTCTCTGGTGTCCTTGATTCTGGATCCTCTGGAGGATTTATTAGTTAGTTCTCCTCCTCCCTGGGGGCCAGAAGACAGCCCATGTGGCTGAAAGACAGTGGCTTTGACACTTTTTGTAACAATAAATTGTTCTTCAAACATCCCATTTGGGATATTTTGATGAGGCTCAACAGTAGGGGCTGGGGAGGGGCAAGGTGGGAAGGGAGGAGTGGAGTGGAGTGGGGCACCCATAGCTCACTGGTGTGGATGCAGCTTTAGCGTGAATCGGTGGCAAATGTCATCTTTAGTTCTAGGTGCGTGAGGCCGCCTGCGAGCGTGCACAGCCCCAGAACGGGTCTGGGGGGACCTGGTTCTGATCCTGCCTTTGCCCTTATCTCACCCTTGATCCTAGAAAAGTCACATAGATCCCTGTGGTCTCCACTTTTGTCAGCAGTAAGATGAGGCTGTTGGAACAGACAAGCTCTAAGGTCTCTTCTAGCTATGAAATTCCATGATTTAGCAACTTACCAACTGTAAAACTGTGCATTCAGCTAGTCCTTATTTCAGTATGTCTTCAGGGTTCCGGTAGTTGATTACACACATACAAACACATCTTTAAAATTATATCTCTTTGCCTGTATTGAGCCATATCATGATCAACCGAAAAAAAAGACTTAAGCTAGTTCGTTACTAGAGCTGCCCCATCCAACACGGGAGCCATTAGTCGCCGTGGCTGTCTACCTGGAAACGAGTTCCTCCATTACATGAGCCACATTTCAAGTGTTCCATGGCCACACGTGGCTAGTGGCAACAGTATAGTACAGCACAGATACAGAACATTTCCACCATCACTGAAATTTCTATTGGACCAGAGCTGTCATTAGAAGGAAAATTGTTTCTAAATAAGAGACTAGGGACTTCCCTGGTGGCGCAGTGATTAAGAATCCGCCTGACCATGCAGGGGACATAGGTTCGAGCCCTGGTCCAGGAAGATCCCACATGCCGCGGAGCAACTAAGCCTGTGTGCCACAACTACTGAGCCTGCGTGCCACAACTACTGAAGCCCGTGCACCTAGAGCCTGTGCTCCGCAACAAGAGAAGCCACCGCACTGAGAAGCCCGCGCACCGCAATGAAGAGTAGCCCCCGCTCGCCGCAACTAGAGAAAGCCCGCGCACAGCAACAAGGACCCAGTGCAGCCAAAAACAAATTAATAAATGTATTAAAAAAATAATAATAAGACACTAGCTTGGGTGCCCAAGACTGGTTACTATCTTCCAAGGCGTATTCTTCCTCCTAATCCCAGATTGATAAATCATGACCTCCAATGCCAGTCCCATAAACCAATAGTCATTTTTTGGCAGAATTTAAGGCATCTCAAATGTCTGCTTAAAAATACCTTCCCCGGGCTTCCCTGGTGGTGCAGTGGTTGGGAGTCCGCCTGCCGATGCAGGGGACACGGGTTCGTGCCCCGGTCCGGGAGGATCCCGCATGCTGTGGAGCAGCTGGGCCCGTGAGCCATGGCCGCTGAGCCTGTGCATCCAGAGCCTGTGCTCCGCAGCGGGAGAGGCCACGACAGTGGGAGGCCCGCGTACCACAAAAAAAAAAAAAAAAAACCTTCCCCACGAGTTTGTCGTGGGGTTTCCCCACCCACTCTTGCCCACTTCTCCCTCCCTCCCACCCCTGCCAACTTCCTCCTCTCTCTGCTGATCCCTGGTGTCTAGTAACCCTGATGTAATAACCCAGGGAAACAGCAGCTAAAGAGGAGAAAACAGAGCATTTTCCCTCCATTCAAACATGCCATTGATTACAGGGCATAATACTGTTTGTTTCTGGGTTTTAACTTTTGATGTTGAGATGATTTTAGATGGCCTACAGGTGAGTTGTCAAAATAATAGAGAGCTCCTGTATGCTCCTCATACAGCTTCCTCATGTTAACACCTTACATAATCATAATACAATGATCAAAACTGAGAAACCAATGTCAGTATAATTCTACTAGCTAATTCTACTAGCTAATACAGCTAATGTTCTGTATCTGTGCTGTCCTATACTGTTGCCACTAGCCACGTGTGGCCATGGAACACTTGAAATGTGGCTCATGTAATGGAGGAACTCGTTTCCAGGTAGCAGATTTTATTCGGATTCCACCAGTTTTTTCACTGATGTCCTTTTTCTGTTCAGCGACCCAGTCCAGCACCCCACGCTGCATTTAGTTGTCACATCTCCTCACCTCCTCCGATTGGTGGCAGTTCCTCAGTCTTTTCTTGTCCTCCATGACCTTGACATTTTTGAAGAGTGCTGGTCAGTTATTTTGTAGAATGGTCCTCAATCTGGCTCTGCCTGATGTTTCCTCATGACTAGACTGAGGTCCCGCATCACTGGGAAGGAATCTTCAGAGGTAACGTGTCCTCCGTGGTGCCTCGTATCAGGAGGTACAGACTGCTCTCTGGCACGGGGACAATTGTAGTGAGTGAAGTTCCTACACTTGGAGAAAGCAGATCCAGCAGTGCTGGTTCTTCTGTCTCATGACTGTGCCCAGTGGTGTCAGGGGCGGGAGCCATGACAGATGGTACTAGGAGATGAGAACCACAGGGTCTTCATTCGATAGATCCTGTGATGTAATCTGGTGGTGTTATTCCTTCTCTCACCCCGCTAGATTCTCTGGGATTCCCAGTATCTTTTTTAATGAGTTTCTTTTCCCAATAAGTTTCTGCTGCTTACCTCTAAGAATGCTCACGGATGGAGAAATTGGAACCAGAGGTGGTTATAGGAAACAGACCTCGAGGTAATGAGGGAAATCTGGGATTGGTTATCAGACCGAGTTGGGGCAGATAGCAGAAAAAAAGTTCAGGTAAGAATCTGATTCTTTAAGGTCCAATGCATGGTGGCAAAATGGTTATTCGTGAGCTGTGGTCCTCCGAATTAAGTGCCCATTCAGGGCAGGCTTCAGGGGGACAGGTGACTCCTGCCAACAATGGTACAAAGGCCACAAGGAACTAAAGATCTAAGGGTGGAGCTCAAATATGTAAACTCTTGGCGCAAACCATAGTCAGAAAAACATGGGACTTGTATGACAGTTAGGATGAACTCATTTCTTGCAGATAGGCCTGAGGGAGACAACAGCGAGACTCAAAGCTGGGTCCTGAAGGCCGAAGAACTCCGTTGCCAGTTGAATTCACAGCCTTAGTAGGTATTTTATGCAAAATTTAGGGCATTGATCAGGAAAGAGTAAAAGCCTGGGAGTTGAAATGGGGATCTGGGGAGGATCCACTAGAATCCTCTGGCCCCCTGTGAACCTTCCACAAAGATCCACACCAAGGAGATACGTACATATTTGTAGATCAAACTGAATTCAGTTGATAGAGGAGAGTCTGGGTTCACTGAGTTAGCTCAGGCGGCTGGGAACAGTTTCAGTTATTTATTTGTTTAGTCAACTGAAGTCTGACTCATCGAGAGTCCCTGCTGAATGAGACGGCGATACCCAAAATTAGTTGATGTAGTTGAAAAAATCAATCCAAAGACTTCAAGTTTGGAGGGACAGGACTGTTACAAGCAGATTTATCGTAAGTGAATAAGTGGAATATATTCCGCCAAATGTACCGTGTCTCCAAAGTAGGCCCCAAGAAAACACTCCCTTTGTCAAAGCAATGAGAAACGCATGGGTTAAGTGAAGGCCAGTGTATCTGTATGGCACTAGGGTTGCCATTTTCTTTAGGCTGGGCTGCTGGTGGTCTTAGAAAACACCCACTTCTGGAGACCCACAACACCACTCTAGTCCTCCAGTCAGAGAGGGAGATTTGGGAGAGTGAGGTAAGAAATAGTGTTTTGACCTTTGACCAAAGTCCTCTCCCAGGAGATTCAGTAAAAGTTTTTCCTACCCCCCCCACCCCCGCTCCCCGCCCCCGTCCCCCTCCCCCACCCCACCCTTTACTAAGTGTGTCATCTCAACAATTCATAGAATCCTCACTTTGGCTCTCTCTTAGAAAAGGAGCAAAGGCTACGATGGTCAATGAATTGGATGGAAATCCCTGAAGCATACTGACTGCCCCTGGTAAACAGTAAATCCCAAACTATGCTTTACCTCTGGGAGAATTGCAGAGATAAGTTCTTTCACCAAAGATGTAGGGGGTTGTAAAGTACATACATCAGCCAGAGTCAGTTTCTGTTGCTTCTGACTGAGGATGATCATGGGTAAAGGAAATGGAACCAGAAGTGGTTACAGACCTCAGGGCGATGCTGAAGATAGGCAGGTTTTGGAGAATGAATGACAGTGGGTTATCATAAGGTTAATAAAGTGGTTGTTCTAATTGCCACTACTCTTCCAGAAGTGGTCTCTCTCTACTGAAATAAGTCAACAGAGCCGCGGGTAATAATCTAAAAACAAAAACAAAAAAACACAATGCTTTTTTCTCTACTTCAATAAGTAGAGAACATCAGAAGTTTTGTTTTGCCTGGTCGGCCAACAGAACACTTCATCACCTGGCTCCAAGGCTCTGTGCCAAAGGGCCACTGATCATCTCTCTTTCCCAGAAGGCATCACACTGGTCTACTCAGCCAGGCTCCACCTTGTCTCACGGCAGAGCCTCCAGGTTTGAGAAGCAGAGCCACAATCGTTTGGCAGGAATGATTCTTATTCTGAGAAACAGGCATTGCTACTGGACTCTGAAGGGTGTTGAAAAATCTCAGCCTAGAACACCAGGTAAACCTGAAAGGCACATCACGAAGTGGGTTTTATCTCATCCTCCTGGCCATAAATTCAGGCATTCCCCGACGCACCCATTATTCAAGCTGAACAGATCCCAAAGGCACAAGGAAATTGTATGAGCAGATGACTCACGCTCCCGGTCTGAACCCTCCTCCTGTATTATGACCCTTCCCTCAACCTACACCTGGGCCTCCTGGAGAATTCTCCTCACTATATGCTGCTGTCAGCCAGAGACACAGTGCTGAAGAGTTACACCTGACTCAGGGGTGGCCTTGAAGGATGGCTAAGAAATCTTCCCAGTCACTATAACTTTGACTTTTTTTCATCCTCTATCTCACCTGGAAGGAGATTGGAGCTGATCAGTCTATACAGGCAGTGGTTAATTGTTTAGCCATACGGTAAGGGAATGGGAAAGAGTAAAATTTAAGAGCTGGTGACCAGGTTAGGGAAAGAATATGGACTGGCCTCTAAGAACAGGCACAGAGAATGCCATGTAATAAACACTCACCAAAAGTCCCTTGTGATGGAGGAGGCTTTCTTTACTAAGGTGGATGTGATGACCTATTTTATCAGTCAACATCTGGGCTCACTCAATAGGTTCATGAAGTAAGTGGCCATGAAGGGTGCCAGCGAAGCTAAGCAAGGGCTCAAAAACATGGGCATGTCCTCACCTGGCTGAGTATCCAGCTTGTCAGCAGCAGTGATTAACCCTAAGTGTCAATACGGTGCCATCCCCAGGAGGAGCAGCCAGCTTCCTGGTGGCTAGTTAATTACACTGGATCTTTTCCATAATTAAAGAGGTAGCGATTCATCCTTACTGGGATAAACACTTATTCTGGATTTGGAGTGCATCTGCCTTTCTTCCTACCATGCTTCTTCCTCCATGACCTGCACAGTCTTATGGATGTCTTTTTTTTTTTTTTTTTTTTTTGCAGTACGTGGGCCTCTCACTGTTGTGGCCTCTCCCGCCACGGAGCACAGGCTCCGGACGCGCAGGCTCAGCGGCCATGGCTCACGGGCCCAGCCGCTCCGCGGCATGTGGGATCTTCCCGGGCTGGGGCACAAACCCGCGTCCCCTGAATCGGCAGGCGGACTCTCAACCACTGCACCACCAGGGAAGCCCTGGATGTCTTATTAATGATGGTATCTTATTAATGATTACTGATGGTATCTCACATTCACACACAATTACGTCTCGCCAAAGCACTTACTTCTGAGGGAGAGAAGACAGACAATGGGCTGGTGTCCATGGGACTCACTGATTTTACCCTGTAGCCCATTTCTCAGAAGCAGATGCCCTTATAGAACAGCAGAATAACCTACTGAAGACTTGGTTCTAGTGACAGGAAAAGTAGAAAAAAGAAATCTTGCCCTTAAATTGAACCAAATGATCTTGCCATTACACGACCATTTTTGACCTACAAAAATGGTGCGTTTAGGCCATTCAACCTAATGATTTAGGGTACACAGAATGTGTTGAGCCAGCAATCAACACGTGGTGCCTCCACCTGTGAATACGGTGGATTGTGGGAATGGTATGACCTCACTATCACTTGGAACCCTTCTGTTTTCTGATCCCACAGCACTGGGCTTTGTTTAGAGGTCTTAATAAACAAGGAGAGCATGCTTCCTCCAGGTGGGGTGGCACTGGTTCCACTGTACTTGAAGCTGAGACTCACACCTGGACATTTTATGACCCTCCTCCATTGGATGAAGAGAGAAAAAAAAAAAAAAGTGTGTGTGTGTGTGTGTGTGTGTGTGTGTGTGGTGATGGGGGTGTTAGGGATTGGGGCTGAAGTAATTAATCTGCTTATAAAGAGGAAATGGAGTTGCTGCTCCACAGTGGGACAGCGGGGGCAATGGATAGGCTCCAGGAAGCTCCCTGGAGAGCCTCTGGATGCAGTGTTCTTGGAACCTGGAGTCATGCGTTTTGATAAGTTTTCTCTTCCTACTTAAATGAGCCAAAATCGGTTACTGTGAGCTGTAACCAAGAACTCTGCCACACTGGGCTGGACCTCAGGTCCATAGCTGTAAAGTGGAGGTAAGAAAACTGCTCACTGTCGGGTAATGGTTAAGCACACAGACTTATGATCCCTTAATTCAAGTCCTTGCTCTGCCACTTTCCAGTTGTGGCCTCTTAGGCAAGTTACATGACGTTACTGTCCTGTTTTCTCATCTATAAAGTAGAAATGATGGGCTTCCCTGGTGGCGCAGTGGTTGAGAGTCCGCCTGCCGATGCAGGGGACGCGGGTTCGTGCCCCGGTCCGGGAAGATCCCACATGCCTCGGGGCGGCTGGGCCCGTGAGCCATGGCCGCTGAGCCTGCGTGTCCGGAGCCTGTGCTCCACAACGGGAGAGGCCACAACACTGAGAGGCCCGCGTACTGCCAAAAAAAAAAAAAAAGAAATGACAATTGAAGCACCTGTATCTTAGGGCTTTTGTAGGGATTCAATGAGATAATTTGCATAAAATGCATATAGCAAGGAGTCATGATGTTAACTATCATTATCTATTATTGATATGACTCTTAAAGAAAATTACCTAAAATTATAGAGTGTTAGTTATTATTTAGGATATATCTGCCCTTTCCTTCTCCCTCTGTGTCGTCCGCGGTAACCACTTGTATAAGGTATAAGGCGGAGCATTTTGGGCGCTGCTGGAAGGAGTCCTGGGGTGAGAGTTCGTGCACCTGAGTGTTGATACCCGCCTCTCGCTGTGGGGGCTGGAGACGGTTTCCTCATCTGTAACTTGAGAGGCTTGGGCTTGATTTCCTCCAGTTGGATCCAGCTCGGACAAGCTCAGGATGTTAGGGGAAGGGCCACAGGCTACACTTCTCCTGGAACTCCTGTCTCTGGGGTATGTCTCGCAATGGAGTGTTAGATAGGTGTTGCATAAAATAGAAATTCATTCTCGTTCCAATTTTTCCCAGCACCGGACCTAATGACAAGTTCCCCTCAAATATTTCAGTCAAAGGAATCAGAACTTTCAAATGAGCTAAGACATAACAAATACTTAGAATAACTTTGGGACAACCATGCAAGTATAAACCACGATACCACACACTTCCTAGATGTGTGGAGTGTAAAAAAATGTTCCAAGTTATTTGTTCCCTGTAAAAAATATAATGTGAAATTGACTCAGAAAAACGGACCCAACCTTTGTAGAACAGGTTAGATTTGAGTAGTCTACTGACTATATTAAACAAAAAACTTGAAAAGCAAGGAAAAGATTTAGTAATCCCCAGAAGGTTGAAAGAGGGATAATTCATGGGGATGTGATGTCATTACGGTGTTTCATCTTTAGTTCTGAAAGTTTTCTGAATTTTAGTCTTCTCATTTTATTTCTTAACTAAATTTCAAAGTGTTGACTAAAGAAAGAATCCTAAAGAGAAAGGCCAGCAGGCAGCGTATATTTAATAATGTTGAGTAATTACGTGTTTGTAAACGACAACTCTTCCATTCTTGTGTTGCTCACAGGTACACTGAAATGACAGTAGGAGAGTGGTCGTTAAGTATACTTCAAATGTTATTAGACTAAGTAAGAAAAGGACAGATGTCGTGCAAGAGGACTCCCTGATTTAGGCAAGGAAGCTTTCATAGGATTCTGGAGGGAAATGTTTTCTAGAGTGATAAGTTGGCATTGTTTGCAGATAATAGGGTCACCCACCTGGGGCGCCGGTGCTGAACGCATCAACAACCGACCGTTAGAGCTAACCAAGAGCTTCGCCAGGTTAGTCAGTGTGATCAACCTACTAAATAGCGGAAACCAACCAACCAGAAATTTTAATGAAAAATAAAACAAAATCCTTCATTCATAATAGCAACAAAATCTATGAAGTGTCTAAGAATCCTGAAGTCTTCTGCGGAGAAAACTAAATTTGAGGAGGAACCCAGAAGATGACCTGAAAAACAACAGGGAAATGGTCCACGCTCTTGGATGATTTAATAGTTTGTGTCAGTGTCTCTAAAATTAACCCGTGATTGCAATGCAATCATGATCATGACTAGAAATTGAATTTTTGAGGAACTTAAACTTATATTAACATGTATATGGAAGAATAAAACATCTAAATCCAGGATTTTCCACACTAGATAATAAAGTATATTATAAAGCCACGGGGGGGAAAATGTGATATTGGTACAAGAACAAAGAGGCTAATGGAATATTACACACATACACACACACAAACACACGAAGTTAATATATGATCATGGTGGCACTATAAACCAATGGAGAGAGTACAGAATTTTTAGTAGCTGGTAATGGGGAAACTGGTTCACTCTAAGGAGAAACGTACCACTGCACCCTTACATAACAGCACTTACAAAGATGACATCCGGATAGATAAAATTCTCAGTGTGAAATGTAAAACTACCAAGTCAAGAAAGCCTAGGATAAGATCTTTCTGATATAGGTTTGGAGACTGACTTTCTAAGTAAAATTAAATTCACCAGAAAAAAAAGCAATCCCAATAGAAAAATAGGCAAAGAAGCTAAACAGGCAATTTACAAAATGAAACCAAAAACGCTAATAAACACGAAGAGTTGCTCAAACTCATTCGTAAATAGAGAAATGAAAATAAAACCACAGGACATAAATTTACATCTGGCAACAGTTAGAAAGATAGACAATGGCACAGGCTAGGGTGGATGTGGAGGTAGGGCAACCTTGGTTCTGGGCTGGTGGAGGGCAGACTGGTGCAGCACTTCTGGCGAGCAGCCCATCACTGCTCAGGACAGCGAGTGCAGGCACGCATCGGTGACCCTGCAACCTCATTTCTGAGTGCACATCGTAAGGAAGTTTGCATGGAAGTCCATACAAGACATGAATGCAGATGCTCTCTGCAGCATTCTCTGGAGTGATGGAGAGTAGGGGCCAACCTGGTGTCCGGCACTGGGAGAGTGTGTACCTACAATGTGGTGGATGCACGTGGCACATGGAGGCTGGATGATGCTCCCAAAGGTGTCCCTGTCCCAACCCCTGGAACCTGTGACTATTACTTTGCAGATGTGATAAAGTTAAGGATCTCGAGGTGAGGAGATTATCCTGGATTATCTGGGTGGGCCTGATGTGATCACAACATCCTTGTAAGAGGAAGGCAGGAGGGTCAGAATGAGAGAAAGAGACGCGAGGACAAAGCAGAGGCTGGAGTGATGCACTCTGAAGACAGAGGAAGGACCACAGCCAAAGGATACAAGCAGCCATTAGAATCTGAAGAAGAGGCAGCGAAATAGGCTCCAGAAGGGACCAGTGTGGCCAGCGCCTTGACCTTAGCCCAGTGAAACTGACTTCAGACTTCTGACCCCCAGCACTGTAAGAGAATACTTTGGGGATGTTATAAGCCTTTAGGTGTGTGTAACTTGTTACAGCTGTCAAAGCAAACTAATACTCTTGCTGAAATTAAGCAAGAGTTAGAAGCAATGCAGTAACTATACACATAGGAACATAAATTAAGCTTAAATTTTCAATGTTAAGAGAAAAGGGTTTTTAAAAAATATCATGTTCATGGATTGGAAAATTCAATACCGTTAAGATGTTTTTGCTCAGATTGGTAGGTAGACTCAATGCAACCCTAATCAAATTCCCAGCAGGTTTTTGTGGGGTTTTTTCCTAAAAATTGACAAGTGAATACTAAAATTGTTATGGAAATACAAGGGAACTAGAATAGCTAAAACAACTTAGAAAAAGAAGAATCAAGTTGGAGGACTTAGATTACTTGACTTCAAGAATTATTAAAGAGCTACAGTAATCAAGACAGTGTGGTTTTGGCATCAAGATAGACAAACAGATTACTGGGACAGAATATAGAGTCCACATACAACCCCAAAAGCATGACCCAGGAGGGAAACAAACTGATACACTGAACTTCGTCCAAACTAAACATTTCTGCTCTTCCAAAGGCTCTATTAAGAGAATGAAAAAAAAGCCACAGACCAGGAGAACATATTCACAAATTATACAAGTGTATCCAGATTATAAAAATAACTTTCAAAACTCAATAATAAGAAAACAACCTCCTCCACAAACGGGCAGAAGATGTGAACAGACACCGCTGCAAAGGAAATACCCAGATGGCAAATAAGCACATAAATGGTCCTTAATATCATTAGTCACTAGGGAAATGCAAATTAAAACCATCATGATACACTACTATGCACCTATTAGAATGTCTATGCACCTATTAGAATGTCTAAAATTAAGAGGACTGTCTACACCAAGTGTTGGCAAAGTGTGTGGAGGAACTGGAACACTTCTGGCTGGAAAATGAAACACTGCAACTGCTTTGGAAAGAAGTTTGGCAGTTATAAAAAGTTAAACTTATACCTACCACATAATACAGGTGTTCCATTTCTATGCATTTATCCAAAAGTAACAGAAGTGTCTCTCTATTAAAAAACTCATAGCAGCTTTACTTGTAACAGCCAGAAATTGGAAAAAACCAAAATGTCCATCAGCAGGTGACTAGGTACATAGATTGATATATCCATATAATGGAATACTACTTACGCTACCACAGGAAGAAATGAACTATTGATACACACAACACGAATGAATCTCAAAAACAGTCATGCTGGGATTCCCTGGTGGCGCAGTGGTTGAGAGTCCGCCTGCCGATGCAGGGGACATGGGTTCGTGCCCCGGTCCGGGAAGATCCCACATGCCGCGGAGCGGCTGGGCCCGTGAGCCACGGCCACTGAGCCTGCGCGTCCGGAGCCTGTGCTCCACAACGGGAGAGGCCACAACAGTGAGAGGCCCGCATACCGCAAAAACACAAAAAAACAGTCATGCTTTGCAAAAGAGGGCAGACAAAAAAAAAAAGAAGAGTACACACCATAGAATCCCATTTATAGAAAATTCTAGAAAATGCAAGCTAATCTATAGTGATAGAAAGCAGATCAGTGGTTGCCTGGAGATGACGGGTGGGAAGGGGCAGGAATAGAGGGGTTACAAAGAAACAAGAGGGAACCTGAGGGATGCTGGACCTGTCGTTATCTGGATTTTGGTGATGGTTTCACAGGTGTCCAAACTTATCTCAACATGTTCAGTATAACGTCTGCCAATGATATCTCAATAAAGCTGTTAAAAATAAGATAAACTCACAAGATTAAAAAGTAGAATGAGATACACAAACTGCCATTTACATAATTAAATATGTGTGCACACAAAACAACACACATTTCGAAAAAAATATAAGCAAAACTAAAGCATATATCTGTGATAAACACATTAGAAAGTGTCTCCTAGGTGAGTGGGAGCTGAGAGACCAGAACTGGGGTAAAAGAGAATAAAAAAAGAAATGAAAGAAGAGAGAGACTTTTATAGACCAAAGATGACTAATGAGGAACACAGTGAACTCAACTCTCTGCAGAAAAAATTTTTTTCTCATTATTTATTATAAAAAAAAAGCTTCCTAGGATAAGATAAAAATTTTTGTCTCAATTCAAAATGGGAATATTTTTGAGATTTTTATGAAACTGATGCAATAATTTTGTCTCCAAAGGGAGACAAGTCACATTTTAGTGCTTCTGGATATGGACTTGTGGCTGGTATGTGTCACATCTCTGAAAATCCTGCTAGAAATCCTGCCAGCAGCAAAATGCTGCCATTCCAAAGGGCGTAATTACCTTGATGTTTACAAAACTCCATCATACCCTTTACGTGGGCCCATTGCACAGATGTTCAAGTACCTTCAAGCTGTGTTTTCATATGTACAGCTAATAACTCCTAGCAGTCGTTTCCCTTTAAATAAGGCCAACAGTAACCAGAAGATACACTTGGCAGAAAGGGTTCCCTATGTAAAACATCATTTATTTTTAGTTTATTGCAGAGAAATGAGGTAGGGGGAGGGTGGTTAGAAAATAATTAAAAGTGTGTGCTTCCTTAGAACACGCTATCTCCACTAACTGAACTTCTAACCTGACATAAATACACTGCACACTGTAACCTGTTTCGCCTTATTATTAACCTTGAGCGTGGCAACCTATAAATCATCCCCGAAACAGCTGGCGCTCAGCATTGCCCCAAAGGTACATGATTACGATCGTTTTATATACGTCTTGGTATGCAGACATGAAAAATTCATTGAAGAGGTTGGTATTGTAAGACTCATTGTAATGAATTTTCTCAAAAACATAGATCATGCTTAAAATAGGTGTCTGCTTATTATAACGCAGCCATTTATATCTTCTTGAATTACCTTGTCCATAGCTCAGCCATTTTCTTAAAGTCAAACACGATGATACCGAAACAGATTTACTGCAGTCACTTTGCACTGCTTCAAAATAGAAGTTTTTTTTCCCCCTCCTTTCTGTGTTAATGCCTACAGAATCCAAGGGTACAGTTATTTTTTAAGGGAATCATTTGGAAGGTCATTCCTTAAAGGCACCACATTTACTTCGGTTTCTCAACCATGAACACACAGAGTATAGAAACCCCCTAAATTGTTACGCTTCTCTCAACTCGCTAAGCTTTTTCACTGCTCCTGCAGAACGGTTCATATCAACATTTATTAGAATAATAAAACGTTAGTGCTGAAAGAGTCCTCAAGTGTCGCCCGGGCCTTCACTGTGTAGATGAAGTATCCCCAGGGGGCGGTGACCTCCTCAAGGTCACACATCTGGGAAGGAGGAGGTTCCAGACTTGGAGCCGAGTGTCAGGTTTGCAATAGTAACAAAATAATCACTCCGATAGTACGTCTAGGTACAGGTTCAGAGCTAAGTGCTGGACACATGGTAAACGGCTGAATCCTTCCGGCAGGCTTGTGAAGTGGGCACTACCACCACCACCACCACCACCACCATCACCATCACATTTAAGCAAACAGCCCCAGAGAGACAGAGCAGCTTGCTCTGGGCATGGACTTGTAATTGGCTGGGTAAGACTCAAGCAGACTCACTCCAACCCAAGTCCATATTCCTCGCCACTGTTTTTTACTTCTCTGTGATGGTTTCTTATTTTTTCCTTTTCTCATGTGGCTGGCCAGACTTGTAACCTGTTACTATATGAATTCATAAAGCACACAGGGTGTTAGTTTGCTGGAGCCGCTGTAACAAAGTACCACGAATGGGGTGGCCGAAACAACAAATTTATTCTCTCACTGTTCTAGAGGCCAGAAGACTAAGATCAAGACGTCCGCAGTGTTGGTTCCTTCTGAGGCCTCTCTCCCTGGCTTGTGGACGGTCGTCTTCTCTCCGTGTCTTCACATGGCCTTCCCTTGGTCTGTGTCCTGATCTCCCCTTTCTATAAGGATACCAGCCACACTGGATTAGGGCCAACTGATAGGACCTTATTTTATCTTAATTACCTCTTGAAAGACCCTGTCTCCAAATACAGTCACATGCTGAATCACTGGCGGGGGGAGCGGGGTCAGTCAGGGCTTCAGCGTATCAACTGTGTGGTGGGAACTCAAGTCAGCCTATAGCACAGCATGCCTTTTCCCAGTGGAAAACACCTGATTTAAAACAAATAGGCCTAGGGCTTCCCTGGTGGCGCAGTGGTTAAGAGTCCGCCTGCCAATGCAGGGAACACGGGTTTGAGTCCTGGTCCAGGAAGATCCCACATGCCGCGAAGCAACTAAGCCCATGTGCCACAACTACTGAGCCCGCGTGCCACAACTATTGAGCCTGCCCTCTAGAGCCCACGTGCCACAACTACTGAAGCCCGTGTGCCTAGAGCCCGTGCTCCACAACAAGATAAGCCAGCGCAATGAGAAGCCTGCGCACCGCAACAGAGTGGCCCCCGCTCGCCACAACTAGAGAAAGCCTGCGCGCAGTAACGAAGACGCAACACAGCCAAAAATAAACAAATTTATAAAAAAATAAATAAAACAAATAGGCCTAATTCTTGTAGGTATATACATCTTCATTCGTTACCAGGTACGAGCTGTTAAAACCAGAGAAACCTTTTCTCTGTGTCCTTTTAAGCCAAGCTCCAGAAAAGAAGAGCTGGTTCTGGCAGAGGACTTGTTTGCTTGCATTTCAGCCCCTCCTGGGAGCAGGACCTGACCTCACGGTCCATCTGTGTCCAGCACAGCCTGAGCTGCCGCACTGCCTGCCGCTGTGTCCAACAGAGCCGCTGCTGTGTGGAGCCGGGCGTCACGACTGAGCCGCCTGACAGCAGACAATGTGGTGGGCTTCGCAGATAAGAAGGCAGAAATCCAGCCTCCCCCAAAGGCAAGCAACGCACACACAGAGGCATCTTCCTTCTCAACTCACATTCTCCTTCATAAGGATGGAAAGTGGAGGGCAACTCTCTCGGGCCTGTTTTGTTTCCTTCTGATTTGATTTTTATACGGAAGGGTGAGTAGGCGCCCGAGTACAGGTCCTGGGTGTTGTCTGCCATCTGGAAAGCAAGGCACACGGGCGCCCAGGAACCCGGGGTAGCCTGGCAGGCATGCCATTCCGGCCCTGGGGCCGGCTTCCAGAAGCCAGAGAGGGAGGAAAGGACTTGTTTCTATCCTCTAGCTTTGTACGAGGACCGTGCGGCCAGGCCCAGACATATACTTGATTGCCCTGAATTTCTATCTATCAGCCTCCATCCTGATGAATGAGGGAAATAATTCATTCTACTAAAAACAAACACACACACTCATACAAGAATGGAGCAGATACAATGGGACAACCTTCCCTGTGGTACCACCGTCACGCAGGGTCCGTGTGCACAATGGTTGACATTGTGAACGTGTTTATCTTGTGCCCATCCTGCTCATTGTTCTATACGCGTTATCTCATCCAGTCTTCAAAACAGGCCTATATGGTGGGTGCTCTTTCCATCCCGACTTGTTGCAGTTGAAAAGGGGGGCAGTCATGATCGCTGGCTGTTACACAATGGAGAGAGGCATCCTCTATCCAGGAGACGCGTGGAGGACGCTCAGTTTAACTGTGAACTGGGTTTTCCTCTTCAGGGACTGGTCTTTCATCGGTTCTCCATTTCTAAGTGGCATTAAAAGCAATTCCCAGTCAACACAAACTTAATTTTCTGGTTCTCTTTCTCACCACCCTCTCAAAGAGGGAGTCAGATGCTTTGAAAACCAGATGAAACTTAGGGACACTCTTTCCAGAAAAACGCACACACACAATTGTGCGTCCAACTCCAGGATATCTGAGGCCACCTTCACGTCCCTCCCACAAAGCCCACCCACAGGCCCAAGTTAAAAGTCCTTGTTTTTTTTTTTTGTTTTTTTTGTTTTTTTTGGTGGTACGCGGGCCTCTCACTGTTGTGGCCTCTCCCGTTGCGGAGCACAGGCTCCGGACGCGCAGGCTCAGCAGCCATGGCTCACGGGCCCAGCCACTTTGCGGCATGTGGGATCTTCCCGGGCCGGGGCACGAACCCGCGTCCCCTGCATCGGCAGGCGGACTCTCAACCACGGCGCCACCAGGGAAGCCCAAAACTCCTTGTTTTAAAGCACAATTTTCCCCAAAGCAGGCAATTATAGATTTCAATTTATCAATTTACTCAAATAATTTTCCAATAACCATCCATTATTGTATCCTAAAATCAATTTAGAGGGGCGTGAACATTTGTTTTTTTTTAATGGAATAGGATACAACAGAGAAGAGTGCGTTAGAGGAAGTTAGGATATGTTATACTGTATGAAGTTTTGAAAAAAATTCATATCCAAATGTGAATATGTACCAGGTCCCAGTGCCACTCGTATTTCTCTCTGGTGTTTGAGGGCCAGCGCCCTGGAAGCCTCGCCGCCACCCAGACTCCCTCCTCCAGGCTCTGCAGTGCTCTTACCCACCAGCGTTTTCAGGACGGGCATCAGCCTCATTTCTGTGGGACGCTCCTTGCAGAGCCGTCACCCCAGCCCCTCCCTCAGTGCTTTTCAACTGCACCTCCTGTTCTGCTTGGCTAACTCGATAGATGAGGATGGTTTCATTTACTTTTGTTAAGACTTTTTTTTTATTGGAGTACAACCGCTTTACAATGCTGTGTTAGTTTCAGGATGATTTTAAAGTCATCCTTTACTGCGTGTCAATTCAGTGCCAGGCGCTAAGGACTTTGCACAGTCACAATTTCTAATCTTCCCACAGCACTACAAGGAAGGCATGTTTGGTGTTATTTTTATTTTTATTCCAAGTTTACAAACGACAGCGGTGAGGCTCAGAGGAGAACGGAACTCTGGCCGTGCAGGGCTGCCCCGCTGTGCATAGTGGCGTTGCCTGCCGGCTGTCATAACATGGTAGAAAGTTCTCTGGGTTTACAGTCCAAACACCTGCCTGCATGCTACTCTGGGATGGCTGAGCCTTAATAGCTTCCATCTCTAAACTCACGACTAACTTGCGGTTTCAAAGCTCTATCAGCTGAGATAACGCCTGCATTCGTGCTCTGAAATCTCGAAATCGCAGGCAGGTATATACTATTTACACGCACTGCGTCAGCAACACGCGAAGGGCCCAGAGAGCAAGGAGCCCGACTACACCCTTTGTCCCGCGTCGCCCCCCCGGCACACCCTCTAGCTGCACATTAAGTATTTGCCAACTGATGGTGGCTGCTTAAGAACAAGAATGATGCCTAGTATTCCCTCTCCCTAGCGAGCTTGAACAAAAGTGTCCTTCGTACACAAAAAGACTCCATGACGTTTGTCCTTGAGAGAAGAGGAGGCTTCTTGTAGGAAGCCCGGAGCACAGAATGGCTGCCTGAATCCACCAAGCAAGGGTGTCCAGGTCCAGGAGGAAATCGGCCGTGGGCACGGGCCGCGGGGATCCTGTCCTCGGCCCCGCCGCCGCCATTTTCAGATCACCGCTGGTGCACCAACAAGAAAAGAGGCATCACTACCACGTTCACGCAGGAGGGGCTGACGTGTGAGCCGCGCAGCTGACATTTCTAAACTTTTTTGGGGGGGTGGTGGTGGTGGCAATGATTCAGAAGCCCAGATGGCCTCGCCTTCGAGTTAATCGAGATCAATTCAAGCTGCTGGTGCTCTGGAAATGAGGCTGTCAGGTGCAGGGAGCTAAAATTACCTGGAGCCGAGGACAACCCATCGTTGTCCCCCCCCTCCTCCAGGATCTGTGGGCTCAGGCCCTCCTGAAGTATTCAATACATTTACACACAGCTGACAATCAACTGGCCAGGATATTGTGTACCTGGAACGGCTATTAAAACCGTAAGTCTGTCTAAACCCTCCAGTTACGGTGGATTTCTGTGTTTCCTTGAGGGCAGGGAGAGGCACCAGACTCCCGTCACCCGTGAGGATACATGTGCCGCGTCAGCAGCACGTTAGACAACGGGAGCGCTGCGACCAGTTCTCCCTTTTCCCTGCGCCTTAATGCCATACACCACCTGCAAGGTAAAATCATGCGCTGTCTGGTGCACACGGACGTACACAGAGAAATAAGTTCAAGCATTTGGGAACGTGTGGACTGGAGATGAGTTTTTGGCCATTTAGTCATTTGAGCTCCAAATACAAGGAGGAACGCCAGATGATTTGCAAAACTGCTTTTCTTCCTGCATCTATTTTCCACCTTGGTCGCCCAGTCCCCTCTCACCTTTCACAGGTCAGAGCTGTAGTGCTCCCAAACCACATTAAAAAGAACAACAGGGGCTTCCCTGGTGGTGCAGTGGTTGAGAATCTGCCTGCCAATGCAGGGGGCACGGGTTCGAGCTCTGGTCCAGGAAGATCCCACATGCCGCGGAGCAACTAGGCCTGTGAGCCACAACTACTGAGCCTGCGCTCTAGAGCCCAAGAGCCACAACTACTGAGCCTGTGAGACACAACTACTGAGCCTGCACGTCTGGAGCCTGTGCTCCGCAACAAGAGAGGTCGCGATAGTGAGAGGCCCGGGCACCGCGATGAAGAGTGGCCCCCGCTCGCCACAGCTGGAGAAAGCCCTCGCACAGAAACGAAGACCCAACACAGCCAAAAATAAAACAACAACAACAACAACATAAACACAAAAGCTTTTGTTTCTCTGACATTACAAACGGTATTTAGGTTTTCGCGGTGACTGTCCCCCACGGGAGGATTTTAATGGTAATAAACATTTGATACCCGAGAATCTCCTAGCAATGGACAGCTTTCTGGTTGAAACGTAAAGGGACACTTTCAGCTTTAATTGCATCCTGTCCTCCCCCCCGCAGGCTGTCCTGATGGCCAATGGTGTTTTTTTTCTCAAGAGCCGTCTGGAGGCTGAGGGGCAGAGCTGAGCCCCTTGTCCTTGAGTTGCCATTGCTGTGTTACTCTCTCTGTTTCCTCTCAGAACACACAGGCTTTGCACAAGATGAGGCTCGAAAGAAAAGGGGGTTCGGGGTTTGTTTGTAACTTTACGTTTTGGGGAGTGAGGGGGAAAGGGAGAATTTTAAACGGTTTCATGTAACCCTTCAGGCCACTGAGTCAGTCCAGCGGCTCCCCAGAGCAGGCCAGGCTGAGGCAGCAGAAACCCAGCGGCTGAGAAGCAGGCCAGCTTCGTCCAGCAAGAACAATGCCTCCGCAGTCAGACACGGTGGCTGCTCTCATTTTCCAGGGACACTTACAATCAGATGGAAAGGATCCCAGAGGCGCCTCGCAGGGCTTCCAGCCTCGTGAGAGAACAGGAGCTCTGCAGCTACAGATATGCAAATCCGTCCTGAGAGCCACAACTGCCCAGAAAAGCCCTGTAGGGGTGGAGGCTGCCAAGGCCGCGTCCCATCCCTGCAGGGACTTCAAGTCCCAGACTTAGCTGGGGCTGCCTGCTAGGGCCTTTCAGATACGCGATTCACTATCCAAAAATTCTAAGGAATAAGCTTCAAGAACGTGCAAAGACATTTAGACTATCAGTTGCGCAGGTTCTATCATAAAATCAGCATGGATGTAAATAAAGCAAGCTCGTAATTGTATACACTTTTTTTTTTTTAACTTGGACATCTTTCAGTCATCCCGTCCTGGCGTACTTTGGTCTTGCAACATGAGAGACTGCAACCTTCTGGCTTGTTCGCCAGATCACAACATCAGCTGTTATTAATAGAGTGTGTAGCTTATTCTATTTTAGGTTGGGAGTTTTTATTTAAGCTCACGGACTTGAATTAACAAGAACGGCAGGTTTATACTTCACACAGACAGCCCACTGCTGGACACGGCTTACACTGGAGGAGTCTAAATACTAGTTTTCGCCACCACACCTGTCTCAGCACTCAGACTTGGGCAAGAGATCCTGCCTCACCAGGTAAACGGCTGGTGGCAAGAACTCTGAGCTAACTCGCCAGGCTGTGCTGTGGGTTAACTCACAAGTGCCTATTACCAAACACAAATGCTGAATTCTAAAATGTTAAGAGCTTCCCGACTCCCAAGGAAACATGGTGAAACATGTTGAACACGATGAATTTTCCGTTCCAAGACGTGATGCGTGCTCCCCAAGCTATTAAATTTACAGCCCGCTTAGGTTTCAGTCACCCAGCCTACATTCAAGTTGAAGTCGCGTTAACTGCAGCTGACAATTAGGAGATGGTTTGGGGCTGCAAAGGATGTGAAGCTACTGCAGTACCTGGCTTGAGTCACGGAAAAGAATCGGGTTCCTCTCATTTGTAATTTTGAAATCAATCAAAATTCCTGTAATTTTCAGATCAAAATGCAGAGGCAGGCAAGGGACGATGGAGGAAACCACCAAGAGTAGAGTCTTAAGTGATTCCTAAACAATATTTTGACTTAGTGTTTCTCTTTATTATACCTTAGAAATAAATCGTATTATGCTGTCCTTCAGCTGTAACTCAGATTCACCATGACAGATTTATCTTGGAGCCCAGTAAAGACCTCACGAGTGAGAAAGGTTCACAGGAAGAAACATACTGGGAGACGGCACTACACTTAAATAACATGTCTGTATTGCGTTTGGAGATGGGTTCTGCCATCTTGTTCAGTTGATGAAAATTTCAACCAGTTTAGGAGCTACACAAATGATAAGAGTCAACCGTTCTGGAGCTAAAGATGTCAGATGAAAAAATATTTGAAATTTTAATTGTCATTACCCTTTTCTTCAATTTCATTTAAATTACATGGTAAACATTCATCAAGGAGATGCAAATTAAAAATCGACTCTACATTGGTAGATCCAAAATAAGATCTACAGACCAACAGGCCCATTAGGACGCTGGACCTACACTGCCAACACATATACACAGGGAGTTTTTTAGTTTTGGTCTACAGCATTAGGAAAGTTCAGCAAAAACCTTAGACATAGAAATGATTTATACAGCTCAAACTACTTTGAAAATCACCATTCTAACTCCTACAAGAAAAAAAATCTCCAAATTAGGTGAGTCTCCCAACAAAAAATTCAATGATGAAATACTTTCACTGAAGGAGTCTTACATTAGATTAAATATTCCGGATGGTAATTTATACATCTATTTTGCCAAATGTAGTTTACTTTACTATAAAATGTCTATAAAACGATGGTAAATCTTACCTGTGCTAAGAAAATACATAAAATTGCTCATTAGAGAGCCAAGTTGAATGAATAAGGTATATTCTAACTTTTAAGTGCTTGTTAGTAGAGGTCATTTGCATTGCTTTGCTTCCTAATTTAAATTATTGCTGGCTCTGGAGGCGCAATGATGCTCACTGCACACGCATCACTTCAACGATGCACACGCCTTCTTACCTCCGCTACCTGCTGGAGACAATCGCGGAAAACTCTTCCCAGAGATAATTAACAAAGAATTTTCATTGAACTGAAAAGATAACTTTGTAACAGGGCATGGATGGAAAGATTTCTGTTCCTAGCACCTTTTCTATGAACACTAATCATGGAATTAAAAAAAAAAAAAGTGTATGTTCTTCATCTGTTGGTTTTACCTTCGGGCTAATCCTGAAAAGTTAATTCAAGTTATTCACTTAATGTAAATTGGAGGCTCTATTTCTTTAAAACATAGCCCAAATCCATTTACTGCTTTCCGTCTCCATTGCTACCTACTGCCTTGATCCAAGGCTGCTGCAACAGTCTCCTAAATGGGGCTCCTGATTCCTCTTTACAAGTCATTTTTTTCACATTGCAGCCGTAGTGATTATTTTTTTAGAAACATGAATATGATATCACTTCTCTGCGTAAAACCTTCCAAGGAACTTTCTATGGCACTTAGAAAAGAAATCCAAATCCTCCACCAGTACCGGTTTGGTCCCTAGACCCCAAATCTTCTAGGCAAACAGGCTCCCTGCCCCTGCTTCCTCCAAGCTCACTGTCAACACAGGACGTTTGCACTGGCTCTTCCATTTGCCTGGAACATTCTCCAACCAGCTCTGTCTGGCCACTGCTTCTCATCACTCAGGTGTAAGCAGAGTTGTCCCCTCCACAGACCTGAGCACCCCATCGCCTTATTTAATAGTATTCCTCCATCTACAAAAATTGTATTTGTATCTGTGTATCACCTGTCTCTTCCTATTAGCATATAAGCCCAATGACAGCAGGGCCCTTGGTTTTCGCTATATTCTTGCCACTAAAACAGTACCTAGCACACAGCACCCGGTAAATGTTTGTTGATGAATGCTAATCACCCCAGCGCAGTGATTAAGTGCCTAGGGTTGAAATACCCCAGAAGTTAGATCAATCTGAGTTGAAATACCAGGTTTGCTATTTGCTAGCTCTGAGGCTGAAGTTAATCTTTTCCAAAGACTTGACTTCTTCATAAAATAGAAACATTCATGGGGCAAGATGAATCCAAATTTAAATGAGGTAACTGGGACTCAAGTTTGCCTGGTCAGAGATCACACTCTTCTTCCAGGTTCTGCTTCATATAGACTGCCTCTTAATCCCCAATCTGAGATTTAAGGTCCCTTATGGAGGGGTAAGGTGGGGGGGGGGGGGAAACGTAAAAATACAAAAGCCCTAGACACTTCAAAACATCACTAAATAACTATTTTATTTCAGAGACCAGAGTGCAGTATTTCAAGAAACTGTAAGGAAGCTCTACTGTTAGACAGCCTGGGTTCAGATCCAGCTCCTGTACTTACTGCTAGCCAGTTACTTAAAGTCTCCAAGTCTCTGCTTCCCCCTGGAAAGCAGCACTTCCCTCACAGAAGAGAAGTGACGGTGAAACAGAAACGCCATGGAAAGCACTGAGCACCTCAGTGCTTAATTTATACAAGCACGTGACGAACACCGGTTATGAAGAATCAGACTGAATTTAAAATATTTCTTAGGCAAATTCGAGATCTCACGTCGAGAATTAATTCCATTAGGAAAAAAAACCACAAACAAATGCATTTTTTGCGTTTGGGAACTTGCATGACTTCAAGGCCACCTTCACAGGTAAATCCCAGACGACTCAGGGCCAGCTGCTGACCTACCTATCACATCAGGGTTCCTTCTGGCCACAAGCAATTGATGCCTCTGCTTTGAAGATCGTCATTGTTCTCAGCATCTTCCTTTAACCGGGACAGAGTCACATCGTGTGCTCTATTTACAGAAGGTCATAGGAAAACTTCCAACGCTATAAAGAATTTCAGAAGAAGCCCCTTTAAGACTCACTTTGTGAAACATATTCCCCCTACCTAAGGTCCTATTTTAAGGCTTAAAAAGTCTTTCAGTTATTTAAATATTTAAGTTCTTTATACTTTGTGGAAGTCTAGTCTTATTTTCCACGTTTGAAGAATTCTGTTCCCGAAGCTATTCTTTTAAAAAAATTCTTTTTAAATTTAATTTTATTATTGTTTTTATTGAAGTATAGTTGATTTACAAAAGGCACTCTCCTGCCCGCGCACTACCCAGGCGCTCTTCAAGAAAGAAGAGTCACGGTGACGTGACAGGTGAAGCCACCACGGGGCGTCTAAGGTGGAGGCTTCACGGAGCTCTTTTTCCAGAATCATCACGGGTATATTTTCATCTTGCGATGCTAATTCACGGAACCTCGTTATCTAAAAGGGACTCGGACAGCCCGTCTCGTGCCACGTCGGGCGGGGGGCGTCCCGGGGGCGGCGTGCAGGGAGCCACCACAGACCACCCTCACCCTCTCTTCCCCTCCTTTTTAACTGCAGGGACACGGGGCTTTATGTTTGGTCAGGTGACATTACAAGGTGAAAACAGAGCAGCTCAAACTCTAGCTTACCTTGAACATCAGAGGTCATGAAGGAGTGCACGAACCAGCGGCTCCCAGCCCGTGCGTGCGCGTACCTGCACGTGTGCGTGTGCGTGCGCGTACCTGCATTGCGTGCGTGCGTGCGTCCTCGCGCTCGCCTGCGCTTGCTGCAGCGGGTCCCTGCTTGTTCTACGCGGGGCTCCGTGACGCTGGCACCGAGCCCGGGTCCTCAGGACACCAGAGTGCCTTCGCGTCCCTTGCTGACACCACGGCATTGTGTTTTTCTACCCATTAACCGAGGATAAATGACCCAGATATTGTGCCTATTAAAGCCTCATTTTTCTTTTGACCCTTTGTTCCTCGGTGTACCACATTATCAGACGCTGCACACGTTTTTTAAGTAGTCTCGGCCTCGGGTGACCTTTTGAGGGAGTAATGGGAGGTTTCTGCGTGTGGTTCTGTTGAGATATCTGGAGTGGAATTATGTCAAGGTAATGTGAGGTTTTTCTTCCAGTCTAGGCGGAAGACAATCAGCTGAGCGTATTACCAACAGCTAATCTGGTATAGGAGGATATATCAAGAAACGGTACAAAGGCCAGAATGCTGTATTTGCATCTATTGCGAATACAAAAAATAAGAGTGAAACCAGTTCCCCTCCCCTACTACATTCTATGATGACATCTCTGCATATCATGGGTCACTTTTATTAAAAGCATCATTACTACAGTTGGCAGCAATTTACATTTTATCTTACATGATAGCAGTTTTCAAAGGAAAAAAAAATAAAAGGACATCACAACAAAGAAAAACAAGACATTTACAAAGTCATGTCTGTAAACTTCAAGGCTAGTTTAGAGCTGAGGTAATGCTGTTTTAGCTTGTGGCTAAAGTAACGAAGTCCTTTAATTTAAAAAAGGTACCTGATTCTCTCTTCTCTCACTCTTTATTTATTCATCTATTTATTTTGTTTATACCAGTGCATTACAAGACCACGAGACAATGGAACTGCAGTTCTGTCTGGCAAGAACCCTCCCAGTAGGTTAATTTCCAAAGGGACCCTTCACATTCAACAGCTGCCTTATTATTGCTGCGCCTCGGGACAGAGACGTTCACACTAAGGTGGAGATTGTCAGAGTGTGTGGATGTGTGTGATGCGCAAGTGCGGGAACCCCCGTGTAGTCAAAAAGGGAAACAAATGAGCAAGGATGATATGTATGGTAAATTTCATCTTGACCTTCACAGCAAAAAAATTAAAATTAAAAAATTAAATATATAACTTCATACTTCCTTTGAGCAGCACTTCCTTCCATTCGTGCCACTTGGTTACAAATTGCTCTTTATTATAATACCAATGGTACCAAAAGAAAAGGAAAAGAAAAAAAAAAAAAAGCAGAGCATTATGTAAGTTTCCTTAAAAAGACACGATCATCTCTCAAATTTCATCTCTCCTAGGGATAATAAATAATGCACTGCACAATACTTAATGACCAAGATACCTTTTGACACACCTGTATAACATGACTTGGACTTTTTTTTTCTTTTGCTACACTATGTTACAGAACAGCTTATAAAACTAGGTATGAACATTAACTGTGAGTGTAAACAGTAGGACTACCACTTGTCAAAAGTTTTAAACACTTTAACTGAAAACTGGTACTGGTTATCCATCATTTTCATTGTTTTCTATTTCGTCCCCCCCGTCGAGTGAGTCTAGCTCTTCGCCCTGTGCTATCTCGTCTTCTAAGACTGAGGACTCCGCCGTCTTGTCCAGGCTCTCCTCGGCGTCGCTGCCCTCGAGGGTCTCCTCTTCCTGAAAGGCGCCCCCCTCGGCCTTGTCGGGAGCCTTGTCGTCGCCGGAGCCCACGGCGTTCTGCAGTCCCGCCAAGGCAGGGAAGCCCGGCAGCGTCAATCCCCCCAGTCCCGGAGGTAGAAACATGGACGGGTAGAAGAGGCCCGGGGCCATGGTGGACAGGAGGAAGGGGTTGAAGGCGAGCGGGTTGGAGGGCAGGCCGGCCGGGGCAGTAGCAGCACCAACAGATCCATTCGCAGAGTCCGGGCCCTGAACGGCGTCTGTGCTTTTCTCCGAGTCCTTGTTCTCGTCCTCGTTCTCGTTGCCCTTCTCCTCCGCTTTGCACGCGCCATCTTCCGGCTCCGCGGGGCCGGCCGCGGCCGCGGTGTTGCCGGCGGCGGCGGCTGCAGCTGCGGCGGCGGCGGCGGACAGCGGGGTGTTGAGCAGCCCGCCCAGCCCGAACATGCTGGGCAGGCCGGCCACGCCCGGCAGCACCAGGGGCAGCACGGCGGCCGGGTTCTTGGTGTCGCCTCCGGCGGCGGCGGCAGCGGCTGTGGCCGTGGCCAGTCCCGGAGGGAAGCCCATGAGGCCGGCCAGCTGCAGAGACTGGAGGTTCTGGAGGCTCTGCAGGCTCGTCAGGTCCATCCCAGCGAACAGGCTGTTCACCAGCAGGGGGTTGATGCCCGACGTGGAGGCCACGGCGGCGGCGGCGGCGGCGGCGCGGGCGATTTCACTTTTGGGCCTCCGTCCCCGCCGGCTCGCCCCTTCTCCCCGCACCACGGGTCCGGTGAGAAGACGGTCAAACATCGACTCAGGAACGAAACCCTGAAAGTGAAGGGAGAGGCAAACAGGGGCTATCAAAAGCTTCGGAAGAAAACCTCATTTCCACGCGGGCCTCTGTGATGGACTGAACACTGACATTCGTAATGGAAATACACAAGCAATTATTTCCATTCTAGAAGCTCAAGGAGCAGACCTCGGAAAGCAAAACTTCTCTTTTTTAGCATTACACAGCTCACCGAATTACGCTGAATTGCAGAAAAAAATGTTAAAGGCTGCTCTATCGGTGAGGTGAATGTCAAGATATCTGCATCCATAGCTAACTCGAGAAATGGCACATCAGAAGGAAGTGGAAAACTATGGAAAATTTAAAGTTATATTTTAGTATCTACCCTGGAGAAACAAAAACTCATGTTCACACAAAAACCTGTACATGAATGTTTATAGCAGTTCTACTCATAATTGTCAAAGTCTGAAAACAGCCCAGATGTCCTTCCATGGGTGATGGGTAACCACACCCAGGGGTACATCCACACACAGGAGCCTGAGCAGCAGCGAAACCTGTGACACATGTAACCACTTGGATGAATCTCAGTGTGATGAGTGAAGGAAGCCGTCTCAAAAAGGGTACGTAATTTATGCTTCTGTTTAGGTGACATCCTCAAAGAGACAAAACCTCTAGGGATGGAGAACAGATCAGGGAGTGGTTGCCCTGGGCTAGGGGTGGGGACAGAGGATAACACAAAGGAATTCGGGGGAGGCACAGAACTGTCTGTATTCTGATTATGGTGGCCAGTCAAGAAACCATCCGTGTGTGAAGACTGATAGAACTGTACACCAAAAGAAAAATAAGCACTTTTACTGTATACTTTAAACAGACAGACAAAAAGAAATCAAGACGTTTAAACACATTAGTTTAAAAAAGAAACAGTGAAATTAATGCTTAGGTGGAACTGCTGTATTTTTTCATTTGTTTATTTTAAAATCAGAAATCACAGTTAATCTTAAGGATCTCAACCCCCATAAATTCCGTTCCACAGATGCTGTTAGCCACGTTTACCTGGGGCATTCCTCCCTGGAGCAAGTCTGCCTCTAAGACTGTGAATGTATATTTCTATACAATCCCTTTAAATCAGAGCTGTCAAATTAATCCACCTTGGTGGATTAATGACATATTGATACAAGGAATGATGATGTATTAATGATGTATGAAAATGATGCATTATGTCAACTCCTTTAAGCCAAGAATAAGTTATCATTGAATAATTAATGGCCCACAGAAAATAAAGAAAAACTCAGGAAAACAGTTTTGTACAGATACTTTTCTGGACAGAAAGGCAGAGTCTGTACTTACAGACTGCTTGACTATATCGGTCCAGTCTGGGGCAACTGCAAACTCGGGGTTTTCTTCCAGCCACCGGGGTAGATCCTTCATCGGAGGCGCCATAGCTCCACCCATCTAGGGAGAGGCGTTCGGAAAATGATTTAGAAAACAGACAAATTCTTCCCTCTCCCCCTCCCGTCTGTATATCTACACATATACATACACAGACCATATAAATATACATGTATTCTGGAAGAAACAGGATTCTTTTCCCCTATAAAAGATGTCAGAATAAAACACTTCTTTCTGGGAAAAGAAATCACATAGAGATCAATTCCCTTTCCCAATGTTTACCTTCTTCCCATTTCGTTTATTGACAACAGGCACCCTTTCTTCTCCTGTCAAAGTGTTTATATCCAATTTATTAGGGTTTCGACACCTGTGTCGTTTCTGTTTCGGTTTCTGAAATGAGGAAAACAGCACATCTGCATTCTTCTGCAAAAAAAACAAAAAACATATTTAGTAAAATTGTACTTGGTACTTATTCTTTCCTATATAAATGACAAACAGAACAGTCAAGCCATTTTCAATTACTATGGAAGTTTCAAGAATCATTTTAATTATTAGAAACCGTAGTTTCCTTTGAAAGGAAAGACTATTCTCTTTTTCCTTTACTTAAGGAACAAACTTAGAAGCGGAGAGCATGCTTTTCCTTTTATCTCTCAATAACTTGCTTAAAATCTTTTCTTCACATGTTTAACCAAGTCATGGTATTTGAAAAGGAAACTTTCTCTGGTACCTTTGCTGATCTCTACTCAGAGACTTGAGTGGATACAGAGGTGATCTCACATCTACGACATGCGACTGTACATGAGGAGAAACAACCCAAGGGATAAAAGAGCCTTTGCAGGAGGGTGCATTCTGAGTGGCAGGAACTCAACAAGATAAAATGTAAACTCCTACACTTAAGTTTTCAAAAATTCAGGGCTTCCCTGGTGGCGCAGTGGCTGAGAGTCCGCCTGCCGATGCAGGGGACACGGGCTCGTGCCCCGGTCCGGGAAGATCCCACATGCCGCGGAGCGGCTGGGCCCGTGAGCCATGGCCGCTGAGCCTGTGCTCCGCAACGGGAGAGACCACAGCAGTGAGAGGCCCGTGTACCGCAAAAAAGAAAAAAGAAATTCAAACACATAAGTTATAGGACATAAGACATGTGCAGAACTAGCTCGCAAGCAGTTTAAGTGACAAATCATCTGGAGATCCTGTCTCATGTTTAATAAACGGCATTGAGTGTTAGCTGTTTAAGAAAGAAGCTAAAAAGTCTTGGGCTGTGTTAGCGGCTCAGATCTCTGCAGTAACAGCTTCCTAATATTCTGTGCTAGGCAGACCCTGTCCAGAGACCAATTAGAGCACGTTGGGGAGTGTCTTCCCAATAACGAGACCCCCCTGGAAACCACGCCATGTGAAGAGTAACAGAAGAAAACCCACATCTATTTGGTGGGAGAAGGAAAAAGCAAGGAAATGCATACTAGGCGTCTTCAAAGAAGTACAAGGCTGCCCTTCACGTACGACAGACCTGAAGCTAGTTTCTCTAATGTAGAATATACAATGACAAAAGCTGGGAAACGTCCGAGATGACGAGACAGTCAAGTGAAAGGCAGAGGGACCAGGGATTGCTCCGTCGCACGGGAGAAGGAAATGGACTGACTGAGCAAGGATCCTCCCAACTCTACACTCTGTGATACTCACTGGTACGTAACTTGGCATATCAACAGTGTAAGCGGGATGCAGCTTCAGCCATTCGACTAAGTCCTTATTTTTAGGAGCTTCTTCCCCCACCAGCCTAGTCCCATCTTCGAGATTTATAACAGGGATCCGCGTGTCTGGGTCCAGCTGTCCAGGAGAAGGAATGTTTCTTGTAGGTGGGGTCTCTATATCTTCTTCAAAAGCTTTGGTCACCTCAGCATCCTCCTGCAGAAAGTTGACAATGGTCGGAATTCTCACATGAAGAGAGAGATCCTGACAACATCCTAGCCCCAGGAGACGCCAGCCTAGCATAATGGATCTCTGATCATAAAGGGAAGAAAGTTACTTGAAACAACGGCGGTTTGGGAACAGCTATGAAATGAGAAGATGGAACGTGTATCCTTCTTCACACTGTAGAATTAGTAATGGGGTAGAAAATTCACAGTCCATCGCCGCTCCATGCTTGAGATCTTAAGCAAGCCGCTAGGAGCATGACACAGGCAGTGGAGCCTGAGCCCGATACGTATGAAAGGTAGCCTCTCAATCTCCTTTGGGGATCCCTGGATAGCATCATTAAAGAAATTATAATTAAAGGAATGTTCCCAAAGCCAGTTTATACCTAGCTCTGTGGCACTTTGTGGTCAGCACACTTTTGTCAGTAGTACAATAGCTCATGTGAGGCGTGTGTGGCAACATGGAAAGATCAATGCTAACTGGAGTTGAGTTAGAGCTGAGACTCTACCATCGCCCAGCCACTGGTCCTCAAACTCTGTTATTTCAACCTGCAGACATCTTCAGTGAGGCCCATCTGTCCATCCCTACCGTTCCCGCTTTGGTTCAGGTCTCCGTCACTGACCACCTGTATCACTGCATTACTCCTGAACGGTCCACCTGATTCTAGTTCCACCCTTCTTTAATCCAACCTCCACTCTGCTCCAAAATCATGTTACATCATTCCCCTGTTTAAGCCATTTTGATAAGTGAACCCGCATCACCTTCAGGATAAAATCCAAGTTCTTTAGCATAAGAATCACAGCCCTCCGTGATTTGTAGCCTACCGCGTCGGCAAGGCCAGCTCTGCCGAAGCTGCCTCCTCACCAAATTCCCTGGCCAGTAACTTTCAGTTCACCAGACACGACAGGCTCTCTCTGGCCTCAGTCCCTTTGCACACGCTCTCCCCGCCCCCTCTTTTCAAATGACTTACCCCCATACAACCTTCAAACTTTCACCAAGGTATGACCAACTCCAGGGAAACTGCCCCACCTGTTTCTCCCCATATCCACCTCCTCCAGTCCCATTCTTCCTTTGGGTTTTCAAAGTACCCCAGGGACTTCTCACAACAGTGGTATGTTGTTATTTATCTGTCACCCATCTTATACACTGAGTTCTCTGGTGCAAGCACCCGTCGGGCCTTTATTCTTCGCGTCCCCCGTGCCTGGCACAGGGCGGGGTTGGCTCTCACAACTTACTTACTTTTCACGGCTGCTCAGTGGGCTCCAGTTTGAATGCTAACACAAGATTTTGGGATCTGTCTTGTTCCACACAAGTAACCTTGCCGACCTCTATACCTCTTCACTACTCAGTTTATTTACAGACCAATCAGCATTCTCCTTGTGTTTAATGTGCATGTACATAACCCTCTATAACACCAAATGAGGAATCCCCAAATTCCAACAGTTAAGAGTTAAAAAAAAATATATATATATTAAAATACATTCTCTTAACATCTGTTAGGAGATTTGAGCCAGGTTGCTAAATATGCCTTCAGGGAAAAAAACAAATTCCTAGGGACAGCTTAAAATACGTGAATGAATGAAGTCAGCCGTGACTATTTAATATAGGGTGTGTAACTACAATAGGAAGAAGCACTTGGTCGCGCTGACTGTTAATCCCTGACGCTGGGTCCACAGACAAACGTGAGATTCAAATTGAAAGACAGTAAATGAAGCCGTGTGTGAGCTGCAGGAACTCCCCGATTTGTTGATGTTTGTTCAGTGAACAAAACCTATCAAAGCATCAGCGTGGTTCCCAGCAGGAAGCTAATGGCTGGCGATGCCACTTTGGGGACCACACACCTAGAAATGGCGTTTTAACTTAGGGAAAAAACAATCACAGCTGATCCACTGTGAGGTGTATTTTTCAAGATTCTAGAAGTAGTCAGATGATCGACAAAAATGACCATTACTACCACTGGTACATTTGTAATGAGTTTTGAAAATTACCTTTTAACCACCCGGATGCTTCTGGTTTAATCAGACCCCGCTAGGGGGCAAGTTTCAGTGAAGGCTATTTTGTCACTTCGAGACTCTAACTTGACCACGCCTTCCCTACTCTTTTATTAAGTTTCCTCTAAATTCAAGAAATAAAAACTGGGGAAAGGGCTTCCCTGGTGGCGCAGTGGTTGAGCGTCCGCCTGCCGATGCAGGGGACACGGGTTCGTGCCCCGGTCCGGGAAGATCCCACATGCCGCGGAGCGGCTGGGCCCGTGAGCCATGGCCGCTGAGCCTGCGCGTCCGGGGCCTGTGCTCCGCAACGGGAGAGGCCACAACAGTGAGAGGCCCGTGTACCGCAAAAAAAAAAAAAAAAAAAACTGGGGAAATAATAATAGGAATGAAATAAGGAAAAACATATTGAAACAAACGTCTCCCCTCGGCGTTTCCCAAACTGTGTCCCGCCGCCCAGGGGATGGGCCGGCCGCCGGCATCCCATCTCCTCGGGCAGGAGCTCCAGCACCTCTGTGCTGATTCGGGTTTCAAATCCAAAGGCTTACAGTACCTTGTACCAGTTTCAGCGCTTTAAAAAGACCTCGTGTAATCGGGTTCTCTGGGGTGAAACCTCATCGTTAGCTGGGCGGCACTTTTGAGGCGAGTGGTTGAAGCGGGTTAAGGAAGACAGTTATTTTGACTACACTGCACTCATTTCCTTTGAATTGAAGAAGAAAACGACATATTTCTTGCAAACCTAAACTAGCACAGGTCTCAATTCAGTTGAGATTTTTAAAATATCTGCTTCTGGAGGCAAGAGAATTTGCAATCCCTAGCTTTGCATGCGAACAAAAATCTTAAGTCTGAAACGGAACAAATCTAATAAACGCCAGGCCCCAAACAGATGGATACTTTTAAGAGCAGAAGCTTTTTCCACCTCGAGGGTTCAGAGCTAACGATTACAGGCTCAGAAGAACATGTTTTTGTTTTGGGCTACTCTTCCGAGAGTGATCAATACATTAGGATCTTGGGCAGAATAGGTCCTCAAGCTACCCATGGTTCAGGCCGAGTGATCTGCGTCAACGCTCAACACAGTTTTCCGGCTCAGAACCACGACTCTGTCCATCGCGACTGCTTCTTTAGCGGAAGGGGCCGGCTTTCGCGCCGCGTCACCGAGGGGCGCGTGCCGGGACCCGGGCCGCCGGCGCGGGCACGCGGGGAGGAGCCAGCCCCTGGACTTACTGCACTCAATGACGTCCGTTTGTGGCTCATGAACAGCAGGTCGAGGCCCTCCACGTTTTTCCTCCTTCCCCGCCTCCTCTTCATGGGAGGCTCTCCGTCCACAAGGGAGCCGTTGAGCAGATGCCTGGCGGGCGTGCGGGACAGGCCTGCCTGGAGCAGCTCCATTTGAGTCTTAAAGGCATCAGACATGGGCGCCGAGACATTAGGCAAGATAAACTTTGAAGTAAGAGATGAAAAATTTGAGGTAGAGCTTGCTGCCTCTCTCGAGGCCTTTGATAAATCGACAACTTTCTCTTGTCCGTTTTCCGAGACCACCTGATTCTCCCGCAGCTGGGCAACCATCTCCATGAGGTTTCGCCGCTTGGCAGCTCTTTCGGCCTCGATTTCGATCTTTCTCCTCCTCCTCCTCCTCTGGCGAGGGACGGAGAGGTTGAGGGCGTCTTCCTGTTGAGAAATCCCAACACAAGAGTGAGCCAAAACTGCACCTGCTGCACGGGCCGGCTCGCGGAAAGCGGGAACGAGAAGCTTAAGGAATTAAACATCCGAGGCTACTGAACGGAGCTGAGGAAACAGCCGCCTCCTTAGTTCTCAGCAGGACCAGCGAACACACGCTTCCAAACCGAGTCAAGGGAGCTTATGTTTAAGCGGCACCAGCAAAGCGCTCTAACTGACCTTGGACAACTGAGGGGAAGCGGTGAGGTCCTCGCTGCCGCTGATGCTCGCCTGGCCCACCATGGAGAGCTCGGCCAGGCTCCTCTTCTGCAGGGGGCTGTCGGCAGTGGGGGGCGTGTAGCCGGGGATGAGGCCCTGGAAATCAAACATCTGGCGCCTATTTACCGGCCATTTGCCTTTCAACACTGCTTCACAGATGTTGTCTAATCGGTTTATCATTACTCGATCCTGGAGGGAGAAGAAAAGCCACACGAAACTGTAACAAAGACCTGGTGAAAATTACGGGATGAATACATCCACTGAGACGCTGAAGAGCAGAAAAGGCTTAAAAGCAGACGGGCGAGCGAAAAGCAAAAGTAAACAAAAAGCAAACAAGCATGGAAATAAACCAAACCCACCAGAACCACTTTACTCTGGTGCGAGGCCTGAAGGTGACCGCAACACATAAGACAGCATTTTTCAATTATGAACAATGAATCACACAAACGAGAGAACGTTACCTAACCACCACCTCTAAAATGTCCCCATGTTTTACAAGTAACTGTTGTGTAGGCTAAAGATTGTTGGTGCATGTCAGCAGGTGACAGTGGAAGCCTGCAGTCAGCTTCTCGACGCTCTGGCGCTTCAGTCCCCAGGCTGGACTGCAGCCTGTCCCAGGAAGTGGGACATCATTAGCGTCACTATTAATAAAGTTCAGCATTACGAATGGGCACCAACCTAGGAACACCTAATGAGCGTCAATTTGCATCTCCTACCTATTATCACTTCAAGTTTCATTGAAGCGTGTCCTTTAAAAATGTCTAATTACAGCTCTTAGACCCAGTTTCCATAGATTAAAAGCCTGCTACTATAGACCTTTCGGCTTACCTGGGAAGCTGCCTTCTCAACTCAATAAGGCAGACTAGCAAAACAGGGGAAATAAGGGAGCATACAGAGGAAAAAAAAAATGTCTCCGATAGTACACTCTTCAGTTAAAAATTTCACATTGTTTCCTTCACAATTAATACTATGGGAGAGCAGCCTGGGGATGAGTCGAAGGAAGCCTTTTCTGTGTTTGTTTTAAACCAGACAGCCCTGTCATGGTGATTAGGATGATTCTCTCTCCACCCTGAGAAACAGACCCAAATTACACAGGGATTTATTATCAAATTATGCCAGTTAGCCAAAAAAGTAATTTCTACTTTGTTCTTGGGTTATAGATAACTACATTTGGAATTATCTCATAATGTATGCGAGCAAATGGGCCAACGCCCACCCTCTCCCCAGTTCAGAAGATTACAGGGTTCCAAATGTATGAAGTTGTCTTAAATCTGAAGGTTCTGCTTCAGGATTTAAAAGAAACCCAAAACACACAGTTTTTAAAGTACACACAGGTTCCATCGGGCATTGTTGTTGGGATTACAAAATGGTACAATGGCTATGGAAAACAGTATAGAAGTTCCCCCCCAAATTAAAAATAGAACCATCACATGATCCAGCAATACCACTTATGGGTATGTTTCCCAAAGAAATGAAAGCAGGGTCTCAAAGAGACATTAGTCCATTCACATTTACTGTAGCACCATAATAAGCCAAGAGGAGGAAGGTACCCAAAGGTCCCAATGATGGATGAACGGATAAAGAAAATGTGGTATATACACACGATAGAATATTATTCAGCCTTAAAACAGAAGGAAACCCTGGTACATGCTTTGACACAGATGGACCTTGAGGACATTACACTAAGCGAAGTAAACCAGTCATAAAAGAACTAGTATTGTATGGTTCCACTTGTATGAGGCACATCTAAGCTAAAGCAGTCAAGTTCACAGAAACAGAAAGTAGAATAGTAGCTGTCTAGGGGCAGTGGGGCAGGGGAGTTGATCTACCGGGAAGGAGTTTCAGTCCTGCAAGATAAAAAAAAGTCCTGGGGGTCTCTTTTACAGCAACCTGAAAATATTTAACTCTACCCAACTACACACTTAAAAACAGTCAAGATTGTAAATTTCATGGTATGTGTTTTTTACCACAATAAAAAATTCTTTTTAAAAAAGATTCACACATTTTATTTTGTCAGAGGGGTGAGTCTTTTGAAACAATAATCCGTAGACGGTACTAGACAAATAATCTAAAACACCGCGAGGAAGCAAAGATCCTTACGAACAGTTCTTTTTTCTTACTCGCTTTGCTTCCTGGCACCTTTCCTATCCTATCAAAAAAGTTATTCCACAGAATTTTTTCTTTGGGCTTTCCCAGATCATTCTTTTAAAAACACAAGAAAAATCTACAATCTTCATACACTGTGTCAGAGTTTACCTTAAAATTAGTTGAAAAATCAAGCTAGAATGATTTCCTCCACCCTATTCTTTTTTGGTCACCAAAACAACAACAAAACCCCACCGACCTTAGGCCAAAATGAGAAGGCAAACGTTCTTTCATGAAGGAGCTGAGCTACGGACGGATCTCCATCCTCCATGTAGAATCCGTCTCGGGTCTCATCCCTAGCAGTGCTCATGGAAGCATTGCTCTCTTCATCAAAATTCTTCCCTCTCGAGACAGTTCCTGCTGAGAAATGAGTTAATGTGCATCGCTCACGACCAGCATATCGCTGGAAAGGGAGTGTAGAAAAGACATGATTTAATATCTGAATGCTGATGAGCTCCATTTTATCGAGTACCTACTGCGGCTACAATGGTATTAGGCATGTTACAAGTCTTGTCGCTTAAAGCTTGCAAGGGCCCTTTCACGTAGATGGTGTCATTCCTGTTTTACAGATGAGGAAGTAGAGGCTTAGGGACCTTACGTCTCACTAGTCGTCAGGCATCCTGCGAACAAGTCTCACAGGCGGCTGAATCGACAGCCAAACCTCTGACCCAGCAGAGCCTCTGTTCCTCCAGCAGGAAAAGTACAACGCGGCGCTTCACTTTTCCTTCGTGGCAGGTACGGTAACCCACCTGGGACTTAGGAAGAGAACTGGTTCTTCCCAGACTCTACTCCCACCCGTTACTTCGGAATGAAAAATAAAGCATCATTTGTTTTAAAATTGTTAGTGTCTGTAAAACCCTCCTTCTGGGAAGTTAAGTCGTTCGAAATAGCATGCTCACACATCATATCAGAGCAAAACGTACATCTAGGCATAACCTGACACTATTCCTTCACAGAAAGAAATGTACGTTCATTACCTTTAAAACGACCGGGGGGGGGGGGGGGGGGGGGGTAGAAAAAAAAGAGGACCGGTCACATGACAGGAAGACACCTGCGTGGATGGGGTTAGGAGAGGCCTGAAGGGCCAGGAGTTACCTTCGGGCTGGGAAGACTCTTCCGACTTGTCATCGTCCTCCAGCTTTTCCTCTTCATCCTCCTCGGAACCCTTTTCTGAAATGGACTTGGGCCCCATGTCCGCACCGACCTCCGCCCCTCTCGGATCGCTCTTCCCAGTGCCGGGCTCGGCCTCGGCCTCGCGGTCCTGCTTCCGGTCCTTCCCGCCGCCCTCGACCTCCTCCTCCTCTGCCTCGGCCTCCCCCGCCTCCCCGGCCTTGGCCTCCGCCCCTCCCGCCTTCTCCTCCTGGCCCGGGGCGGCGGTGGCGGCGGCGGCGGTGACGGCGGTGGCGGGCGTCTGGCCAAAGCCCAGGGCCAGAGCGCTCAGGGCCGGGGCGCCGGCCGCCCCTCGGGTCTGGGCGAAGGTTTTGTGCGCGTCCAGGAAGGAGAGCTCGGGGTCGTTGAGGATGTGGTAGTCCGTGCGACTGACCCCGTGCTTGGCGGCGCCCACCAGCAGGTCCCGGTCGTGCCTGCCGCACTCCCACCACTCGGGCAGGTCCAGGCTGGGCTGGCAGAGCCGGAGCCGCTCGGCCAGCTGCGGGTGGCGCAGCACCTGCTCGCGGATCTTCCGCAGCAGCTCGATGCGGTACAGGGTGCGCGAGGCGCGCTCCTCCGTGATGGGCTCGATCGCCGAGGGCAGGTCGGGCGGCTCTGCGGCAGGGGGAGCGCGTGTCACCCGAGGGCGCCCGCCCCTCCCCCGCCCCACTGTTCCGTGCCCGGCGAACCTACCGCCATCTGGCTTGGCGGGCACGCGACACACCCGCCGGCACATGGCCACGAAGCAGCTGAAGTACTTCTCCAGACTCTCATCGGACTTCTTGTCAAGCCTGGCAAAGGCTCGGAATTGGTTCCAGTCGAACTGCTGTTTCGCTGGGTCAAAAATAACCCCAAACGTGGACACCACGCGGTAAAAGTCCGCCTCTTCCCGTCTCGTCCACCTGTCAGAAAGGAGACGTTAGCCGGACTTGGGCTGCGTAAAAAGGCTTCACGTTTATTACTGCTTTTCCTCGTTTGCCCTGAACTTAATTCACAGGGCTTGTCTCTTTCTGGGGGGGGGGGGGGGGGGGGGGGGCGCGGCGGGGCCCTCTGACGGCGGTTATCTTGCCTGCGATGTCTGCCTCCCGCGGGTGCAGAAGAACAGAGGAGAGGGCAAGGTATCAGGCGCTGGTAGACCCTCGGAAACTCACTTCTGCCGTTTCTCCGATATTATAGCCTCCCTTTCAGCTTCCAGGGCCCGCACTTCCTCCCGGGGCCGACGTCTCCGCCGGTCGGTCTTCATCAGGGCCTCCTGCCTCATCTGCTGCCTTTTATAGCTGCGCTGATAGGCGGTAATGAGCCTGCGCAGACGGGTGGTCAGGGTCGAGGTATTGGGCCAGTACAGCTGGCCTAACTCAGCGCTGCCCTCGCTGTGCTTGCCTGGGGAATCGAAGAGAAGATTTCTGAATGCGTAGCCATAACCTCGCCATACACAGGGTTTCCCAGCAAAACGAGATGACTCGCCAACATTCAAATGGCAGCATGGGAAAGGGCATCGCAGTGCTCTCGTTTTTAAAATATAAATAAGGAGTGATGTTAGTGTGGAACTTGTAAACCGTTTCTTTCTCAGCTCCTTAGGGGGAAAAAACCAAGGTCGTACGTCAATCCTACATAAAGAAACATACTTTGTGCCACAGACAACGTGATAAGGGTGCTCTCCTGTAATGTGATAATCTTGAACGTAAAAAACAATCACATGATTGTTAGCTAATGATCTTGCATTAGGAAAAAAGGGTAGTAGTGTCTCAATAAACTGGCAGATGCTTAACAAATGCCCTGTTTGTAAGAGCTGTATTTCTAAGGATGCTTAAAAGTTTTCACCACCTGATTTGAAACATAAATATGTAAATTATCTTAATCCAAAAAATAGCTACTTTATCAAAGAAATTCAACAGAATGAAAAACCGAGAATAAACAGGCATTAGAATTCTTCACAAAAGAGGTGAGTCAGCGTAGATGAAGCGGCACTTGAAGACACCGCCGTGGTGAAGCGGCAGCAGTCCAGCTGCAAGGCAAGGCCTGCACCCCACTCTTCAGCCCTGCTCCCCCCGGCTTTCAGGGAGTCATACCTGGGCCGCGTATTTCCATGGGTTCTTCCTTATCTTCTGGAGGAGAATTTGCAAATTCCTCAAAAGCAAAGCGAGAAAGAGAAATTATTTTAAGTTGTGGTTTTATTTTGCTTTTATCTTTTAAAGAAAAGGCCGTTATCTATAAAGTTTAACAAGTCTTATATGAGCATACAATATTTTACTGGTGCCGTAAAAGTCAATGTACTCAAGTTCTTACATCTATTTCATCCTTGAACGGTGTTCTGGTTGGTTTATATTCTGGGTCTTCATCTTCTCTATCAAACTCTCCCCTATATAAAATTTTAAAAAATGTTTAAATCACACTGATTAGCAAGAGACTGAAGGGAGCCTGGGAAAGAGTAACACCCCGCCTGATGCTACTTTGAATTCTGAGTCTGACATCCAAAGCGACTCTGTCGGTATTCAAAGCGTGCAGCCATGAGGGGTAGGGTGTGTGTGTGTGTGTGTGTGTGTGTGTGCGCGCGCGCGCGCATTGGGGGGCGGGGGGTTGTCATCATTTGGAAAAGACAGACAAGTTGCAGATTATCTAGATCATATATTGTGTTTAAATAGTCATTATGATATATAAACAGACTACACTGGTAAACATCACTTAAGTCCAAATCAGATGCAATGTAATGCACAGTGCCGTGTAAGAACTGAACCCTGCCAGTAGATGTGACACTGACATAAAGTTTATTAAAATTTTAAAATGTCCTTCTTACCCATCACCGCCATCTGCTAGCATGTCTGTTCCTCTCTGCTCGGCAGCGATGGCCTTGGCATCGGGCATACCAACTCGTTCCAGGAAGCACAGCGCGGGGTCAGCTCGCATGGAATTGTACTTCTCGTACCCTGTGCCGTCCCACCGGCCCACGGAGGACACACACGGAAACAACGAAGGCCCGTCACTCACAGAATCACGAGCAGGGCCACCTCACCCGTGGCTCTCGACTGAGATGATCATTTTATGTTGGCTTTAAACGAACCAGGCTGCAGTAGCCTATTCTACGGAACACCTATCCCCGGGCAGATTTGGAGGGGGAGGAGGGGGCCAGGTTACATTTCAGGGATGTTATCAGAATGACTGCAAATACTAACGGAAAAACGGGTTCAGAATAACTGCAAGATGCCTGGGAAGGTGTCTGACCCGACTGTCCCCAGGATCTAATTTTGCTTGGCATTAAAAGGCTTCGTAATGTTCTTCTGTGACCTCTGCAGTGGTCCACCCCACCTTCCCCGGGAACGGCTTCAGTCCTGCAGGAACGTGCACCGCCGGCTGAAACATCCCTGTCTACGTCAGGCCAGCGAACCTGTCTTATTAGGTTTAGGGTGATGCGTGTCAGTAAGATGACACTGTTCCCTCTATGGTTTTCAGACTGCAATTTGCTTTTTGACTGCCCACGTTGACTAGATGGAAGATGGCAGATCCCAACAGTGCGCTGCGGGAAGATGATTTTTAGGCTGAGCTCACAAAACACGGCTGTGGTACAGAGGCAGAACAGCACAATTCAATTAGGACGTGTACTACCACACCCCGCTCCTAACTGCTCTAGAGCCGCAAGCCAAACTGTGATCATGAAAGGTTTTATAAGCCATCATTCTCCCCTTTAGTCAGGCCGGGCTGCTGAGAATACCTCCACGACCTCCAGAGACTCGGGATTATAATCAGGAATCGTTCACTGTATATATCATGCCAGTTCTGCATCCCCAGCCTTTCAAAGTTAACAAGGCTGCATCCCACTCAGGGGAGCCACGAGTTCTCGGCACTGACATTTGTGAAATATTGCTTGGAACAAAGCCCAGGAGGCACTTGTACAGATTAATAGCAGAGGTTAAGCCCACCGTCCACTTTGACACGGGCTGGCAGAGCTCGCAAGGGGAGCCATGCTGGAAGCAAAGTTTAGGGAGAGCTATAGGACAACTTGGCTATTATTAAAACAAATATGGCTTGGGTTTTATTTACAGCCAAGAAAGAAATGTTTTCTTCTCAAATACTCAACAAACATTCAAAAACAGCATCTGATATTTACAGTTCATATTAGATTTTTAGTACAGGAAATGGTAGACGCCAAGAGTCCTCTGGAACTATCCTCATTAATATTATGACTTTGGAAAGAGAATGCACAGAGCTCTAAATAAAGACAAAGCCACACGGTCAAGATGTGGTCCAACAGAGACGCCCCTTACCGTGCTTGAACACTCCAATCAGGAGGGACTTATCAGCTTCCTTATCCCACCAATCTGTGGGGACTTCCGCGTGGAAAGGCTCAGGTATCCACACATCAGCTTCACTACAAAGACAACCGTTTACGTGATATTTAAAACAAATCCCAGTATTAAAAAGGAACGCCAAGGGACGAACGCAACCCGCGCCCCCTTCCCACAAGCACCTGAGCATCGTGAGGTGGGGCTGGGGGCGGCGTAAGCAAAGGTTAAAAGAAAGGGCAGAAGTCGGCCACGTCCTAGCAGGACCAGAGGTGAACTTTACCACGCAGGGCCCCATTTTTTAAAGGTCAGCTCAGAACACCGGTCGTTTAGTGCACACCTTTTCGTACATCCACACATACATACGAACAGGCTTTTCCCGATTCTCATCACGTCCCCAGGCTGGTAGGGCAAACAACTGCTCTTGAGATGCAAAAAGGGAGAGGCGCCACTGACGGCTGACGGAGGTTCGGGGCGCGCTCCGTGCTCTGTTCTGACCGCCCGGATCATCGCCGAGAGGAACGGGGTGAACGTGGGCTCACACCAACCTTGAGTCGGCGCCCTCTAGGATCTTCTCCGCCTGGTCTCCTATCACTTCTTGTCTCAGGTAGTACAGCATGCGGACACGCAGCAGGACCCTGGAGAGGAAGACGGGGGCGGGGGGAGAAGTTCTCAACTTCTGGACTGTTTGCCAACAGCGGCTCCTGGCAGCTGCTGGTGTTCATCCATCATCCTGCCAAGGCTGATTAGCCATGCTGTATGGTAGGCTTGAAGCGTGACAGATGGTGGCACATAATCACCTCTGCGTGGTGCTTTCTGCTAGCTTCCAGCAGGCCTGCCTGGCAACCGCTTCCCCCTGCACAGAGAGGGCCGGAGCTCAGCCCGGCCCGGGCACACTTCGTGGAGTCTACCTAGCGCAGCTTGTGAAGTTTAGACACGTAGTCCACCGCTGCCTCTGAAGTATCGAAGCGAGTTTGTAAACAACGGAGCAGATGGCTTTCAGTAACTGTTCTGCTTCATTATCTCATAAAACTTCCTCAGCTGCTGCCTTAATACCATTTTTGGAAGCACATCAGAAGTTGTAGGAATAAACGAGATACAAAATCTGGTTTTACTACCTTACAATAAACCCTCAATATGGAATGTCAGGTTTTTCAGATTATACAACTTTGCTTCCGAGAAAGGAAGATGGTGGTGGCAGTGGATCCTTACGTTTCCCCCTTAAGGAACAGTAACCGTTTTTTATTCCTTCTAGCTTATATTACCTGGAAGCCTAAGTTATAGCTTAACAAGTAATAATAAAACATCACAAAGGAGATTAAAATGTGTCCAGTTCACTGAAGTTCCTAGTCATTTTCAAGGAATCAGTTTTTAAAAACTCATGGAATTCTAGGAACCAGACTTTTGATCTCACTTGGATTTCCTCAATGGCGTACACCTAATTCTTTCAATAATGCCCACCTGGTAAATCCCCAAGGCCTGTCTACTCCAAGCCTAGCATCTCCTGCTGGACAGCCCCCACTGTGCATAATCTGAAGACTACCTCCTTGGCCATGAGTAGATAACACCAAGTGCTACTCCCCCAGCTAGATAATCCCATCATACACTTGCAGAACACTTTACAACCCATGTATCACACTGACTAACACTAGCTCATTTGATCTTTACAATAACTCTATGACAAAGTGGAGCAAGTTACAATTTCCATTTTCACAAACGTGAAAACTGAGGCCAACAGAGGGCAAATGACATATCCAAGGTCACAGGGTCACCTTGAGCATGGACCACTCAGAATTAGGCCTTCTGACTCCATCACTTCTTAATGTCTCTAGGGACGTGGCACTTGTCATTGAAAATATCAAAATGACAACTAGGGGCAGCTTCACCACGACAGGCCACTCCCAATCATACACAGATACCCCGTGACCCGCCGCCTTCTCCACCAACAGGCTGCTCCTGGCCAACCTGGGTTCTTAGCGGGCAAAGCGTGAGGCTGTAAATACCTGAATGCACTCCAAAGTAAGCGACCTTTCTGGATATTTCGTTTTTATTTTTTAAGATTTCTTTCTTTTGATAAGATTAAAAATTGGCTGTGCCACACTGAACCAGCAGAAGAAAAGTGACAGTGCAGGCCCCCATGGCTGGCACAAGAAGAACCTGCACACCAGATCTCCTTACAGAGGATGCTTGGCAAGGGGATGCCCTCCACCTTTAGCTGGATCCTCTTTTATTCACCAAAACTCGGTGCGGCAGCAGTGATCCTGACGGTTTCCCTCCCTTCGGTAGAAGACAAAGTTTTCTACCTCATGAGGAATTTTAGTTTTGTGGAGACTTTTACGAACGAACTGTGAATGTCACCTTTCTTCTAGAGGAAAAAATTCAAACCAATGCACTGGCAAGCTGAGTGGAGTGGCAGGATAACGGGGTGATGGGAGGTGGCCTCTGACCCTAAGGAGCTTGCACGTGGTGAGTCAGACAGACAGGACTCCTAACAAGTCCCCAGACCTCACTCTCATTTCAGCGGCTATCCCACTGGTGCCCGTTTTCTGGACCAGCATCCGGACCGGGAGCACGTGTGCACCGAACTGTCCTACCCCCTTTTCATCTCCTTCAACTTGAGACAGTTCCTGTCTTTGTCTCTTGCAACTTTTTTTTTTTTTTTTTTTTTTTTTTTTGCGGTACGCAGGCCTCTCACTGTGCGGCCTCTCCCGCTGCGGAGCACAGGCTCCAGATGCACAGGCTCAGCGGCCATGGTTCACGGGCCCAGCCGCTCCGCGGCATGTGGGATCTTCCCGGACCGGGTCACGAACCCGCGTCCCCTGCATCGGCAGGCGGACTCTCAACCACTGCGCCAGCAGGGAAGCCCTGTCTCTTGAAACTTTTGAAGAGGACTGGCCAGCTATTTTCCAGGAGGTCCCTCAATTTGGGTCTCATTTTCTCTCTGACTGCTCATCCCAGAGAGGAGATGGAAGAGGCACTGCCAGTTCTTCTCCTGAGACCCAGGGGAAGATGTGAAGAACACTAGTTATATCTCACGTACTAACTGGGCCGCGTACCCTGCAGAAGTCTGTTACTGACATCAGAGTGGGGAATTAAAAACCGCTACCATGACACTGGGGTCCAGGAAGAGGAGCCGTTGTTCCCACACTAAACCCCTTCACTTACAGTTTGTCTGAATCCAGAGTTCGGAAGGTTATGGACCCCAAGTTCACATAAACCACAAAGAAACAGAAGTTTTCTAATAGCTCTAGGCAGGGCAGGACTTTAGGGAGAACCATTATGCTATGGCAGTAACAGCAGTTTCTGAGGTGCCAAAAGGGTTTGAGGTAATAGGTTTTGAAGACTCAAAAGGGAAAAATTTTGTCGGTCAAAATCCAGCAATGATGATCAAAGCGAGTCCCTGAAGGCACCACTGCATTTAAAAAGGGACGAGAACCACAAGTCAGTGCGACCCAGGAGTAGCAGATGTTCTCCAGGAATTATTTCACTGAGGTTTTCGACAACCCTGAGGGGAGGCAGGGTTCCGAGATGGGCAGGGCTGCTCGGAAGCAAAGGTGCTCGCTGCCCCTTAACTAGCTGAGGGACCTTAAGCACCCGAGACTTGGTCTCCTTGCCAGGTAAATGGGGATGAAAGAGCACGACTTATCTTAGACAACTCAAAACACATAATCCATAGGAAGCGCTTGGCGTGCTGCCAGTATTAGGTGCTCAGACTTTTGCTGCTACGATTTCTTAGAGAGATAGACATTTATTTAAGCTCTATTTGACGAATACAGAAAGTGGGTCTTTGAGAGGTCAAGGAGCTTGCCCCAGGTCGCCCAAAGCCAGGAAGGGGAGCGCTGTGCAGCGGTAGTGCTGCCTGAGCCCGGATACCGAACATGCACGCTCAGAGGACGGAAGGAATCAACACATGTGGATGCTGGTGTAATGTGTCGGCAGCTCACAGAGCTCCAAGCGATGAAAGGAATTCAGACCTAGTATCCTTCAATTATATATAATCAGGTTCTGGAAGTAAAGATAAGGCATATGATTCTAAGCTCAGAGGTAAGAAGAAAGGACCCAGTAACTGAGGCATTATGAAGCAAAAAACACCATGTGAACTCCGCCGTTGCTCGACTGAAAGCAGTCAGTTGAAGGCGGGATCACATAAAGTTAACCATAATCCTCTAATACACGTCGGTGAAAACTCAGTTATCCACGACGTCCACAGCAGCATCCTTCACAACCGTCAAAAGGTATCAGCCAACCCAAGTGCCCACCGATGGATGGATGGATAAACAAATGTGGTCTACACGTACAATGGAATATGGCTCAGCCATAAAAAGGAACGAAAATCTGGCACAAGCTACAACACGGATGAACCTTGGAAACTGGGCTAAGTAAAATAAACCAGATACAGCAAGGCAAGTATTATATGAGTCCACTTATGAGGTGCCTAGAATAGGCAAATTCAGAGAGACAGAAGGTAGAATGGCGTGGTTGCCGGGGGCTTCAGGGGGGAGATCATTTAATGGGTACAGAGTTCATATGAAGGTCAACAAAAAGATTTTGGGTATAGACAGTGGTGATGAGGACGCAGCAATCTGAGTATAATCATTCCCAGTGAGTTGTTCACTTACAAATAGTTAAGATAGTAAAACTGTGTCACGCATCTTTTACCACCACCCCCACCCCCCCCAAAAAAAATCAGTTGCCTAAAGGCAGGCTGCCACGTGACTTGGCATCATGCTTCAAGAAAAACAGCAAGGTTGTACCAACACAGTAAATATGGTATAATAGCCTTACTGATACACATCTAGTATATGCATCTACTTAAACACACGCATGTCTAAGGAAAAGAAGGGTCGCCAGCTCCCCACGACCGCCCTCCCTGACATACTTGTTGCAGTGGTGCTTCAGGTGCTTCTTGTAGCTGTCCTCCTGGAACAGGGCATCTGGGTTGCAGCCGGCCAGCCAGTCAGCGTCCTGCACCACTGGATGCGAGCTCTGGGCTTTCACCTTTTTGCCCTTCCGCCCCCTGGGCACCGGGGCTGATAAACCTACAAGCAGAGTAGTCACGATAACCATAGCAACAGAAGCTCTCCACGACCCCAGTTACGGCGTCAGGGTCAGGAATCTCCGTGCAAGGCAGGGACACACGGGGTCTGGGACACGTCCTGAGCGTCCCCGACAGCTCCCTGGGACCCCACCGCACGAGGCGTGACGCCGACCCACCGGAATGGTTGACCAGGGCTCGCGTCTGGCCGTCGGCCGTGGGTGTGATCAGATCCCAGATGAAGCTCTTGATGTTCTCGTCCCCCCGGTAGTGGTTGAGGCAGTACACGAGGATAGTCCTGCAGATGGTTTCCACGTCCTGCTCGCTGAGCGGACGCTTGTAGCGGCCATGGGAAAGGATGTCTGTCCAGCGCCCCCAGCTGCAAAGCAAACATTCACATGCAGACGGTGCCTCTGGGTTTAGACGTGCGGCTTTGGTTTCATGGTCAGGTGGCAGTGTTAGGAGAGCCTGGGTCAAAACTAGCGACATGTGACATCAGGTTATCGTGAGGCAATCCAGGGCGCTGTTAGCACCCGGCCGCATGTTCACTGCGCCGTCGGGCAGGGGCTGACACAGGCCTTCCCCTGGAAACCCCCTGCTCCCCTTCACGTGGGCATGGTTCGTACCTTCCGCAGCTGACCCACCGTTTGAGAGGGAAAGTGACGGGAATGACTCCCCCCAGTCAGGGGTGCACGCGGGTAAAGGTGCAGCTGCACCTATTCACCTCCAAGGGACGCCCTGATAATTAGTGAGAGGCCACGAAAGGTCTCCCTTTGAGACAGGGGTGCTAGGTGCCAAGTATAAGAGCGCTCCTAAGTCCTTGTGTGAAACGGGGGGAGAGAGGACCGTGGACAGACCTACGCGTGCAGTGCACAGGCAGACGCTGCGTGAGCGTGCCCTCCCCGGGTTCCAGGCGCTCAGGGCGGGAACCAGCCTCCACGCGAGGGGCACAGTTCGCCCCGCGGCCCCGCCTGGTCCTCCCAGCTTCAGAGAAGTTTCCCCAGTTCCTCAAATCGCCTTCGGACACACGGCTCCTTCTGCTGGGAACTGTCTCCTCCTCCCTGCCCGACGACGTCCCACCCTCCCTCTTACCCCAGCTAATTCATGATATCCATTCACGCGCCTCCTTTGATTCCCGCCCCCCCCCACAGTGGGCAGACAGCCCCGAGCTGCATCTTAGAGAGGACGTGCCTCTGCCCCACTGGCATGTGAGCACCTGCGCAGCTTTACCAGTTTACTGCCCTTTCTGCTGGTTCACCTGCCTGCCCACCTGCCCCCCGGGTAACCTGCTCACAGCCCTGTCCTAGCACCGTGCCCTGCAGGTGGTAGGTGTCCAACACACCTGAGGCCCGTGGGAGGCGGGAAGGGCGTCACTGGAAGCATACTGTTTAGCTTCAGCAGTTACTAACGTTCCGCTTCTAAAGGCAGCAGCAACGTTCTCAACTTTGATCATTAGGGTGAAACATGGAAGTAGGGGAAGCAGCAAAGGGCTCGGTGGCTAGGGGTGGCCAGGAAAGAACGCCCGGCTTGCAGAGATGATGATGAGAGGTGACACAGCTGCCGAGACACAGGACCGGCTGCAGCGGAACCTCCTTTACTGCATAAGCAGCCACTGACCCAGCACTCACCGTGCCCACGGGCCCCGCACTCTGCCCCGAGGACACGAAGAGGGAGCCCTGGTCCTCACGGAGCCCTTCACCAGGGCTCCAGCAGGAGAGGCTATCACCTGACATGCCGAGTGTGACAGCAAGTGCAGGGAGACCCTCTGGGGCAGGTGCTGAGGTGATGCCTGCTCAGAGGTCAAGGGCAGGAGATGGTGGGCGGGCAGGGCTGCGTGTGGAAACAGAGGGAGCAGCGCACACCGCAGGAGAAGAAGCCTCTGTCCCAACAGCAGCCCGGGGTGCCCGCGGAAAGGACCCACGAGACAGACAAGGGCCAGGTAGGAGCCCTGTCTGCCACGTTGGCAGAATGTTTGTGTTTCTTCTGAAACTAATGCTGATCCATCGGAAGAAAAAAAATCACAGAGCAGATGTCACCAGATCTATAGAAATATCATTTTGGCGGCAGCTTTTTCACTTGAGCGGCATTCGCCCGCAGTCCCGCCATGTGCCAGAGCAGGCGTATTTACGGATCCAGATGCACACCGAGCACCTGCCTTTCAGAGCCCTGTGTGGGTGCCGGAGGGTCAGACATGGGTCAGATGTGGATCTTGTGGTCCAGAAGGAGAAACACGACCCATTCAGAGAGTTGAAATGACTGCCATTTATATTTCAGATGACTTGGAAGAGCTATACAAGTTGAGACGATTGCCTTTAACAAGTTTTTGTAATGGAAAAATAATGAAAGATTACCATAGTGGTAAACTTTATGTGAAGGTACACTAGGAAAAGAGGTTGTTATTCTGAGACTTTGTTCTGGGTTATTAATGATTAGCAAGTCAATTTGGATCTGACATAATTCCTTAAGGGGCAAAATCCCCCTTCAAATCCGTGAGGATCTGCACGGCTTTTAGCTCTTTAACCAAGAGGCCCCAGGCCTGCCCGGGTTGCGTCAAAGGCATTTGCTACGGAGAGTCACAGAAATCCAAACACAAATAGGGTTTTCCTCCGCCACTTGGAATTCTAACCATTTTTCGAATAAAAGTCAATCTCTCACATGAGCCTGACTCACCCATAGACAAGCAGGTTCTTCTCTACTCTGAAGCACTCGCTCCTGGCATAGCCCTGGGACCTGTCCTGCGGCCGCCGTGGCTTCGTGCAGGGCTTCTCTTCAGAATCACTCTCCAGGTCTGAAAATTCCATCAGCTCGTCCTCCTTCACTGCACTGTACAGCCTGGTTTGCTTCCTCACTCTTGGAGTGTCAATAACCAGGTTGTTCTGAAAGACAGCAGATACATTGGAAACTTCTGAAAAAGCAACCCCTGGGGGAGATCAGGCAGACTGTGAAGGGGCCTCTCACTCACCCTCCCATTTAAGGCATCAATATCCAATTCCGCCTTCTTAGCCCACTTTTGCCAGAAATTTGGATCATCCAAGGAAATATCTGTCCTGTTTCCAGATGCAACAAAACTGGCCTGAAAGGGAAAAACGCACGCATTACTTTGAGATGCTTTTCTCAGTGGCAAAATGCAAAGCAGTTTTCACATATTCATTCACTCGAACATGGACCCATCCTTCTACCGTGAGCCAGAGGCTGTGGCCCATGGGACTGGGATGAAGGACTGTCCCTCAGGCAGCTCACTGTCCAGGGGTTGATAAAAGATGATAAAATAAAAGATGACAGCACAGCATAGTAAATGACAGGCAACAAAGGTACTTACAGGTGTAGCCGATATACAGAGAGGAGACCTAACCAGGCTCAGGTTGGGTGCGGGTACAGGGAGGGCACTGCTGGGCGGAGAGAACAGGCCCTCCAGAATACGTCTGCCTGGACCAGAGTGTTAAAAGCCCACAGAACAGCAAAGCATGTGGAAACGCTCAGTGCGGGGCATGTGCCAAGGCACCGAGAAGAAAGGTGATCACGTCGTACGGCTGGGGATTTGGGTGGTCAGGGGAGTGTAGCCCAAGGTCAAGCTGGTGAGGAGGCAGAAGCCGGGTCAAGCAGGGCCTTGCATGTCCTGTTAACAGAGTCTGAACTCCATCCTGAGGTAGTGGGGAACTCTTTGAAGATGGGAATAATCTCAAGAGGTATGCGACCATATCCAAAGTCACCTGCCAGAGGGACCACAGCGGTGTCCTGGAGCAGGGAGGGCAGAACAAAGAGGACAGGCTGCGGCCATAGTTTAGGGAGGAATAGTGAAGACCGGCAGAAATGAAGAAAAGGATACAGCCTAGAAGGCAGTCTTTAAGAGGTAAAATTAAAGGCGTTGGAATCTGAGTGGATGTGAAGCCTGAAGGACGAGTAAGCCAGGAAAACCTCAGCACCCAACTCTGGCATCTGAAAGGTGTGGCTCAGGTGTAAAAACAGGGGCGTGTGCGTGTGTGTACACACACACGCACACGCGTGCAAACAGAGGGTGGAGGGACAGGGATGATTAATCTGCTTTGGTACCTACTGAATCTGAGGTGCCTGTGAGGATGGAGGAAAGAACCTGAAAAGAGGCTGAAAGATGTGAGCGAGAAGGTGTTGGGTCACAGAGCCCAGAGGAGGAGAGCCTTTCAAGACTGGAGTAGCTGGGACAAGTGGAGTAGCTGGGACAAGTAGAGTAGCTGGGACAACTGAAGTAGCTGAAGTAACTGGAAATCTACAGGCAAAAGGAGGGAGCTGGACCTCTGTCTCACATCACACACAAAAATTCACTCAACAGGGATCAGAGACATAAAGTTAAGAGTGAAAACTATAAAGCTCTTAGAAGAAAACACAGGAGCAAATCTCTGTGACCTAAGGTTAAACAATGAACCAAAAGCACAAACAATAAAAGAGAAAATGGGTGGGCTTCTTAAAATTAAACACCATTAGGAAAAGACTAGGGGAAATATTTGCAAATTGTATTATCTGATGAGAAACTTTTATCTGGAATTCTTAAAGTTCAATTAAAAAAGACAACTCACTCAAAAGAGTTCAGAGTTGTTCAAAAGATTTGAATAGACATTTCTCCAAAGATGTGATATATATATATATAGCCAATAAGAACATGAATAGACGCTAAACAGCAGCAGAGAAACGCAGAACGGACCAGAGTGGGCTACCACTTCACACCCAGTAACAGGACGATAATCAAAAAGTCAGACGACGAAAAGCGTTGGTGAGGATGCAGAGAGATTAGAACCCTGAACACTGCTAGTAGGAAGGGAAAATGGCATAGTCACTTTAGAGAACAGTCTGGCAGTTCCTCAAACGATTAAACACAGAGTTAACATACGACCCAGTAATGCCACTCCCGGTATATATGCAAGAGAAATGAAAACGTATGTCCACAAAAAAACTTGTTCACAGATGTCTGTAACAACAGTATCCATAATAACCAAAGAATGGAAACAATCCAAATTTCATTATCAGCTAGTGAATGGATCAACAATCAATGTCCATTATCAAGTGGTAAGTGAGGTATAACCATAGAATGGGATATTGGTCAGCAATGAAAAGGAATGTCTGATGCGTGCTACAACGTGGATGAACCTCAAAAACATGCTGAGTGAGCGAGGCCAGGCACAGAAGACCACACGTTGTATGATTCCACTTATATGAAATGTCCGGAGTAGGCAAACCTCGAGAGACAGAAAGCAGTTGAAGGGTTGCCAGGACTCAGAGGGGGAGGCGGGGTGGGGGGATTGTTACTGGGGTGATGGAGACGTTCTAAACTTAGATGGGGGGATACTTGTACAAGTCTGTGAATACGGGAGATGCACTCAACGGTACACTTAAAGTAGGGGAATTCTGCGGTAAGTAAATTCCATTTCAATAGAGTTGTTAAAAATGAAAGCGTGGCACTGGGCCTGGGTGTGGATGGGGGAAGCCTCAGAAGGGGTCCTGGGCGGAGGGGATGGAGTGGAGAGGTGAGGGAGGGGTGGAAGCTGGCAGGTGGGAAATTAGCAGAAAGGGAGGCAGGGGAGAGAGCTGCGTAGATAACGCTTGCGTGGCTCTTCGCTGCGAAAGAAGAGCTGCGGGCTTGTAGCCAGAGCGGAAAACAGATGGGGTCTTCTTCAGATAGGGGTGAGCTGACTGGTCTGAAGGCTGTCAGGGGTCAGGATCACAGGAAACGGGGGAGAGGGTGACGGAGCAGAGGCTCAAGAAGCAGAGAGGGCGGGGCCTGAACACAGGTAAAGGACGAGCCTGGCGAGGCGGGAAGCGTGGCTGGGACAAGGCGAGGGTGACCCCGAGGCCCGGTACAGAGAAGAGAACCCAAAACACAACGAGTGCTTCGTGCATCGGGGGGCTCCACCGAGCGGGAGTTAATCACGCATCTCGTAACGTGCAACATAAAGCAGACATTACGTGTGCTTCCCGGGAGCGCGTGACACAAACTCTGTTCCGCTGCCACAGAACACCCGCCGCTTGGGATCGATCCACACCTTAGCAAACGTGGAGCCCTTTCCCTCAGACTCGATGGTGATGGTGTGGGTTCGCCGGAGGAGAATCTGGTCGATATCTTCTTCGCAGAATTTAGACCCTTCGTCCTCCTCATCCATGAGGGCACCATAGGCCCCTTTCCGGAGAAGATCCTCTATTTCTTTCTTGGAAAGCTGCTGTACCTGTTTTAGAGAAATATTTTTAGAATTGTCTGTAGACTGAACAAATGATTCATCTTTCTCAAAGAGGGTAAACCGTAATGACAAGCAAGGAAAGTGTGACAAGATATGCTTAAGATATCGAGGCCAAAAGATGATCAGATGCCGGAAAATTTCTCAGTGTCAGTTAAATGACGGAGCGAGAGTGAATGCACGGTGTGGGCGGCGCGCTTTACCCCGTTGGGAGCGTTTTCTCTTCCGCTCATGGACTGCAGGACAGCTTTATCCAGACCGAGCTTCAAGCTAGCTTTGTCGAACATCTCCCTCTCGTAAGAATTCCTTGTAATCAGCCTGTAGATTTTCACAGATTTGCTCTGTCCTATTCTGTGACATCTAGCCTGAGCCTGGAAGAAAAAGGAAATGAATGGCTACCAAAGAAAGAAAAGGCTCGACTGTCAAGTTATCAGAGCATCTGTTCCAATAAACAGGGGTGCAGTTTAAGAGAAGAGGGTTGACACACTAAGAAATTACTGTCACATTATTAATAAATCGATTACTAGTTGGTTCATTTGCCCCAATCACGGGACGCTGCCTGAGCGACTACACGATTTTAATTTGTTGGTCTGACACAGCAGAACGACTTTCAAAAGTGGGAGAGGGAGGCATCGGGGAGATTTTCTTGCATGTTTACCTGGAGATCATTTTGGGGATTCCAGTCGGAATCAAAGATGATGCAGGTATCAGCAGCAGTAAGATTAATGCCTAAACCTCCTGCCCTTGTACACAGGAGGAAAACAAACCTATCAGAGTCAGGTTTGGAGAACCTGTCGATAGCTGCCTGGCGGAGGTTCCCTCTGACCCGGCCGTCGATCCTTTCGTACGGGTACCTAGAAAATGTCAGTGTTAACAAGGAGGCCTGACGAACGGCCAAACTACATTCTTCCTTTTTTGGTGTTTTAAAGAACCAAATGGATATGGGATATGTATTAACAGGATGGTATTATTTATCAGAAATAATGTCAGAGCAAATAGGTGTTGTTGTAGTTTTTCATACAACTGGTCGAATGCCCCAAAGATTAAAGTTCCCGCTACTTCCTCTCCAGTGTCTGAAAAGGGCTGACACCTCCAACAGTGAAACAACAATCAATTTCAATTTTCGGTAGGCACTGTTCTCGCCTAGCCGAAGGAAAGAACTGGAAAGCAGAACTGCCCACAAAAGCACGTGTCGCATGGAATAGCCGTCATGCCCATCTAGAGCTTTTAAAAAGAGGTGTGACATGTCCCCTACTCCGTCCCCTTTACTATAAACGCCACTTCAAGGGACTTCCCTGGCGGTCCGGTGGTTAAGACTCCAAGCTTCCACTGCAGGGGGGCACGGGTTCGATCCCTAGTCAGGGGGCTAAGATCCCGCACGCCGTGCTGTAGAGCCAAAAAAATTATAAAAAAAAAAAAAACCAACCCCCACCCCACCACGCCACTTGGAGGTGAAGCGCGTGGAGCCCCCGTCTTCTGACCCCAGCTCGCCAGCCCGGTGCGTGGCCCTCACCGTCTCTGAATGAGGTAGTCTTCCAGGATGTCCAGGCAGCGCACCATCTGGGAGAAGATGAGCACCCTGTGGCCGCCGGCCTTCAGCTTCGGCAGCAGCTTGTCAATCAGCACGAGCTTCCCAGCAGCCTGGATCATCGCCTGGAGCTGGAAATCTGGAGAGTCGGCATTGTGTGTTTCCTTAAACTCTTCCAAAATCTTCTCTTCAGCACCTGCGGAGATTGGAGAGCGTAACGGGAACACTGGAATATTCTCTTGCGGTACGGAATACTGTTTTTATGAGTAAGAACAGTGAACCTGCTTTCGAAACCCACTGCAAACTGTAAGGGCCGGGAGGCCGCACTCGTGTTTATGAACACACATCCGTCCACTGGCTCCAAGGAGGGTCTACACAGAACCGTGGAAGTACAGAAGGGATCAAAGTTTTAAGCGCAGCACATTTAGGCGTTTGTGGGGGGAAAAAAAACGCCCCACATTTTCCAACAAACAAACGTTTGCTGTCTGTAGAAACTGAATTTCAACAACAGACTGCCACGCCAGAAGTGGCACAAACAAGCCAAGGGCCAGATACCTACAGAAAACCTGGAACCTAAAATGCTAAAGAAAGGAAGAACTGTTTACTAGCTGAATATAAACACAAATGACAGAATCTGTTCTGAAACGAAGAGACGAGGGAACAGGGTTCTAACAGTTACGGTGCAAGGGCAGACGTCTGTGTATCCAACCACACATTAGTACAGCCAAAAGGGCTGCGACAACAGGAAGCCCATTTTCCAGGGTCATTTTAGGGATTTCTCAGGGTGCCCGAGCATATCTTTACTGCGGTCTCTGCAGCTCCCTCCACGGTCATTCTCAACTGGTGAGTTACAAAAATTCTACCCTGAATTATCCAAAGCTTTAAAAAAACAAAACCTGACCTCTGTTTCATGAAAGACTTCTATACCTAACCCTCTTTATCTCATCGCCCCACAAGAGACCTCTGCTTTGCTCCAAGACCTGGGTGCATCAGAGAGAAGCCTGGAGAGACAGGGACCTTCCCAGGGATGGAAGCCCTTCCACCTCCTCCCCTGACCCCAGACGTGCTGGCTCAGGGAGCAGCAGGCTGAGCTTCCTGCAGCCGCTTAGGTGGCTTAACTAGAATTAGGCAGCAGGGGCTCGGCCGCGCTGGCCGGGGGCAGGGGGGTCGATCAGGGCCGGCAGCTGTGCTCAGCCAGCCCCTCTCCCCTGGGCACAGAGGGGTGGTCACCTATCCTTTGGAAAATACAAACAAAACCATCTAATGGGATTTGTCCTCAGCCTTAAACCGTACCAGGAACTTTAAACTACTCTTCTTACCACTGGTTTTAAACGTGAACGAACTATGCACAGGATGGGGATATGGGACCCTCACAGGGTGTAAAGGTCACGTGAGCTGGGCCACCAGAGCCGTGAGGACAGAACGGTGGCACACAGCAGTGGGTGGGACAGAAGTGCCCTCCATTCCCGTTTTCAGGGCACTCGGGCAAGTTAATTCATGACACGGTCACACACTGAAACACAGCTTGTTCATTATTAATCAACAAAGGATCTTACTGAGACCAGATTAAAGTCACTAATGCCTGGACCGGGCACTGAGGTCCACGCAAAGTGCATCGCTGCTTCTCAGGAAGGGCCTGGCAGAAAATGCCGGCTGGGTCCAAACTGCTGTCTCTCCCTCCCCCTTCCACATGATAAAACGCTAACGTTCAGGATGTTAATCTAAGTGAAACAAATGGCAAAGGTTTTACTAGGAAAAGGTAAAAACCAAAATGCTGTTGCAGAGAATCGGCAGGAATATTCTTGAATAAAGAATATTCTTGAATAAATACTCTTGCGTAAAGTTGAATAATGTTTTTCAAGGCAAGAAATTTAGAAATCTAGGTTCCGGATTCAGGACAAGAAGGCCCTCAGGAGACAGGAAAAACAGGTTTACATCCATATATTACATTAGGTCTTTTCAAAAAGTTTGTTCTTGTTGGATAATATACTACAAGCTCTGCAAGTCAGAAACAGATTTTACTCATAATATCTGGGCAGTTATTTTTTGCTCATATTAGGATTACAGTCCATAATCAAAATACAGCATTTTAGCTTAAGCTAACGGTCGGTGAATCAGCTTTTAAAAATGAAATAATCGGGGGCTTCCCTGGTGGCGCAGTGGTTGAGAGTCCGCCTGCCGATGCGGGGGACACAGGTTTGTGCCCCGGTCCGGGAAGATCCCACATGCCGCGGAGCGGCTGGGCCCGTGAGCCATGGCCACTGAGCCTGCGCGTCCGGAGCCTGTGCTCTGCAACGGGAGAGGCCACAACAGTGAGAGGCCCACATACCGCAAAAAAAAAAAAAAAAAAAAATGAAATAATCGTTTTGACAAAATAAACATGTTTGAGTTATTTTAGTAAAAAATTTGAAAATATAAGCTCAGTCTAATTAGTAGAGAAATTTAATCTTTTCATTTTAAATTTATTTATATGACAAAAATAACTTGCCTGCTTTTTCAATACTACCAATGATTTCTCATGTCATCAAAAGTAGCCAGAATTAAAATACACTCTTTCTTATCTGACAGAAGTTTCTCCTGAATTGATCAATTCCGCTCTTTGCCGTGAATTCAGGTTCTTAGAGTGGCAGCCAGTTGACACCAAGAACACTTCACTTAGAGCTATCAGCGAACATAGTTCCTATGTGCTTCCTGTAGCACCGTATTATGCCCAGAAGAGCTGAAGACAAGAGGGCAGGGAAGCAGCACCTACCTTCTAAGTCATTACAAGGCCGAATTTTCAAGTTCACCAGTTAAAGATCTACCTTGACGCTAGATTTGTAAATATCAAATCAGAAAATGAACTGGAAATAGGTTATGGTAAGCCCAAATACACCGTTGGCACTGCCCTAAAGTCCTGCATTTACATTTAAAAGTGTGTGTGTGTGTGTGTGTCAGAGATAACTTGAAGAAGTGTGGAAGTCTGTTCCCTTAAACAGATGGTCACTGTGAGGGCAGGAGCTGCAATGTCACCTGGCTATATTAGCTGCAAACAAACAAGAAATTCTTTTCTTTTTAAATTTTACTTATTTATGGGTCTTCGTTGCTGCGTGCTGGCTTTCTCTAGCAGCAGCAAGCAGGGGCTACTCTCGTTGCGGTGCGCGGGCTTCTCATTGCGGTGGCTTCTCTTGTTGTGGAGCATGGGCTCTAGGCGCGCGGGCTTCAGTAGTTGTGGCTCGCGGGCTCAGTAGTTGTGGCGCACGGGCTTAGTTGCTCCGTGGCATGTGGGATCTTCCCGAACCAGGGCTCGAACCCGTGTCCCCTGCATTGGCAGGCGGATTCTTAACCACTGAGCCACCAGGGAAGCCCAAGAAACTATTTTCTTTTGCAGATTACCATTTTCTCTCTGAAATTCATTCCATCACGTGAGCTCAGTCTTGTCTTCTTTCTGCCCACGGCTCTCCACCGTGGTGGTCAACAGAGGATGCGTAAGTCGCCCTGAAACATTGGGGCCCCTACCAAGTCTTCAACATCATTTTCACTCTCACATACGGTAACATACAGTTACCTGCTCAACTTTTAGCAAGAAAAACAACTAGCAACACTTACCAAACGTTTGTTATGGTCGCCTAACACTGTTCGATGCTCTTAAAAGTCTCAGTACATATTAGAAACATTTCTCATTTATGTACAGTTTGTGTTCTACAATCACTTCTAATGTTTTTTCCGCTTTGCTGATGTTATCGCTCTCAACCTACACAAACAGTTGCTTCTCTTGTCCACGATCACAGAAATGTTGTGCTTTGTTGAACTGAACTTTCGTTTGACTGGGGATGCTTTGCTCTTTCACAACCAACCCAAATGTCAGTTTAATTTTCAAAACTGAAAGCCTCCTGTAACCGCTCGATAAATGAGCGTGGAGCTGGCATTGGGTCAGTACTTCTGTCCTTCCTTCTCCAGGTCGTGGATGAGAACAGACAGTCCTGGCCCTGGGTCAACCTCTGAAACACAACCTTTACATAGGTCATCTGGGCAGCTGTAACACCTGGTGCGTCCATGTGTGTATTTTTTTTTTACTATAATTTCCCAACGTGAAGGCATGTAAGGATGCCTGCTTAAGAGACACCTTGTAACTTGCTGTCAGGACAGAAAAGCTGACCTCGAGGTGTGACCACTCAGAACAACAGCCACGGATCCACACCTGGGAAGTCCTCAGAACCTCTGCCAACAGGGAATGACACAGGATGACCCTGGAGAGCTGTCAGTCAGGGAGGGGACCTCCGGGCGGTGGTTTGGGGTGGGCTGCCCCCTTCAGAGTGCTCAAGGCACGTGATTAGCGTGTAAACCGACAAGGTAAACTGATGGGACTAGGGTGGATTTCTACCAACCACTGGGGAGACATTCCTTTCCCACACGTCCTGCTACAGCATTTCAGCTTTTGTTAGTGCCTTTTCTTTCCCCTTGGAAGCTACCGTGCCTCGTTTTTTTATTTTTTATTTTTACAGACATTAAATGAAAACGTGTGTGTGTGTCTCTCTCACGTGCGTGTGTCCATGCACCAGAGTTTTATTCATACCATCAACCACCTTCAGCCCCAACTCCATCTCCCCAGCTCAGGACCAGGCTGGTGACACTCGCCACAGTGGCCTCACAGGCTCTTAAACACATGGCAATTAGCAGGCTGGCAGCATTAAAGAGGCAATGATCACACGTGATACTCTCTTTAAAGACCAAGCTACAAGCGCAAAGTTTGAACAAGACATCCACTGATGTCACACCACAGCCACGACCTCGTGTGCTACGTGGAGACAGTCCCAGGTGGGGACTACTCTGTGGTTTAGTAACTGCAGCTTCTGGATGTGAGGTGGTCGGTACGTGTGTAGTTACGCAACGGGGAGAGATGAGGAACTCTTTAATTTAGCTGTGCTTGAACCTCATGGAGTGTGGTAATGACAAACCTGGCTTTGTTCCTTCTCGCCTGGAAAGGAACCTAACTGAATTGCTGGCCAATTATAATTGCACACAGCACCCTGATTTAGCCGGCCATCACTTTTCTTTAACCCATATTAACTCCGGCCTGGACTACAGCAGTCGCCTCCTAGCGGGGCTTTCTGCTCGTATGTCTTTCCCTACTCCCGTCCATTTTATACCATGTTGCCAGATCAATCATCCTGAATCACATCTCTCATCATTTCCAAGCTTCACCCGAATTCCACGAGCCAGCATCTGGGCTTCCCACAAGGTCCCACTGTGTCTAAGGTTCACTGTCCCACCGTTTCTTACGCGTCCTTTATACTTTGGGCAGGCAGGTTCCCCCCTTTGTTCTCTTGCCTCCTTCTCTTTGTTCACGTGATTACATCAGCCTAAATGTGCTTTCTTTTTCTAACCCTGACTGGCAAAATCCTTGTCTCAACGCCATCGCTTTCTAGCAGCTTTCCTAATCTCAATCCCTCACAAACTGAAGGTTCTTGTATTCCCCAGAGTATCTTACACATCATAGGCACGAAAGCTTTATTCCTCTAATGATTTTTGGAAGGGTACGATACAGGTTTTTACTCATATCAGTTCATAACACTATCAGTTTAGTTAAGAAAACAGGAAAACCATCCATCAGCACCAGGAACCAACTATTATCAACACTCGAGATAACCTCTCACTCTTAGAGAAAGGATGCTAGAGGCCTCAAGACTGCAAGAACTTTTCTCCCATCAAAGTCTTGAGACAGCTGACAGCTGCCTCTCACTCCAAAGCTGCTCTTTAACTTCTCTGACCTAAACACACACACATACAGAGCAGGGAAACCTCAATCAGGGGCTAATTTCTCTTTAACTGTTACCATGTTTGATGACTTCTAGCCACCAAGCAGCAACACCTCCCTTCAAGGGGTGAGATGCAGACACAGGAAAGGTGCGTGGAGGTCCTGCTTCAGGGATCGGCGGGGGCAACAGTTCTGTACCCTCGGCTACAGAGAAGGAGGCTTTGTGAAGAATAGGAAGGTGATGAAACCCACACTGGGATGATCACGAACCGTAAAATCATCAGTCTGGAGGGAGAAAAGGATTTCTGGGGTTTGGACAACTACTGAAACAAGGTGCCAGGCGGGCAGCTTACCGTTAATAAGGTAGGGATGATTGCAGCACTTCCGTAATTCCATCATAGTGTTTAAAAGGTTGGGTACGTTAGCTTGACCACCACCTTTGGAAAGAAACGTAAAATTCTTCTCAAGGATGGCTCGGTAATATTTCTTCTGAATGTTTGTTAGCTCGACTTCGATGATCGTTTCTTCCTTGGGGGCCAAGTTCTTTTCCACGTCCTCTTTGAGACGTCTCAACATCATTGGCTTTAGAATAGCCTGGAGTTTTTGCACCTAAAAAAGGACCTCAAGTAAATACCGGTATCATGACTTGCTTGCATGGTATAACATATACTAACATGAAAAACCACAATTCTCCTATTTATTTACCATTCATTTTCATTTGTCGAAGCCCAGGAAGGGTATGGAAGCACTGATCTTACATTACAGATGTCGTAACAGAAGTGCATAAAGGCTGCGTGGCCAATTTCCGATGGGCTACTTCGCTTGCCCAGGAGTCCTGAACAGCCAGGAGGCTTGAACGGTACAACACAGCAGAAAAGAACCCCACTTATTCTGTTAGTTTTCCCTTCTGTTTGTCTTAAGCCTTTGTGATGATGAGGAAGGAAGAGACAATGCCATGGGAGTGCCACACTTCAATTCTCTTCCTTTCTAGAGAGAGCTGATAGAAAGCGTGAGGAAGCCAAGGAGCTGTCCGGTCCCTGCACCAATGAGCATGCAGGGACGTCCCCCTCTGTTCTTTTCTGTTGACTGGCAATAGGATACTGCACACCCGACAGCTCTTACTTAAAGAAAAGCAAAACAAAACAAAACAGACTCCACTCTGAACTAAGCTAAGAGGTTTTAGACAGTAAGTTAGGGAAGGGGGCACATGAAGACCAAGATTTCAAGCGTATCTCCATGTTTATCTCAAATACAGCCTAATAACCAACACCAACATAACTCTCACGATGTATGAAATAACCGACCACTTTTCATATGCAATACCATATTTATTTCTCACAGAAATCCTGCAAGGTAGTTAGGACCCACGTTTCTAAATGAACATATGTAGACTCAAGAAAAGTAAGCAATGTGACCAAGTAAGAAATAAGACTAGAACCTCAGAACTCCAGGAGGGAAACGGCTCGACAAATTTCAGCAGCTTCTGACACTACACCCAAAAGCATACATGGCAAAACCACCAAACTCAAAAGCACAGCGGCTGAAAAGTACATGAACAGTTATGGAACCTCTCTATGAGTCTCGACAGCCCTTCCGGAGGGCAAAGGGACAAACAAACCAATCAGAACACCACCTTAACCAAGACTCAGAATGTCCAAGGAAAGGGGGTGTAAAGCTCACCGGTCTACTGAGGTTGGCTGGGGGCGGGGAATGGATATAATTTACATTTTTAAATGGTTGAATCTTAACGCTCTGCCCTTTCGGGGGTTCATCTTCAATTACGTGACTGAAATACAAAGGAGGCTTGGTCAGTACCTGTTCTTCGGTTTTCAGATCACCGAATTCTTGCATAAAGGTGGTTTCCGAAGGGAATCGACCTGGTTCCAAGAAGTGAAGCAAGCTGAAGAGCTCTTCCACGGTGTTCTGGAGCGGGGTCCCTGTCAGCAGCACTTTGTGTTCCTACAGGGGTGCGAGGAGAGCAACTGAGCAGATCATAACAAAGCGCATCTCTTAACACCAAAGCCTCTCTCGACACAGGCATTTTCCGACTTCCACTCAGGAACGCTGAAATTCAGCACCCACCCTGCATAAAATACAGGAGTTAGATCCGAAGGCGGAGATGCGAGAAATGTGGTCTCTGCTTCAGACAGACTCCCGGACCCCGTAAACGTGTCTTGCCATTTTGTTTTTTCCTGGGATTTTTAGGTCCCAGGAAACATTCTGGTGCTGTGGCTTCACAGGTCCCCTACATCTTGAGGCTTCTCTCCTCACCAAAGTTTAAGCTTTTCCCTCAAATCCCTAGGCTCAGACAAAGCTCGCATGCTTCTCTCTGCTCTCCACACCGACAGGGCTCTCCCCTCCCCGTCTACTTCCTGCATGACTCACTTCAGAGACAAAAGAAGGTCTTCCACAGGCAACAGCACATGAAAAGCTATTTTTTTCTGCAAACATTTCAAACTAGCAAAGAGGTCAGCTTGGTCTTAAATACCACAATCACTTTTTTGTTTTTTTTTGTAAATAGATGCTACTTCTAACTTTGTCTCCTTGAACCAAGGTACGTATTTCTTTAAGGCAATTCTTCCTGTTTACGAGCTCTTTCTCCACCTTTCCTTATGCGTTTGTACCCTTGTCCTCACACTTCCACGTATCCGACATGGTGACCAGTCTTAACGACGGTGAATTTATTAATCTGAAGGGCCTTATTATTTTCTACTTTGGCCATCTGGTACACAGTCCAGTTACTAAAGCTATTTCAAAAAGTGGCTACACCTTCTAGGAGGTTCAAAAGCAATATTCTGACTCAACTGGAAGTCCGATAAGGCTTGGTTGCCGAGCAGAGAGTATGTGCTCAGTAAACCCTGGATGCTGATACACCTAAGGGCATGCTCTTTTTCTCAGTACCTACCGTGTCTTATCTGTCAATGGAGTACTTTGAAAGCGAGGTGAAGCAGTTCAATTTGCTTTTATTCTTCCTTTGCTCCCTTTTGAATAAGAGGTCTCTGATTCAGGAAGATACACAGACCATCATCATCTTCCAACTCATTAAATTCATAAAGAGTAAGAAGCTTGCAAATCAATTCAGGATTTTCTAACGTATAACCATACTGGTGAGTAACCTGGGCCACGGTCCCTGACATATTCAAGTCCAAAATTACTTCATCCAAGAATTGTTTAAAATATTGCCATAGATTCAGGAAAAGAGTTATTGCTGTGGGAGAGCTGTGTGGGTACTAAAGATTGTCTCCTGGTTTTTTTTATATCCTTTGTGACCAAGTGAAATGCTGAGCCGCTAACCAAATATCAGTACTTCAGAAAAAGCCTTGTAAGTTATTAATTTCAAAATTAACTTATTTGGGGGGGGGAAAAAAAGAACTTCTTTTTTATGCTGCTTCCCCTCAAGGGCTGTTTGAAACCAGTTTCACTGAATGATTACACATATGACCCTTTGGTAAGGCTGCATGGGTAGCAAAAAAAAAAACCAGGTTTCCCTTTGAAAGTAACTATTATGTAACATACAATTAATATACAGGTGTCACAGAATGTCACGTGAGAGACGGGCTACCAAGCTTATCATCTCCAAGCTCAACCATGTCAGCAGCTGGGCTTTTGGCTTGAAAACGTTACCATTCTTTTTAGCTCTGATGGAGTGGCATCCATTTGACTTCATTTCAGCAGTCTTTAATTTGTGTGAGGCCTCCTGACAATGAAAGATGAGGTAACAGAATCCACGAAGAACTACTGCCACCTCCAGAGAGTCCCCTCCTTGTCAAGAAGGGACAAGGAGATGGCCCTGCTTCCAAGGCTCCCGTGGAGGACAGTGGGGACCGTAAATGTCCCTCATCCCAGCATCTTCACAAGAATTTCCTTTGCGATGGGAGAGCTGAAAACATTCACTGGTCCTCCCTTTCTCAGAACGCACTTAAAGACAACCCGAATCACCTCCATCGTAACTGCGTCTAGGGCAGGTAACAGCAGTTCCCTGTGACCTGCTCCACAGCTGGATATAGTTATTATTTGCGCCGTGCCTTATTCTAGAAACGATGAACAAAAAGTGGCCAGTGTATAAGTTCTCATGATGGATATTTTAAGGAAGGACTTAAAGACCAGGCAATGAGCCGTTCAGAATTGGACAAATATAATTATATTCTAACTCTGAACAATAATAATGTGCTCCATCTAGAAAACAATTCTTGTGAAAGTAAAGATTCTTGATCATCAGAAAAAAGAATGATTTTGTTCATTTGTTAATCAGAGCTTCCCATGGTGAGACATGAATGAGTTACAGGTACGCCAAGTCCTTGGGGCAGCCGGCACGGCTGTGACAGTCAGGACCCCAGGGCCGGTCACCTGCAGTAGTGGCCAGCCCTTCTCAGCTTACCCCGGTATGATATACAAATATCATTTTCTATATGTGCCATTATGTGAAAGTGGTTTGGGAACACTGCAATGTGTAACAGAAAAATTGTCTGGGTAGCAAATTCTAATCCACCAATGAAGTGTTACTATAAACAACAGAAAATCCTTTGAAATCTCCCAGCGACAATAAGGTTGTTTGATGTTGACAGTTAAACGAACTGTGCTCACCAATGAAGGGCTGTTTTGCCGTTAAGAATCTACTACCTGGGAGCACAGACACTAATAACAGAAAACAACTGAAATAAACTGAGATGACTATCTAAGCCTTCAGGAAATGGTGCCGTAACCGTGTCTTATATGGACCACTGTGAAGATGGGTCCCTACTCAGAAGACGTAGTTAGATATTTCACGAGAATTAATGTTCACCTAACCATTAACAGGCTTACTTCAATGTAAGACTAAAACATCACCTAGAGAGACCAAATACAGCCACAGAGCTTCTCTTTTCCACATGCTTACTCATGTCTTGAAGACTGTTCACCATTTACAAGTGTTCTAATTCGTTCTGTGGACTGAACACCAAATAATACAAAACTGCTCTGAGAAAGGTCTTAAGGATGGGAAATCCCATCCTAAATAGGATAATTCAGTCAGACCTTTTCCTTTAAACAAAACTAGATTTTTGTTTGTTGTTAATTAAAAGAATAGCTGGCTAATCCAATCCCCATAATTTAGGAATAAAAGAAGCTGCTTCAAAGAACCAGCTGCAACAGAAAGCTTTTAAGTGTTCTTTTCGGTGGTACCAGTCTTCAGTAAGAAATTTACAAGCCGTGAACATACAGCATATTCCTTCCCATCTCAGACTCTCGATTAACAGGAGGTCAAATTAATCTATAGAAGTCAACACTAAAGGGATTTAAAAAATCTTTCTGTATTTTTGAAAAGCTCATCAAAACATCCAAGACATGCTAAATAACAATAGCTTTGCTTCTTAAATGTACATTAAAAATAAAAACAAGTGATCAAAACCCACCTTGTAAACTATAGAGTGAAAAGAAACCTGAGGATGACTGAGTCATGTAGTAATTTCTGCTAGAAAATCATACAACAGTGTGGAAAGGAAAATCAGTCAAATTCCACCACTTCTACAGTATGTTTTCCTATGATACTCCTACTGAAAAAAAATCTAGAAAATCAGGAAGCCCTGACTAGCCCTTAGGAAGCTGGAAGAGTATGGGATAGACATGTCTAAAATTCCAGATCAAACGCAAGGTCTTGCAATGCCCCAAACTTCTAAGTGTCTGCATGAACTGAACCAATTCCAGATATCCGTTCAACTTACTGAGAACTTGCACCTACAAGTCAAGTCCTCCTGGCCCCTGGACGCCAAAACCTACGAGCCCTGGAATATAACTGGATGGTCGTCACGGAGCTAACATTTGGCCCAACAGCCTACGAAATGGCAGTATTTACATACAAAAGGGAAAAGCAAATACTGGAAACTCATTTCAGTGAAAAATACCATGACTATCCTCTGCTGTGATACAACCGTGCAAAGACACCAGCCAACAGCGTGAGAATGAGGAAGACAGCAGCGACTTCTAAGTCACTGGAAGCGCAGGAGCGTACCTCACAGCGTTTGACTGGTTTTGCAAACACCCTTCAAAGGTACCATTCAGATTCAGAGCAACGGGAATACTGAGTCAGTGACAACTCTATCCGGGGTCAAGGGAATCGCCAACATGACCACTGACCAAGTCCATCAGCTTGAGTCCCTCCAACAGCTTGCAGTTCCGATTCTTCAGCCTGTGGGCTTCATCAATGACCACGCAGCGCCAGGGAATATTCCGCAGCTCAGGACAATCGGTCAGAATCATCTCAAACGTAGTGATGATGGCATGAAACTTATAGGACCCCTTTATCACTCGACCCTACAAGAACAACTCTGGATTATTACTTAGCATTAAAGGTTACGTTCATAACTTTAAGGATGAATAAACGGCAGTCAAATATACGTACTGATCCCCTTGGGGACATCTTTATTCTACATAACACTTATACTTTGTTTTCAAGGTGTTTTGGAGGTTTTAAGCTCTTATGGTACCACAGAGTTTTAAAACCTTACCTTTTTCAAGGAAGTCTGAAAATTGTTAGTAAAATTTCCAACCCAATTTCCTTACAGATCACACGCAGTAAAGAGTCACTAAGTGGGCCCATTCTAGTTACATCCTACAGACTCCAAAAGGTGAAAGGCCAAAGAGATTATGTACTAAGACAACTTTTTAAAACCGCTTTTACTTTTTAAAACTTTTTATTTATGTATCTAAACTTTTGTAAAACTTGCTTTTTACTTTTAACGTGCTAACACGAAAAGAACATTCAACTCAGGACAGGACTTATAACAATTTCCCAAATCTAAAGATCAACACCAAAATAGATTTTAGGTTTTTTCTCCTTTAAGTATTTAATTGTAGGGCAGATTTTACACTCAAGCTAACCAAACACAGACAACAAAACTCTGTCCCATTTCCAGCTCTAGGACTTCCATTTACCACCTATTGCTTAAAACTATTTTCGCATATACTATTTATTCTTCTTTCTTTGTCATTTATAATGCTTCACTGTCAATATCATAGGATAATTGCAGACAGGTAACTAAAATTAGTTAAAAATCATAGCAGCTGCTACTAAGACCCAAAGTATAAACTCTCCCCTTTGGGTATACTTCATTCAATGTACCAGTTAATACCACATACCTAATATTTTTCACTTCTAGCAACAATAAATAACACAATATTCTTTCCATTCACATTAAAAAACTCCATTTTCTGTCTCGCTTTCTTCTAGGGCTTGCAAAATAAACCAAATGAGCATATCAACGCATGAAATGATTTTTAGCAGTCATCCAAGGTAAAACGAAATTTCATTCATTCTAATAATTAGAATGACCAAGGCTATAAAAATAAAGAGCTGCAAGCAAAAGATGTGGAATTATAAGACAAACACAAATTGGGTAAGAAATCTAAAGCAAAATTCTCTATCTGCAAAATCTAGACCTCCCGTGCCAAAGGTCTAAGACCATTTTAACAGCCAACGCCTTAAAACGTCTATAAGCCTAAGGACCGCCCGCCTGTGATGCTTTACCTGGGGATCTTTGAAGTACATTTCATACAACTGAATGGTCCGACGACTAGCTTGACTCCCATGATACACAACCACGTTCAACTCTGTCCAGGTCCGGAATTCCCTTTCCCAGTTGGGGATTGTGGACAATGGGGCAATTACTAAAAAAGGGCCATGGATTCCTTTCAAATATATCTCATAGAGAAATGTAATGGACTGGATAGTTTTTCCCAAACCCATTTCATCTGCTAAAATGCAGTTTCGCCTTTGGGAGGGAAATAAAACAAGGAAACTTTAGTAAGTATACACACAAGACAGTGCTTTCATACTCATAAATGCATGCCTTAGACGTTCCCTTACATGCAACAAAATAACAGTTTCAAACAAAATGCTCTAAGACATAAAAATTATTGCTACACACTTCTAGCAATCTCTATATTAATATGTGTTAAGTAAACAAATATTAAGCATACATACTTCCAGTGTTTGCTTTTTTTCAAAATAATTTCTATTAGCGAGTTAAAATGTTAAGTTATATTTGATCAATACTTTAGATAACGACAAAAGAGCTACTGTAGGCTTTTTTTTTTTTAAGTGAAAACCCCCACATTTTACGTACATGTTGTACCAATTGAAAAGTAGCCAGTTTACTCCCTCCAACTGGTATTCCCTGAGTTTGTTATTGTTTTTATACTCCCTGGAACTCTCCGATTTCTTCCAGTCATCAGCAGGAGGTCGCTCCTGTTTCAAATATAGTAAAAGTCCCATTAGTGGTTTCTCAGAGACCACATACATTAAAGCCACCGCCACTCGCCCTCCTTACCACGCGCTCTGTTTCCGGCTCCCGGGACAGCAGCTTCTCAAACTCTTCGATCTTGGCTTGGTCTATGTCCTGCCTCAGCTCCCACGTGCTGTCTTCATAAGGCAGTGAGCACCACTTCACCAGGTAGTGAGTCACAGGCTGGGCCGGGTTTAAACACAGCACAGTTGGGTTCATGCTCTACTGCACTTACCGACAGACACTACCCCAGACACAGTGAGATGGAGCTGGGAGAAGTTTTAGAACTATGACCACTGAACGAGGAGTCCTTAGTTACAGAGTCTCAAGTCTAAACTGGAAGTAATATTACTGAATATTATCAGAACAAACTGACTTTTATCTAAGCCACCGGTAAGTCATGTTCAAAAGCCAAAAAAGTACACAGACATAGCTAGCAAATAACAAAGCCGAATCTGAGCCTTATTCTGATCTGTGCAAATCATCGGGCGTCTGATTCAGACTTACGCGGTAACCCATCTTGGTGTGTTCACATATTTGCCTAACTGGCTACTTTCTTAAGGAATGAGAAACAGACTTCAATTTATGAGGATTTCTGCCTTCTTCTTAAAGAGATACTATTTGCATGCTATCACTTTAAAATAATGTGCTTGAGCTCTAGAAAGACTGCAGAGCAAAACAGTTTGGATAACGCAGATCAATAGGACTTCCTTTGTCTTTCTTCTTGAAAATATTTTGGTTTGTTGATCTTCATCTCAGGACCAAGGTACACTGACCTGGTTGTGATGTTACAAACATTTGCTGTACTAGGTAAATATACGATGGGGAAAAAAAAAATTTTTTTTAAGTGCAACTTAGCAAAACTAGAAAGGTAAACATCATGTCACAGACACGATCTCTGAAACATCGTGGACCTCGTGATACAGAGTTTGGAGTAAAATGGGAGTTCACTGCAGACTCACTAGACAAGCAAGATACAAACCTTTACAAAGTTTAATTTACAAGAAGAAGCTAGGAATGACATACCTCATGGCGGGCGGGCATAGACTTACTAAGACACAATGCTCAGAAGTCACTAGACTTGTCTTTACTCTTGTGCCCTACCGACTGTCCTTAACAGCCTCGTAGGGTTCTGCAAAGCAACCTGGGCATGCCTAGACTGGGATCTCATAAAGAGAAAGATTTTATAGTATCTTCTGTGCACCACATTAAATGAGGTCCGTCAGCTTCACTAAGGACGTCCAATGTTAAATATCGTTGCACTGCATTCTGCTCTAAGAGCACTCTTAGTTTATAAGGGAAATTCATGCTACGTAATAGATTTATACCAAAATATATTGAATCCTTTATTGATCGTATCTGGAACCGTGCAAAAAGTCTATTTGCTTCACACTGAAAACTGATTTCTTTTAAAAAGCTCTCAGACTAAACAAAACAACACATTTACAGTGATTATTAAGTCCTAAAACTAATAGTAAGTCAATAAATTTCAGTTAAGTTTAGAGCAAGTGTGTCATAACCCAAGGCCCCGACCAGAACCAGATCTAGGAGTCCACAATCATCCTCCATAAGCACACATAAGCTCTCTGAGTCACTGGCTTCTAATACAAATGATCTTCTGTTACCTCTCCCCGGTCATCTGTGCTACGTGCAAAGTCCATTATCCGGTCAACCTCCACGTAATCTGGATTAAAAAGCTCATCTTCAATCTACACCAAAGGAAAAAAAGTTAAAATGTTTATTTAACTCCTCAGAGTAGACAGTATTTCACTCTTCATCAGGCAATAATATTTTGGGTCACAGCAATACAAAATTTATATTTGGCAAGTTCTACTATATTAAGTGAAATGCTACAATTTAGCAAAATCACTCCCCATGAGGAAATCAGACTTCTCAGACTTTGTTAACTGGGTCTTTTAATTACTGTGTGAAACCTTTTTACTGTGAGAAAATGTTTAAGAATATTTTAAATGAAGTGTGAAATTATAATTCACTAATGAGCAATCCAAAAGGCTTACGGCACACAATGCGTTTGACATTCTTGAAGCCACAGCTTGCAATGAAGACTCAGAGCCATGCACAGTAAGTGCTGTTGGAGTCTCACAACTATTGGAGTTGTCTGATGCCTCACAGCATCATTTGCAGAATGTTATTCAAAAGCTAAAAACGCTGAGACCAGTGAATTCCATATTTTGGTGTGAACAGAGCTTGTGATGGTTGGTTGTCTTTGCCAATCAGTATTAGTACCTCATTTGAACACAGTCTTGGCGTTCATCTAAGTGTTCTAATGATTTATTTGTACTGAACACAGAGCATTTGGCTAAAACTCTTAAGGATAAAGAAATGAGGCTTAAAAATTTGGGTTCTTTAGCCAATATATTAACAATCTTTACAAAACTAAAGTAAGGCTGCGTGCCTGCAAAGTTATCTCATGTAAAAGAACTGAATGCGGCCATACTTTAAAGAAGTCAGAGTCAGACAAGTTAGAAAAGACACATTATTACGTGTTTCTAGAGATTAATTCATCAGTAATGTAACTTCATTCAAATGCTTGGCAAAGACATATTACAAGCCGCTTAGATACTCTTTGTATCCCCTGAGTTGCAGGTTAAAGGGCCGTTTGGTCACAGTTGGCTTGAGGATAACAAACATTCCCTGGGCCCCTGGGCCCACTTAGAGCACCCAGTCTGGATGCTTTGAACTGTGAATTATAAAACAAAAGCCAGAAATACCAGAATGTGTTTCAACTGCCTCAGGCCTTTACACAGAGTTCACGACGAAGGCAAAGAAAGCCTTGGAACGTTCCGTTAATTTAAAATGTTCATATATTAAATGCATTGGCTTTGTCAAAGCTTCTAGACTTAGGCATACAAGATAAAGCATAAGCACTGGAGCTGGCCATAAACTAGGCTCTTCTGATAAAAGCTCTAAGACAACTTGTTCTTAAACAGAATCTTTCATCACTGAAGTAAAATCCTTAACCTGACTCCTAAACACGTTTATCCTTCAAGCGGGCAATCTATGCCGCCACGCGTGTGACATAATGTCCAGTTCCGATAATCCTTTTGAGTAGAGATTTGAGTTGCAGTGACTTAAAAGGAAGCCTAAGGTGAAACAGAGAATGCAAAGGTGGTCATAACTAAAACTCCCAAAGAAGCAGAACCCTCGGGCACCTGAAGCCAGGACCATCTACGGGACATGACAAACAGTGTGTGTGGTGAGCGGGGGGTGGGGGTCGGGGGGTGCGTGTGTGTATGTAAGAAAGAAAGAGGGGAAGAGAATTGGTATCCTTCTCTGTTAACCTTCAGATCACCTTTTCAGACTCAAGTTTATGCTACTTCCATTCAGGACAAAACTTGAGATCTCTAGCTGCCAAGTTACCAGCAAGATAATGTATTTCAGCCTTGGTACAGGTGATTCCCAGAGATAGACTCAAAAAGGTAGACTACACACCTCGGGCCGGGCCCACGTCCCTGAAGGGCATCTGACTCCAAGAAGCACAAATAAACTTAATGAGCAGAACCATGATTTAAGGAGCAGGGTGGGGGTAACCACAGTACTCTTTCCTTTTCCTAACACGGATGCACAAAAACATCAGTAGAACGTACAGTGTCTCTTTCTAGGAGGAAGCTAAGGATTTCAACTTGCCCAATATCACAAACATTTTTAACTTTAGTTTCATTAAGGGGCATGAAAAACAGAACTTCCTAGTATTTTCTCAGAACCTGTCCTTTCAAAGAAAGAATCACCTACATATTCCCCAGGACATGAGGGAGTGAGTCCCATCCAAGCACCTGCACCCCTTGGTGCTGACCACTGCAGGCAAGGAGGCTGGGGCTTGGTGACATGGACACATCTGTCTAGCGGAATCCCCTCCACCTCATTTCCCATCCAGTGCAGATTTTACAATATGCCTTTGGGGGCGTGGAAATCAGATTCCAGGAGAACCCAGACCTGTCACCTGAGGGTATAAGGATTGACTCTAGGACATAAAACTACGGAACTTTCTTCGGTCCCCCGTTCCCCCGTCTCCAACAAGGGGTCGGTGTGTGTGAAGTTGGTCGTGAAGCAGGTATTATTTTCCATCAAATTTCACACTTCTTTACAGTTTGCATTCTGTTAATTCCCTTATGGAGAGGAAAAACTAATAAGTCAGCCAATTTAGCCTTTCAATGTGAAGGTTTCTCTTTTATCTGCTTTAGGCTGTAAAGTGAAAGCAAATTGGTGGTCACAAGCCCAGGGACCCCAGGAAGCACTCTGTGAGAGCATTTTGTCAATGTAATTGACTACACTGGAGGGGAACCTGGCACTTCGTAAAATACGCAGGACTTCTTCCCTGCCCTAGGTATGGGTACCTTCTCATCATAATTGATAACCTAGGATAAAGGGGGGCAGGCAAAGGTATTAGAATATTATATCAACTCCTGTACCACAGCGCATAATCTGTGAAAAGGAGTTCAGTGAAAACTCTCTGTAATTAGGCACTGACTTGAACAGAAGAAATTTGTCACACACCTCCCCCAACAGAAAGAAACTTTTATATCCTAGAACTTATACTTAATACTCACTGTAGCGTTTTTACCCTGCTAAAATCTTAACAGGACTTTTGTCTACTTACTTTTTTCACTGTCTACTAACTGTATTTTCATTACAAGATTTAATCACACCATCATATTTCCACATAATATCATAAGGACCAGTATCTTCTAGAACTAAGCAACAGGAAGAATGAGAAATTTCCTGTTTACAAATTATTTTAGCAATAACCAGTTACCGATATGCAAGTAACAGCACCAAATGAGGCAAACTAGTTTTTCTTAACAATATACTGACCTAAAATTCAAAATTCAGAACATTTTAAAAATGTAAACACTTTAGAAAATTAACCAGGTTTTCCATACCTCTGAAAGGAATTTGTTCTGGCCCTGCTTTGCCTTAAATCGTTTAATCTTTTGCTGAATTCTCTTATCTTTTTCCAGATCTTCTACAGATGCCCACTGACAATGAAGATAAGAGCTAAAAGAACAAAATAATATCCTTGAAACAGGTAGAAGATAATTAATCTATTTTATTATACATGTTCATTATCATTCCCCCCCAAAATGAACTAAACAGATAATTAACATAATAACCTGTTTAATTACTCACAGAGGTTGCCAAGCCACGTTCAATATAACTACTAATGTTTGAGAATAAGAAAAGAAAATCAATAATAATGCCTAAAATTTGCCTTCTGTCCTGGGCCTGCAGTTCTCTTACCCACCTCCCATTTAAAAAAAAAAAAAGAAAGAAAGAAAAGGAAATGACCTAGTAACAAGCTGTTTTCATAAGTGAATGGATTACACTTCAATACAAAACAATTAGCACTACAGGGTGGCCTTAATTATGAATTCGTTTTGAGCCTTTTATCATTAATTGAGAAATAAAAGGTTTCTGTCAAGGTAAAAGAATTCAAATTTAAAAGAGCGAAGGTAAACCTAACTCCCTCCTTCTACAGCTGCTGGGCAGCAAAGGGCCACCACCAGCTCTGGAACTCCCTTGTCCCCAACCAGCTCCTGGTCAGTTCCCGTCTCCCAGCTCTGAGAGGACTGATGCCCCTTGGGGTCCCTTGTGAATCTTTCACTCCCTACTGTCTACCCTCTCCTTGCACTGGCTAGTCTCCTCCCGTTCAGACCTGCCACAGGCCTGTGCTGAGCATTTGCTGTGTCTTCTCTGACCTGAACTTGAATACTCCCCACCTTTCCTTGTCCATCCCCAAGACTCACTGGTATATAGTTACTGTTTTATGGTACCTCTGACATTCTTTCGTTTGGTATTTCAATATTCTTCTGTACTATCATCCTCTCTCTGCCACCCCCCCACCCCCCTCCATGGCCTCGACTGTCTCTTGTTTCTCTTTCTGGTGATGACATTAAAAAGAAATGAGGTGCTTTCACAATCAAGGTACTACTACTCTTAGAAATTATGCAGCCACTATAAAATCTCTCAAAAAATAATGAACGATATGGAAAAAGCTTCTGACATTAAATATCACATCATTTGTATTTATGTAACGTCTAATATGCATTTTCATAGGTAGGACTGATTTAGTCCTTCTGCAATTGACCAAGGGAGATAAGGACTTTAAATACATATACCTTGTACAGATATGAATTGATAGAAACCCTGCGCACAGAGGGAGAGAGAGAGAGAGAGAAAACAGACTAGACGAAAATGCATCAAAATGTTAGTAATGATCATTGTGGGTGGTAAGATGGTAAATATTCTATCTTCTACTTTCAACTTGTAATTTCCAAATTTTCAATAAATTATTTGCAATACTGCTACAACCGAAACCAAATATTATAAAAATCACCTAGTCTAGTCTCCTAATTATTGGACAGAAAAAGGCATGTGTGCAGTCAGCACCCTTGTCTCGGCTGAGGTGAACCTGCCATAAAGCACTGCCAGGGTGACCACAAGGGAGACACAGGCACTTGAGCAGGTGGGTCCAGCTCTGCTCTCCCTCTTGTAAACTGGGCTGAAACTTTCTGGCAGTGACTCTGCTTTAACTCAATGGAGAAAAACCACAGGCTTTTGCTCTAGGATCAGAAACAAGGCAAGGGCGCCCATATCTCTCCACTACTATTCAATATCATATTCCAGGCATTAGCCAATGCTATTACATGAGAGAAGACAACAAGAGGAGTGATAATTGGAAAATAAGAAGTAAAACTATCTTTATTTGCAGATGCCATGACTGTATAACTGGAAAACCCTAGAGAATCAATTAGGAAAGTAATTCAAATAATAAAATAAAATAATTCCGTTATGCAGCAGGATATAAAATTAACAGACAGAAGTCAAATGTCTCCATTCACACAAATAATAGCCACTTAGAGAAAATAGCATCAGGGAAAACCTCTTTTACGGTATCAACAAAGATAAAATCCTTAGTAATATATTTAACAAGAAGTGTGTGAAACTTGCATGAGGAAGCATTTAAAACCCTCCTAAAAGATAAGAAAATCAAGTTGAACCAACTGGAAAGACATCCTTGTTTTTAGATAGCATGACTCAACATCATAAATCATAAATTTGTGATTTAACACAATGTAAATAAAAATATAAACAACCATTTCAATGGAGTTAGACAAGTGAATGCTAGATTTATATATAAAAACAGACACGCAAAACATCCAGGAAAACACTAAAAAGGAAACTAGATAAATCAGATATTAAAATACACTATAAATCCTCTACAAGTAAAAACAGTGTGCTACTGACTCGTGAAGAGACAGAGCGAAGGATTAGAATAAATAACAGATATGGATACCATAAATATGTATCTTCAGTTCAGGATAAAGATTGCATCTCAAATCACCCGGGCAAAGATGGGCTTTTTAATAATGGTGCTGGAACAACAATATTTGGAAAACAATAAAAAATTAGAGTCACGCTTTACCCCATTTACAAGAGTAAACACCAGTGGATCAAGCACCTAATAAACAGAGAAAATGAAACCATTCAAGTACTAGAGGAAAACATGGCAAATTCCCCTTTAACCAGGGGGTAGGAAAAGGTTTTCTAACTATGCTTCAAATGTCAGATCCTATAAAAGGAAAGATTAATAAATCTCAATATACAAAACACTTTTTAACACTTACAATGCTATAACCAACAATAAATAAAGCCAAATGACCACGGAAACTGGGAAAAGATAGCTGCAACATATAACGCAGATTAAGGACTAATGTCCCACATATACAGAGAACCGTTAAAAACTGAGGGAAGCACAACAGAAAAATGGGCAAGAGACAGGAACACGTAATTGACAGAACAAGATACAAAAGTGGCCGTTACATTTATGAAAAGATGTTCTAAATCACTCACAATGAAAGAAAATGCTAATTAAAACCACACTGAAATACGACTTCCCACGAAAAGTAAAAATAACAAAAAACAGAACAACAAAAAAACACACCACACTACACGGGAGAAAGGTTGTGGGGAAATAGGTGCTCTCCTACATTGCTGGTAGGAATGCAAACTGACACAACACTTCTGGAAGGGAATTTTGCAATGTCTAACAGAACTACATTTATGTTATGCCTTTCGATCTAGCAATCCCTATTCTAAAAATTCACCCTGAAGCTATGCCTCCAACAATTCGCAAATACACAGGCATGAGAATATATATTGCAGCATTATCTGTAACTGTGAAATATGAGAAGCCACTTACATGCCGGCATACCCAGGAGACTGGCTGGATAAGTTAACGACACAGCCATGCAAAGGAGTACTAGGCAGTCGTAACAAAGAATGAGGAAGATGCTCTGAACTGCTGTTGAGTAACTTAGTATACACAGTATTGTGAAAACAGCAAAGTGCAAGTGTGTACTGATGCTATTCCTCTGTGTTTAAGGAAGAAGGGGAAATAATAGTTATCTATCCGCACATTCATGCCAAAACTTATAGGAAGGATAAATCTGGGATTAATGAAAAGGTAAGTAGGAATGAGGTGGGAAGGAAGGGAGGATGGCGCCTCTTCTTTGGGCATCATTTTGTGTACAGTTATGACTACTGAGCCGTGTTAATATTTCACGAACTTGGAAAAAAGCAAAAAGAAAAAAAGAAAATCAACAAGGATGGGGGTGGGGGCGGCCTACAATGGAATACAAACACAGAAGCTAATGAACCAAACTGAGTAGCAAATAACATTGCACTGAAGGGGGTCGGGGAGGAGAACTAACCTGAGGAAATACTGGAAAAAGCATTTAGCCTCTACAGCATCAGGCTAAAGACAGAAGAACTCTAAACCAATACAGAATGAACGCTAGTTAGCAGGCTTCTTTTTCACAGAAATATGGTCTAGTAATTCTGAAAGCACTTCTGATATACCCTAGGATTAACAAATAAGAAAATATATTACGGAAAATAGGAGCCAGGTTTCTCATAGTCGAAAAAAATGGAGTTATTAATATTGGAAGGGGAAAGAATAGAATGAACCCTGTGGTATTGAAATAAAATTGGAAGTATCACTATAAAGGCACTGGTTCTCCTTGTTGGTAGGGAGGTAGGTAGAGAGACGTGCATGTGTGTATATATAACAAACATATATGTCTGTGGAACATATGTAGGTATACATGTCATACATACATACATACATATCAAATATACACATGCACGTGCATGCCCTTCCAAGCCCCATCCACTGAGAGGTCTGGAAGCAATGACCCCCCAGCAGCAATGAGCACATCTAGTACCCAAATCTTGGTTTCTAAATGCCCTTCTCCAGTAAAAAACAACCAAGGCTCCTTAGAGAAACGATCGGTTCCAGGACTTAAATAGGGAAGATGCAAATGGGTTAGGAACATCCTCTGGTGCCAGAAAGTAAGGAAGAGCTCGAAGAAGGATGGGGACAAGACAAAAGGAAGGGAGGAGACAGCCTGCAGGGGCTCCCACCGGCCAGATCTGGGATAATGTGAGCAAAGTAAGTAACGGTAGGACGGTAAGGAACTATGACGCACTGCATGAAAGAAGACTCCGCAAGTCCACACAGCTATAAATAAGCAGATAGGTAAGAAGGTAAAGCTCTTCCTAACAGCAGACGCCCGACCCGTAAATTCAGCAGGAACAATGGAATTGTTAAATCACCACTTAGCGACTGTCGTGTGTAATAGTCTCAAAGCATCTTTCCACAGGATACTCTTTAATTATAAGAAGAAAACCAGGAATTCTTTGCACTGGTTTTGCAATTTTTCTGTAAATCTCAAATCATGTCAAAATGAAAGGTTAAGAAAAACTTTTAATTTTATGGAAACGTTAACTTCCCTTAGATCTCGATAACATCAGAGAGGAAAGCTACTTCTGAGCACTGCTTTGCCTCATCTCACGTGACCGATGGCAGACAGGTGGCTCGCCTCCCCTGGCTGGCGGCAGTGGCACCCGGGCAGGGAGCCCGGGCCCAGCTCTGGGGCTGTGCGCAGGCGACTTGAGATGGTTCCCACAGACCGAGCGCCTCACCTCCCACAGCCACACGCTGACCGGGACGGGTGCCTGTCTCGCGGTGCCACTTCCTGGCAATCGATACTTAAAACTTCTGTGCTTTGAGTGTGATTTGATCAACCGGCCAGAGAACTCTCTGTCTCTCCAGCTTACTTCGTTTTCTCCTCCTTATCTGGTCTTTCCACTCTCCTTATAAGACTATCTGAAACCACGCCATGTGCATAACTTGCACGTGTGTAAACTCATCGTGCTCTGAGTATATAGAACGATGACAGCGTCTAATGTTTACTGAGCATTTTTCATTTCACTGAATTCTTACAATAACACTGGTAAGAGACTCCTTCTCTTACCATCTTTTTACCTGGTAAAAGGTTTTGCCCGCAAACGTCAGAAATGCATCCGCTAATTAACCCAGTGCCAACTGCAACAGGGGGGAATGACGGAAACCACGAGGCCTGATGCTTTTATTTTCGAGGGTAGGGTAAATTTTCTTAAGCTGTTCTGACAGCTCCCCAAAGCCTCTCTTTAACCCTAGAATTTATTAATATGGTACTTGAGTTCCTTGCCTCAAAAAGCTTAAAGTACATTTAAAAAGTTTACAGCACATTTCACTTGTATGTTATCAATAAATACTTTTGTCCTTGTTCTGTGATTGTTATTTGACCTCCTCAGCAGGGTGACTATTGATGCTTCCAACGAGGTTGCCTCGTCAGAGTGTGCCTGGCCCTAGTATCCAGCTTCCATCTACAATCAGAACAACTCACGGTGGTTTTTCATGCAGTTTTCTTAAGAGTTATGCAATTCAAATTCACTAGACAAAAATTAGAAATGAAAACGGAGCAACAAAATCATAGCTCACTGCATTTCAGAACACGAGTGATGTCACGATTTCCCAGAGCCTCTGCCTGAGAGCAGAGTTCTCATCTCGGGTGCCAAGCATCCCGATGAAATACGAAGGCAGGGAGCCCCGCAGAGCAAAATTCATTCTCAGAGTCAGGCAGGTATTATAATACTTTCCTCACTTTTCTGTTACTGCATGAGCTTTCATCCCCTCTAAAAAGAACGTCTTGGTTATACACAAAAGCTAGTCAGCCTGTACACCAATTACACATTTTGCAGAAAAATAAAGTTCGTAAACTATCAAAGATAGAAAAGTTAGTAGGCAACGGCCTAGATGGCACTGAATAAACCACACCAGAATTTCCCCGTTGCCAATTTAAAAAAAAAAACTTCCTGATTACCTTTTAAAATTTGGTACATTGAAAATATATTCCTCCATGGAAAAAAAAAAAGAAATCACAATGTACTTACAAGTTTTTGTATTTCACGTAGAACTCCTCAACTTCTACCTCTTCTCCAGATTCCTTCTGCAACAGAGGAAAATTTCAGGCATGCACTTGAAACCATCTACTAGAATGTTCCAAAGGCATGATTTACTCCCGTGTGGGCACAAACAGGCATCGCGGAAGCGGCACAGGGCGCTCGCTCCTGGAAGGATGAGCATCTGGTGAGCTGCTGGGAGGCCAGAGGGATGAGGGCGGACCACGCGCGCTACCCGATGGGCTCCGGCTTCTCAGACGTGCATGGCTTTAGCTCGTCCCTAACCACATGCAGCTTCATTCACAACAGCCTGACCCCAAATGTGGCTTTCTGCCAAACCCACAGGGCTAAGTAGACGCCAAGTGTACCATTTTCTCAGGCAGCAGCCAATTAGCCACTGCTCTCCTGAATGCCATATGGATTATTTTTGGCCGCCTCATGGCAACTTTACATGGTGGGTTTTGTAATGTTTTAAAATATTTAAAAGACATTTATTCCTCCATATAGTTAATAACGCTAAACAAGAAACCATCTAAAACTAAACCTTGTTCCGAGGCTGTAATTTCAGTGCATCACTATTCACAGTTTCAGTTTGACTCAATGGTACAATTAAAATCTCTCAGACAAGATGTCACATACGCACAGCAGCCAAATAAAATTAACACTCCAAATACGACACCGAGGTGAGGTTAAAATCGTGACCCATCAGCCAAGTCAAGGGTGCAGTGGCGGGATTATCTCGAACGTCTCCCCTGATCCTGCCTATTGTAATGTCTGCAGAAGACACTGCACATATAATATTTTAAGCATCTCTTTCAATATTTTTTTTCCTCTTGGTTGTAGGCTGTTAAACAAGTTGTAATAGGTAATGTTCTTTTGGAACATTTGATCAGATAAATCAGGGATGTAAAAAAATCAACACCACTTACAGATGTCTAGAGATTGCTTTTACACTCTTACAAGAGTACCTGCCTTGAGGGTCACATTTGGCTGCTAAACTGCCTCAGAGGTGCCGCAAAGAAAATTAAGGCAAGTCAGAACGCAGCAGAGGGCGAACAAAGGAGCAGAGACTTCTCACTGGGTGACAGACTGGCACCAGATCTGCTCAAAGAGCCTAGGATCAGCCTCAATCCCCAATCTTCGAACTACTGTCAAAGACTGTGAACTTAAAACTTGTCTTCAAAACTATCCCACGTTATCAGTTAAACCTAAATTTTAAGCAGTTTTTCCATCTGCCTAGAGATCACCAGTAAGAAGACAGGATATTCAGGAGAGGGGTCGAGACCCATTAATATCTGATCCTGCCCTAATGGATCTATAAACGGTCATCACCCTAAAGCAGCTTCTTAAATCAACGTGTTCAGAAAACCATCTGTATCCCCAGATTTTCTTTTTTTAAATTAATTTTTATTAGAGTATAGTTGATTTACAGTGTTGTGGCATGTCCCAGACTTTCAGGTGTCCAAAATGAAAAGAAATGTTTGCTGGGTGCCCTCAAGAGCAGGGATATAAGCCTGCAATTACTGTATAGGTAAATTCTGGTCGATTCAAGTAACAATCCATCCCAAACTCGCCTTACATTTTTCTAGCCCTTAACATTACTCCGTTCCACTCCCACATTTCAGCAACCATTTCAAGACACAGTATCTTTGCACAGAACTGGAGATCACAGTAGAAAGGCAAAGATAAGACTGTGGTCAGCCAAGGAGAATGGGGAACCAGGGTGAGGCTAGATCTTGTGATGCTTCTCATAGTGTATCGTGAAATTCAAACCTCGAGTGGAATTCAAACGTCTGGTCTACTGTTTTTGCTTTTTTGATGTTAACTATATTTCTTTCAGTTCTGAAAGAGTTTTTCAAAATTACTTATCTTTGAGGTAGTAAAAAGACACGCTTTATCCTTTCTATGTTCTGTTATCTCCTGATTTCCTTCTTCCGGATCTTTCCTCCCGTACTGTCCCCTTTCCATCTCGTTCCAAGTGGCCTCACTGTCTGTAACTTCTAAGTGGGCCTCAAAGCACACAGATCAACTCTTGAACAAAGGGGCAGTTTTCATTCTGTCTCGATTCTGCTCCAGAAAGTTCCGACTCTTAACGCCATCAGCTGCCTGTCCCTGACTCTCGTGAACACCCATTTTCTCATCACGATCAGCTATGCCTCTGGGGGTGTGCTGTGGAGATCTCAACAAGAGAGTCTCAGGCTGTCTGGGAGGAGGTGATCAGGTTCTGAGACCTCATTTAGTAGCACCTGGAGCTTGTAGGGAACTGTCCCAGGACCTATTTCTCTTGGATGTCCCAAATTAGAACCCTGTGCTTTGTTTAACTGACCACACATACTGGATCAGCTTCTTGCTCCCAGAGCTGTAAGTAGAGAGCTGTAATAGAGCCGTTTTGCCCTTCATTTCATATAAATATTATCATGCTGGCCTCTTCTGCTTTACTTAGGGCAAAACAATTAACAAAAGTGTGTGCATTCATAAGCTCTCAGGAGCATCATTTTAATTACACACTGAACGGCAGTCGGTTTGACCAGACTCTCTTGACAGTTGAAAACAGCCCCAGCCTCTACCGCCCATGCCCCAGTGTTCCGAAGCCTTTCCATAACGGGCATGTCCGATGCATAACTGAGTCAAGGCACTATTTCTGCAGGTGTGTGTGTGCGTGCGTGCACACACACACACACACACACACACACACCACTCAGATTTATTTCTAGGACAGTTACCGTTAAATTTGAGAGTCCTCTAAAGTAATTTTATGTGCTCGATAGACTAGTTTTGAGAAATGTGTATATCGTTTCATTCATTAGACTCCTAAAGCAGTCTGTCAAAATCCTTACTATTCACATGAAATAGAAAGTTCCAAACACATTGAGCCATACTTGTTCCACTGTTCACATGAAACAGAAACCTTGACCAGGCACTAAATCAACTCTTCTGGTCACCTGGATTCTAAAACAGCCGTTCAGCAAATGATAATCCTATCATACCTGAAAGAACGAGTGACCTTTCCCAAGCATCCTACTACTAAATTAAGCAGTCACACTGGGGAAACGAAGCTAAACCGTAGTGTGAAAAGGCAGAAATTTTGTTAAACAATGCACAAAAGAATGAGAAAGCACCTTGAGAAAGGTAACAATAAAGCAAAGGTATGAATCCATTCCTACTTCTGGCCCAACCTGCTGTATATTCTACCAGAGATGCCAAATCATAGTTCATTTAGAAAGAAAATAGGACATAATAATACAGAATCCACTTTCAAAACTATTTTTGACCTTCTGGTACAAAAAGGATTTGAACTGTTTTCCCCCAAAGACAGATGGCTCAAAGCAGAAGGGGCTACATGATGACCAAATGTGGAAAAGAAGAAAATTAACCTTTATACAACCCAAAAGTCCATTCTTAAATCTACCTCGAAATTCAAATACAAGTACCACCTATGTCTCTTGCACTGGGTCTCACGCACATTGATTTGGGTTTAGAACAACATAAGTGCCTGAGCCATCCCTATATAACACGAGGTGCGGAGTTAGGGAGGTTCTGCCGGATGAGTTCTGTGAGTTTGCACGACTCCACCATAATGGCTGATGCTTCTCAGGCTACAGTGATGAGGTCAGCTGATTGCAAAACCCGTTAACTGTCCCCACTACGTGTCGGCACCATGCTGGGGAGGCTCTGAGCCCTTAACCGGTTTCCACAGTGCTGCCAGGGGGAGACAAAGGCACCGTCTCACAGCCATGTCTTCCATTATTCATGGTAATAGGAAACAGACCAGCAGGCATAGCTAGAATCCGGGGGAAAAAATCTCAAATTTCCTTTTGCTTCTACCTGCTACACTTTCCTCCAATATTACTGAAGCTGATAACTAAAGTAACTATTTGGAGAACATGAGCAGTTTAAAAAGTTAGCACCTGCTAACGTTTACAACCTTCTAATGGTTTTCTTTGGCCCTTTATGAAATGCCACTAATCTACAAGCAATTCAATGGGCTCCATAACCTCTTTCTTGTTGCAAATCATACCTCAAGGCATAGCTCTCCTTCCAGAGGAAATTTCCCAGTAATTTTCTCCATCCTAAAATTCACCTACTCAACAAATACTCTACCCTCAAGTACAGTTACCGTGATTTTTAATCTCCTGTGTTAAGAGAAGCCTGGTCGTCTGTAAATGGCAGCAATACCTACTCCTCAACTGCGGGTACCTATCTTTAAAGGGCTGGAAAGAAAAAACAAAAAAATGCCCTCCGGTGGGCAAAACAGAAAGAAAAAGTGATGCCCTACATCATGCATAGCCTAAGCAGCTCTGAATAACAGAGCTAATTATAATCTGCAACCCCCAAACCTGCTGGGTATGCCTGCTGAAGCAGTATCGCTTGAATGAAAATTATTATATCCCATCCGAACCACGTGCGATTTATTCAAACAAGCCACTTCAATCCGCTGAAGGGGATTATTCTTTAAAGGACATCAAGCCTTCAAATTCTGCCATATATCTACAATTCACAAGTGAACAGTTCTAGAGTCATTAGAAGGACACAAATGCAACCTTTCCAATTAGTTAAATAGTGCTCATTTCTGCTTGAACGGGTGGGAAATTTGGTTGAGATTTTATGTTCATCAGAGAGGAAATCCTCAGGTTCAAAGAGCTACCAGATAGACACCCCATACACTCCCACTACCTCCACTCATTATGAAAATACCTTGACATGTTGTTCTTGATTATTTTTGTTTGAACCAGAGTTTTATCTTCTGACAAAAATCTATACTTTGAATAACACAACACAAAAAGCAGAGAGTATTGGAGCAAAGGTAAAGAGAAGTTTACGGCTGGTGCAATACCATTTTCAAGGATCTCTAGATAGTATCTGAATAGTAAACATTTCCTGTTTGATAAACCCAGAAGCTCACTTTAAATCTCATAATTCCTACATTCCTCATCTCTCTCCCTGGAAATTACACTTCGTATACACTTTACATCTTTTAAAAAAAAAGCTTATTTTACATGTCAAAACAATGAGGTTGTCTTCCACACACCTTGAAAGCAATAAAAAGTAACAACTCTGCCTTTGACAATGATTCAAGCTAGAAGACAGACACCTATGTCTAAAGGAGACCATTTTCTAGAGACACCAAACACGGTTTGCTGGAATACGTGAATGCATCTGGATGCCTATGTGCTTCTTCAAGTGTTTTCTCAAACTGGGCAAGAAGGGAAATGGGGGGGATGAAATGGGGAGTCTCCATCAGTAAAAGAAGATGCAGTGTTCCTGGAATTTGTTGTCACAGAGTGTATGTGCCCCTCAGTGACATGGGCACCAGGCTAGTGACAGGTACTTAGGGCTTACCTTCGCGGATCAACATGAATTCCAAATAATTTGGAAGGATAAGTCACATTATCTTCAAAAATTACACTGAAAATAGTTCTGTATTTCACTTCTGCACTAACAAAAGAATACTAATATTTCAAATGCATATGAAAAGTATGAGAAAACACCTACTTGCTAACATGATAAAGAGATCTTCCGGGGGGTGGGGGGCTGGGGTAGGGACCTCCCTAAGAGAGATGAGAGATAGATTCATGGTCATGATTTTTCGGAAATAATATTTATGAAAAAGGCAGCCTACAACTCTAGGAGTCCTAATGTATTTCTTTTGAGACGTTTGAGTTCTTGCCTACTCTAAACGGGGTAATAAAGCACTGATTGTTTGCTACATTTTAATTTCATTTTGGGCTGAACATCCCAAAGATTGATATTGGACTAATAAATCAGACAGGATTAGAAACATCACCAGAAGTTTCATTTTCAACAGTGAAATTTTTTTTTTTTTTTTTTTTTTTGCGGTACGCGGGCCTCTCACTATTGTGGCCTCTCCCGTTGCAGAGCACAGGCTCCGGACGTGCAGGCTCAGCGGCCATGGCTCACGGGCCCAGCCGCTCCACGGCATGTGGGATCTTCCCGGACTGGGGCACGAACCCGTGTCCCCTGCACCGGCAGGCGGACTCTCAACCACTGCGCCACCAGGGAAGCCCAACAGTGAAATTTTTAAAGAAAATTATAAAGCAAAAAAATAATTTAAGAGTCACACACACACCACAGGTTTTGATAGCTCTACACGGTGCTTACCTGTTTTTTTACTGAACGACTACTCATAATTTTTTCTACCACTGGACCGTCTGCATCAACAGATTCCTAAAACATAAAGTGGAATGAATGAATCCAAACAGAAAGTATTTCATTCTAAGCTGTAAAAGCAAGAAATCATTCCCTTTTGCACCTCCTTCCATACCCTTTAAATTCATACCCTTTAAATCACTGGGTACGATCACCAGTGGGGAATATGACTGAAAAGAACAAAAATCTCCCTTGCAGAAAGGCAAAAGGAAGAGCTTGTTTATTACTTCCTGATTATGTGGTTTAATTGCGTGGACTAGCACGGGTCCCTAAAGCCAAGGAGTGTTCAGAAATTCCAGCTGCCAAGAGAAAATGACCTCTGCGTGACAGCAAAAACCTAACTTTTCCTCGTCTGGACCCATGGGGTTAATATACTCATCATTCTGTTATTGTAGGCAACTTTTTATCTATGGAGGTCACATAAAACGCTATATAACAACAGAGCGCCAATTACCAAATAAAATACAAAACTGTGTTTAATATATCTTTCAATGGGTTACCAGTTTGTTAACTAAAGCACAGCAACAGTAAGAAGAGGGCTTTTGTTGGGGGGCGGGGAAGATCTTCACAATAATCAATCCTCCATTACTACCCATACTTTATACAAACTCTTTTATCCATCACTTACATGGCACAGAGAATAAAGTAGGCCCTGCTGGGTACTACAAGGCAATAATTTCATAAAGGGGCTCTTACAGTGCCAAGCAGCAGGAGACAAGCTTGAGTGGTTTATTAAAGTCCCAGAAGCTACAGCACTGAACTCTCGGAGGTAAATTCAGCCTCCTTGCATCCTAGGTCTGCCTCATCCTCAACGAAGACCATTAATTCTCCAAAATTGTGTCAAATTACATATCACAGGCTTGTACAAAAATAAATCCCAGTGAACGGGGCTTTTTAAAAGACACTCCTAAAGGACTAATTTCCCATAGCGTGTTCACCAACACGAGATGAATGTTCCCAGCTCAAAGTCCGACGCTTCTACTGAACTTCTCAGATTCCAGCTATAAAATTTCCAGCCCATCTTTTGATTTTTTTTTTAATTTTAATTTTTTTTTTGCGGTACGTGGGCCTCTCACTGTGGTGGCCTCTCCCGTTGCGGAGCACAGGCTCCGGACGCGCAGGCTCAGCGGCCATGGCTCACGGGCCCAGCCGCTCTGCGGCATGTGGGATCCTCCCGGACCGGGGCACGAACCCGCGTCCCCCGTATCGGCAGGCGGACTCTCAACCACTGCGCCACCAGGGAAGCCCTCCAGCCCATCTTTTGAAATGCACACGAGAACTGCACAGGCCACTCACCTGCGGCTCCGACTGCGAGGTTGTGGAGGGCGAGTCTCTCCCAGCAGCGTCTGCGTCATCGGCCTCCTCGTCGGAGATCTTGAACTCCAAGTCCTCGGTGTACCGCTTTCTCTTCACCTGCCTGCTGGACCGTCTCTTCTAAAACGAAAACCCACAGCCTGGGTTTAGAAAGCTGCTGCTCTCCCCCTTCTCAGAATGGCACGGTACATTTATAAAATAATAATAATCGTAAAGAAAAGCTGGTGACTTTAACCCTGCAAATCACAGAAGATATCACAGTGGCAACAAATATAATGGAAATGGGGGCAATCTGAAGCCAGGTGCCTCGGCCAGCGATGGCCCTGCCACTCCCGGGTACGTGACCTTTAACTGGGACATGGAAGTAACGATACATCTTCCTCCTCGTTCAGCCGGTGAGTTGCTCAAACGTGAAGGCAATACTGAAGCCGGGTGATGGATATGTAGGGGTTCGTTATACTATTCTAGTTCTGTAGGTTTTAAAAATTTTCCCCACAAGAAAAAGTCAAAAAAAGTGAAGGCATGAGAAGATAATTTGTGAATAATAAAGTTCTAGATAACTATTGTTACAGTAGTATCCAAGGTTCTAAAACTATCTCAGAGACCCAGTTAAATAGAAAGTTTGTATTTTCATCTTGGTCCTGAAAGAAAGAGTCTGAACATTTTTAAAGAGCTGAAGGATTGAACGGCAGAATTTATAATGAGTGACTAGGAAAAGGAATTAAAACAATTTTTTTTACTGCACTGATGAAAATGTGAAGGACTGTTACTAGCTAGTATTAATAGGATTATTGGCAAAATGGGCCCTCTCCCACCCAGTGGTCAAAATAGAACGCAGTACACCTTTGCAGGACAGTGTGGTCAAAACGTAAAACACGCCCATCCCCCTTCCCAGCAAGCACACGTCTAGTAAGCTACATGACGCATCTGGATAACATCTAGCAGATAAATGGTTAAGTAAAAAGAAAAGCAAGTCAAGTGACAATAGCTAGCTTATAATTCTAAGATTACAAAAATACCTTGTGTATCTATTTGTATGCGTGGGCGATAAATATATAAACTCCAGAGAAACATACTGTAAATCCTGTTTACTTCCCTACACGCAGTGAATACTTGCGAAAAAATGAATGTTTTCAATAACAGAAAAAAAATCTGAAAAGACACAACAAACTGTTAATAGCTATTAATTCTGGAGAGTGAAATGAATGGAGCAGAAAAAAGGATTTTGTACTTTTTGTTCAAAACAATTCTAGATGGCTTGACCTTTTTGATATAGAAATAGTTTTGTCAGTTAATTAAAAACAGACAGAAATAACCTTCTCATTAATATGTGTATGTGATGACATCTCAGATAACTCTAAAATGACACGTGTAAATTTTAAAACCCTGTTCAATTACAACTCACGGGTGAGTTGGCAAAGCACATGGAAGAAATAAAAAGAATACTGAGAAAAGTAACACTGATACTAACTGTTCTCTAAGAATTATGAAATAAACCCTTCTGAAGAGCCTTTCGAATTTTAAAGTTGGGATAGTAGGGCAGAGAGAGGCAAATCACCCTGCCGTGCAGACCTCAGGAGGGACGGGCATGGGTCCTACGGGGCACAAGTCAGGACCAACAAGCCCCCGTACCATGTCTCAAAGAATGGGAACCACTCAATTTTACTGTATTAAGTTTGTGCTCGCCCTGCTCTCAAAGGGGATGTGAGACAGCTCACGTTACGACTGTGTATAATAGGACCGTCAGATGGGTCATTCGAGGCTGTGAACTCAGCCCTACAGCCAGGGCTGCAGAGGCGCGATGTACCCCTCTGCCGGGAGGTATCTGGTGTGTGTGGGGGGCGGGTAACATCTTATTAACAGAATTCCTAGCGGCTCAGACGAGAGGGAGCGGTGATGTGGGCCAAAGGCTCCACCTCTGACCCTTCTCTCTTCTCCAGCCCCGCACAGAATAACCAGTTCCACGTGGAGGTGACACCCAGGCCTGCGGGGGTCCTACCACCGTCCATCTTGCCCCACGTCACCAGGGGCAGTTTGACCTCGGGGGTCCAGGAGCTGAGTGCCCACGTTAGAATGAGGCCAGGCTCTCACTGCGTGACCCTGGACGAGTTCCTTTAGGGACCTCAGCTTCCTGGTCTGTAGACTAGGGGTAATGATAGTAGCTGCCTCATCTGTATACTGTGAAGATCTATGAGAATTCATTGAAAGCACTTAAAACAGCGCACTTAAAGGGACATGTTAATGCCAAATGCAATTAGTAGGATTACAGTCATCAGTAACTAGCTCCACCTTTCCAAGGGAAAATCAGAAAGCAATGAGGCTCTGAAGCCGGGCTACGTCATACGGCTTCCCTCCTCTTTTCCCAAAGCTGATCTGGAATAGCTCCGCCTCTTCTGCTTACTTCAGCATCGCCTGCTTCTGGCTGTCAGTTTCTTTAAGATATAAAAGCCTATTATCAGGAACAACATTTTAATTTGGTGAAATTTAGTATCGTATCTGTATTTCTTTTGATATATCAATTTAGCTAAATGGAAATGGATGAATCTACAGTTTCACCTTTCTGTCATTACTTTAAGGAAAATGTGCTACTAATGACACATCTGTGATGTTTCATCAGGTTTCCATGGTTGGGGCCACACTGCCCTAGTATTCTTCCAGCACAAGTAACTAAACATCCTTGGACAGAGTCTAAGCTTGGACAGAGTCTAAGACAAATCTACTTTACACTAAATCCCACTCTGATATTAAAGTTCCAGTACAATAAAAGCAGAGACTTCTGTTTATTTTTCTAATAGAAATGTGCATATTGGTGAATATAATGTTTATAACGGAAGTTTCCCCTCATATCAACTTTGTGTTATAAATCTATGCAACAGTGATAGGGTTAGTAATAGTGGACACAAGGTCACTTCATAAGAGTAAAAGAAACCCCAAAATACAATTAGAACTCAACTTGCTGAAAGTTTTAAATGTTATATGGCTTCTCTGCCTTCTAAATAATAATTGATCTTAAGTTCATTTATTTTGGATATCAAGGTTCCTTTCCCAATTTCCCAACATAAGATAAAATTATTTATCACATAATAGGCTTCTTTATGGTCTGTTAAAACTATTGTTATTTGAAACATTTGGGGGAATCAAAATAAAATATAAGAACTGTACTGAAACCAACTGCATTGAAAGCTCAAAACTTTTGAATTAACACTACAATAACAGGTCAACTTGTTAAACTTGGATTGTTTTCGAAAAGTTTCATATAGTTAAAACAGGTAGGCTGAAGAACAAATTTAAATGCGTTACCACAATCTCACTGTTGTAGTACTTTGTGACACAAACTTTTCAGTTTGTTAAAAGAAAAAAGAAAAAAAAAAAAGACATGGCATTTACTAAAGTTTAAACAAGTTGATCATAAAACTCAAGAACTTTAAGCCCTTTACGCGTGTGCTACAGGAAGAAATACAACAAACAAGCAGTCAGCGTCACTTCCTGTGTTGCTGTGATACAGAAGAGACACTGAGAAACATGGACCTGTGTGTTTACTGATATTAGCTGTCTGACCCGTGACAGTTCGGCACCAGCCAATTAGAAAGGATGCACGGATGTTCATTTGCATTGATTAGCATTTTTCTATAACTGAGATGCAGAAGGAAAAAAAAACACCACTAGTATTTCATAAAGTCCATTTTGAGTCTGTGTTAATGCAAACAGACTTGTAAAAAACAGCAGTGTTTGTGAAAGAACAACAGAATTTTCTTGACTTGTGTGACAGTCTTCTTAGTATTGTCCAAATACTACTGCACAAAGGTCTTAGTTTAAGCAAAAGCAATTCAGGGGAAAAAAAAAACACCTGTGGGCATAAGGAATAAATTCAAAATAATTAAAAATACTTCAGTTTAAAACCCCCTGAACAATTTTTTAAAAGATAGCTACTTACCTTCCCAATATCTTTTCACTGATATGGAAAGTTAGAGGAAATTACAAGATTAACTCTAACTGCCAGAGTTTATCACTATGTTAGTTATAGAACCAAACCAAACTGAAACACATTCATTTACACACACACACACACACACACACACTCTCTCTCTCTCTCTCTCTCTCTCTCCCCGCCCTTTCAGGTCCTCTAAGGTTACGTCGTTCTGTGAAGTTATAGATATCAGGGAGTTCTAGTTAAACACACACACACACACACGCACGCACGCACACACACAAAATCTATCTGAAATTCTTTAGCACAGAGCTGTATATTGCAAGTACTTTGTTTCTAACTTTTAAGCAAATCAGTAGGTACAGGGAGAAGTACTGAGAGTGCACCAAACTATTAGAAAAGGTCAAGCCCGCTTCCAGGGGCTGCTTGCTTTTCTAGCAGGATCCTCAGTAACTGCTCCTTGATAACTTAGATGTCATTCACAGAAGCCACATTCCCAGCCATCCCAGAGGACCAAGCTGGCATGCTTCCAGGGAACGTAACAAGGAAATAATGTTTAACGGTCACGTGTAGGGGTCCCTTACTTACTGTCCAATCAGCGAAGGCAGTGTGCTTTACGCACAAGAACCTAAATTCCTGATGTTTATTTCAGGGCCAGTTTTTTTGACTGATTCCTATAAAAGTCTCCGAAAGCCAGGAGACTCTAACACTGGAAATTTGTGCGGGGCTGCTGTCCAGAAAGTCACTAACTTGTTCAGAAACTTTAGTGTTACACAAATACATCTCGACTCTGACCGTCAGATGTCAGAAACCTGAAGACGAGCTACAGATTACACTGGGACTTTCTGTTCTGCAAAATAAAAGAATTGACAAGGAACCAAACTTAGCAGAAAATCAGAAATGTGGGTGAAGCTTTAAATGGACCAACATATTAAGGCTATGTTAACACTAACATAAACATCAAAAGATACATGTACAGAAATAAATGAAGAGTCTCAGTTTTATTTATCACAGAGTCAAAGATGGCAAAACCAAGAAGTCAGGAGTTTATTTAATTCTGGGTTGGCCCCCCAGCTCTCATCACTATGGATATAATGTTCCAGGCGACAATAAAGCCATCTCTACGGCAGCTCTATAACAAAGCCAGGGAGGTCCAGTGCACTCGATATGCAGCTAAAGTTACCCACGCTAAACAACCACAGCTCGGGATCAGAATAATGGTATTACCTGAACACCTGGGTCCTCGTCTTCTTCAGGAGGAGGAGATGATGGGGGTGTTTTGTCTAAGTCTGAATTCTCAGAACCTTCTGTTTTTCCCTTGTTGGCCTTTTTCTTCAAAGCACTTGCTTCTGAATCAGGTTTCTTATTACTAGAATTCAAAGTGGATCACTTAGTGTTCACTTTTTAACAAGGTTTTTCGTACGCCCCACGCCTTATATTTCCCACGTCAATATCCCTAAAGTATCGATAACAATTGATAAATCAATGCATGTGGGCCATCGAGAGTTAAATAGTACTCTCAATTAAGTTTTTACAGCAAAACCCCATACTGATGACCTTCAGCAGATATCTGACCTAATGAAAAACTGCATGCAAAAACTCCTAATACCACACAGAATACATCTGTTCATCTAGACAACGCACGATCCCTGCCAATACACCAAGCCATAATGAAAAATTGAATTAAGAAATCATTTTGCTATCAACTTTTTAAGGTACCAGAAGATGGTTTTTAAAACTGTCAAGGAAAACTAGAACACAATGATCATTTCTTCTGTCTCTTGCAGATAGTTTTAAATACTCCTGTTTAAGTCCTTTTCTTGACACCACTTTTATAACACTGATACATTTTTATCCAATTTATAACCTTTCAAAACATAAGAAGATATATAGCAATTCCTCTTCTACATAAATTTATTTAACGCTGTATCCTTAAGTAAAAATCAGCTTTATTTTGGTGCTAGACATTTTTTTTTTTGAGGTAGTCACGATGGCCTTTTTTTCAAAAGCTGGGTCTCCAAAATACAGAAATATAGCAAAGTGACCCCAGCAATTCAAGTGCGCGTTCCACAGTATGTTTCCATCAAACGTTAACAGGATTTGAATGTTACGTAAGTCAAAAGACAAGTGAACTGTAAGAAAAAATTTTTTTAATTTAAGTTTACTATCACCTTTAGAACCTTTATTTGCCATTCTTTTAGAATGCACACTTGGTGCTGCCTTCCATACCAATTTCCAAAACCCAGCCCCAAGGGTTTTCTAATATTGATTATTACCATTTACTATCCAACATTTCAAATAATCCAACCTCAGTAATAATTATTTTTACTATTTCAAGAAAGCCTAAAATTCTAATAAATTTTGAAAACAAAAGATACATTTCGAAAAGCTTTGAAAAGTTTATTTAAGTTTGTAAATTCCTAGAAAAGTATGCTGTCAGAATGCATTAAACAGTATTTTTTTTCAATCCCAACAACTACAAAAGGAAAAGAGGCCAAGATACCGATATGCTTTTATTTAAGTAAAGCATGTCATGTAAAATGTTTCAAAAGTACTTAGTATAATTACACACCTAAAAGGCATTTTTGTAATGAATAAATACAATATTTGATAAACTAGTCATTTTCAAATACTCAGAGCTTGTTTTTATTTTGTTCTGTTAATATCTGAGCCTAGTAAATGGCCACATAAGGAAAAAACTTACGACAATTCAGATTACAGCAAGCAGCAGTTAGGTTTAAAGAGTTCTTTTTAATTTACAAATAAATAAATAAAAGGAGTGTCCTAAAAACTTTAAGCCCCCAAAAGATCCACAGAAAGCATATTTTTTAAATTAAAAAAAAAAATCCATACAACAGTTCTTCATCCAACTGTCCTAGTGTTTACGCTACACATGGACAGAAGTCTCCCCTACTATGAGGCTCCATTTCCAGCATTTATTTCCGCTCTAACTGCCACAAATTATACAATACTACAGCTGAACGCTGGGCCCCTTTCCTTTCATCTGCACGCCAAGAGCAATCAGATTACCCTGGTAACCAGCGGTCACATGACCAGCACCTGCTCTTTTGGCTGGATGCCACTGACTAAAGCCATCTGCTTCCCTCAATCAGCTTTCAAACATTCTCAACACCTGCGCTGCAGTGTTTTGTGGTTTCTTTTATCAAATCAGTGCAAAACTGCTTCCAAAACTTTACATATTTCTCAAATTTGTTTAAATCAGAGGTAGGCCTGTCACGGAGCTGAACCACTGCCAGGTAAAGAAAGCTGGCAGCAGGTCCTTCCCCAGTGCCCTCTCCACGCCACAGTGAAGGACACAATTTGATTTAGTGGGGTTCCTGCACCAGGGGTAAACTGTCCTACGGGAGAAAAAGGCTTACTGCCTCGGAGCCCGCCAGAGCCCAGGTCTGAGGAGACGTCAATCTACTGGAGGAGAGAAGTGCTAATGATGTTCCGTCTGTCCCAAGGATGCACTCTGTGGAACCTCCAAGAACGTGCAAAGTCAGACAGGACCTCTCCAAATGCCCGGACAAAATGCCTGTAGCCAAGGGAAGCAACCACCCCAGTTCTGATGACTGGAGGATTTCTAAACTCAGTGGACCTTGAGCTATTCATGCTGCCCCGAGACATCGAAGCATTTCCTTGCTAACATCTTCTCGTGACATCAACGTACAAATCAAAAACACACCAAGCAGTCAAAAAAGCTACAAAGTCTTCAATGTTCACCCCAAGACATTACAATCAAAGACAAGATGAAGTTATTTACATCAGATTGCCTTTGCCACTATTTTGCAATAAGCTCATTTGGATTTTCAACTGTTATATTAAAACTGCTTTGCCCCAAAAGAGCTAAAGCCAGAATTTTTTTTTTTTTTTTTAGCCAACGAGGAGCACTGATTTCAGACAGCCCTCAGTTCAAGTTCCAACTCTGTCATTTATAACCTGCCTGTCTGTGACTCTGGATACGTCATTTCTTTTCCCTGAGTCTCAGTTTTCTCATCCATAAAATGAGGTGAGTAATTACATTTTGCTCCAAGCTTCGACCTTTCCAAGCACCTGGCACACTCGACTGGGAGCTGTTCTCTGACTGCGGCTCAGACCCACGGGCGGAATCAACTGCGGAGACTTAGGGACGGGACCCTCTGCGTCGTGACCACATCACCTAGGCCACGTGAAGAGAAGGAACGGCCTTTATCAACAGTCTCAACACCCGCCCAGAGGCCACTCGCCTCTATACCCCTGGCCCCTGCTTTAGTTCAGACGCGTATCATGTCCCACCCCGACCGTCACAACGGCCTCCCCGCCTCGTCCCCGTCACCAGCCAGGGGCAGGGCCACCCGCCATCAGACTGCTGGCGAGAGGACACGTATCCCACGGCCACAGCCGCGACCCAAATCTGTAAGGTTCAAGGCTGGTCTTTCGTAATGTCTGAGCCAAAACACGGCCGTACACATTCCTCTCCCCGGCTAGAATCTGGGAAGCCTGAACGCACGAAGAGGGCAGCTCTTCCGGTTGGGGAGAAGGAAGCGGTACTTATTCACATGGACAACCCCTCAACCCGACACTACGAGGCCCGGGACGAAGCCACGGGCTGCCTGGCGCAAATCCAGACCCTCAGGGCGCCGCCAACAGCTGCAGGGCTGGCCCCGGCCCGACGCCCCGCCAGCCAGGACTGCCAGAAGAGCCAGCTGTGCGGGGTCCAGCCCCGACTGGCCGTGGCCCGGAGAAGCCCCGGCTGCCTCCACACGCCCCCTGGACCGTCCCTGCCCGCCGCGTCCCCGAGCTCTGTGGCTCAGTCCTGACGCCCGAACATGCCCTGCGAACCCAGCTCCAGGCACCAGCAGAGCGGCCCCGCTCACACACAGACCCGACCGAATCATTCCGCCCAAAGCCGCAGCCCCACGTGTACTGACGTCTGAGATTCTCAGTGCGCGGTTTTTATCATCGGCAACATGAACTTTATTTTTCTACCTTTCCCACACCCCAAACTCTCCACCCTCCACCCTGCAGATATACAGGACCGCTCCCAGAAGCGTACGCGCATCTCTCCTCCCTCCACTGCCCCTTGCGCACTCCTCTGCAAGGCTCAGCTGGACATCACTCAGTCAGAGAACCATTTTCTGGCCACCAAAGTCTGGATTAGTAAGATCTCACACACGCTGCATGCCACGTGATGTACCCCCACACAAGGGATGTTTAAAACACACAGTACTGGGTGGTAACATTACTGCAATGCAGTAAAACCAAAGCGCCAGGTGTGTGTGTGTATATGTCTTTCTCCAACTATCCTGTTAGCTCAAGAAGGAAATGTGTCTTATTTATCTCTGTATTCCTTGTACCTGGTCAGATGGGCTACTTATAAACTTTAGCTGACCAATTAAACAGTACAAGTAACCGTGAAATCAACAAACACATACACAGCCCTGACTACATGCAGCTAAAGCGCTCTTCTCCTTAATTCATTTACGAAAACCCCACGTAGATTCTATCTTTACGAAGCTCAGTAAAATGGGGCTAAACTACTATCAAAGTAGAGTGAAACCTAGCAAGTTTTCAAACCCCATACATCTGTATACCTCTCCTCCGGACTCACAGAGTTCTTTCATTTCCTGACCCTTATTGCCCACCATTACTGGTGAGGCCAAGATGCAGGGCCACCCCCTCGTGAAGCTAGGCAGGCCGTTGTACTCTTGGAAAGGGTTATATCTTTCTGGGGATGCTGCTGACCACCGTAGGGCCACCATCCCTCCACCAGTTTTACTTACATGTCACATTTCACCATGAGAGGGAAGTCCCAGTGGCGGGCAGCGGGATATTCTCAGGGTCCATGGCTAAGTAACACTTAGGTCACCCTGCCAGACCAAGCTCTGAAGTTCTGTGGTTGCCTCCCCCAACCCCAAGTGATCAAAACCTACACCATCCTGATGAAAACTCCAAGAAACAAATGCTGGGTTCAGAGAGGAGGAATCCACATGGAGGGAGTCATCCCTCTGGAAGGACATATTCAGTGTATGGCTGTAAGAGTCCACAACGATGGGCCCAGTGACAGTACCTGAAGTGGGGCTGGACACATAAATCCAAGCTAAGATAGAGCATGTAAATAATGAAGTCTTTTCGGTGAGAAACGAGTACAGGTTTTTTATACACGACTTTATGCAAAGGGCTAGAACTTACTGGAAAGTCAGCTAGCTGCCCTGATTTATTACAGAGTGCCGTGAAACATGGATAGCACCAGCCTAAGGGTCTAAGTCCTCGAAGGAGAGACAGTTTGAAAAGGAACCGTATCGTGGAGCCAAACATAACGAGAGGAGTCGAGTCAGCGGGTGAAGCTGTGCGGACAGTGGCGGGGTTGGGCGGAGCGGGGGCAGCGGATTCTCCACCACACAGACCCTCGAGACAGGACACGTCAGTGATGGGCCCCCTCACACCGGGGAAAATCAACCTGGAGGCTCGTGAAGATCAAACAGGTCCGTTTTCAGGAAATCAAGCCGAAGTGTCACACTACCATCTTTTAGGAGAGCAGAGAGTATTGAAACATATCCTTATATTTTACATACATAAAGCCCTTTTAATAAAAAACTGAATGTCATGGATGAGAAGTGAGGGATGTCTGTGGCACAGGAAGTGTATGGCTTGTCGTGATTCAGAAAGATCACGTATGATAAAATACATGAGTCGCTAGGGTCGAGGTCTCAAGGCTGGTAGGAGAAAAGCGTCTGGCCTCTCAACTTCAGATTTTCCTCTAAGTTTTTAAACAATGAAAAAGAAAATTAAAAGATAAAGAGGCAAACTAAAAAAGCGACAAGATCAAGGACTAAAAGGATCAATGAAGGCAATATAAAATGTGATACATCATAAAGTAAAATAACCCAACAAAATAAAATGTTAAAAGTCCCAAGACCAAAGTTTTATTTAACAGCTAAACTGGGATGTGATAAAATGCAGGTGACAGAATAAACTAATGAAATAAGAGTCAAGACAAATTCTGCACGACAGACAAGAAACGCAGAAGTCAACACCACCTTCACACGAAGGCCCTTGGAGCTCCCTAGGCCAAGGGCCCAGCAGCGGTCAGCAGACGATCCGAATGCTTGAGACTCCCTACAAGGCAGCGCAGGGCAGAGAGCATCTGGGCAGGATCGGGGGACAGGAGCCCCCGTCCGCCCAGGCAGTCAGCCCTCGGGTGCTGAGCCGGCCCCCGACTCCTAAATGCCACCCACAAATTCTTCACCCTATGCTTCTGCTTGAGAAAGAGAAAGAAGGAGAGCTGAGAAGTGGAAGAGAGAGGGGGTTGGGGGAGGGGGCTCTATTTTATTTCTGAACAACAAATTGCAAAGACAAATTATCAATCGAGTTTTTAAGTTCTCTGCCTCAAAGACGAATAATTTATATTGTTACCTTAGGTAGCTCTTACACGATCAAGTACTCCTGAGGTACATTAACTGTGCTAAATTTCTAGGAAGGGAATAGCACAGTTAGGAAAGACACAGAAACCCAACTTGCTTTCATTTAAAATGTATATTTCAAACTCAACAGGCCTTGCCTTCACATCTTACAATCAAACTGTGCAAGGATAAGGAAACAGGGTCGAAGAGGTTACACGCTCGGCCCAGGAAGCAGCCGTCCCAGGACTGGGCCAGAACCTGCCCGGCTCCAGAGCCCCCGTCTCCGTCCTGGGACCGGCCTGAAGGTCTCACCTCCTCGTGGAGACGTACTATGCGTCCAGCACTGGCCTGGCCTTTTGCGGGACCCTCCAGGCCTTGGAAACCTTCCCTGGTGAACGCCTCTGTTACTCCGGCTCATCCCTGGGTGGCCTTCCAATAACATCAGAACCCTGTCCTGAGGAAAGCTCCAGTTGACCATTTTATAAAGAAGAATGTTTTTTAAAAATGAAAGAGAAAGTACAGTAGATAGTTCTCCTGAAAGAGCTAAACCCATTTTTAATGTTGAATATACTGTAGATGGGGGGAAAAAAAAAAATCACCAAGCCACGAATTATCATTGAAAATCTAAAGGTTATTGAGTATTATGGAATGGATTAAGATCCACCAGAAGTAAGATGGAAGCAAAGTCTGGTGAGCTGATGTGTTGTCCGATCCCAGAAGCTCAACAAACATGAACATCAGCCCCCCAGCTCTGCAGCACCACCTGGCACTGCAACACGGCAGAAAGGATCGGGCAAGCCAGACATCACACGACCTGTGCAGAAAGCATGCCTTTCAGTGCCCTTTTACTATGGGACATTCTTCCAAGGGCCAATACTTGGCTGTCTGTGCCAAGTCCTAAGACGCCAGCCTTACTCACGCCCAGCGTTCCCACGACCCAGGACGCGGAGAGTGAGGACAGCGTTAGCAGCCAGAAGCCCACTTCCTGGATTCATAAGTATCTTCTCTGATCCGCCAAGGTGGCTATGACAACCGGTGAGACATGCAGCCCACCCTCGGTTTAAGGGTGAGGTATGAGGTATGTAGGTGGAGAATCAGGCAGAGCAAATGGCAAGGCCTACGAGGAGAAAACCTCACCACCTACCCCAACAGAAGAAGCATGAAGCTACATCATTCCTACAGGAATTGGGCTACACATAAAATTAGTAATCTAATGGAAGTTCAAGGGTGTTGCCTTTCTAAAATTAAGAGAGAGAGAGAGAGAGAGAGAGAACAGTGTCTTCTTTCTTTCTTTCGCCACAGCACTCGGCTTGTGGGATCTTAGTTCCCCGACTAGGGATTGAACCCGCGCCCCCTGCAGTGGAAGCGCGGAGTCTTAACCGCTGGACCGCCGGGGATGTCCCACAGTGTCGTTTTTCTTAATTCAAACGCTCCAGCTCCCTGTTTAACATTTTAGAGCTCAGTCACACGGACTTCCACGGAAAGGTGGCTGAAGCAGAGGCCGGCCTCTCACGTGACTGATGCTCTCACAGTGGCTTTGCATCCAACACCCCACAGGGGGGGCTCTGGCTGGGCAGAAGACAACTAGCAAAAAGATCTTTATGTGCCACGTGACAAGTTTTGCATCTGCACAGAACTTCATACTTTTCAAAAGCACATTCATATCCATAGACATTTTTAACGATAATTTAAAAAATCAGCCTGTGACGCCTCCTGCTCTTTATCTTCCGACTCTGACATCCCCAACACATCTCCTACGGCAACACGTGCGACACCCTAAAATTCCACTTAAGAAGACTTCAAAGGAAGGTGTCTCCAGAAAAATGCCTCTTTAACATCCTCCTGCTGCCCAGGGCCTCCTCACCTCTCCTCCGACGGGTGCAGTGGGACCTACCTCACCTCTGCCACACAACCACAAGGCCAGCAGGCCACCGCTCTGAAGTCTACTGCAGCTCCCTGGACGGGCAGGAACAAATTCCCACCAGGCCCACTGCGGCCCATTCCTGCATCCGGCACAGAGCATGAATCAGCTGAACTTGCTGTTTAGGGTCAGTGACGTTGGGCATCCGTCCCCGCCAGGGAGCGTAAAGGGAACCACGGGCTATCAGAGACGGCAGGGTCTGAACTGAAGGCGGCTGACAGCTCCCTCACCGCTCATCCTGATTTAAGACAAATCAGATAGAGGCAGGGTCACAAGGTGGCCTGTCACTGGCCTTTTACACGTACAAGGAAGGCTCTGAGATGGTTATCCTTCCTTTCTCGAAGGAAAGGAATCCCCACGGGGATTAAGAAGACCTCACGGCCCGGCGCCTTTGTCAAAGAGAAGGCAATCTTTGGAAGGGGAAGGGGGCACCTGGTTGCACCCCTGGCCCGGAGCTTGGACGTAGTGACCAGGAGCGGACAGGGCAGGCCTGTGGGCAGACGCCTGATGCTCACGGACACATCTTCCTTGTTCCTTGCCAACACCTAAAGGGCTCAAAAGTCCTTTGTAACCACATGCCAAAGAAACCTACACTCTCTTCTGCTGGTACAGTATCCAAAATACCTAGTTCAGTCTGTTCAACTATCCAATGTCTTGGGTCAAAGCTAAGTCACGGCACGTGAATAAAAGAAAGAACAAGAAAATAGAAGAAGAAAAGCTGCTGGTTTCATTTACTTTATTACCTGATGGGGAGATACCTGACTATCTAGGTTTTCTGCACTCATTAGCAAAACAAGTTTAACGGTTTGCTTTTGTGTCCGAGAAATTTTACATATATAAGAGCACATTAGAAAATATGTATTAGTTACTCAAAATACACCACTATTGGGCTTGCTGGCTGAATAAAAATATTTCTCAGGTAAATGCTGCTACTCTTTTAGATCATCACTGAGAAAACAATATCTGAAAAGTTAACCAAGTTCCTCAGAAGAAAGTAGCAACATAAATATTAAGGACAGTGTGGTATGCAAAAAATACACTTAACGTGTTTTGGGTACTTTATATGTCTTTTGAAGCAAGAGTGGTATGTTTACTTTTCACAGTTTAAAAAATATATCTCTTCACTCTTAATTGAGAAGCAGCATTTTAGCTTCCTATTAACTTTAATACTGGGGGTGGATGGAGGGGGGGGCAAGGACCAGATGAGTTCCTAGAAACTGCATTAGAAGCAAATCTCCACAGCTTCATTTAAATGAAGCTTCAGTAATCAAGTCACAACCTTTGGCTAAGTTCCCTTCTTTATGTACATTCAAAGAATCTTTATATAGCTAAATGGACCACTAAATCCTCCAAGAGTCATTCAAAGGAAGCACTTCCTCCAAATTCTCTCTCATTTCACAAGACCCAAGCACACACAACAGAAAACGCATTGAAGAGAAGACCACGAATCCTCATATTTCAGCTCTGTGAATCCTTCCATATGCAAAATGGCATCCTCTCCAGGACACAACTGTCTTAGCCTTTATTTTCAATATTAACCGTCAATATTTAAAAGCTATAAAGACACCTGGGGAAAGCACTAGACAGGTAGAAAAATATATATTTAATGTAAAATGGGAAGAGGGGAAGAAAGATATGGTCCTAATTAGAAAAGAGGCATGTGGTCCATTTTTTTCACCAAGATTTTAAATGTCTCTTTTTGGGGACTTCCCTGGTGGTGCAGTGGTTAAGAATCCACCTGCGGGCTTCCCTGGTGGCACAGTGGTTAGGAATCTGCCTGCCAATGCAGGGGACATGGGTTCGAGCCCTGGTCTGGGAAGATCCCACATGCCGCGGAGCAACTAAGCCCGTGAGGCACAACTACGGAGCCTGCACGTGTAGAGCCTGTGCTCCACAACACGAGAAACCATGACAATGAGAAGCCTGCACGCCGCAGGGAAGAGTAGCCCCCGCTCGCCGCAGCTAGAGAAAGTCCACGCACAGAAACAAAAACCCAACACAGACAAAAATAAATAAATAAATTTATAAAAAAAAAGAATCCACCTGCCAACGCAAGGGACACGGGTTCGAGCCCTGGTCCAGGAAGACCCCACATGGCCGCGGAGCAGCTAAACCTGTGCGCCACAACTACTGAGCCTGCGCTCTAGAGCCCGCGAGCCACAACTACTGAGCCCGCGTGCCACAACTACTGAGCCTGCACTCTAGAGCCCACGTGCCACAACTACGGAAGCCCACGAGCCACAACTACTGAGCCCATGCACCGCAACTACTGAAGCCCATGAGCCTAGAGCCCGTGCTCCGCAACAAGAGAAGCCACCACAATGAGAAGCCTGCGCACCGCAACGAAGAGTAGCCCCTGCTTGCCATAACTAGAGAAAGCCCGCGCGCAGACCCAAGGCAGCCAAAAATAAACAAACAAACAAATAAATAAATAAATGTCTCTTTCTGAAATGCTGACACCTTTTTCTGTTTCACTACCATTCTATATAACAGCTTCTGGGCAGATTCTTTTAGGTTCTCCTGCAGAGGCAAGACAGACCCAATTATATCTCGGTTGCCAAAAGGGCGAGTGTGCTGGGAATGGCCACAAATTCAAGCCTCGGTGGCTTTCAGGGATGACAGGCAGTGAGAAGGACACGGTGAAGGCACACAGAGAAACTCAGCCCCACCAATGATAGCCACCTTTCTCATGTCATTTATGACAGTAGGTGAATGACGCGAAACCAGCTCTCTCCTGTGTGGACATAATGCAGACCCCCAGCGGGTCACTGCCGTCACCAGCCGCTCAAAGGGCCGCACGTCTGTTAGGAGAATCTCACCAGCGATAAGGCATAGAGGGCCAAACAAGAAAGATGTGAGTAGTTCTACAGTAAATGTTTCCTTCCATTTCTGTTTATCCCCTCTGCTTCAGCCCTCTGTAGGAGAATTATTTTCTGTATAAACAAATTCATCAAGTTAACTTATTCAAGGATGGAAATAACTGGTATCACATAACGTTTTGCAAAACAAAATTGCCACTGCAGTATTCCAGCGCCTAAAGCAACCTGCTCCAGCAATTCAGCCCCAGCACTGACATAACCCAAACCTCCTATTACCTTCATGACTGCATATTCAATTTACATAATTATTCTGCTATGCTATTCAGAATTTACAGGTAGCTGTGTGCAATCTACTTATCCTTGCTTCAGGGATGCTTTTTCCTTCCCAGACTTAGAGGAACAACGAGACCACAACTTGAGATACTCCACTCCCCTGACCACCTGAAACACTGTAGCTCAACACAATAATGCGTTGGCTGGTTAATTCAATGACAATCTCTATTCAGTTACCAAATTCTTGGACAGCCACCCCCATTTGAACATCAACGACAGGAAAACCTCTCAGGCATTGTCCTCACCCCACTTCATCCTAAATCAGCAAGTGGCCCTCCAAGGGCAAGTCGCCAGGGCCAGCAGAGGTGCTGCAAATGCCCTCAGTGACCCTCCTGGACGCAACCCCTTCCCACTTGCACTTCTCCAAGCTCTAAAGAAGGGTTCCCCTCAATTACTTTCACACCACTCGGAGAAAAATGACTGTCACCTACAGCAGCCATCAACTGAGACTACTAGTCAAAAGCAAAAATAAAGAGAAAAAAAAAAAGTACTAGACGGGCTTCCCTGGTGGTGCAGTGGTTGCGAGTCCACCTGCCGACGCAGGGGACACGGGTTCAAGCCCCGGTCCGGGAAGATCCCACATGCCGCGGAGCAACTGAGCCCGTACGCCACAACTACTGAGCCTGTGCTCCAGAGCCCATGAGCCACAACTACTGAAGCCCGCGCGCCTAGAGCCCGTGCTCTGCAGCAAGAGAAGCCACCGCAATGAGAGGCCGGCGCACCACAACGAAGAGTAGCCCCCGCTCGCCGCAACTAGAGAAAAGCCCATGCGCAGCAACGAAGACCCAACGCAGCCAAAAATTAAAAAGTAAATAAATTTATAAAAAAAGAAAAGAAAAAAATAAAGATAGGGTCAGTCTGAGGTAGACTGAGAGCTTGAAAGAATATATTTGGAAATTTACGACAAGTATCCAAGATACAGTGGGGTTTTTTATATCAATTTTTACCATTTGGTAATAAATTCAAAAACTTAAGATAAAAACTTAAGACAGATGTATTTTGAGGCTACAGTTAGTTTTGGTGATATATGTTCTGAGTTCCAGAAAACTTCTTTAGAACACACACTCTTACATTGTAAGTTTGTTTTAAAAAAATACATTCTTTTAAGATTTTGCTTTCATTTCTTTCTCCTTAGGAGAAATAAAGCACATGCTTCCTCCTACTAAAAGCGCAATACTCAGACTTAAGCAACTATGTATTTTTTAAAACCCCCTCATAAATCAGACTGAAAGTATAACTGTCCTCTGGCCTCACATCCCTCAGACAGTACCTACACAGTACCTACAAACAATAAGTCCTTAATAAAGTATTGCTTAAGTAAATGAAAACAGAATTTATAATAAATTCTGAGGTCAGAGGAGTGTTCACAGGGAGAAAAACCTAATGGCTTTCAATTAAGAGACCACATACTGAGGCATCAAAGGACACTATAAGTGAATGCAAATATTAAGTTACCTATAAGACTGAGTTACTGAATATACGGTGGTCCCTCAGTATCTGCAAGGAATCGGTTTTAGGACCCCGGCGGATACCCAAATCTGCAGATGCTCAAGCCCTTTGTGGAGGGCCAACTGTAATTCAGTTATCTGGGTACCATAAAAAGTACTGGTGACAAAAGTTTTGTTAATGTCTATGATTCAAACTTTCAAAACACTACAGAATAATGTATTGGGTTGTTTAGATATTTTTAGCAGGAAGCTGAAAATCCAAGTTTGTTCTCTCACTTTGCGGCATCTTTCTAGTTACAGAAACCACCCTTCTTTGTGTACCTGCTCCTGACACACAAGCAAGCTCACAAGCCCAGGGCTGCCAGGCCGGCGAGCTCGCAAAGCCCGCGTGGAGCATGTCAATCTCGGGGTGGAATGCCACGCGCCCTGCACAAGCGGGCATTCGCTCGTGGCGGGAAGCGGTGGAGCGTGTTTTCTCCTGCGTCCGCAAACAGGTTCAGAGTAACCAAGTCTGACCGTACTTGCATCTGGAAACTATATTTTCTAACATGAGCCACATTCTGAAAAACAGATTCAGATGTTTGGAACTGGTTCAGAACAGTTGTAAGAAATGTTCGGTACAAATGAAAAAAATTAGTCTTCAATGTCTTCTCCTCTCAGCTTTTCTTACTGAATAAATATGCCTCCTGGGGGGTCAGAGAGTTGGTGGGGAAGTACCAGAGGGGAAGCACGATGTGGAGGCGGCTATTTCCTAGGACCTAAAATGCATGCTACTCTCCAGTGCATATCTAATGGGTAACTGCTATTTGATTTCTCCCACGTTGCCCACTAGGATTCCAACGCTGCCCCTGGAAGGCTTACTCCGCCTGCCAAGTGGAGAGAATGCATTCTCCCGTTTCAACTTCTGGGAAGCAGGACTGAAAAAGCCTAGTGAAATGCAGTGACTCGCCTTGCCTTCTAGAATCCTTCTTACCCAGTTTGGCACTGTCGCTGAAAATGAGGTTGGTGGTCTAAGCTCACAAATGATTCTGCTGGTAACTTGGTTGTATTTGTTAAAATGACAGGCTTTCACAAAAATACAAGAAAGTGATTTTAAAATAATAAACAATTTTTATCCAGTAACGTTTCTAAAGAATCTACCAACCGAATCAACAGTTCATAATAATTGAGTCCTAAATCTTACTTAGAACGCATAAACACCTTAACTTTTCAGTTCAGGTATGAGAAAAGGCAGCTCAGCAATGAGGACAAGTGTCAGAGCGTCCCGCGCCCACCCCGTGTCCCCACCCCCATTCCACAGGCTGTGACTGTTGTGCTTGTCTCTACTGTGTTTGGTGGTGGTTGTTTCTGCCCACAGCCTACCTTGACTTTTTGCTGGATTTGGGTTTTGGCGTGGCAGTTTTTGCTTTCTTTTCCTTTGGCTCTTTGGGAATCTTAGGGGCTTTCGGGGTCTTGGGTTCCTTGGGCTCTTTCTTCTCCTTGGGTTCTTTCGGTTCCTTGGGATCTTTTTTTGCCTTCGGCCTTTTCTTTTTCTTTTTCTCTTCTTGGGACCCATCTAGCGAGTTCCTGTTTAGTTCTTGGTTATCAACCCCACCAGGGAAGTCATCTTTACCGAAACTTTTACTGGGATCCTCTGCAACAATGTGGTTGTTTTTCTTTTTCTTCTTCTTCTGCTGCGGCTGCTGTTCTACGGACAGCAGGTAATCATCACTGTTCACTAGCTGAGCGTTCGGTCCACTAACCTGAGTCATATCCGGCACTGGTTTCTCTAGAAAGGGCTCCGATGGAGAATGCTAAGAGACACAAATAGGAATTGAAGTTAGTTTATTGTTCTTCATAGTGAAGAAAGGAACTGAAAGTTAAGTGGCTGATGCTTCTGAAACTTACACTACACTCAAGGTAGCAAACTTAACCAACTACGCATTTGTGAAACCTATCATTTTCTCTCATCCAGAAAAAAAAACAGGTTTCTTCAACAGGAAAGCTTTTAAATAAATAAAGAGGGCAATTTAGTAATACAGGAAAAACTTCTGTTCGGGTGGAAGAAAATTTCTCATTCAGCTGAAGACACTTTCCATGTCCTTAGCACCCATGTAGGAAATGGGGAAGAACAAAACAGCAGCAAAAGCTAAGACACACAGATGGAATTCAAGTGGAATTTTCCCCATGCAGGAACAGGAGCTCCAATTAAAGATACATAATCAAGTCACTTTTAAAAAGAACAAGTGTACTGAGCATTGTAAGAATCAGATACCATGAAAGTTTGAAATCCGAGTGTAAAAACATAAATCTTACACAGTACAGGTCATTTCTGATTTAAATGACATTCAAATGTCAAATTAAAAGCACATATACAAGCTTAACGACTCTGGGTTGGTTAGATTTCTCATACTGATAGAAAACGCAGACAATGTTTTTCTTAAGTTATTAAAGCTTTACATTTCCAAATCTCACTGAGAGAGCGAGTGAGAGAGAGCGAGAGAGAGAGCGAGAGAGAGAGCGAGAGAGAGAGAGCGAGAGAGAGAGAGAGAGAGAGAGAGAGAGAGAGAGAGAGAGAGGGAAAGCGCCCCCACATAGTCAATTTGACATGCCTTGCAGGAGATTTTCAGCATCCACTAAGACCATACCCAGAAATGGTCTTAAACATGGTGGAGAATACCAACACCTGGGATGGGACGCTGAGTGGTCATGATACAAATCAGGGCAGAGGTAGGGGACCATCTGTCTCCACTGTAAACTATGACATCTAATGAGCCTTTACATTTGAACGCAAGACTTGAAAATGCTGTATCTGCCTTTTTCATATGCTTCTCCAGACACGAAATAGTAACTGTAATATAAACAGCAACAGCCACAAGCGTGTACGCGACAGCCTTACCACGTGCTGGGCATGTGCTCAGTGAGCACTTTACGCCCGGACACCATCCGATCCCCACGCCAGCCCGGAGAGCTCCATGGAGACACAGACTTGCTAAGATGAAGAACGCACCCAAGGAGTTAGGGATGCAAGTGACAGAACTGAGAACTGGGCCCCTCACACATGACCCTCAAAAGAGGAGCCACAGGGAAGCCCAGGCCCAGGTCCGCTGAGGCGCCCAGGAGTTGCTACTCACCATCCACAAAGGGCTACAAATCAGATTCCGGTACGACTCACATCCACTGAGCATCTACTTCATGTTATACACTAAGCAAGGTGCTTGCAGGAGTTTGTGCACCCGAACCTCACACCAAAATGTGATAATTTACCCCCATTTTTCAGAAAAGAAGTAAAATTTGAGGAGGCCACGTGGCTACCCAAGGCCACACCATGGGGGACAGAGGTGACATCTGAATCTAGGTTTCCTAAATCCAGTGCTCTTCTGACTCTGTCCGGCTCCTAAAACCTCACACACGGGCGTCCTCCTAGGAAAGGTGCCACAGGATTCACTTTATTTCCAAAGTGCTCAGTGACCCAAAGAAACGTTTAAAAAACGAAATCACTGCCAGAAAAGAAACTGGTTTTCCTGTTCCCAGTACAACCTACTACGGTCACTGAAAAAAACCTACATTCAGTTCTCCACCTGCACTAGCGTGAGGGAATGAGCCCAGAACCGTGAGCTGAGAGAGAAAATTCTAGCCCGGGCCCTGCCATGAGCTTTGTGATCTGGGGAAAATCATTTCACTTCTTCTTCATCTGCAAAATGAAGCGTTTGGTTCAGCTGATTTCCAAAGTCTCTTCCAAAATCCTACGGTATGAGAAAATCTTAAAATACACATTGCCCTTTCTTGGTCAGAGCTGAGAGAGAAAGATGCTGAAGGAGAGTAAGGACAGACAGGAGGGGAGAGAAGCCAGGGCAGAGGAGTGAGAATGAACACAACATGGATGCAGTGTCCATCCAGGGGTAACACAACCGACCAGATCCTGAGAAAAGCCACTCACCTGCCCCCGGTTTTTCCCTCACAAACACGCTTAACAAACATCAACCAAGGAGCTCTCCAAATTATATTCGCTGAGAAATAAAGGGATCTGATTTAATGGTTTTACTATACCTAAGTTACTGAAGTAGAATTAATTGTTACATATTATTTCCTAATGTAAGGAAAAAGCCAATTCTTTTCATAAGAGACACAGAGGTCAAACTTATTTGGGACAAGCTATTTCTCAGGAGATGGAAGAAAAAACATTTCCTGGAAAGGGAAGGAAAGAGGAAAGTCTACCAGTAAACAATGCTTACAGCTTAGAACGGTGAATTAATTCCAGGTATGTGTACCTTTCTTTTTTTTGTTTTAATTTTTGAATTTTATTTTATTTATTTTTTTATACAGCAGGTTCTCACTAGTTATCTATTTTATATACATCAGTGTATACATGTCAATCCCAATCTCCCAATTCATCCCACCACCACCACCACCACCACCACCACCACCACCTGCCATTTTCCCCCCTTGGTGTCCATACGTTTGTTCTCTACATCTGTGTCTCTACTTCTGCCCTGCAAACCAGTTCATCTGTACCATTTTTCTGCATGTGTACCTTTCTTTAATCTGCATGGCATTAACTCCGGTAACCAAATGCCAGCCTCTGATGAGAGATACCTGGTCCACATTTGTGAATCAGAAAAGGCGTGTAACACGTGATACCAGACGACTGAAAATTTATCTGCACTTGAGCACACAAATCATTCTGGATGCTCCTTTCAGTAATACATGAAGCCATAAATTAGTATCCCTTAAAAATTTAATCTTCCATAAGAAGGAAAAAAATGTAAAGACCAAACACAAAAAAGATAGTAGTCCTGTTTGATACGCGGCAGAATTATGTTTTGGTACTGTTTGAAATAGGGTGGAAAGGTGCTCGGAAATATTATAGTGTTTACCAGGCCCACATCTCCTTAAATCTTTTAGAGAAAAGCTGTTTTTGTAAACATTTAACAAAGAACAGATGGCCTGCCTTAATCATGTGGGGAAAAAACCTGGAGCTCACAGTAATACCCTGACAAAGTCTCCCAGGCCCGCCGTTTCCCTCCCAACACCCCCGCGCATGGTACAGTCTTCTCTAATGCTATTTAATTTTACAGCGGACATTTTCCCATCAATTCCCACTGCCTGACAGGTAATCAATGCCATTAACATCTGATATCACCATATAGGGCATTCCTCAAACCTCTCATTTACTAGGGCAAAAGCAGAGAATGTTAGATACCAAAGGTATTTTTAAATACACCCTTTAGGACTTCCTGCTTGACATATTTGCTATCATAATTCCACATGCCTTTTGGAGCATTATGGAATATATAAGGACTACGCGTGGACTTCTGAAACTGAAACAGAATGACGGACAGTTGAACAATAAATTAAAACGATCCAAGGTGCGTGTTGTCCAAAAAATTACCATAAACTAAAGATAGTCGTTTTTAGCCTTAACTTCACTTTTCGTCACATATAAATTAGACAAACACATAAACAAGTTGCCTCACATAAAACAGCAGAGTAGGCAGGATGTAAATTTAACCAAAGGAGAGGGGCCGGGGAGGCGGGGCCAACCCCTCCGTTACCTTTAAGCAAACATGACCCAAAACGCTCGGGAGCCTTCGTCAGAACAACATAAATACAATGTGTAAGAAGACACTTTTCATCCATCTCCACTGTGTTTTCCCTCCAACCTCACCCAGCATTTTCTGACTTTAAAGGCTATCTTATTTAACCATATTTTGTCTTAATTATAGTCTTGAAGCCTCAACGTGCTTTCAGCGTCAAGCACCATGAATGAGCAAGCAGTGTGCAATGTCTCCAGTATGGACAATCCCTGCAAAGCCGCACCATTCTGTAATACAGGACGTCTCTGGGCAAACATTCTACTTACTGGGTGACACGAACACGTCTAAAATCAAAACACTACTTTTATAATAAGGAGAAGATACTACCAACCGGATGAGAGTAACATGGCACTTCCAGGAGACACGCACGCCCCGCCCCACAAATCAGGCCGAAGGGAGACAGGCACTTGCGAGCTCAGAGAAACGCAGGTTCTGGGGGAGAAGCGGCAGGCCAACTACAACCCACGTGACAACAAATACAATCTTAAAACGCTACACTAGGATTTAAGTGGCTTGTAAAAATACAAATATTAAGTAGTCATTTAAGACTGAAAAGTACAATTCAGTTTTGGGGTATTTTTTTTTTTTAATCGCTTTGGAGACACATTCCTACTACCGGCCTTCTTCACTTCTGTTTACTCTTCCAGGATCCCACAGGTTCTCAGTCCCTCCGCACTCTTCTCAAAAGGAATTCCAATATGAGCCCTGAAGCTCAATCTCCAGCCAAAGGAGTGAACGCAGGGTTCAAAAGATCATTCAGCCAATGTTCAGCAAGTCCCACTGAGATTTTCACATCTTTTTCTCGTCAGTGACACTGATAAAAAGAAGAGCACTCGGTAATACTCGGTGCCCAATTCATTTATTCATCCAACAGACAGCTGAGGACGTAACAGTAAACCAAGCAGCCCTGGTACCTGCCGGGGCAGAACAGAGCGCCTAACCCAGGCTGATGCCAAGGAGGGTTCTTGGAAAAAAGGCAGCCAGGCTGGGACTGAAGGGGAGACACGTGCTGGCCAGGGGCTCCTTCCCCAATGGACCAGCCCAAGCAACAGACCACGTCCAGGATGGGGTGACAGAAGGCACAAAAATGCATCACAAGCGGCTTTTAAAACCTTCTTTGTGGGGAGGAGATCAAGAAGAACAGATATTAGTTTGAAGGGTCAACTGAAATAACTTTTACCTTTGGTTCTTTGATACAAAATAATACGTACAGAAATAATCTTAAGAAAAGAATCAAGGATTAGAATATTTTCTGCTTGACTAAATTTGGTATCAGAGTCACGGCCTCAAGTTCAAGCCTTTCATCTGTCAGTTAGTTTTATTCAGCTCATTTTTAAAGACAATTTCTAGGGAAAAAAATATCGAGTGAATACTTTTACGGACACAAACACAAAGATGGAACATCATCACGCTTGTTGGTCATGTGACTTGAGAAGGCAGAAAGTAGAGAACAACATTTTCTAAGTTTAGGATTTTAAGACGTGTTCCAAGAAAAGAAGACTCGGGTCACGGGAGTTTTGAGAATTCTGGGTTAAACAAAGTTAAGCATTTTTCTTTACGGTAAAGCTCTCCAAGCCCTTACTACGCTCTGAGGGGGAACAGGACACAGTGTGCCATACAGGAAAAAGATATTCTTCTTCCAAGAATATCCTGAATAAAAATGCTCTTCAAAATACACTCTGGATTACACTGATACAGTTAATCCATCACCTCTGTGGCAGGGATATGAGAGTGTGAGAGAGAACAAGAGAGACGGCACGCGCCAGTCTCAAAGCAGTGGTTATCAAATGTTTCAAAAGATAGCATATGACTCTACGAATAAATACAATTTTATATAAACGCACTGAAACAGCTTACTCAATTATGCACAGATGTAGGAATAAAACAGGAATATTAGGATAATCATATAATCTTCTGACTTGTACAATTTCCATTATAATATATATGCAGTGAAGATAATTACTAAGTTAAATAAAATGAACTTTGAAATTTAATAACTTATCTTAGTGGGTCCCTCAGAAGAATCATTAAATTTTAGAATTGAAAAAAAAAATTTTTAATTACTGTGAAGTATCTCGTCTAAAAATCATCTGAAGGCATTTTTGAACCTTTGGTTTTCTGCTTACATTTTGTCCTTAGAATAGATCTGCCATATGCACAGAATCTTGAACAGCTACAAATTAACGTGAGCCACTGTGACAGCACCTACATTATAAATGCATTTTGAATCACTAGAGTCCAAAATAATGAGAAATACTGAACCAACTGGCCATGTTAAATTTAATGTTAAATAGCTTCCCATCCCATATTGAATACTGACCACCTTCCAGTCTTCAGGGTGGAACGACGCCACAGGAAGGGTCCCATGGCCTCTGTAACGTGTGACACACTGTGCTGAGGTGTTTCTATGGTCAGCTGGACCAGAACAGCCCAGCGGTGAGGCTCCAGCAATGCAAACCTCCTTCCTGAGTGTCTGAGAAGCTCTAAGTGGTGCGGACTCCCTCTCAGTGGAGGAGAAGAGGGCGTCTGGCCGCCGCCCCTCACTCTCGCCACCGCCCACTGTGTCTGTGCCACCAGGCTCAGGAGGTGCTGGCCCAAGGGTGCGGCTCTGTGGCCACCATTCCAGTTGGGTAACAGGTCAATTCTACTTCTCAGAAAAAGCACCAGGCCAAGTAACAGGCTTGCACTTAAAAACCATGCAGTGAAATAACGTTTGTCTGCCACACACACACACACAGACACACACACACCCCAAGGGCATAGAATTGAAGTGATGTTAAAGTTCTGAAATTTGTTTTTTGTTTTTGTTTTTTTGATGTTTCTCCACAAGGGCCTGGGAAAAGTAGCTTAATCGTCTGGACAAGAGTTGAATGTCGTTTTAACATGTGTTAGTTTTCCAGAAAGCGTACGCGAGTCATCAGACCAAGCCCCTGACCTTGAGAATCTCCCATCCCAGCACTTTTAATAGAAGGAAGGGAAACGCAGAGGGGCCGAGAGGAGCATCACTCCTCTGGGCAGGGGAGAAACAAACACCAGCACAAACTCGACACAATTCAAAGCCACGCGCTGGAACGATGAGTAACTTCCTAGGCCTCCTGGACCGCACACAGGGGAGCAGGCCCTGCACGCAGCAGGGCCACCCACCCATAAAGATGACACCCATTCTCCTCCAACAGCAGCCCCCCAAGAAGAAACAGGGCCTGCAACTGTGGCATCATGGTGCCTCTGACTTACAATAAGCAAACCAAACTCTGAGCTCACTCGGGGAATCCGAGACACAGTCACACTTTCACCCTCTTGCTCTGCACGTCTTGGTTCCTAAAGGCGGTAAATCATCAAGTGTTGTCTTTTACCAGACATTGCCCGCTAGAAGTAAAAACAGAAAAGATAACGTATGTGCTCAGGGTCCTTAGCAGAGTCATCGGTATTGTCTCTCCCGTCCCTCATTTTTTCTTCCTTCACCACGGTGCATATGGTGCCCTACCCTTAATAGGCTCCACTCCACAAACAGCAGGGAATGAGGGTCTAGAGAACCAATCCCAGTTCGCGGGCGTGTCTCTTCCTTATTTCAAGTTATCTCTAAGGTCCATAATGTTCTCAAAGGAGTGTCTGGAGGCTGGACTTTGGCAGCAGATACCCAGAAGTGAAGCCACCCAGCTTACCAGGGATAAAACTCGGCAAAAACACAAGACAGCAGGGCTTCTGGGCTGGTCGACATGTTTTAACATAAATAAATCCTATTCAAGGCACTAAGGACAAAGACCAAATTTACGTACTAAAAATCATTTCGTTCAATTCAATCTTTTCTTTTTTTTTTTTAACCGTACACTTCCATTGTTTTTAGCTATCACTGGTGTACCTAAATTGTAAGTTTGATCCTCAAGACAGAAAGGTGAACTGTATGGAGTTTGGCTCTGGAGAAGCAATTTATTCCAAGTTTGCACTGGCCTAAAAAAGGTCAATGTTGGGCTTCCCTGGTGGCGCAGTGGTTGAGAGTCCGCCTGCCAATGCAGGGGACACGGGTTCGTGCCCCAGTCCGGGAAGATCCCACATACCGCGGAGCGGCTGGGCCCGTGAGCCATGGCCGCTGAGCCTGCGCGTCCTCGCAACAGGAGAGGCCACAACAGTGAGAAGCCCGCGTACCGCAAAAAAAAAAAAAAAAAAAAAAAAAAAAGGTCAATGTTAAAGGTAACTTACTATAAAGCAGAAACTAACACACCATTGTAAAGCAATTATACGCCAATAAAGATGTTAAAAATAAAGGTAACTTACGATGCTATTCCTATGAATTTAAAAAGTCAAACCTCAATAGACTGAAAGGAAAATGTGCCTTTTTACCTAGCATTGAACAATCCCAAGGGTTTGTGTAGAAATGGGAATAGAACAATCTTTCAGGGGAAAAAAAAATCCATTTATAAAGAGCTTGGCGATAAAGCTAATTTACACTCGGCAAGTTCTCTGGGATTCAGAGCCTTTGAGTACAGCAAATCTAGTTGGCAATAAATGCTTAATGATGGACTACTTTGGTCCTATAAAAAAAAAAACTCGTTCACATCTTGTAGGAGGCCGAATTCTAAGGTGACCCCATGACCTCCGCATCCTGGCTGTGGAGGCACGTGTGCTGCAAGCCAGCGGAACATGGCAAAGCTGAGAGGGTCTCGCAGGTTGTGATCAAGGGGCCCAAGTCAGTTGGTTCTGAGTTACTCAAAGGGGAGATTACCGTCGGTGGGCCTGACTTAATCAGGGGGCTTGTGAAGAGGGTGTGGGCCCCCCTTGAGGGCCAGACACTCCCTGTTGCCTGCTAGGAGGCAGCCCCCACGGTCAGGAGCCAAGGGCAGCCTCCAAGGGTCAAGGGCAGCCTCCAGGGGTCAAGGGCAGCCCCAGGCAACAGGCAGTGCAAGCTGAGGTCCCAAGTCTCACAGCTGCCCGGGATGAATTCTGCCCACAACCTCAGTGGACCCGGAAGCTGATCGTTGCCCAGCCAAGGCTCCAGATGTGAACGCAGTCCTGACACCTGACTGTAGCCTGGAGAGACCCCAAGCGGAGGGGCCAGCTAAGCTGCGTTCAAATCCTGACTGCCGGAGGTGAGGGATAAGAAGGCAATGTTGTTTCAAGCCACGAAATCTGTGGCAATTCGTTATGCAGCGATAAACAATGCATACCTTAAAATCCTCTGTCACTCAAAAAGGAATTTTTTTCAGTCTTTTTTTCCCATCCAGGATCCCCCTTCCATGCTAGACATGTCTCTGTCCGCAGGAGGACGGACAGCACAGCAGGACTTCCTTATCCCTTTGCGACGCTGCTCTGCTGAGGGTCAAACTGAGCCCTTCTGTGCCAGGCACTGTTCCAGGCTCACAAAGAGGTTACGCATCTGTCCAAAGTCACAAAAAGCTGGTTGTAAGAGTCAGGACTCAACCCAGGCCACCTGTCTGCAGAGCCCACATCTCAGCTGTTACACAGCTCACCCATTCCTGCCGCCGTGTCTTCAAAGAGGAGGAAGACGTGATGACACCGAGAGCTGGGTGCGAGGTAACAGCTGGACAGAGGTGGGACCCTCTCTGACAGGAAGAACCCGGATGACATAAAGGGTGTGTAGCTGTTACAGGCAGGCTGGAGCCTGACACCGTGAGACAGTTAACTAACATTGAAACCATCACAGGCAGAAGATTTTAAAAGAAAATCGCTTCCTTCCAGTAAAGGAAGGAAGGGAGGAAGGAAGGAAGGAAGGAAGGGACAAAGAAGAAAAGGAAAAGAAACTGCGCTACAAGCGACATCAAAGGTCCCTGATAATGTACTTTAACAGAAAATGTACTGCACCTTTGAAACAGTCAGTTTAACACTTAAAGGGGACTGTGTGTCCCCATGACTCCTTCCAGCTGGAATTACACATGAAACAGAAGATACCAAAGCAATTAAGTATTGTATAAACACTGCTGAGGGGTCAAAAAGAGGGAGGTTCATTCACTGACTAATAATGCAGTAATAAACAAACAGCAATGTTATGCAACTGAGAAAATTATTATAATTGAATCTACACAGCTGGGCAAGAATAGAAGCCTGGTTATGTCTATCAGCTCACAAATGCTTTGTGTGGGTAGGTTTTCGTTTTAGCACTGGTTCAGATTTGAGACCCTTTAACAGTCAGATTTTTTTTCTCTCAACCGAATACAATTCCACAATTACAACTGCAGAAGAGAAAACTTAATGAACTGCCCCACCAATTATTTGCTGTCATTTGTACTACGGAAGAATAAGTGTGTACAGAGCGGTGAGGAGGTGAAACTTCCTTGCGATGCACTCATTTCAGATCTCTTCCAGAGACATTTTATCTTGTTTGTGCACGGTGATATGAATAATGAATGACCATGACTGGGGCACATACTGGAGGGAGAGCCCAGAACAAAGTTGCTTTTCACATTTTAACATTCAGCTCCCACTGTGTTCTTGGAGTTTCCTTCCCACCTTGGTATTTTCCCCTTTGCAGAAGATAGGCAGAGAAACACCGCCAATTACCACATGTAAGTTTACACAGATGTGCCTGACAGGGACCGAAGAGTGACTAGTATATTTCCCTTGAACTGCTGAAGTTGCGGCATTAGAATCAGAGAGACATCGTTATTCTCTGGGGCTCACGAACGAGCTTGGTAAAAATCCACCGTCCTTCCGTCAATTAAATGTAGTTAAAATACAAACCAAAACAAGTTTCTTTTCATATGATATTCTAGCTGGATATTATCCTTATGACTCCATGAATTCTCTTCTTAATTAAGTGACTAAATCCGAACAAATTTGTGATCCATGTCAAGTTCCCGTCTGCCTAAAACCTAACTTCAAACACGAAAGGATGATTAGCTAACCATCAGGGCAGAAGTACCAATGTATCTTCGACAGGCACACATTTTACATCAATGATATCTATTTTTATGAGATAAAAGTACTAAAGCTTTAATGGCGGCAATTAAAACAGCCAAGAGTTTGAGTAGCTCGATGGCTGAGTCACAGACCTTTTACCTATAATGGGATCCATTATATCCCTGAGCTCAGTTTGAGGGAGTAAAGGAGGGACAGATTTTTAAATATGGTGATAAAACAGCAGTGCCCTCTGAACTAAGCTGTTTTAGTTTAAACCGCTGCGTGACTTACCCCGCGCCTAATGTCACCCTCCGTTCAAGCAGCCTTCTTCATGGTCCTCAGATACCTGTGTCTATCTGAAACTACTGGAACAATTTGAAGACGCTGTTATGTAATGATGTATATTTTGAGTAATCTGTTTCTATTTTAACTTATTTATATTTAAAAATTCATCACTTTCTTGAAAATGTGTAACTTCAGATGACTCCTGACAATATCACTTATGCCTAAAATAATATTTGTATTTCTTGTTTGTTTTTGTTTTTTGCGGCACGCGGGCCTCTCACTGTTGTGGCCTCTCCCGTTGCGGAGCACAGGCTCCCGACGCGCAGGCTCAGCGGCCATGGCTCAGGGGCCCAGCCGCTCCGCGGCATGTGGGATCTTCCCGGACCGGAGCACGAACCCGCGTCCCCTGCATCGGCAGCCGGACTCTCAACCACTGCGCCACCAGGGAAGCCCAAATATTTGTATTTTGATATTCCCTTTTAAAATGTAATTTAGGGGGATGAATAAGAATGTATTTATTCACAATGAGATGGTGTGTTTGAGCAATATTTACCTATGGACATCAGCAAACAAAGGAGCGGAGGTTTTCAATGGCCGTTTAACATAGTTATTCAAAAGTATTAGGATGATCAACTCTCCAGTTGCAAAATTTAATAATCATCTAACATCCAGTCCAACATTAAACACTTCTCTAATTCAGGAACCCTAAAGGTTTTCTCCTTTGCTTCTATTACAGCAAATCAGAACTAGAAACAGAAATTATCTTGGGGACAATCTCACAACTGTTTCTATCTGTTACCATCCCGACCCCAGGAAGAGCTGACAAACAGGAAACAACATGCAGAAAGGATTTACCTCCAACCAGGAAGGACCCAGCCAACAGGGATGAGGCCACCACGGAGCGGCCCTGGCCCAGGGCGCCTGACGGCAGTCGAGGTCTCTCGCGGCTGCAGTGGGTCTGCACCCACACCCAGCACCAGCCGGGCACTCACCTGGGCACGTTCCTCTGTGTGCTGGCAGCTCTTTTTTTTTTTTGCTATATGCGGGCCTCTCACTGTTGCAGCCTCTCCCGTTGCGGAGCACAGGCTCCGGACGCACAGGCTCAGTGGCCATGGCTCACGGGCCCAGCTGCTCCGCGCCATGTGGGATCTTCCCGGACCGGGGCACGAACCCGTGTCCCCTGCATCGGCAGGCAGACTCTCAAGCACCGCGCCACCAGGGAAGCCCCTGGCAGCTCTTGCGATGTAAGTCAGCTGAAGGAAGAACAGGAGGATGGACTAGAGGATTCGCTATTAGGTCTGGCTTTGGGGATTTTCTCTGGGGGGCTTTAACAATCAAGTGTGAAGACACTCTTCTGAGGATGCCTCAACTTCCTGTCTGAAAGATGAAGAAGTGGATGAGCTGATCTGTAAAGCCTTCTAACTCTAAGACTCTACAGTTGGATATTCTCTACTGCTAAGATCTGGCTTCAGGGCTTCCCTGGTGGCACAGTGGTTAAGAATCCGTCTGCCGATGCAGGGGACACGGGTTCGAGCCCTGGTCTGGGAAGATCCCACATGCCGCGGAGCAACTAAGCCCGTGCGCCAAAACTACTGAGCCTGTGCTCTAGAGCCTGCGAGCCACAACTACTGAGCCCACGAGCCTCAACTACTGAAGCCCGCATGCCTAGACCCCGTGCTCCGCAACAAGAGAAGCCACTGCAATGAGAAGCCCGCGCACCGCAACGAAGAGTAGCCCCCCGCTCACCGCAACTAGAGAAAGCCCGCGCGCTGCAACGAAGACCCAACACAGCCAAAAATAGATAGATAGATAGATGGATAGATCTGGCTTCAGCCCTGCTTAAATAACTCGCCCACACGTCCAAAAAGAAATGAGCATTTGTAAAGTGAAATGGGAAGTGAAGATAATTTCAGAGGGAACTATTAAGGAAGTTTCTTAAACACAAGAAAATAAATAAAACTGATTTGAAAATCTACAAAAGAAAGCCCAAATTAAATGAGATACACCAGAATTAGAAATATAAAAGAAATCTTAAAATATACAATTTACTTTTCCCATTTATAAAAAGGAGAACTTTTATAACTGCATTGCAATAATTCATAATCTCATTTCATCGATACCTAACCTCTACAAGGTTTTCTCCCAGTAAGTTTAGTCTCTGCTCAATATAATGTGTCACAATATTTATCAAACATCGCAGTACACGCCAAATACTACTAAGGTATAAAAATCCACTCATGTCTGTGAACCCCTGAAGTCCTGGATCCACACCACATAAACCATGGGGAGGTGACACGGAAGGGGAAGGACAAAGGTGGGGCAGGAGGGACAGGAAGCAGCGAGAAGGCGCACACGAGGGCCACTGCACAGGGGCCGTCTCCCAGCCCTGAAAGGTGTGCTGAGACCTTTGGAGCGAGGCACGGTTGACTTCAGGCAGGCAGGCAGGCACAGGGAATTCCTGGGGGCCCCAAATTCCTCACGACACAGCTCAGTGTGGGCCGCAGCAGCACAGATGCCCATCACCCGGGGGCCACGCAACACCAGTCCCGTAGCCGTGCGCGGGCTCCCCACGGGACAGCCTGGTAGCAACAGGCTTTAAGAACGGTCATTTACAGAAGTCGGCCTCGGGATGATGTAAATAGCGACAGCCTCCAAAGGTACCTCATTTCTCTCCACCTTCAACCCCCTCCGCCCCTCGCTCGGATTCTCAGCGACCAACGGGGCCTTTCCTGAGCCCACATCCTCCTGCAGCCGGTCACCTGTCTCTGCACTCCTTTAGAACAGAATCCTCCAGAGAGTGAGCGTTTGCTGCCCTCCTCCCGGTAGACAGAGTTCACACTCACACTCCACCCGGGCGGCCGGCCCTCCCCCTTGCGGGGACCCCAGGCCCCTCCCTCCCTCGCTGCTCCTGGCCCCTCTGTCCGCAGGAGCTGACACAGCCCTGCCCGCTCCGACCTCAACCTCTCCACTACATCCCCCGAGGTGCCCTGCGCCTTCACGTTTGGATCTCAGATCTACGCTTCCTCCCTCCGGGGGTGCCACTGCTCTAAATACCGCCCACCCACGGATGATGGCTCCCAGGGTCCCTCCCGGAGCCCAGACCCCTCCCCTGAGCTCCATGCTTCCCTATGCGACTGTCTACCTGACATGGCAACCTGCACGCCCCAAGAGGCATCTCACACTTAATGAATTCCAAACCAAACTCTTGATTTCTCTACCAAACTCCAGCCCCATGAACTGTCACTCCGCCAGCAGCAGAAGCCAGATGCGTGGAGTCACCCCAACTCTCCACTTGGTCTCACCTAACGCTTTCTATCCACTATGGGAGTCCTGTTGGCTCCGCCTTCAGCAGACAGGAAATGGCCTCTGATGCCCTCTCCACACACCAGGAGGCCTGCCTGGACCGCTGCCACAGCCTCGATAGCTGACCCCTGGTTCCCAGGTCTGCCCTCGGCCCCAGTCTGTGTGCTACACAGGCCGAGTGATCCTTCAAACAGGCAAATCAGACCATGTCACACCTCTATTCGAAACCTCTAGTACCTTCTCATTTCATTCATGGTAAAATCAAAAGTCCTGAGCCTGCGCGTCCGGAGCCTGTGCTCCGCAACGGGAGAGGCCACAACAGTGAGAGGCCCGCGTACTGCAAAAAAAAAAAAAAAAAGTCCTCAGCATGGCCTACAAGGCCTCAAATGGCATGGACTCTGGCCACCTCCCTAACCTCATCTCCTACAATCCTCCCCCAGCCCCACCCTGGCCTCAAACTACAGATGTGTATGTAAAATTGCATAAATGCACTGACTTCCTTCTCCCTGAATATACTTTTAATAAACAGCATTATCCTACCAAAAAAAAAAAATTGAGGCCTTCCACTCCAACTGTTTTGACCACTTGCTTATTGTCAAACAACAAAGGCCAAAAGCCCTTCCACCTCAGGACATTTGCACAGGCTGTCTCTGTCCTCAGAGCTCTTCACCCAAGCTTCTCCATGGCTACCTCCCTTGCTTCCGTCAAAAGGGCTGAGGCAGCAACAGATTAACACAAATATAACAAAATGTTAACTGGTGATTTCAGGTAAAGGATAAACAAGTATTCATTGCATTAATCCTTGAAGTTTTCTGTAGATTCAAAAATTTTCAAAACTCAAACTTGGAGGGGGAAAACCTCCTTGCTTCCACATAATTACTCCCTCTTGTACCTTGTTTCTGACCATTCTTCCCTCATCTGCCCTTTCCTGACCCTCCTCCTTCCTCTGTGGTTTCCCCCAGGTCTGGGCGTCCCCAGGACTCCAGTCTCCAAGTGACACAGTCCAGCAGGCCCGGCTGCTCAGTGCGCTGAGCCTGGATGTTGCCCCAGCACCACAGGGTCAGCCGAAACCAGAATCACTCTCCCCTGCCAACAGCCTTGCTCCCCCACCTTGGTTAAAGTCGCCATGATTCCCGGTCACCCACTCTTGTTTCCCCCTCACCCTCACTGGCCCCAGCCCACCGGTGGATAAGACCTGCCTCTCCTCCGGCCCCATTCTCCTCTCCGTGCCCATCCTTCTCCCACTGGGCTCGCCTTCTTCACTGGACTACCTGAATCATAGTGGAGACCATTCTAAAACGCAAAGCGCCTCTGCTGCTTTTCTTTGTACCATTTGTCGGCAATTCCCCATCAATTACATCTAAAACGGAGCCGCTGGGGATAGCTGGTCAGGGCCCTCCCCCTACCCCCTCCCGGCCCTGGGTCCACCTCTCCCCACCACACACACCGCCCCCCCAGGCCAACAGCTGCGGTCACACCCATGTACTTTGCTCTTTCCCAACTTGGGCCTGTGGACAAGTCACTCCCCCGCCTGGAATGCCTGTTGCTACTCTCTCCTCCCAGTTAAATCCTACTCCATCCTCAAAACTCAACCCAAACGTAACCTCTTCCTGAGGCCTTCCCTGATCCCTCCAGGTAGAGTCAAACAGTCTCACCAGGCTAGTAACACCACATCACTTGGCTCTTTACCATTAGATCCTTCTAGACCCCGGGACTTGTAAGCCTCTGAGAGACTGTTTTCGTATGTACAGGTGACCCTTGAACAAGGACTTTTTTCCAACAGCAAATGCGATGATACTACACAGTCGAGGCTGGCTGAGCCTACAGATGCAGGACTGTGGATACAGAGGAACCATGGACACACGGAGGACCAACTGCAACTCATACTCCGATTTTTGACCTGCAGAAGGTTGGTGCCCCAAACCCCCGAGTTGTTCAAGGGTCAACTGTATACGGGAGCATATAGACACAAGAATATGTGTCTGTCTGTCTTATCTCTCCAACACCTAAAGCAAGAGCTGATACATACCGTAGGCCTAGTGTTTACCGACTGAATATCAAACCCTCCCCAAGTCTCCTTCAAACGTTAAAACAGATGTCACACCTCCAGCCTCTGTCCTGATCACGTGCACACCCTTTGGGAGCTCCTTGCATCCTTGCAGCAGCTGTACCCCCAAGGTGCCCAGAAGGGTGCCTTAAGCCGTTGTGGAACTAATAAATGCATACATAAGTGGGCACACATTTTACTGACCGGTCCAAGGCAATGTTGAAACATTCGCTGTCCATTGAAAGAACCATATTCTGCGCCTTTTGTCTGCACAAACTTCTTCATTATTCCTCTTTCCCTGACTCAAGTATCACCTTTCTTCCTGGCCCTGCAAATAGCTAAGTTGTGTATCTACTCCCATACAAGTCTGCACTTCTCTCTTTTCATTGCAGTTACATCACTGTTTAACTGGAATTTTTTAAAGGGGAGAATAGCTTCTTTTATATATCTCCACGACCTCACATAGCGACTGGCACGTTATAAATGCTCAAAACTGCCGACGGATGAATAAATGGAGAATGAACGGATGGGTGGACAGATGGGTGAGGTTCTCACCTCATCTTTAAATATCCTTAAATAAGGCCTGACAGGCACCAAACGTTGTCCCTCTGCTATGAACTGATTACCATCCCATATCTCATTCCCAACAAAAGCGCTCCTGGGGAAGACATCTAGAAAGAGTTCTCAGAATTTGACCTCCAAAAATAAAAAGGTACAGACATTTTCCTGTAGTTGCCAAACTACAGTGATCATATATTTTTATCTAAGATGGCTTTTAATTTCTCTGTATGTAAATTATTAAAATTCGAATGACTTTGAACTGTGAAATATTTCAGCTGCTTTAGATGGAAGGTTAAGGCACGTTTGCGAATTCTGCCACACGCTTGCTTCTTTTTTTTTTTTTTTTTTTTTTTTTTTTGCGGTACGCGGGCCTCTCACTGCTGTGGCCTCTCCAGTTGCGGAGCACAGGCTCTGGACGCGCAGGCTCAGAGGCCATGGCTCATGGGCCCAGCCGCTCCGCGGCATATGGGATCTTCCCAGACTGGGGCACGAACCCGTGTCCCCTGCATCGGCAGGCGGACTCTCAACCACTGTGCCGCCAGGGAAGCCCCGCTTGCTTCTCTTTTTGGCTCTGACCACAGCCCATCTCTCGAGAGGGTGGGGGGAAGATCATCTGTCTTCCGCTGAAGCCCAAGAAGAGAGGCCTGGAGCCTGCTGGAGGGATGGATGGCCCAGGGGTCTGCGCTGGGTTTAAGGAGCTCTAGTCCCAGTTCCTAGGCCCCAAGGTCATAAAGACCCTAGACTAGGCTCCATCACCATGAAGCCCGATGACCTACGTGGACCTCAAACTCCAGAACCTCACTCACCGTCTTACCTCCTGCCCTTCTACTGCTGAAACAAACACCCGAAGACCTTGTGCTCTTTTTGCTGATGTCTTCCACCTACCTGTGAGGCCACCACTCACCTGGTTAAGCAAGCGAGCAACGTGGTGGCCCGATTCTCCCTCCCCGACCCCTACACACACCGCCGCTGCCTTCTTCCAGACCCGATACCTCCCGCCCACCTTTTCCCAAGGCCTGTGACGTCCAAGGCGGCGGCCACCAGACACGTGTGGCCTCAGGGCACTGGAAATGTGGCAGGCCTGACCTAAGAGGGGCTCCAAGTGTAAATCACACTAGAGCTCAAAGAATTAGGGGAAAACGTGTGAACTACCCCGTTAATGTTTTTGTATTAGATACTGTTTGTTGAAAGGATATTCAATTATTATATGCTGAAACCATACTTTGGATATAGTACATTACATTAAATATATCTAAATGAACTCCACTGCTTCTTTTTGCTTTTTTAATGTGACAATGAGGCGATTTTACTCCACACCTGGGGCTCACATCCGGTTCCCAGGGGACAGCGCTGCCCAGGGCAGCCCTCAGTTTCTTTGCCGGCCTCCCCCTGTCGTCTGTCTTCCCCGCCCACCCTCCCCAGAGTCCTCCAGGCGGCTGCCCCGTGACTCTCCGATCTGCCTGCCTTCCACCAGCAGGGGCAACTCAGCCCAGAAGGCACCTCCTCCAGCAGGGGGGTCCCTCAATACCATTCTCCCCACACCCCCTTCCCCCCCTACAGGGCCTCCTCTCTCCCAGGCTCTGCCGTGCGGTGTCGCACATTGGACATGCCCTGCACTGGGAATACGACACAGAAGGTGATGGACAGGAGCCCTCACCTAACTTAGAACACAGCGGGGGCGACAGAGAAAATACCCTGTCAAATACTCTAGCAAAAATAGAGTCACAGGAGTAGTTATGACATAATAATGAGGCATTAACAGCAGTAGTCACTTACAGACACCAGACCATGCGCCGGGCACAATTCTAAGCAAACCACGTGTATGGTCTCACTTAATCCTCCTAACGACAGTATCAGACAGGTACTCGTATGATTCCTACTGTAGAGGTGAGAAAACGGAGGCCCAGAGAAGCTACGCAGTTCGCCCGAGGTCACACAGCTCGTAAGTGATGGAACCGGGACACTGCTCTTCCACGCTGCGCCCACTCCCAAGATGAGTGATCACACAGCTGCTATGGACACAGAGGGGCAGCCCGGACCCCACAATAGGTGGGGTGAGAAAAGACATTACAGAGCAAGCGATCTCTACACTACAGGTGAATGTTCTGAACCAGAAGTCCTGGGGTGACAAGGTCTGGAGGAACTAGAATCAGTTCACTGTGTCTGAGGGGGAGAGAAAGGGCAGCAGGTAGAGGAAGACAGGGCTTTGCTCATCTGTGGTTGCAGAAGGAGCTTTTCTAAAGAGCCTGCAGGGTCTGTGAAGCCATGAGACAGGCCGACCCAGAAGCCTGGCGAAGGACAAACCAAAAACCGGGGAGATGGGCCCCTCGCATGGCTCCCTGATGTAAGAGGAGGGGGCCCTGCAGCGCTCACTCCCTGTCCGATGCGCGAGCCAGAACTTCCCGTCTTGACCAGTGGGAAACCCAGTCCTCGTGAGGAATTCTAGTGGCCCTGCCTAAGGGCTTCTGAAGATTGTACTAATTTTATCCAACGGAGACATACACCTAGACGTTACGGAAATTTCTGATCACAAGGTTACGGAGTAGAAATGTGACAAAACCACCAGCTTAAGCATTTCCCCCAAAGCAGCCAACAGGGATTCAAAGTAACTCCCAAAGCACATCTTCCTTAAGCATCAGAATTTTTGCTTAAGGCCTTGGGGTGAAGGGGGAGTTAAATGATCAAATAGCTAAGCAAACATGACACATCTGAGTGGACTGCAAACTTCACTTTCATTGTAAAGATGAAACGTGAGATTTAGAAGAAATGCTTATCTTGTCAGTCAATTCAAGCAACACCACAGGACACCCCCTAGCCCCCAACACACACACACACACACACACACACACACACACACACACAGAGGTTCATTCTTTCTTTTATTTTAGTGACAGCACATGGTAGGAAAGTGGGACAAACAACACGCAAAGATTTCTACTGGCACCTGGGAAGTACAGTGATTTTGTTTTTCAAGTGGACGTCCTCCCGTAAACATCTTCATGAACTTTAAGACTGGTTATTTTTTACGGTGTAAAGATGGCACCGGCTGGAGGAAGGTGAGTAGCGACTGAATGTCAGGTGAGTCCTGGTTCTGATGCTGCTCTCAGCACCACCTCCCTGCGAGTCATCTATCATTAGCTCCTCTGCGGCGCTCAATCGATCTCCACCTATTTATCATGGCAAGCGTTGAACTAAAATTTTTACATACCTTCTCTCTTAAGATTACAAGTCTGGGAAGTTTACAAGGGCCTCTCTTATTCACCTTTGCACCTCAGGAGCCAACGCAAGCTGGTACATGGTAGCTGCCAAGTGTTCTTACAACCATCTCTAGGTGAACTGCTACCTCAAATTCAGAATTCTGCTAAAATTTAACAACCAAAAAAAGAGTGATGTTGGCGAGAAGCATATAAGGGTAATGAAAAGGGTTGACCTTTAAGACTGAAAACTGGTAAGATTCAGTCCTCGTCTCACTGGACCTCACAGTGAAGCGCATTTGACACCACGCATGGCTCCCTCCTGGCAACCCTCTCCCCGCCTGGAAGCCAGGACGTGCACCTGGCGGTGGTCTCTCCTCCTCATTGTACCTTCCCGGATCCTCTGCTCTAGTCTAGAGTATTAACAATGGGCTGTACAAGAGACCTAGCCTCACTCTTCTCTTCTAACCATCTGCTCTAAATGACCTCGTCGAGGCCTATGGCAGCATATACCACCTATGCAATGGTAACTCTTAAACTCCTCCCCAGATTTCCATATCCGACTACCTATCTGAAACCTCCACTGGAGTCTAGAAGCATCTCCACATTAACATGTCCAAACCAAAGCCATCTCCAGATCTCCCGACTGCTCGAGTCAAAACCTCGAGGGCTCTCTCTCTCTCTTAAACCCCATTTCCAATCTGTCAGCAAAACTGTCACTTTCTACTACCAGCCCCTAGTCCAGGCCACCACTGCATCCTGCCTGATCAACAGTCCCCTTGTGGGACCACACATGCCCTCCTATCTAGTCCTCATAGAGCAGAGTGAGCCTGCTAAAATACACAACACATGGCGCCACTCGCATGCTCAAAACCCTGCGACAGCTTTCCATCTCACTCACAGTAAAATTCAAACTCCTTACCAGAGCCCACAACACCCTACCTGATCTGACCCCCTTTCACGCTCCTAACCGAAGCGCCTATCACTCCCTCACTCTCTCCCTCCCTCCACTCCAAACACACTGGTCTCTTTGTGCCCCTCAAACATCCCAAGCACATTCTTGCCTCAGGGCCTTTGCACAGGCTATACCCTCTTCCGCCAGATGTTCACAAGACTTGCTCCCTTCACTTTATTCAGGTTTTCTGCTCAGTGTCAGCTCCCAAGGAGACGTCTCCTCAGCAGCAAAGAGTTCAAGTAAGAAACATCAAAAGGGGGCAGCGCCAGGGGGCAAATGCCTGTTTAGTGGTGACGGTCACGCAGACCGACACAAGTTAACGTATTTGTTTGAACTGAAAAATAAAATTTTTAAAGTTTTTTTGTTTCAAAATGCTTTTAGGGGACCAAAAAACATTGAATACCTCTGCTCTATCGATTATGACTCTAGAATTGTGCTGTTGGATACAGGAGTCACCAGCCACATGTGGCATTTAAATTGCTTAAAATTCAATAAAATTTAAAATTTAGTTGCTCAGTCTCACCAGCCACAGTTCAAATGTTCATAACCACACGTGGCTACAGGCTACCGGAATGGACAGTGCAGAAGACACTTTCATCCTCCAGAAAATTCACAAGGCAGGGCCGGCTCTGGGGTCTTGATCAACTGCTTAATAAAGGACTGACTTTGTTTCTAGAGGAAATCCTGGATTTTACCCACAAGCATTTTTACGGCCCCAAATGCCAACAGCAGGTGAGAGATTGCCATCCACGTGACCATGCCTACTGGGAACCCAACTTTCAAAACGGAATGTTCACCCGATAACCCGATAATCTAGTTGCCAAAGGACAGGGCTCTGGCTCTCCACCAGTAATATACAAAATTAGTATTTTAGACTCTTTTTTTTTTTAATTGAGTTGAGATTCACAGATATAAAATTAACCATTTTAAAGTGAATAATTCAGTGGCATTAAATATACTCACAATAATTTAGACTCTTGATGACCTAAAGAACTGTCAAATTATCTTCTGTCAAGAGCCTATCCATGACCTAATTAATAGACCAGAAGTCTCGGGGAGATTGCCTACGACGTGCAACCCGTCACCTCGGACGTCCTCAGCCCACAGACTTCACCGAGCAGGCTCTCTGGGATACATCACTTGGGCCAGGTCAAGGCAGCCCTCACAGGACAGCTTTCGCCTCGTAGCCCTGAGTGCTACACTCCCTCGGACAGTATCATCCAGGGTCAAGGAAGGAACTAGCAGATGAAAAACAAACAAAAAACCCAAAACTACTTCTACATGTGCTGTAAAACTACTCTTGTCAAGAAAAGAATTTGTGATGCCTGTCGACACCTCCTACGTATAAAATACACCAAGCACGATTTCTCTTAGGATTTCATGCCAGGGAAAAAAAAATATCTCTGAGGGGGAGAAAAAAAGTTTCCTTCTTTCTGATGAAGAGAAAGATATATCCTCCCTGCTTCCCTCTGCAAACTCACCAGGGCACTCAGCCCAGCAGCCAGGGCCGCAATTAGCATATTTCCTCGCTCTCCATTTCAGAACCTGATTTCCTGTTTCTATTTCACTCACACACACACACACACACACGCACGCACACACTTTTGTCAAAATGTCTCAAATCCTTTTTGGACAAATATCGGCTAAGGACTATAACCTAAATTTCTATTAATTCCATATACCCTCTGCCACTAATCATACATTAGAAAATTTGGGAACAACATCAATCTTAATACAGGACTAATTCACCCTAAAATAACATCTTACAACAACTGAAGTTTCTCTGCTTGTCTTTAATGCCAAATGAAGGCCAAGCACCTTCTGATCGAGAGATCCACACAGGTTCCCACGCCGACCTGGAGACGTGCAAAGTACAGCCTGGGAGGCCATTGGGCAGGACACGGCTGGCACCCACTGGAGAAAGCGTTTTGAAATTTTTTCTTCCAGGAATGAGGAGACCGAATTTAATATCAAATTGTGAAAAATCTTTTTCGAGGAGAAAAAAATCGATTTTTTACCACCTGTAATAACAGCTTTCCAACTTACAAAACCAAGTACTATCAAACATTTTATATGAAGTATGTGTGACCGGGATGACTTTGGGAAAGAAATTTAAACAACGACTTTCTGAAAGATCACTTATATTTTCAAACAAGACACTCTCTTCACATTACTAAAGAGAGTGCGTTGTGTTAAGCGACAACTGGCTGGTACCCAGCAAAGATTTACTCCAGAAATAATGAGGTGAACTGTGTCGGCATTACCACGTGTGGATCATTCACTATATCCTCTCACTATCTAGCAGGGCCCATGCGGTTAAGAGGTGAGCGAATAACGGTAGAAATACAAAGCTTACACTGGCTACGCACTCAACAAAACACTGTCTTTTTCTAGGTCTACTCGTTACATCTTATATTCCTGTGATTTAAATAATTTGTCTTATTTGGTTATACACACTGAGCTGTCCAACATGTATGTCACTAGCCACATATGGCTATTTAAACTTAAATTAACTACAATTAAATTAAATTAAAATTTCAATTCCTCAGTTTCACTCGCCTCATTTCAGATGCTCAGGAGCCCCATGTGGCTGGTGGCTTCCATACCAGACAGAGCAAACAAGGGCCATTCTCACCATCACAGCAAGTTCACAGACAGCACTAGGCTATACATTTCCTACAAGCACATTACCGTGTGACATCCAAAAACATGGCAAACTTTCTTTAAAAAAATAATTTGGAAAACACTAGATACTTTCTGACAAACTTCAGTACACAGCTAAGTATATTTAGAGGCGTTTTTTTCCCCCTAAACACTGAATTAAATGAAAGTATATGACAGGCCTGGATTGCAGCCACTCTCTAGTATTTCCATAATGTGAAAGGAGCGCTTCATTTTACACACAGATTGTAGACTGCGGTTCAAAAAAGTAGTATGTACAAACCCCACACATGGTATTTGAGAAACACTTTATATCTGGACATTAGACAACAAATAAGAGGTTTTCCACTTACTTTTTTCTGATCTTGCTTTTCAACCAATATTGTTATAAAACGCAAAAACCCACAGTACATAAAGTTTGAAGATGATAAGCCAACAGGCCCCGTCCCTCATCTGCAAACAGGAGCAAAGACGCAACTGTGACCTTTCCTACAGAACAACACTCGGGCTCCAGCCTCTGCCAGCTCTAAAGCGCCAGAGCCCCAAGCAGCAAACTTCAAAGAGGGGCAACAGTGCTATGAGTTGCATAAAAATCGTTTCCAAAGCTGTAGACCTCACATACTCAAAAATGTCAATCACCTTTTCTTTGGCAATGGTTTTAAAATTTAGCTACTGAATCAAACTACAACAAACTATTTTCTTTTTTGACTGTCTCACTTTAAAACATGAAGTCACTTTTTAAAGAAAAAAAAAAAAAAAGATTAGGAAAGGAAACAATAAAGTGGTACGACCCTCACAAACCAAGTGAGTTCAGAACTGCGGGCAGTGCTACTTCCCCAGGAACCCGCTCACCAAACAAATCCAACATTGCAGTTTCAGCTCAAGGTGTGTGAGAACCCACGGTGAAGACACAGCAAGATGCCAGCCAGGACGACCGGATGAAGTGGATCGCTGCATTTGTGGTTACCAGCTGTAACTTTAGATTTATATTTAACCAAGTCAAGACTGACTATATATAGGTGTAAACGGAGTTCGCGGGTTAACCTCTTGGATGCTGGGGGGAACGCCAGCCAACTTCCCTCGCAATACAAAACAGGATGCTGGCTTCACCCCTGCAGCCTCAAGTTGCTGAACGCTGAAGAGATGGTTTTCGCCTTGGTCAAAATTGGGAAGAAATTAAACACTGAGAAAGAAATTAGTATTTTATCTATAGTATCCCATTTCCTAGAGATTCAATTAAAAAGAAATACAGCAGCATGATAGCAATTTTTGCCCTCCCCCCTTAAAACTATTATGAATTTGTGTTTGCCCAATGGAGAATCTGACACATCGGTTTTTAGGGCGCTGAGATAATGATGTTCTATTTTACACAACAAGGGAAACTTTTTCTATTTTATGATGAAGAGTAGAAAAGGGGAGAAAAATTCCAAGAGCTCATTTCAACAACCACATTTACAAAAGTTATAATAAAACAGTTAAGACTCCCTGAGGACTCACTGAGTGTCCTGCACTGTGCTAAAACTTCACAGCCAAACTTCACCTCCTTTAATCCTTGCAAGAATCTTGTGCAATTGGTACAACTATTATCCTCAGCAAACTAAGGTTTAGGGACGTATCCAGTTTTTTTTACCAAGTCAAAATTTTTGCCAAGCAAAACACTGGAAGAGCGAGACTCCAATGCAGTTCCTGTGCCCTAAAACCCATGGTCTCCACGGCTCTGCATGCGCCCGTGTCCCCTCAGCTACCTCCTGCCAGCAGGGACACACAGAGCCCAGTGAGGCCACTGGACCCAAGAGCAGGCGTGAGGCGTCTAAACTATGAGGAGAGAAACTCTAAATAAAACAAGTAAATGGACACCTCTTCCCATTACCTTATTCTTGGAACTATATTTATATTTAATATGAATTATTATGCTAGCATCTAACGCAGCACAGCATTGAAAGGATTTCCACTCAAGTCTGCAACGAGGGAAACGTTAAAACCGATCTTATAATCTGGCTCATTTTTACTCTATAAGTGACTAGTTTCTTCCTTTTTTTTTCCCTTCACCAATGACACCCTAGCTTAGAGACCTTATATGAAAATATTGATTTTTTAACTTCCTTGCAAAAACTAAAGCTGTGAGCTTTAAACTCAGCTCTAAGGACTAGACCTTTTCCAAAATCAGACCCTGGAATATTTCCTGCCTTAAGCTAAGTTTCAAAGTAAGAGGGACACCTGGCTGAGTCAGAAGTTGAGTGATTGAAGGCACTGAGCACACGAGCCACTGTGGCCTCTGACCCCAGCGTGAAGGATGGGGATGCTCCGTTAACATCCCCAGAGTTTGGGGGACAACGGTTAAAGTGAAAAGGATATCAGATATTCAGAGAACTGTAAAAATAAAATACTACCTAACTTTTCACCAAATCATCAACTTTTTCCCTGAAGAACTCTCACTTATCTCCTTTAATCCATGGTGTGCCTCCATGTGTTTCATCAGCTTTCCTTTGTGAAAATGTCCTTGCAGTGTTAGAGCCGCCAGAAGCGGAGTTAGCTTAGTAGTGAGTGGGCCGAGTTAAAGCAATGCTAGCGCATCACGCTAGGTCACTGCCCCAGTGCCACGGCGTTCCATGGCTACTCACAGATCACCTGGAGATTTACAGCTGCAACTCCAGAGAAGGGAGAGTAACAGCGAAATGTCAAGGTTAAGGTAAATTCTCCATAAGTCCCCACTGTCTATTTCTAGCCACCTCCATGGTGGTATTAAAGTTTGACCATCGCTTCATGCTGACATTTTGAAGTGTTTCCAACATTAACAGTGAAAACAAACACATCACAACTCTGAATAATCCCACAATTGTATATGATGTTTTTCTAAGTTAAAGAGAATGTTCAGACTATAAGAGTCTATCTAGAGGCGTAACCTAAAAATTGAACCCTAATTTCAAGTATTACCATATTCAGTAAGAACTCTAAGTCTAGGACTTCCCTGGTGGCACAGTGGCTAAGACTCCACACTCCCAATGCAGGGGGCCTGGGTTCAATCCCTGGTCAGGGAACTAGGTCTCACATGCATGCCGCAACTAAGAGTTCACGTGCCACAACTAAGGAGCCCACCTGCCGCAATTAAGATCCGTTGCAACCAAATAAATAAGTAAAATAAAATAAATATTTAAAAAAAGAGAACTTTAAGTCGATATACTGCCCCTTCATTTATTTTATTTTATTTATTTATGTAGCAGGTTCTTATTAGTCATCTACTTTATACATATTAGTGTACATGTCAATCCCAATCTCCCAATTCATCCCACCACCACCCTGCCCCCCCGGCTCTCCCGCCTTAGTGTCCATATGTTTGTTCTCTACGTCTGTGTCTCTATTTCTGCCCTGCAAACCAGTTATCTGTACCATTTTTCTGGATTCCACATATATGCGTTAATATACGGTATTTGTTTTTCTCTTTCTGAGTTACTTCACTCTGTACAACAGTCTTTAGATCCAACCACATCTCTACAAATGACCCAATTTTGTTCCTTTTTATGGCTGAGTAATATTCCATTGTATATATGTACCACATCTTCTTTACCCATTCGTCTGTCGATGGGCATTTAGGTTGCTTCCATGACCTGGCTATTGTAAATAGTGCTGCAATGAACATTGGGGTGCATGTGTCTTTCTGAATTATGGTTTTCTCTGGGTATATGCCCAGTAGTGGGACTGCTGGGTCAGATGGTAATTCTATTTTTCGTTTTTTAAGTAACCTCCATACTGTTCTCCATAGTGGCTGTATCAATTTACATTCCCACCAACAGTGCAAGAGGGTTCCCATGTCCCTTCATTTAAAAGTACATCCAGAAATATAACTTTATTAAAGTTTTGGGAAAAGGATGATCTGAAAGTCCTTGCCTATTCACTAGCATCTCAGGGAAATCCACCCTGAGATGCTCCTGACCCCCTACGATAAACAAGAGGCAGGGACTTCACAGCCCACCAAAGGGCGAGGGTGGGATTCTTATGCTAAGGCTGCACACCTGTCCAGCCAGCCCATGACAAGGCAGGAGAGCACAAGTTAACATCATTGGAGAAACTCTTAACCAGGTTTTTCCAACGTCACCACTTGCACTGCCTTCGACATTCTCCAACTCTTTACGCCCACAGCCAAAGCAAACAAACAAAGCAAAAATGCTCTTGAGATTAAGACCTCTTTACTTACAACTTAAAACAACTGTTTTTACTTTCACCCAGTTAGCGTTCAAGTCTAAGAATTCTCCTGAGATCTGTGGTACAGAATTATCTGGAGTTAAACTAAACACAGAAGGCAGCAGAGAACAGACCAGAAACGCTATATAAAGCAGATGAGAAATACCATGCTCTTCACGAATGGACATCAAAATGGCGTGTTTCCTTCAAATAACTTCCTGGGTGCTGATTTTGATTCAATCATTAAATGAAGAATTAAGGAAATCCCACCCAGTCTTCCCAGACCATCTCTCTCATCATTCAATCCAGACCAGGACACAAGCAAGCAGAATCACAAGCGCCTCTGTATCTATGTTGACTTTTTAAAATGGTGCCAATCTCTTGGCCTTTTGCCAACTTCATTTAAGTTCTCCACTAGTACCCTGACCCAGTGCCATGGCCCAGCCCCTAGAAGGTCTATGTTTTTTACACTAAGTGAAGAAAAATCGAAACCTCACTCGTGGTGACACATAAATAAAACCTACTAAGGTTTTGCAAGGCAAAAGCACAAGTAGGGCTTCCCTGGTGGCGCAGTGATTGAGAGTCCGCCTGCCGATGCAGGGGACACGGGTTCGTGCCCCGGTCTGGGAAGATCCCACATGCCGCGGAGCAGCTGGGCCCGTCAGCCATGGCCACTGAGGCTGCACGTCCGGAGCCTGTGCTCCACAACGGGAGAGGCCACAACAGTGAGAGGCCTGCGCACTGCAAAAAAAAAAAAAAAAAAAAAAAAAAAAACAAGTAAAAGTTTGCTACTGACTTCCTTCGCTGATAAAGAGCTGTATTCAGTAACAAAGGAAGAATGAAGGCCATCTCCCCGTGGTTACTTAGAGATTATCTACAGACTGACAGCTGTAACTACAGAGAACGGAGACTACTATTAGATAGCAAGATTAAGATAAATTCTCCAAGTTAGGTCCAGCGATGCTTTTCCCTTAACTGTCCCCCTGAGCCTTTTCCCAATTCTCCTCTCCCAGCCAATTATCGCTCTGCAGTGCCAGAGACTGCCTTTCTGAACAACTGATAAAACGAAGAAGAAAAAGCAGCAGAGAATAAACAGGTGAAAGGAAAAAGAGTGGAGGGGGCCGGCAGGGGCACGTGGCAGTGCATGTGTAAGAGTGAAAATGAAGGCTTTCTCCCTCATCCTTGGAGGACCAGTCTCATAAAGAAACAAGCATCAGAGACAGAGGGGCAAAGAAAGGTTGAGCTGGGTTGTGTGTGTGTGTGTGTGTGTGTGTGTGTGTGTGAATAACTACTAAAAGTATCCAAAAACCACTTGAAACTAAATGGCTGTAATCCACCTTTCTGAGAAAAATGTTATTTTTTTCCCCACAAGAAAATAGAAAGACAGCCTTCTTTGAAATCTAAACAAATGAAATTTCACTTTGAAAATCTATCTTTTCAGGAACTGATACTGATACTATATACACACACACACACACACACACCCCTCCAACAATACCTGCATTGTTCATATATTAAACAATGCTACTAAGTTTCCAACCTTACAATGAGGGTGCTAACACCTGTGCTGGAGGTTGACTGTTGCCATTAAACAATTTTAAATTTATTTATATGTGCATTAGCCTTGCTTACACTCTGACTTGTTTTCCAAAAGAATTAGAAGCAACGGCTATGGAAAGGGTGTAGCTCTGCACTGTCCAATATGGCAGCCACCAGCCACATGGGGCTACTGGCTTGCCTTATGCAGATACAAATGCAGAAGGGCTCTGCCTGTAAGTACACATCGGATCTCAAACAGCTGTGTAAAATGTCTTTTTATTCTGATTATGTGGTGGAATATCCTGGATATATTTGGTTAATTAAATATACAATACTAACGCGTGGTTTCTTTTTTTTTAATGTGGCTACTAGAAAATTTAAAGTAACACATGTGCCTTGCATTCACTGCTCCCATCATATTTCAGTTGGACAGCACTGGTCTACAACATAGTAGGTACACAAAGAAATGAAGGTCAGGTCCTACCTAAATAACAAAATTCCCTGTCCGTCTCAGTGAAGGCCTTGACCTCCTCCCCAGCTTCCAGCACACCGCCAATCTCTGTCCTTAACACAGTGCACAGCACACAACAGGCACTCGATAAATGTTTCTTTAATGGAGCTGAATGAAGGCAACCAAGTTACAAGATTAAAAAGCAGTATCTAAAAGTGGCTTCTTAAAAGTTAAGAAAACCCACTGGCTACTTGGGACACCTAGCAGATGGTTAACATGCAGGCTTAGAAAGTAATTTAAAAACGAACTTCTTATTACCTACAACATTTTTTGACAGTCACAGGAAGCAATACCCTTTTACAAAATAAAAGCCACTAAGACGCAAGGCTAACATTTAGTATTCGGCTCATTTCATGCTTTCAGACTGTGGGGTGAAAGGACAGATGGAGTAGACTGCTTTTCTTTGCTCTAAGTCTACACTTGGCGTTTTCCATTTTAACCCACCGAAACGCTGCCCTCTGGATAAACCAGCTATGCTCGAGGGAAATGCCGGGCAGTGCTCACTGAGCGGTAACATATACGAACAGAGGTGGTCAGAAGAGACATCTTCAGTCTTCGTGAACAACAGGAGGCTCTGGGAGCGCCTCATGGACCAGGGAAGTCGAGAGCAATCGGGGAGGGGCAGGCGGCCTTAACCCACGATGTCCTGAAGGCCGGCATGTGGGAGAGCAGGGCTCCCCCTAACAGTGCTGCAGGGCAGCTGCTCCAAGCAGGTCTAACCACGCGTGCCTGTCCCGGAACGTGGGCACACTCACCACAGCCCCTGGGAGCCACTTAGGTCCAAACTGGGTTTTCTTCAGAGATGATCCATTTCCCCATCTCCACCAGACGTCTTTAGGGGTGTGAAAGTATAAGTCTGTCCGGAGTAGTATTCAGAGAGACACGATTCAAAAGGCCCTTTCCTCTACTTCTGAGCACAGTTTGCATAAATGAGGCGTAAGATACGTGCCTATTTTTTCCATAAAAATGTATTTAGTAGTTGCAGTTACTCTGCTCGTGTCTGCAATTCTGTATTTACCAGGTGAACCGAGAGGATTTCTCTACTTGAGATTTACCAGGAAAAGGTTTTCCCAGAAAGGCTATTTTTTAACGATATTCGTAACACATCACGGAAAGACAGAGGACTGGAGAAGCTGCACCACTGATTCTTCTGGATCTGTTTTATTTTAATCTCCAGGGGAAAATCAGGACACAGAAATTACTACCCACCACCTCAATCTTAGTGGTCCTTTGAAAATGCTTTCTGCTTCTGTCCTGCTTCACCATGACTGTATTCAGGACCCAATTAATGAGGGGAGCACACATAAATACACCCAACATACACTTAATCCAAGGACACAATATTGCAGATCCTAAAAATCCCACCAGGATCTGCCCGCCTGTGAGCGTAATCTGTGACTCTACCTACACCTGTGTAGGCCTAAAAGCAGGATGAGTGATTCAGAAACTCCCCTGGAACCTCGAAGGACAACCCACGTAACTAAGTCTTCCTTAGACAAGCTCTTCAAACAAACAAAACGACGTGCTGAGCTCTCCTTCCACGCAGTCCTCGCTGGCGTCCACCTGGCTCCGTTCTCTGTTCGCTTCCTGCTGCCGAGGACGGTGCCGGCTCCCGCCACGTCCTCCCAGTGCACCCGTGGACCCGGGGCCTGGTAGGAGCGTCCTGCAGAGGGGACCCCCAGGCCCCGGCCCCACATGCCAGGGACACAGGCGCACTCTCTTCACCCTCACGGTTGCCAAGCCTTAAACTCTCTCCTCCTCCACGCTTGTGTGTCCTCCTCTCAACTCAACTGATGCTCCACAGCTCAGCAGAGCTGTCGCCTGCCCCGGCACGCCCGCCCACGCTGGACCAGGCGCTGCCCCCAAGCACGCGAGCTCGCCTCCGTGTTGCGCCTTCCAGGGGCTTCCTGCACCACCTCTGCCCCGACCGGCCCTTCCTCTCTCCCAGGGAGCAGGAGGTGAAGCCTCAAGGTCTGCTAACTGCTCCCAGAAGCCAAGGGAAGGAAGTGCAACAACTCTGACCGTACTTAACACTGGAACAAGTGCTTGAGATTACTTCCTAAACTCCGCGACAAGCAACTGTAAACATCTGCCCGATGATAACGGATCATTTGTGAGTGCCCACCGCGTGTCTGACACCATGTTAAATTCTGAGAGACGTTACTGCTAATCTCTCTATGGCTCTAACTAGGAAGGTGTATCGTCCCTCATTTTGGAGAGAATGCAGCCAGGGCCCTGAGGTTAAGGAACCTGCCCGAGGTCGTGGGGTGAGAAATCAGCTGCTGATTCTCCGGCTCAGGAACTGCAGGCTCCGAGACCTACGCTCCTGCCCCCACACCGGTGGCTCTCAGGGTGCGGGGCCTGCGAGGTCAGGACCGTTTTTCGTAAGGACCCTGAGATGTTCTCCGCCTCTCACTCGCCTTCTCTCCAGGCGTGCACGGGCTTGGCCAGAGGCTCCCGCAGACTGCACGCAGAAGCGGCTATTAGAATCCAACACTTCGGAAAACGTAAAACAATGCCGTTAATGTTCTGTTGTCTTAGAAAACAGCTGCTTTTCAGTTAAAAATGTGATGTATGTTAACGCATAATGGTTTATTATTTTTACTGATTTTAAAAATGAATAACGAATATTTCAAACTGTCCTCAGTCTAAATTTCTAAGACAACAAATACCAACACATAAAGTCCACATAAACAAAGGATCTTTGGAGTCACCAGTAATTTTTAGGAGCATAAAAGGGTCTGAGATGCAGAGAAAGACAAACAGTGTATGACTCCACTTACATGTGGGACCTGGAAAAGCAAAACAAGTGAACAAACATAACTAAACAGAAACAGGGTCACAGATACAGAGAACAAACAGGTGTCTGCTGGAGGGGAGGGGGTTGAGGGGAAGAGAAATAGGTGAGGGAGGTTAAGAGGTACAAACTTTCAGTTACAAGACAAATGAGTCACAGGTGTGAAATGTACAGCATGGGGAATAGCGTCCACAATTACGTAATATCTTTGTATGGTGACATATCGTAACTAGACTCACTGTGGTGACCAGTTTGAAAGGTAAAGAAATATCGAAGCACTGTGTTGTGTAACAGGAACTAACACAGTGTTGTAGGTCAACTATACTTCAAGTACAAACCAAAAATTCACAGAAAAAGAGATGAGATCTGTGATTACCAGAGGCAGGGGCTGGCCGAGGGCGAACTGGAGGAAGGTGGTCCAAAGGTACAGACTTCCAGTTGTAAGATAAGTAAGTACCAGGGGTGGAGCGTACAGCATCGGAAGGATAACGAACACTGCTGTATGTTACATACAGAAGCTGTTACGAGAGGAGATCCTAAAAGTTCTCATCACAAGAAATGTTTTTTTCTATTTCTTTCATTGTGTGCTTAGATGATGGGTGCTCACGGAAGTTACTGTGACAATCACTTCATGACGTATGTAAATCAAATCATGCTGTGGCCCTTATACACTCTATACGGGGCTACAGATCAACGATATCTCAGTAAAACTGGAAGAAAAACTTAAAATATAATAAATTATTTAATGATGGATGGATGGATGGATGGATAGAAAAACGGGTCTGAGAATGAGAAGGAAAACCACTCTCCTAATCAGCTGTTGAAACGGAAGCTAGGTTTTCTCCTTCCTTGTACATTTTTATCAAATCATCAGGCTAGTCTGGAGCTTCCATTAAAGACTGTGTCCAGACAATGAACATATGGCATGAGGAACTCTGGCCTCAGTTCTAATATTTTTCTTTGCTGACTCTTTAATATAAAGTTAGACTTATCTTCAAAGATACTTTAACATGTGATAGAATTTAGAAAATATCTGTTCACTACCCATGAAACATCTAAAAAGCGTAACTTCTATTTTTTTCAAAGTAAAATCTCAAGATAGAAAAGTCAACAAGCGGGCTTCCCTGGTGGCGCAGTGGTTGAGAGTCCGCCTGCCGATGCAGGGGACGCGGGTTCGTGCCCCGGTCCGGGAAGATCCCACATGCCGCGGAGCAGCTGGGCCCGTGAGCCATGGCCGCTGAGCCTGCGTGTCCGGAGCCTGTGCTCCACAACGGGAGAGGCCACAACAGTGAGAGGCCCGCGTACCGCAAAAAAAAAAACAAAAAACAAAAGAGTCAATAAGCCTCTCTGAATGTGATAATTCAGCAAATTACATCAATATTTCAACTTAATCTGGTGATTTCCCTGCTACACAGCATGGTTTCAAACCACCATCCGGTCATACACGAAATGCAAAATAATTTTAGTAGTTCTAAAGCAAAACAATAATAATAGATTATTTGCTAGAGTAGAATGTGAGTCAGTCCCAGGGAGAGCGAGGCGTTTCGGATTCTGTAACAGCATTTTGAACCTACCTCATTATCCTCACCACACCCAGCAACACGGGCACAAAGGCGGGTAATATTTCCACAAGTCAAATTTCATGTGTCACAACTAAGGCTACATTTCATAATATGTAACCTGTTCCTTAAAAATAAAAGTAATTTTACATTGTATTTAGTACATCTGAAATGACATGAATTATAAAGTAAGGTTCGCATTGCAGGAGATCAGAAACTAAAACCTAGAGGAGAATTCACACTTAAGTATGCACCACTGGCTAGAGATCACACTCACTTGATGTGAGTGTATTACCCTAATTAATCTCAACACCTTTTGAGATGGGTACTATTTTTCCTGTTGTACTGATGACGAATCTGAAGTTCAGAGGGGTCAAGCTGCCTGAAGCCACCAAGCTAGTAAGCAGCAGACCTGGACTTCAAACACTTTGCTGATTTCAAAGTCTGTGCTCTTCTCAAGACTTTATACCTCCCTAGCATGACGTGCAGAACTGAGTGCTTCAAAAGCTGAAGTGGATGCAAAGGTGAGCAGAAATAAGAAAGCAAATACCGTGCGAAATGTTTAAAACATGCAACTGAACTTATATAATAAAGATACCTCAAGTGTACTTGTTTGCACCCCTTAAACCGTTCCAAGTGTGTCTATGATGGCACGCTCGAGAAAATGGAGCTGGAGAAAAAGGGAAATACACTTGGTGTCCCCCAGCGCTCAGGGACCCAGAGTCCACCTACTCACACTCGTCCTCTGAAACACCCCTTGAGAAATCTGTGCTCTTAAAACTAAGAAACGCTGGAGGAGACCAACGATTCCCAACCAGGGATGGGATTATAGTCACAGGGGGTCTCCTTCAAACTGTGCTTTGTCCTCCAGGGAGAACTGAAGATGCTGGGACCAGGAGAAGTCTGAGGACCACTGCTCTGAAAAGATCCCATGTTTAGTAAGAAACTCCCAAGGAGCAAGAAAAGAATAATCCCTGGAAACTAAGTCATGTTCATTTCTGCCCTAGGAGCCATCCAGGTGGGCCGAGGCCCCAGCAGCTGGTAGACGCCCTTTCTCACCCCCCTCCACGCTGTCCACGGTCTCAGGAGCCCGCTCCCATCACTGCAGATGAGGCTCCCCAGGAGGGAAGCGGCTCTCTCCGGTGGCTGAGGCCCACGTGGTCCCCGCTGACCTCGGGGCTCCTCCTGAGAATCTCCAAGTCCGCTGGACCTGTGAGGGCAGCCTTCCCGAGACCCCAACGAGTCCTGTGTCCTGAGGTTCCCCAGGAGACCTTCCTGGCCTCCACTTCCCCAGTCCCACCAAGGCTGAAGCTTCTGATCTCCAATCTAAATGCCTCTCCACCCGGGATGCCCCGGAGGGCTTTGTTTCCTGACCCGACCCTTTTACTTGCACGTAGCTTCATTCCCTTCTGTTCCCATTCCCCAATCCCTGGTCCCTGGACCAAACTGTCCTCACAGGCCTGGACCACAGGCTCACAGTTCATCTTCTGGTTCCCCAGCTATCCCCGTGCACTGTCTAGTTTGATATCACTGGCTCCCCAGTGAAGTCCAAATCCTTTACAACAGAAGATCAGACCTCTACCACCTGGCCCTGCCCTGCAGCGAATTCAGCGTGCCATGCCCCCTCTAAGGAACCATCCCCCAACCTGAAATACCATCCTCGGTTCACATCCCTGGCTACGTCCTAGCCAGATTCCAAGCACCACAGGTGCTGCCTCTCTCTGAACACCTGTCACGTAACCATGCGTGGTCTTTTACTATACTTTATACTTTCACGGATTGGTCACGTTTCCCCAAACTGATTACAGGTTCATTAAGAACAAGCATTGCGCCTAACAGCTCTAAAGATCACACTGTACCATCCACATTCAGGGCTGCCATCGCAGTGGAAGATCAGTGCACATTTCTGAATAGCACTCTGAATAATCTAGACATACAGACATTATTTTTCCTAGAGCTAGAGCACAAACGCCAACATTTATAATGGAAAGGTGTGTACGGGAGTACTAGAGCTTAAAACCTAAATCTGTCTGCTTATAAATTCTGTCGGATACAATCCCAGCAAACGAAAAGGAAGACTTCTGCTTTTAGTACTAGGCATCCAGATCTCTCAGAGACCGCTTCGTGCGGCCTATCATTCACTGTGATTTTCTAAGTGTGCAAGTTAACGCTAACATTTAACAACTGGTCCGATAAGTATTACAGAAGAACATATTTTGTAGCTTCCCAAGGGAAAAATAATAATTTTCTAAAAGAGGTGGGAGGGACCATCACAAAAATATAAAACGTTGCTGGAAACCAAGTTTCTGTGTGTTTCTAAATCAGAGAGAGAGAAAGAGAGCGGGAGGGAGGGAGGGAGAGAGCGAGCACAGCATAGAAGAATAAAGGGAAGGAAAAAACAGTTTAGACCCAATGTCCGTCTCACTGCTGGCAGTGAGAACAGAGCTCCTTGCAGGCAGGACCCAGGCTTAGTTTTCTACGCACCCTCAGCTCCAGCACAACCCCGGGACGGGAGGAGTCACGACTTTTTGAAAAAGTGAATAAATACACAAGCCAACAGTGAGGGAGTAAAAAAAATAAATAAAATAGAGAGAGAGAGAGAGAAACAGAAAACAAGAGAGGTGCTGGAGCAGCTTACACGGCAGAACTCAAGGACCTCGGGACGAAGCAACGTCTGGCGAGGCTGAGAGGGAGCCCTGCGCGTCAGGCTCCTCGCGCCTGCGCCCCACGCGGCAGGGCGGGCAGGGCCACGCCCCCTTACCTGCGGCACAGGCACTTTCTGCGGGGCGCTCTGGGGCGAGGGGTGGAGCTGTGCCCAAGGCTGGTGGTGCGAGGGCGGGGGCGAAGCCTGGTGGTGCAGGCCCGGATGGGGCTGCAGCGGAGGGCAGCTTGGCAACTGCTGGAAGGCCGGCGGCTGCCCGGGGTGCTGCTGGCCAGGGAGCAGCCGGTCCTGGATCGCCTGCGGGTCTGTGAGGCCGACGCCGGGACAACCGTTGGCTCTCAGGTGCCCGGCCAGCTCCCTCGGCGCCGGGGACATGCCCATAAACGGACGGGACGGTTGCATGTTCCTGGGGCCCATGTTCCTCTGTCCGATCCCCATGGCGCCAGGGGGCTGGTGAGACGGCTGCGGGTGAGGCATATTTGGGTAACTGCCGACTTCCATCGGGATCCCGGCACTTCCGGGCCGGACTTGCGGAGGAGGGGTGCCCGCCGGGTTACTCATTGCTTTCATGGGTGACATGGGAGGCGGAGAGGCGTAAGTTCCCTGAGGCTGCGAAGGGTGCATAGTTTGCGTGTTCATTTGGTTAAGGGAGCCGCTGGGGTGGATAGGCTGCTGGTGCATGAGTCCTTGGCCACTGTTCGATGGGAATCCTACAGCGTTGGGGTATCTTGGGACGGACTGGTTCATTGGAGTATTATTTGTAAGGCCTAGATTCTGATTCATCCCTGTATTGTTAACTAATCCCTGATTTAGGTTACTGTAAGGATAGCGAGAATACTGCCCTGAGTTGTTTATAGTAGGTGAGGGGACGGTCTGGCTCCGAGAACTAAAGGTGAGGGTCTGCGGCCTCACGGCCCCTTGCGGGGGAGGGTTGGGGGAGAACCGGGGGCTGTGGGCTACGGGCTCCCCGTGGAGAGCGGCGGGGGGATGGTGGTGGAAGGGCTGCACCGCGTGGCGCAGGCTCGGCGCCACCCCGGGGCTCTGCGGGGGCACGTGCGACAGGTGGCCGGGGCCGGCGATGAAGGGGCTTCCCTGACCGAGGCCCTCCTGGCCCGGGGGAAACTGGCCCATCCTCGGCTGCGGCGGCCCGTGCTGCTGCATGGAGAAGTCCCCGCGCGCCAGGTAGCCGCCCAGCTGCTGCAGGTGCGGGGGATGACCCTGCGCGGGGGGCCCCGAAGGGGCCGCCTGGGGCTGTGGCGGTGGCGGCTGGTAGGGGGCTCGGATCTGGTCCGGCACCTGCACGGCCCGGGGAGCCCACATGGAGCCGCCGTCCACGAAAGACTGCCCCCCGTGCCGCTCGTTCGGCAGGCCGGGGTAGACACCCATCTGGCTGCCGCCGCCGCCGCCGCTGCCGCCGCCGCCGCCGCCGCCACCGCCGCCGCCCGCCCCGTGGGGGACCTGGGGGACGGGCGGGGTGTGGTACTGCGAGTGGGGAGACGCCAGTCCGTTCCCAGGGGCATTGCTCATCATTCTGTTCGGCTGGTCCATCAGATGCATCTTTTGCTGCTCGTACTGATTATAGTGATCGAAGTGGGTCAACTTGGTTTGATTCTGATTCGCGGAGGGATGGTGGAGGGACGGCTGTAAGGAGGCAAAGCCTTGGTCTATCGGCATCTGCTGACTCATGGGATTCACGGGATTTTCAGGGTAACCACATTCTCCCAGGCTTTCGAGGCCTTCGCTGAAAATATTCCCGTCCTCGCCGAAAAGACTCATCATTCCTGGATCCGCCATCTTCTCCCAACACACGGCTCCTCCAGACCAGCGCTCAGGAGCTTGTCTGTGCTTCACTTCACTGAGGGTTTGTCCTCAGAGCCTATAATCCTTGACTAATCTTCTTCATGTCACTCCATATTTCTCTAATTCTCTTGGACCCTGCAGTGTCAGGCAAATCTGGATAGAGGTCCTAGGAGGGGAGCGGGAGGTGGGGAAGAGGGAGGAAGAAAACAAAGAATTAGGAACCAATGATAAAAACTGCCGGCATCGCACGCATTTGAATTTGGTCTCCATCGACAATACTGGTCTAGCCCCCTCACTGAGCTGTATTTTATAAATCTAGTTCACTTTAAGAGAAACTCATTAGCTTCTACCAGAAGCGTTATTATGATCGGTTACTTAGAAAGCAAGCAAAACACTAACCTTAACCTTAAATTAATCCATTCACTCCACTTCCTCACGTTCCATTCTTGGATGGAACAGAACAAAAGAACACAACATGAAGCGGCAGCAGCTGCCACAGCAGGCCAGCAGATGTACGAATGTCGCCAAGCAGCCCATCTGCTGCACGAAAGCCCTGGAAATGCTCTGGTTACCAACAGCCCGCCCTTCACCTTATTCCCCTGAGCGGTGTAATCAGATGAGCAGCCACAGCACCGAGGGCTGTGAAAAGCTCAACTTAGTTAAATTGACTAGAGGATTATACAAATACCAAAATCAGTCATTTCGTACAAATTGGATATTTACGGCCCACATACAACCAACTACAGAACGGCAAACAGAGGCGTCGAAGGAGAAAGCGGCCGAGGCAAGGATGCTGGCAGGCACGCTGGCGAGCGGAGCGGTAACTCATCATTTCCTTACGTCCGTCTGACGGCAGGAACACGCCAGGCTTTCGTTCTCCAGCAACACACGCCCGCCCCCCCTCCCCCCTGCCAGAGCAAGTCCCATCACGGGTCCCTCATCCACCCGAGGGTCCCGGGCTCTGGGGATGGACCAGGAGCCATGAGACCACGCGGACAAACTCTAGCTGGACGGACAGTTTCTAGACGATGACCATTCTCATCAGCAGAGACAGAAACCTTTCCCCCAAACTGGTCAAAACTGAAACTTTTAACAGAATGAAGTTCAAAATGTCCATGCAGCCCTCACCCTCGCCTTGACCTCTTCTGGGACAAGGCAGACCGGAGCAGGTAGGCGGAAAGGTGGGCAGGCCTGCCCGTAAGCATCCCGTTTACAGCACACCTTGTAGACTAACTACTACTGCTCTGCGCTTCATGCAAACACTTGCTAACGGCTTCTGTGTCAGATGAAAATAACCAACGTAAAGAATGTTTCCACAATCAAGACAGGAAAGTGTTTTTGTTGAATGCTAATTAAATCAACGACCTAATAAAGAACTAATTCACATAGGAAAAATGTCCAAAATCTTAAACATCTCTGGAATTTAACTCATTTTTTTCCCTCTTTCATAAGCACATGAAGCATTGTGTGATACTGCCCAACTTGAAAAAAACAGTATCTCGTTGAAGAATTTCAAAAGGGATATTACAAACAGGCCCCGCCATAAATCCTACTGACACACGTCCACAGGAGCACGGGAATGGGGACGGCTGGGGCGGGACTGGGGACGGCTGGGGTGGGAATGGGGACGGCTGGGGCGGGACTGGGGACGGCTGGGGCGGGACTGGGGACGGCTGGGGTAGGAGTGGGGTGGAGGCAGCCAGCCCCACCAAGAACCCATGCACCCAGCAAGGGGAGAACTTCGCCTACAGGAAATGTATGTAAACAACATTCTTGCTCGCTGTCAGAACCACAGACAGCACACCTGAGAGGGTCTCCAGGTCGGCAGTACTCAGGCGACAGCTGTCAGCCGAAGCCAAAGGTCTCCTCACTCTGCCGCTAAGTGCTGTGAATTTTCTGATCTACTTTCTCCAGAAACAGAGGTCAGGCAGGTGGAAGTAAGGTGAGCATGAAAACCATTTTATTTACAGACATGCTGCTTTAAAACCCAAACCAAAGAGAAGTCGAGATCTCCAGTGCCAAATGAAACAAATATTTATAAATTGAATTTAATCCTAAAAAGCCTACGCGGTCAGTCCTCATTTATTCAAGGCTCATTCTAGCTTTCAAGGAAATAAATACGGGAATGGACTTGATAAGAACTTAAAACCAGCCGTGCAGACTAACCACTTACCAAAATAACCTTTCAAATTAGCTGAAGGAAGGTAACGTCTAGTTGCCTGTCCTGGGTGGCCTTTACAGGATAATGGTGGCTTCATCCTCCAGGGCCCAGCATGTGTCACGGGAGGAACTGCTACGGACTGGATGTGTTCCCAGCCAGCTCCAGAGGGAAAGGAGCCCAGGGGGAGGAGATGGCTCGGTCCACTGCCTGGAGGGGCAGCATGGAGTTGGCACTCACTTTATAAGGCTGAGCAGAAAGGGAAAAAGAACTTGACTACAGGCCCAGGGGAGGGACAAAACAGAGCACTCACTGCGAGTAATCCTACCCGACACTTGGGTCTCCAGTTCCCGGCTCCTTCCACCAAGAGGCCATTTCCCAGCAGCAGGAAAAATGGCAGCATTACCTGGTACAGCAAACGTGTCACCCACCACAGCTGCGACCCCAGTCACGTGAAGTTCGGGCAAAGAAGTCCAAAAACTATGGCTTTAGTGTGTCACCGGTCACCACTTACGCTTGCTGGGGCAGCCATCACGGCCTTCCTGCCCCTTTTCTGACCTCAAGACTCTGGCTGGCGACTATGCTAGGAATCCATCTGGTAGCTGGATTTCATATTTCTGATCTGAGCTAATCTAATTAATTTATTTTTGTCTTTTTTAATTTGATCAAGACCATTTGAATGCCCACTTTCCCAAGTCACAGCTGCAACATTTAATTTTGTTCCTATCAAAGATATTCATTTAAAATTCCTTTTTGGAGTTTGCCCCCTTGTCTACATTCACTATCTACATTTTCTGTGTCTAAATCAGCAGTCCAATGAGCCATCAAATCAAAGCCATATTTGTCTAAAATTTTCTAGTAGCCACGTTTAAAAAGTAGCCCCAAAAAGAGTGAAATTAATTTTCATCATTTTTATTTAACGAATAAAACCAATTTATTGGTTAAATTTTATTTAACCAATAAAACCAATTTATTTATTGGTTTTATTTATTTAAATAAAACCAATATATGTAAGTAATTACATATTACTTCAACATGTAATCAATAGAGATGAGACAGTTTACATTTTTCGGTACTGAGTCTTTGAAACCCGGTAGTTCACACTTACAGTATACCAATACCAACTGGCCACATTTCAAGTCAAAAAGGTGCACATGGGGGCAATGGCTACTATACTGGACGGCACAGGTATAGATTATTAAAAAGAAGAGGCAGAAATGCAAGTTATCAGTGTTACCAAATAATTCTCATCATTATCACTTGGGAGATAAATATTCAAGCTGTATTTACATTTGATTTGGCTTTAAATGAAAATCACGTTAAATCTCAAATAGCATTTATGTATTCAAAATATATTTACTGAGCCTCTACTATGAGCCAGGCACTGATCACAGCTGCCAGAGATATATCGGTGAATAAAAACAAAGTTCCCTTTCTTCCTCATGGAGGTTACAGTCATCTGTAAATGATGAAACTTTTAATTAAAAATTAAGATTCATGGGTCATGGTATAAAAGTTTACGATACCATTTTACAAAATATTTCTTGGTAATTCATGATGACAAGTGCTGTGTGTGTGATATTATATACTAAACAGTATAGACACCTGTAACGAGGACATAATACGTGCTTCTGCTCAGCACCCTACTGGCAAGTCTCTTCTGAGTTCAGAAGGTGCTTGGGGGCGTGTTTAGGGGTGAAGAGAGGCACCATGAGACACCCTAACTCACAGCATCGTGGACACCATGGAGACTCACTGTGAAACCAATGATGAAAATTTAGAGCCGGCTAACACTTTGAAGACCTCCTAATTCAAGCCCCTCTTCATTGTACAGATGAAGAAACCCTTTTATATACTGAGAGCAGTAAACATCTCCAACAAAATATTTTAATGACGAACAACTCCCAGAGATGAAAGAGAAATGTATAGATGAAATGGCAACTCACCAGTGAAGCCTAGACGGGGTCCTATGAAAGGCCTACACGGGGTCCTATTTATTCAGAGGTAAGTCACTAGAACAATTGCTGAAACCACCAAACAGAAGAGAGTTTCCTTTTAAGGAAATTTTTACTTATACTATCGATAACTTTAAGGAAGCAAGCACATATTAGCACCACATTGAGGCTACTGGTTAATATTTTGGGAAATAAGCAGGATGCGAAGTAGGCAGCCCCAAAAAGTAAACAGCACCCAGAAAACTGGGGACAGAAGCAGGGGGTGTACAACAAACCAAGGTGAAAGAAATAAGTCGTGCAAAAATACATATTAAGATTTTGAAGTGAAGTTCTGACTTCCCAAAGGTTACATAAACAATGCTTAACTACTGTGCTCTGCTTAAAGTAGGACGGCATTTGTGTAGCCCAGTTTTAATTTGGTATCACAGTGACCTGAAAAGCTAGAAAGGAGATGGGTGAACACAGGACACCTTTCATTTCGTGGGCAAAATACTTCCTACAGCTCAACCACTTTGTATTCGGTTGTGGAAGTAGAACGCCATCCAGGTGCTGTCCATTTTTTCAAAAGTATCCAACACATGGGGCAAGTAAAAGGGAGCTGCCCTGTAGACGCTAAGACCACCTTAGTGTTCCGTAGCTCGACCTGCATTGTTCTCTTTACTCGTCTCCCCTCCACCTCCCAAGAGCCTAAGGTTTGTGACATTACTTGATCAGGGTTCTTGGGACCGGGTGGAGCCTGTGCCAGCATTTCCAAGGGAGTGTGGAGCAGCGGGAAAGCACGCCTCCCACCCTCAGAGCAGCCCGGGAGATGCCTCTAGACCCTCAAGGCTACAAATCACATCGCGAGGGGGAAGGACCCACGGCTGAGAGGGGAATGGACAGAAGAGAAACGGCTCCGCATGGCTGGGCTTCTCCTCACCCTGAGAGTCCTTCCAGCTCGATCACGAGGCCTATGGACGGTACTCCCCACCCATGGCCCCTAGCAGCCGCCGAAGGGGGCGGGGGGTCGGCCCAGACATTGATCCCATGGACAGCGACCCAGAGAGAGAGGCAGGAAGCGTCTCCAAGTTACCAGCATCAGTTCATCACCAGTCAGTTCCAGGTTTGCCACATGGACCAAATGATGCCCCTCCCGGACCCCCCCAGCCCGGGCTAGACTACATTTTCTTCCTCGCTCATGTGTCGGGGCTATGGCTGTGCTGTCCCACACGGCAGCCTCTGGCCACGTGTTGCTGTTTAAATTAACTAAAACTAAATAAAATTTTAACTCCGGTTGCTCAGTTGAACAAGCTGCATTTCAAGTGCTCAGCACACCTGTGTAGCTGGTGGCCGTGGTGCACATGTGGACAGTGCACCCGTGGAACCCTTCCATCAGGGCGGAAAATTCTATGGACAGCACTGCTACTGGTTTCTTCCTAGAGGTAACATTCTTAGGTGAAGACCATATTAAATAGTAGCAATTCTCTGATGAAAAATTTTTTCTCCTGCTCAGGGATTAGTGTTCTTTCAAAGGTCCATACCCAGCCCTTGTGATGAAATTTATAGTATTCTTTCCATACATCATATTTTATGTTATTAACTATATTTTCAACCTATAAAATTTCTCCTTTCTGTAATGTCTCCCAGCATATATTTCTATTTCTTTTTTCTTTTTGTTTCGTTTTGTTTTGTTTTTTTGGAATCAAGCCATTTTATTGACGGGCTTCGGGGGAGGGTCGAAAGGCCGGGAGGACAATGAGATTCGACGTCCTTCTCCCAGCCGGGACCTCCCCAGCTTCACAGTTGCTGAAAAGGCTCTATTTCTTTTTTTTTTTTTTTTTTGGTACGCGGGCCTCTCACTGTTGTGGCCTCTCCCGTTGCGGAGGACAGGCTCCGGACACGCAGGCTCCGCGGCATGTGGGATCTTCCCGGACCGGGGCACGAACCCGTGTCCCCTGCATCGGCGGGCGGACTCTCAACCACTGCGCCACCTGGGAAGCCCTCTATTTCTTAATAAATAATTTTTATTATGTTAGGAATGATTCTCAACTACACAAAATTCAGACACTTAGGAATAATTTCAGAATCCTTTTCACTTATAGTTGCCATATTACCATTGCTCTTTAATGAAGTATTTGCAAGCTTAATTTTAACACAAAAAAAATCTACATAGCAATAGTGAGGCCATTACTTTTTTTAGTGGCTTTGTGCATTATTTTCATTCTCTGTTTTACTGGAAGAAAAGGATGTGAAGTCCTTCAGAAGGTCTATGTTAGTCCCAAGCACATGAAAAATAAAACCAAAAAAAGGAAATAAGAATTGCATTTACAGTTAGCTTCGATTTATACCACTAGGTAGCCTCCAATTTTGCTGGTGTTAGTTGAACAGATATATCTTTCATTATGTAAAGCAATGCTGTGCTTTCCGCCAGCATTCCCCATGGCAGTTAAGCTCCCTCCACCCACCCCTTCCACCCAGCCAGATGATGGAAAACCACCCTCAATCTTTCTCAGCATTCATTCACTTAAAAAATATTTAATGAGGGCCAACCCTGCATAAAGCATTTAATAGACACTGGGTATACAGAGTTGAACGAACAGACGTGGCCCCTGTTCCATGCAGCTTGCTGTTCTAATAAAGACGTGAGGATATCCTGCATATTCAGTCCACTGACCAACCTGTGGATTCTCCTCCCAAGTATGTCACAAGTCTTCGTCCTCCTCCAGTTCATAGTCTCTGATGTAATCAGGCGTCATGGTTTCGTGAAGGACAGAACTTTAAAGGCTGACTGGTTCTCCTGAATCCGGTCTCAATACGCTCGCACAGCTGACTGAATGATCTTGTAAGACACAAAACGTGTCCTCTCTCCACCCTGATTAACATCCTTAAAGCAGTTCCCTAGCTCCCAGGATGGAGCCCCAAAGCTCCAGCAGGTCGCAAGGCACTTTGTATTCAGAGCCCCGTCAGCCACTCCATTCTCTACGCCCCAGTTCCCTTCCCTCTGCCCCTGAAGCCTTCACCAGCACCCAGGCTGGGTCCGTCAAGGCACGGGAAGTTTGCTGCGTATCATCCACTCACCTCCTCACACCTTCCTCACCCCCACGCCGTGCTGTGTGGTCTGACCTCCCACTCGTGAGCTCGGTTCCTTTGTTACCACTCATCCCGGGAAGCAGCCTGACCCTCAGCCCTCCCCGTTATTCCCACCACGCTGGGGGCAGGAGCTACACAAGCACCAAGCACACCTTGTTCTTGTTTCTTTCCCTGCCTCTCTCCCTGCAGACCGCAGCCTTGCCGTTTGAAGGAGGGTCCTGGAAGCACTGGCACCCCCCGGGAGCTGGTGAGAGATGCAGGGTCCTGGGCCCAACCCAACCTCCCGCCCTGGAGTCTGCGTGTTATTAACAAGGCGCCCTGGTGATGCCCGGACACCTGCAAGTGTAGCAAGTCCTGCTGGCAGACTCTGGGCGTCTCCGGAGCTACAGCTGGGATTCCCCTCAATTAACGTGAGAAGAAATAATCAACAACAGGTCCCAAAGAATTACAAAGCAAGTAAAACAAAGGTATGTCATCTTACATTTAAGGAAAGGGAGTCTTGTTATTCCTGACCCACAAAGAAACAATACTGACCTCATCCAAAGAATTAGGAATAACCCTTAGTGACAAGTTTTAACTTGTCAAAGAGAGGACATCTGAAAGTGGTTTAATTTCAAAGATTCATCTGTCCCTCTGCTTGACTATCATTTTTGCAAGACAAAAAAAAAATGCAGTTAATATTAATATCTAATGCTACGTTACATAACCCCCTATTTCACAGGTCTCTTGCAGAAATACTTCAGTTATTTCTACACAACTTTGAGGAGTCTGGATATTCTGAGCTGCCTTTCAGATAAAGATGGGTTTTTTTCCTACGTAAGAGTCCTGGGGCTAATATGTTTTCTTTCAAGGCAACTAATGAAATGGGACTCAGCTAACAGTTTATTCCAAGCGCACTGCCTCCGCACTTTTTTTTTTTTCCTAAATTGGTCAAAAGGCGTATACTGTCCTATACATAAGCTGTGCCACTAAAGCACCAGGATCAATGTCCTTCAGAGAACAACCTTTACACCCTGCAATTCAACACTGAAATATCACTCTTTGAAATTAACTCCTTCTAAGACTAAGCCCAGTGAGAAGACAGCTGACCTGCTCATGCCACCACAGACACCAGGAGAAGATCCGGGGCAATCTTCCTTCCATATGCAGCTCAGCGTGGCCCAGCAGGAGACCAGTACACATTCCAGGAACACTTAAAATAAGCAACAGTATATGGCAGAAGAGGGATGAGGAAAATCATCTGTATTCAGAGCCACACATACCATATCCATATGTGTATCTCTCCCTTATCTTTTTAATGCTACCCTAATTAATTTTATTGTAGGTGAAGGGGAAAGCAAATGAAGAGAGACAGGTCCAGAAATTAAAAAATGGAAATTCTGTGTGTAATTCGTTTGGGACTGGGAAGAATTCAACTTTGGAAATGTACTTCAACCCACGTGACAGGGGGTGTATAGTGCAGACTAAGGGGAGAGTAATGAACATTTTACACAGTGTGCCGATCACTCGGGTATCTTGCTTAACATTGTAAAACATCCGGGGATAGTTTAGACACAACCTGGCTGGTCTATAAAGGTAAATGACGCCACATGTTTACTAAGCCACTAAAAAAAAAGTCATTTGAAAATATACTTTCCCACTCACTCTAGATCTATTTCAAGCTACTGATTTGACACACACATGCACGCCAAACATCTGGGTGAGGCCAAGCCTACAAGGCGTGAGCGTACGACAGGAGGAGGGACGGGAGGTGCAGCCCGGGACCACCCCCATCCTGAGATGCCCTGGGTGATCCCGAGCTCCTAGGCAGCGACCCTGAGTCACTGGAGGACGCCAAGGGCGACATGCTGAGGGGATGCAAACACCGCGAGCAGCCAACTGCTCCTGTAAGGACCAAGCTCTCTGTACACGCACTGCGGTTGTCACTGGTTAACTAACTGACCTGGCAATTGGCTGCATTCTTTTGCATTTTGAAAGGTTCTGGAAAGCTGAAAGGGGGATCTCGCCTCATAGTCTGGGAAGAGTTTAAAACTGTACCCCAATTCTGCTTGGTTGAAATGAAGGGAGAGAGAGTGTGGTTAAACAGTCTCCTCTGATACACACACCTCCAATGTTCTTTTCCTTCGGGGGGCGGGGTGGGAACCCCTTCGGCAACACCACAGCTGAAAATAATCTATTTTCCCTGCGAGAGCAGAGCGCATGTGATGACAAGGGAGCCTTATCCATCACGAATAAACCCGAGCTCAGAGCCAGGCCAGTGTCACAGGACACCGAGGGCAGAAGTCACACGGCAACCTGGAGGGTGTTCTAAGATGCCACATTTCATGCAAAAGAGAAATACACAGGAATTATATAAATCCAAACTTCCATCAGGGAAGTGAGCAATATAAAAGTCAAACAGGGGACTTCCCTGGCGGTCCAGTGGTTAGGACTCCGTGCTTCCAATGCAGGGGACGCAGGTTCCATCCCTGGTGAGGAAACTAAGATCTGCACAGCGCGGCCAGAAGAAAGAAAAAAGGGAAACAGAACTGTTAAGGAGGGTCGAGGACACCTTTGGAAGAGTATTAGAGAAACTATTTTGGAAAACTGACCATGGTCTCAAAAAGCTCAATCTATAGACAAAAAAATGGAAGAAAACAAATTTCACTTACTCTGTGACTACAGTATTATATTACTCTTTCAAGAAGTTATATTTGAGAAAGGAAATGGAATTAAGGCTGGAATATACAGTAAACAGTTTGCATTCATTATGTCATAATCATCCTGACATATAACAAAGTTGGAAACTTTTTTCCATACGTACACTTATGAATGCAAGCTGGTTCTACAACGCCACCATAATCAAAACTATCTGACAATCAAAACCATTATCAAAAACTATTACGATAAAATAACTACTATTAAAACTATCCAATTCATGCAACTAAATAAGCCTGATCTCTCTTAGCTAAATTAAATGTCTTCATTCATATTTGCATATAACAAAAGACAAAAGATTTATCCATAAACTATGTGTATATTTTTCTGCATCCATAGCAAAGGCTCAACCCTAACCTGGCCCCTTTCCTCGTTGCCCCGAAATCTTCTGAGCCTTTCCCCCAATGCGCTGTGTGCCGTGGGGAAAAGTAACTTCATGAAATATCTTTTACATTTTTCTAAGGAAACTAATTCATAACCTAAATCTGCTTCCCAAAAAGCTACAGTACAGTCTGTAACACATTCTTTTATGTAACATACGTACATATATGTAACATATCTGACTGTATCACCAAACTCTTCTGCATCACTGAAAGCCTCCTGTAATGACCTGCCTCACATACTTCCCCTAAAAATTACTCGACTAGCCATCTTCCATCTCTCCACAGTTGCTGTACCACTTTTAAAGTTTTATTTATTTATGGCTGCGTTGGGTCTTCCCCGCTGCGTGCGGGCTTTCTCTAGTTGAGGAGAGTGGGGACTGCTCTTCTTTGTGGTGTGCGGGCTTCTCACCACGGTGGCCTCTCCCGTTGCGGAGCACGGGCTCCAGGCGCACGGGCTTAGTTGCTCCGTGGCATGTGGGATCTTCCCGGACCAGGGCTTGAACCCATGTCCCCCTGCACTGGCAGGCGGATTCTTAACCACTGCGCCACTAGGGAAGTCCTGCTGTGCCGTTTAAAAGGAGAACTGCATGCTGGTGACAATCTTCTAGCTTTACAACTCCTTGTTTGTGTTATGACCTGCTCCAGCCTTCAGACTAAACCTTCCAGAGCAACGTGACCTGGTGCACATCCCATCAACAGGGTCCAAAGGACCCGGCACTCTCTTCTCCCCACTTTATGTTCTACCTATCTTCTGGTGTACCCAAGAAAGGAATGCATTAAATGCTATTTATTGCTTATTGCAGCTGTACACCTTTCCTCCAAAAAGTCCAAAGTTCCCTATACACTGCTTTCTCACCTATTTCAAGTTCCATCAATAATTGCTAACCATCCAATTTCAAGTACCATTAAAAACTATAATGTTATCTGGCACTCAAAAAGAAAACGTTTGAAATAAATTTTGACTATAAATTTCACCTGGCCCCTTTGGTCCGCAGCTTCTATTTTAAAATTTCAGATGTAAATCTAGTATTTAAAAAGTAACCACGTGGGGCTCCCCTCGTGGCACAGTGGTTAAGAACCTGCCTGACAATGCAGGGGACACGGGTTTGATCTCTGGTCCAGGAAGATCCCACATGCCGCAGAGCAACTAAGCCAGTGCGCCACAACTACTGAACCTGAGCTCTAGAGCCCATGAGCCACAGCTACTGAGCCCGCGAGCCACAACTACTGAGCCCGCGAGCCACAACTACTGAAGCCCGCACACCTAGAGCCCGTGCTTCACAACGAGAAGCCACCGCAATGAGAAGCCCGCGCACAGCAACGACGACCCGACGCAGCCAAAAATAAATAATAAATAAATAATAATAATGATAAAAATTTAAAAAGTAACCACGTGAACATGCTGAAAATACCTGCTTCTTGATAAATCATTTTTAGTAAAATCATTTTTCTGCATTATAATATTGGTTGCATGTTCATACAAATGCTTTGAGTTCTTGAGTTTGTTTTCTGTGAATTTTTTCTGACCCCTCCAACACTATCAGCTATTGCGCTGCCCTTGGGGAAGTGTTTCGGTGGAGATAAGCACGGAAAGCCAAGCAGCACACAGGCGCCCCTCCCAACAATCCCTGTGTTGTCCAGTACAGGATCCAGGAGCCCCGTGTGGCTATTTAAATTTAAATTAACTACAACTACAAAACATTTAAAATCCAGTTCCTCTGTCACACCAGCCACGTTCAAGCGCTCAACAGCCACTCGGGTGGCTACGGAACGGGACACAGCAAACACACAGCTCAGCTGACTTGTCATCATGACAAGAAATTCACAGGCAGCGCTGGTCTAGAAGACTCTGCCTAAGCTGAGACCTCAAGGGCAAACAGGAGATTGGCAAGTAGAGGGTCTGGGCAAGAGGGAGGTAGAGAGGCCTGAAAAGTCCATTTCCAAGGTGTAGGGATCTTAAGCAGAGGCCAGATCGTGAAGGGCCTCATAATTCATTCTGAATTCATGGAGAAGTCAGTCTAAAGTTTTTCGGCGATGCTGTTTAGAAAGACGTACATCTTATTTTTTAAACTGAAGTATGATTTATAATATTGTGTTAGCTTCAGGTGTACAGCAAAGTGATTCAGTTATATGAATAGACATATGTTCTTTTCCAGATTCTTTTCCCTTATAGGTTATTACAAGATACTGAGTATAAGTTCCCTGTGTTATATAGTAGGCCCTTATTGTTTACCTATTTTACATGTAGTAGTGTGTATCTATATTAATCTCATACTCCTAACTTATCCCTCCCCCACCCCCTTTCCCCTTTGGTAACTATAAGTTTGTTTCCTGTGTCTGTGAGTCTGTTTCTTAAATAGATTCATCTGTATTATTTTTTAGATTCCACATATAAATGATATCATATTAATATCTCTTTCTCTGTCTGACTTCACTTAGTATGATAATTTCTAGGTCCACCCATGTTACTGCAAATGGCATTGTTTCATTCTTTTTTATGGTTGAGTAATTTTCCATTGGGGTGTGTGTGTGTGTGTGTGTGTGTGTGTGTGTGTGTGGTGTGGTGTGTACACACCACATCTTCTTTATCCATTCAGAAAGATGTACATTTTAGACAAAATCTCCCTTACTAAAATATGGATCACAGATTGGGAGAGGGGGGAATATTACAAGACTAGGGCCAGGAAGACCAGTTTGAAGGCTCTTACAGGAATTCAGGTAAGAGATGATGGTGCAGAAAAGAAGGGGATGGAGATACTGGAGACAGGACACCAGCCATCTGACTCGGTTTCTGATTGGATGCTGGAGGGTGAAGAAGCGTCTAGGAGGACAGCACTCTGGCTTGGGTAACTGAGCAGATGGCAATACCGTGCACTGAAACATAGGGAACAGAAGAGGAGGAGAATTCACACGGGGGGAGGGGGGAGGTGCAGAGAAAGTCCGCGAGGAGCTACCCAGTTAGCAGCACAATGTAAGAGGGAAGAGCACTCCAGGGAGAGAGCAGAGCTGAAGACGCAACTATTCAAGTCACAACAGGCAGAAGCAGGGCAAAGTCTAGGAGCAGATGAGATCACCCAGAGAGCACGGTCAGACATATCCTAAAGGGACAAGAGAAGAAAACAAGGACAGAATCCTGCAGAATACCAACACGTACAGAGCAAACAGCAGAGTCAGCCAGTAAGACAGAAACAAACACCACAAAGAGGCTGTGAGGAAGAAGCGATCAAAAAGTTCAAATGCTAAAAAAAAAAGTTCAAATGCTAGAGAGAAAGAAGTGTCCATCAGACTCCACCAGTAGGAGATTAGTAACTGTTCAGAGGGGTTTCTATAAAGTAGTGGTGGCAGAAGCTGAAGTGCTCAGTTATGGTGATGATGGGTGGGGAGAAACAGTACAGAAGGCTCCCGACTGTGGACCGAGAAGGGGAAGGGCCGGGAGTCATGGGCGTGGACAGATCAAGGACTAGTATTGTTCTCCCCAGCGTGAGAGAAACTGGGTTGTGTTCCCGCACAGGCCGGGTAACCCTGGGCAGGTTCCTTAGCCTCTGTGTGCTTCAATATAATATGGGGATGGTAAGAGCATGTATTTCATGGGGTTATTAGAATTAAGTGCGTTCATATTCGTAAAGCACTTAGAACAGTGCCTGCCACTTAGTAAAACATACAAACACTAACAGAAGGAGAGCACGGAGGGCAAGAGTCTGAGAAGTGGCGCAAAGAAGGGGAAGAACCAGCGCACGCATCTCTGAAGAGGGGAGATGAGTGAGAGCCACAGCACAGGACACGAGACCCGCCTCTTGCACTGGGACAGTAAGGGGGGGCGGGTGCAGAGGCAAAGAAGTAACCAAGAGAACGTGGTCTCATCCCCATGGCTTCAACTGGCTTGAACTCAGAGGGAGGCGCTGGTTGTGAGGTGTGAATTTTAAAGAAAGAAATGGAAGAAGACACAAATAAATGGGAAGATATTCCATGCTCGTGGGTTGGAAGAATTAATATTCTTAAAATGTCCATCCTACCCAAAGCAATCTACAAATCTACAATCCTTATCAAAATGCCAATGGCATTTTTCAAAGAAACAAGCAATCCTAAAATTTGTATGGAACCACAGAAGACTCCAAGAAATCGACTGAACCAAGTGGCAGAGTCAAAGGGCACTATGAACCCAAGGTCTGAGACCAACTGTGAATGACGTCCTGTCCTAGAACTTCCTTTTCTCATCTGTAAAGTACAAATAATACCACCAACCTCTAATTCATGAAGACGAGAGTGTATACATAAAGCGCCTGACACAGCACTTGGCACACACTTAGTACACAATGCAGATGATCCATTTCCCCTTCAACATGAGAAATTTAGATACACAAAGTATGTCGACCAGGCTGTGTGGCCTTGACCCAGTTACTTAGCCTCTCAGTTCCTGGTTTCTCACCTGTAGGGTGCGGAGCTGGAAAGGTAGCTGAACAAAATGGCAAACATCCCTCCACTAGAAGACCCTAACCTAAGTAGCTGTGCAATTAGACTTATGCAAAGTATAGCTGTCATCTTCCGAAACTCACACTTTTTTTTTTTTTTTTTTTTTTTGCGGTACGCGGGCCTCTCACTGCTGTGGCCTCTCCTGTTGCGGAGCACAGGCTCCGGACGCGCAGGCTCAGCGGCCATGGCTCACGGGCCCAGCCGCTCCGCGGTATGTGGGATCTTCCCGGACCGGGGCACGAACCCGCGTCCCCTGCATCGGCAGGCGGACTCTCAACCACTGCACCACCAGGGAAGCCCTGAAACTCACATTTTTAATGGTAGGAAAATAATCAAAATTTCAAGAAGCACAGATAATTGATGAAAAGTGATTATAAAGATAAATTACACACACATATACGTATCATGTAAATAATTCAGTGAAGCTTCAGCTTTAAATGTAAAATTGCTCGGACCCACTAGTATTTCTAAAGCAATTGTTGCTCCCTACACATAAATTAGCACCTGGTTTACACAGCAAGACTATGAAGCCATCACTTCTCAGAACACGTTCACCTGTCATAGGAAATCCCTCGGCCTCAGCCCACCTGGAGAAAGAGAGGTCAGGGCCATAGGGTACCTGCTGGCACCACCTCTAGGACAAAGGCCTCGGACATCTCCCAGGTCCTTTCCTGAACGTCTGGAGCCCAGGCAGCCACCTGAAGTGAATTTCCCAGAAGAGGGGAACCTCACGCTTCCTTTCCGCAGCAGAACCGGCAGCACACCCTCCCCGCCGAGCACCAACAGTGGACGCCCTTGGCCACACAACTGCGATTCCTCCATTAAATTAACAACATTAGTGTTCAGAACACAGCTATATACAAGGCACCCTAGAAAGCTCTGAAGTTAAGAGCTGGGTGCTGGATATATTCTTTCCATTTCCCATTTATTTGCTGAACAAACTTAAGTGCGAAGTAACTTCTTTAACTTCCTTTTCCACTAACAAAGCGGGTTACTGTCAACTGTCATCTTCAGGGATGCTGTGAGGATGACTTAACTACTTCAAATTCCTACCGAAAACATGCTTAGTAAGATAGAAAATATATAAAAATGTTTATTCTCCACTTCGATTAGTCTCGAAGGTCTAGGTTGGGACACTTCTTCCCTGAGATGCCCTGACAATGCACATGGAAAGACTCTCTCATCAAGAAGCCACAAGAGATTTCACCTTCAAACCATCCTTGACCTCGGCTTCCACTATTTCTTTAGAACATCGTCTTCCCTAACCACCCAGGATCAGGGTGTTTCCCCGCGTCTGGAGTCCAGAGCAGGGCACCTCTGCCAGACGGGTCCCTGCCTGGACCCCTCACCCCGAGGAGCTGGGGGACCCCGACCACGGCCCCCAGAGCCCCAGGCTCTTGTCATGGTGCACATCTCACTGTGGCCAGGATAAGCAGGTGTACAGACGTGCTGGTGGGAAGAGTAAGAAAACTAAGAGCTCTTCTCAACAAGTAATCCACAAAGACTGGACTTTCTAGTTCTTGATACGGGAAGGCACACTGCAAACACCCAAATGTTCTATTTGCGGATCCGGCCACCAGTTTCTGTACTCACCCCCAGGCTTACCTGCCCTTTGGTTTTCTGTGTCTAACCACCCTGGGCAGACCCCAGTTCAACACAAGCTTAAGGGTTCAGATCAGCATTTTCTCATCCTTTAACTTTTAGCGGCCGCTGTCAAACATTAAGTTTACAAATGTTAAAAGTTTATAAGGGGCTTCCCTGGTGGCGGAGCGGTTGAGAGTCCGCCTGCCGATGCAGGGGACACGGGTTCGTGCCCCGGTCCGGGAAGATCCCACATGCCGCGGAGCGGCTGGACCCGTGAGCCATGGCCACTGAGCCTGCGCGTCCGGAGCCTGTGCTCCGCAACGGGAGAGGCCCGCGTACAGCAAAAAAAAAAAAAAAAAAAACAGTTTATAAAATCACCGCTTCTCATCAAAGATGAATGATGCCCAATCGTGACATCTCTTCAACACTTCAGAAAAGGCTGTAACCATCTTGGAGACAGAAATGAAGAAGAAACATCAGGGCCAGGGAGGGAGGCAGAAGAGCAGCACGGAGAAATTTGGGGAAAACCAGCTCGATCTGGATCTGGCTCTGACACTCTCTCTACCTCAGGCAAATTAAAGCAGGTCTGTGGACCTCAGCTTCCTCAACCACGAAAATATGAAAGTAAGTGTTCCATCACCTCCCCCAAAGGGATACTTAGACATGATCTCATTTCACTGTCGCAAGTGGCTATTCACAAACCACACCCGGCAGGCAGACAGTAACACTAGCTGCCCTCCCCACATCTGCACCGACCTTAACCTGCCACCTTTTGAGGCAGACGCAGGGCTGGCAGGAAGGGACAGGATGGCTGCAGACAAGTCCCCTGCAGGGCACCCTCCCAGATTACAGGGGAATCCTACTTTCATGCCTCGGGAACCTGGGAACCCCAGAATGGGAGCACTAAAAGACCAAAGCTCTAATCCGATCACTTGACCTTACACAGAGGCGCTAAGGAGACACGTGCTTTGTTCAAGGTCACCCAGCTAGTCAGGGACAGAGCCAAGACTCATGCTCGGTCCCCAAGACTAGGGCCAGTGCTACTGTAATAAACACCCTACACTGCGGAAGAGCATGCCCCCTGTTCTCAGACTAGACAACTGTATTTATGCATCATCGGGAAAATGTTAACAGACAGTGGAGGCAATACGGTTTTAAAACAGGACATCCAAACACGATCTATGGAGTGAGCTCTAGTCATAACTTGAAGCTGTTCTAAATAAGGCAGCATTCTAAAACGTCCTAACGTGGTATTCTGTCTCCAAGGTCACTACGCTGAAGGAAGCAACATTCATTTGCATAATGTCTGGTGTATTAAGTCAACTGTGTTATGAGGAATTTTTTCTTTTAACCAGCAGAGTATACTTGCTTCCCCAAAATGTCTCTGAGAAGCCTTTATACACACAGACATCTGCTCTCTACACCACCATTCCTGTACCTCTGCATCCTTCTAGATGATGGTGCATGTCAGAAACCATCCAATTCAAGGCAGATACAGAAATAGGTTGTACAACTGAGTTGCAACCTTTTTTCAAAGAGCACCACTTCGACTTGGGGGGGGAGAAGAAAACTGAAAAACTATAGTTATTCAGACATGAGCACTTGGCAGGCATTTTCCTCAAAAGTGAACAAAATAAGTCTGTCACTTCAAGGAAAACAATTGACAGTTTTGTTGCCAATGACAGAATTTGAGTTTTCAAAGCAAAAATCAGAATTTTGGAAAATCTCTATCCATCATCACGAACTTGACAGCTTCCCAATACCTAAAGACTTTTCTGATTATATGGGTGGTGATATTAACAAATGTGATTTTTTTTTAATATTGTATAATGAAATGTGTCAACATTTCTGTAATTCACTGAAGCAATATTTTCCAAATTACCAACACATGATGTTACAAAACCATGCACAGATAAAAGAGCCATTCAAAGTGCAAAACACACCAACGAATTTTAATGAAACCAAATACAAAAATTTCACTCATAGGATTTCAGAGTCCACATTGCAACTAACCTTTAGGAAACTACCCCTTATGGTTTTAGTGTAATATCAAATTATCTGAAAAGGCTCTTCAAATACTCCTCCCTTTTCAATTACAAATCTGCATGCCAGATTTTCTTCATGTTCTTCAACCAAAACAACATATTACAACAGATGGAATGTACAGCAGCTATCAGAATCTGTCTTCTCTTGAACCAGACACTGAAGAGGTTTACAAAAATATAAAGTAATGGGGGGAGGGGCAATATACGGGTAGGGGATTAAGAGGTACAAACTATTAGGTATAAAATAAGCTACAAGGATATATTGTACACTTAGCCATAAAAAAGAATGAAATAATGCCACTTGCAGAAACATGGATGGACCTAGAGATTATCACACTAAGTGAAGTAAGCCAGACAGAGAAAGATAAATATCACATGGTATTGCTTAAAAGTGGAATCGAAAAAAAAAAAAAAACAGAAAACAGAGAAACAAACTTATGGTTACCAAGGGGGAAAAGGGGGTGGGGGAAGGGATAAATTAGGAGGTTGCATGCAATTAACATATACACAGTATTACATATGAAATAAACAACAAGGACCTACTGTATAGCACAGGGAACTATACTCAATATTTTGTAATAACCTATAAAGGAAGAGAATCTGAAGAAGTGTGTGTGTGTGTGTATATATATATATATATATATATATATAACTGAATCACCGTGCTGTACACCTGAAACTAACATCCTAACACAATACTGTAAATCATTACATTTCAATTAAAAATAAATAAAATAAAATAAAGGATATTTTTTATAAAAGGATACATTGTACAACATAGGGAATAGAGCCAGTATTTTATAATAACTATAAATGGAATATAACCTGTAAAAACTGTGAATCACTATATTATACATCTGTAACATACAATATCGTACTGCAATTTAAAAAATTTTTAAATAAATATAAAGTAACGTCCTTCATTCTCACTAAACTTTTGTTTGGGAAAATAATTATCTTTCATAAAAATTATGTTGTTTATATTAGTATGTAATGGACTTAATGTTATTTGAAATTAACTAAATAAGATGATTAAACAGTTTACACTTCAAATACAGTAAATCTCAATAGATATAACCCACATCAGCAACGGCTCTTTGGGGTTCTCGATAAGAGTATAAGGTGGCCGTGAGACCACAAAGTTTGAGAACCACAGCTCCAAATGATTCAGAGGCTCATCACTGGTCAACAACATTGCTGAAAATGCAACACACCTACCATTAATTATACACACACTTAAAACGTGTATACCGTAAAACATTTTAAACGTGGCAAAACAAAAAACGAAACCAAAAAAAAGACCTTTCAAACACAATACCTGGCCATGAAAAGCAAGTCTTACCCGTGGAGAACTAGAAACTTGGTAATTTCCGACGCCACAATCACCAAAAGAGCCACAGCCACCCTTGACAGGGGAGAAGTTGACACTCCCCAGGCCGCCTGGCTAAGATGCCCGGCTTTCAAGAGAAGCTGGGTGAGGGATGCAGACAAGAGAAGAAGGTAAAGAGAATGTCCCTGCAGCCAGCAAGTCAAATATCCGGGAAGTGTCCAGGGCGGAAAAGCAACAGAGCGCGTTCCCTTTGCTTTGAGTTTACTAGCAAAACTCTCCGGCCTCCATCCCTTCGTTCTTCTCTTCCTCAAGGATGTGACACATCCGCTCCCGCCACTTCGTCTGAAGGGTAGGAAGACCCAAAGCTTTTATTTTATGTATGTATCGTAGCTTCCATAACCCTATGAGATGAACAATATAAACATTATCCCATGTCACAAATGATGGAACTGGGTTTAAAAAGACTTCCATAGCTGGGTGGGTGCACCAACATCCCGACCCCAAGTCTCCTGGGCTCCTGTTTGAAGCCCTTCCACACACTACTTAGTGGTTCTCAAGTGTGGTCCTGCACGAGAAGCATCAACGCCACTGGGAACTTGTTAGCAACTTGACTTCTCAGACCAATCCAAGCCTATTAAATTCGAAATTCTTGGGGTGAGCCCAGCAATCTGTGTTTCACAAGCCCTCCAGGTGCTTTTGATGTTTGGAGCGATGGCCTACAAACAATGACACCCTAGGCAGACACCCATCTGTCAGGACAACTATCTCAGTTGCTGGAGCTTCCACAGGCTGGGGGGCTTAAACTACGGGACTTCATGTCTCACAGCTCTGGAGGCTAGAAGTCCAAGCTCAAGGAACTGGCAAGGTAGGTTTCATCCTGGGGCCTCTGCCCTTGGTGTGTACATGGCATCACTGCATTGTGTCCCACATGACCTCTTTGTGCCAAAGATGGGAGAGGATTCTTTCTCTTCCTCTTATAAGGCCATCGATCCTACTCGGTGAAGGCCCCACCCATGTGACCTCATCTAACCTGAACTGCCTCCGTAAAGGCCTATCTCCAAACAGTCACGTTGGGATTGGGACTTCAGCGCATGGATTTGGGGGGACACGGTCCAGTCCGTAACCAACGTCAGAAGGAATGCTTGGGCCCCACGCCAAGGCTGGCACTGCTGGTCCAGGAGCTCACCTGCAGAGCCCGAGAGATGCCGGGACAAGGAGAAAGGGGTTCACTTGGAAGAGCAGCACCTGTCAAGGGAATTCCAGCCCTGACGAGGGCCCAGAGCAGCTGAGCAACTCAGGGGCTCCCACAGGAGGGGAGGAGGGAGGGAAAGCCACCTCCCACACTGGTGCCTCATGCTGGCGGTGGCATTCACTCAGCTGCCAGGCTGCAGATACCCTCACTCATGTAATCCTTGTCACCCCTGTTACAGGAATGGAAATGGAGGATTTAAAGGTTAAGCAACCCGCCAACGAGCCGCTGCTGGACGCACCAGCAGTGAGAGGAAGATTCCCAAGGCTGCTCTCAGAGCCAGCGGTCCTAACCTCTACTCTCTCCGAGAAGGGAGAAAAGGGCACAGGCTCACGTGGGATCTTCAACCAGAGAGCGCTTCCAGGTGCCAGAGGCCACAAAGCACGTGACGCAGGGGACGGAAGCTAAGGAAACACAGAAGACCGTAACACACACGGAAAACACCCGACTTCACGGACAATGAAAGAAGGGCACCTACCAAATTGGCAAAGGACAATAACGTCCCAAGTTGGCAAGTGCAGAACAAATGGGCAAGCCCACACCACGGAAAGGACGGTGAACTCAGAGGACAGGCACCCTACAAGATGGACACAGCCTGGGACCCCAGGACACCCCTTCCTAGGAACGTGCTCTAAAGGTGCATGCAGATGGACAAGAAGGGCGAATCTTCACAGCAGCACTGATTCACTGATTTCAACAGGGAAACGCGGGAAATGACCTAAATGCCCGTTAAAGGAGGATGGGCAAATGAAGCAACACAGCATAGGATGTCACTGTCTGAGCTATTGGAAAAGATGAAGTACGGCGCCGGGTATAGATATGAAAAATCAGCCACAGTACTATGAAAAAAGGGAGTTGCAATATGTACAGTATGTTTGCACTGTGACAACCTTTCTCCCGCTAAAAACCTAGAGGAATAATTCATATACCAGAGTTTATGGGGATGGGGGCTTTCACCTTCTACTTTATACATGTTTTATGGGGTGAACCTTTGGGAATGAGCATACTTACAATTAGGCAGATGTTAGAAAAATAATTTATTACAATTTATTTTTTCCTATGTCATGCTGATCTAGCTTCCATCCAAGTTGCGCTAACTGGTAACCCTGGCTGCGTTATTAAATCTCACAAAGCCCCGGCTTCCTCACCAGTCAGCAGGAACAGTGCTGGGGGACACGGGGCGCCTGTGGTCCGCTCTCAATGTACCCCCTGCTTCCCTTCATTGCGCTCACACCTTGGGCGTGGTGGCGAGGGTCTGTGGGCTGGGAGCCCCCAGACAGCGGGCCTGTGTGCCCTGTTCACCTGTTATGCCAGGGCCCCCTGACTGCCTAGTACAAAAAGTTGACCAAATGATAATTCGTGAACAAGATGACCTAGAGCTAGCATACTGAAATCAATGCTAACCATAGAAGAATGTGTCAGTCCAAGGCTGAAATACATTTCACTCTCAAAAGGGAATCTTGGAAAAAAGGGTTTATGAATCTTTGAAATGCCACACACACTCCAAACATTCTAAAGGTATAAAACTGACTCACCTATCTAAATGTCTTAACAATTGTGGAAGTTCAAAATGAAAGATGTCCAAATTTTTGCACATTCCTGTTGGAAGCTTAAAAAATATTTTCAGGGCTTCCCCGGTGGCGCAGTGGTTGAGTCTGCCTGCCAGTGCAGGGGACATGGGTTCGAGCCCTGGTCTGGGGGGATCCCACGTGCTGCGGAGGAACGGGGCCCGTGAGCCACAACTACCGAGACTGCACGTCTGGAGCCTGTGCTCAGCAACAGGGGAGGCCACGATAGTGAGAGGCCCGCGCACTGTGATGAAGGGTGGCCCCCGCTTGCCACAACTGGAGAAAGCCCTCGCACAGAAACGAGGACCCAACACAGCCATAAATAAAAAAATAAATAAAATATTTTCAGGGTACTCATCTGAAATCATAACTCAGATGTATTTGAATCAAAAAGGAAGTCTGTCGGAGCTTCCCTGGTGGCGCAGTGGTTGAGAGTCCGCCTACCAATGCCGGGGATGCAGGTTCGTGCCCCGGTCCAGGAAGATCCCACATGCCACAGAGCAGCTGGGCCCGTGGCCGCTGAGCCTGCGCATCCGGAGCCTGTGCTCTGCAACAGGAGAGGCCACAACAGTGAGAGGCCCGCGTACCGCAAAAAAAAAAAAAAGGAAGTCTGTCATCTCCAAAGCTTCTTACCCCTTGGGTGACAAATTCTTTCCCAAATACAAAGAGTGCATTTCTCAAGTGATGGTCCAGAACGTGAGACGTTATCCATGAACCTATGATCAGACTTTCATGAGTCAACCCTTCCAGCTAGTTCATTTACACTTTTCAGGCCCTCGCGCCCACCTCCCGCCCACCCATCCCCTGTGCGGCTAAGGTTTAACTGTGTAGCCAGTCGAGTGGCAGCGCAACCAGGAGCCAAGTGCAGACACTGCGGCCACTTGCTGTACGACTACCAAGGCCTCATCCATGTCAAGACCTCAGTCACTCTCTCTCTAGATAAACAAAATGTACGGTGAAATAACAAATGCAAAATTATTTGGAGCTCCTGGAGAAGCTGTTCTACACGAAGGCTTCAATTGCCAAGTCCAGTAACTAACCAAAGTGTTTCTATTACAACCAACAAGTAACAACTAAATGGAAACACCACAGTGACCCACTTTCCTTCATTTTCCAGCAGACCAGTCACTGTAATTCTAATTGGCAATAAATTAAGGTTATGCATGGAATTCTAATGACCTCCTTTTCAAGACGGAATATACCCCCTTCACCAAATGATCAAACCAGACATCAGCAGTAAACGGGACGGAGAGACACCATGTCTCCCGACGCAATGCCCTAAAGACAGACACACCATCGCCCGTGTGCTACTCTGACCGAAACAGGCTTAACCTAAGTCTAAACAGGAGGGGGAAAGTCTGATTTGCTCATTAGGTTGCTAGGCGGACCACTACAAGGAGAGGAGGTGCCTAATTTCTGAACGCCACCACAGTATAACGATAGCTGCTACCTTCCATGAAGTTCCACCTGCTGTGCAGGCCAAAAACATGTACCACAGAGAAGCACACTGACGATCTCTTTCCCTCCGGTGATGAACTTCCGTGGACTCTGATGCAGAACTGTTTCCAGAGCACCTGCCACAGGTGGAAGGCTGCTCCAGGCACCGGGGAGGCGGCAGTAAACGTCACAGGCAGCAACTCCCTCCTTCGTGGAGCTAAACTGCCGTCTAGTGAGGACAGAGTCAGGACGTAAATTATCAGTACAATAAGTAAAAGGTAAAATGAGAGAAAAACCACAGCACGGAAGGAAGACAGGCAATTTGGAGGGAGGGGTAAGATTTCAAAGTGGAGGTGGGGAAGCTTCTCAGGAAGAGGACTCTGGAAGTCTGGGACCAAGGGTCTGGGGGGCGCTGGGCAGAGGGCGCAGGACCGAGGAAACAGTCTGAAGGCAGCGGGCGGATGCAGAGACCAGTCAGGGAGCCGCTGCAGGAGCTCCAGCAGGAAAAATGGCCACGTGGGCGGACGGCACAGGTAGAGACAGAAGGTGTCGGACCCTGCCCATAGTCTGAAGGTGGGGCCAACAGCCTCCGAGGACAAATGTGATGCAGCGTGAGTTGGTGGGCAGGGCAAGTCAAAGAGCATCCCAAGCTTCCACGTCAGACGGCCGCGTGATGGAGGCTCCGGAGGCCAGGCGGATGTCGGGAAGCACTGCATCCTAGAGCATCCCATCTCACGCCGCGGCACGCACAGTCCCGTGAAGCAGGCTGTGAAGGTGGGGTTCCCACCCTTTACAAATGCAGGGAAGGAGCCTGAACCAGCAAGTGTTTTGTCTGTCTACAGTAGTGTTGGAAACAAAACTAAACAGGAGCCTGGATCTCCTTCCCAAGTGTAGGGTTTTTTTCCACTATCTCGTGTGGCTTTTTTTGGTTTTCCGTTTATTTTCTCAAGGCAGAGTACTACAGAAAATGGAGACGCCTTGTTCTAAGGTGTTTCCAAAGCTGGCTTCGACCCACGAGCTGCCTCACCTGAACTCACCTGCAGCTGGAGGTCGGGAAGCTCCCTTTACCAAGCAGAAGCCCGATACACGCAGGCCATCTGTATGCTGCAGAGTCCCTCACTCAGGGGAGCCTGAGCGATTCTACAAGGGATCCGCACAGCTAGAAGGAGAGCAAGGGCCCATCCAGCCCCAGAGGTCCAGAGCGGAGCCTCGGGCTGTCCGCTGCTCTCCCTGCTCTCCCTTAAGAGGCAGATAGTGTCCATGTTGCTGTTTCGTAACGTCACCGGTAAAACCCTCATGTCCTTCCCCAGTCACATTTCTCACTGATCCCAGGAGACATGCGTTCAGCTATCCTGTAAACTCAAAAAACACATGTTTTAGACAGAATATTTCTCCTTCTGACTCTCTTGTGGCTGCCAGAAGAATGTCCTTCCTCTTCCCTGTGTCACCTGCACCCTCGACACCCCACCACGGCCCTTGCCAGCCTGTCAAGTCCATCTGTCCATTCGCTCATCCACTCGGTGAGCACATCTCTGATGAGAATTAAGGCGTTCTAGGCCCTGGTATTTTCATCTCCCCGCAGGTAATTACAGCGGGATGGAGGCTAGGAAAGAGGCCCTAAGCAGGGCTACAGCCGGAGAGGGTCTCCCAGAGCGATGACCATGACCGGAAGCGAAGGAGGGGCAGAACTGGTAGGTGAGGGAGGACGGGTGGGCAGGGCCCGCAGAGGGCGTGGAGGCAGAGAGTCCCGGAGGGGCTAGGGGCGAGAAAACCTTAAAAATCGCCAGGGCTTCCCTGGTGGTGCAGTGGTTGAGAGTCCGCCTGCCGATGCAGGGGACGCGGGTTCGTGCCCCGGTCAGGGAAGATCCCACATGCCGCGGAGCGGCTGGGCCCGTGAGCCATGGCCGCTGAGCCTGCGCGTCCGGAGCCTGTGCTCCGCAACGGGAGAGGCCCGCGTACCGCAAAAAAAATAAAAATAAAAGAATAAATCACACCAGAACCCCTGGCCTGTGTGAAGGCAGTGAGAAGCCAACAGAGGGCATTAAGCAGAGAAGTGACAAGACCGGGCTTTTCGGGGGAAAGGTCACTTCGAGCGCAGTGTGAGGCTTCCTCCTGATTTCTTCTCCTAGAATCTCTGCTGGTTTAACCCATATAGCAACCGCTCCAGAAAAGGTCCTCACCAGCTGTGCCCACCTCCCCCAAAGCCCCTGGCTTCCAAACGGTCTTGACAGCCACACCACATAGAGAACGTCACCTTTCTAAATAAAACAATGTTTTGCTCCTGTCGCTCTCACTTCAGAACTGCGATCACTTCTGAAATCAGACGAAACCTACTGATCCTAACGGTGGCACAAATGCCCGTCACCCACTACATTCTAGCAAAAGAAAAAAAAAAGTGCTTGCAAACTGCTCCTCAAATGAAGCACTGCCTTTAAATTAAAATGGGAAAGACTTCCTTAAAACGTTCACACAAGCACCTACAGCAATTTAATTCAGAAAGAAGTCTTTCCTTTTGGTGATACATATTGAGAAATATTTTAAAATAAAATAAATATGCTGCCTGGTACCTGCTTCTAAATAATACAGAGCACGTGGGAAGCTGGTGAGTGTGAATGAAATAAGACTGGCCGTGAGTTAATGAACCTGGTAAAAGGTCCGTGACGACCGACGTTGGTCTTCTGTCTACTCTCCTATGCTAGAAAGGTTTTACTCTTTGGGTATCTGAAGCATCTCAAAGTACTCAGACTTCATAAAAATTCCTCTTCTTTTGTTCTTTTACTTTTCCCTATAAAAGATGAGGCTGTGGGCTTCCCTGGTGGCGCAGTGGTTGAGAGTCCGCCTGCCGGTGCAGGGGACACGGGTTCGTGCCCCGGTCCGGGAGGATCCCACATGCCGCGGAGCAGCTGGGCCCGTGAGCCATGGCCGCTGAGCCTGCGTGTCCGGAGCCTGTGCTCTGCAATGGGAGAGGCCACAACAGTGAGAGGCCCGCGTACCACGAAAAAAAAAAACCCCAAAAAACAAAACAAACAAAAAAAAGATGAGGCTGCTTAGACTGACACTGAACACAACCCTCAGAGGTTAAACTGTAGTGATGCAGCAACAAACGTTTCAAAAAAGAAAACTGTGATTTTAGAGCAAGTTGCTCAAGGATGCGTTTGAAATTACTTTCTAAAAACAGTCCTGCCTGAACATCTTCCTTCCACCAAGACTAGTTTAGTCAAACAATTCTACTTAGCACTGACAGACTAGTAAAACTGGAGTCGATATGTATTAACAGGTATTTCTGCATCTCCAAACAACCTCCTGACGTTCACAATATACGTTCTACTTCATCTGTTAACTCCCAACCCCATATATGAAACACGTTCAGGAAATGGGACGCGCCAACTTACAGAATCGTTGACTTTCAAGGTTGCGAAGGACACTGAAGGTCCTCTAGTCGGCCAGCCATTTGATGTTTTTGTCTCCAGATTGACGTGCATACGTAACCTGTCAGGATTTCGTGGGTAATCTGACGCTGCGTGCTACGTTGCACTACATACAGTAGGAAATGGGAAGGCCCTACCTAATATCACCCTAAATAACTGTCACTTTAGTAAATAACACTAATATCTCCATGTCATGTCGGAGCTTCTATCGTAGACAATCACAGGCTGCAACGAAATTTTATGTGCGACGCTTTCCGAAAAGCAAACTTCACCGTTGTGCACTGAGTCGCCGGCGCTTCCCCGCAGTTCGCTCAACATTTAAAGTCAAAGTCATCAAATAACGAAAGATTTCATTACCACCCTGTACTGACAGAGACCAAATTAATTATTATTTGAATTAACCTCTGAGCCATGGTTTTCATCAGTACTCAGAAAAGACAGGGACAATTTCTAATTACATGCCACCCTCATTATAGGTCACCAGGCCGCAAAGCTGTATCTGATGAGGCTGCCACACTTTGCCTTGAAACTGCTTTGGACTCCATTATTACCTTCTCATCTCAAAATGGAATTTGAGGGCTTCCCTGGTGGCGCAGTGGTTCAGAGTCCGCCTGCCGATGCAGGGGACGCGGGTTCGTGCCCCGGTCCGGGAAGATCCCACATGCCGCGGAGCGGCTGGGCCCGTGAGCCATGGCCGCTGAGCCTGCGCGTCCGGAGCCTGTGCTCCGCAACGGGAGAGGCCACAACAGTGAGAGGCCCCCGTACCGCAAAAAAAAAAAAAAAAAAAGGAATTTGAATGTAATTCAGCAACCTTCAGAGATGCTCTCCCCAGGGGTTACCACTTTTTCCGTTAGAACTGGGATGTGGGACTGCATGCCAGTCTATGAGTAAAAGTCCTAAATGCAAGTAAATGGCATTCGCTTTTACACTTTTCCATAAAGCTGGGCAGCGGTGCCTTCTCACAGCTCCACGTGGAAAAGACTTTGGGGTCTAGTAAGTGGAGGAGAACTGAAAGGAACACTGCGGTATCACACCGATCATTTCCCCCAGATGTTAACTGGTTCTACTTGATTTTGTGTGAAAATAACCTGATACAACAAGGAAAAGAATCCAACGAGAGAGAATAAAAACGGAAAAATGAGTTTTATTTCTCTCTCCCACTGCCGACCCTGATCTCATTCTCCAAAGGTAATCATCTTAACGGTTTCTTATGTATCCTTTCCTGCCTATGTGAGAGCACGGAGATGTGTCTGCACACACCACATATTTTTCCAACCTTTTCTTAGGCAGGAATCTAGGAGGTAAACATCCGAGCCATTGTCAACATCCCAGCTGCAGCCACTCCTGAGTGAAGTTCTGGTGCCGCCCCTTCCAACCAGGCTGCTCTTTGGGTACACATTTCATTCTAGTCTCAGAAAAATGCACCGTTTTTAAATCCTTAAAGTGTCAGGTTAATGATCCATGATACAAATATTCACATCTAAAATACCTGAAGATTAAGGACTCAGGTATGGCATTATATGATTCCTAAAACAATGTCAAGAGGAGGAGAGGACAGATAAAAACGTATCTGTGTTCTCAGCCAAAGAAGACACCGAATTTCTGAATCTTGATTAGAATTCGATTTTAAATTTGACAAAATCGACTGTAGGTTAGAACGGTAATTTACCAACGTTAGCACAGTCGGTCCAGTAAAGAAAGACAAGATGTCATCTCCCACAAGGCAGAGAGAAAGCTGAACGGCGCGTACCCAGTACCAGGGACTCACCCCTGGACCATCCACACAGCAGTCGTGGCATCTGTTCTCCATCGGGGCACTGCTTCCAGGGTGAGTACTGTTTTGTTACTGAAAAGAATACTGCTCCTGGGAGTAACATCATCAGTGAGATAAAGACAAAAAGTTTTTAGACTAAAAAGCCTACGTAAGAATCATAATGAACTAAGAACCTATGTATTTTGATATCTAAAATTTCTTTCATATTTTGAGAGACCTTAAGAGAACCTTTCAGGGACTTCCCTGGCAGTCCAGTGGTTACGACTCCGCACTTCCAATGCAAGGGGCACAGGTTCAAACCCTGGCTGGGGAACTAAGATCCCACATGCCACGCAGCATGGCCAAAAAATAGTAAGAAGAAGAGAACTTTTCATGTAAACAAGATGTAAAGAAGAAACTGGTATTTGGAGAATTCTTTCCCCAAAACTAAGAGTGAATTTTTGTAATCACTTCAAGAACAACTTGCATGAACACTACTAAGGGAATTCAAACCTGAGATTTGAAAAGAATCTCCAAAACTATTCCTACCAACCTCCCTATGTGTGAAATCTCCAGTCTTAAATACCCCACTGCTAATAACAAATTTAAAGTATTTGAATTTATACAAATTATTACAAGACACTTTTAAACTCCTCTGTAAGAGAATCCCTGTCTTTAAATGTCAATTTTTATTATCCTTGTTATTAGAGGTAAGAATTGTAACTAAAGTTTCCTTTCACCCTTAAATATAGTTTCAATTTCCATTTAGAAATGAAACCATGTATGGGTGTGAGAGACACTGTGGTCCTGGGAATAAAAAGTAAACAAGAAATTCCTGCGGAACCCTACCAGGACGCAGTGTGATCTGGAACTCTAAGAACTTAGTTACAAAGTAACTTTTACCGAAGAGTTTTTATTTATTTTTCAATTAAATTCAAAACCTGTAAACCTACTCCTGTAGGCTGATTGCTGGCTGCTATGCGGATACAAAAATAAGATGAATGAGTGCCCGAGATTTTTACACTGTATTTACACCTTCCTCACCTTTCTCTAACTTCACGCTGATTTCTAGTCAAGCAGACACAGGATTCCACCCCCCACCCACCCAAGGGAATCCACCATTTCATCAAGTTCAACAAAATATCGCAAGCTATACAAAAGCGCCTTGGTTACATCTTAGGGAATGTACAATGTAACTACCTATTTTAGAAATCAGATCTAACCCTTAAATAGGCATAATCAGGAAAATACTAATTAAAAAAAATATTAAAATAGCCCCAGACTGCCTTCAAAGAACTTATCATGTAAAAGAAGAAAACAGGAGTGTAGATACTTCAGGGCAATGTCATCTTAGAAATTCTGCAAAAGCAGCGTGCTGCAGGCACAGCCCAGCACCAAGGAGAAGCAGTGATCCTCCTGGGGAAGGACCAGGCAGCGAGGACTCCACGGGGACCATGGGGACATGCGAGCGACAGTAGGACGAGATGGTGCCGCATCTCACCTGTGTGCTTACCGACTGAATCGTCTACAAGGCGACATGCGCGCCACACAACTGAAAACAGTATGAGGTAAGGAAGTTGTACTCCGCTGCTGAGAATTAGAAATGGCTTTACAGGAGATGTAGCATTTGAGACAGAATCTGAAGACAAATAGGATTTTGACAGGCGAGGGTGGGTCTGAATGGACGCAGCGCAAGCGAGAGCAGAGGCATGGAGGGCAGGAACTGCTGTGTGCTCAGGGACCATGAGTCATCCAGGTCAGCCTGATGACGGGAGATGTTTAAAGAAGTAGATACTATGGCTACAAAGTTAGGCTGGCATTAAGAATCAATGACCTGAGTGCCAGTAGGCGGCGGTCAGTTTGGTTTTCAAGGGGAAAACACAAAGAAGGGGGGTGCACAAGTGTGAGATGGGCAGGCAAGGGCATTCTAGACACTTCTGGAACATGCACAAGCAGAGCATTCAAGCCAGAAGTCTCTGCAATAGTCCAGCACACACAGAAATGTGGGCAGGACCTGAGAGGCTATGTCGGGGAGGTACCATCGACAAAAGTACAAACTTTGACGATGTTCTGAGTGTGGAGGGTTACAAGGAGAGGGAAAGTGTGAGTGGAAGAGCATGAAGTGGAGACGGCATCCCCTGGGGACGTGGAGAAGGGCTGGGGGGTGGCACGGAGGCTGCATGTGCCTTGGAACACCTAACGCCCCCAAGCACGACTCTGATGTCTCCACCCTCATGTGGAAGCCTCCGAGGGCCTCCACACCAACTATGAAATAAACCCAGGCTCCTCCAAAAAGCCCCCCTGAAGCTAATCTTCATACCTCCTCTAACTCACCCACACCACGGTCTTCCTGTTTCCTAAATACGAAGCTTTGTTTTGCCTGCCCCCCTCCCCTCGGCCACTCTTCAAATCCTGCACGAAAGCTAATGCCTCCAGGACTCTCCCCGACACCTTACCTGGCCAAATACTGCAGCCGTTTAAGATTTTAATGGTAAACAATGTCAAAAAGAACTTCCCTCTTCTTAATGTATGAAAATTAACTTTCAGCATGTTCACTTCTTTTAATGACAAAGTATCTTAACTGACAGATTTAAGACATCTTAAATCAGCAAATCATAGCTAAATTACTCTACTTCTGTCCTCATAATTGGAAGATAAATGTGTTACTCTCTAATTTATCTTTTTATATGTTACAACTCTAATTCTTCCTTTTTATTATGGTTCTTCAACAATGAGAGCAAGATCCTCCATTAACAAGGCCAGTTAACATGTGATTACCTAACAAGTGGTCCAGGATCACAGACAAGGTTTCAGCATATTGTTTAAATTATTTCTATTTAACTATATGCGAAATTCTAGTCAAGCACAAAAATATTCCCTGGTCTCATAAAATTCACTATTTTATCAAGTGTTTAAAAATATAACGTACTATAGATAAGTGCCATACTAAACTATGCCTCACTACCTCATTAATGTCACCAACTTAAGCAATTCATAATGGCTCAACTACCTAATCCAAATTCAAATTTTAATCATTGTAAATAATTCTGCACAGACGTAATTAGAAAACAACTAAAATATTAATCAGAAAACTTGCTACATCACCCAACAGCCATCAGATGGAATGAGCATAATAATCACCGCAGTATAAAGAAGTCTGTGCATTTGTATCAGATACTCCCGTGCCGTTTGGAACTGCAGAGCTGGGGTCCACTAAAAAAATGTAATACATCCTTTCAGAATGCCCATGGTGGTGAGGCACTTGACTGTTTCGGAGTCATGAGGACTGAAATCAAGTATGTGGCATCCACCTATACTATGTGTGTGTCTCTGGGTGAATCCTAAGTTTCTTCATCTATAAAAGGTCACAAGGATTACAGTGCCAATGTGTGTTAAGGTGCCCAGTACGCAATAAAACACGGTGCGATGTAATTCACTTCATTACGTAATGTCGATCAACGCACAGGGGTTGATGTAAAGAACCACGTGGCTTTTCTCCATCTGTTTTCTCCTCTACATATGTCACCATGATCTTTGTACTTCATATCTAAATCTCCAAGAGTGGGTGGGGTATATTTCTCTAAAGCCCATGGACCAAACCATTAGCAAGAATCCTGCCATCTTCACTCCATGAGGTTTATTTACAGATACCTCGGCGTAAATTAAGTTGGTAACACTCAGGAACTCAGGAATAATGCAGTATGGCTCACGTTGACAGCATTTCATATTTTTGCAAACTTGATAAAATAGTGAGCTGTCTTTCACGTATAATTTCATGCATAAGCCCAAGTAACAAGTCTAAATTTTCAATGAGTCCAATTTTTCAATGAAGCCCAACAACTCAGTCACTATCAGTCTAGTGCTATGAAGGAAACAAATAAACATGTTGATACATAAATACCTCTTTGTCCCCAGTGAATTCCTGCTCTGGTTGGATGGGCAAGGCATAAATAGGTAACCTCACTTCCTACTTTGCAGGGAGAACAGGCACCTCTCCTCATACACACACCCCCACCTCCATCCACTGCTCCTGCCCTCCTGTCCTCACAGCACAGATGTGCCCACCCGAGGTCGGGCTGGTCTTCCAGATCTGGGCTGAGTCCCTTCCCCCACTCTCAGGAATCTTACTCCATCAGTTGCCCTTTGCTCTCCCATGGAGAGTCCTATATAATCCGTTTCTCAATTGGATCTTTCCCACCTGTTAGTCTCTGCCATCTGATTAAAAAGAGAGAGAGAGAGAGAGAGAGAGACAAACCTCACCTGGTTTAGAGGGGAGGGGAGGGGAGGGGAGGAAGAGCTAGGGAGCCTGCAGCTGGGTGTCTGGCAGGGCCTGCTACGGTCAGGTGTGTGACGGTCCGACATTTCACTACCCCAGGGCTGAGGGAAGCAAGTGGGTGTGAAGATCCAGCCGGGACTCCACCAGCCCTGCCTCGTGCCCTTGAGAAAGGGCATCTCGTTAGCCTCACAGGCAGCCTGTGTGCCTGGGTGGCCCCACGGACATCAGTCACCCAGCTGGCCATGCAGGCGAACCAGAAGCCCAGGAGTCACCCAGGACACCTTCCCCTGATGGCTCTCATACCTGATCTACCATCAAACCGTACCTGTGAAACCATCCTCAGCCCCGTCCACCTTCTGTCCACACCCACGTCCACCACACTACGTGGAATCACCACTTCCTCTCACTGACTAGGCAGCGCTCTCCCCACCACCTCCAGCCCCCTCCAACTACACACACAACACAGAGTAACTGTTCCCCTCGTTCCTGGGGTTCAGACCAAGCTCTCCTGAGTGCAGCTGCTCAGCCTTCAGGCAGGAGGACCCCAGCTCAAGCTTACCTTCTTCAGGTAAGCCAGTCTTCCTGCATCTGAGCCGAAAGCCTATCACCCACTCCATAGCACATGCTGCTCCTTCTTTTTTTTTTTTTTTTTTAAACAATTGTTACATTTGCACTTTTACATGTTTGTGTGACTGCTTAATATCCATCCATCCCACCGGCTGCGGGCACCTGGTACAGTTTTGCCCACCTCTGCATCCCCAACACTCAGCACAGAGTCCAACCCACAAACAGCATAACTACTCTTTTGGATCAGGAAATAAAACGTGAAACAACTAATTCTATGGCCAATACCTTAGGGAGGGTGAGATAAGATATATGGATCAAGCACATGAACACTGAGGAAACTCAACCAAGGGAGAAACTTTCCTGTGAGTGGTTTAGTAAGTTTTAAAAAGCACAGGGGGGGCTTCCCTGGCGGCGCAGTGGTTGAGAGTCCTCCTGCCGATGCAGGGGACGCGGGTTCGTGCCCCGGTCCGGGAAGATCCCACATGCCGCGGAGCGGCTGGGCCCGTGAGCCATGGCCGCTGAGCCTGCGCGTCCGGAGCCTGTGCTCCGCAACGGGAGAGGCCACAACAGTGAGAGGCCCGCGTACCGCAAAAAAAAAAAAAAAAAAAAGCACAGGAGACCTATATTGTTGGTGGGAATGTAAAGTGGTGCAGCCACTGTGGAAAACAGTATGGAGGTTCCTCAGAAACTGAAAATAGAATTACCACGTGATCCAACAATCCCACTCCTGGGCATATATCTAGACAAAACTCTAATTCAAAAACATACACGCACCCCTATGTTCATAGCAGCACTATTCACAATAGCCAAGACATGGAAACAACCTAAATGTCCATCGACAGATGAACAGATAAAGAAAATGTGGTACATATATACAATGGAATATTACTCAGCCACAAAAAGAAATAATGCCATTTACAGCAACATGGATGCAACTAGAGATGATCATACTAAGTGAGGTAAGTCAGAAAGAGAAAGACAAAAAATTAACAGTGAAACAGGCTGGGGGCAGTAACTGACATTTTAATAAGTGCGCACTGCGGACCGAGCGCTGGGCTTGGTGCTTTACACACACACACACACACACACACACACACACACACACAATCCCCACAACTACCCCTGAAGTAGTACCTGCCCATATCTTGTAGATGAGGGAAGTGGTATTAAAGCAATCAAGTAACTCTCCAAACCACAAAACTGGTAAGTGGGGGAGCTGTTTTTCCCTTTATTTTGTCCAGCCTCCAAAACCCAACATTGCAAAGGAGAAAGCACAGGCCTCCTGCCCCACCGACCCTACACAGAGCCCGATACCAGGGGCTGAAGGATTTGCACAAGAGGCAGAAACAGCTATGCAGCAGGGTAAACGTCCTCTACAGAGAAATCAAACAAGCCACAGTGGTGATGGGTGCCCCCACCCGAAAAAGAGTGGCGGAGAAGCATGTAAAAATCCCCAGGAAGGTTAAAAATATCTTCTAAGTTCACATACAGCTGTTACCTAACAAAATACCTTTCAAATGGGCAGAGTTTGTTTTTTTTCCCTCACCAAACCCACCTTTCCTAATAAAATTCTCTCTTTAAAAACTGTAATTACTTGGGACTGTCCTGGTGGCAGAGTGGTTAACAATCCGCCTGGTCAATGCAGGGAACACGGGTTCGAGCCCTGGTCCGGGAAGATCCCACATGCCGCGGAGCAACTAAGCCTGTGGGCCACAACTACTGAGCCTGTGCTCTAGAGCCTGCGAGCCACAACCACGGAGCCCGTGAGCCACAACTACTGAAGCCCGCGCACCTAGAGCCCACGCTCCGCTACAAGAGAAGCCACCGCAATGAAGAGTAGCCCCCACTCGCCGCAACTAGAGAAAGCCCGCGCGCAGCAACAAAGACCCAACGCAGACAAAAAAAAAAAAAAAATTGTAATTACCTGATAAAAAGTTGTTCCAAGAGAGCATCATGTTAAGAAACACTCCCGTTATATAGTATAGACATCTATGCAAGAAAGAACCATCATACAATCGGACCGTCCAAGCTATATGGAGAAGCCACAATATCACCTTTGGGTGAGAAACACCCCCTCCTTTACAACTAGTAAACCCCAACCACTCCCAAACACACGGCCAAGTTCACATAGAAATGGGGAGGAAGGAAAAAGAACCTACTTCACCTTAAGGGACTTACACTTCTTTGGGGAAATAAAGATGCTGAGAATGGAACGTAAGACCTTCTGCAGATGTGGCCGTGATCTTGTCCATCACGATGACCCTTTACCACAGAGCACTCAGGACCAGACACTTTACAAGGGCTGTCTCACAACAAGACAGGGACTCACCGCTGCCGCTGCTGCTTATATACACGTGTGCACCACGACTCTGCATCTGGCCCGAGGTCTGCTGACCCGGCCGAGCTGCAGCCGCCTTCCTGTCCCATCACGCGGGACACCCTGAACCACTTTGGGGTGACATCTGCGTGCGTGTGTGTGCTCTTCCCATCCGGTTATTTTCCGGCCCGAAGAGACATTATTCACAAACCTCACCCAGCTCCAAATGCACATAGACACACTGTTCCAACCCATGAGCTCAGCCCACGGCTTCTGGAAGGTCCTGCCTCCCAGGAGGCACTGACAGGCCTGCCGCCCCGGGACCTGCTTGGCGCTGGGTGCTGGCCCCCTGCGGACCCGAGCTTGCAGAGGTCAAGGCACCTTCCCAGGGCCACGTGGCACAGCGAGGCCTCTAAATGAGAACCAGGTTCTGACGCCAGGACCCACCCACACTCCTGACTGAGGTGACGCCACCTGTGATGGTCACCAGCAGCAGGGCTGGAGGCTGCACCGCCCCTGTTTGTAGACCGTCAGGTTGGGCTAAGCAGGACCTCGTCACTAGCCCCGGAGCCAGCACGTGTTTACGTCTCTACAACTATTCCGCCACCCGACGTGGCATCATCTCATCACGTTAGGTCACGCACAGTAACCCCCTAACTCTGTGGTCCCGATTCCCTTGGGTTTCATCTTGTCTTCGTCCATATGGGCTGAGATACACACGATCACTGGTTTCTGTCAGGTCAGGACCCTGTCTCAGGGGAGCATCCAATGAAAGGGTCCATGGACCTCCTACAGCATGGCCAGGGGCTGCAGTAACTGCTGTAAGGTGGTAAGCTTCTAGAAACGTCCTAGACACAGTTGTGAAGGTGAAAGCTCCAGTGTGGTTGGAAAGAGCCCAAGGCCAGCAATCACCAAATATCAATTCAGTCTTTAGTTTTACTCCTAATGATATTCTGAACTTGGCTGTTTGGAATCTAAAATATTTCCATAGAAACAACCTCTGGCTATGAAACAATAACAACAATAAACGGGGGCGGGGGGGGGAACCAGTTCATCTAACCCATGACGCGGCTGAGAGCAGAATATGAGGGGCGACCCTAGAAGTCGGTGGCACGTGGGGTTGAAGAGGAGGTGAAAAGTTAATTCAACTATAAGCTCCTTCAAGTCCTGCCCTCTGCTTATTCTAGCTTTCTATGCCCCCCTGCCTCCACCCCATCCAACAGTAGAGGGAGGGCGCTCAGCAAGGAAGCAGAGAAACTGGGCCATACTTCACAGCAATGGGGGATACGCAGGGCCAGCTCCAGCAGAACAGGTTATCGTAGGCTTTAAACAAAAAAAAGAGAAAGAAGGGTCTTCCCTGGTGGCGCAGTGGTTGAGAGTCCGCCTGCCGATGCAGGGGATGCGGGTTCGTGCCCCGGTCCGGGAGGATCCCCCATGCCGCGGAGCTGCTGGGCCCGTGAGCCATGGCCTCTGAGCCTGCGCGTCCGGAGCCTGTGCTCCGCAACGGGAGAGGCCACAACAGTGAGAGGCCCGCGTACCGCAAAAAAAAAAATGAAATAAATAACGTGATAAAACATAAAACAGGACCTATCACACATAGCCCTGGCTCACTCTGGGTGACTAGCAACAGAACAGTTAAATATCAACATTTGGCCACTTTGAAATCATCTCAGTTCTTCTTGGTCATATAATTCTTCGGTGACATTACAGTATCAGTTCATATCACCTAAGATAGAAGAAGCTATGGGATAAGACAGAGACGCCCCTGTCCTGTCGCACAAAGCAGAGCTCCCACACCTCACGATAACCCGTGTGCACACTGCCACATTAAAACCACTCCTTACTCAACCACAAGACACGGGGGAAATCCAGAAAACCCTAACCAAGGTATCACAGCAAAATGCTCTACAGGGAGTCACCACAATCATACTCTCAGTCTTTTCTTAATAACTAATTGCTCTCAAGTTGCCTGGTGTGCACTGCAGTGCCAAGAAAGGCGTTATCTACCATCTTCCTCTGAAACCTCTACAGTCACACTAATAGACACCAAGGCTCTCCGATCTTTACATCTCTCACTTTCACATTCTCTCTACTGAGAAACAAAGCAAGCCGTGACACCGTGAATAGCTGCTCGTTCTAATGAATGGCTGGTACATGACAGACACTGAAGAAGGTACTATTATTAACCCCACTTCGTAAATGAGGAAACTGAGGCGGGGGATTAATTAACTTGCCCAAGGTGCCAAAGGTAGTTAAGTGTTGGAATTTAGCTTTAAACCCAGGCCATCTGACTCCAGAGCTGTTTGCTGGCGTTAAGCCTTCCACCATGCTACCTACCTGATCTCCAACTAGACATACAGAGAATCTTTACATTGCTATCATTTCATTGGAAATTTTTCTTCCTTACGGCTGGTGGAGGAGGAGATCTCTGACATCATTACGTTAGGTCCACAGTTGGGTCTGTATTCTTTCCATCCTGGCTTCACACTATCTGCTGCAAAATCCTCTCAAACTATCCTAGATACAAAAACAAAACACGAAAAACAAAGAAAGAAAGAAAAGGGCCCTTTCCTTGCTTTGTATCACTGAATAATTAGATTTTTAAACTTATAAACAAAAAACATTCATTCTGCATTTGTACAACGTGGGCACCAGCCTAGCACTAAGCTCAGAATCTATACCCAAATACTCGATTGTCGAGTCAGGCTTTTAAGGGTTAGCAGTACGTTTCTTGTTTTATTGTGGGTTTTAAAAGATTTTGGCATCACCCTTGTGCAATAGTCTTGGTGACACCGTTTTATGGTACCCAATGTGTTGACAGCAGTCTGGCAGATCAACGCTATAAAGAGTGGCCCACTGTCTGCTTACATCAGGTCCAGTAGCCAAGCAGGTTCATGCTGAAATGCCTGATTCATAAGCCCATCCAGGCTGTGCTCTACGCGCCGTTCACAATGGAGGTAGCAAGGTGTGCACGGGATGGCACCAGGTGTGATTAAAGTGACAGGCAGCTGTGAAAGCTTTTTGCTAAAGATTAGAGGCTTAAGTTCCAATTTCAGATGCAGTCAGGTGATTTTCCTTTTTGTTCAGTAAACGAAACCGAAAAACACGAGTGACTGCCAACTGAAGGTTTTCTAATTTTTCACTCGTTACTGTATTTCACTGAATCTAAGACATGCTTTTTTTTTCACATTCCCATAGGTCAAAAATAGGATCTATCTTACAACTGACACCATCTTAGATGTGTATGAAATACATCAATAAAATGAAGTTGCATGTATTCTGGATTCCATGGTTTAAGTTTTATATTACCATCAACCCATGTATTCATAATTAATTTAGGAGACGATGTTAAGATTTGTCTCTATTTTTCCTTTTCTTATCCTCCTCTGTTTGCCATAGAAGATACAATAAAGGATGTTTGAGATATATGAAAGGTCACATAACTTCAAGGAGACAAAAGCTTTGAAGCTATTTTATTATAAGTGCAAAGCTGTTACCCTCCTATGAAGAAAATAGAGCCTGAAAGCTTCTCCAGGCTGCATGCGACCCAAATGGTTTCTTCTGTGAGAAAGACACAATTCCAAGGTGGAAGGGCTCCAGATGCTCAAGTCTTCCCACCAGCATTAAGTCGACTCGCTCCCAGACACAATAAGCCTTTAAACTCAAGCTCAAAACTCTCAAAGGGTTGGTTTCTGCTCCACCTCCCCAGTATCAAAATCATGCTCCCATATTTAAACAATTAGGTGAGATGTACTAGCACTGAAATCTGAGTGCTAAATGTTCAGTAAATACTAACCAAATTCAGATCTCATCTATACAAGTTTTTAAAAAGACGATTCTTGTTTTCTTTGATTTCAGAAAACTTAAGATAAAAAAAGAAGGCAGGGGTCTCCTAAATTCAACTTACTGCAGAACAAAATTTCTGTGAGATAGAAAAAATAAGCCAAATACTGCTCAGTGATCTAGAAAAAGGGAAAACCCTAAAAGGCAAACATTGGGGTATTCATTTCAGAAATGTAGCTAGTTGAGATTATAAAGATTTCCCTGCTGGGCTTCCCTGGTGGCGCAGTGGTTGAGAGTCCGCCTGCCGATGCAGGGGACACAGGTTCGTGCCCGGGTCCGGGAAGATCCCACATGCCGCGGAGAGGCTGGGCCCGTGAGCCATAGCCGCTGAGCCTGCGCGTCCGGAGCCTGTGCTCCGCGACGGGAGAGGCCACAACAGTGAGAGGCCCGCGTACCGGAAAAAAAAAAAAAAAAAAAAAAAAAAAGATTTCTCTGTCTATACCACAAAACACTGAAAACCTGTCAGGAGTTCTTTTTTCCATATCTGGTATAAGATAGCTTCTTGGGGTGGTGATGGTTGTTTTTCTTGAGTATAAAAGTATCTTTCAGTATAAAATTTAGAAAATACTTAAGGATATAAAGATTAAAATAAAAATAACCCACAATCCAAATAACTAACATTTATGGAGGGCTAACGATGCAGCAAGCACCGTGTGAGGTATTTCAGAAGCATCGCTGCATTAATCCCAACAGGCCTAGGAGCTAAGCACTGTTACCATCCCCCCGCCACACAGCTGAAGAAACTGAGTTTCAGATAAGTTTAAAAATTTGCCTGTGGGAGTTCCCTGGTGGCGCATTGGCTGTGAGTCCGCCTGCCAATGCAGGGGACACAGGTTCAATCCCTGGTCCAGGAAGATCCCACATGCCGCAGGGCAGCTAAGCCCCGTGCGCCACAACTGCTGAGCCTGCGCTCTGTAGCCCGCAAGCCACAGCTACTGAGCCCACGTGCCACAACGACTGAAGCCCACGCACCTAGAGCCCGTGCTCCGCAACAAGAGAAGAGACCGCAATGAGAAGCCCGCTCGCCGCAACTAGAGAAAGCCCATGCGCAGCAACGAAGATCCAACGCAGCCAAAAATAAATTAAAAAAAAAAAAAAAAAACTTGCCTGTGGTCATAGAGCTACTAAGTCAGTTGTCCAAAGTCACACAGCCAGTAAGTAGTTGGGCAGGGATTCAAACCAGACCTGTGTAACTCCGGAATCAGAGCTTTTAACTAAGTGAAACTGTCAATCCCCGAAACTACTCATTTTTAAAATTGATGTATTTTCCCTAGTCTTTTCCTAGGCTTGTGATTTAATTTGTATAAAATTGGGACCACAGTTAATATATTCTTTTGTGCTCTACTCGTTGAGGCTTTATGTTGTTCAAAAGCGTGATGTGTAACGCCTGCATCATACTCTTAACATACGAGCACAGCACACGTTCAACCATTCTCAGTTTCTCACTGTCAGAAAAAAATGCTGTGACCTCTTATTCATAACAGCTGATTGGATTTCAGATTCTTCCTTAGGATGGATGACTGATATGACTGGAATGGCCATTCATAAAGGTCTGGACTGGACACATATAATCTCCAATCACTTTCCAAAATGTTTGTACTTGCTGAACCTTAGTCTGAACCTCAGACGGCAGTGATCGTGCAAGTCTCACCATGTTCCGTCAGCATCAAAACTGTTTTCTAAATCTTTCCTAATGTGATTAGGAGGAAAAGTATCTCGCTTTAATTTGCATTTTGTTATTACTCCATAATTTGGAAATTTTCATGTTTTTTGGCAATTAAATTTTCTTCCTATGCATGACCTGCTTATATCCTCTACTGCTCTTCTACTGGGCTGCAGCTGTTTCTCTACTGTATTTGTTGATGTGTCTTTTTAATAGATCCACACGCACACATTAGAGCAGGTGAAGCATAAAAGGCGAGACGGTTCATCCTAACGTCAGAACACATGCTCAGAAGGAAGCTCAACTACGGTGAACGGAATAACTTCCGTGTGTAATAACTGCGTAGCCTCTTAACAAACTCCCAAACTACCATCGTGCTGTTTTGATTCTGAAAGAGCAATAGGAACAATCCTGCAGAATTCGTTCGTGTTATTCTATGCCCATGTGGTAAGGACATTTAAAAAAATAAAGTCAAACTACATGTGAAAACAGTTCCAAAATCATTTTTATAAGACACTGACTTTACTTAAAAAAAAAAAAAGATTTACTATTTCGCTATTTTTTGGCTTGCAGGTCGCACAGCTTCGTGAGTGATGTAGCTTTATTCTGGAAGCTTTCTAAAGTGACCTTTTATCTTTTCACACATCTCACCCTCCTCAAACGTTTCCTATTTGGGGATCTAATCTAAGTTCAAATCATCAAACCTTGGTTCTCCTGAAAAGAGGCTGTGAAGCCATTCTCAGCTCCGAGCCGGCCCCTGGAAGGACCGGGACTCACCCCGCTCCCCCCCGTCCCCCCCTGGATCTCCCCCTCTTCCCAGGTCTCCCCTGCTCCTCAATTCCCCTGGCCCTGGTGCAGCCCCACGGCGGCTGCCTACGCTATTTCAACAGCCTCTGACTTTTTGCCTCTAGTCCCTCTTCAAGCGCAATCCCCCACGTGTTGCCAGGCTAACCTTTCAACTCCATTTCCATCACTTAACGCCAAGTCAGGATCTCACCGGGTCTGAACTTCCAACTTCGCCACGGCCTATCCCCAACCTTGTCTGTCCAGCCCCTGCCCCTCTGCCCCCAGCCACCTCTGACCCTCCTGGGCCCAGGAACAGGGCTCCCTGCAGTCCCGGGAGGCCGGGAGGAGGGCAGGTGTATGGCAGGGCGCCCCTCTCCCTGGGGCCACGGGCCCCGCCCCTGCGGCTTGGTCTGGGGACCCTGGCCTCACAGTATCTCTGTGTTTTCTGCTCATGTCATTTCTCAGTCCCTCCAACCTATCAAAGGGCACAGGTCACACCTGCTGATTCCCTCCTCCACTACCAAGTCCCTGCCCGTAGCGCCACCCCTCTTCGGCACCTGACTACATGCTGCGCTGTCCGGTTCCACCTCGTCACAAGTGTGCTACCCTGCAGTTCCCGGCCACGGTGAGCATGTTTAGTATCTCCCACAGAACTCAAGCACCCCTTCACAGACGTTAAAGTCACAAGAATATTCTTAAGATCTGCACACTCATAATTCTTACCTATCTCCGAAAAGAGTCAATACGAGAACAGCTTTCACCAGACACATCCATATTTCCAAAACCCAAAAAGACTTCACGGTAAACCTCACCCAGAAATCACCATTTACCCTTTAGAGGCGGAAATCTGAAAACACTGTTGAATTTTCCCTGCTCGTTACTGGCCCCGCCTTTGCATTCATGAAGTCCTTCCTACGGCCGACTTGGGTGCGGCCCTTATGTAAGAGCTCACTCCGACGTGACCTTGGAGGCCGTTTCTGAGGCCCCCTCCTGAGCAGCCACTGCGGAAGGCAGCCATCTGCCCTGATGCCACTGCCACCACATGGTTCCCTGGTGCAAAGGGCACCTGCTCCGGCACGGTCCCTCAGGCCACGCTCGCCGCAGCAAGCGACTTCCCCCAAGAGGACTTCAGCTGCTAGTTGAACAGCTTTCCCTCCGACACCAGATTATTACACGGACATTACTGTGCTAGCCTGCATACCCCTGGACCGACGACCCACAGGGCATCTTAAGCACCTAATCAGGACACCTCGACCAGGAATAAAGAAAGGCCTTCCGACCGGACGTCGGGGACACGACACGGCTGAGGCCTGAGGAGGGACTCTCACCTCCTCTCCCCACACACATTCTGAACCAGCTGGGGGACAGCCAGGCAGGGCTGGAGCCTGTCACTGGGGAGGCCAGGCAGGGGCCAGGCCGCAGGCACAGGGCAACCCCGCCCCGACTGAGACGGAGCCTCCGCTTTAAACCTGTCAGCCCGGCTACACCCGGAGGCGTGGAGCAGGACGCCTCTGCGGGAGCCTGGGTGCTTCCAGACCCGCAGTCGGGGCGGCAGGGCGCCCAAGGAGGACGCCGGGAGCGGCGAGGGAGGGCGGGGGTCTCCTCCAACCAGCGCAGGCAGGCGATGGTGACGACAGCCAGGGCTCAGCAGGCCAGGGACCGTGTTCTAACGGGTGGGCGGGGGTCTCAAGGGTGCAGTGCAGTGGAAGGTGCCCCCCTGAACTCAGAGGAGCCTGCAGTGGGCCGGCAAAGGCCAGGACGCGGGGCGGCACGGAGCTCGTCCTTCGGACTCAGATGCTCAGATGCGGGGCTGGGCTTCAGGCAGGAAAAGGGGGGCCGGGGGGTGTTGAAAAGACTTCCGTTTCAGACAGGTGGGGAACATTAAGAACAGACGTCTGGGGGCGATACTGGAAATAAAAATACAGTCTTAGGAGTTAACCACCTGGAAACAGGAGCTGGAGCTGTGAGTCTGAACTGGGCCCTAAAGAAGCAGAGACGGGCACTCTGGGTGCAGGACGCAGGCTGTATTCAGGGGGCAGCAGAGGAATGAGGACCCCGGGGAGCAGGCCCAGGACGCAGACGGCACCTCCCAGCCACGGTCCAGGCCGGGGAGACGACGGGGCAAGAGGCCGGCACAGTCAGTGAGGAACGAATCGGAAAGGAAGGGAGACGGAGACCTGAGGAAAGAGCCCGGATGCCGCTTCCCATCACCTTCCGCAGAACACCCGGCTCTCAGGGAGAAGGACGCCGCCGAGTCCACCCACCAAACTCCCTGCCACTCTCGCTTTACGTGTCTGACCTGCCCTTGGAGACAACGCCGCTTGGAACGGGTGCCCCTAAACAGTTACTGCTGCCTATTAAATCCACTAACACTTCTTTTTAATTATTTTTTTTAATTTAATTTTTTTTTGGCTGCATCATGCAGCATCCGGGAGTCTTAGTTCCCCGGCCAGGAATCGAACCCGCATGCCCTGCACTGAAAGCCCGGAGTCTTAACCACGGGATCGCCAGGGAAGTCCCCTAAATCCACTCACTTTTCATACCATGTAGACTAGAACCACACATAAGACAAGTATTTCATTATTCTGTGGCAGAAATGAAAATAAAATTTAACAAATAAATACAACCCATGCTGCTCTCTGACCTGTTTACCCCCACCTTTAAAGTGGACTATACTTCCAAGCTCAACCATGTGTCCGTCCATCTTTACCTTTTATATAACTGGTATCTCAAATAGCAACTACATTTCACTCATTTACGTGTAAGAGAATAACATTACTTGCGAAATTCCAAAACATATTGTAAAATTATGTTACCGTTTTTCTGAACTGTTTTGCATTTTCATGGTACGTTCACTGTGTAACTAACATACTGGTCTAAACGTACGGCCTTTTAGAATGTATCAGAAGCACCTAGATAAAAATTCAGACTCTAGATGGCCCACAGAGATTTTTTTCTTTTGAATTTTATTCTATTTATTTTTTTATACAGCAGGTTCTTATCAAAGAGATTTTAATTCAGGAAAAAAACTGGCATAGGGAATCTGCATTTGTTTGGCCGTGCTGCGAGGCTTGTGGGATCTCGGTTCCCCGACCGGGGATTGAAGCTGTGGCCTTGGCAGTGAGAGCACCAAGTTCTAATCACTGGACCCCCAGGGAAATCCCAGAATATGCATTTTTAACAAGCACCTCAGGTGACTGTGTTCATTCTAAGGCCCCAATAAATATCTGATTTATTAGTTATTCTAATTTTAAGAGATGGACTTTTTAAATAATTATATAAGATCCTCAAAGTCACGTAAACAGACCCGTTTTACGGGTCCCTTGGAGAAAACAGATGAAGAAGCTACATCATCCAGCTCACCATTCTACTCTTCCTTAAAGACCAATCGATGCATTATTTCTGCAAAACCACCTTGTACCTCTGAATCCTGGTTGGGTGGAAGGGCGGGGAGCGGAGACAATTGCTGAAAAGCTACAGGACAGAGGCAGAGGCCAGGCTCGCAGCAGCTGCTCCCTCTTCCCCCAGAAACCACTACATACTGTTAGCTTTTCTGCCCAGGAATGAAGGACCAGCATTTTCTACGCAACTATCTCAAAACAGCGCGAAAAGGGAAAGCTGGGGTTCCTTTCACAAAACAGAATATTGGAAGTAAGAGATAAACACAAGAAAATTTCATAAGGATATAAATTAATGCTGTAATGCTTTGAATAAAAAGACCCATTTTCTTACCTCTAGCCTGGAGCTGGCAGGTAAAGCAAATCAGATCACTTACTAGATTCAACAGCTGGCTCAAGCAGTCTTTTTTAGAAGAGGTACAGGTAGTCGAGTCATTTTCATGTTTGCCAAGTGAAGATATTACTATTCCGAATGTTGTTATTATGGTGGTGGTGATCCATAAAGGATCATGCTGATGATGTGGGCATTTCTTTTTTCTTTTTTTTAAAAATTTATTTATTTTTGGCTGCATTGGGTCTTCGTTGCTGTGTGCGGGCTTTCTCTAGTTGCGGCAAGCAGGGGCTACTATTCTTTGCGATGCACGGGCTTCTCATTGCAGTGGCTTCTCTTGTTGCAGAGCACGGCTCTAGGCACGTGGGCTTCAGTAGTTGTGGCACATGGGCTCAGTAGTTGTGGCTCACGGGCTCTAGAGCGCAGACTCGGTAGTTGTAGTGCACAGGCTTAGTTGCTCCGCGGCATGTGGGATCTTCCAGGACCAGGGCTTGAACCTGTGTCCCCCGCACTGACAGGTGGATTCTGCGCCACCAGGGAAGTCCCTATGTGGGCATTTCTTCAAGTTCTGAAGAGCCTGAGCTACAACAAGCGACTGACAGTCGGTCCCCTATGTCACCAATCCACCAGCAAAAGCTGGGCTTCCGTGCAGGTCCTTGGGCAGTACATCACCTTTCGTTCACACCAAGACAAACACCACGTTTCCCAGGTACTCCACGGTGACACCGCCTGCCTGCCCGCAATTCAGGTACAGCCGGGTCACCACCCATGGGCTGAACCATGTGGGAAATTACCTGATTGCGTCATTTTATTGCATCCCTACCAAGTATGTGAGAGCACATGAGACAGGGTTCTCCTTATCTTGCTCGACCCCAGCAGCTGAACGAAACGGCTCTCAACAGCCCACAGCAGCCACAAAGTTCCCTATAAACTTGAACTCTGCTTCAAACACCAGCCTGGATTTTTATTTTTTGTTTTTTAATGAGAGGGGAAAATGGAAAACTTAAAATGCCAATTCTGGTGATAAACCTAGCTCTCTGAAACTTAACACAATCAGAAAAAAGTTAAAATTTCAAGTGCACCAAAAATAGCAAAACTTCAAGTTTTAACAAGAGATTTACTGTACTTAAGCTGGACAACTATTTGTTCAGTTGTGAAGGAACAAAACCCATAAACATATACAGAATCTAGATATGTCACCACAGAATAGTTCTAAGATGCAAAGGAGTATTAGGATTTGGGATACTATCGTTTTTTTGTTTTTAAATCCCCTGAAAAAGGAACACACATCCACCCCATAACATATGAGCCTACCTACTGCTTTATACATCTGAATCTGAGACCTACTGACACCAGGCAGCGTGCAGCTGCAGGGGACGGCCCGTCGTCCTGCATGTGAGCAGAAGCGGTGTGCAAGTACTTCCTTGAGGCTGGCTGTTGACTAGGTTAAGTATTTACCAAGAGCGAGTGCTACAGCTGGGAGCTTAGGGAACATCCTGTCTTCTTTCCTGAGCAACTCGAGTCCTCTGCAGTGAGAAGAAGATGCTCCATGAATTAATACATCTTGGATAAACACTGGGAAGAAACTTTGAGGACAGCCAATTCTGTAGCAAGCTGAATACCCTGATGTTGGCCACGTCTTGGACTGATAAACAAAAACAGGGTAGAACACTAGTAAGTCTTATAATAAGTGAGTGTCTTTTAGGTAGAAAGTGTTTGCAATCGATAAGGTATGACTTGTGAGGAAAAGAAGCCTCCCTGACGCTAATGCATTCATGGGCAGCTCTGGGCCATTCAATGTCACTCCCAGAGGTGGGCCTTGAAAGCACAGGTGTGTAAGTCTTGACAGATGCTTCTAAGGCCAAGGTCATTCTGATGGGAGCCTCCAAGGCAATTTCTGCAGAGAGGTTAATGCTACATGGTCTTAAATAAGCCTGTCCTGATTTGAGTCCCAACTCCACCATTAATAGCCGTATTCTTGGGCAAATTTATTAAACAATCTCTAAAACTCCATTTCCTCACCTACAAAATGGCAATTGTTGCTCCTACCTCAGCGATTTGATTAATCCTACTTTGGTAGTCAGTGACCAACAGTTCACGTAAGTAAACAGGTTAGCAAAATGCAAACTCAAATAAAGCCTACGCTCCGCACATGGCAGCTACTGAGATCAAGCCCTTAGAGTCACTGTTATTCAAGAAATGGGTTCGAGGGCTTCCCTGGCGGCGCAGTGGTTGCGAGTCCGCCTGCCGATGCAGGGGACGCGGGTTCGTGCCCCGGTCCGGGAAGATCCCACATGCCGCGGAGAGGCTGGGCCCGTGAGCCATGGCCGCTGAGCCTGCGCGTCCGGAGCCTGTGCTCCGCAACGGGAGAGGCACAACAGTGAGAGGTCCGCGTACCGCAAAAAAAAAAAAGAAAAAAAAAAAAGAAATGGGTTCGAGCCCTGTTCCGGGAAGATCCCACATGCCGCGGACCCACAAGCCACAACTACTGAGCCCGCGTGCTACAACTACAGAAGCCCACGCACCACAATAATGAGTAGCCCCCGCTCGCCGCAACTAGAGAAAGCCCACGCAGCAACGAAGACCCAACGCGGCCAAAAGTAAAATTAAATAAATAAATTTATTTAAAAAAAAAAAAAAAGGCAGCAGCAGCTTCTCCAATTTTTCAACCTTGCAGTAAGGACGGAAAAATACGGGGAACTTCCACAGGCTCAGGTCTGTCAACGGTTTCTACTCTGCCCCATTTCATTTTCCCTTTAGAGTCTCTTTTCAGTGAAAATAAAATAGGATAAAACAAAACAAAAGCTGTCTACGTTCCATCTCTCCCACTGTCATGCCAATCTGGAGAGCAGCGGGATTCCAAGGAAGCTGCCCCACAGCCTCACCTTTGCAGAGGCAGGGAACCTTTTCGCTTTCTCCTTGCTACTCCTATCCCAGACCCCACCCCAAATCTACCCATTTTAGATAGCTTCTTGTCTGTTCCTTAAGCAAGGCACAGAATTTGGGGGAAAAGGACCGGCCCCAACGTTCAGAGACTTGAGGACCTAGAGTTACAGATTTTGAGAACACCGTGTACCTCTCCAGTCTATACTGGAAGGTTCTAACGCTCCAGAACGGATGGAATATGCCCACCACTGTTTACCCAGGCTAACATCTCCCACCGACTTCGGAGAACTGCAGGTTTGGGGAAAACAGGACTGACGGGTTCCCTGGTAAGACAGCCACAGCTCAGCCAGCAGACGAGTAGCTCTGTAGCCAGAAAGCAACTGCTCCTTCAGATGTGCCATTTCTAGTGTCTGGAGTATCTGAGCCACCTCTGCGTAGCCAATGAGAGGACTAGGTGAATAACATCTAGTTCTGTGCCTGGATACAGGCACACACCCATGTTAATTCTGATGTCGACTTCTGAGGAAAGGTGAAAACGGTGCAGCCAGGATCCACTGCAGGCCTCTTGTGCTTGGCCAGTCATGATTTAGGATCCGGAGACTTTTTAAATTAAAACCAAGACACATGGTTTGATAAGTTCAATGACTACCAGTTAGCTAGTAAGTACTCAATAAATACGCCATACGCTATACCAAGTGCTTTAGGTGGAATACCTCATGCAATCTTCTGCGGTTAGTAACCCTGGCTGGTTGAGAATATTATTGTTCCTATTTTTCTGATTCACTAGCTGATCCTTCTGACGCCACAACTCAAGCTCTCGGCCACCACGGAATAAAACCTCCACAAGAACAACTGCTCTCCTCATCTCCGTGGGAGAGGAAGGGCATTAGGGGTGAAAGGCATGGAACCCAATTGTCTTAGGGGTCAAGATATCCCAAGATGTATGCCCCCCCATGAGTACAGTAGGCACAAAAAGAGAAAGTGTGGACAGAAAAGCCCAGCTTTTCTACTATGTCACCACATGGGAACAGTACTACCCTTAAATTTTAGATGTATCCAAATAATCCCTCAAAACCACTAGAAGTGAGAGTAAAACTTTCAGATGTAGCATGCCCCCACAGCTAACGTAAGCTCCGGAAAAATCTGCAAAGCCACACAATCGTGCCCACCCTGAGGAAGTCAGGGAGGGCCCTGGTGGACTTGATCAAGTCACAATGACACCAAAAAGGCCTATGAGGACCAATGTCAAACAGAGCACCTTTGAAATAGAGCCCCAACCAAAGACAGAGAGTCCCAGGAAGGTTCTCCCTGCACACGAAGATCAATGTCTGACCTATAACAATAATAAACGGGTAGGGCTTCCCCGGTGGCGCAGTGATTAAGAACCTGCCTGCCAATGCAGGGGACACGGGTTCAAGCCCTGGTCCGAGAAGATCCCACAGGCTGTGGAGCAACTAAGCCCACGCGCCACAACTACTGAGCCCGTGCTCTAGAGCCCCCGAGCCACGACTACTGAGCCCGCGAACCACAACTACTGAAGCCCGCACGCCTAGAGCCCGTGCTCCGCAACAAGAGAAGCCATCACAACGAGAAGCCCGCGCACCACAATGAAGAGTAGCCCCCACTCGCCGCAGCTAGAGAAAGCCCGCGTGCAGCAACGAAGACCCAACGCAGCCAAAAATAAATAAAATTTTTTTTTAAATTTAAAAAGAAATAAACAGGTAACACCGTTACTATACAAACTGGCAGAAACAAAGATACAAAAAACAAAATAGACAAACAAAAAAACTGTTTCAAGATAAATGTTCAGCAAATGATGGCTTTTTCTCACGATGGTCTGCAGATGCCACTGTGGGCAGTGCCGATAAACCCAATTGCTCAGCTGATGCCAGGAGGAGCAGAGACCCCTGCCAGGGGTGGCTGCATCTCTCGAGTGCAGGCTTGCTGAAAAGTTGTATGGCTGGACTGGGATCCTCTAGGACGGGATGTCAATGCCCCTCCCCTAGTCACCCTGGCCTCGTTTTCTTACAGCTTCGTTTCTCCCTCTACCCCCACCCCCCCAGTCTGCCTACGTAGGGCGCCTGGCTCATGAGGTTAGCGGAAGTACCAGGCAGTAACGGCTACACTGGAGGAGAAGAGAAAGGAGAAGGCCAAGATCCACTACCGGAAAAAGCAGCAGCTCACGAGGCTACGGAAGCAGGCCGAAAAGAACATAGAGAAGAAATCTGACAAATTCACAGAGGTCCTCAAGACCCGTGGGTTCTTAGTCTGAGCCCAATAAAACTGACCGTTTATTCTTAAAAAAACAACAAAAAACAAACAGGAAAAGATAAATGTTCAGGGTTTCCATACTTTTTCTCATATAATATTGAAGTCAGCTACTTGGAAGCTTTTCTGGATTTATCAATTAGCATCTCTCACTTGCGACCAGTCACGCTCTATCGTCCACTTTTTATAATAATTGAACAAAGTGACTGTTAAGATATATTAAGCTAGTTTATACATACTTCCCCCTCCCAGAACAGGTAAGTGTTCTGACCGAGGACAGTATTTCCCTCCACAATTACCTAAGTAATGTATTCATTTCTACCACACCCATGTTTGGCCACAACCGGCTCCTAAAATGCGACCAGTTTCCTCCATGGGGAGCACAGTGGGACCCACCAGCTATCTTCCAGGAGTCCAAGGACCTTGTCCCAATACATAACTAGCAACAGAAAGCGGCCTCCAGGACGTGGAGGGACACAAGAACAAAATGTGGCAAAGTCTGCTCACCGGAGGGTCCTCTTCCTTGTATGAGCAAGCAAACTCCTCTTAAGCAAGTAAGCAAGTGCCACATATCAAGGTAGACAACAAAGCTTCCCTCTTCTTCCCTTCCACTGACACCACCAGCAATCCTTGGTGGGCTTGCCATACACCGACATCTTTGGGGGGAAGCTGGCAGACTATTTTGGGAAGTTTTAGAATGCCGCTAGCAATGGAAAGAAGGCTGAAGCAACAGTTTCACGGTCCGCTATCGGCTACCTCAGTCACATGCTTCAAGAGCTCATGAACTTCCTCCTCAGACCAAGTCCTGATCAGGTGCTCCCTACCTCGGAGAGCAGCATCCCCAGCCAGCCGGCCATGCAGCGAATACACTAGAAACCTACGCTCCCTGACACCTTCCTCTCCCTGAGAACAAATCTGTCTTCAAGTACAATTCATTGAGCCTCCTAAATATTTCTCCAACCTGTCCACTTCTCCATCTCCACGACCACCAGTCTAGCCCAAACCACTGGTCCTTCCCCACCCCGGGGACCACAGCAATAGCGGGCAGGACGAGGATCCCAGCCTATTCTCTCTCCTCTGCCCCACCCACCAATTCAGTCTTCAAAACACAAGCCTGCTCATGTCAAGCCCGGCTTAACACTCACCGGTGGCTCTGCTGCTTTTTTTTTAAATCCCAAATTCCATATCCTGTAAGCCCCGCCCAAGCTGGCCTGTGCCCGCCTCTTGCGTGTCATCTAGCTGCTCTCCGTGGGCTTCAGACACGCTGCCTCCCTCCAGGTGGGCTAGCACTGCCCCTTTCTCCTACCATCGCTTGGACGACAGCGTTGAAGCCACTCCTAACAGGTGACCGCCCTTCCTCCCAGTCCGCCGCCCAGCACCTATGACGTTGCGGTGGCTCTATTTTTCGCGTGGGTCTTTTATGTCTTCTCCTGGCACCACTGTACTCCTAACTCAGGCATAGCGCAGCGCCTCTGAGGTAGCAGGTACCCAACAGACACTAGAGCCAATGAACAAGAAAACAGGTGAAACAGGAAAACTGATCACAGCCCAGTCACTAGCCACTAGAGCCAAGCCTGGCACCTACAGCAGTGGTGTAAGGTCAAACGGACCACTGAAGAAAGTGTCTTTGATGCCACAGGGCCACAAACAAGCAAGCTCAGGGACCAATCGGCCTCTTACTGCCAAGTAATGCTTTTCATTACTATTCTACCTTATTTTTATTTTTTTTAAAGAGATAGTTTTTACTTTTCAAAATAAAAACAAAACAAAAACCTCCAAAAATATTGCCCTGAGAAAACAATTATGTTTGCAGTCACCTAACATTAGTTAAAGGTACTGGAACCTAGTTACGATAATGAATACGTGCTTCTATAATGAAAACAATAATCAAGTCTCAGAATAATTTTCTCTTCATTTCTCTAGATGGATAATCATACCTCCCCGCTCCCCGCCTCCCCAAAAAAACCTCCAAACCACCACACAGAGGCAAATACAATGCCGTTGGCTTAAGAACACCCTTAGGAGCTATGTGAGCATAGGCTATAGGATGCTTAAGCCAAAAGGTACTTTTGAGTCAGAACATAAGAGGAAGAGCTAGTCTCTTCCCGAAGCAGCTCAGTCATCCAACAAAGACCAACCCGGCACTCCCCTGCATGAGCACCCAGCTAGGCACCAGGAAGACAACCATGACCAAGGCAGCTCTGCCAGCAGTAACTGGGTGGCCAGCCAGAGACGGCTCCTTTAATTAATCCTCTGGGCTTTAGCTCCTCAATCTGTAAAATGAGAAAGTTCAACTAGCTCTCCAAGGTCCTCATGCTCTAAATATCCAAAGATTTACTAATGACTGTAAGATGAATTCCTACTTGACAATATCCTTATGATTTCCTGTTTCTATTTATTATTTTTATCATACAGGTGTGGTTTCATTTAAGAATTTTAATATCTTGATAAAAGTAAAATATAAAAGAACGGTACTAATGTTTTTAATTACCACCCCAGCTCTTAACTACCACCATAATCAGCTATGGGCTTTTGCCATAAGTGCAACTGAGTAATACCCAAATTAAAATAAATCATTACATCTTCATATTTTTTGTAGAAAAACAGAAAAGTGATAGAAATAGAAAAGTGATCATTTACTCCCAATTTCTTTCATATTTTTACATCATCCATCATCTTTGAATGTCAAAGTTTTCTTTAAAAAAAACTAGGACAGAATAATAAAGATCTCCAGAGAAAAAGGAAAATTTTATCTCCCAAACTGATAAAGCTATAATGGCTTTAGTAACTTGGTAAGATATAACAATACAAAATTCTGAATTTCTAAAAGGGCATAAAAAGAATACTCTTAAAGATATACAAAAGTGTCCGTGTGAATGAACAAGACAATTAAAGAGTCACAGAGCGCCATCACGTTCCCGACATCATCTCACCATCATCACCCCAGATGTTCCTTCCCCATCTACCTTAGCGAATTTAGCTATGTGACCTACATCTATCTAAGTGCTGGTTTGTTTACATCTAGAAAGCATCTGAATACTGGAAGCAAATCACTGGATTACAAAGCTGAAATTTTAAGGGTCATTTTTTTGCAGCCACACATTTTGCTCAGCCCTGACTAAGCATTTTTATTCTTGCAATGCCTTATTTATAGCAGATGTCTATAGGACGGCCATGGCGACTACTATCAAACCTGAAAGGCCATGTACGGATAATAAAAGATGGACAATAACAACACGTCCAAAGCCGATCTTAAAAGTTAAAATATGAGTACTTGGTTACCTATAGAACGCGCTCTCCTAGTAGATGGTAAACTCTGTGAGGGAAAGCACCGCCTCTTATTTGTCGTTTTACACACCGAAAGCTTGCCAGTGATTGCTGAATCAAAAGTAACCAAATGGATGGTGACACTTTCTTAAGCACAGGGAATAAAATGCTCTTCGGCTAGGTCTGAAATAACTACTCTAAACTTGGCACTGAAATTGCTCTTACGGGTTACACGGCATGTACGTAGAAGCACTCTGACTGTATTTTCTCATAGACGAAAATATTCTTTTACTTTTGACCTTTCTGCCTAAAAACTATACAATAGGCAATACATTACTGACTGCATCTGTATGAAGAAAAAATTGTCACATTTCTTTGATACAGTTTTATAAAGGTACTCCCCATGGTATTCATTTTAACTCAATAAAAGTAAGACGCTCATGAAAAAAAGTTTTGGAAATAGTCCTATAAGTCGAACTGATTAACAACTAAACCAAGTACAGGAGAATCTATGAAAGTACTGCTTCAAAATTAAGTTACTAGACCTGCTATTTTAAACTCAACTTAGGTATTCTCAACTTGGGGAAAAAAAACAAAAGTGCTATTTTTTTTCCTCAAAAGAGGAAAATAATGTTTGAGTTTTTAACCATCACCGTCACCTATAAATGACCTACATTTCTCTATCCTGACTTTCAAATTAAGACATAGAAAAGGAAGCAATTTTTTTAATTGACGTAAAAATAATTTCATTGATTAAACCAATATAATTAGAGTTTGGAATTCACATACCACTCCCTTTATTATAATTATTCATTTCTTATCAAGAAACTCATTTGAATCCTGAAAAACCTAAAACAGAACTCGTCAAGCTTCAATTTACTGGCTTGCACAGAGGGAGGAAAAAAATAGAAAATATCAACAGACTATAAACAATAAAATCCATAGTGCTAGAAAACAATTCCTGAGTGTTATGGTGATGAAATTCACCTGTTACAAGCCTCACAAAAATCCATCATGTCCCTTTAGCTGGTTACCAAAAGGGCGGGGCGGGGGGGGGGGGGGGGGGGGATGTCATAATTTCACTATTTGGCAAAACAAGAAAACTTAGTTTCTAAAATTTGCTGCAAGTCAGCTTTCCACTTCCAAATTCTGTTTACCTTGTAACTTTTTTCCACAGAACAGATTTTTCAGGGAAAACAAACTTTTTGTGAGCAAATCTGGAAGACATAAAATGTCTCCCACTTACTATCACCTAGAAAGGCAAACCCAGTCCTGCTCCGTGCCCCAAGCATCTAGCTTTCAGCCTCTTTATTATCATTGTCAATGAATGGGCCCCAGTCAAATGAAAGCTGCCATTTTAGGGTAAAGACTGGAGGGCTTCTGTTGTGCAACAGCAAGACAAAAACACTCCGCGACAGATGTACTCTGGGGGCTGGGAGGCGGATTCAACTTCGCAGAATCACTGCTCAAGTTATTTCTGAAATAAGAAATTACCTACTACTTACACATTGCTACAATCTAAACGGAATTATAACTGGGATAAATCAGGTTCCCATGCTGCTAAGATCATAGTCACTACGATTTTTTTTTTTGGCCATCGTTAGACTAGATCTGTGAGGAAATAAGGATAAGTTTTGTGTGGTTTGTTGTTGTTGTTTTCTATTTGATTATTACCTTTAGTGAGTACTCCCCCCTCCCCTTATCGGGAGAGAAATGGGGGGAAAACACACTCAACCTCTTTGAAAGGTACTGCCCACTGCAAAGACGGCTTTAATGAGAATTTTCAGAAAATAAAAATCAGGGCCTTCACATAATCCTTTAGAAATAAGTTAAAATATTTAATGCAGCCCAAAAATCAAGCCCAGAGGATGGACATATTTCAAGATAAGTTCTTTAAATCGATGGCTAGATAATATACAATGGGAAACTAAAAAGTATACTTAGCAAGTGGAGAGCTGGATAGTGTATCTAATTCTAGCAATTCAAAAGGAAACTCTCCATGTGGGTTGCTACTTTTCTTTTGTCCATTGTCTGTTTGGAAGAGGGGGAAAAAAACTAGTTTAAAAACGAGGCGTGAACAGTCCCTAAAAGTGACCTCCAGGAAAACCGGCCGCCGGGTAGCAGAAGCACTCCCCGCGCGTCCGCTCGACGGGGGCGCTCACAAAAGCCGGCGGGCGGGCGGGCGGCCGCGAGTTCGGGGTGCGCTCCCACGGCGCGGGGCTCCTCGAGGAACAGCCATCCGGAGAAAGGCGGCTCGGTAATGATGGCTGCTCGGGGCCGGCGGCTCCTTCCCCGGAGCCTCCCGACCCCCCGCCCCCCCGCGCCCGGGATCCGCCGCCCTCCCCCCGCCCCCCGGCCGCGCTCACCCCGCGCCGACGCGACCGCCCCGCACCGCAGCCCTCCGGGTGCCCGCGCCCCCGCACCCCCGGTGCCAACCAAACAAACAACGCGTCCCCCACCGCCCTCCTTCCTCTGCCCGCTGACCGCCTGGCCTCCAGCCACCTCGGCCGTTCACGCCCCGAACGGCGGATCTCGGCGGGGGCAGAGCGCACCCGGGCCACCTTGGGGGCCACCTGGTGACACCCCCCCAAGGCGTTGACCCCCAGAGGACTCGGGAATGGGGGAGCTGAGCTGCCTCCGGGGGCTTAAAGTCGCTATTATGCAGCCGCCGCCGCCGTTGGCCCGGCCAGCTCGGCAAGGTGGGGTCCCCTCCGCGCCGCGCCTCCCCGCGCTCGCCCCGACCCCGCTCCCTTTCTTCTCCTCCTCGCGCACTTGGGAGCCGCCGGGGAGCCCCGGGAGCCCCCGGCTCCGGGCTCGCAACTCCGCGCCCGCGGCCAGCACGGGCCGGGCTCGGGACGCCCCCCGCGCCGCGTGTTCGCGCCGCCCCCGCCCCACGCGGCGCCCCGCGCACTTTCCTCGCCGCCGACCCACCTCGCCCGGTGGCCGTCCCCGCGCGGGCCGGCGCCGCCGCGCCAGGAGGGACGCACTTTGTTCGCGCCGGTGCGGCCGCCGCTCCCGGCGAGCGCGGCGTGGTCGGTCCGGGGCGGGGGGCGGGGGCTGGAGGCGGGGGTCGCCGCCGTCCCCGAGCCGCCGCCTCCGCTGCTCAACCGCCCCGCGCCCGCGCGCCCATCGCCCACTCGCACTGGAGTTGCAGCCCAACTTTTCCTCCTTCCTTTTTCTTTCGAACGGAGCCGGCAACTCGTGCTCGGCGCCGGCGGGAGGAAACGCGCTCGCGCTCCCCCGCGCGCAGACACGCTCCCTCCTGTCCCCCGTCCCCCCCCACGCCGGCAGCACAACAAAAAGCCATTTACATGCGAGGAAGTGACCCTCGGCCGGACCGCGCGCCGCCGCCGCCGCCGGCCCAGCGGACGCAGGCAAAAGTTGGGTCGCCGGGCGGCGCTCCGGACGCGGGTTCGGGCCCCGCGGGCGGCGACGCCGGCGACACGGCCCGGGCGGCGCTGCGCTCCAGCGCCGGCCCCGGCCCCCGCCCGCCCTAGCCCCTCGCCCCGCACACGCCCAACTCCTCGCTCCCAACTCCTCGCGCGGCCCCGGCCCCGGCCCGGAGCGATTTCCTGCCGCCGCCGCCCCTCCTGGGGGCGCCCGGCGAACTCTCGCGCTTACCGGGTCGGGCGGGCGGGAGGGCTCCTCCGCTGCCCTGTGCCGAGGGGGAAACAAAACGCAGAGCGGGCTCCGGAGTTGGCTCGGCGGCCGCGGCCAGGGGGTTGAGTCCTCGGGCGCGGAGTTGGCCGGGGTCGAACGCGGCTCTGGCGAGTTTCAGGGTCTCCGGGTCCCCGGGTCGCCTCCTCAGCGGCGCTCCTTTGTGTAATTGCACTCGATTCAAGTTTAATCCGATAGTTCCCGAGCACGAGCGCGTCCGCACTACCACGGCTCAACCCCCGCGCCGCCGCCGCCGCCGTCGCCGCCGCCGCCGCCGCCGCCGCCGCCGCCGCCGTCGCCGCCGCCGCCGCCGCCGCCGCCGCGGCCCCAGCACGCCAGCGCTTGCGCGCGCCCGGCACGCCTGCGCGCGCCCGAGGCCGCGGGGCCGCGCGCGCCCGCCGCCGGCTCCCTCCTCGCCGCGCCCGCGCCCGCGCGCCGCCACCTGACGTCAGGCGCGCCTGGCATAATTTATGCAAGAATTCGGCCCGGGTGTGGAGGCCGAGGGAGAGGCCGAGAGAAAGGGGGCGGCGCGGGGCTGCGGGGCCGCGGGCCGCGAGGGCGGGCGGGGCGCCACTTCCCGTCCCCGGGCGGGCGCCGGCGCTGCGGGCGGCTCTCCCTGCGGGCCGGTGCGCGGCCGCCGCGCCGCCTTCCCGACCCGGCTCGCTGGAGCGCCCGGGACGCGGGCTGGAGACGGTGCCACGTTTCCCCAAGCGGCACCTTCCCGAGGTCCGGGTGCGCCGCCCGCGGGCAGGAAGCGGCGGCCCGGCCGGCGGCGGTCCTCCCGGCCGCGGCGAGGGGCTTCCGAGGCTGCGCGGACGGACGGCCCCGGCTCGAGGGGTTGGGACGTCCTTTCTGCAATTATCCGTCAACTTGGAACGATTTTCCCACCTGAAATTATTTAGAATGGGCACGTTCCATTTCAGATAGATTTCTCCTGCCTCTCCACATTGCTTGTCTTAACCTCCTCGTTGACAGGACCGCCGGACCCACCACTAAATCAAAAAGTTTAACTAGATGGCGTTGATTTTGTTGAATTTGTTGCCATGCCAAAAAAGGGAGAGGGAGCGCGATGGTTCTGAAACAAAGAAATAGGTTGTGTGACCATTTTAAAACATGTCACGACTAGAGTGTTTTAATCATTCTTTGGCCAAATGGCACTTTTGTATGATCTCCTAGCCTCAATTACCCAAGCCTCTTATTCTATTTCCCTTCCCGGTACAAAATTAATATGAAACCTGGAGAAATTTCTCTTTTACCAATTTTCCTTTTAGGAACTGGATCTAACAAACATTTATCAAGCACCTTTTATGTGAAGATACCAAGCAGTTATAATTCTTTTAAACCGTCAACTGTTGTACACTTTAAGGTGATTTTATTAGGTAAAAGATTACGTTTATTTTTAAATCAAGGAAGGAACGTCGATCAACCAAACATAGACCTATAATAGATACAGAGGAAAGCGAATTGCTCTTATTGGACTCCAAAATAAACTCAGAAAATTGCAAAACTATGCAAAATATAATTTCTCCTCATTCAGCGCCTGTAGTGCTAAGACTATCACGATACTTCTACTTGAACCAAAGATTAATCAAAACTATTTTGTTATATTACTACTACAACTCTTCAATACCTAAGTTTGATTATCCTAGACTTAATCACTAAAACATTTATTTCCTAACGTGAGCAATGATTTTCTAAATATTTGTTACATTTTACTGTCATTGATTGAAATGCCGTGGTTTGGGCTTTCTTTCATCATACATTTGAATGGTCTTTTGAGAGAGGTAAATGTTTCATTCAAGGGATTTACAAATAAACAGCAGAAAGAAGGTTGACACTACAGAAAATTCTGACGTTAAGAAAACAGGAAACACTAAAATCAACTTCTACCTTTTTTATAGTCCATTTCATAAACCAAGAATCAGAATTCCGAGGTTAGGTTTACATTTCCATTAAGTTTATGTCTCTCAGTGAAAGCATGTTGGGGATGCTTTGGGGTGTGCTGGGTGCATAGGGGTTAAAGACAGGACACATGTCTGCAAAGAAATCACTAGCAACAGATCATATTAGAGCCCATAAAAGTGGCATAAAAGGGATTATCTCTATCCTTTACAATATACCCTGCTCATTGTAAGATGTGCATATATTTCAAGTCAATTTACGAGCTTAAAAAAAAAATGACATCTACATAAATTGAAAATATATTAGTTAACCTTTAATTAACAAATAGTATTGAGTCTGAGGAGGTCCCCTTTGCCCTTGTCTGTTTAACTAGAAAGTGAGGACACCTCCCTTTGAAACATATGAGAAATGGTAAAATAGTACAGCCAAAGCTCAAGGTGGAAACCAACAGCCCTGCAGCCCCTCCCTGGTTTAATCTCCCTCCTCGTCCCATCACGGGTCCGACAGGATGGAGGAGTCTCTAAGCTTTCAGAAGTGGTAACGGTGCTGAGCTAGAGGGGCCTTGGAAAGCGGAAGGCCTCAGGGGCAAACTCCTAGGCGGCTCTGGCCTGCTGGAGTCATAACTCCCCTCCCCCTGCCCCTCCCCCCTCCCTACCCTTTAGCCTCCAATGTTTTCTCTCCATTTGCTTCACTATTGAAGTTTTCCCATTGAGTATAATTTGAATTCACAAGCTTTCCCTTTGAGTATGCAAATTCCTTAGGGAGAGATAAGGGACTCCTGGTCATTCACAGATGAGTGTAAATTAGTTCAATGGGTTGCTTTCCTCCCAACACATAGCTGGGACTAACAAATTTAGAGAGTTATTCATTCATTCAACATTGAGTGTCTAAGAAGTTCCAGGCCTTGTTCTAGGTACTGGAGATACAGTAATGAACAAAACAGAACAATGTTTCTGCCCTCTTGGAGTGCACAGCCTAATCGGTTGGTAGTTTTGATTTAGTGCTGAGAGAAAATGGTAACTTTGGAGTCTGAGCCCTTGGGGAACAGGACAGGCTTGAGTTCATTGTAGCCAGAGGGCAGTGGAAAGGTACAAGGGGCCTGGAGGTGGGCCTAGAAGTGGGTGCCCCCGGAGAGCTGTTGAGAAAAATTCCAGAGACAACTTGGCCTGTTACAAAAAAGGTTTTCTAGGCCCCATGAAATGAATGAAAACAGTCTCCTCCAAGAACTCAGACTAACGCTAACTGACCTGTAATTTGGCTGCATTACTGCTTAGACAAATAAATATTTGTCTCTGTTTGGAAACATAGTCATAATGTATCAACCTCTAATACCCAAACTTTAGAACACCCTCAGTTTAAAACTATCTGCTTTTCCCTATCTGCTCTTCCAAATCATTAAAATCAGCTTACACAAATCAATTACACTAATTCCAGTGCTGAGGACTTACTTGATGCATTTTTGGAACTCATCTTTTGAAACTGTGTTCAGAACCAATTTGCAAGTCATAGAAAATAACTCTCTTTAGTGCCCAATTTCTTTTTTTCCACTAAAAACTATATTATTCTACTTTATCGTTTACCAAATTTGTGTCCAAATGATTTTGGCAAGCTCCAGACAGTGTATTTTGCCTTTAAATGATGAAGATGGACTGTCATTGAAAATATATAGAATTTAAATAGTATACATGATAGCTATTCACAAAGTTTTAAAAATTTGACTTGTAATAAATTCTGAGTAAAGTATTTTTAATCCATAAAATTAAGAAAAAGAAAGAAAAGATAGAGAAAAGTAAAACTATAGTTATTCAGAGGGCTATAAATGCTGAAGAAAGCACCAAAAAGAGAAATCTGAAAAGCATTTCCTGCATCACTGGAAGGACAGCATAACCTTCCTGGGTGATGTTTTCATGGGGGAAAGAATCTGGCTGGATATGGAAGTTCAGCCTCCATGTTCCACTGGTAATGGACCCGGTTGCTACTGCCTTTGCAGGCAACTGTCCAGACTGGAAAGGTGAAGATATCAGGTGAAAAGAAAGCCACTAGGGCTACAGTCAGGCCACGGCTGGCTCCCAAAGACAGCATGGTTAGCTAAGTTTTAGCAAACATTGATTGAATGCCTACTATGTGGCTGACTCTCTCTTAGCCTTGGAGGACACAGTTAGCTCCCTGTTCACACGGAGCTCGTGCTTGGTGGCAGCATAAAGAAGGGAGTGATTCTTGCTGCCGGGACAGCAGAGCAGCCTTCCTAGAAGAAGGGAGGCTTGAGGATTTCCTCAGAACAAAGAGAGCAGGACAGATGACCATGAGGTCCAGTTGTTTCAAAGCCTAGTGAGCACGGGTCATTGCAAGTGGTTCCATACTGAGTGGAACATGGAGGGCGGTTCCTGCTCAGTCTTCTCTGACTGACCCCCCAGGGTGGGTTGGCTGTCCTCTCGTTCACCCATCTCCATCAATACTGGTTTACATTAAATTATAATTCATTCCTGGGACTTCCCTGCCAGTAATTAAGACTCCGTGCTTCAAATGCAGGGGGCGTGGGTTCGATCCCTGGTCGGGGAACTATGATCCCACATGCTGCGCAGCATGGCCTAAATAAATAAATCATTCATTCATTCATTCATTCATTCCTGCCTTATCTTCTCACTGGGTTGTGAGCTACTTGGGGGCAATGGCTATACCTTGTCCTTTGGCATCCCCAGGTGGCCCAGAGCCCTCGCTCAAGTGGCAGGGTGGGGAGGGAGTAGATTAGACTGGAGAAGTAGATAGGGCCAAGGAGAGGTCTTGACTGCGCCCAAAGGTGCTGGGGGCTCACTGAAGAGTTCAGCAAGAGTCACAAATCAGATCCTTACTTTGAAAGATCTCTGTGATGGAGCAGACTGTGGGAAACGAGAAGCAGGGAGAGAAGAGAGGAGACACTCATGAGGCAAGAGAAGGGGAGAAATAAAAGAAATTACCCACATCTTGTATTCTCATTATTGTTCAGACTCAAGACATTCCAGGCAAAGCAGCACTGCACGACCACTTCGCCCTGTGGTGGAGGAAGGGGGCGCTCTGTCTGGAAGGAGCACTGTTGGGGGCCATGGGGGCAGTGGTTCCAACATGACCCTGCCACCCACCTGGAACGAAGCATTTGCTTCTTCTCCCCTCAGTTACTGGCTCCAACTTCCGTGACTTATCACCAGACTTATCCTAAGTCATGTCGAGCAACACCTAAACTCTCTCATCTCTATTTCTAGACTGATAAATGGAATTCATGGTGCTGAGACAATTATAAGATACTTTTACAAAACATTAAAAGTGGGGAAATACAGTGTTTTATTCATTCAATAGTTATTGAGCACTTGCTGTGCATCACACACTGTGCTGGGTGCTATGAAAATAAAAATAAAGCCACCCCTGCCCTGGAGGAGCTCTCTGAATCTAGGGGTAACAGACATTTAAGCCTGTCAGTACAATTAAAATGTGTACAATTGTGGTACTATTGGCTACCTGGTTGCTCAGAAGAAGAGGTGCCTCATTTTGCTTCTGCCCAGAGAGGCAGGGGAGGCTTTACAGAGGATATGACATTTAATCTGAGTCTTCAAGGACTCTGCAGATGGCAGGGGTGGGGAGGTACACCAGGCAGGAAAACTGTCTGAGACATCCATGGGGCAGATGGCTAGTGTCGGCGCTGCAAGTAATTTGGCTCAGAGCACAGCGTACACAGGGAAAGGGCGGAAAATGAGAATGGAAATAAAAGTAGGGCCAGGTCAGAAAGGGTTTAGTAGCATATTAAGAAATCTTTCCCTTATTCCATAGGTGATTGTCAGCAGGAAAATGATCAGGACAAATATGGATGTCCTGGCCAAACCTCAGAGCAGGGAGGCAATGAGTAGACGTTGGTGATAGTCAAAAGTACAACGTGATGAGGCCCTTGACCAGGGCAGCATTCAAGGTGATGGAGATAAAGCAATAAATGTGAGAGACATTTAGGTGACATACTTGATAAGATTTGGTGAATGACTGATTGTCGATAAGTGGATGAAAGGGAGGAGATGAAGATTCACTTCTAAGTTCCCTCCTTGAGTGACTGGTAAGTAGACGCATCATTATCCAAGGTGAGGAATAAGCGGAACGTAGTTTGTGGGAGAATGACACAGTGCTTTGGTGTGCGGATTAGAGGTACTCTGTGCAATATTTAAATGGGGATGTCCATTAAGTAAGAGATGGGAACTTAGAAGACTGATCTGGTTTAGAAATGTAGGTGTCAGAATTATGAGGTATGAATGGTACTTAAATCCACTGGAAGGGATGTTTGGAAAAAATATGCAACATTGGAGGAAAGCAGGATGACAAAAGGAATCTTTAAAATACCAGGTTTTCTCGGTTGTTTATCATTGTATATCAAGCCACCCCAGACCTTAGTGGCTTAAAACAAAAAGGTATTATTTATGTGATGGGTTATCTGGAGTTGGGCTCAGCTGGAAAAACCTGGGGTAGTTGACATTCTCTCTCTCTCTCTCTCTCTCTCTCTCTTCACTTGGTCTTTCATCTTTTTTCTTTTTTTTCTTTCATCTTAGTCATCCAGAAAACAAGGAAGTTCCTGAGGAGTGTCCCAAGAAGGCAAACCTCACTACATAAGCCTCATCGAGCGTCTGCTGACTTCATGTTTGCTGACGTTCCACTGGCCGAAGCGAGTCACATAGTGCAGCCCAGGCTCAACGCCAGGGGAGCCCAGCGGAGTGATTCACTGCGACCGTTACTTATCCATGTAAAACACATATTACGGGGCTTCCCTGGTGGCGCGGTGGTTGGGAGTCTGCCTGCTAATGCAGGGGACACAGGTTCGAGCCCTGGTCTGGGAAGATCCCACATGCCACGGAGCAACTGAGCCCCTGCGCCACACCTACTGAGCCTGCGCGTCTGGAGCCTGTGCTCCGCAACAAGAGAGGCCACGATAGTGAGAGGCCCGCGCACCGCGATGAAGAGTGGCCCCCGCTCTCCGCAACTAGAGAAAGCCCTCGCACAGAAACGAAGACCCAACACAGCCCAAAATAAATAAATAAATAAATAATTAAAAAAAAAAAAAACACACACACATATTACAAGATGGGCAGAAAAAATATTTAAGGGAGACATCAAAAGAGAAGCCATTGGAGAAAACGTATGAAGATTTGTCTGAAAGAGTGAGTAAGACATCAAGGAAGCATAGTTTCTAGAAGGGAAGGGGCAATAGTGCCAAGTGTCACAGAGAGAACAGGTAGGGAAGGAATAAAAAGTGTTCATGGGGCTTGGTCTTTGTTAACCTTTCCAGTTTCAAGCGTTGAGGGTAAAAACTGAATCGCAGAGGGGAGAGAAAGTGAATGGGCGTTGAGGAAGTGTAGGCAGAAGATGTAGATTCCAGACTCTTTTCTCAGAAGGTTGGTTATGAAATGAAGAAAAGATGGGGTACGGCTTTCCTGGTGGCACAGTGGTTGAGAGCCCGCCAGCTGATGCAGGCCACACGGGTTCGTGCCCCGGTCTGGGAAGATCCCACATGCCGCGGAGCGGCTGGGCCCGTGAGCCATGGCCGCTGGGCCTGCACACCCGGAGACTGTGCTCCGCAGCGGGAGAGGCCACAACAGTGAGGGGCCTGCGTACCGCAAAAAAAAAAAAAAAAAAAAAAAAGAGGGGGTAGTATCTAGAGGAGAACTCACATTAAAGAGAGAGTAATAGTTTTTTTGTTTGTTTGTTTTCTTTAAAGATCAGGGTGAGGGCTTCCCTGGTGGCGCAGTGGTTGAAAGTCCGCCTGCCAATGCAGGGGACGCGGGTTCGTGCCCCGGTCTGGGAAGATCCCCCATGCCGCGGAGCGGCTGGGCCCGTGAGCCATGGCCGCTGAGCCTGCGCGTCCGGAGCCTGTGCTCTGTAAAGGGAGAGGCCACACAGTGAGAGGCCCGCCTACCACAAAAAAAAAAAAAAAAAAAAAAAGATCAGGGTGATATGCATTACTTTAGAGTAAGAGACAGAAGCTGGGATAGGACAGTAAGGGCTACGGGGAGGAACAAGCGTCCAGCTGACGGTTGATGGGAAGAGCAACACCTGTTTTTTTTTTAATCAAAGAAAGGCTGGTGAAAACAGCAATAAGTTTGTAGGTTGTGGTAGAGAGAGATGACAGAAAGTTAAGCAAATGCATTTATAATAGCTTCTGTTTTTCTTCTTAATTCAGTGGTTAATCATCTACTGAAATTGAAATGCTCATGAATGGTCAAGAGATTTGAGGCAAGGGTTTAACTTTTGGAACAGTCTCCACGGGGAAGAAAGAAGCTGTGAAAAGAAAGTAAAAGGACCCTCCCTGAGTCCTGAGAGTCCTTGAGTCCTGAGCTGAGACTGTAGAGGCACCAACTTGTTATGCAACTTTCTTACGTGATGTTCCACCCTGGGGAAAAGGAGTATGAATGGAGAATTTCGAGGTTCACTAGTCGTTGTTGTCTGTGGAGACCCAGACCCAGGCCACATAACGAGCAGGGTTCCCAGGGACCAGGTAAGATCAGCTTGCATTATTCCCTGGAGTCATGAAGTAGCCACAGTCGCGGGTCCTTTGTTTAAATACGGGACATGAGCTGTATATGATTATATTATAATATGATATGCAGAGATTTCTGGCCATCTCAAATCCTCTTTGGGGAAATAAATATGTTAACAAAAACAAAGAAATAACTAAGTATGTCTCTTCTTCCCTTTATTCCCTTCAGTCCCTGGGTGGCTGGTTGGCTCATTTGGTTGGATTCCAGTGTTAACCAGGCCAAGGCCTTGGGTGCTGTTTCTGTTATGGTGATCCCAGCAGTGTCAGTGTCATACAGGGGGACATAATATTATCATTGCAAGTTCTTGGACAATTCTAGGCTGAACTATGTCAAACTCAGAGTTGTGCTTTGATATGTAAAATGAGAACAGGTCATGATTTAAGGTTACCTAATTCCATAACCCATGTGTCAGACCTCGTGATACTCCTGCATTTAACTCTGGTTTAGGTATTTGCCAAAAACTACTGCTAGCATGTGGTACTCCAGCCCTTTTCCTCCTTGGTCAAGATATTCACAGTAGAAAAAATATTAGATTTGGGTTTTGCAAATCATGCACATATAACCCTCGCTTACAGATGAGGAATCTGTGGCTTGAGAGGTTGCCCTGCTGTGAATGACAAAGGTGGGATCCAAACCTAGGTCTTCTCAACCCCAAAGAGAAATCCAACAACTGGGAAAAGATGCCTTGCCTTTGTCACGATCTGCTGTGAACTGAACTCCTTTATATCCAGTTGTGCACACTCTCCTCTGCTCTAAAGGGAGAAAAGCCACATTTGACAGACACGTCTGCACCCTGATTTTTACAAGATCTTCTTTAGGCTGCAGCTCTGGATAAGACGGACTTGAGAATGATGCAACCAATTATAACGAACGCCTTCTCCTGGGTGGAAACACAAGCTACTCTCTGCTCACTGCTCCACAGAGAAATACGGTAGTCATGCGAACCCGCCCATCCAGTACAGCCCTCAGATTTGTGAGAGGCTGGTTCAGGACCAGCACCTCGTACAGTGCCTGACATAGAGGAGGCACGTGACAAATGTTTACGGGATAAGTGTTGCACTTAAGGTACTAGGATGGCCAGATACAGAAAGGCAGGAATCATTTAAAAAAAAAAAAAATTCTGTGTACTTGAATCTGAAAGGAGAAACATTCTTAATTTTATCTTATTTTGTAATTCAACAGAGTTAACTTCCTCCAAAGTAACTACTTGTTAATATGTTTCTAATGTGTTTCTAATGTGACGGAGCTGCTATACTGGGGCTTTTCATTTAGAAAGCTAGCGAGACTCTGTGTTAACCATCTCCTAAGCGCTCCTCTCAGCAGTTTCTCTGGATGTCATTCCACATGCTGACTTCAGTTCCCAGGCAGAGCTTCCTGGGATCGAAATGGCAGGACCTGAGTGGACCCAAGGCTGCACACCACCCACCGGGTCCCTGTCCTCCCAGGGCTGTGGTAGGGCCCTCACAAGCCACTGCCCTTGAGTCACTCCTAAGTCACCTGGGTTGAAAGTCACACAAGTATGGCTACATGTGTTTCACCAACAGCCTACTTCTTTCTTTTTTTTTTTTTTTTTTTTTTTTTTTGCGGTACGCGGGCCTCTCACTGTTGTGGCCTCTTCCGTGGCGGAGCACAGGCTCCGGATGCGCAGGCTCAGCGGCCATGGCTCACGGGCCCAGCTGCTCCACGGCATGTGGGATCCTTCCGGACCGGGGCACAAACCCGTGTCCCCTGCATCGGCACGCGGACTCTCAACCGCTGCGCCACCAGGGAAGCCCCAGCCTACTTCTTTATTGCCTCTCTCAGGAAAAGAAAATGTAATATTAGCAGACCTCTCCCACCAAGGGTCAGATAGTCTATGTGAGCTCAGAGCGGGTACAGATCGAGGCAGAGGAACAAAAATGACTACGTTGGGGGAGCAATACCACGTTCTACAATAATATACATTTCCCTTGCCTCATATCTTCCATAAATAGTGGTAAAATAGATATCACATCATTTGAACCAGTTTTAAGTGTGCAAGCCAGGGGCATTAAGTACATTCACAGTGTTATGCAAACATCAGCTCCATCCATCTCTAGAACCTTTTCATCACCCCAAACAGAAACTCTGTCCCCACTAAACATTAACTCCCCATTCTCCCCTTCCTGGTAACTTCCATTCCACCCTCTGTCCCCATCAATTGGCCAAGTCCAGGTGCCTCATATAAGTGGACTCATATCTGTCCTTTTGCGTCTGGCTTACTTCACTTAGCACAATGTTTTCAAAGTTCATCCATGTTGTAGCTTGTGTTAGAATTTCCTTGCTTTTTAAGACTGAATAATATTCCATTGTATATACAGACACACTTTTTTAAAAATTTATTTTTTTATACAGCAGGTTCTTATTAGTTGTCTATTTTATACATATTAGTGTATACATGTCAATCCCAATCTCCCAATTCATCCCACCACCACCCCCCACCCCACCACTTTCCCCCTTGGTGTCCATACGTTTGTTCTCTACATCTGTGTCTCTATTTCTGCCCTGCAAACCGGTTCATCTGTACCATCTTTCTAGGTTCCACATATGTGCGTTAATATACGATATTTGTTTTTCTCTTTCTGACTTGCTTCACTCTGCATGACAGTCTCTAGATTCATCCATGTCTCTACAAATGACCCAACTGCGTTCCTTTTTATGGCTGAGTAATATTCCATTGTATATATGTGCCACATCTTCTTTATCCATTCATCTGTCAATGGGCATCTAGGTTGCTTCCATGACCTGGCTATTGTAAACAGTGCTGCAGTGAACATTGGGGTGCATGTTAGACACACTTTCTTTAACTATTCCTCTGTCGATGGAAACCTGGACTGTTTCCTGGACTGTTATACCTAACGCATCTATGAAGATGGGTGTAGCCTCATCTTTTTTTAAGACGAAGACCCCTCCAGCGGAGGTCCTGGCACTTTGTAACTCCTCCTTGCCTGAGAGCGCTTCAAGCCAGTTCCTTCACCCACTGCCTGGTGAAGGCCTCACCCGCCATGAGCAGAACAGAGACTGGCTCCCAAGTGCACTGCCGTGCTCTCTCCTTGGGGTGCTTCTCTTGGTCCTACGGATTCCCTGCTCCTGACTCTGGACGTGGGGACTTGGCAGGATCCAGTGCCTCCCTGGAAGCCCCGCCACAGGCTCAGGCCCCCTCAGCCCCATCTTCATCAGCTGAGACCTAGTATATCTCAAGGTCAAGCCTAAACCATGGCAAGTGCCAGTGAAAGATGGACGTCGTTGAGTGGCCAGTGCTACAAGACTTTCCCAAGTTACTCCTAAAACATTTGTATAAAGTAGAATTATTTTCTGCTTGACTATTTACTGATAAGAGTGGACAATCAGTTATTTATTAAGCTTTTCCTGTGTGGAAGGTACCATACTCTGGATCTGTGGAGGACTATACTAACGTGGTTATGTCCCTTCCATTGCCCTCCGAAAGAGTACATTTAATCAGAGAGATATGGGCCATGATGGCGTAACTAATCAAATAAATTAGGGTTTATCTTTACTACAGAAGCTGCACAGGTATTAGAAAGAATGAGGTAGATATGTATGTACTGATGTGCTATAATCTCCAAGCTGTATTGTTGTATGAAAAAAAAAAAGTCTAGGGACCTCCCTGGCTGTCCAGTGGTTAAGACTCTGCACTTCCACTGCAGGGGCCGAGGGTTCGATCCCTGGTCAGGGAACTAAGATCCCTCAAGCCATGTGGCGCCACCAGAAAAAAAGAGTCTAGATGCAGAAGAATGTATATGGTATGTTCACAGCTGTGGAAAAAAGGACAGAAGGATTTATAAGTACACACATATATATATATATGTACCTATATGTGTGCATATATGTACATTCATGTGTGTGTTTATAAATTCATAGGTGTGTCTGGAATGATACACAAAGGACTAGCAATAGCCGTTGTCTCTGAGGCAATTGTGGATGGCAAATAGCTTTTTCCTGTGCAACTGTCTTGTACTGTTTGAATTTTCCACTGTGTGCACAAGTTGCCTTCGAATTAAAAAAAAAATGTTTATAAAACTAACAATAAAAGAGAGTGCATGGGAAGTAGTAAATGAGTGGCGTAGAAACAACACGAAAGGCTCTCAGAGGAAGGAAAGCTTGCTCTAGGCTGCAGCAGTCAGGACGGTTCATGGGGGAGGAGAGGACATTTGAACTGAGGTATCTGGGGTGGGTGGGCTTTGGGGAGAGGGAGATGCTGGTGGGACAGTAGGATGAGGCAGCATTCCAATCAGAAGGCACAGAATAAGCAAACTTGGAGTCGTATGAGGTAAATCAATTGACCTTTGCCTGGGTGGAGGAATGTAGTAGCATTTTATTTACTTAAGGTACACACGGACTCATTTCAAAATGCATTTTAAGAAGCTTATAAGATAATTAACAGCACAAAATTATTAAAGTAGAAATAGAATCTGAACTCAAGACCTCGGAGAAAATATAAAATTCCTAACCAAAAAAATTAACCGGTTATTGAGCTTTGCAACTGTACAATATCTGAGCCTCCTGATGGCCAGGGTAAAAAGTGAAAGTATAAATCCACAGCTTTTCCTATGGATAGAAGAATGTCATACCAGCTCTTTGAAAACCAGTTCTTTCTGCCGAATTTTACAAGAAAGTGCCACATGGGAATTCTCATGGAAGGTAGTAAGTTGTGTCCCCTGGCAGAAGCCGTGTCAGCAGGGTCATGTTCAAGAGCGTCTTGGTTGAAAGTCACCCAGGATGCAGAGGGTCACTGACTTACCTCAACAAAGTTCTTGGAAGAGTGGATAGATACCGTGTCTACTAGAGAATTTTCCCTGAATGTTCCCTCTCTCGGCTGGGAGTTCTTTGTGTTGTTGGGTGTTTGTGTGTTTGACTTGTAATTAGAGCCAGAGGTCGGGTTTACATGAGGGCAGAGCCTAAGTGGCTGGCAATCTGTATTACTGGTTGACGGCCAGACACATGTTTTGGGACCAGACAAACACAAGTGTGAACACCCTACCAGGAAAGCTGAAAAAGCTAGCAAGCGCGGTTTTGCCAGGGTGACAGGCAACTTTGCCTTCCCCCGAGGGAAGGGGTGTCCCTTGAGACAAATCCAGGATTATCCTCAGAAAGAAGCTTTGCCTTATTCCACTGCTTGAGTCAGTGTTTGTTTGACTCTCCAATATTCAACACTAAAAGAAGATGTCAGGTATGACCTTGGTCCAGTGGCAGTTTACAAAGTGGAACTGGGGAAAAGAGAGACCAGTGGGGGGAGGGTATTGTAATATTTTTAAAGCCTTTATGAGGGCAATGGGTGTGAGAATCAAGGGGCAAGGATGCTAACACTCTATAGAGAGAGAACTGGAGGGTCTTTGTGACTGAATATGGGAGCCAAGGGAAAGTGGAGGGCGGCCCTGAGACTAGGAGCCCAAGCCATTTAAAAGGACAATAGAAATGGCCGAAACAGAGCCCGCGTCGAGAGGCAAAGCTTGTGCGGGGGAAGATAAATTTGTTTTTAGACGTGCTGATTTTGAGATGATGGCCAAATACCAGTTAGCTGAAGATAAAGGGATGAAGCTGGACACAGACTTGGAAGCCATCTAAATAAATGAGATTCTTGATGGAGCTATATCATTTCCGCTTTGAAATCATCTTGCCAAAAAAATGGACTTGAATCAGCTCACATCTCTAGATCTGACTATAGTTTACTGGAAATTTGGGTGGGTGGAGGGGACGAATGTGATAAACAACCCCATGGGGATGTGATCAGCAAAATCTAGAATGTGGATTTTGAGCACCAATGAGCTGGTGTTTTCTACAAATAAACTTCGGGGGCGAGGTGGTGCAGCGGGATAAAAAAGGGGAATCAAATGATTAAGGGTGATTTAAAGAGTACAATGTGTGGACCTTGTTTGGATCCTGATCTGAACAAAGCAACTCTTTAAAACATTTATGAGACAACTGAGGAAATATGACCTGATTGGATATTCGCTGATATTAAGGGATTCTTTTTCATTTTTAGACATATTAATGTTTTTGTGGTTAAGGCTTTTTTTAAAGGGTCCTTATATTTTAAAAAAAATATACTGGAATCTTTACAGATGAACTGATATGATTCTGAGATTTGCTTCAAAATAATCCAGTGGTGGGGCATGGGGAATGGCGGGGTACAGATGAAACAAGCATGGCTATACGTGGATGACTGTTGGACTTGGGTGATGGTGCCTGGGGGCAGGGGAGGGGGGTCACTACACAGTTCTCTCTATCTCTCTGTGTGTTTAACTGTTCCATAATAAAGAGGTTAAGAATAAATGAATAAAAGAGAGTGTTCACTCCATGAAAGAACACTGCTTTGTAAAAGTAAATGTCTATAGACAGGGAGCAGGTAGTCCAGAACAGAAAGTCCTAGGAAAGTCTCATATTTAAGGTGAAATCAGGAAATGAGGAACAACAGGTGGAATAGCAGCAGTGTGCTGTCCTGGTTTGGAATTCAGCAAACGGTTTGAGTTTAGCTCTAACTCTTACTAGCTTTGTCATCACGAGCACATTGTTGACCTCTGTACACCGACAAGCCTCGGTTTCCTTATTTGTAAAGTGGGGATAATAACTGCATCTCCCTCCCAGAGTCAGTACTCTGTGGGTTAAAGGAAATGATGTATATAAGGCACCTTACCTTCTGCCTGACACAAAATAAGTGCTCATGAAACATGAGCTGTTAGCACTGATGTTTTATTGCTTATCAGAGTGGTCATAAAAAGGTAAGAAAAGAACAAGAGTATGTAGTGTGATAGAAGGCAAGAGGAAATTTTGATGGAAGGACAATGACCTTAGTGTCGTGTTCTAATCCAGGAATCTGGTGCCTTCATCGGATGAAGTAATTTGGAGGTCACTGATGACCACAGAGATGTGGTGTGTGCCACCCGATGACAAGGAATCGAGTTAAGAGCGGTGACGAAACACCAGGAGCAGTGGATACTGTGTATTTCCTTATTTGGCGATGAAAGAAAGGAAAGGGATAGAGCAGCAAAGACAAAAGCGCCCTTCCTCAAAGTATAGGAGCTCTCACAAGTCTGCAGGAGGAGAGGAAGAAGCCTACGGGGAGGGAGGATGGAGAATGCTGAGCCTGGAGCAGTGGCCTCAGCTGCAGAGGAGAGAAGGAGGGCCAGCCCTGCCATGACTAGAGATTCAGGGTAGGTGATTTACAGTGAGTTAGGTTTGGAGGATAAAAACAGGACAAAGCTGTGAGAGCAATCAGGGTTTCCGAGGACGCTGGAAGGGACTGGGAGGGAGGAAAAATAAGGGAAGGAAAAAAGATCAGATGGAGAAGGGAGAAGGTTGGAATGAGAGTGAAAGAGAGACTAGGTGAGTGAAGGGCTTGCCATGTGGGCTGGTGCCTGAGGCTACAAGGCTGGTTACAAGCAAGAGCAGGTTTGTAGTGCGGACTGGGGTCCCCTGCAAGCAACATCTGCAGCCTGTCCAGTGGCAGAGATCATGGCCACTGATGACACCACCTCTTGGGCGATTGGAGCAGGGCGTCTACAGTGGCCCGTGGAGGAGCAGAGACCTCCAGCTTCCCGGGGTGGAACTGCAGGTGCTCAAGGATGGGAAGGGCTAGGAACATGCCCCAGAGAGCCTAGCCAGGGAGAAATAGGACAAAGCCAAGCTGGCCCATGAGACTCAGGGGCTAGACAAGATGTGTTAAAACATGACATCCTGGGCTTCCCTGGTGGCGCAGTGGTTGAGAGTCCTCCTGCCGATGTAGGGGACGCGGGTTCGTGCCCCGGTCCGGGAAGATCCCACATGCCGCGGAGCGGCTGGGCCCGTGCGCCATGGCCGCTGAGCCTGCGCATCCGGAGCCTGTGCTCCGCAACGGGAGAGGCCACAAGAGTGAGAGGCCTGCGTACCGCAAAAAAACAAAAACAAAAACAAAACATGACATCCTGCCTTTGTTCCTACTGAGCCCTTTCTCTACTGACACCCCTCACCTCCAACCCTTCTCCCCCCACCTCTGAGCCTCATCCTAAGGACACAGTGATAGCACTTGTTTCTTTCATTGCCTGGTAATAGGAGAAAACGTGGAAATTTAGGGGTTTGCTTAATGTGAAAACCCCTGAGTCTAAATGTCATGACTGGGGACTTCCCTGGTGGTCCAGTGGTTAAGAATCCGCTTTCCAAAGCAGGGGACACAGGTTCTCTCCCTGGTTGAGGAACTAAGATCCCACATGCCGCGGGGCAACTAAGTCCTGCATTGGAAGGCGGATTCTTTACCACTGGACCACCAGGGAAGTCCCTGGCTGAACCTAATTCTAATTGGTATACCAAGTATTAAGATTAACTAGTCTTTGGTTAAAAAAAAAGGTAACATAAAAGGTAATGACAATATTTATAAGAAGAGAATAAAATTATAGAAGTAAAATTATAAGCCAAATTATCATCAGTTAGAACAAACCTAAAACAATGTGTTCTTAAAAGTATATTCAGCGACTTATTCAACAATTGTATTGTGTTGGGCCCTGTGTCAGACTGGGAGGATGCCATTATGAAGATGTCACGGTCCCTGCCCTCATGAATCTCACATCTGGGGAAGCTGTAACACAAGTATGATGGGAGGAAGAAGCAGAGAGGGCTGTGGGCACACACGCTTCTCCTGCAGCACGAGGGAGGGGCCAGCACCTGCTTTCTCGGAGATGAGGTCCAGCTGAGCCCTGAGGAATGCGTAGGAGTTTGTTAGACAAAGAAGAGGGAAGGAACAGCATGCCAGGCAGTGGGCTCTGCTGGTGCGGACACTTGCAGCAGAGGGAGCATAGCACTTTTGCAGGGCTGCAAAAAGAGCGGTTACAAATGAGGTTTGTTCCTGCAGAACTAGGCTGGGACATGAGCAAACAGGGCCCCATAACATGCATTAGCAGAGGCCTCGAGTGAAATGGAATGAGACTTAAACAGAGGGCAGTTTTACAGAGTGTAAGAGGAAGTCACCAACAGACTTGCAGGGAAGTCCTGATGGACTTTACTTTGGGCTCGACTGGGGTTGCAGACCATCAGCCGATGTGCACCGGTCCCAGTGCACACAAGTGTGGACACCCCCCAAGAGGCGGACTGGGTGCTTGGGGAGAGAGAGGCTGACTGGTGGAGTCTCCATGAGGTCACGGGAAAGGATGGAGGCTGTGGATACAGGCTACACATGGAAGCACTTGAGAAGCAGGGCGGCTCCAAGCAACGTCCTCAGTGGACGCGGGAGAGCCAGACTCAAGTCTGGAGTGATGGCTCCACAGGGTGGCGGAGGCCACAGCTCAGGGCTCTGCCTGGGAAGAGCTGTCGCAACGCCGATACCAGGTCAGGTCCAGGAGAGACCTGTACATTGAGCAAGAGTGAGCGGCTTTCCCTGGAGAGGGATACCTAGGGGGTCTTGTCATGCAGGCAAAGACTGAGGCTGGGTCAAAACTCAAACAGCCACACAGAAAAGTCAGGTGCAAGGCACCAGGCAGACCAAACAAACAGGTTCTCAGCCACTTTCCCAATGCACACATCCAGATTTGTTTGTTTAAAATTTTTTTGTGGTAAAATATACACAAGATAAAACATATGATTCTAACCACAGTTGAGTGACATTAATTACATTCACAGTGCTGTGCAACTATCACCACTGTCCATCTCCAGAACTTTTTCATCACCTTAAACTAAAACTCCGTACCCATTAAGCAGTAACTCCTCAAACCCTCTCCCTCTCCACCCCTGGTAACCTCTGTGCTACTTTCTGCCTCTAGGAATTTGACTGGGTATTTCATGGAAGTGGGATCATACAGTATTTGTTCTTTAGAGCCTGGCTTATTTCGCTCAGTATAACGTCTTCAAGTTGTAGCATGGGTCAGAATTTCCTTCCGTTTTAAGGCTGAATAATATTCCATTGTATGTAGAGACCACATTTTGTTCATCCATTCACCCATGGACATTTGGGTTGTTTACACCTTTGGGGAGCTGCCATGTTTTTTTACCACCAGTGACAGAAGGTTAATTACAATAAAAAGAGTTGGGAGATAAGTGAGCAGGGAGAGGGAGAAACCCAGAGCAGAATAGGAACGTAATCTACTCTCTCCTTTTTACACATGTGGAAATTGAAGTCTGTAGCAGGTCTGAATGGCTCAAAGTCACAAAGAACTCAGGTCTTCTGACCTTCAGGCTGCTTTTTCTTCTAGTGTCACGTTTACCGTGAAGCTAGCGTGAATCTAGCTGAATCCCACGACAGTCAAGGACCATGGGTAGCACCAGATGCAGAGATCTGGAAGCCTAAGAACAGAGGCTGGAACCCCAAGGCACCATGTCACATCTGCACAGAAATGGAGCTGGAGGGACAGCCCTGGGCAAAACTATCAACGTGCTTTTGGGTCCCCTCTCTATGGGTCATCCATCCTTCCTTTCTACCTGGGCTGTTCACGTGCTCTCATGTGCCCATCTTGTTCCCTTTCTTGGTCTCAGCAGGATAAGAACCATCTCTGCTGAGCAGGTAACAGATTAGTTAGGTGTTAGCTTCTAGTGCCAGCTACACCCCTCCCAGGGAGATTTCTATTTTAACGGGCAAGTTTAGAAAATGGACGATGTTAGGATCCAAGAGAATGAGGGTAGAAGGGCAGAGGGTGAGAGTGTCGTATTCAGGCAGGAGTCACCTCCTCTGCTTGCTGGTGGGGTTGGTTAGAGGCAGTGGGAAGTTGCCCATCCAGCCTCCTTCCTGGGCAAAGAGTGTAGGCTCACTCACGAACGTCTAGGTCTTTGTTTCTCTTCTTTCTCAGAATTCTTCCTTGAGAGACAATGCATTTTGTATTTATTTTACCATCCACACTGTGTACACTATAGCTTTCTGCACGTAAGTTCTCAGTCAAAGCAGGGGAGGATGATTCACCGCTGGCCAAATATGTCAAACTTGGGTGAAGGAGTTAAGGATAATAGACGTGCTTCTTTTGCCACTTTGCTACTTTATCCTCCAGATTTATCACGCGTCAATAATAACAAACAAATACTGTCATCAAAGAATATCTTCCTTTTTTAGCCTTTGACAGTGAGCACTGAATGAGACATACTTCATTAAATATTTGCCTTATTTTTCTTTATCCATTTTTGTTTTTTTGCGGTACGCGGGCCTCTCACTCCTGTGGCCTCTCCCGTTGTGGAGCACAGGCTCCGGACGCGCAGGCTCAGCGGCCATGGCTCACGGGCCCAGCCGCTCCGCGGCATGTGGGATCTTCCTGGACCCGGGCACGAACCCGCGTCCCCTGCATCGGCAGGCGGACTGTCAAGCACTGCGCCACCAGGGAAGCCCCTCTTTATCCGTTCTTATCAGTTTCACACACATATCACCTTGCTCTTGCATTCTACACAGAGCATAACAAAATGTAGACTGTACCAGAATGCTCTGTACCCTTTCTACAATGATTATTTTTATATACAGTGCCCCAATTGTCTCTAATACCAGCTATTAGCCATGAACAAATGCAAGTATGTATGAACCCTCCTTAGGCAGTCAGAGTTTATGAAAAAGTAATTTATTTCCTTCTTAGATTTATATATATATATATATATATATATATAAAATACAATTTTACGATTTCCATGAAAACTAAATGTCTCCAATTCCAAAGCAGAATGTGTAGGACAGTACCAGTAACTACGACTTATCCAGTGTTTCAAGGCTGGCAGGATGCATTATCCACACTTGATCCTCACATACACAGTGGTCAAGATGATAAATAGTTGCCCAATTTATAAATGTGGAAAGTAGGTCTCAGACATAACTTGCAGAAGATATAAAGCTATCTGACTTAGACCTGAGTCTTTTAATTCCAAATCTCACCCTCTTTCCACTCTGCTGGTCATCACTATCTGCATATTTCGACTAGCCGATGGTTTATTTTCAATACCCAATTAACTTGAAATCTCTGCTAAAACCAACAGATGTAGCAACTGGCAATCTTAGATCTCATCTTCAACGTGTGTTTCTCTCAAGTGGTCACCTAATCAGGTTTGACACGCTTAAATAAGGCGGAAATGTATGTCATTGTAGATATGCTCTTTTTATTTTATTTTTTTTACTTTTTTTTAGGCTGTGCAGCTTGTGGGATCCTAGCTCCCTGTCCAGGGATCGAACCTGCGCCCTCTGCAATGAAAGCACGGAGTCCTAACCACTGGGCTGCCATGGAATTCCTGATATGCTCTTAAATTAGCTTTTTTTATTTTTATTTTTTTTTCGGTACGCGGGCCTCTCACTGTTGTGGCCTCTCCCGTTGCGGAGCACAGGCTCCGGACGCGCAGGCTCAGCGGCCATGGCTTACGGGCCCAGCCGCTCCGCGACATGTGGGATCTTCCCGGACCTGGTCACGAACCCGTGTGCCCTGCATCGGCAGGCGGACTCTCAACCACTGCGCCACCAGGGAAGCCCAAAAGTAGCTATTTTTAAACAAAAATAGAGCTACCACATGACCCTGCAATCCCACTGCTGGGCATATATCTGGAGGACAACATGGTCTGAAAGGATACATGCACCCCAATGTTCATTACAGCACTGTTTACAATAGCCAAGACGTGGAAGCAACCTAAATGTCCATCGACAGAGGAATGGATAAAGAAGATGTGGTACATAGGTTCTCAAGAAACTAGGGGCAGGACAGGAAGATGCAGATGTAGAGAATGGACTTGAGGACATGGGGAGGGGGAAGGGTAAGCTGGGACGAAGTGACAGAGTGGCATGGACATATATACACTACCAAATGTAAAATAGATAGCTAGTGGGAAGCAGCCACATAGCACAGGGAGATCAGCTCAGTGCTTTGTGACCACCTAGAGGGGTGGGATAGGGAGGGTGGGAGGGAGACGCAAGAGGGAGGAGATATGGGGATATATGTGTATGTATAGCTGATTTGCTTTGTTATAAAGCAGAAACTAACACACCACTGTAAAGCAATTATACTCCAATAAAGATGTTTAAAAAAACGATGTGTTACATATATACAGTGGAATATTATTCAGCCATAAAAAAGAATGAAATAATGCCATTTGCAGCAACATGAATGGACCTAGAGATTGTCATACTGAACGAAGTAAGTCAGACAGACAGAGAGGGATATCGTATGATATTGCTTGAATCTAAAAAGAAATGACACAAATGAACATATTTACGGGGCAGAAACGGACTCACATACTTGGAGAATGATCTTGTGGTTGTAGAGTGGAGGAAGGGTGGAGGGAAGGGATAGTTGGGGAGTTTGGGATTGGCATGTACACACGGCTATATTTAAAATGGATAACCAACAAGGACCTACTGTAGAGCCCAGGGAACTCTGCTCAATGTTATGTGGCAGCCTGGATGGGAGGGGAGTCTGGGGGAGAGTGGATACATGTATATGTGTGGCTGAGTCACTTCGTTGTGTACCTGAAACTATCACAACATTGTTAATCGGCTATACTCCACAATAAAATAAAAAGTTTTTTTAAAAAGTAGCTATTAAAAAAATGTTTCACTATAAACAGTTTTTTTAAAATCCTTTACCACTCTATGGTTTGGAAATAAGATTTTTTAAAAGGTTTAAAAACTAAAAAAAACACAGTTAGCTAAAATGTAGGTAAAATGTACTTATAGGATTTTTACCAAATCACAGTATCTAAAATGTTTTCTAAACTCAAAATTATCCAAGCCTACATACACAAGAGAGAAGCCATTTCTCCCGCATTTCTTTTTCCCTTATCATTTGTTTATAATAATCACTTGGCATGTCCTGTAAACAGATATGGTATATGCTGAGAGAATACTTCTCTGTAGAAATAGTAAATAATTATAATGCATATTTTTCTCCTTTAAATACTTTAAATACATTACTTGCTTTTACTTTTATATAATCTCATTTTTTTTGCTTATTTCACTAAACAAACGTACCCTCCCTTTTTTAAAAAAATTTTTTATTTCTTACTAAATTCCACTCCCTTCCACCAAAGTGTAAAAAAGTCAACAGACTACTTGTACAGTAATGAGAAAACCAACAAGGATCCCCTTCAGAGTAAGGCTGAAGGGAAACAATTTGTAGTGGTTAAGATTTATTCCCCCATCCTCCCTCCAAATATTATATCTCTCAACAAAGAATTCTTGTTTAACTTTATTGGAAAACGTGTAGCAGGGTGGCGTTTAGAAATACTACAGATCTAAATGTGCATGCGTTAGCACTGTGAACTCCAAGTGAACACAAGGAAAATGAGCATTTCAATTTGTTACACAGACATCTCAAGTAAGCAAAAGAAAAATATTAAGTGTATCAGGAGTTGTTTGTTAAAGTCAGTTTCAGAGCAATTTCTTAACATACGGATAATGCTATCCTAAAAATTAATAATAAACAAGGAACCAGAACTCTTAGCTTAATACTCTTTCCTCCCATGCCTTCCCTTAGTCACTGTTGGGGCATTACTTTCAGCTCAGTTTTAAAGATTCAGAGTCTGACCTTAAAAGGAACCCATTTAACCCACTTCTGCCCATTTGCATTGAACAGCAGCCACTGGTCCAGAGTTTCATTTCACAAACCACACACACTATTTCTGCTACAAGAGATTTGTAGTTAATTGTGACAAAAACATCACATTGGTTTAAGTAAAATTTATTGGTTTTTAAAAATGTTACTCATAGAGAAACCTGTAACTAAGAAGAGGAATTCAAAACTGAAAAATACAGCAACGTAAAATGAATCTATCAGCAGACACCTAAGGCTACCGGTTCCCTGTGCCCATCATTGTGTATTCTAAAAGGGCTCTGACCAGTATAGCCTAGGAGCTGGGAACAACGTGGAGCAGGATGCAGCCCCTGCTTCGAAGGGCAGGACAAGTGACTGCGCTTTATGGCTATGGTTTGCTGCAGAGGTAGGGGTGCGATGGGTGCCCCTAATTCTCACTTTGGGGAAGGTGAGGGGAAAGGAAGGAAGCCACCTCTCAGGAAAGCAGGAGAGCAGGGAGGGCTGCGGAAGCTGGAGAGGACTGGGCACGTTGAGAGAACGGGAAGCAGTTCAGGTAGGCTGGAACTGGGGACGGGTGGGAGGAGTGGCCGGTGGTCAAAGATCCAGCAGGGGACAGGATTAGGAGGGCCTTATAAAGAGAATTTAAGGAGATAGGACTTCATCCCCAGGGCGACAGACACCCCCTACAAGAGTTTAAACGCGGGTAACACGATCCGATTTACTTTGCAATAAAGTGTCTCTCTGGTTGCAATATCGAGACTGGGGTAGGGCAAAACCCGAGACCGAGAGACGAGTGAGCAGGTAACTAACGGTAATCCAGGTGGGAGACGCCGGTGCTGCATGGAAGAAGCCAGAGCATGGCAGTAGCGACAAACAGGAGACCAGAAGCACGGAAGTAAGACGGATCCTGGGGCTTAATGACTGGAGGCCGGGGTGAGGGGCTGAGGACCAAGCTGTCGTGATGCAGTTGCTGAGATGGGAAACACGGGAAGTTTGGAGGGGCGGTGTGGAGCTCCATTTAGGACACACAGATGATGAGATTTCTGTGGCACCCAAGTCAACTATGCCTGGACCTCAGGATGGGGTCGGCTGGAAGCAGGACGACGCTCTGCGAGTGGACGAGACCATCCAGAGGAGAAGGTGGCCCAGAAAGGCTGCCCGGGGAATCCCTCCCGTGCGACCGGACAATGCTTATGTTCTCTTTTTCCTCACATATACATCGAATCACAAAACACGCTGCGCGATTAGTCAGAGGAGTTCATGGCTTTCATTTTGCAGGTTAGGAAAATGAGGCTTCGGGGTACGGGTTTGTTCACGTTCACATACACCCCCTACTCTACCCTAAAAATTAACTCAGTGTATCCGATGGCTGAAACATATATTCTTCCCCAAATGTTCGGTAGAAGAGATCACAGAAATGAAATTAGTTTTAAAATGCCTTTTGTTCCTTTTCTCCCCCCCAACTCCCACGATAAAATACTGTGATCAACTTTCGGTTTTAATAAATATTACCAGATATTAAAAATATGTAACCACATTTCTTTAGAAAAACTCGTACAGAGGAGAATCTTACAGCCTATCTCACCAGCAAGTACACAACTTCTTTTAGTTCTCTGTGGTGCATAAAAAAGCCTTGACAGATCCTGGCTTTATGCTCACTAACTCGGCACGTCCATCCCCGGTTTTCCAATCTCCAGGACTTGCCCACTCGCCCCCTCCCCTCCCCCCTCCGGCCTCACCACCTGCTCCCGGCGCCGCCCCCCTCCTCCCGCCCGCCCGCGCCGGTTCTCACGCGCGGCCCGCGCCCCTCCCTGCCGCTCCCGCCCTTTCACTTCCGCGGAGCTTCAGAGTCGGAGCCGGTGGCCTCCGCGCCCGGCTTCCCAGCCGCTCCACACTCCCGCTTCCCCCGCCCGCCTCCCGGCGCCGCACCCCCCCACGAAGTTCTGCCTCCCGCGCCGCCCCCCGCGAGGACTTCAGAGGCGGTCCCGGGCCGGCCGACGCTGATTGGTTGCCTCCTGGGCGCCCCGCCCCCCGTGCACGCGCAGGAGGTGGGGCGGGCCCAACGTGGGCGCGCGCGCCGCGCGGCCCCGAGAGCGAAGCGTCCGTGACCCGCGTGCCGGGCCCAGGCGTCCGGGGCCAGGCGACACCGAGGCGGGGGCGGGCGGCGGCAGGGCGCCCCGGGGCTGGGGTGCTCACGTGGCGCCGAAGGCCCCCGCAGGCCCCGGCGGCGCCCCCCCAGCCGCGGCCAGCCGGGCGTCCCGCAGGGGCTGGGAACTGCCCAAGGGGCCGTCGTTGTCGCCATCCCGGTAGCCCGGATGTCGCTGCCCCCCGCGGCGGGGCCGCCGACGCGCTCCTCGGCCCGGGAGGAGGCTCGTCTTAAAGGGACAGCGCCGCGTTCGAGCCAGAGCGGGTGGCGCGCCCTGCCCTCCGTGCGCGACCCCTGCCCCGGGGGACGCCGCGGCGCCTGCCGCCCCGGGCCCCCTGTTCCGGGCGGGGCGCAGTCGGAGCGCGGCGCCCTGCCCCGGGATGGCCGCAGAGAGCCGCCCGGAGGCCAGGTTTTCCTGCGGCCCGAGCGTGGCCGGTGGCGCCGCGCGGGGCCGGAAGGCGCCGGCCTGTGATTGGCCGAGGCCCCCGTGAATGCAGGACATTGTCTGGTCGCGGCCGTCTCTGTCTCTGCCCGCCGCCCTTCCACCGAGCAAGATGGGTGCGTAGCGAGGTCCCGGGGCGGCCCGGTCCCTCCGGCCCTTAGTCCCTGCATTGGTGGGAACCCGGAGTGGGAAAACCTAACTTTCACGAGATCATGGCATCCGAGAATGGAACCGAGGTGCTGTTTCAAAATACAAAACCATCTCCACTAAGAAATAAAATCATTTGTGTTTGACATAAAGGTTTCCTTTAAGATAAAAAATTCTAAGGTAATTGAAAAGCGCCAACAGTTATAAAAACGGCTGTTTTGTCTTCAAGATTTCTTTAATTAGGATCCGTGATAATTCCTCTGAATATCCTTTATAAAAATTTAAGCAATATGTATATCATATATACATACAAGTATATAGGAAACAACCTTGTTCTAGAAGTGCAGCTTCTCTAGGTCTTAGTGTCCTTACGCTGGACTAGTCGCTTTCCAAGTTTGCTTCCATTGTAAAAATAACTCTGAGTCTGATTCTAGGCGTAAAGTTCTGATACATCCTATGTACTGGATCATATCTCAAGGCCTTGGAATAGATGAGACCTTTTAAAGAGCCCTTGAGATTACAGTTCTCCTAAGATTGTCTTTGAAAATATGTGGGAGTTATTTAAGTGAAGTTGTAGTCTTTTAGTAATTTTGGCAAAAAGGAAAATGAGCAGTAGAGAAATGTACGGAGATCAATCAGTTATTAGTCAATGTGAAAAGCAAGGTTTTCTTTCATTCTAAAGAAGTTTTCTAGGTAATGGAATATTATAATAAGGAATAACCATCTTTCCTATTTTGTTCCCAGTATCAAAGGCGTAGGAAGGTGGCAAAGGAGAGAAGACACACATGAAATAAGAGATACAGAAATGGAAAACGTTTGGAGAGTTTTGAATAAAATTAAGTCTGTATTTGCTTTTTTTAAAAAACTGAATAGGAAAAATTATCGTAGAGTTAAAAGCTCACGCGTTGATATAGATAATATTTTGTAGGTTCAGTTTTGTGCTCTCTTCAAAATTAAAAAAAGAAAAATCAGTGCTTTCATTTAATTGAGCAATCAACAAGAATTAGAGACTTGGAAATGACAAACAAATGAAGGAAGGAAAGTATCCAGAAAAGAAGATAAATTTAATGGACATGATTCATTGCAAGAGACATGACCTCATTCCTTAATAGAGGGATTTCCACTAAACCATATTTGATGTTACAGAAATTTGTTTTACAGACTTTCCTCAAAATTATACTAATTTGATATTGCCCCCCACCTTTATTTGTTATGGAAAGGGAAGAAATACAAGGAAAAAATTTAAACATTGTTGCAGCTTCCTCAAATGACAATTGTTGCAGGCTCCCTCACCCTTACCCATCGTAATAAAGGAATGAAAGAGCAGAAATCACCAGCATCAAGATTCTAGCTGTCGGGCTTTCCCTGGTGGCGCAGTGGTTGAGAGTCCGCCTGCTGATGCAGGGGACACGGGTTCATGCCCCAGTCTGGGAAGATCCCACATGCCGCGGAGCGGCTGGGCCTGTGAGCCATGGCCGCTGAGCCTGCGTGTCCGGAGCCTGTGCTCCGCAACGGGAGAGGCCCACATACCGCAAAAAAAAAAAAAAAAAAAAAAGATTCTAGCTGTCTCCAGAAATGAAACATGAATAGTTGTGTGGATGTCTGTGAGTGAAGCAAATTTAGTTTTGATTATTTAAGCTTCTAGTATTTAAATTGTTGATTTTCCTAATCAAACAGATTTTTACTTCAAAGTTATTAAAATTTAGAGGTTAAGCTGAGTGAAATAAAAATAAATTGTTTACAATAAACACAAGCAGCAGGTAATATGATACAGTCTACAAGGCATGCAATGTCTTACCAAATAAGTTTAAGACTTTTCCAGAAAGCTTTTTCCTTAAGATTTTTGCTTTGGTATTTGATGTATAACTATAGGTTAGTCTGTATAGAGTGATAATATTTATGGAACACTTGGTATATGCCAAACCCTGTTCTAAGTGTCTTCTTTGATCTTCACAAAAATGTTGGGGGCAGGTACAAGCATCCCCATTTTAAAGATTTGGAAACTGAAGCTCTAGAGCTCAGGTAGCTTGCCCAAGGTCAGACAGTTGGTGGGTGTAGAGCTGGGACTCAGGCCTAAAATCATGTCTGAATCTGCTCAAAGCAGCTGGCTCTGTGTTTTCAGTCACTCACGAGGCCGACTTAATTACTTCTATGGATATGATTATTCATTTTTTATCAGTTCTTTTTGACAGGATTTAAATATTTTTGCATTAGCACTGTCATTCATCTATGTTTCAGGTGACCATGTAGATACAAGATCGCCACCTGTATTTATTCTGCTACAGAAAGTGAAGCATCCCTATCAGTTTTAAAGAGAAACACCCCCTCAGATTTGCATCTCCTGTTCTCTTTTAAACAGACACGTACATGGACAGTAGCCCATGCGCAAGTGCCCTCACCCTCTGCTTTTCTGTCTTTTGTCTTTTTCTTCTTTCTGGCGTATTGCTTCTCAGGACCCCCATAATACCTATTGGCTGTGTTAGCTGCATCTAATTGGTGTCAGTCCCAGAGCAGGCACTGGCGTCATTCAGTTAGTGTCTGAATGCTTACAAATCAGCCAGTCCTTCACAAGACCAAGAAGGGAGGATGAATCAAGAATGCAAGACAGGAATTTGGGGGGCTCAGTAGCATAAAGCTGCTGCAAAGGGCTGTGCCTTTAAGATTTTTTTTTTTTTTTTGCCTTTTTTTCTTCAGTCTGTATCTTTAGCTGAGAAGTGGCACATCCTTAATGACAACCAAGGGTACAGGGTCACTGTCCCCCACATTTACCTTGCTCTGTCTAGGCACTGGTCCCAGAGTTAGCGGCCATTATAGTCTTCATCTGTAGCTCTGCCCAAGACAGGGGGGAGGGCAGTCTGTCTCAGTCCCTGTGTTCGCTTGTTCCAAGTGCCTGTATCAGGAGGTTAAGAAATTAGAAATAAAATCATTCTGAAGGGCATCACTTGTGACTCATGAATCCATGTGATTTCTGAGGCTCATTCTTACTGGAAATTGAGTTGGCTAAGTCTGTTTAACTTCTGTGATGAGGGATCAGCGTTCAGATTTGAGGTTCTGGGGGGCTGAGAGGGATGAAAGGATTGTGTTCAGCGGTCCTCCACTCCCCACCCCGCACCCACGGCAGCACTCCTGGCTCTTTGTCCTTGGTCAGCAGGCCTCCGTCTGCAGTGAAACCCTGGCAGGGAGGCGCACAGAGCAGCGTGGAGGGTGGCACAGCACCTGGTAAACCCGACCCGCCCAAGCCCGCTGCCACCAGGGGGTGACGGGCACGACCAGCATCAGTGTCTCAACAGCCCAGGTGCCCAGAAGGGCAGGGGAGACACCTCTGCAGACCCCACAGAGAGAGCCATCTGGCCTCTTATTCCTCAGTGGCTGTCTTTTCACTGATATTTTTTTTTAAACAAAGTCCATAATTAAGCTCTTACCGTCTGATATTTCTCAAATCCAAGTGTTAAGACACCTTACAAATGTGTAGAAATGCGTTAAATCGAATAACAAGCACCCACTCTCATTTCCCTTTGTATTAGTTTTCTTAGCACTCAACAGGTGGCCACTGTCTTCCTGGGCTCCAGCACACAGCCGGATTCTGGAAATGCCAGCCTCTCTCTGTACCCCTGAGCCTCGGTGGGGATGCTGGTCCCCAGATGCCTTCCTTTGCCGATTGCTTTCAGTCTGCCCACACTTCTTCCCGTTGTGGAGCACAGGCTCCGGACGCGCAGGCTCAGCGGCCATGGCACACGGGCCCAGCCGCTCCGCGGCATGTGGGATCTTCCCGGACCGGGGCACGAACCCGCGTCCCCTACATCGGCAGGAGGACTCTCAACCACTGCGCCACCAGGGAAGCCCTGCCCACACTTCTTAAAAGTCTTTTCAAAAAGCCTGACTGAACGTGTGTGTATCTCCTTCCCCCTTCTGGTCCTGCCTGCCTCTCATCGTCAGGATCTGACCCTGGCCCTCTCCTCCAGCGCAGCCTGCGGCCTGGCCCTTCTGCATCCTCTGTGTCTCTCACAGCAAACTCCTCCTCCCCACACACCTGGACCCTCGAGTCCGCTGCTCTTTCTGTCCCGAACACACTGTGAAGACGCCCTGAGCCCCTTGCGTGTGGGCTGCGTCTACTGTTCGCTGATCACATCGTTTTTGAATTGCTGCCTTGCCTTTCCAAGACTGGAGGTTCCCCGAGGCCAGAGACCACATCTTGATCACCTGTGCATCTTGGTGCTTAGCACAGCACGGAACACACGGATAACATCATGAAACCATCGCTAAATCACAGCTGAAAAGGTTTTGTCTCCTCTATTGATTTTCTCCTGAGATCAGCTTTCTAGCTTTTCAAATTTTAGTCAATTCAAAATTGAAGTGTCATTCGTTTCAATCTTGTCAGTATGTACGTAGATAAACGTGTATCTTATACTTAGTATTCACGCGATAGCATGTTCTTACCATACTGTATGCAACAGTTATGCTCTCAAAAACTGAGTAAATTAATATTTCTAATTCAGGTGTTTAAAATTTAAGGTCATTTGATTTCTTTATTAGTGGCGAGGCTTTTTTCCTCCTCTTTGTAGAGTAAATAGTCATACTCTAGGTTATTTATTTTGGAAATATTACTTCCTGTACATCAGATTTACCTTAAGAAAAGCAATTGTATGTTGTACCCTACTACATTACAAGTAGATTTAACTGAGAAGTGTCATTTTTCTGTCTTTTGCCCGTAAATATAAAAGTAAAGACAACGATGCAACAGTCGTATTTTTCCTCAAGGCCACGCACCGCCTGTGTGTTTTCGGCGGTTGGAGAAGGTGGAGGGGTGCACAAGCTCCTCTGTCCCTCCCTGTGTTTTCCAGCTCTTGCAGAGACGTTTTCTGTAATTGGTTTTCCACATTTGCCAAGAGTCTGTTTCCTCTTAACATTCAACATGTTTAACAGAAGTCTTGTAATAGTTCCAAAAACAATAAAACCAGTCTGGAGCATAAAAATGATACATATACAAAACACACTGGTTTTTTGTTGTTGTTCTTGTGGCTTTGGTTTTGTTAAGTTCTTTCTAATAATTTTTAGTGTCAAATCATGTGGTAGAAGTAAAAAAGGTTTTCTTCACAGTAATAGAAACCCCCTAAAGAAGTGCAATCAGAGAGTTGTCAGCACAGAGGCCGTCCGAGGACAGTGGTTCCCTCTCAGTGTCCTGCACGTCGCAGTAGTGATGAAGTGCGGGTTACGATTCAATTTAATGCTGTGTCCTCAGAAGAAACAATAGCTTATTTGAGGTACAGGCTTCTGATGTATCGGTAAGGCTGTTCTTAATCTGTGAAAGTCCGTTTCTCACATTGTCAAATGTTAACATAAAAAAGCAACACTAGCTTATATTTTATCCCACCCACCATCACTCCTAAGAAGAGGGCTAAAACGTCCCAAAGTCAATTTCTCTGCTTTAACAATTAGATGTTTGACAAGTGAAAAAAAATGGAGACTTCTTTTTCAATTATTACTTAATTTAAATATTACAGTTACTAGTTTTATTATTGTTCAAGCAGTTTTAAGTGTTCAGGGCATCTAGACTTAGGAAGAGCTTTGAAATCCCAGAGAGGAATCAGAGGCACTGACAAGCTGGAAACTGTGGAGCTGATAACAAAATCTCCACGATCTCGTGCAAGGCATTTTAACCGTTTCTTCATCAGTAAACTGGAATCCAAAAGATAAGTCCCTGGCAATAAAAATAAATAACCCTGGAGAAGGGACGTCACTGCGGGAGCGAGCAACACAGAGCTGGCAGGGTTCTATCTCCTGATCCAACCCATGATTGGGAGGCCTGTTCTGGACATTTCCCCAGTCCGGCCCTGGCTGTCCACTAAAGGAGCCGGCAGTTTTCCACCGGACCCCGATGGAGCGTGAACTAAAGCTTTGGTGCTCCAAGCATGTTGGGGTGACCAGCAGCATCCACGTGACCATAGACCGCGCTGGAAATGCAGAAGCTCAGGCTGTACCCCGAACCTGCATCTGAACGGGGTCCGCGGGTTCCCACCAACAACACCCCAGCTGAAGACCAAGCAAGAGTGTCCAGAGCTGGTGAACTGGGAACCCCCTCGGATACTGTGGGTGTCATGTGAGCATCTGTTTCCCGGAAGTGGGAAACTTGGGGGGGAACAAAAAAGGAGTACTTAACCTCACGGAGCTCGACCAATACATGGAGTTCAAATTATATTATCACCTGCGAGGTAAAAAAACAAAACAAAACAAAAAACTGGTGGGCGCGCTCGTCACCCAGTGGAGAAGGCTTACCTTTCAAATCAAAGAAATGGGAGAAGGCACCCATTGCTCAGGGCAGCTGTAACAAGGAACCACGGCCTGCGCGACCCGCGGCCTCGCTTCTCTCCGGAAGCAGAAGTGCCGGCAGGCGGGGCCGCTCCTCCCCGACGCTGGGCGCTTGCGCGCGGCCTGGGCCAGCCTCGCGGATGCCCCGCGGTCCTTGGCTCGCGGCCGCAGCGCTCCCATCTCCGCCGCGGGTGACACGTGGCCTCTCCTGGGTGTCTGCCTCTTCACAGGGTGTGTTTTCTTCTTCTGGAAAAACCAGTCGTGTAGGATTAAGCCCCCTCTTTCCCAACTCCTCTGTGATGTCATCTGCAAAGATATTTCCAAATAAGGTCACGCTCTGCCAGCCTCCAGGATGCGAAGGTGAGGAAGACCTCTTCTGGAGGGGGAGAGGGCAGAGCAGCGTGAAAGCCACGCAGGGTGTCTTTCCAACTTCATTTCAGGACACCTCCCAGCCCCAGTTCGAGTCTGTGGCCCTGTAACAAGCCCCAACCGACAGCCTCACTTGCAACCCAGCGCCACGGGCTCCATCCAGGACGCTGGCGGAAGGCCCCATCCTCCCATCCCGCACCGCCCCCGCCCGGCGCGGCCCCAAGGGCGCTGTAGACGGATGCGGGAAGTGTGAGATGGAGACAGCGGAAGAGCCTCCTGTTGGGGAAAGCAATTAGGAGTTTGTCACTAGAGCACAGTGACAGTGACAAGGTCCCTTAACAGTGTCACGACGCACATTTTTATTGTTGTGAGGTCCATACACCAACCTCAGGCATTTCAAACTAGAGGCGGTAAACTCATCAAATGTTCGAGCGCCAAGCACGCGCAAGACCCTGTTCTCAGCGCGGCGGAATTTGGGTGGTTGGCTATTAGAAACAAACAAACATCAAATTAAATAAATCTAGGAAATTAATCCAAGGTTGCAATTTAAATTTTTTTATTTTGCCAATTATGGGCATTTTTTAAAAATTGCCATCATAAAAGCAAGGATTTACTTTATTTATTTATTTTTTTTTTTGCCGTACGCGGGCCTCTCACTGTTGTGGCCTCTCCTGTTGCGGAGCACAGGCTCCGGACGCGCAGGCTCAGCGGCCATGGCTCACGGGCCCAGCCGCTCCGCGGCACGTGGGATCCTTCCGGACCGGGGCACGAACCCGTGTCCCCTGCATCGGCAGGCAGACTCTCAACCACTGCGCCACCAGGGAAGCCCAGGACTTACTTTATTTTTATTTAAAATGTGTATTTATTTTGAATAGTAATATCAAAATGTACGAAGGATGACAGGGAAAAGTAAATGTCCCTCCCACAGGGACAACCACGATTTCTTGAGAAAAGACATTTTAACACCAAAGAAGTAGGAAGGACATAATCTTAGAGGGAAAAAAGGAGCTTTTTCCAAAAAAGGAACAGTTTGGAAAAAAATATATATATGTGTGTATATATTTTTCCTTTCTTTATTCATCCATTTATTTTTTACAAGTATTTTTTACACTCCTTTTATGAACGAGGCATTGTCTTTCGTGCAGGAGACACACATATCAGAGAACAAAACAGTGAAAGTAGCGTTCCCTGCCCTCTTGGACGTTACGTTTTGGCGAAAACTGAATCTGAAATTGGGACAGAGGAATCCAGGTGGATGAAGCTGAAGGAAGAGGATGCCACCATGGCCGAGAGCCACCAGTTATCCTGCAGGCACACGAAGCACAAAGGTGGCGTGAGATTAGAAGCAGCCCACCTGCCTTGCCCAGGACCTGTCAGAGGTCGGGCCACGAGGGCCAGTTTCATGTGTGGCTCTGAACAGACTCGAGAAACGGAGTCTGACAATAGAATTTGGTTCAGGGGCGAGTAAAAATGCAGGAGATGGGTGTCGAGGTGGGTGTTGGAGGGATATTATGGGGCAGAGAGGAGAGTGATTTTTAATTTTTTGATGGGGTTTCTGCTCATGCAAAGAAACCAGCCAAGTCTGCATGCTACCTTCTTCCTTCTTCAAGTATCTGGGCGTGCCTCTAACCCAGGGAGCGGTTCAGCTGTGGCAGATTACTGGGCTCTGCCTGTGGCTCTCCCATCAGGAGATCTGGTGGGAAGCATAAACCTCAATCTTTACACTTTGTTTTTTTTTTTTGCAGTACGCGGGCCTCTCACTGCTGTGGCCTCTCCCGTTGCGGAGCACAGGCTCTGGACGCGCAGGCCCAGCGGCCATGGCTCACGGGCCCAGCCGCTCCATGGCATGTGGGATCTTCCTGGACCGGGGCACGAAACCGTGTCCCCTCCATCGGCAGGCGGACTCTCAACCACTGCGCCACCAGGGAAGCCCAATCTTTACACTTTTAAAAAATGAATAGACTTTTTTTTTTCAGCAGTTTTAAGTTTATAGAAAAGTTTCCACGTACCTCATCAGCCATCCCCATTCCCCCTACTAACATCTTGCTTTGGTGTGATAATTTGTTACAACTGATGAATGCATATTGATATATCATTATTAACTAAAGTCAGTAGTTTACATCAGGGTTCACTCTTTGTGTTGCATTCTGTGGGTTTTGACAAATGTATAATGACATGTGTCCACCATGGTAGTGTCATGTGGAACAATTTCCCTGCCCTAGAAATCCCCTGCACTGCACCTATTCATCCCTCCGTCTCCGAAACCCCTGGCAGCCAATGATCTTTTTACTGCCTCTACAGATTTTGCCTTTTCCAGAATGTCATAGAGTCGGAACCATCCAGTTACGTGGCACTTCAGATTGTCTTCTTTCACTTAGCATTACACATTGCAAGTTCTTCCAATGTCTCTTCATGCTTAATAGCTCATTTCTTTATAGCATCGAATACTATTCCATTGTCTAGATGCCCCACAGTTTGTATTTCCATTAATCTATTAAAGGACATCTTGGTTGCTTCTAAGTATTGTCACTTATGAATAAAGCTGCTATAAACAGTTGTGTGCAGGGTTTTTGTGTGAACATAAGTTTTCAACTTATACAGGTAAATACTAAGGAGAGTTATTGCCGGATCATATAATCAGAGTATGGTTAACCTTTATATTTTTCTTTCAAGAAACTCTTCTCTATGTGTAAAATTTCAAATGCAAAAAAAAAAAGCATAACATTTTTATCTTAAAATATTATGCTGCATGCAATTTCTTTCTTGACGTGAATTTGTCAGTATTTGACATCATGACACAAAGCTAGAAATAAAATTTCCCCTCTTTAAACTCCATCAACATTTAATGACCAAGTAAAGCTTTAATCCTGGATGTTACTAAGCATTTTTATTTTTTGGTAGGCAAAAATTGGCATCTCTTTGTTTCAACTTATATTTTACTGATCTTGACGTCTTTTCATATGTTTGGAAGTCATTTGTATTTCTTCTTTGTGAATTGTCTGTTCATGTCTTTTGCCTGTTTTTTCTTTTGAAATAAATGTTCATTTATACAAGTAATATATTAATGTAGTAGTATTATTAAGAAATTCAAATAGCGTAGAAGTGTATAGAATTAAAATAAGAATTCTCCATCCAGAAATTAGTTATTAAGTCCAAAGTTTGGGATGTACTCCTCTATATAATTTTCTGTGTGTGATACATATATACACATACATGTGTATATATGTATATAGATAGGACCGTAATATATGTATTATGCTGCATTGCACTCTTTAACTTAACAATGTCTTGTATATGTAGATTTATATATTATATAAATGGTTTTACTTAATAATGTCATATATATTGAAGCCTGATTTTTTTTTACCATTGCTTAGTGTTACATGAATTCTTTTTTCTTTCTCTTTCTATTGAGTCAACATTTATATACTGCTTACTGGGCATAAAGTACTCGTCTAGTGCTTCCTAAATATTAGCCCATTTCATCCTCATAACAACCCCATGGAATAGGTATGGCTAGTATCCCCATTTTATCAAGGAAGCAGGTATAAAAAGGTGAAGTAACTTGCTCAAGGTCACAGTGCTAGTCAGTTGCAGAACAGATTTAAAATTTATTCTAAAATTCCCGTATCGATAGGTTTAAGTTGTTTCCAATCTTTGACTGTAATCAATATCCCAGAGACATGGCAAGATGCCTGAAGAAGGGAGGGGGAGGAAATCAGTCCAGAAAGGCTGACGCGGAGCGGTTGGGCCCGTGAGCCATGGCCGCTGAGCCTGCGCGTCCGGAGCCTGTGCTCCGCAACGGGAGAGGCCACAACAGTGAGAGGCCCGCGTACTGCAAAAAAAACAAACAAGTAAACAGAAAGGCTGAGAAAGTCAGAAGGAAGTACCAAGCCAGGTAGGAGAAGGAGGGCCAAGGGCACTGGATGGGCACTGGTCTGCAGAGAGCACTCATCTTTACAGTGTCTCTCAGGTAAAAGGGTGCCATGGAGCCAATCAGTGCAATCTGTCTTGTGGACAAGGCTAAAAGAGCCCGCCTGCTGGGCAGGACGCCATGTGGAAAACTCGATTAGGCCATAAGCAAGGACTCTGATAGTCATTATTTTTCAGTGATTTGGATGCATTATATTATCAAGTAGCACATTCACATGATTTACTATAGTTACTTGGCAAATACCCAGTATTTGCTGAATGTTCATTTATATTGAATTGAATCAAATGCACACTGAGTGAATATCTGCTATTTATTTGGGGCTGACATTTTATAACTAAAACAAGAGAAAGGCTGTTTTTTAGGATAACGAACTAAGAGAAGTATAGAAGAGAAAACAAGCAGTTGAAAAATAAAAATAGACGAGAAATGAATAAAAATGAGCAGAAATCATAAAATGCCTCAGATTTGGTTAAATAAAAAGCAAAATGGGGGAGTTCCCTGGTGGCCCAGCACGCTTTCACGGCCGAGGGCATGGATTCAATCGCTGGTCGGGGAACCAAGGTCCCCCAAGCTGCGTAGTGCAGCCAAGAAAAACAAAAAAAAGCAAATTTGAAAATGCAAAAGTAAGATTAATTTTAGATTTTTGAAAACAAACTGAGCTCCTCAAAATTCTGTTTCTGGAATGAATGTCATTATCCTCAAAGTCCTTGTTGCACAGAAAGACATATCTTGTTCCTGGATGAGAACATTTAATATCAAACAATGTCAATTTTCTCCCAAGTTAAACTATACATTTAAAACAATTTTTAAAAAATCCCAATAGAATTTTGGGGGTCTTGAGAGATGGTGGGTGCTAACATAGAAATGTAGAAGTCTGTGACACAATAAAAATGTGAGAAACAAGTCCAAATACGCATATAATTTTCTTGGTCTGAAATTAAAGCATTGAAATGTAATGAGGAAAAGATGAACTGCTTAATGACACCGAACCTAAAGATTTTCAAGTTGCCAAAACAATATTTTTTTAAGTAAAAATTCCCATTTTTGGTAATTAACAGGCTACTCTCAAGGTCTATTTGGAATATAAATTGGTACATTTCTCAAGGGAATTACATATATAAAATCTTTAACAATATCTGTACTTTATGAACCAGTAATTCCGTTTCTAAGAATGTATTTTAAAGAAATAATTGTTGATGTGCCCAAAGATTTAGTGATAAGGATGTGCACTGAGTGTTGATTACTGTGTCTAAATACTTATAACCCTGGCAAACAGGAGGGGATGATAAGATAACTGATATCACCTCCACACAGTGAAATGCTATACAGCCACCAACAGCATGCAGAAAATACAAGGTAATATTTATTGAGCACTTTTTCAAGAACTTTCCATGTGACAGCGTGTTTTCCCCTCCCCGCCACCGTATGAGGTGGGCGATCGCTCCTTCCACGTTATAGATGAGGAACCTGAACGAGGCGGTTCCATCCATCCCCAGTCAGTGGTCCAGCCTGTGTTTGAAGGTGACAGTGGAGCTCCTGAGCCCGCATTCCTCCTCACTACAACTAAGGAGATTCTGTAACAACATGGCAATAAGTGAAAGCAAGCCACGTGCACTGTGGGATGCCATTAGCGTAAAAGAACATATGCAGAGGCATAATCACAGCAAGAGACGGGAAAGACATACAGCAAGCGGTGAAATCGTTTTCTGTGGGTGCTGAGATGCTGGGTCATCTGAGCGGACGCTGTTGGTGCCCCTGGTCCCCACCCTCGAGTCACCAGCTCGAGTCCTTTATTACAGGCCAATAATTCCCTGCCTAAAGGCCCGCTCGGCGGTGTACAGGGCGGCCGGGGGGCTGAGGTCCCAGGAGCAACGGCCGCCAATGAAGGAGGGGCCCTTGGCTGCGATGCGTCCCGCTCTGGGTCTCAGAGGGTCGCCGTGGGAACGAGGCAGGGGCACCTACGGCAGTAACATATCCCATAACGCCCTTCACCAGCGCCACCTCCTCTCCCCGTTTCTGCAGGTCCTCACTATGCCCCTGGGATTCCCCTCCCCCCCAGATCACTTGCACTCAGAACTTGTCTCAGAGTGGGCTTTGAGGGGTATCCAAACTTGGAGAGTAGTTTTACATTTTTCTTCTTTTGTTTATGTTCTCCACAACAAATAGATAGCATTTTAACAAGTTATAAAGGAAGATGAAGTTTTTGTTTTGTTTTTTGTTTTTTTTAAAGGAATTCACTGGACTTCTAGTCAAACAAGGTGGATTGAACACATGCATTTATCTCCTCCCAAGACCTCAACAAATGGCACTACAGGAATAAAATGTACAAATACACAAGGGCAAAGAGGATAGGAGAGGAGATTGGCAGTGCATAAAATGCCCGGGACTTCCCTGGTGGTCCAGGGGTTAAGGCTTTACCTTCCACTTAAGGGGGTATGGGTTCGATCACTTGTCGGGGAGCTAGGGTCCCACATGCCTCAGTGCCAAGAAACCAAAACATAAAACAGAAGCAATATTGTAACAAATTCAATGAAGACTTTAAAATTGGTCCGCATCAAAAAAAATGTTAAAAAAAAAAAAGAAATGCCCACAATATTCTGACTTAGCAGAGGGAAGGTCTGTGAACAGTGAGCCAGTCACCTGGGAAGGGGAGCTGGAGACGTGCGGTTGGCCCATGCCACCGCCCGCCACTGTGGAGCTAGAGTGCCCACCTCTGTCCCTCCAGCACAGGGGCGGGAGGGTGACAGGGATGCACCAAGAGACAGGTAAGGAGCCGGACTGAGAGCTCTGGGGAGGAGATTGTGAGATGGGGCCGGATGGGACGAGGGATGGTTGTTTTTATTGTAAACCTTCTAATACTATTCGTCTTTTTAAAAACTATGGGCAAGTATCATTTTAATACTTAAAAAAAACATTGAAGTCATGCTTTTGTTATTTAAATGTAGAAAAATCAGAACCAGGTTGGCGCCAAGTACTATCAGGTAATCACACTGATTTACACACACACACACACACACACACACACACACACACACACACACACGTGTCCATTGCAGCCGTGGTCATAATAGCCAAAAGGTGGAAACCAGCCAAATGTCCCTCAGTGACTGAGTGGACAAACTGTGGTTTTACCCATGCGATGGAATATTATTCAGTCATAGCCAGGAATGAAGTACTGATGCACATTTCAACACGTGTGAGCCTCAAAAACATTATGCTTAATGAAAAAAGTCAGACACAGATGGCCACATGTCGTATGATTCCATTTATATGAAAAGTCCAGAATAGGTAGAGCCACAGGGACAGAACACAGATTAGTGGTCACCAGGGGCTGGGTGGAGGGGTAAGGGGAGTAACTGATGAATAGGTACGGGGTCTCTTTTGGGGTGATGATGAAAGTGTTTTGAAACTAGATAGAAGGGGTGGGTTGCACAGATGGTGAAGTACTCAAGGCTACTGATTTGTTCACTTAAAGATGCTTAATTTTGTTATGCGAATGTCACTTCAGTCTAAAAGAAAGAAGTATTCTGGTTGAGAAAGGAGTGGGAAGGCAAGAAGGATTAGGAAGCTTGGTACCACTGCACACGCCCCGTTTTCAGTAATTTCATTCTGCAGATGGCGATGCTGTCTGATAGGATGACATATGGCCCTCAGACCGGGTAGCATCATGGAGACCCATGCGTGCCGGCCCCATAAAGCTGTGGAGGCCCAAGTGGCAAAGGGCTCAGGTTCCAATGTTTTTTTTTTTTTTTTGTGGTACGCAGGCCTTCCACTGCTGTGGCCTCTCCTGTTGCGGAGTACAGGCTCCGGACGCGCAGGCCCAGCGGCCATGGCTCACGGGCCCAGCTGCTCCGCGGCATGTGGGATCTTCCCAGACCGGGGCACGAACCCGTGTCCCCTGCATCGGCAGGCGGACTCTCAACCACTGGGCCACCAGGGAAGCCCTCCAATGGGTCTTGATTAAGTAGTGAGACATTCGGAATTAGGAAGGGGCTTATTTCATGGTTGAGCTTTTCTCTAGATTCAGTAGACACAAATGAAAATAAGGAACCTGAAGGGAGCATTCTTTAAAATCTCTACACCTAGCTTGTTCATGTCATGCGGTGGTCCCCAAAGCTGCGTCATAAACACAGACTAGGCTGATTATAGAGCTGAGTGCCTTCCTTTCATACTGTCCAAAATCCATAACCCATAACCACATTTGTTATGGGCTGTACTGTGTACCTCCCCTCCCAAATTCATATGTTGAAATCTTAAACCTCAGTATTGAAGAATGTGACCTCATTTGGAGATAGAATCTTTAAAGTAATCCAGTTAAAATGAGGTCATTAGGGTGGGCCCTAACCCATATGACTGGTGTCCTCATACAAAGAGGAAATTTGGATACGAAGACACACATAAAGGGACGATGATGTGAAGAGACACAGGAACAAGATGGCCATCTACAAGCCAAGGAAAGAGGCCTAGAACAGTCTTCCCTCACAGCCGTCAAAAGGGACCAGCCCTGCCGACACCTTGATCTTGGACTTTTAGCCTCTAGAACTGAGAAAATAAATTTCCGGTTTTTAAGCCCCCCAGTTTATGATACTTTGTTCTGGCAGCCCTAGCAGACTAATACAGCATTACATAATAACCCCTGCTTTTCACCCTTAAAAGGCACATTAGTTGCATAAATGCTTCACCCATCATGTAATGGCTGGTCCCATGGAATAAATCATGGTCCTTGGAGATGGTAAGTTTCCATAGGACAGGTCCCAGGAACAGACAGCTTTGTGGCCACAGCCCCTGACAGAGCCATCTCTGATTACAGTCCTTAGCAAATGTTTTCATAATTCGAATTGCAAAGAGGACGTTAAACTTTAGTGCTTTAACACAAATCAGCACCTGCTTGAGGGAAAAGTCTGAAATGAAGTATGGATACTTGTCCCGGCTGCGCCCAACTCACGCAGAAGCGCATGTGACAAGACACAGCGGAGGGCTGACTGCAGCCAGTTTCCACGTTCTTGTAAATGTGAATTCTGTGCAGCAGCTCCTGGGGACTGGAATGCGGCAATTTTAATGCAAAATTAATTGTCAAGTAGAAGACTGCAGGGGCCTTCTCCCTGGTGACTATCTCACCCACCAGCTAGTTGCCTTCACTCTTGTTCTCGATGCTCTGTACCTTGTTAGCAATATTCAAATGATCAAAAATGATTCCAGGGGCTTCCCTGCTGGCGCAGTGGTTGAGAGTCCGCCTGCCAATGCAGGGGACACGGGTTCGAGCCCTGGCCTGGGAAGATCCCACATGCCGCAGAGCAACTGAGCCCGTGCGCCACAGCTACCAAGCCTGCATGCCACAACTACTGAAGCCCACGTGCCTAGAGCCCGGGCTCTGCAACAAGAGAAGCCACCGCAATGAGAAGCCCGCGCACCGCAATGAAGAGTAGCCCCGGCTCGCCACAACTAGAGAAAGCCCACGCGCAGCAACGAAGACCCAATGCAGCCAAAAATAAATAAATAAATAAATAAATAACAAAAAATGATCTCAGGATCTCAATCTCAAAACCCAACCCCTCTTGGTCAGCTCGCACCTACTTTTTGTTTTTACCTGCTTACTTTCACAACAGGATGTCATGGCTGAACTTGCGTTAACATCTCCACTTCCATTGTCAGCCTCGTAATCATCGTAAGATCACACTTGTACACACTGACGTCTGCTGCAATTTTAAACTGAATTCTGGGCTTAAGTAACATTAAAAATGCTATCTTTAACGTCATATAAGGAAAGTCCTGTGCTGTACCTATGATTTTTCATGAAATCCCTATGTACAAAAATGTTTCATATTCTGAATAGCATCTGGATGTGTAAATTAAATTACTCTGAAGCAGGAAGATGTAAAAATATTCCTAGAGATTAACTTTGCTTCTCTCACGATGATTTCTACATGTGCTACGCAGTGAAGTAGCTGTTACTCTCCCATAAACCCACGGCTTCAACACGACCCTTCACTGAATGGACACAGACAACCTATCAAAAAATGTCTTCACTCATAGGATGTAAGGTATGTATTAATTTCCTAGGGTGGCCGTAACAAAGTGTCACTGACTGGGTGACTTGAAACAGCAGGAACTTCTTCTTCCACAGTTCTGGAGGATCGACACCGGAAGTCAAGAGGTCGGCAGGGGTGTAATCCCTGAAACCCGTGGAGGACTCATCCTAGTGGCTGGTGGTTTGCTGGCCATCTCGGGGTCTCCCGGGTTTGAGGCTGCCTCGTCCACGTGGCCTTCTCCCTGTGAGTGTATTCACATGACCGTCTTCTGATAAGGACACCGGCCCTGCTCCTGTATGACTCCATCTTAACTCATTACATCTGCAACCATCTTGTTTCCAAATAAAGACAAATTCTGAGATACGAGGGCTTAGAACTTCAGCATACATATTTTTGGGGGGGCTGGTGGGGAGCATAGTTCAATCCACGAAAAGGGGATAGGGTAGACTTCACATATTCAAGTTCTGAGGGCAACTCATAAGGCATCATTTTTGATCGATGGAGACAAAAATCTTAATTTACAAGAAAGTACATACAACACATAGGCCCAGTTTAAAGGATTATAAAGCAAGTATCCGTGTAACCCCCATTTAGGTCAAGGAACAGAACATGTACCAGAGAAGCGCCCCGTGTGCCCCTCCCTCATCAAAACTGCCTCCAGGACCCATCCGGCACCCCACATTACATTCAGCTATCACATCTGTCTCCTCCAATCTGTGTGCCTTATTCTTTATCTTTCACAACCTTGGTATTTTTGAAGAGCACTGGCCACTTACTTTGTAGGATTTTCCTCAATTTGGGTTCGTCTGAGGTTTCCCAATGACTAGGTCGACGTTATACATTTTGCGCAAGAATTCCATGGAATTGTGCGGTGTGGTAATGTCACTTTTTAATACTATAGGTAGGTTCTCATTAGTTTTTATTTCATTTTGAGTTCCTGGTACATCATGGTTGATTTTAATTATCTTCAGAGTATGTGAAACATTACTGCAGTTTTGAGTTAAACGAAACTGTAATATTGAAAGGTGCTACTCGTCCCGATTCGCCTTGCTTTCCACTCTGTACTCAGCCCTGTAGGTAACCAGTCTCATTAGTTTCTAGTTTATTATTCTTGTGTTTCTTTTGCACAGGTGAGCAGATACATGTATATTTTCGTCTCCTGCCTTCCTTATTAAATGAGCGATGGTAAACTGCAGACATGCTTGCATTTTGCTTTTCTCATTTTGCTTAACAATATATCCTGGAAGTCATGACATCAGTACACAGAGCTCTTCCACAGACTTTTTACACCCGTGTAGGACTACATTGTGTGACGTACCAGCTTACTGAATCACTCTCCTATGTGAAGACATTGAGGTCATTTTCAATTATTTTGCAATTACAGCCAATGCTGCAGTGAGCAACCTTGTGCACATGTGCTTTCGCATTGTTGGAGGGTATCATCAGGGTATTCTCCTGGAAGTGGGAAGGCTGGGTCAACAGGTAAGTATCTCCTGGTTCTATTAGGTATTGTTGAGTTCCTCTCCAGAAAGCTAATATCAGTCTGCACTTCCACCAGCAACATATGAGACATTTCACCAACAGAATGTGTTGTCATACTTGTATTAAACTTCTTCCAATATCATAGTTGAGAAATGGCATCTCAGTTTTAATTTGCATTTCTAACTGAATTTCAAAACATATTTTAGGGACACTTTTACTTCATTATTTGGTGAACTGTCTTTTTCCATGTTTCCTATCAGGTTTTTGGTCCTTTGTCCTTCAATTTTTAAGAGCTGGCCTGATGATTTTCTAAACCTAATGAACACTGAATATATACATGTGCACCTTAAAGTTTCCCATCATGACTTCAACCAAGTAAGTAGTGTTATCCAGTATATACCAATGCAACATGAGATACTCTACTTATGGGGTTAGGCTCTATTCTCATTTGAACACTGAAGCACATGTGAACTCTTTCCAGGAAACACAGGTGGATATGTTCATGCATTTGTATAGTCAATTATTTATTATGGAACAGGGTTATCTTTTTGCATTATTATGGGTTTTTGTGGTATTAATTTTTAGCTCACATAGTCAAACCCTGTGCTGCTAACCTTAGTACTGAACTTAGATGGAGCTTCACTACCTACGAGGGAATAAATGTTTAATGTGTTCCAAACACAAGTAATTTGAGAGATTAGACACATTTTGGTATCATATATATTCCTACTCTCTTCACTATTAGAACTATTAGAAACAGGGACTATTTTCCTCTTAACAGGCTATTTCAAAATTAAAAACATAACCTATAATGGAAAAGAATTAAAAAAGAACATAGATGTATACATATATAACCGAATCACTTTGCTGTACACCTGAAACTATAACACAATACTGTAAATCAACTATACTTCAATAAAAAATTAAAAATAAACTGTGTAGGAAGATATAGTTTCACTCTCATGTACTGTTTGAATTGTATATCTAATTATACACTACTCTTCCAAAAATTTGGTCTTAATCCAGTTTTGTTAAACCCAGAAGGCAAATTATAACACTATATTTATGAAGATTACAACTTTGGAATGTTACATGTTGAGACATTAAAAGTTTTATTTTTTGTGACTGATTTTCTAGGTCTTAAAACATGTCCATAGGTGCTACCAAAATTGACCAAAGATCATTTAAAGACTTACAGTATTAAAGCGTTTAGTTCCAGGTGCCACTATTACATTATTTGTGACAAGGATAATAAAACAGCAGAGTAGAAACCAGACGGTAACACTGTTTTGTCGACTCACGTAAAGGATTCATCACATATGTTCCTTAATGGCAGATGAAACTTGTAGAGAAAGTGGTGACAACTACGGAGAAGTCCTGTACCCGCCCCTGTGGCCCAAGGCCGAGGCAGGTTAAGGCTGCTGTACAGGGGCTGCGTTTGAGGGCTCCAGCTCTCCTTAGGTTATTAAAATACATGTGCTTTATTGTTGTTTGTTTTTCCCATGACTTTCTCTTCTTACACTTGATTTATAAGAGAATTAGAGGAGACAGCATGGAAAAGAAACACATGAAGTTTCTGGAAAGATTAACAGCAGTTTAAAAGTAACAGTTCCCAGGGCTTCCCTCGTGGTGCAGTGGTTGAGAGTTCACCTGCCGATGCAGGGCACGCGGGTTCGTGCCCCGGTCCGGGAAGATCCCACATACCGCGGAGCGGCTGGGCCCGTGAGCCATGGCCGCTGAGCCTGCGCGTCCGGAGCCTGTGCTCCGCAACGGGAGAGACCACAACAGTGAGAGGCCCAAGTACAGCAAAAAAAAAAAAGTAACAGTTCCCAAAGAATCATCCTCTTCCTGGTACAGAGCAGAACAAGTTCTAGTTGTCTTAACTTGTCCTACTCACCACTAATGAGAGTGAATGATAAGATCAGTGAATTTGATAAGACCACTTTTTTTTTTTTTTTTTTTTTTTTATAAATTTATTTATTCATTTATTTATTTTTGGCTGTGTTGGGTCTTCGTTTCTGTGCGAGGGCTTTCTCTAGTTGTGGCAAGCGGGGGCCACTCTTCATCGCGGTGCGCGGGCCTCTCACTGTCGCGGCCTCTCTTGCTGCGGAGCACAGGCTCCAGACGCGCAGAGCTCAGTATTTGTAGCTCACGGGCCCAGCTGCTCCGTGGCACGTGGGATCTTCCCAGACCAGGGCTTGAACCCGTGTCCCCTGCATTGGTAGGCAGACTCTCAACCACTGCGCCACCAGGGAAGCCCTAAGACCACTTTTAAAGAAAAAAAAAAAGTTCATAATAAAAATACTCAAGAAACTCGATTTCCCCTCACCTTTCCCTCTGTCCTCTAGGAGCTAGTTAAAGCAAAAAACTCAGATAGCATTGGGTGACTTCCCACAGGAGTAATGTCAAAGCTTTGACAGAGCACTGCTGAATCTTCAGGAAAGACCGGTAGAAAGCTGAAGTCGGTGAGCGGATTGAAAGTAGTTAGTTTCATACTTAAAATACTTGCTTACATCATCAATAACAGAAAGAATTTCAATACGGTAAAAAGATTTTTATCACATTCTAGCAAAATTTTTAAAAAGGGCAGTGTTAAACATCCTGACCCTTAAAAAAAAATGTGCTTTACAATACATGTAAAAGCTGTGGATGGACTGAAAAATTGCATTCTTAAAAAATGATGTGGTCATTAAAAAAAAAGAACACTTTTATACATAGGATTTTATTTTGCACTGCTATAACAATTTCATTATAGTCCAAGGGAGAAAAAGAAAAAGAAGGATAAAACCACCACACTGAGCAAATTACTAAAGCTTTTCTACTTTTAACAGGATTTTCCATCTGGTAGGTTTATTGTCATATCCCCTTCAAAACAGACAAGATGCTCACCATATTTTAAAGATTATAGGTTGCCACGGAAAGAAAAATTTTACACAGTCACTGTACATCAAGGATTGAAAAACTGTCCTGCGTGAAAAATATATTTAGAAATCATGTGAATAAAAGAAAAAGAAAACATTATTGTGTTCAAGGAAAGATTAAAGTCCTCATAATGTGCCGTCTAAATGTGGACACTCATTCCTCCTGGAGTCGCTCAGGCAGAGGGAGTCCTTTCTTCCGCCCACCTCACTCATTATACTGTGTTTTTACCCAACAGTATGCATTAAGGCAAACAAATCCTTTTCTGAAGAGGTCTTAAAGAAACTGTGGACAAACAGCAAACTTTTGGCATTAAAACAGGTTAACACATACGTAGCCTTTAGAATGTACATTAAGCATATTTCTCTCGGACTAGTGACAAGAAAAAGATGAACATGCTTGTTAACAATGTCAAAAAGTTTAAAATTCAGTGTCCAAGCAATTCCTAACGATGCTTCTGTAGCTTTAAGCTCTAAACAGTATAGAATTTATGCAAATGCATTAAAGAATTCAAGCTTGGCAAATTACACCCAAGCAGGTTATAAACTATATATACAGAAAGTAAATGATAAATACAGAATTAAAAGAGTCCTTCGGTTTTCCTTATAGCCTTGAAAATTGACAAACTTTTGAGGACAGTTCTATAATATTAAACATTAGGTAACCACAGGTGTGGGGAAACCTAACTACACAAACCGATTTAAAATACTCAAGATGACTCTGTAGTGTTCAATACAATTCAGTTCGTAGGTAAGGGCACAAGACAACATTTAACAAAAATAATCACGTCAATTGACCTAGAAATCAAATGCAAATAGATATGAATACAATCTCCAAAATCTGTCTTTTTAAGTGAACATTAACCATTTATTCAAAGTTATACAAGAATTTGAAGGATTAAAGTCTTCTTCTGTGACATAAAGCCATTTTGAAGAGTTTCATGTCTCAGCTGAGCAGAATAGGGTGAAAGAATAGGTGAGTAGCCCCTTCTGGGTAGCGAGACAGTAAAAACAGACTCAGCAGCAGCCTCCCCCGGCCTGCTGTCCTCCCTGACTGCCTGCGTGCGTGGCGTTAGTAGCAGCATGCTGAGGGCCTATTTTAATGCCATTTGCCTGGAAAGAAAGACAGAAGGATAATAAATGTAACTGGAGCCAACCAGACAGTATAATTTAAATTTAAGAAATCCTTTGGTTTCTTAGTGGCACAATCCTACCAAACAACTAAAAAAAAAAAAAAAAAAAAAAAAAAAATATATATATATATATATATACACACACACACTAAGCAGATTTTTACAACAATTAAAACAATATCTCTCAGGGGATGTTCCTTCCTTTTAAAATAATACTTGTGGAAATATTCCTGCAAACAATTCCTTATCATACCAGGTACTGCGTTAACAGAAACCAGAGTGCTGCTTTTAAGGGAATTCTCACAATAGAGAGATTGTTTAAAACGTAACCTTTAAAAGAGAAAAATATGCAAAGCCTATGCTCCTCTAATACAACGTACAATCTTTCCTCTAGACAGCGTTTCTGTTCCATGTTGAATCAGCTGTACAGGCTAAGGGCATATGAGTGTTCTGTGTCATCAATAATTTCTATGATCCCCAAAGACATGGCAGCTTGCCAAGAACCCACACACAGAGTGGTTCTTTCATTCATCAAACTCACACTTATGTCTCAACCCTCACTCCCTCAAGTGGATTTTACCTAAAAATACAACACTCTGAGAAAAGTAATACAGTAGCTTCAGAAATTAAGCTCTTAAGGAAACTTTACGTCACAGTAAATCTCAGATTTATAGTGCTTGGCAGTTGTTCTGCAACAGTAGTAGCCTTGGGGTTTCTGGCACTAGCTCAGTATTGACAGCAGCTGATGTGGTTTCTTTTCGCTCTTCTGACTCCTCTTTAATAAAAAGCATGCCCTATGGCTCATTGGTTTTGCCCCCTCTGGGCTGGTAGCAACTTCTTGAGGAATCAAGAAGTCAGACTTGGCATCAGGCCAGATAAATCGCACGGCCTGTTGGCTCCTGACAGCACACGGCAATCAAAGCCACGCCAGGCACAGTAAAGCACTCAGCTACTATATGAAACCAGACAGAGACAATGAACATGCCCTTTACATAGACGCCCAATTACTATTCAATTTATATGGCATTAGTCTCTGAATGGTGTCGCCTTTAAATTAACTCAAGGTCTATTGCCATATAAGCCTGGTAAGTATGGGTTAGAAACTTTATTACTACAAATTAAAAGAAACTGGAAAATCAAACACTTTTTGGAAACCCTAGGCAAACTGTTGTTTGTTTTAGCAAAGAACATTGAGACAGATAATAAAGAGACTCTCCTGCACATGCCAAGAGATGCACACACAATGTCTTCCTAACACGGTGCTTCCTCACTGCACGTGGGGGAGGAATAAGGGTTTTTCTCTTGGAAGCAGGAAGTCTTATTATAGAATGGCAGAAACATTTATGTAAAAGTAAATAATATGCTCTTATCCACATAAAAATTCTGAAATAAATAAGGACAAATGCATAGTGGTGATTTAGGTCAAAATGATGGCCTTTGGTAAACACTCTGAATTATTTGTTTCAAAGTTACATTTTATCCTAATCATGTTGATCAAAACTGGCTCAAAATAATTTTACAAAAAAAAAGGAAAAGAAAAGAAACCCACAAAAACAAACAAAACAACTAGTGCCAACTGCCAATTACATATACTATAACTCAGGCTCCTGAAAACACGCTATGCTGAACTGGGAGTAACTTCCAATTGGACGCCTCCCTTCTCCGCACCAGACACAACAGAGAGAGCACCTTGCATTAGCTGACGTCGCACACGCATTTACACACTAGAAAATTATTCCCAAAGCAGATGACACCATATGGATGTGTAGATGAAAGTGGATTTTCTTCTCTCTTTGGAGGATTTATATTATTTTGCGTTGCTTGCAATAAATGGATAGGGTCACTTACTTTAATCCGTTTTCATAGATAAAGTGACGTTTCACTAGAACATACACATTTAGCTATTATACAACATATAACAAATTTTCAATGAGATGATTATAAACTTATGTGTTAACTGACATCATAGATCCATTTTAGGAATTTTAAAAAGTAGAAATCTTGAATCCAAGTAATTAAAATTCAATTCTAAATTAACTAGCCAATAATATTTTTATATATATATATATATATATACCTCATTATTAATGTCAAAGACTCCTTCTTGGATTTTTTCATAAATTTCTTTTGCTGTATTAATAAATGCCTGAAATATAAGGTAGAGAAATTGGTTCAAATTATTTAAAACCACACAGTAAGAGAACATTATATAAAAAGCTCCATAAAATATTACAATGCTCAACATAAGAAAATCAACCAATGGAACACACCATATTAATAGAATAAAGGACAAAAACCACATGAGCATTTTAATAGGTGCAGAGAAAGCATTTGACAAAATCCAACACGTTTTCACAATAAAAGCATTCAACAAACTAGAAATAGAAGGGAACTTCCTCAAGCTGATAAAGAGCATCTAAGAAAACCCACAGCCTATATCATACCCAGCGGTGAAGTCTGAAAGCCTTCCCCCTAAGATCACGAAAAGGACAAGGACGTGTGGGAACTAAGGCCAGTAGCAGCAACAGCCAAAAAGTGGAAACAACACAAATGTTCACCAACTGAAGAATGAAACCCAAAATGTGGTATAACCATACAATGGAGTATTATTCAGCCATAAAAAATGAAGTACTGGTTCATGTGACAATGAGGATGAACCTTGCTAATAAGTAAAATAAGCCAGACATGAAAGACCACGTATAGTTCAATTCCATTTATATGAAATGTCCAGAAGAGGTCAATCCACAGAAGGAAAATAATTATTGGTTGCCAGGGGTTAGCTGAAGGAAGGAATGGAGTGATGAAAATGTTCTGGAACACAGTGGAGATGGTCTCACAACTTTGTGAATATACTAAAACCCATAGAATTCACCTTTAAAAAAAGGTGAATTTTATGGTATGTGAATTATATCTCAAAAGAAAAAATTCATGACTGGAGAAGGGGAAGGGGGAGGCCATAACATAAGAACAGCACACCTGAGAAAAACATGTCAATTAGATAAGCTGCATAGATGTCCATGTTGAAACTAGCTTACTTCTGGAGGCCACCGTTCCATACAGGATCCTTTTTTTCCCAGACAATGTACTACTTAACATACAGTTTGGCGGGTGGGCGGGGGGAATAATCAAAGGGTGCTTATGATAAAGAGATAAAGGCAGCTCAACTTCTATGCCATGTTGAATAAAGTTTCACCCTTTTCCCATACTACTAAATGACAAGAAATTAGCATGAGAACATTGTAACCAAATTAAGCCTCTAAATACCAGAATCAATCCAAAAGCATTCTATATTTATGTAAGACATTAAGATATTTTACACATTGTTGCCAATGCTACAGAAGGTGTACACAAACTCAGGTTCTAAACTATCAGATTTGAGAGATAATAGTATTAATATTATATTCAATTAGCATTCTATAAAAATTCATAAAAGAAGGCTGTTCTCCACTACTACTGATACAGACCTAATTCAAAATTTAAAAAGTAAACAGGTCCATGGAGAGAAACACATCATATCTTTCGTCTTTTCTACACTGGAAATATCTGACTGCTGAACCTGCCATCAGAGCTTTTGTTTCCTAATTAACAGGACTGATATGTTTTCACCTTTAAGGTCCTACAGCTCCCCAGAGCAATCAATCTACTGCCGCTCAATTACTGCACCAAGAACACACCAGTCAGTGCAGGGCGCGTGAGCGACCGCGGCAGGCGCGCAGAGGAATGAATATGCATCAACTCTAAGTGGCTGATCGAACCATCAGAGAGGGTCACGAGAACTTGCAGCGAAATAATGAGAAGAATTAATCACTGCAGATTCACAAGGCACTTCGGAAGCCAGTGTGCTTTTCCAGTGTGTGCTGGAGCTCAAGTGAAGGAGAAACTGGCTGTCAGCCAACTATGAATTGATTCACATTCCTCAAAATGGAGGTTATCCTTATAAATAAGGGAAAAACTAACTCTATTTCCAATAACATGTCAATTACAGTGATGGCCAGGCTAACTAAATATTGAAGTCAACAGATTCATAAATTCACAGAGTTGGAATTCCTGCCAGGGGCACCCACATGTGTACATTTCACTAGAACATTAGAACTACAAGGTCCCATAAATGAGTTATAACTTCATATAAACAAGCATTTATATTATAAAAGTCATTATTACATGTGCCAATGGATGTAAATAAATTGGCTTTTTGCTAATCTGTTGATGAATCACTTTAAAAACTGGCTTATGAAAGCTATGTCTTTATTTATGCTAAAATTTCCAAGTCACTACTAATTTTATTACTTAAATAGTATACTTAATACTTTATTTAAGCACCTTCAGGAATAGCTGTACCCAATGGACATAAGAGGTATTTTATATCAGAAAGACATGCAATTAACTCCATTATAATTAAATATAGCAAATGGTTATCTTTTCTTTTCTAATTCCCATCATCTCAGTGAAATACTCTTTGGACAATGCTACAATTTACTTGTCATCCAACTCTCTGATTACATATTAAAGACACTGAAATAAAATATTTTCCACTTCTCTGAGCACACTATACAGAGGACACTATATAAATGGATTGTTTTATTTACATCATGGCAAAAATTAATATTTAATATATATTACTAAGTGATTAATTAATGATCAATTTTAAGAAGTCCTTAAGAGTTTAAAACCAATGTGACAACTGTAGACATCAGTATACCTCTTTTCAAAGTATGTGGCTGTGGACTGAAATTGTTGAGTTCCTAAACATAATGAGCATTAAGCAAATACTGTTAAGGCTTAGTAGAGATAAAATAAAACTTCTAAGAGAGCAGCCTTGGTTGTCACGGACAATAACTGTCCACTAAAGCTGCAAAGCACTTCAAAAACTCAGAAAGATAAGAGATACATATCTGTTACAATAATTGGCTAGAATTTTCTTTCATTGCTCATTTCACTCCAGTCACTAAAAATCAATCTCCATATATATCTTTCAAAGAAGAGATGTAACAACCTGAAATACTTCTAGAACACAGGAAAAAAAAAAAAAGGAAGAAATTAGCAACAATAAATTAACTAAATAGATACTACAAAGCCTTTACACTAAAGCTCATGCTTTTTTTTTTTTTTTTTTTTGTGGCTGTGCTGTGTGGCTTGCAGGATCTTAGTTCCCTGACCAGAGATTGAACCCGGGGCCCCGGCAGGGAGAGCGCAGAGTCCTAACCACTAGACCACCAGAGAATTCCCTAAAGCTCATGCTTTAATAGGACAGTCTTAAATTGAAATTCCTTCCAATTTTAGACATCATTTTAACTAGTTTTACTTTTTCTATTCCCCAGGCTACAGAAGCAAATTATGAAAAGGAGAGGGAAGGAGAAAGAGAAAGAGAGTGAGTGTGAGGATGTGTCTGTGTGAGCGGCCAGTGGGGATGCGCATGTGCGGTTTTGGGGAAGAGGCCACGGGGGAGCCCGCACACGGCAGCGGCTGCGGGAGCAGTGGGCCTGTGTGAAGATGGGCTCACAGCTCCTGACTGAAGAGGGCATGTGTTGGCCAAGGTGGCCCGAGTCATCAAGGGGAGAGAGACTCAGGATTTGCTGTTTAACATAAGTAACACAAAACACGTTCTTGAAACATCTTCATTATTCTTACAAGTTTTGATGTTTACCAGGGAAAGATTTTGTAACAATTAACTTATCTGGAATAGTTATTTCCTTACTATCAGAAAAATGAAGCAAGATGATGGCATAACTCCAGAAAATTTTTAGCACTGCTTAATTAACATAATACTCTAAAAACATGACATCCTAAGTATCACTGCAGGTTTTGTGACAAGAATTACAAACATATTCATCTATACTCCATGTTTCAAATATAGTCAAATCTGAATATTAGTTAATAGATTATAGAACAGGAAAAAACATTTGCTGAGAAACTGATGTGAAAGGATTTCATTAACCCTGTGAAACAATCTAGGCAGATCCACGATTAAGAAGTATAAGGGATTTCCTTGCAGCCAACTTAACTTGGCGAGCCTCTGGCCTTCCCATGCAGCGCTGCACACCCGTATCTGAAGCCTAACTCTCTCTACATTTTCCCATTAGCTCCCCGCTCTGCCCTACTTTGACTAATTGCCATGTCCAGTCCTTTACCTTCATTAGCCATTAATTGCCCTCCACCTCAGACACTAATCTTTCAACCCTTGGCAGTAGTTATCCGAATGATTCTGATAATACCTAAACTTAAGTAAGTTTTCAGGGACTTCTATAGCACAAATTAAAATAAACATAACCACAAAGAACTAAAAATGTATCTCCTACCTATTACCTGGCCGTTACCCAAGGGCACCTATTCAGTTGCTGCCACAGATCTGGTGCTTCTCTGGGTACCATGGAAGGTCCAGGGAAGAGGACGACTGCAGTAGTCCCTACTGCTGCTGAACTAAAACAACTTAGTTGGGAGAATCTCAGTATGAGGGCTTACATTTCGGTTGCAGATGCAGGAAAAGTAAACTCTGCCCTGGCTTATAGGGACAGTGTGTGCAGGGCAGGACCAAGGCAGGTCTAGTTGTGGGCTATGGACACTGGGCTATGAGGGCCTTCACAACCAACGAGGGGGAATACAGACAAAGGGGAACACGGAATAATATTTTGTTTTTATTATGGTTTAACAGTTTTTAAGGCAAAATACTGAAAAGCAGTCTACAACAGAATAACATTTCAATTATTTCCTTGTGTAACATGCTGCCACCTGGTGGCAAGATAAAAATTATAGCATCTGTTAGGTAAGAATTCAAAATAAATTGAAGTGTCTTCGTTTTATTTAAACATCTTGAATAGATGTGAGTCTTTGGTTCTCTCTGAGAACTGGGAAACAGAGATCTAGGATGCTGTTTAATTTTCTTCTCCATTGCTAATCAAGGCTGTGGACATTCCAGGTGTCCATTTGCCAAAGCTTACACTAACCAATATTTACCAAATATTTACTATGGGTCAGTCACTATACTAAGTGATTTACACAGGTTCTCGTTATTTCTGAAAAGAAGTTCAAAATATGTGCAAAAACGAGGAAATTAATTGTGCGGGCTGAAGCTGTACCTCCAAGTTTGCTAGCAGAATGGTGAAGGGGAGGCTCTGAGCCAGGCTGTCGGGGTCAAAGCCCAGTGCCACCTCTTACCACACGTGTCGCTTGGACCTGCTGCTTTGCCTCTCTGTAACAGGAGGGCAGCCGTGGAGCCTAGTCCAGACCTGCTGGCTCGCAGGCGGACTCGGCGCACGCCCGCCCTCGGCACCACGGGGTGTCGGAGCATACCACCGCGGGAACGAGAGGAGAAGCGGGGACTCAGGAGCAGCCTCCTCAGCGAATTAAAATATCCTGATTAGACAGAACTAAGCATCAAAAGGTAAATTAGCAACATATAATGTGTACGGTGAGCCGAAAGAAGAAAACGTATTGAGGTTAAGACTTCAGTATTATGCAGATAGGAAAGTCCTGCGAAAAGAACATCAGACGAGAAGCAAGACAGGCAGTTTACACATGAAGCTTCGTCGAATTCCGTGACGGAAAATATTCTGGTTGGAGCTGCGTTAGCTTCAGGAGAGCCTCCCACACACCGCGCCCGACGCAATGGCTTCAAGCACGTTCACGGACATGCCGCGGGGGCCACCATTTCCTCCCCCTCCCCCTCACTTTCCGCGGCATCCCCTATTCCAAAGTAGAGCAGTTCTGCTCTTCTTTCTTTCATCCAGTTTCCTGTGTTTCATTAGAACAAAGAGGGCTGCTGCTAAATCTACTGACCTGTCATAACTCTCACTGTACAGACGGCACTGGGCTGCCAAGGAGAAGTGACTTGCCCAAGACCGGGCACAACTGTAGCAGAAGCAGGGTTAGCAGGATTCATATTCTGCCCACGTTTATCCTCTCTTTATTAGGATCACTTATCTTTAATACAATTCAAAGGAATTCATTTATTTCGCTTATGTTGCCACTAAAATTGAAAATAAAAAGCACACAAGTATCATATCCTCTTAAAAACCTTCTAGCTAGCTAGAAATTATTGTGGATTGCTAGGATTATTTTTGGAAGTACAAAATATTTGTGTTACTTATAACACACAGATATGTTTAATTCCTTAGTAATTTAGTTCTTCCATTCAACAAGCATTTACTGAGTGTCTGATTTGTACCAGGCACAGAGCATACACTCAGTTATATACTTGGGTACATGAATGTCTTTGACCTCAAGGATGTGGGAGTACTACAGGACAGATGCAAATCCAAAATTGGCACGTAGCACGAAAACCTCCACAACAGACGTCTAGAAGGGTAACGTGGCATGACTGCTTCTGCTGGTAAAAAAACTGTCAAGAGAGAAAGCCCCGTGAATGAAGGCTTGAAGGAAAGTAAGCTCCCACTCATTTATTAGGAAAATTAAGGGGAGGAAAGACTGGTATGGACGGAGAGGCAGACTTTAAGCTCAGTTACAGGGGAAGCTGGGGACAGGAAGCCATGTGGGACGAGGGTAGACGGGGCCCGACAGACCACAAGGAACCTTGAAAAGGTAGGAAGCAGGCTGGGGACAAAATCAGAGGCTGCCCTAGAGGAGGAATTCTAAGGAGGAAGGTTGGCAACAGGAAGGCCAGTAAGGAGTTGAGAACTATAATCAAGGTAAGAAATGAAGGCCTGACAAAACAGTGGCAACCACAATGGAAGGCAAAGATCAAACTTAATATCTCCTTTGGAGAAATTAACAGGACTTGGTAAAGAACAGGGTAAGGATGACTCCATTTTTGGCTTAAGTGATTGAGGTGGAAGGGTATGCCATCAATTGAGATAAATAAAAAAGGAAGAAAATCAGGTTTCAAGGAGGGAACGAAGAGTTTACTTTCGACACGTGGAAGGATCGCTAATGCTGATGGGAAAGTCTTGGTAGCTCGTGATCTATACAGTTGTGTAAGTGCATAACATGCACCTAACAGCATGAGTTTCTTCAAAAGTGTTTAGCTACCCTGGTTTAGAAGTAGAGAAATTGGACGTAACTTTCAAAGTTAGTTTGGTTTGGATCATCCCTGAAGTTCCCTAGGGTGACGGCCAAACAAGGAGCAGAGAAGCTGATGCTAGTCTGCGAAGCCTTCCAATCTGTGGAAGGGAGTAGTAAATATTATTACACTAAGCTCCCCTCAAGGGATGCTGGAAGCTTGATAAGCTCAGGTCAGATTTCCAGTGAAAAGCCCCGTGGTACCCACGACACTGAGAACAGGGTTGAGGGGTAACATAGCTTTCAGTTTACAGCTACATTCCAGCTCTACAGAAACATCTGTTCCACCACTTACAACACAGCCCAAGGCAAGGAAGATGTCCCCTCAACCCAAATTCTGTCTGTAGATCTCAAGTAGCAGGACAGGACGCAAGTATTCACAAGGTGCCTTGAAACTGGTCTTAGTCACTAAAGTCTTACTGTCAGGTGTTTTCCCCGTCCCACCCCGACACAGAAACCCACTGACCCTGTCAAGGTTAGATGTCTTGGCAGCTTACTACAGTGTCTTCGGGTTAGGTGGCTGTATTTTCAGCTATCATCTTGGCTATATCTTTAGTGCTTTAGCAGCTAAGCCAGGAATTTCCAGCCCAGATTTTTCAACAGTTTAAGATATTTTTTTTTTTTTTTTTTTTTTTTTTTTTTTTTATGCGTTACGCGGGCCTCTCACTGTTGTGGCCTCTCCCGTTGCGGAGGACAGGCTCCGGACGCGCAGGCTCAGCGGCCATGGCCCAGCCTCTCCGCGGCATGTGGGATCTTCCCAGACCGGGGCACGAACCCGTGTCCCCTGCATCGGCAGGCGGACTCTCAACCACTGCGCCACCAGGGAAGCCCTAAGATATTTTTTAATTACTAAACTTTTGCCTCAAAAATTTTTGATGTTTATATATTTTTCTGGTTTCACATAAATTTCCAATCTTAATTTTAAGTAAAATTGATGAATATTAGGGAAAAATTACCCATCAAATGGCTAAGAGATTGAGAATGTTTGACAAAGTGACAACTGTTTGACAAACAATATGTTTATTTCACACCACTATCACCTTTGGGTCCTAAAGGAAATATAATACTGTTTAAGTTTTGGTAAAATGTACAACTCTGAGAAAATGAAATTTTAATTTAGAGGGAATACACAGAGAAAAACAAGGAAGGAATCATAGAAGTAAATATATCACTTCTAGAATATTCGGACACCTTTAAAAAGCTGACCTGCAGCCTTTGGGAAGGGGTACTTTCCCTAGCCTGCCATAATCTTTGCTGCAGTTATTCCTGGGTCTAAAAAACCTCTTTCAAACCACAAAGACCCCAGGCGGCTACTGGAGGGAGCTCCCAATCAAAGGAGAAGCCAATCTATTCACCTGTGTTTTTCAAAACTCACAGGTTTTAGAATGCTTAGGGCAAAGAAGGTTTCAGACAGAATTCCACCTACAAGTTAACAAGTGAGACCAAAGCATAAGCTGATTAAAGACTGCGGGGAGAGGAGTAAGGTTAAAGTAATTAAATAAATACATAACCAAGCAAACAATTATCTACCGTGTGGGGAGAAACTGTGCTAGGCGTTGGGGATGCCGAGATGAAAAGACAGCTTATGTTTTCAAGGAACTCTGTCCTCATGTTGAGCCAATGTGAAAAACAAGGGTCATGACACAGTCATGAGAGTGCGAAGATAATAAACCCCTGACACAGGAATGACTAAATACAGAGAAAGGAGCACATAAGAGTGGTGAAGGGGGCAGGGAGGGTGTGTCACGTGTCACGCATTCCAAGAGGAGGAATCAGACTCACTATATACCCTTGAAGGATCAGGTCGGAAGGAGGGCGTTTCAAGCGTGGAGAATACGTTCTGCGGAAGCAGGTCAGGGGCACTGCCCCGTGGACGCACTCTCTAGTTTAACAAGGAGAACACAGAGGGGAGGACTGGCAAATAAAGGGACCTGTCTTCCAAGCTAAGGAGTTTGATGCAGAAGCCGTGAGGAACCACCTCAGGGTTTTAATAAAGCTGGAGAGTGACATTCAATTTTCATTTTTAGAAAGATCTTATAGGCAACAGTGTAGAGGACTGAAAAATGAACACAGGGAGTCCAATTAGGAAGCAATCACAGAAGAGGACAATTTGGAGAGATATTTAACAGGCAGAAATAATAATACACACATGGAAGGCAATACATATTAACTGAAGAAATGAGTGTAAAAGGGTAGGGAAGGGGGTTGCTTTATGATACACGAGAGTGCACATCTGCAGACTAGAGCAGAGAAGGGCTATCAGTTCAGTCTGAATGTGTTAAACCGGAGGCTCTGAGACCCACTCATGCAGAGCTGTCCAAGTAGAGCTAGACACACAGCCTAAGAAGGGTATTCATAGATTTAGGTGACATTTCAACATGGAAGAAGGAGATTGTAATGGCATCTGGAAGGCTAGAGAGCACAAATAAAGATTAGACCATGACATCATGGAGCTAAGGAAAGAGCAAGTTTATAGACAGAAGAGTAGTCAAAAGTATCACACATACCCCCCAGGGACTGTTCAAGGTAAGAGAAAAGCATTTGTTAGGAGGTCTAGGGTGACCTTGGCCATGATGGAGGAAGTCAGACTGTGAACCGAGGTGTGAAATCCAATGAGGAAACAGCAGTAGATCTTACTAGAAGCTAGAAGAGAACATATCCAGGAGAACAGGGACTGATAGGGTTTGTTTTTAAGATGGCTGAAACCTGATTATGTAATTATATTCTGAGAGCCAAGAATCAGTAAAGGAGAGGATGAAGATGACGAGAAGGTCTGAAGAAATCATGAATCTGCAGAGCAGGGATAGGACAGCACTTGGCTGGACCGTCTCGTTCACTCACAGCCGGGTGACTTTCCAGCCTCTCCGCTCCCCAGAGGGAGCCCGGGTCACGGTACTGACATCCCCTGAGAGCAAGCTGCAAATGCAGACTTCCAGGCCGCACCCCAGACCTACTGAATCATAGCTGCACTTTAACAGGATCCCTAGGTGAAGTGAATGCACATTAATGCTTCAGAAGCACTGTTCTAAATACAACTGATTTGGAAAAAAATATTTTTACAAGATATTCTGAGCTTAAGAAGAAAGTAGTCTCCACTTCCCCCACTGCAACCTCTATGTGACCATGAAGTAAGAGAATTAGCAAAACTAAAGGACATCAATCCTTGGGCTATTACGCACCCTCCACCCCAATTCCACTGGGGCGGGGGGTGGGAATGGCTAAATCACACTTGGAAAACTCTGGGTTAAATAAAAGCCAACAAATTTCTTAACAGTGGGTTTTCAGAATAGGAGTAACACACTACTATTGTGAATTCTGGTTTCCTAAAAGGGGGGTAGACCCCAGCTCCTCCTAAGCTCACCTGACCACGGAACCCTAGGCAGAAGCGACCATTTTAATTCATGCTCCTCAAAGAAGGGCAGGCTAACCTTCAGTGCTGCTATTCTCCACTGTGTGGCAGACAGAAGGGGAACGGATGGGGAACCTGGGACACCTGGGTTTGAGTCCTGACTACGTATGTGAAAGAACTCTGAGAATATGCCATACAAATATACAACCACATTTCAGGGACCTGACGTATTTTAATCATTTGAAAATACTTCTGAAAGAAACCTTCCACTTATGAGACACTCTTCTAAATGCTGCAAGCAAGATCACCAGATTCCAGTGACTGGAGGAACGTCCCTTCATATCAACTCCTCAGTGTGTCACAGGACAGACCACAGAGGTCAGATCTTCCTGGAACCCTGCAGACTAGGACACTAAACAAAGCTGTGGTTCTGGAATGAACTGCCAGAGGGTAGCGGCTGAGGAGGCGTGTAGCCAATGGGAAGCCTGGGCAGTTACCAGGCAGCATGATATCTTGATGTCCTCAATAACCTTTAAGTCTCAGTTGAAAATTGAAGGCAAACTAATATTCAAAAATATTTACTGCTGGTCACATGGTCGATTTTTATTTCCTTATCAGCAAAATGGAGGTCAAAATAATCGTTTTTTTTCTTTATGTCCACCAGAGGTAAAAGAGCCTAAACCTCATTTTCCCAAAATAAGATGTGACGACACTACACATGCTCTGTATATTCAGCGTGAACATCACTTGAATAAATGGTAGACAACTAAATACACGGGTCCCCCCACCATATGTTATACACTCAAATGTATGTGTATAGCATCCAAATATTAAGTTAAAAAATCTGTAATGGGAACTGAAAATGTAAAGGATGAGTTCTGGTCTCCTATTTCTATGGGAATACCACATAGGCAAGAATATTTTGGGTGCAACTGACTTTTTAATTTCGTTGACATTTAGGAGATGAATTCTGGGGTGTACCTCTACTATCACATTTAAACGTGCATTTCTTCAGCAAATAGCAAAAAGGATGAATGATAATTGCATGTTTGGAGCAACCCCAAGTTGTATAAAACTGACTAGAATCCACTTCATAGGAAGGGTGAATTCTCTTATTATAACTTGTAACTTGGAAATTATAATTTACAGTTTGGAAACAAATAAACATAATACGTGTGTACCACAGCAGTTTGCTAATACAGAGAGGTTTTATGTGTAGAGAGCTTTCTATGTTTGTATGTATATAAAAAAGTGTTTCGGGGCTTCCCTGGTGGCGCAGTGGTTGAGAGTCCGCCTGCCGATGCAGGGGATGCGGGTTTGTGCCCCGGTCCGGGAAGATCCCACATACCGCGGAGCGGCTGGGCCCGTGAGCCAGGGCTGCTGAGCCTGCGCGTCCAGAGCCTGTGCTCTACAACGGAAGGGGCCACAACAGTGAGAGGCCCGCGTGCTGCAAAAAAAAAAAAAAGAAAAAAAAAGTGTTTCTTTGTGTGTATATAGTCTGTGTGTGGTGTTAATCTTTTTTTTTTTTGGTGGTGTTAATCTTATACATGATTTTATAAATATAAAATGATACCCATCTATTAAATAGTAGATCTATCTGAGAAATTCTTACCTCTGTAAGTATCTAGTTTAGGCAGACTAGGGTATCATTTTATTTTTATGCTCTTTATAATTTGAAAAAAAAAATTGGAAGTATAGTCTTGGGTGCCATTTTCCATTTATCATCCCAGTTGAAGACCAGCAGCATAAATTCAGGTAAGAGCAGAACAGTCGGCACATGAGAGGCTACAGTTAAAAGAAAAACATGAGTCCGCAATATTTTAAGTAGAGCAGTGCTGAACGATGTTGCCAGCGGGGCCCCGCACTGGAAAAGAGAAGGACACCAGCGTGGTTTAGAAATATAATGAGCTTGGATCCAGCTGTCAGCATCATCAGCAAGACGATGAAACAGCTGAGGATTCTCACTGTAGAATTCACAGGTCAGAGCCAGCCCATAAAACAGAAGTGGGACCCTTCATAACAGGACTTTCCAGGCTTCACTCTCTCCCCCAGGCTGTCATTGAAATGAAGCTTTTTTAGATCAAAATATACACCATCCTACCTACTACTAAATGAATAAAGAGGATTCATGTATTATGCTAAGTTGTTGGTGCTTCACTTCATTGATTTTAATTATATCCTGTTGTTTTAGCTCAGTGTTACTGACATTTTGGACTCGGTAATTCTTTTTTTGTGGACAGCTATCCTGTGCATTTTCCTCTAATACCACTTTGATCCTTCCCCTCAACAGATCCTTCGTGGACGAAATCATTATGCTGAGTAAATCAGTACATCCAGAGATTAACAGTAAACCTATTTCCAGCAACAACGCAACAAATGCTGGAAAAATGGTGCTATCTTATGCTGCAAATTGTCCGATTGCTTACAGGGAAATACAAGAGTAAACTTCATGGTCTCGACTTGCATTAGGTAACTGGACCTTGGTTAAAATATAAAGATAGACCACAGCACAACAGGAAAAGGAAACAGGTCTAGTTCTAAACTGAAAGGAATCATCAAGGTACCAGTTAGGCTTAATCTTAATGAATGATCACATAGTTTTAAATTTCTAAAAAGAACCCTTAGTCAGACGGTCCATAATCAGGACACTGGCATTTGTATAAATCATTCTATCTTTAAACATAATTATGTTTAAATAATTTATATTTAAAAATGGCTTTTAAGAAAGTTTTTTTCTTTAATACCGGAGTTCTCTAACTTCTCTACACATGAGAGCCAAGGATTGGCTAGGAATCAAGTACTTTTTAAAGATTATACAGAAGAGGACACTGACCTGTGAGCTGCCCAAACACCGACCACTGCTCTTACTAGCTGACCAGGATGCACTCAGGATACCTGCCTTACTTTTTTAAATCCTCACATGATCAGCTCTCCCAGAGGGTCCTCAAGTTCAGGCAGTAAGCTGAGGATAAACTCCTGTCTGAGCCCACAGCCCAAGTTTCTACCCACTGTGCTAAACGGCCTCTCCCATGGAGGATGGCATAATTAGGCAAATCCAAGTCCTTAGAAAGCAAAAACAAAAGGTATAGCACTTAGAACAAACATCTTTGAAATGAATTATTATATTCTCCAACCCCAAGTCTAAGTCACTAACTGATCAAGAACCTAAAGACCCTGTAAAACTAATGTATTTATTGCTTGTTTTCAGGATGATTCCTCTTTGGATCTAATTCTAGCAGGCTAACTCTTGCTTAAATCCCAGAGAGCGTATACTGTAATTTTATGAGCGGAATAGTTTCCCACTGAGGCCTCAGCTCTCCTGCTGCAGGAGCCGGTGCTGACTGCTGTAACAAGGAGGGTGTCTGACAGATGCTGGCTTAGTTCTCCTTCCTTCCCTTTTCAAAGTAGAAAGAACAGGTTATGTTAGTCTTCCCTGACCTCGAAGAAAGAAACTAAGTACCTGTTTTCCAACATCAATTGCTGAATGAAAAAAAAAAAACGGGGGGGTGCTATTCAGACTTGATATCAGATATTATTAAGGAATTACTGCTAAGTTTGTTAGGTATAATAATGGTATGATGGACATTTTTTTTTTTAATTACTGCTACTGAAATTTGTAGGTAAAATATTTCTGGAATTTGCTTAAAAAACAGGGCACATAATAAAACAGTATCATCAAAATGTCAAAATGGTGGTAACTTCTGAAGCTAGATGATGCACATGTAGGTTTACTTTTAAAAATGGTGACACTATTTAAATTGATTTAAAATAGCAGCTCCATCAATCTTACTGTGAGGCTACCAAAATGCTTTTAATAAATACAGGGGATGTAAAAAAAAATAATGGATAAATGTGTACTGTCATATAAATGCTCTTTACTTAATGATGAACTTAATTATTTTAAAGCCTGACATGCATAGAGGTCATCAATGAACTCTTTTTCAAAAAAAAAAATACTAGTGCAAAACATCTAATATTTAGCCCATTTTTGGCGTTCTTCCTTTAGTTACTTTGTACAACTCATCATTATCTTCCAACCAGGTGTTTTTTATTCCATATAGCCTAGCTGTCTTTTTTATGAATATTAGTGTAATTTCATGTTCTGCTTCTTCTGAGAAATCGTATGAAGGAAGTCTACGCATAATAAAAATCACAACAGTAACTATTATTTGTTAGGCATATGCTAAACATACAACATTTAGCATGGAGGGAACTGGTTGTGTAAAAATTTGCTCTGTGTAAGAATGTGACAGACTCATGAAAGAGCCATACTTAACAAATGATGACAATAATTTGAAAAAGAAATCCTGGGGTCTTCATGAATTTAAAAAAAAAATCACTTAAGCCTTTATAATTATATTCCATATTCTCACATTAGTATTTCATTACAGTTGTGAGGTTTTGTAATCCTTAGTTTTTATTTTTTAAATTGCCATTGTGATCTTAAAGAACAGGTTAAATTTAATTAAAGTTGCTTGTATGTGGTTATTACTATTATGTTTTGATCAAACTTTCTGAGATAGTTACAGACTGACCGTGCAGGTGTAAGATAATACAGAGAGATCCTGTGTGACTTGCACCTCGTTTCCCTCAGTGGTGGTGTCCTGGAAACATACAACCAAAATAATGAAAAGGGATACAGAACATTTCCGTTTTCAGGGATCCCTCACGCTGTCTTTTTATAACCATACCACCTCCTCTTCTACCCTGACACCCTGGCTTAACACTGGCAATGACTAATCTGTTCTCCATTTCTCGAATTTTGTCATTTCAACCAAGTCATATAAATGGAATCACACAATGTGCAACCTTTTGGGACTGACTTTACTCATTAAGCATACTTTTCTGGAGATTCAGCCAGGTTGCTGCATGTCACAACAGTTCGTTCTTTTTTAATGCTGAGTAGTATTCCATGGTGTGGATGTACTATACACTTTACTATTCATCCGCTGAAGGACATCTGGGTTGTTTCCAGTGTTTGGTTATCATGAATAAAGCTGCTATGAACATCTGTGTATGGGTTTCTGTGTGAACATACGTCTTCATTTCTCTCGGATAAATGCCCAGGGGTGCAATTGCTAGGTCATATGATAGATGCACACCCAGCTTTTAAACAAACTGCCAAACTGTTTTCTAAAGTGGCTGTATCACTTTAACATTCCCACCAGCAATGTACGAATGACCTAGTTTCTCCACATGCTTGCTAGCATTTGGTGGTGTCACTATGTTTCATTTTAGTGTGTAGTGATACCTCACAGAGGTCTTAATTTGCATTTCTCTAATGGCTAGTGATGCTGAATATCTTTTCAAGTGCTTATCTGCCATTTATATACTCTTTTATGAAATGTCTGGTTATGTCTTCTGACCATCTTCTAATTGGACTGTTTTTTTTACTATTGAGTTTCGAGAGTTCTTTATTTTAGATACTAGCGGTCCTTTGTCGGATATTTGGTTTGTAAATACTTTTTCCCAGTCTGTAGGTTGTCTTTTCATCCTCTTACCAGGCTTATTCATAGAACAAAAGTTTTTAAAGACTAATTTATCAATTTTTCCTTTTATGGATCATGCTTTTAGGGACAAGCATGCCTACTGCTAGAACCAAAAGATTTTCTCCTGGTTTTTTCCATAAAAGATAAATAGGTAGAACATTTTACATTTAATTCTGTGATCAGTTTTGAGTTAGTTTTTGTATAAGGTTGTGAGACTTAGGTCCTTTCTTTTTTTTGCTTATGGATGTCCAATTGCTACAGCACCATTTGTTGAAATGGCTATCTTACCCTGTGAATTGTTTTTGCACCTTTGTTAAAAAGCTGTTGGGCATATTTGTGGGTTCTCTATTTGGTTCCACTGATGTTTCTCTCCCTTCACCAGTATCACACAGTCTTGACAACTACAGCTACGTTAAGACTTGAAATCAAACAGTGATTCTTCCTACTTTATTCTTTTTCAAAGTTGTTTTAGTTATTCTAGTTCCTTTGCCTTTCAGTATGTATTTTATAATAATATTGTCAGATTATCTACAAAAAAATCTTACTGGAATTTTGTTTGATAAGAGTTGGGTTAAACCTGTATATCAATTTACAAAAAAGTGACATCTTTACTAGGTTGAGAATTCCAAACAATGAACACAGTGTATGTCTCTCCATTTATTTAGATCTTCTTTACTTTCTTTCATCAGCATTTTGTAGTTTTCAGCATACATGTCCTATACCTGTCATTTTTAGATTTATACCTAGGTATTCCATTTTCTTTTTGTGTGATTATAGATGGCACTGTACTTTAAATTTTGGTGTTGTGAGTATATAGAAATACAGTAGATTTTTTATATATGTCTTGTAAAAATCCTGTAAACTTGATGAACTCACTTATTAGCTCTAGTTTATTTATTTTGCAAATTCCTTGGGATTCCTACAGAGACAATCATGTCATCCACAAAATAAACAGTTTTATGTCTTCCTTTTTGAGCTGTATGCCTTTATTTCATGCCTTTATATCATGAGAACAGGTATCCTTGCTTTGTTCCTGATCTAAGGGGTAAAGCATTCAGCCTTTCACCACTAAGTATAATGTTAGTTGTAGGTTTTTTTGTAGATGCTCTTTAACAAGCTGAGGAAGTCCTCCTCAATTCCTTTTTTTTTTTGAGGGTTTTTAAACACGTCTGGTGTTGGATTTTGTCACATGTATTTTCTGCACTGACTGCTATGATGTGATTTTTCTTCTTTATCCTATTAAAATGGCAGATTATACTGAACTAGCTCTGTATCCCTGGAATAAGTTCCTTCTGGCCATGATGTACGTATTATACATAGGCACATGTATATGATTTCATATGTTGTTGAAATTCTACTTGCTGATATTTTGTTGAGAATTTTTTTCATATATTAATAAACGTTATCAGTCTGTACCCTTTTTTTTTTCCCTTTGGTTTTGGTATCAGGGCAATATTAGCTTCTTAAAATAAATAAGGAAATGTTCTACCTCTTCTATTTTCTGGAAAAGATAGTGTAGAATTGGTGTTCATTCTTTCTGTAAATGTTTGGTAGAATCCTCCAGTGAAACCATCTGAACCTAGATATTTCTTTTTGGAACATTTTTAAATTACTAATTCAATCTCCTTAATAGTTATAGGGCTGTTCAAATACTCTATTTCATACTAGGAGAGCTGTAGTAGTTTGTGCTGAGTTTGTGTTCTTTTTGTCCATTTCATCTAATTTACCATATTTATGTATTATTCCTTTGATGTCTGCAGGATCTATAGTTATAACTTCTGTTTTGTTCCTGATATTGGTAATCTGTACCTTCTCTCTCTTTGCTTCTTTGTCAGTCTTGCTATATTATCTACTTAAAAAAAAAAACAGCCTTTAAAAATTTCCTCTATTGTTTTCCTGTTTTTGATTTCCACTGATTTCTGCTCTTATCTTTATTATTTTCTTCCTTCTATTTGCTTTGGGTTCTTGAGGTAGGAGCTAAGATTCTTGATCTGAGACTTTTCCCTTTTCTAGCGAATGTGGTTAATGCTATAAATCTCCCTCTCTGCACTGCATTATGTGTTTCCCACAAATTCTGGTATGTTGTATTTTACTTTTCATTCAGTTCAATGTATTTTTTAAATTTCCTTTGAGACTTCCCCTTTGACACACACATTATGTAGAAGTGTACTGTTTAGCTTCCAAGTCTCTGAAGAATTTCCCAGTTACCTGTTATTGATAATCAGAACCAATAGAACTGAGAGGAGAAACAAATCCATAATTATAGGTGGAGACGATGATTGATTTCTAGTTTAATTCCATTGGTTCTACTGGTTTTTGCTTCATACATCTTGCAGCTCTGTAGTTTGGTGCACATAAATTTAGGATTGCTATTATCTCCCTGGTGGACTCTTCTTTTATTATCATATAATGTCCCACTCTGTCAACTTTATCTAGTATTAAGAGAGCCACTCATGCTTTCTTTTGATTAGTGTTTGTGTCATATGTATTTTCCCATCATTTTATTTTCAAACCGCCTGTATCATTATATTTGAAGTCAGTTTCCTGTAGACACCATATAGATGGGTCATATTTTTTAATCCTCTCTGCCAAGCTCTGTCTTTTGACTGGTGTATTTAAATCATTTATATTCCAGGTAATTATTGCTATGTGAGGGTTTAAGTATGCCACTTTATTTTTGTTTGCTATTTTTTGTTTTCTTTTTCCTGCCTTTCTGAGGGTTAACTGAACACTTTTTAGCATTCTACATTGATTTATCTACTGTTTTTTAGTGTGTCTCTTTGTATATTTTTTAGTAGTTGCTCTGAGTATTGCATTATACATACATACATACATAAATAAAACCTTATCACAGTCTGCTAGTGTTGTCATTTTACCAAGTCAGGTGAAGTATAAAAACCGTACATCCCTTGATGTCCCTTTCTCCAGTGTGGTTTTATTTCCTATACGTACACTGAAAACCACATCAGACATTAGAGTTTTGCTTCAATTGTCAAATGTAATTTACAAGACTTAAAAGTTTTAAGAAAAAAGTCTATTGTGATTATTCATACTTCTGGTTACTGGTGTTCCCTCTTAAAAGGTTCTTTCTTTTATCATTTCATTTGTTAGATAATTTCTTTAGCCATTCGTTTATGGTGGATCTGCTACTGATAAATTCTTGCTTTTCTTTCATCTGAGAATGTCTTGATTTCCCTTCACTCCTGAGATATTTTTGTTGGTTCTAGTATTGTGGACTGAAAGGTTTTTTTTTTCAGCTCTTGAAAAATGTGCTATTTCCTTCCGGCCTCCATGGTTTCTGACAGAATTCTGCTGTCATTCCAGTTGGTATGGAATTGTTTTTCACTGCTTTCAAGATTTTTTCTTTGTCTTTAGCTTTCAGAGATTCGACTATGGACAGAAGTTTGTCTTGGTGTGGATTTTTAAGGTTTATCCTGTTTGGAGCTGGCTCAGATTCTTGATTCTGTAGGTTTATATCTTCTGCCACATTTGGGAAGTTTTCAGTCATTAATCCTTTGAGTACTTTTTCAGAGCCATCTTCTTTCTTCTCTCCTTCTAGGAGTCTGATAATACAATGTTAGAGCTTTTGTTATAGCCCCCCAGATTCCTGAGGCACTGTTCATTTTTTTTCTACTCTATTTCTCTCTGTAGTTTAAACTGAGTAGTTTCTATTGTTCTATCATCCAGTTCACTATTTCTCTCCTCTGTCCCCATCATTCTGTTGTTGATTCCATCCACTGAGTTTTACATTTGTTGTTATATTTTTCAGTTCTAAAATTTCTATCTTGTTCTTCTTTTTATCTTATAGTTATTTTGCTGAGACTATTTTTCATTTGTTTCAAGCATGCATGCATGTTATTTCAAACATGTTTCAAACATGCATGCATGTTGAGGCATTTTTATGATGGTTGCCTAAAAAATCTTTGTCAGATAATTCTAACATCTCTTGTCATCTTGCTGTTGGCATCTATTGATTTTTTTTTTCATTCAGTTTGAGGTCTTCCTACTTCTAGGTATGGTGAGTTTCTACTGGAACTTGGACATTTTGGGTACTGTGTTATGAGACTTGGGATCTTATTTAAACCTATGCTTTAGCTGGCTTCCTCTGACATAACTCCTACAGGGAAATGAGGAGCATGGAAAGACCTCATTATAGCCAGTTGATGGTGGAAGTAGTACCATAATTTCCTTTGTGATGTTTGGCTGTAGTAGAATATTTTCTCTAAAAGCTTTCTGTCTGGACTTCCCTGGTGGCGCAGTGGTTAAGGATCCGCCCGCTAATGCAGGGGACATGGGTTCGACCCCTGGTCCAGGAAGATCCCACATGCTGTGGAGCAACTAAGCTCGTGCGCCACAACTACTGAGCCTGCGCTCTAGAACCCGCGAGCCACAACTACTGAGCCTGCGCTCTAGAGCCCGCGAGCCACAACTACTGAGCCTGCGCTCTAGAGCCCGCGAGCCACAACTACTGAGCCTGCGCTCTAGAGCCCGCGAGCCACAACTACTGAGCCTGCGCTCTAGAGCCCGCGAGCCACAACTACTGAGCCTGCGCTCTAGAGCCCGCGAGCCACAACTACTGAGCCTGCGCTCTAGAGCCCGCGAGCCACAACTACTGAGCCTGCGCTCTAGAGCCCGCGAGCCACAACTACTGAGCCTGCGCTCTAGAGCCCGCGAGCCACAACTACTGAGCCTGCGCTCTAGAGCCCGCGAGCCACAACTACTGAGCCTGCGCTCTAGAGCCCGCGAGCCACAACTACTGAGCCTGCGCTCTAGAGCCCGCGAGCCACAACTACTGAGCCTGCGCTCTAGAGCCCGCGAGCCACAACTACTGAGCCTGCGCTCTAGAACCCGTGAGCCACAACTACTGAGCCTGCGCTCTAGAACCCGCGAGCCACAACTACTGAGCCTGCGCTCTAGAGCCCGCGAGCCACAACTACTGAGCCCACGTGCCACAACTACTGAAGCCCGTGCGCCTACAGCCCGTGCTCTGCCACAAGAGAAGCCACCGCAATGAGAAGCCCACACACCACGACAAACAGTAGCCCCTGCTCGTCGCAACTAGAGAAAGCAAGTGCGCAGCAATGAAGACCCAACGCAGCCAAAAGTAAATAAATAAAGTTAAAAAAAAAAAAGATTATTTCTTAATATCCTTGGCTTCTGAGAGGCAAATTAATTTACATGATTAAGTAAAGTACTGCTCTCTCATGAGTATGGGAAATTCCTGTCTGATCAAATTTAAACAATTATTTTTATTATTAACCAAGGATACAGAATTTTTGTAATAAATGCTGCCAAAACATTAATGAAATATATTTTATTTAAATGTTCAGCCAAACTGACAATAGTAATTTGCTACTTACACATAAACACCTACTGTTACTTGTTAAAAATAAGAAAAATGAACACAAAGGCATCAGAGTCAAAACTAGAAATTTAGAATTACTTTCCGATAGTGGCTGCCTTGTCATCTAACTTCACAGTATGGTTCTTTCATAAAATACAGACAATTCTGGCTTTAAGGTTCGCAAAATCAACAAGAAAATCTATTGTTAATTATCAGTAAGGATATGTTTCAGATGTCTTGAAACCCCCATAACACATTGGCCCTTACGGTTTCAAATCCAACACCTCTAATAAAGGAGTGCTTCATGGAAACAGGCAGCTTTATATGTCTATTTTAAGTCAAACAAGAGGACAGAATGGATTTCTCTCTGGGTTTGCTGGGTGAAGTAAAACATTATTCTTGGATGTTATCAAGATGTAATTAATTTGCAACACAGGTAAAGCATTAGTTGGAGCCTGTAAGAAGAGTATTAAGGACAATCACAGAGCACCTCATCAAGTATAGATGAGTATAATATCTTACCTAAGAATTCTTCAGTGAAAATACCAATGCTGTTGAACTACCGTAGTCAATTTTTGGGTTCAACGGTTAATCAGACATGCTCCGAGTATTATTCCTAATAAGTATTTACTCATTGTTCACTATGTTGAAGGCACAGTGCTAGTTGTGGCCTATGACCCCATCCTCTGCTATCCTTAGGACAAGTGCTTCTCCAATCATTTGTTTTCTAGAATCCCCTTCTGCCGCTGCTCTTAAGATTCTTACCCAGAAGGTGGAAACTCCAGCATTACTCTGGGCAAACTACATATTTTCTTATTCTCATTTCTGCTTTTCATGAAATAGAGTATAGTAATACATTTACCTAAGAGAGGATTAACTGTCTATTCCTGTATGTATAATAAATAAATACCATATCCACATACACAAAGCACAGAAGAACATGGTGTGTTCACAAAACTTCCATAGTTCAGGATGATCAATGGAAATAACTGATACTACAAATTTTATTTATTAATTATGTCAGAATTCCCACGCTTCGTACAATGTTACATTGCAATAATATACTACTTTCCCTACTTAAGCAGAAGTGGATACAAATAGCTACAAATGTTTAGTGTCTTGAAACATTTCCAAATTTCGTTAGTGTTCTTTTTTTTCCCTCTCAAGAAACATAAAAATGATTTTAAGGAAAGTATATACAAAGATCTGTGAAAGCATTTTGGCTTCAAGTGAAGGCTCAGAATATAACTGAAGAGCCTGATATAAGATGAACATTACAAGGCATTTCAGAGGAAAGAAATTTTCTACTTTACAACCTTTAAGGACTATCTGTGACTAAAAAGCTTACAGGGGATCATCAACAAATGAATATTAAGGGATATAAAAAGTTTCTATTAAGAAGATAAAACATTTTAAAAAGGCCTCTTACTTACCTCTTCTACATTAGAAGCAGTCTTAGCCGAAGTTTCCATGAAGATAAGTCCATGTTCTCGTGCAAAAGCTTCACCTTCTTCTTTTTTTACTTCTCTTCTAGATTCTAAATCACTAAACACAGGAAAGAAAGGACCAAGTTATCAACCAACATAGTACAATTAGAGACATCTGTGGAAACTGTACCATAAGATTCAAAGTTGTGCTGACCATTCTTTCAATTAATTTTTGACACACAATAATCAACTTCATTATTCAGTGTTTTATGAGAGTCAAAAAGAGCACACTGCTTAGCTTCAAAGAACTAACAATCCAACTAAAGAAAGATTCTAAGTTAGAGCCCTAGAATGCTAAAACTAGAGAAACCCAAAGGGAACATCTAGCCCAAACCCTACCTTTGAGTTACAGTGGGTTCCCAAAGAAGGGAACCATCTTACTCATCTTACTTTGAGAGAGCAAAATTACACTAGTCTCCTTATCCTTTAGCCAGACTGACTGAGTTTCTATGAATGTGATAAAAATAAGTCATACAATTTTCAGAAACTATAGGAAATTGCTTAATAAAATTCAAAGCAGTATAGAAACATTAATTAATTTTTAATCCCAGTTAATTCCCAATAGAACTGTTAATGGAAGAAGAGAGAGAGAAACAAAAGTCTAAGCTAGAGATTCTGGACAAAAGTATGGTATTCATTTTTATCACACTGAAATTGTATTAGTTAAGGTAGGGGTAAAAAGTAGAAGTCTCCTCTTCAAGTGTGTTTTATTGTAAACAAATTTAAACTTTACTATTACAAATTTATGTGCCCAGAAACGGATGGAGAAAAATATAATATCCGTGTACTTCCATCTAGCCTTGACACATATTATTTTGACAGATTTGTATCAGATTTCTTTTCTGTTGAGAAATAAAATCAATAGTTACAAGTTGACTGTGCTATGAAATACTAGTGGTAAAACGAGAACATAAAAAGCAGGCAAACTCAGTTTGCAAATATCATAGCATGACTGGACGAGGATAATTTATCCAACTATACTCTGGGGGCTTCCTGTGTGCCAAGCCCTATCCTGGATCTGGGGACAGACCACTCAACAAAACAGACATAGTACCAACCCCCCGCCCCCAGGTGGAGCTTATATTCTAGTAGGTGTAAAAAATGGGGGGGGGGGGGACACTAGCAACAGTGACATGGTAACGTGCTCCTGAAATTCAGTCCCCTTATCTGACAATCATTCTTAAAGGAAAATTAGCTTTGAAGTACACAAAATCTTCAAGAAAATACTTTCCCTTAACTGCCCTTTATCCCATTTTATGCATATGCCACATTTTATTTAAACAATCCCTTATTTGGAGATATTTAAAGTTACTCCCAGTTTTCCCCTACCAGTATCGCTGATGATGCCTGCATTTGCAAATGTTATCTTAACAAAGAGGGTTAAGAATGTGCACATTTAAGGGATGGTTTGAAAAAAAGAAAGCAGCACTTCAGTATTCTGTATTTCTGTTTTATCACTCTTCCTTTCCTCAGTTTTCCAGGTGTAAAATCATATTGTTGTCTTTGACTTTTCATTCCATTAATCCCATTTAAATTGCTTTTACTACTTAAATATCTTTCTTTCCTAAACCATTCTCTTAATTTATGCTTTTTTGTTTAGGGTATTCTAATCCCTTGACTATTAAAAACTTTCATCCTTGCAGACTCTGCATCCTATTTCTTGTATAACCAATATCCAATGCCACAGTTAAGAAAAATCCATATCATATCTGTCATTCTGACTAGGTCACTGTCTTTCTCAACCCCCTCCACTGGCTCCCTACTGCTTAATTCACCTAACTCAAAAATTGTTTATTCCCAGTTTCCATGTCTACCCCAATTCACCTCATCTAATAATAATCCCCTCATTTATCTCTGCTCGTTTCCATTCACTCTTTGCATGTCATACATTCCTTCTTCCCTTCTCCTAGTTTCTTCCCTAAAATGTCTTTCCACACCTACTGTATCCTAAGGATAAGAGCTACCCATCTACAATCATCAGAAACATCTTCTGTACACACTACACTTTGCTCTTTCTTTTCACAACTGAACTACGGGCAGCAACCAAATTTAAGCCACCAGTAAGCTGCCGGCCACCTTGTTTCAGACACAAGGAAAACACCGGCAAGACAAAACTATGAAAATTCTCTTTATTCTTCAAATATTCTCTTATTATTTCACACATTATCATTGAATGGTAGTATGAATACTCCCATATTACAAAGACTAAAGCTTCCCTCCAATAGCCTTATGCTTAAAAGGATTTTGATATCTGTGGGGAATCCAATCCCCCATGGATGTGGAAGGACAACTGTATGTTCTCTTAACAGCAAACCTCAATTAAAATAACACTTAAAAAATCTAATCTATGCAGTATAATATTTATTTGTTATATTACTTTCTTAAGTTCCACTGCAATATAATTGACATAAAAAACTGCACATTTAATATAAAATTTGATGAGTTTCACGTATGTATACCTGGTGAAGCCATCAGTCTCCCAAAAGTTTCCTCATTCCCCACTGTAATCCATCCTTTCCTTCCCCTGTACCCTAGTCAACTAATGATCTGCTTTCTGCTACTAGAGAATAGTCTGCATTTTGTGGGGTTTTATATTAATGGAATCATACAGTATATTTTCCTTTTTGTCTGCTTTTTTTTTCACACTCAGCACAATTATTTTGAGATTCATCCACTTTGCTGCATATATCAATAGCTCATTCCTCTTTATTGCTGAGTGTATTCCCTTGTACGGCTGTATCACAATTTATCCATTCACCTGTCAATTGAATTTTGGGTTGTTTCCAGTTTGGTGCTATTGCAAATAAAGCCACTATGAGAGTCTGTGTATAATTTTTTGTGTAAAGCATGTTTTTCTTGGGTAAATACCTAGAAGTGAAGTGGCTAGGTGATATGGCAAATGTACGTTTATTTTCTAAAGAAACCACCAAATTGTTTTGCAAAATCGTTGTATCATTTTACATTTCCACCAGCAATGTGAGAGTTTCAGTTCCTTTAGATTCTTGCCAATACTTGGTAAGTTAATCTTTCCTATTTAAGTGATGTTTGACAAAACCAGAATCCCTTAGATTTTATACGCTTTCTTCTAGAATATTTTTTATACTTTTAGCTCTTGTATTTAGGTCTGTAATCCATTTCCAGTTAATTTTTGTATATGGTGTGAGGTAAGGGCTAAGGTAAATTTTTTTGCACATGGCTATTCAATTGTTCCAGCACCATTTGATGAAAACATTACCCCTTCCCCCACTGAACCTTGGCATCTTTGTCAAAAGAATTAATTGATACGACTTTCCTGGTGGTGCAGTGGTTAAGAATCTGCCTGCCAATGCAGAGAACACGGGTTTGAGCCCTGGTCCGGGAAGATCCCACATGCCGCCGAGCAACTAAGCCCATAAGCCACAACTACTGAGCCTGCGCTCTAGAGCCTACAAGCCACAACTACTGAGCCCTCATGCCTAGAGCCCGTGCTCTGCAACAAGAGAAGCCATGGCAACGAGAAGTCCTGCACACCGCAATGAAGAGTAGCCCCTGCCAGCCGCAACTAGAGAAAGCCGTCATGCAGCAACGAAGACCCAATGCAGCCATAAATAAATAAATAAATAAATAAATATAAAAATACTAGTTTTAATTGTTACCACTGTAATTTTCTACTAAACTAGTGAAAACTTTCCTACACTCTTGAAAATTTATAGAAACTATGGTCAAGAAACTGTTTTCCCATGTACTATCATTTTAAATGTAGAGCACAAGGACATTCACTGCAAATAATGATCCCTAGATATATAAAGTAAAATAAGATTGAAAAAACAACACGAGCATGACACTAATATGTAAGTCTTAGAGGTAAGCTTAAAAGTACTAACGTGATATCTACTAAACAATATTAAAGGTGTTTCAGGCCTTTAAGTAGAAATACACCTGATTAATCTATGTATTATATTAAGTCATATAATACATATTAAGTCATGAAGAAGGGAAAAAAATATTTTTCTGAGTTCTGCACAGATCCTTATTTACACTGCCAAGTATTTTTGATAATACTGAACAGTGACCTAACCACCAAACATATCAGTGAGTTTTATTTTAAATTACTAATCAGATAAAACTACTTAAGAGTATTCTTTAAAGTATAGCTTCCAACAAGAACTATTTCAAATAATAATTTCCAATAAAGCTTATTTATATGCATTTAAAAAAACAAAAGAAACATCTTAGTATCTTAAAATTTTTATAATTTAAGAAATCAATAACTTGTATTTTGCACAATGTACAAGACAGGCACTTTAACAGTTACCACATAAACAGTTACCATATAACAGCTATCCAGTCTTCATCATTATGTAAAAAAAGCTTTAAAAGAGTCTTTTTACCTTTTATTTCCAATAAGCATAATGACCATGTTGGAATTGGAATGCTGGCGGGCATCTTCTAACCAGGTTGTCAAGTGGTTGAATGTGTCTCTTCTAAACATAAATGATAATTTGATTACTGTTTTCAAAGTATTTCCCCTAGTGGTGTACAATGAACAGTATACATTCCATTAAAGATAATTATTTTTAGCCATGTCCAAGTAGGAAACAGATTTTTAAGTACAGTATCTGGAGTCAAGAGCTCACTGACTACAGTTCAGTTTAGAAATTAAATGTAACCTCACTTTAGGAAGTTCCAATGTATAAATATCATTACTAAATTGATCAACTTGGGGTGCTTATTCATATAAGAGAATAACTTAGTTACAGATTTCTGTAGTAAATTTAAAGTTAATTCAAGATACATAAGTTTTAAAGGCAGATAGCCAGGACATAAAGGCAAAGCTATACTTTTATTACTGATAATCATATTTATTTAGAAAGATTCTCTGCACTGACCACTGAACCAAAAAATTTCCACGTTCTCACCTTGTAATATCATACACTAGTAAAGCCCCTGCTGCACCTCTGTAATATGACCTTGTGATGGAACGAAAGGACTCTTGCCCTGCCTGTGAGGAGAGAAGAAAAGGTTGATAGTTTCCTTCAACAAACTGTCCTCTACATTTTCTTATTATTCATATGTAGAATATGGACAGGTAGGGAATGAGTGCATAAAGGAAAAGAAGAAATCCTCACTTCACCAGTCTTAGGAAGAAGTCACATAATACTACGCTACTACTGCTCAAGTCGACCAGACGCACATGCAAACCACAACCCCCCACCCCCCAAAACAAGACCTCTAAACCTTTTTTGGCAATCCCTGACAACCCAATTTACTGAATGGCTTCACAATACATGAATCATTATTAGAGCACAGAATGGACTCCTAGCAACTAAGCTCTGAAGACAAATTTGAAAGGAAGCAAATAACCCAGAGCCTCACATTTGAATTCAATAACCCACTCCCTGGGGCAGCTGTTGACACTAGAATAAATAAAGTCCATTGTAAATAAATGATGAATGACATCTTTACGCCCACCATCTGCTGGTGTAAAGGTTGTTGGAAGGCCAAGGATGCAGATTTTATCAGTTATATCATAAACTGCAGTGAGCTTTCAACAGTCATCAGATGGAATTCTTTGAGCAATCATTTTATTATGAAAAACAGAAAATGGCTCTGAATTTATGAAATTTTTTTCTCTACACTTATCAATTTTCTCTGTTATTTGATATAAAATGCTTGTCAAAAGGCAACAGGACAAAAAGTCATCTTTATATCCACTTGTGAAAACAGACTTCAGAGATTATGCAAAATTGGTTACTTTCCCTTCTACCAGTGGCACTAATGTTCTGCTTTTTAAGAAAGGCTGGTGTGGGATATGCCTTTTGCCTCTGAGTTTAAAATTGAGACAGTTCTTATCAAAAACATTTTTTCATTTTTAATCACTTAATTTCTACCTTTGAGAAAAAATAAGTATGTAAATTAAGTAAACAAAGCCAGTGTTCACAATTTTTGTATTCAAAATCTACTAAGTCCTTGAAAAATACTCATGTTTCCATATTCTGAGTTCTGATCTCCAAGTATAAATATTAAGCCCTTCCCACCCTCAGAATGCACATAGACAGTCAGGTTCTGCCCTGTGCTAACACTGATACTCAATGCTGTAATTCTTGTTGCCGTCCCACTACACTCCTGTCCCCCAACCCCGGTGCCTAGCACTGGGTCTGGCACACATCAGGCATGCAGAGAAAGCCTGCTGAGTGAAAGAATGAATTCTAAGGTCTCGGTCAAATGCACAAAATGGTCATTACTCCATCCCACCTAAATTAAGTGGACATCAGTAAGTCCTGACATACTAAGATTCAGTAAAAATAACTTCTCCCAAGTGGAAACTAAAGATTAGATCTTCTTTTGGTAACCTGAAAGCATTTCTGGCACTTAGAATAATGTCTTATGATAAATTAGATACTGAGAAAGCCATCACATAAAAGGGCTGTAAAAATAGCCAACTCGTTTCACAGAGTTTGAGGTTAAAATACTAGATGATACTAGTTGGAAGCATGAAATTAATTACAGTCATTTTTATATAATTTATTGAGACACATCTTTCCCCAAAAATCCTTTCAAATCCAAGTTCAAAACTCAGGCATTATGGGAATTTCTTCTTTAACTGCTTAGCATGGGAAAATTAAGGACTAGAACAGTGTGAATTATACATACCAAGGAAGGATCATGTGGTAAACAATACAGAAAAAGATAAATATTAGTTCAAAATGAAAATCACGCTTAGGCTCTTGTATCTCCCAAGCCTAAACAATGAGCAATGGTAAAAGTTCTTCAGATCAATCTTGGTGGGACCTTTTGTGGGAGGAGTTAAAATGAATACAGTTGACCCTGGAACAACACCGTTTTGAACTGTGTGGGTCCACTTATATGTGGAGTTTTTTTCCATGGCAAACAATACAGTACTATACAACCTGAGGCTGGTTGAATCCACGGACACAGAAGGACTGCGGATAGGAAGAACCACAGATAGGAAGGACCAACTATAAATTAGACCCAGATTTTCGACTGTGTGGGAGTTGGCAACCCTAACCCATGTTGTTCAAGGGTTAACTGTACACTGCTATAGATCTTATAGAAGAATTATAAGATCTAAAACTTCAGTGTTTCCAGCCTAGATAAGAAATAGTAAAAGGGAAAAAGTTTAGGAAAAGCACATATCTATATACCATTCCCATTCCTCCTGAACTGTTTTACAAAGAACAAACATGTTGCAATATGGAAATAATGTATATAATGCATCACTTTATACTGAATCCACTGAATCTGGATGGATTTTGCCCATCATTACAAAATCAAAAACTCCAGCAAATAAAAAATGAAACATTCCAAGTGAGGGCTGTGAAGGTAACTGTGCACCTTGAAATTTAGGATCACTGTGTAATAAGCGAAGATCAGTGTTCAGAACAGTTTCCAAAATCTGGAGACCTGGCTTGTCGGGACAACACCCCACACTCTGGCCTAGTCTCTGTCAGTGGTGCTGGTAGCCTTAACATAAGTCTTGCCCGATAACGTGTTTTATTACAGCTTCTCCAGCTATAAACAAACTGTTAAACAACTAACTGCAGAAAGCTAACCCAATGGTTATCTTGATCACATTAAAGCAAAGTAATCTAGTTTTTAAGAAGCATTTTAATATAAACCTATTCAAACTGTGATCGACTGATATTGTTTTAAATGAAAAAGAACGTCAACTTAGGGCATAAAGATGTTTTTGATCCTCTTCACTATAAGATGCTGGCTTAAAGAAATTTTAGAACTTGGAACTGAACAGGATATAGAATTCTTTGTATCAAAAGAAAGGGATGCCTGGGACTTCCCTGGTAGCACAGTGGTTAAGAATCCGCCTGCCAATGCAGGGTACACGGGTTCGAGCCCTGGTCCGGGAAGATCCCATGTGCCGCGGAGCAACTAAGCCCATGCGCCACAACTGCTGAGCCTGCGCTCTAGAGCCCACGAGCCACAACTACTGAGCCCGCGTGCCACAACTACTGAAGCCCACACGCCTAGAGCCCGTGCTCCCAACAAGAGAAGCCACCGCAATGAGAAGTCCGTGCACCACAACGAAGGGTAGCCCCTGCTTGCCACAACTAGAGAAAGCCTGCGTGCAGCAACAAAGACCCAACGCAGCCAAAACTAAATAAATAAATTTATAAAAAATAAATAAACAAAATAAAATAAAATAAAATAAAATAAAATTTGTGCCCAGGATTTAAAAAAAAAAAAAGGGACTCCTAACAGCAGCTAAGGGTATAAAGGAAAATGCATTTCATGAGACAGGAACTAAATGAACAGCACCAGAAAAACCTGGTTGGGACAGCCAGAGTAGACCATGAGCTGCCAACTCACAATACAGCTCTGTGATTTCTGGGGAAAAAAAAAAAAAATCAGCAAGATACCAGATATGCAAAAAAGCAGTACCGAAAAGTCCGCCTCGGGAGATAACAGGCATGTTCATTTTGAGGATACTTACTACTAAAATTAGAGCCACAGAACACGTGTGAAAAAGAAGCCTTGTAGCCCTCCATTTTCCATGTGAGGATTGTAAAATTAAATAAACTTGATTCTTTGCCCCGATACCTTTAAAATTGACCTCCAATTGCCAGATAAAGATTCCCCCAAATTGGCTTCTCCGTGTGCCTAAGTCTTTCTTTGAAACAATTTTTGTAGTAACCAGTCTGGCAACTTAACTCCTCCTCTTCTGTTATCTCCATAATATACAACTTCACACATACCAAGCTACTGTTAAAAAAAATCTCTATCCTGAATGTAAGTCCTAAGCTCTTGGGAATCTGATCTCTATTTGTTTCTCTAGAATTTTATATTATTATTCAATAAAAGTCTTGTTCATACAGTCATTTTTTTTCCTACTGGTATTCTGCCCATATTCTGAATATTCTTGCTTTTGTGCCTCTGTTTAAGTCTTTGCCTGAAAATCTTTCTCCTCTATCTATTTATCCAATTTCTATTCCCTTTGAGGACCAGTTCAAGCCCCCTAATCTTCTCACAAAGCTAGGAAGCTTGCCTACCACAGCCTATACTTACTTACCCTTTTCTCCTCACAAATCCAAAAGCAATTTCATGTGATCATTTGGTTCTAATACTATTGATTAGATAAAATGAACACACTGCTCAAATGCTTATTTTTTTTCCTCCTTAGTTCTCCTTGAGGGAGAGCCTAACTCAGAACACTGAAGTATATTTATAGTGGACACTAAAATATGTTATCTTGATTGATCCCAAACAGCCAATGAAGTCAGAAAATTAAGATTTGTGAGAATCAATATTACAGTAATACCTCTTACTTTCATTGTTAGTCATTTATCTAACAACTCCAGCTACACAGAACACAGCCAAGAGCCAAAAAGAAAAAAAGGATTTCTAAGTAGCCAAATAAGTTGTCCAGTGCTCAAGCATGGAATCTCAGGTAGTTTACTAAACAGACTCAACTTAAAAATCTAGACCTGTGATCAAGGAACTGCTATCATCGAGGAAAAAGATTTTGAAGTCTACACACAAGAGCAAGACTTCTGGTTGGGACGACAGCAAGATTAGTAAGAATCACAGTAATTTTTAGGCTGCCTCAGTGACCACAGCAAGGACGGAGAAAAAGTCAACTGGGACTATTTAATTCTAGGTCTTTTAAGGGAGTTTCATACAGAAATTAACGTAGATTCTGGTAAGAGAAATAAAGGTTGTGACTATCCAGGAAGAAGAGATGTTGAATGCTTTAACAAATTTAAGAAAAGTTACTTTGAAAAAAGACTCAGGATGCAATTGCTGACTTCAGATTCTTCTAACACTGCCATATAAGAGAAACTGGAGACCACAGGTGGGAGGTAGACATTAATGTAGAATGACCTGTCTAAGATAGTTTCCTGTCCCTGTGCTTGTTCAAGAAAATGTTGATAAACAGCTGCCAAAGGAGGTGAAACAGCTGGACCTCCAAAGGCCTCTCAACTCCTGGGGCTGGGGGGCTGGGGGGCTGGGGGGCTGGGAGCAAGGACTGGCAGAGGCAGGACTGCTCCCCGGGGCTTGGCTCCAGGCTCTTTCTCTAGCGCCCCTGAACTCTGGTCACCCATCCTCACTGCTCCATTGAGACAACAAAAATTCTAATTTTGGGGGTAAGAAGGTGGATATGAACTGACACATTTTACAAAGGACCAAAAAATGCCTGTGATTTGCTGAAAAGGTACTTTCAGCATATAGGTTTCACATGATTTTCTACATAGTTTCACTAACTTTTATTTGATGGGAAAAATATTTGTCAGTCTAATGTAAGAATATTTTCAGGGAAGCTGAACAGACACATGGACTTAAAACATCCATACTACAAATTTTGGGGGGAGAAAAAAATTTGGATATGCTGGGAAGGCAACTGAAAAAGTAACAAAAAGCAAAAGACAAGCAACAATAGAAAAAGGTGGGTAAAAACTGGATGAGGGTCTGAGAGTGAGAATGGAATTGGGTACAAGGCATGTTTCTCCTTTGACTTACCTTGACAGATACCAGGAATATCAAACATTTGACTTCCCGTAAAAGAAAAAAGGTTACAACAGGGGCAGCGGAACGTGCTTTAAAGGATACACTGATAACTATTATCACTGCTTCTGGCAAGGCCTTCGAGGAGTATCTGTTGGCAGCTGTACTTACTATTTTTGAAAGAAAGCAAAGATGCTGGATGTGGAAATTTTGCAAGGAAAACCCCTTATATTTATTTTTATTTTTATTGTGAATGGAAACAGATATACAACGGATGACAAACATCCTAAGATACTGAGACTCAGTCATTGGGAACAAAAATTCAGTTTCTTAAGGCTGATGAAACAAACCATAATATTTGGCAAATTATTCCCTGAAGGACTCTGGGATGGGTTTGTAAATATCCTGGGCCAGGAACAGCCATGACCCTTGCTACTAAAAACACAGCGTGCTATACAAATGTATAGACACGCTGCAAAACGTTAACGATATGGGAAACTGTGTTTCACCAGATATAAACTAAGTGTGGGAGCAACCTTCATGTGTGTCAGATAACATCTATTAAAGAGTTTCGGAAGTTAGCTATGAAAGAAGAAAACCAATGATAAGAGGAAAACCTGTCTGTAGGGCAGAAACTCAAGAAACTTTCGTAAGTTAACAGAGTTTTTTGAACAGTCCTTAAAATCTGGCCATGGTTCCTAGCACCCTCCATTTGGAAGCCCTGGAATTCTTTCTGGGGGGGGTGGTCACAATGTTTTCAAAGATGCCAGTCTCTTCGTGTTAGACAAAGGGGAAAGAAGACCACCCCGTGCCCTTCAGAGTAAGTGTGAACAAGAGGGTTGTTTTTGTTCTATTCCCCTTTCATACTGTCCAGCATAAGTAATTATTATAGATTTCTTTTGAAAGATCACTGCAGGTAAAACAATTAACTCATAAACTAAGGGGAAAAAAGGTACTTATCAAAAGAAGGCATGACTAGTCATTCTAGAAAACAACTGGAGAATGAATGATTTGTTCAAGTTTTGAAAAGAGGGGAGGGATTATTTAACAGAATACCTTAGGGATAGAAGAACAACTGAATAAACAAAATGAACTACAATGAGGTGGTTTGTGCCTAAAATATCATACAATTTTTATTACTATATTAATCTTTCCTTTTGAAACCATGTACTTTAGTAGATGGTATCTTTTCAGCACTTCCAATGATCCTAAAGTTGCTTAGACAGAATGAGATAGATACTTCACTCATTCATTCAGTAAAATTTACCAAACATTGCATCAACCAGTATAAACTAAGAATACAAACAAGGCACAAAGTTGAATAAGATATAGATGGTTCTTTCCCTCATGATGCTTATTCTGAGGAGGGTAAATATGGGAACAAAAAAACTCTGATAACAACGGGGTAAGAGCTATAACAGAAATATGCATAAAACCTTAAGGGGACAACCAGCTATCCCATGGGGGTCAGAAAGGCTCCACAAGTATTGATACCTGAGCTAGTCTTAAACAGAAAAGGGGGAAAAAGTACTTCAAGCAAAGCAGGCATTTATGCAAAGTACAAGGTATGAAAAACATATTTATTAAAGAATAGCAAGCAGTCTGGTTCACACTGCACTGCAGGATGTGCGCTACACAAGTCTGTTAGCTAAGGAAGCAAGTTGGTTTATGTTAAAACAATCCTTCTGAAAAAGAAGTGAAACTTTTAATACAGAAGTAGAAAATACTTCCTTTTGCTTAGAGATCATTAATTTTAAATCTTCAGGAAAGAAGGGACTGTGCAAATTTTACTTTTTGTCTTGCATGGAAATGCAGTTTTGAAGTCATGTCGCCTCAAAGAATATAAATCCAGAAAGTTATGAGATGCTACTGGCTGGGAGGGGAAAACACTAAGAAATGGTAAAAGCATAAATCTTTACTGCAAAAAGAGGAAACAAGAAAGCATAAAAACAGAGTCCAATGTATAACTCTGGGACAGAGCAAGATAGAGATTTTGGGTTTTCCATTTCAAGGACGATTGTGTGATGCATGGGAAGGATCAGCCTTCAGAAACTTGCTTGGTCTTCTTGAGAATCCAGTCTGTGAGACTGAATATTCTTCAAGGTCCTTCCTTCAATAATGTCTATTAGAGGTGACAGGTGAGACACTACGACTGCATGATTAGGGGAAATAAAAAAAAAAAAGACCGGGGTATATGATGATAAAATTCCCCATATTTTATATTTCATTTACTAGTTTAGAGAGATGCTCTTTGTAGGAGACCTTTTGGTTTTTCTCAACTGGGGTTCTGTGAAGAATAAAGTCCTAACTGCCCTAAGGTAGTGGTACTCAAATTGTGATCCCTGACCCTGGGGAGTCCCTGAGTCCTTAAGGGTCCATGAGATCCTCCACTTCCCAACTACCTATTTGTGTGAGGTTATATTTTCTTCATATACTTCAACAAAACAACACATAAGACTCAATACAGGGGCAGATATGAGAATCCAGCTGTCTTCTACGATGCAGACAGTAAAGAGATTTTTCAAAAGGTAACAGAATGGCACTCTTCACACTGGAAAAAATATAGTTTTTTTGTTTTGGAAAAACAGTTAATTTCCATAAAAATTGCATCGTTTATCCTAACATACAATGAGTTTATTATGGTTATTGTACAATGAATTAATCATTAACTATTTAATAAGTTTCTCAGTTTTAATTTCTAATATGGTAAACATTGATAGCTATAAGCCACATAAGCAAAGCCTCTTTGAGGTCTTCGCAAATTTTTTAAAGTATAAAGGGATTCTGAGACAAAAAAGTTTGGGAACCTCTACCTTGAAGCATCCATTGTATATAATAAAGTAACTTCTCTTTTATGCATAATATAGGAAGACAAAGAAAACAGTCACTCAAATCATTTTCTGTGGTTCAGATGAGAACCATTAAAACACTACATAACAAGATATGTAATAGGCACTCAATGATATAAATGACAGAATCAGGAACTGGAGCAAGGTAGCTTCAAGTGGCTGGAACTAAATCATACTTTTAAAATAAATGAATAAACTGTCAGATCAAGTGACTCTATCGTATTGACATTCATGTATTTTACTTCTTATGTGTATGTTAGACATACTGCTTGTTTTTCTTAAAAACATAGTTTCTAGAGCATTTCTGTTTAGATCCCATAGACTGAGCATTCACTCAAATATGTTCACCAAAACCTGACACCTCGGGTACCACTGTTTGAAAACACTGCATAATAAAAACGAATCTTTTCTGGTACCACATTTTCCACCATGGCTGCAGGGGCGTTGGTGTCTAACAAACCATAACAGGCATAAAATAACATTAAAATAGAACAAATGTATAATGTAATTTTATAAAACAACTTTACTGAGGTCATACAGTGTATTTTTGCTATACTTACTGTATCCCAAATCTGAAGTTTTATCTGTTTCCCATCAATGGTTATCATTCGAGCACCGAACTCTACACCTGAATAGGACAGAAAATGTTTTGTTATACAAACTAGTGGGAATATATTTCACATTTAAGGATTTTTTTAAAAAGGCTGTCTATTTCTAGCACATGTTATGCCAAGTGATATACATACAGATTAACAAATATAGCTCCTATCCTTAGAAAATGTATAAGCTAAGGCAGAGGCTAAGGATATAATTAAAACACTAAGATATCTGAGTCTAGTGTAGTCAAGAAACCAACTGTGGTCTTCATGTTTTGCAGGCTCTGTAATATTTAAAAAATCTAGAAATGAGATTCAAGAACCATAATTATTAATCACAAATATTAAAATTTCTTAAAAACTATTAGTGTGGTATAAAATTCACTAAAACAGACAGATGAATTTCAACATCATCGTCTTGGTTCCCAGCATGGGTTATCAACTAGGAAAGAAATCTCCAAATCCATCCACTAGAGATGACCATTGTTTAAACATATTTTCAGACATTGCTCCATGAATAAAATACACACGGAAGTATACAATTTTATATAAATGGGAACACATAAATGCTGTCCTGCAATTTGCTTTCCAGTCACTGTGCCATCAACATTATTCCATACCACAAAGTATCTTTACAAATCAAAAAATATATAAAACTATACTATTGTTTTTGATGGCTGCATAATATTCCTGTGTGTGTGTGTTATCTCTCTATATACACGCATTTTATTAAGTTGGTTACTCTATTGCTACAAATTTTGGTTGTCCTCAAATTTTCGCTAAGTAGTTGATGCTGAAATGAACTTTTCAACTTATGATTATGATTTCTGGCAAATTACAGGAAACAGGATTGCAGGTCAAAGGGAATACAAACTTTACACTTATCAGTTTACTACTCTGGCTTTTTTCCCTGCATATATCAGCTCTTTTGAAAGTACTCATTTAATCATCAAAATAGGAGGAGGAGAAAAAGAGGGGGTAATTTCAGAATAGCAAACAACTGTGAAGGCGACTCTGCAAGAAGTCTATCACTCACATTATACCATATCATTACTGCTTGGAGTGTGTTCTATCAGTATTTACATCAGAGTCAGGGTGAAGGGAAGACACATATGGTCCCCAGAAACCAGATGTCATCCAGGCAGAAAAACAGCTTTTAGTTAGTTGCCCAGGAAAGGGCATACTGCCCAGTGCCAGAATTCCATTTCAGCATCTCCTATAATTCCCCCAACTGTGACTAGGAGAGTGAGTACAAAGGTAACTTAGCCTCCCAGAATATGTAACTTGATGGAGTTTCCACTCTATATTTTATTACTTATTCCATCCTAGGGGCATAGTCAATACAAAGAACGGTATGTTTTTCAGACTCAGAAATACAGGAAAGCCAAAGAAAAGGGACCTAGGAGTCATGATGTACTAGAATGAAAAATGCAAAACTATAAAACTATGTCATATGAAACCATTACAGTGGGACTTCCCTGGTGGTGCAGTGGTTGAGAGCCCACCTGCCGATGCAGGGGACACGGGTTCGTGCCCCTGTCTGGGAAGATCCCACATGCCGCGGAGCGGCTGGGCCCGTGAGCCATGGCCGCAGAGCCTGCGCGTCTGGAGCCTGTGCTCCGCAACGGGAGAGGCCACAACAGTGAGAGGCCCGCGTACCGCAAAAACAAAAAACAACCATTACAGTGTTTACATATTTATCTATCTACATGCAGTTATTCATACATACTGTGTGCCACAGGGTGGGGGGGCACCCCAAACAACCATCCACCAGCTTACCGTTAGCGACACGAAAACGAGTAGCTGAGGAAAGAAACCAGTGACTAAGTATGGGACAAATGTTCTTTGAAATATCCAGTATTTAAAAGGAATGTTCTAAAGTAGAAAGCTCTACACATCAGCAAGATAGTTGACAAAATGGAGGCCTTTTCATGAATCTATTGTTTTTTTTGTTGTTGTTGTTGTTTTGCGGTACACGGGCCTCTCATTGTTGGGGCCTCTCCCATTGCGGAGCACAGGCTCCGGACGCGCAGGCTCAGCGGCCATGGCTCACGGGCCCAGCCGCTCCACGGCATGTGGGATCTTCCCGAACCGGGGCACGAACCCGTGTCCCCTGCATCGGCAGGCGGACTCTCAACCACTGCGCCACCAGGGAAACCCTCATGAATCTATTGTTTATAACCACAGAGAGAAATCCTATTTTTCCTTCCACTGTCATGGATGGGTTTTTAACCACAATCCAAAAACATCTGCATGGCTCAATGGGATTCAAGATTTCTTAAATCCAATGCTTAATGTCAAATTTGATGAAAAACAACTGCAAATTAGAAACAGACCCTTGACTGACACCGAGGGTGGGCAGGTAAGGGCAAGCAGATGCTCCTTCTCTGGAAATGACATCCTGGGCAGAGGGATAAAGATACTAAAATTTTTCTTTTTTAACATCTTTATTGGAGTATAATTGCTTTACAATGGTGTGTTAGTTTCTGCTTTATAACAAAGTGAATCAGTTATACATATACATATGTTCCCATATCTCTTCCCTCTCAAGTCTCCCTCCCTCCCACCTTCCCTACCCCACCCCTCTAGGTGGTCACAAAGCACTGGGCTGATCTCCCTGTGCTATGCGGCTGCTTCCTACTAGCTATCTACCTTACATTTGGTAGTGTATATATGTCCATGCCACTCTCACTCTGTCACAGCTTACCCTTTCCCCTCCCCATATCCTCAAGTCCATTCTCTAGTAGGTCTGTGTCTTTATTCCTGTCTTACCCCTAGGTTCTTCATGACTTTTTTTTTCTCCTTAGATTCCATATATATGTGTTAGCATACGGCATTTGTCTTTCTCTTTCTGACTTACTTCACTCTGTATGACAGACTCTCGGTCCATCCACCTCACTACAGATAACTCAATTTCGTTTCTTTTTATGGCTGAGTAGTATTCCATTGTGTGTATGTGCCACATTTTCTTTGAGGGATAAAGATACTAAAATTGACTGGCAACCATTCCATCATCTGCTGTAAGATGGCTTTTATGCTCTCTGCTTCCTGGCCTCTTAAGATGCGTCATTCCTGCCCGTTCCCAAGTCCATGTCCCCACCCTCCTGGGGGTTCTTTATAAAACTCCATATATTCCCTTTCCTTAACTTAAGCCGTAATTGAGTTTTGGTATATTTATCACTTTAATCAAAGTAAATACACAGGAGATTACTGAAGCTTAAAAAGTCCTTCAACAAAGATTTTGCCCCTAAAAACACATCCAATTTTAAAGACATGTTACAAGAAAATCAGGATTGGTTCTAAAGCAGGTAAATATAATAAGATTGCTATTTTAAGTTCACTTATTAATAAGGTCAGGACAGAGAATAAAAAAACAAGAAGTCAAGAAACTAGTTAAAAGGCTACTATATTATCCAGGAATGAGATAAAGAATGATAAGAAGATAAAGAATGGTATACATCTCCAAAGAAAAAATTGACAAGCACTGTTGATTACTGAAAAACTATGATTTCTGTTTTCCTATCAAGTGAAACAGAAACAAAGAATTCAATTTCAGCCTCAAAAACATTAACTCTTTCCCATTTACCTTCTCATAACTGGGTCCAATGCAGGTTTTACCTTTGTATTCTATGTGGCAAAAGAAAATACTGAAACCTGAAGTGTCCTAGAACTCACAGAAACAAACAAAAAACCCAAAAACCTCATACTTCTCTTCTGGATAGAAAAATTTTATTAAACTTTTTCCTTAAGTATATATATGCTTGAAAATCTCATTTAGAAAGTTTTCCTTATCTTTTTCTTTTTTCTTTTTTTTTTAATGGGATAAACCATCATCCCCTATGCCCTTGAGGCTCTCTTCTCAGATACATTTTCAATTAACAGCCAATTTGGCTGCCAGAGAAATTACCTGTGGAACCAAAGGCCGGGCCTCATTTACCTGACACAGTCAGGGAGTGATGCTTATTTTCTTCTTAGATGTTAGTCACTTTCAACCTTCCAGGACAAAATACTCTGAAGGTAAATACACACTTTCTAAATTACCTCTAGATCATTACCATCCTTGTAGAGTAAGTACTTGCATCCTTGCACAGTATCCATTTACTGAACATTCAATAATCGATACCTACTAATTGTGTGACCCTGAGCAAGCTAAGTTATTAAATCTCTTCTGTGTTTTAGTTTCTCTTATTTGTAAATGGTATTAATGATATCCATCTCATAAATTTTTTTTCAAGATTAGAAGAGTTATTACATACGTGCAATCTAAAAAATGATACCAATGAACTTATTTAAATAGAAATAGACTCAAGGACATAGAAAACAAACTTCTGGTTACCAAAGGGGATAGCGGTGAGGGAGCGGGGTGGGGGGGGGGAGGCACATAAATTAGGAGTTTGAGATTAACGTAAACACACTACTGTATATAAAATAGGTAAACAACAGGAACCGACTATATACCACATGAAACTATACTCAGTATCTTGTAATAACCTATAATGGAAAAGAATCTGAAAAAGAACATATATATGTATGTATAACTGAATAACTTTGCTGTACACTTGAAACTAACATAACACTGTAAATTAACTATACTTCAATCAAAAAAAAAGTTACTACATACAAAATAAGTGCCTGGCACACAGTAAATATTTGGTATGGGTCCACTGTCATTATTATTTTATATTATACCCTCCTCTACTCATCAAGCAAAGGCAAGTACACAGCAGAATCAAATACTGCCTTATGCCTATTTTAACAATCACTCCAACATTCCTTTAAAAAACACGTGCTAATTACCTCTAAATTGTTTTTATGTCAGAAAGATAAATTCTTGTGATGGGTGTCACAAGGTATAGTAGTCAGGGTCCAACCAGAAAAACAGAAACCATACGTAGGTATTTAAAACAGAGGGGATTTAAAGTAGGGAACTGGTTACATTAAAGGAAGGGCTGAGAAGCCCAAGGAGCAGAGGGTAAAGCAACCCAGAGATTAGGAACAGCCGGAAGCTGCTGCTGTCCCTAGGCCAGAGGGCAAAGAGAGATACCAGGGTTCCCAGAGCCCAGGAGCCAGACCATCAGTGGGCCTGTCAGGCAGGGGCTGTGGCTGAAGCCACGGAGGGCACACAGTCTCAGCAGAGAGGGGAGAAGGCCCTCAGCTTCACTTTGCTTTTAGCCTCCTAACTCCCAGTGCCTCGCATCAGCGAACCCAGAGGGAAGCCAGCTGGTACAGTTACATGGGTTACAGTTTTCTAAAAACTCCCTCTGGTGTATTCCCCGTTACATAGGCTCCCACAAGTAGAGCCTATGCCGATTTCTAACAGCAGTGAGGCTCAGGCCCATCCGCCCAATCAGGTGTGCCCTAACAACTAGAAATTTACACGAAAGCTTCAACGAAAAGGAAGACACTTTTGTCTAGTACCCTATACGAAAAACAACTGGCTAGTTGTCTCGGGACCAAATCATGCCTAAGAGATGGCCTCAAGGTTCAGCCCTACGGAGCAAAGAGCAGATCCTACACAAGGATGAGCTCACCAAAGTTAAACTGCAGCACGACGATCAGCATGAAAGAGCAGTACCTGTTTTACCCATCATTACTGGATATAATTAAAACTATCAAAATGAAAATGGAACCACATGTTCTTATCGATAGCAGCCAGTAAGGTAAGATTTTAATATATCTACAAAGTACATGTGGCTTGGTTGAATACTATTAACTGATCTAATAATTTGATTCGTAAACTCTATCTTCGATTTGGTATTTTAAAAGTACACAGGACATGAGAATCACCTTGTTATGAATAGTGAGTTAATCATATCTATAGAACATAAGCAGTCACTGGCTCAAAAGATACATTAAGCTATCAATTGTAAAGTTTAACTAGATTTCCAGTTACCTTGTTTCTTCATGGTTGACTAATCTCTAATTGTTACTGGACTACAGCCATAGAAGAATAATCTAGATTCTTTAGCTTTCAGGGTATAAATATAATTTTTTTAAAACAGATAAGAACCCTGAAACAGTATGCTTAAAGTTTTTAGTTTTTCACTTAATTTTACACTTTCACATATTAATGAATAATATCACTAATAATAAAAACTAGTGTAGCTAATAGTAATAACAGCTAATATTTGTTGACCATTCCTTACCAGTAACTGTCTCATTTATTCTTCACAATTGAGGAAACTAAAAAATGCTTGATGGTAGTTTTTCTCAATGAATAATTATAGGTAAGCCTAAAGCACTTAACATGCTGCCAGGCCCTGTTTCAATGCATCATATTTATTAACTCATTTACTGTTGAGAATAATTTTGTGAGATGGTTACCACTGCTTCTCTCATTTTACAGATAAAGAAACTGAGGCATGGAGTGGGAAAGTGGCTTGCCCAGCTAGTTAGCAGCAGAGCCCTGATGTGAACTCTGACAGACTGGTTCAGAGTCTGCTCTTAACCCCTCCCTATGGTATACTGTCTCTCAATCAACTGTTTTATCATTAAATACAATCACAATCAAGTATTAATGTCTTGCTGCATTCCAACCACTTTTACAGAGTTGGGGAATATTATTTTTACTATACTTACTTGTATTTTTTTAAAGTGATGGAGACTAAACTCTGTACAGCAACAAATCTAGTTTCACTGATTTCTGACTCATCACTGATGGAATGAGCCCTCTAGCACATTCCATTCCCACTACCCAAAACTTCTAAATGCTTCTCATCTCTTTATAAAACTTACCAATAGTAAGATCATGTACTGGCTGAAACCTCTTGTCTGTAAACTGTAGCAATAAGCATGATTTACCAACACCTGAAAGTTAAAAGAAAAAAAATTTAAGGGACAAAATTCACAGAAATTAAGAAATACTTCATACGAGTACTTGGAAAAGAGGCAGCTAGGGTTTCTGGTGCTCTGAGAACACAGTCTGCCATGATTTTTCAGTGCTCTCATTTCTTGGGGAATTAGAGGACTGATGATTTGGGTGAAAGGTGCTGACCAATCCAAAACACCCTTTTCATCCTTTTGCATTCATTCAGCATTTCAATCACAAAGATGAGAGTGGCAGCAACTCCCAGAGACAACCAACCAGGTTCTCCCAGCAGCCTCTACACCACAGGACTCATGCAGTGAAGTGTTCATGCACTTCTGTTTTTTCTGTAGTAGTGAAAATATTTTAAAAACATAGTACTTTCCTCTTTTTATAGTTTATTTTATCTTAGTCTCCTACAAACAAACAAACAAGTAAGTGTTCGGGATCTACTATTCTGGGAAAAGCTGCTCACTCTATCTTCTGGCTGACCCATTTCAGGATCGACTCTATAATCTGAATAGCATTCCTTCACTCTATTATTGAGGTCTTGAGTAACTTCCAAATTCCCAAATTAAAGGCAAATTTTCTATATACATCCTACTTGCCCTCTGAGGAGACCTGAATATTGACCACCACACCACTTCCTACTCATTTTCAGGCCTGTAACCTCACAGTAGACCGAATCTGCTTACTTGGTAGCAACCTGCACTTAACAAAACACAAAGGCAGTCATCACTTATTCATTCATTCACTTACTCAAAAAGTCTTCATCAAATGCTAACTGTGAAAAAAAAAAAAAAAATGCTAACTGTGCACATGGAAAGCTGATATGCTTCCTTCCTTACAATCTAGCTCAGGGAGAGAAATTTAACAGAATGAGTGCACAAATAACCTATACGAACTGTAATTTGAAATAATTATAATGACTGCCATTTGAAAGAAGAAAATAAAGTTCTATGAGGAAGAGTAACAAAAGAGACTGAAAGGCCGGAGAAGGTCTTTCTTAAGTGATGCAAACTAGACTGTTCAATGTCTTCTAGATTATCCGCTCAATGAGAGAAGGACAACGAATACCTTGTCACTTGCTGCCTGTCTTAAGGCAGAGATAAGTCACTTAATAATTTTGCTGAATGACTGTCCCTAGTGTCAAATGCTACAATGATTGTCAAAATGCCCAGTAACAAATCAAATACACGGTCTTCTGTGTGTGTGTGTGTGTGTGTGTGTGTGTGTGTGTGTGTGTGTGTGTGTGTGTGTATGGTGTGTTTTAGGAACTATTTTATTTGTTCAAAGTTTTTTGAATGTTTTAAGATTCTAGTTAACTGAAAATAAATTGGAATTTCAAAACATTTGACCTTGGTTTTCTTCTCTTTCTTTTATCCACAATTTCTCTTTTACATTACAAAAGGCACAAACTCCTTAGATTTCTAACACCCTTGAACAACCTTTCAGATCTAGGAGAGAAAGAAAAGAAATTTTTTTTTTAGTTCTTTGTGTGTTTAAAAAATTTTTATATTAGAGTATAGCCAATTAACAATGTTGTGATAGTTTCAGGTACACAGCAAAGGGACTCAGCCATACATATACATGTATCCATTCTCCCCCAAACTCCCCTCCCATCCAGGCTACCACATAACATTGAGCAGTGTTCCCTGTGCTATACAGTAGGTCCTTGTTGGTTATCCATTTTAAATATAGCAGTGTGTACATGCCAATCCCAAACTCCCTAACTATCCCTTCCCCCCATCCTTCCCCCTTTGTAACCGTAAGTTTGTTCTCTAAGTCTGTGAGTCTGTTTCTGTTCTGTAAATAAGTTCATTTGTAACAGAAAATTATTTAAGTGTTAAAGTACAAACTAGGTGAACAACTGAGATGTGAATCTTCAGTTCTGCTTTAAAAAAAGAGGCTTTAGGGCTTCCCTGGTGGCGCAGTGGTTGAGAGTCCACCTGCCGATGCAGGGGACACGGGTTCGTGGCCCAGTCCGGGAAGATCCCACATGCCGTGGAGCGGCTGGGCCCGTGAGCCATGGCCGCTGAGCCTGCGTGTCCGGAGCCTGTGCTCCACAACGGCAGAGGCCACAACAGTGAGAGGCCCGCGTACCACAAAAAAAAAAAAAAAAAAAAAAAAAAAGAGGCTTTATTTTTAAAAGCACTTTTACAGGTTCATAGCAAAATTGAGCAGGAAGTACGGCAAGTTCTCATATACTCCCTGCCCCAGGGGAGCACAGCCTCCTTCCTTATCAACATCCTGCACCACAGCGGTAACACTGGTAACAACTGATGAACATACACTGACACATCATCACTTAAAGCCCTCAGTTTACATCTGGGTTCATTTTCGGTGCCATCCATTCCATGGATTTTGACAAATGTATAATGTACCCACCATTACAGTATCATACAGAATAGTTTCACTGCCCTAAAAATCCCCTATGCTCTGCCTATCAGTCCCTCCCTCACTCCTAGCCCACTAATCTTTTTACTGTCTCCATAGTCCTGCCTTTTTCTGATTGTCATATAGCTGGAATCATATGGTATTTTAGCTTTTTCAGATTGGCTTCTTTCACTTAGCAATATGCAATTAAGATTCCTCTGTCTCTTTTCTTCATTTCTATTTTTAACATTTGAAATTTCCCCATATGGTATAGAAAAAAATTATAATTAGAAATCACAGACTTTATTACTGAGGGACCTCAAGAATCATCTCACAGTCTGATAATCATTTAAGTGATACAAGAGCCTGAAACCCTTTTCTTACCTCACAACAGAGTATGGATTGCTCTAGCAATAACAATACCACTTATTCTGACCAAATACTGACTTCACTTTCAAGACACCATATTCTTTCTTCAGGTAATCAAAGTATCTTTCAATGCAGAGAACATATCCAAGGGCCACTGTGGTGTTTCCCAAGTCTCCTTAATCACCTATCTGTAGATCATTTGTCAGGATCGGTTAAATTTACAGGTAGCTCATCTTATTCAATATATGTTGACTTCTACTATTTAATTCTGGATAAAATACTTGGAGTTTCTGGCTCACAATCACCAACACTTTTCCAGATTGCCAAATTGAATTAACTAGTCTTTTTCTCAGTCCTCAATTTATTTGATCCAGAAACAGGATCTGTTTATGTCCATAAAATATTTCCATGTAGTTTATCTACCTACAACCTCCTTGAAAATGATCACTTCTAGCTTTAACCACCTCCTTGGTCCCTTGATTCTGTGACAACTGCTCTTCTTCCATGCAAGCCTTGAATACTGGAGGTTTCACCACCATTTCATATTTGGTTATCTTTTCTCTTCAGCTGAGAGAACTAATCCAGTTCTATAGCCCCAACCTACACGTATAAATTAGTCAGTGATTACCAAATCCATCTCTCCAGCCACCATCTTAATTAATTTCACTTTTATTATATCCAATTGCCTACTGAACATGTCCACTTTAATTCTTTCAGGGCTGAAACTCAAACTTCCAAAACCAAATCCATTCCTTTTCATTTTCCTGCCTACCATCCTTCCAACAATTCAGAACAAACTCAGCATCTCCTTCAGTATTTCCTTATCTCTGGAGTTGGTTCCCAGGGCATCACACCAACAAGAAAATCACCGTCATCCTTAATTCCTTTTCCTCCTTTATCATCTACAGCTAATGGCTCACCAATCTCATGAATTCTCTCAGAAACATCTTGAATTCCAGGTTCTCCCCTCCTCTTAATCCTCAGTGCTCTAGCTCTGGTCCTAGACTGATCCTTCTGCCTTTAGCCTTTGCCCTTTCTCCACCTACTTGTATAAAAACCTCTGCGAAATTTTTGCTAAAATGCACATGATTAACCCGCTCTCACGGAATATTGCTTAAAATATAAAATTCAAGCCCTTCGAAACAGTAAACAAGGTTCTTTGCATTTAGGCTGAAAAACTGTTATTCCAATAGATCATATTATCATACCACAGTCTGGAGACCCTAGATTTAAGCATAACACACCGTCTCCTGTCCTCTGAAATGACACCATGTTTTTCCCCTGTATCTCTTACCAAGGAACACTTCACTCCTTGGCAACTCTAAACTCATGCTTAGAGATTCCAGCTTAGGGATTCCTATGCCTTCTTCACTAAAGCATTCCTGTTCTAAAGATTCTACCAATCCTCAGGCAGAACTAATGGTACATTGGATTTCCATAATATTTCATTTATGCCTCAAAACCCTGGTCAGAATCTCAGCTGTCACTTTACTAGCTGTAACATGGGGCAAGTACTTGACCTTTCTGAGCTTCAAAATCCTATCTACAGGGCTTCCCTGGTGGCACAGTGGTTGAGAATCCACCTGCTGACGCAGAGGACACAGGTTCGCGCCCCAGTCTGGGAGGATCCCACGTGCCACGGAGCGGCTGGGCCCGTGAGCCATGGCCGCTGGGCCTGCGCATCCGGAACCTGTGCTCCGCAACGAGAGAGGCAACAACAGGGAGAGGCCCGCGTACTGCAAAAAAAAAAAAAAAAAAAAAAAATCCTATCTATAAAATGGGGGAAACTCCTACACTTTGGTGAACTGTTGTAAGAATCAAATGAAATAAATAAATGTAAAAGGGCCCCTCTACAGTGCTAGTTACCTGTGTCCAGTTCCTAAACATTCTTTGAGCTGTTTATTTAGGACATGTGACTTTTTCTATATGCATGATATACTGCAATAAAAATAACAACATTACGGTCTTTCTGATGCATCAGCTTGACCAGGGCCCTCTCCAGGTATTCAATCAAAGACTAATCTGGGTGTTGCTGTGAAGGCACTTGGCAGACATAATTCAAGTCCATAATCAGTTGTGTCTGGTATAAGATAGAGGTCCAGTTGCATTCTTTTGCATGTGGCTGTCCAGTCTTCCCAACATCATTTAATGAAGAGACTGTCCTTTCCCCCACTGTGTATTTTTGGCTCCTCTGTCATAAATTAATCGACCATATATGTGTGGGCTTATTTCTGGTTTCTCTATTCTGTTCCACTGATCTATGTGTGTTTCTATACTAATACCATACTGTTTTGATTACAATAGCTTTCTAATATAGTTTGAAATCAGGTAGAGTGTGGTGCCTCCATCTTTGTCCTTCTTTCTCAAGACTGCTTTAGGTACCTGACCACTCTTTAATTAATACAAATTACTGCACCTAATAATGCCGCTGTTAAGAGTTCCTACTATGAAGTCACCTTACCTTCTTCCTTTACTCAGGGTCCAACACACTGTCCTCAGCAGGATTCAGTGTTGTGAGAATTGACTATCTGACTACCACATCAATGCCAAACGATTACAAGTAACACTCATTAAAAATGCCGATTCGTAAAACCCCCACCCCACAGATTCTGATTCAGTTAAGTCTTTGGTTAGGCCCAAGAATCTAATAAACCTGCCAGTGACTTTTTTTAGGCAACGGGTCCTTCTCCACAAGGAACACTGGCATAAGTGCTAGGTATTCTACTGAAGTTTATTTTCCTAGTCCTAAACCGATTTCCACCAACTTCAAGATAATTAAAAAAACTGATGGCGGCTCCATTTTTAAAATTGTAAGACAAACAGCTTTAACTTAAAGGATGTGGAAAAAGCAAAAATATAAAAGACCAATTCCTAACTACCGAAGTTTTGTCCAACTGTCATCCTGAAATCATGGCTGCATACTGTCATCTACTACACTGGGTTCTCAAAAAACAAAATGTAACAAACCACGAATGAATGACCTATCCACATAACTGAAAGTAATCCACTGAAGAGTTATATGTTTTAAAATCATACCAAAGAACTGACAGACCTCAAATACAGATCATACAGAGATATGGCAAATTGGTTTAAATATTAGTAGCTTATTTTACAAACACAGAAAACTATATCCTTTGTGCTAACATTCCAAATCGAAAAACCGTGAAATATGAAAAAACAGTAAAGTCTGCTGCTCTTTTTAAACATAAAATTAATAAACTCAGCATAGACATTAGAAAGAATACAAGCTTTACAGTTGTAACACCAGTATTCAAGTCCACCTGTATTATTTCATAACTTGTGACCTCAGACAAATTAGTTATAGAAACTAAGCTCTATTTCCACATCTGTAAAATGGAAAAAAGAAAACATGGCATTCCTACTTCAAAGGAATATCATAAGGCTCAAATGCAAAAATTTTGAATTGTGCAAATTCAGAAGTTCAATAAAAAGTGTTAGAGGATTCTTCAGGATGAATACAGCTGAGGAGCAAAATCTCCAACCAAACCCATCTGACCTTGAGTTCAAATTTTTAAATATATATTTTCTAAAATTAACTGAAGAAAATAGTCACAATCTATAATTTTCTTTTAAATAAAAGGACTTCAGAGTTGTTTTCATGCTGCTGGTTTTCCAAACATCATCCCCCTCACATGTACGACAGCAATCCTCTCAATTACTGCAACTAGATACCAATCTGGTGGCTTACTGGAGTGAGCTAGAATGGCTCCCAAAGAGATATGTCCAAGTCCCAACCTCTGGAACCTGTGAATGTGGCTTTATTTGAAAAAAGGATCATTGCAGATATAATTAAGCATTTTGAGATGAGATCAGCCTGGATTCAGGCTGGGCCTAATTCCAATGACAGATGGATATGCAGGAGAGAAGGCCGTATGAAGACAAGAGGCAGAGAATGGAGTTATGCTACCACAGCCAAGGAACACCTAGAGCCACCAGAAGCTGGAAGCAGCAGGAAGGATTTTCCCTGGAGCCTTCAGAGGGAGCATGGCCCTGCCTATCCCTGGATTTCAGACTTCTGGCCTCCAGAACTGTGAGAGAAACAGCCTTTTATTGTTTTAAGCCCTGAAACAACTTTCTGATAATTTGTTAAGCTGCCCTAGAAAACCAATGCACTTATCAAGAATAATCTGCCTTCCTTCTTCACCTTAGATTTTTACATTGCTCGTCTCCCGCTCTTGTTGACTCCGTCTCTAATAATTCCTACTGTAATCAATAAAGAGACTCAAACACCAGAAATATTGAGAGAGTAATAAGGGAAAAAGGAAGCAAGGAATACAGAGCATTTATTTGAAAAATCTCTCAGTGAAGGCTAGGAGGGTAGGAAAGAGACAGTCACTCAAAAAATATTTATTAAGTACTCACTATATTCCAGGCACTGAGCTTAGTAATAAAGAAATTAAAGAAAGTTCTCAAGAGGATGTAGCTTTAAGAACGTAAGACATCTTTTCCTCAAAACTGGAAGGTATAGAAACAAATACGCAGACAAGGCTGAAAGACTTGCTAAAGAATCAACAAAATGAAAGAATCAACAAAATGAAAAGGAAATAGGAAGATGTGGAGAACTAGCCCTCCTTCCCTTGATGCAAATCATCTACCGCTTTTCTTTATCTTCGTTTTACAATATCAAAGTACCCCAAGTACTAAAACACTTTTTCTGAGATAAGACCAAAACCATGAAAATGAGTAAAGCAGATAACCTCAGCTGAAAGTCTCTGATTCCTTAGGCTAGTACGCCTTATACATCAGGTCTCTGCAATATTTATTTAGCATACTTTAAGAGCTCTTTCTCCAACACTCAGTGACTTTTTGTCCACTTAGCTAACAGCTACTTATTTCTAAAACTCAACTCAAATGCTGTAACCTCTACGAAGCTTCCATAGTGCACACCTACCTTCACAAAGTGAGTTAGGTATTCTTCTGACTCTTAAATATGGAGACTTCCTGGCTGTGTGTGTATATAAAATAATCAATATAATTGTCTGGCTTCCGGGAAGAAAACAATATCCTCTGCTGTAAATGCAAGAGGAAGGAACACTGCTAGGTTTCTGTGATCTCCCTCACCCTGTGTGTGGCACGGGCTCCAGGAACCACATCCAGACCTGAGCTCAGACCAACAGATGAAGAAGGCAGGCCTCACTGAAGGGTAAAACACAGGCTTAGAAGAGCTCCAACCACTCTCTTTATTTAGCCACGATGGGGACTGGAGAAGCCTTAACCTGGCAGTTTATTTCTTACCCTGCAATCTTTATGAAACCTCCTCCGCAGTTTGGATTTTTGCCCCCTTAGTTTCTACCTCCGTTTTCTGTCCCAGGATCCCATCCAGGAAACCACATTACACTTGGTTGTCATGTCTCCTCAGGCTCCTCTTGGCTGTGATAGTGTCTCAGACTTTCCTTGCTTTTGATGACCTGGACAAAAGTCTTGAGGAGTACTGGTCAGGTATACTGTAGAATGTGCCTCAGCTGGGATTTGTCTGATTTTTTTTCCCTGCGACTGACTAGAATATGGGTGTTTGGGAGGAAGACGACAGAGACAGAGTATGAGTCCCATCAAAAGGGTACATACTATCAACATGACTGATTATTGCTGATGTAAACTTTGGTCACCTGGCTGAGGTAGTTTGCCAAGTTTCTCCACTGTAAAGTAATACTTTTGCCCTTCCCTTTTCATACTAGATCCTTTGGAAGGAAGTCACTGTGAAGCCTGATCCTCTAGGCTTAACGAAGTTTTAACCTCTGTATTTCCCCTGCCCGGTTTCTCTTTGTATGATGTCATATTTCACCTCCCCCGATATCCAGTCTTCTGCCCTTCCATAATGTTTTAACAGTATCATGTGTTTTTGTTACTTTTATATTAAAAAATATATGAAAAAGAGCTCACATTTGGAGTATGTACTCCTCTGAGATGGAAAAGTGCCTGAAAATGTTTTAATTTTTTCACTCCCTACAACATCCTCCCCTAAATCCTGTTAATTCCAACTGTCACCAGTATCCTCCTCTTCATTTTCACTATCATTGTCTTAGATAAGGCCTTCGTTACTTCCTACCTGGACCACTGTAGTAACCATCCAACTACACTCCATCTTTCTAATCTGTCCTACATATGAGTGCACCAGAGATGGATGAGAAAAGATAGAAGGACTATATTTAACATCTAGTATGTCTCTGCCGCTGTATTACAACATGAATATATATAGACATATACATATACATGTGTATGTGTGTGTGTATACACACATTTAATTTCTAATTTAGTCGTAACTCTAGTCCTGTACTCTTTCCTTTAAAAACTTCAATATTTTCTACTGTCTTCAATATTTTCTACTGTCTACAGAATAATACTGTCTACCTTAACCTGTCACAACCTAGTACTTACCTAAGTCCAACATGTCTAATGAACTTATCTTTCCTTATTTCCACTAACTGTCTGACACAGGGTCTATAGTACAGTTAAGCTGAATGGTTTACAATGAGGAAATTACAAGGTATGGCACTTAGCAGATGTGTAATAAATGACAACTATCTTTCTGGTTTTTGCCTAGCTTTACATTTTGATTATTTAACATTTTTACTTGTTTAAACCCTACTCACTTTCCAAGGACCAGCTCAAATGCCATCTTACCCTAAGTTTTCCGAGAAGGAAGGCACTCTGGACCCTATGAAGTTCCAGGCTTTCTCCAGGACCTCAATCAGAGCCCTTATGACATTCTACCAGCACTGCTAGACTATAAACCCCTTAAGGGCAGGGACACACCTGAATCACTTTTTAAATTCTTCTTAGAACTGTGTTTTACATTTGGTAAACTTTTACTGTTGCAGCCTCCTGCATTGCAACACATACCACCAGTTTAAGAGATAAATACCGGACTACTTTTGGATCCTGTGTGTGGTGCTGGTAGAAAAAGTTGTTTCAGGTCTCTAGGCCTTGTTTGCTTATTTGTATAATGGTAATCATACCGTTCACCTTATTCAGAAGGCTACTGTGAGGAATAAAAGAAACAGCATGCAGAGAATAAAAGGTAACACGTCTGTGCTTTTTCTTCCTTCCCCAGTACGCAGAGGCAGACCAACACACCATCCCATGCTACAGCACAGTACTCTACAGGTACGTTATTAAGCACTTCTCACATTAAACTTTTATCATCAGTTCACACATCTACCTGCCTCCCTTGGGGGCAGAAAATCACTTTGCTCTGTGGCCTGGCTTAGAAAGCTGATGCTCAGTGAGTGAAGAGCATGTGTATCGCATGCTCGCTGAAAAGGTCACAAAATGACATACTCGCCTTTTCTACTTAGTGACAAACTTAGTCTACATTTTAAAAAGTCAACTTCTCACAAAAATTTTATTCCCCATAGTGACTTTTCCAGATAGAAAAATGATGCTAGAGAATGAAAACATGACTGCATGAAATTAAGAACTGCGTCCCTAATAGTATCTGCCCCTAATTTAAGTGTACTTGCCCTTTGGAAACATCGGGTCTAGCAAGTGCACTGCTGCGCCAGGTATCAGTCAAGTGCCTCCTGCTCTAGACCCTCTCTGGCCTGCTGGAAACACGAGGACGTCTCTCCCTTGACAGCTGGCATGATAGGAAGTGCCACCGGCAGAAAGTAGCACTCCAGCTCTCTGTGGCCACTGGCCCCCAGCGCCCCTTCAGTCTGCTTCTCAGGGGCTCCCAGGCGCAGCCCCGCCCCACAGAAGGCTTCCCACAGCTTCCCAATCCATCATGGCCCCTCAAGTGCAATTCTCGGCCACCAGATGGGCCTCAGCTGCGAGCCTCCAAAGACGTCTGGATGCCAGATTTGTTTGTTCCTTCCTTCCTTGCTCCGCCTCAGTCTTAGGGGTAGTGGCTGTGCCCTCTACCTGCGGTTGCTGTATTCTTAGAGTTCTCTTAGCCAACTCCCCATTACTCTAATCCCACATTAGAGTCGGTGGTTCCTTACACCAGACATTCCCTGTTCGAATTCCTGTGTGGTTTCTGTCTCCTAGTTGGACTCTGACTGACAGAACTAATATGGTTAAAATACATGCTTCATTAAAATAAAACAAATTTAACTTGGTTAAGTCAAGGATTTTTTTTAACACAAGCCGAGTTTAGATATCCTTAGGAAAGACCTAGTTTGTGCAATATTTTCACAAAAACAAAGCTAGGTGCAATTTACATTTTCAAAAAATTGAAAAATAAAATGGAGCATTTGCTAATTTACAGAGAATAAATGACAGAATATTAAATTTAATAGCAAGTAAGATAGCAGACTGTGGTTAAAAATAGCATCTCTTTCCTTTTTTCCTCCCACTCTTGGGACTTTCCTGAACTAGTTTGTTTTAATGGTGGAAAATGGCTTAGAGTGAGAAGAATCAGAACGAAGAAAACTGAAGTATAAACTACCTCTCAGAATCTCAGAATGTCTCAGTATGCTGGAACCAAAGAGGTCTTCTGTGCAGTGTTTTCTAAACAGTAGGCTGTAACCAGTTAGGTCATGAAATCAATTTACTGGATTACAACTAGCAGTAAAAAAATGAACTAGAACAAACCAGCAAATATTAGACTGTATGTACTAAATAAAGTTAGGATGAGTGCTGTTTGCAAACGATTGTTTTAGATATATATATGCACTTACACACATATCTGAACCCTGGGTTGCAATGTAATATGTTATTGCAGCTTGTAAAAAACAAACTTGGAAATTATTCTCCAGCATCTCATCCAATCACATATCCAATGAAAGAACCCATCCACAATATTTACATTAGTAAACACGGCAAGACGAATCAGCCAAAGAATCTAGAATACTTCTATTCTCATTTAATGAACATTTACAAGAACAGGGATCAAGGGAAAAATATGACTGAATCATCAGTTGGCAATTTAACATATAAATAAATAAATATACCTTGCATACCATGAGTCATCTACTAGGTGCCAATTCTATTACATAAACCTCTTTGCAAAAAGATCTTTCAAATAAGTAAAATTAGGATGACCCTGTATCCTGGTTTGCCAGGGACAGGCTTAGTTATTCCTGGCGTCCTGAAACATTAGGGATCAGCCTGGACGATGAATTACATGGTTTCCCTAAAGCGCTGATTCTCAAAAGTGTGGTCCCCAGAACAGCAACATCAGCAATCTCTGGAAACTTGTCAGAATGCAAATCATCAGCCCCGCCCCAAACTTAGTGAGTCAGAAACTTTGGGCTGGAGTCCTGAAATCAGTGTTTTACCAAGCTCTCCAGGTGATTCTCATGTGCCCTAAAGTTTGAGAACCACTGGCCTAGATATAACCAATTAAAATGCTGGTTTCAGTGTCTCATCCTCTTTAGTTTTCCAGCTACACAACTAGTGTGACGCCATTACATGCTTGGCATAACAGAAAACAGTGAAGTATGTTTCACCTCGGTACAGGTTAAGTTCAAAACAGGGTTATCCTGGTTTCCACTTAGTATCTTTGGCAATTCTTCAGCTTAGAACAGCTAGACTGATGCCTGCCAAATACCCAAAGGACATGCTTCGCTATACACAAGTGGTTTTTACTGCAGCTATGGAGTCCTACAATTGAGTTTATGCTAACATACTCTTGTCTTACGTAAAATATATGCCTGACTTTTGACATTTTGAAGGTGAAAATAAGCTCCCTCTTCACACACAATCTTATCTGACCATAACAGTAAGCCTACGGCATCAGTAAAGCAGGAATGATAACCTTTTTAAAAATTTTTTTTTTTTTGCCATGCGGCTTGCAGGATCCTAGTTCCCTGACCAGGGAATTGAACCCAGGCCGCGGCAGTGAAAGAGCTGAGTCCTAACCACTGGACCACCAGGGAATTCCCGATAACCTCATTTTGAAGATGAAGAAACTGAGGCTTAAGTGACATGCCTCAAGTAAACACAGTAAGAGGCAGAACTGAAAGTCAGAATCAGGTTTTTTAATTCCAAGCCATATTTTTCCACTATACTGTCCAACCTCCTGAGTTTGTTCTCAGATACATATTTCTACTTGCAACCAATACCTCTCCTAACTAAAAAGAAGATATCTCACTTACCAGGTTATTAGCAGCAATACTAAGAGGAAGAAGGGAAATGTTCTATAAGCTAAATGACTCTGACAGAGCAGAAATTTAATGAAGGAAGAAGGTTTTTAAAAAAATGAATATACAACTTCTTCGATGTTGACTTTATCCCAAACAACAATGTTCCAGTGAATATATCAGGTATACTAACATACTTCAATCTGACCATTTTCCTAATCCTTTCATAGGTAAAGCTTCCAAATAAGAACTATAGCATCTCAGAAATAGATTTCAATGAAGTAGTTTGAAGATGATACTTTTTCATGATGCTGTGGGAAGGAAGGTGTCTGGATGTAAATGTACAAAATAATTACTGTACAGTAAGTTTATTGTACATGATCTCTAAGTAGTATGTTACGATATAAATGGGTATCAAAATTAGAGGCCGTAAGCAGAAAGATCTATTTCAAGCAGCTGCCAGATTAAACTAATAAGAAGTATGTGATAACAGTAACTAGATCAAGCTGCTAAACCCCCAAACATAGACTTGGTATCAGTCGACAAAGATAATGTTGAGACTAGCCTGTTAAATTTAAGTACATGAAATACATACCAAGCTCAAAATTAAATATTCTTTCTAAATTCTTATTTTTAATGGAAGGTGATTTGTGACCTTCCATTGTGGTCACATGTGACCTAGGCTGAGCCAATCAGATGCTCCTGTTCAGAATTTGGAATCCTGAAGGAATACTTCAATATCAGGGACCAACAAGCGAGAATTCACGGTGGCTGCAGAGGAGGTGACAGACGACTGGCAACGCATCAGCGTCTGCTTCAGCAGGAGTCTGGCTGGGCCTTGCCTTCCTCGGTTTTGTCATTTTCAAGCTTGATTATATTGCCTTCCTATTAACTCTATGGAGCACCCAATCTTTACAATAAAATCTTCCTCTGCTGAAGTTAACCACAGTAGGTTTCTGCTGTTTGCTACCACAGACCAGGACTAACAGAATCAGGAACTGACTGAGTTAATAATGGTTCAGCTATGCAGGTTTTTTTAAAAGAATGAGACAGATTTACATGTGATGATATGTTAAGACACCCAAGATTTACCCTGAAGTGAAAAAAATAAAGGTATAGAACAGCACAATTTGTATAATCATATTGGTGGGATTGGGACACACACACACGCAGGCTTAAAGATGTACAGAAAATTTCTAGAAGGATACACAAACCATTACTATACTATGTAAAGTGGTGGAGTATTTAAATTTTCATTTTTTACCACAAGCATTCATCATTTTTACCATAATAAAAAAATGTTTTTCAAAGAATCTATTTTAGCATCAAACACTATATAAGCAATACTTTTACTGGCCTCATCCAGTGACCTCCATAGCGATGTGGCATTTAAATAACTAGCAAAACTTCTAGTGTGAACAGAAATAGTTACATTAAATATTGGTCTGCTAAGAAAATTAGAAGCCTGCAAGTAAAATAATGTGTTGTGAAATAGAAGATTTTGATTTCTTTTTTTAACTCCTAAAAGCCACTAAAGAATAAGTAATCAGCAGTTCTTTTAACAAAACATACTCATGGCTAAGGCTCAAAATTCACATATTCACGCTCACATCCAATACAATTTTTCCATTTCTCAGGTAAATTCTCCAAGAAAGGAAACTCTAAGCCAGAGAGGACGGGGAAAAAAAAGACCGAGAAAGAAAATAAGGTTAAATGGAGGAAAGGCCTCAATAACCTTTGTCAGAAACCTGCATGAAGGGTTGAAATTTATCCCATTTAGAGATGGGGAATAAGGCTTCTTCTGTGAAGCGTCCAGAGGATACAAAACCGACTCTTGAAACTGCACCACACAATGCTCTTCACGGTACATGGTCCCTAGATTCCTTCAGTCTTCACCCCCCAGAAACCCTGACAAAAACTCTACACGGCCACACTCTGGATCACGTTCCTGGTATAAAGTCATCTGCCTTTCTTGGCAAAATAAAAGACTGAGGAGCTCAGCTCAATTCTCTGTTCTCCACACATAACAAACACAAAAATAGGGGCAAAAGTACAAACTGATTCCACGGGATTATTAGGTGGAAAATTTCTCAAACAAACGAGACCATGCCTGATCAAGTCACATCTGATCTATCATTTGTAAAATGTGGCCAAGAGCTATCTAGGATTACTGTGAGAAATATATGAAAGCCATAGAACAGTATTCAGCATATAGTAGGTGCGCAATAAATGTTTACTGAAAATCCGAATCTGTCATAAGCCACTCACTCCAGTCAGAATGAACCTTCTCTATGCTCCTTTAGTACTCTCTGTACATACACATCTCTATTACATCATCTTGTAATCTCTGTGACAAATTGGTCTCCCCTCTAGGGTGGGGCAGTCTTGTTCGTTTTTATAACTCCAGCACAGGAAATGCTCACATAGTATCTTACATTTCTTTAAAAAGAAAAAAATTCGAATCCAATCCCCTACTGTTTGCATAAATACTATCTTCCAAGCCCTAATGTGTCAGTCAAACCTCTGCTTGCACAGCCTCGGTAACAGACCAACTCACCTCATTCCATTTCACAGGCAGTCTTCTCTTCCTAGTCCTGGTTCTGTCCGCGAAAAGCCACAAAGGGTAAGCTTAAGTCCTTTTTTATATGACAGTCACCTAAGTATTTGAAGGTCATTATTATATTCTCCTTTGCCTTTTTTTTTTTTTTTTTGTTAAAATGTTTCGGTTATTTCAACCATTCCTAAAATGTCATGGTTGACAGAGACCCTGACTGGTCTCCGAGCACAGACTCCAACGTGCAGACATCCCTCTGAAATAAGAGTTTCCATAAGCGAATTGCAGTTGAGTCCTGACAGAGTACAACCATTACCTACCTTGTTTGTACATCACAATTCTACTAACCTAGAGCCACATTTATTCCTTCGTTGGCTTTATTACTCATCTGACTCATACTGAATCTAGTCATGTAAAACTTTTTAGGTTTTAGACATATCCTGCTATTTAACCAGGTGACCATCATCTTGTATTTGTATGGTTGTTTTAAACGTAAATATAGGGCTTTCACTTCATTTTTATTAAGTTCCATTTTGCTAAATTTAGCCAATCATTCTGGCTGTCAAGGTTGTTTTGGATTCTGTCTGGTGTAATCCACACATCAGCTCTTTCAACCAAAGTGGACTTTATCCAAGTTCTTGCCAATACGAAATATAAAAATCCAGGACTGAATATAGCAGCATGCTCCCTCCAGCTTGCCTACATGGGGAAGTCCTTTATGGATACAGTCATTCAAACCAGTTAAAAATCCACTTTTTAGCTGCAAAACCATAAGAATTTCTTCACCCCATACCAAAGGTTATCCTGAAAAAGTGTAACAAATACCTTCCTTAAAGGACTGGTGAATCAACTCACCAGGCACACAACTACTACTGCTTTAACTTGTAACTAATTTCCCTATTTATTAATCTTTGTATCAAGTAAAGCTTTGAGCGTAAGTGATTTTGGACACATGTACTTTTACTTTGCCCTTTGAAATGGTTTAAACTGAAACAACAATACTTCGTCCAAAGAGATAAGAAGATAACCTTTGATCAACAGATTCATTTATACTGAAGACTTTTGTAGATCTACAGAACTGCCTATTTCCAAAAGGGTTCAAAATTGAGAGAAAGCATTCAAGAGGTACATCAAGGTACCAAGAGTGAGTGTAGGAGCCCACTATCAGCCTTATCACCTCCTTCCCGAAGACCACTGAAAAAGAACACCTCCTACCTGATATTCTTCTCAATCTCAAGTGGCTCATGAGGACATCTGAGCTTGGAAAAGACGTTTTCTTTTATGCAGTCCGGAAAGAATTTCAGGATCAAAGAACTGCCATTTTGCAGGTTAACATGTGCTCTTGCTTCCTTCAACTCAAGTAACTACAGTTTGAGGTCAGCATGGTGAACAGCTTTTTCTATAGGCAAGACCTCCCCAACTAACTAAATTTTAGGATACTCAACAAATTAGAAAAAATTATCTCTAAAATATTGCTATTAATGAAGCACTTTGCAGCTTAAAGGCATCTGTGCACAATGTTTATTTCAAACTCACAAAAAAAATCCTGTGAAGTAGCTAAGCCAGACATTACTACTAACTTTTTCTAGATGAGAAAACTGAAGTTGAAGACGTCTGAACTTTACCAAGGGACAAGTAAGCAGAGGAGCTGTAATATTCTAATTACAAATACCAGGCTCTTAGACAATTTTCAAGAGTGCTGTCTAAGCTAAAATACCCAGAAAGGACTTAGAATAATATATTGTTTGCCTTCTAGATACATAGTAGTTATTGCTAAAGGTGGACAAATGCTAAAGGGGGAGCCATCCATCAATGTTAATAATGCTGGAGGCCACAGAGCAAGCATAAAGGCACCACTTACACTGATTTATCAACTGTAAATAAACGAAGGGAAACAAATCACTGACACTTGAGTTTCAAAGACAGCTACAAAGTTAGGGGTAAAAAACCAAAAACCAGTGCTAGAGCACTGGTGAACAACCCTATAGAGTGCACTAGCCGGTACTGTACACATTTTACAAAGAGAAAACTCAGGAATTTAAATTAATTGTTCACCTGCACAAATGAGAGTTATTGGCAGGTATCCTCTTTTCACATTGCCCTATAAGGAGCAGGTGACACTATACATGCTTGGGAAATCTGACCACCATACTGCTTCCTGTGTGGGACAAGTGCTGCCTCTCCCAAAAGCCCATGGCAAAGGGGCATGCCTGTGACCTATGCCCTGATCCCTGCGAATGGCTGAACCAGCCTGGTGCCTAATAGTAGATAAAAATTCAAATTCCCCAATGATTAAATTCTCCTAGTAAAAGACAGCCTCTCAGATTGAATTTTTAAAAAATATATCACTGGGCTATATAAAAAACTAGCAGGTTTAAAAAAAGTGACATAGGGCTTCCCTGGTGGCACAGTGGTTAAGAATCCACCTGCCAATGCAGGGGACACAGGTTCAAGCCCTGGTCCAGGAAGATCCCACATGCCATGGAGCAACTAAGCCTGTGCGCCACAACTACTGAGCCTGCGCTCTACAGCCTGCGAGCCACAACTACTGAGCCCGTGTGCCACAACTATCGAAGCCCGTGCACCTAGAGCCCGTGCTCCACAAGAGGCCACCACGACAAAGAGTAGCCTCCGCTCGCCACAACCAGAGAAAAGCTCGTGCACAGCAAAGAAGACCCACGCAGCCAAAAAAAAAAAAAAAAAAAACCTTAAAAAATTTTTTTTGTAAAAAAGTGACATAGTAGGGCTGAAACAAAAATTAGAGTTGACTGATAACTACTCTGGAGAGTGATTCAGATTAGCTGGTAGAGCTGAAGAGGGGCACCCATTCCACTCACAGTTCTACTTGAAGGTGTATCTCCAGAACTCAGCACATGTGCTCTAGGAGCAGTTATGAGAATAACCCATGCAGTGCTATCTTTTAGAATGCAACGGAATATAAAGAAAACTAAACTGATCAAGCAATAAATACCAACAAAACAGAGCAAAATATATTAATATAGATAAAGCCCTGAAAATAATGTTGAACAAAACAGTTTCAGAGCAAGTACAGTAAAATTCCATTAATATGAAGTTGAAAAAAATACAAAAAATACTGTGCATTGTTTATAGGTACATACATATATACATATGTAGTAATCATTTGGAAACTTTCATAGGAATAATAAACACCAAATTCAGGAGACTGGTTACCTCTAGGGACAAAGAGGTGAAGCGCATACAATGGGTTTCAACTGTATCTGTAATGTTTCCTAAACAAAACAAAACAAACAAAATACCTCATTCCAAAAGGAAAAGGAGAGAGGATAAAATAAGTACACACTAGGCAAATATGAACAAAAAGTTAATATTTAAAATTAATATCAAATACTTGAATACTAAAAAGTATACTACCAAATACACAACATGTAAAATTATAGGAGAATTTAAATAACAAAGGAATAATTAACTTTTCAGTGAGATATAATGCCCATACACACCTTACAAATTAGCCCTCAAGTTCACTGGGGGTGGGGGTGTGTGGAATCAATTTGACAGAACTACAAAACAAACAAAAAATCCCCCAAACTCACCCAACCATCGTAATAGGAGATATTTACATCTCGCCCCCAAATTCAAAAGACTATGAGGAATACAGAAGGTGTGACACACACAACTAGCAGGACTGCTCTGATGGACACGTATGGAGCCCTGAACCCACCACACACCCAAGAATATACTTTTCCAGCGCACATGCGACATATACAAACAGTGACCAAGTACGTGGCTACAAAATTAGTCCCAAATACTGAAGAATCAATATACACAGTCTATATTACTTAAGTGAAATGAAGTCAGAAACTAATAATGAAAAAATATTGTTTTTTTAAAAGAAGAGAGAAAAAGAAAAAATATGTTTAAAACAAAAAACACATTCCTAATTATCTTAAGGCTCAAAAGAGAAGCCATGAGAGGAAAACAAAGATTTCAGAGTGTCCAGTTCCCCAAGACTTGATCACAGTTTTTCTTGGATTCCTCAGCACTCTTCAAATTCTTACCAAAACCTCTCTTCTTCAGCTAGCTGGAGGAGGCTTTTGTTCTTCTTAATCAAATGGGTCCTTCCTAGAACAAAATCAGTCCTTCTACATCATTAGTGGACTTGGATGGGCATATAGACTACATTAAGCAAAGCCGATAAAAATAGATGCTTAATAAAATGAATCTTGCTAAACAATTTTGAATCTTGTTAAAAAAAAGCTGATAAAGTAAGGAACCTTCCATAAAACATCTAGTGGCAAACAAATATGGTAAGTACGAAGAAACACCAACGTAGGCTAGGAAAGCAAAAATTCGAGTCAAGGATGGCAGACTCTTTAAAGTATCAGCTGGCCATAAATGAGCAAGCTAAGCAGGGAAGTGGAAAAAAAAAAAAAAAGAAAAAAATCACCACATTAGGACACATGCAGGGCGAAAAATTACTTCTGTTATGAACAGCATTAGTCAAACACTATACAGCACTGGTCAAGTTTGGGTTAGTTTTTCAAATGTATATGGGGAAATTACTGAAGCATTCAAAGAAGCAGAATAAAAAATGAGGATGAAATATTAACCATTTCTTGAGTCAGTGTTACACATATTATCTCATTTATTCATTCCATTTTATAGATGAGGACCCCGCGACTCAGAGACTGAAGAGGTTGCCCAAGCTCACAGAGCTTGTGAGGAGCAGAGAACAGACTTTATTCTTTTTTTACATAGAATAGTTCTGCCCTGTTTTGAAGAGTGGAGGTGGCTTCTGTTTTAGTAAAGGGAATTGAGGGACTGTGTACTCTCACGTCAACTCAACAGACCAAGCAGTTGGTAAGCCAACACAAGAGCCGTGACATGGAATTTGTGGGAATCAAGAAATGCATATGATACGGGAGAGAGAGCATGGACTCTGGAGTCAGAAATACCTGGGTTCAAATTCCAGCATGGCCACTTAATGGCTGTGTGATAGGACAATAAGTCTCCCTTTCCTCACCTGTAAAATGGAGCCTTCCTCACGGATATTACTGTTCAGATTCAATGAGTTATACCACTAGAAAAGGCCCTATGTGTATAAATATATTACTTGTATATTTACATTTTTCACTACTTTACACTGTATTCTTTTTAAGAAGAATCAGAAGAAAATGCCTTTCAAGACTCAATTAAGGAATAAGTATATGAATGCATGTACTTTTAAAAATGGATACTATAATTAAGGTAAATGAAAACAGGGTTCTCTGCACAGCTTAGTACTAAGTACAGTGCCCACTTCAAAAAGGTATACACAACACGGGTATTTACTGTTTCTACCCACTGCTTCTCCTCAGCCTGCCGTGGTAGGCAGAAAAATGCCCCACCCCCACCCCCAAAGACATACACACCCTAATCCCCGGAACCTGTGAATATGCTACCCTACATGACAAGAGGGACCTTGCAGATTAAGATTACAGATCTCGAGATGGGAGATTATCCTGGATTATCCAGGTAAACCCAATCTAAGTATATGAGTCTTTAAAAGCAGAAAACCTTTCCCAGCTTCAATCAGATATGGGATGATTCAAGAAGAGTCAGAAAGATGTGACATAGGACTTCCCTGGTGGTGCGGTGGTTAAGAATCCGCCTGCCAACGCAGGGGACACGGGTTCGAGCCCCGCCACAACTACTGAGCCCTCGTGTCACAAATACTGAAGCCCGTGCGCCTAGAGCCCGTGCTCCACAACAAGAAGCCACTGCAATGAGAAACCCGCACACTGCAATGAAGAGTATCCCAGGCTCGCGACAACTAGAGGAAGCCTGCGCGCAGCAACAATGACCCAACACAGCCAAAAAAAAAAAAGATGTGACATAAAAGGACTTGATCCACTGTTGCTCGCTTTGAAGATGAAGGAAGGGGATCATGGGCCAAATCAAGTGACGATGTGACATAAAAGGACTTGATCCACTGTTGCTCGCTTTGAAGATGAAGGAAGGGGATCATGGGCCAAATCATGTGACGATGTGGGTAGATGCTGGAAGCCGGGAAGAGATGACAGCCAGCAAGAAAATGGACATCTCAGCATGGAACTCTATCCCTACCAACACCCTGAAAGAGCAAGGACCCTCCAGAAGGGTACCCAGCCCTGCCAAAACCTTGATGTTAGCCCAGTGCAACACACATCAGACTACTGATATGTACATGAACTTATGTAGAGCTTCAGAACTCTAAGATGATAAATTGGCATTGTTTGAGCTGCTAAGAATATGGTGGTTTGTTACGTTAGCAACATGAAACTAATACGCTCTCTCTTACTTGCATTAAAAAAACTGTAAAAAATTTTTATGTAAGTGCCCTTAAATCCTTTCTGAAACAAGGACAAATAAACTGGCCAGTGCATGTAGCCTAACCAGTAGAGGCTACCTAGCTCACACGCATCGTTTTCTGAGGCGCTAACTCTGTGCCAGGCACAGTCCTTCCTTCAAGAACTTCACTCAGCATCATCCATCAATATTCATTTTCTCCCTCAGATTTGACCAGAAACACAAGTAACTGTCAGCTACCCCTGAAAAATGGCAACATTTTCAAGACAGAACTGGAGAAACTTAGAGTTACATCATAGCTATGAAAAGCAGAAGAGGTGGGGAGAGGGAAGAAACAGTTTGCCCCAAAGGACATAGCTCAGTTTCTTCATCTATGAAATGGTAACCTCACACATACCAGTTGAAGGATTAAAAGATAAAAACCTTTTGATATTGTGTATGAACTATAAAAAGTGTGGAGAATCCCTCATAAGAATCTACTAGGTAGACAAGAGTGCCAAGAACTAACGTAATGGAGAATTCTATATAAATTCACCCTGGATATGCCTTAGGGATTACTTCAACAGAATCCCAGAAAGCAGAAAATCTTACAGTTTTAGAAAAGAATCAATTTTAGAAAAACAGGCAAAAAGGCTCATAATTGACAAGGAGAGGAATGTCACAGTACCACTACAAACAATGCTTTTAAAATACAGATGTCCAGGACTCACTGCAGATCTACTAAAACAGCATCTCCAAGGACGAGACCCAAGTCGTTTGAGTTGAGAAACACCACAGGAATGAAAGGGGGTGTCTACGGGTGTATATAGCAGAGGGAATCTAGCATCTTTTTGCCAGGTGTCCTTTACTTACAAGTGAAGAGTAACTGCTAGAATGTGGAGTATTTTCAAACCAGCAAATAAACGAGGCTGATGAAATCAAATGGGGAAGTCTCACAGAAAACAAAAAGTCAGAAAGAGGGACAAGGGCGGTATGTGGTTGCATCTCTTGTGGCAAAGGACACAGCCTCCCAGACTGAGGATGCGCAGAGAATAACAAAATGGAGCAAGCACAGCTGGGCCAGAGTGAGAGGGAAAAACAGCTAAGCTGGCAAAATCAGGATCTGCTCAAGTGAAACAGCAAAATTATTGGCTACCACAAGAGAAGGAGAGCTGTTGAGATGACATGGGGGAGGGGGAGCAGTGGGGGAGATAAAGGAGAAAATTAATTTCAGGTTGGCGCAGGAATGGAGCGCGGGCATAAAGGACGAGACCACTAGCTAGAAGAGCGAGGGCCACGACTGGAGATGAGGACGCAGGTTCACCAGGAGAGAAGGGGAAAAAGGAATGAGAACAATAGGGCCACGGCCTCCACGCTTCACTAGAAAGTCTCAAGAGCAATATAAATATTAGGGGAAGCAAGCAGGACATAAACGGGCTAGGAGAGAAGGAAAAGAGAAAGGGCAGTCAAAAATCCTGAAAGACTACAAACAACATGCATAAAGCAAAAACTTCAAGGAAATTCTAGATGATGTTAAAATGTATGTTTCAGGCACATTTTAGCTCTCTCATTTAATAAAACAACTAAACACATCTAAAAACAGGCAAAACTAAACAATATAGTTTAGGGATGTGTAAATGATACAACTGTGAAGAAAAGCTAGGGAAGGAATAATACATAATTCAGGCTAGTGGAAGCCTGGCGGAGGGGTATACGATGAGGCTCTGTATTTCTCTGGAATGGGTGTTTGATTCAATACTACTCTTTAAAGTGTGTAAACATATAACATGCATATGTTTTATATGCATGATATATTTCATAATTAAAAAAAACTTCAATGGAATTTTTCTACCTCCCAATTTCCCAGTTTGTTTTCCTACTGTTTGTTTTCCAAAATGATCTAACAAACTTGCTCATATAATTATATAAAATGATTAGCGAGCGTTTCTGGCCTCAGATTTTGTAACAAGAAGCTGCACCTCAGGTCTAGTGAATCAAAATCGCTGGGGGTTGGGCCACTGAATCCTTCAAAAAAAAGAATGAAACCAACACCCTAGGTGACTCACAAGAATCTAAAGAAACTCAAGTTTGAGTCTCCCACAGGAAGAGGTCTTCTTTCTGTTACAGCCCTAAAGCTCTGGAGAATCAAATGCCATTCCTTCCCCAAGTTCTCTGGGATTTTGCTCCTGCCCTCTCTCTAGTATTTTCAAACTTTCAACCTCAAGTCTCCCCTATCCTAATACACACACACACACACACACACACATCAGCCAACTTGATCCTGCAGCCAACTCTAAACTCACTCTTTCCTTCTCTTTCACACTCAAAGTTTTCTAAAATGGCCCACAGTATGGCTCTGTTTTTAACTTCCCAATATCACTCTCTCTTTTAAAACCATCATTGATTGAGCTGCAAACATATACTTCCAATTACCTACTAGACATTTCCCCTTTGCTCACCTGGCAAATCCTTATGCATTCTAATTTCAGCTCAAATATCACCTCCCAGGTAAAGCCCTGCAGCACCTCCCCCAAGCGCCCATCCACTCATCTATTAAACATTTCTGATACAGAATGCCTACCCTTACTTTTAAGACAAAGCCAAAAACTTTCCAAACAAACAAAAAAATTAAGATGTACGTAGTAAAGGTGGTCAAAAGGTACAAACTTCTAGGTATAAGATAAACAACACCTGTGGATGTAATGTATGGCATGATCAGTATAGTTAACAGTGTATTGAAGAGCTGAAAGTTAAGAGAGTATATCTTAAAGGTCTCATCAGAAGAAAAAAAACCTTTCGAACTATGTGTGGTGATGGATGTTAACTAAACTTATTGTGGTAATCATTTCACAATACATAGTTTATCAAATCATTAGGCTGTGTTCCTGAAACTAATACAATGCTATATGTCAATTATATCTCAAATTAGAAAATGCATTCAGATGATATGATAATGTGCGACCAGGCTGGTCTTGTTTATTTACTTATATAGCACTTGTCCCTGAAAGAGTTTAAGCAAAAACAAAAACAAGCCAACCAAACCAAACGGTGGAGGTGGGCAGAGAAGGAGGAAGAGTGGAGGTGACCAGCACCAGGTGACAGGGACGGGGGGGGGGGGGGGGGGGGGGGGGGGGGGGGTGTTATCATCTTAAAAGAATGAACGAATAGGAGTTGCTCAGGTGAAAAAGTTCTGACCTAACCTGTCTTTTCACTTTGGCTGGGAGTGGGGCTTTGGGGAGTGGAGCACAGTAAGAAAGGGTATTTCAGACAGAACACAACCAGGTTTGTGCTTTTCTGTGCCTAGCTGAAAGGCAGGAAAGGGGAGGGAGGGTTAGTGATGAGATTAAAATGGAAGGCAGACGCCAGAATTTTAGAAGCAACAATTATAGGTTTACTACTATTATAAGCAGATAATTATACTTTATAATTATCTGCTTATAATATTAGTCCAGGCTTGTTAAAAGCTAATTTCCACTTTATATCTAGGTTTAAATGACACATTTTCCTAAACAATTTTTCAGGAACAAGACATTACCAATGAAAAATTGTAAAGCTATATTTTAACTACATTTGGCCATGCAGTAAGAAAATGAACATTTCAACAGTATCATGATCATGTAAAACATTTTAAAAGTCTCTTCTGTGAAAGAGGGAACTCTGGAAAGGAAAATGTGTGCGATACTTCCACATTTGTCCTCATTTTAGCTCTCTACTGAGAGAAGGGAAGGCTAATAATGATTGCTTCATTATTATAAGGGAAGGCTAGGGAAAGGGAGAATCAGGAAAAACAGTGATTTCCTTCTTTCTAAAATGCATATTTTTCACACTATGACTTTTTTAAAAATCAGGATGGATTTCCCACTACTGATTACTGATCATTTTTTTGCGTGTGGGGAGGGCCACATTAACTGGACCTTACAACTACGGATATACTTTGAATTAAGAAAACATAGTAAAGGATTTTGGCCAAAGTTAATGACAGTAGTAAGAAAGTGGCAGAATTGGACTAAAAAATTCTTCTGTCAAGTTATTAATGTATATTAGTAGGAACATTATGGCCTGTTTGGCTGTTCTTTCATCAATTTAATTAAATGTATGGAGCCTACCGTCCATCTTCTACAGGCTCTTCCTGGAATACAAAACCATACAAAAAACCTTTTCTGCCCTCAAGAGGTATATAATCAATTATAAATGTCTACAGAACAGCCAGGAATTAATATCAGAAGAACGATACAAAGTGGGATACATCCAGATAAGGAGTGGTGGTCACTTCCAGCCAGGATACCAGGAAGGCCTGACACATCAAAAGAACTTAATAAACACTGACTCTGAAAGATTACAAAAGACTCAAGTGAGACTTTGAGGAATGACAGAATTTCGACAGAGAGGCACTCCAAGCAGAGAGGGTAGCAGAGACCAGGAAAAAGCACAGGGCCTCAATGGCAGGAGGAAAGTGGAGACTCGCGAATAATGGGAAAGAAGGCTAGAGAAGTTAAACACGGGCTAAAATATGGAGTTCCCTGAAGGTCAAACTAAAGAACGCGAACAGAGGAACAGCCTCCGAACAGCTGTGTTTGGGGAGGGTTAGTCTGACAGTCAACTATACCACCTCAGCTGGAGTGGGGTGAAAGTAAATGCTGTGGACAGTCCAGGGTCAACTGCTCAGTGCTGGAACTAGGTGGTAACTAGGTGGTAATGGTAGCAATGGCAAGAAAGAATGTCGTCCCTTTGAACCGCCAGGGGACTGTTTTTGCATGAGGGCAAATTCCAAAAGAAGAGAGCACCGCCTTGTGAATATTTGTAGCCCCACTACTCCCAGTACAATACTTTACCCACAGCAGATGCTTGGTAAGTAAACTGAACGAAGGCAACCTGTGAAGGCTAATCTGAAGCGTCACTACTGCTTCACGTCCATAATCACTCTTCTCTCTACTTCTCAAACCCACTCATATAGCTGTTAACGTGAACTCCCTCTTCCAATCTCAGTGTTACAGCCTCAATCAAAATTTGAGTAGGCTTTAGAACCTCACTTCCTTCAAGTATGCCACAGCATTTAAAAAAGCATATAGACACGCTATGAACATGTGCAAAACATTGCTTTATCCAGGATTTTACGCAGAAAACTATCCCGTTTCCACATGCACACCAAAAAGCCTTGCTGAAAGACTGTTTACAGCAGAAAGTTTTTCTTTTAGGCAGCAATCAACATGCTTCTTGTGCTACTTATTCAATCTGCCATATCACTAGTGCAACCACAAGCTGCTGCTTACATTTCCAAAGTTGTGCAAAGGGTCCAAAGTTGTGCAAGAGTCATCACTGCAATCAGACTCCGGTATATTAATAGTTATAACACCTGAACAAGTCTTAGTTTTATTATCAGATTCAAAGTAATGCCAAGAAATCGCAGATATTAAAAATATTTTCAACGAGTTTGACTACTTTATCTGCGAAATACAATGGAATGTTATCTTCAGTGCAAATAACTGTATTTCTTTCTGCTTCGAATGGACATCAGGTCACCTGATAACTGGCAGTTGTGAGCCTAGATTTGATGTATCGAAAAAACCAAAGTGTCCCCAACACACACATACACACACGCCAGCGCACACCAAGAGCGCTGAACGCCTTGCATTACTATCAAAGAACCTCAAGTTTACACGTGGCAGAAGTCGACAGAACTCTTTCATGCTTTAATGACCTCGAAAGGGATTCCCCAGGCGTCAAGTAACGGGATGTGACTTACTCTGACTTGGGAGTTGAGTGATAAAACTACATACCTATGTTACTATTATTTTTTAGAGGTTTCTGTCTGTCCTCAGCTGGCTGTCCCACGCCAGCAAGCGCTCTGCCCGGGCCTCGGCAGGTGCGCGTGGGTCAGGAAGCCCAAGGTCCTCCTCCTATCACCGTCTGCTCTCCTCGGCCCCGCTTTCCTCTCTCGGGGGCGGCGAAGAGGCCCAAGGCGAGGGGCCCGGGTTAGGGCGTGCGATCCTCAGAGCCAGACTCTGACGGCCCCGGGCTGGGCCGGCTCTCCTCTCATACACTCCCCAGATCGCGCGTCGAAACGGCGGCCGCGGCCCCCAGCTGCGGGGCCGGGCCGGCCAGGCAAGGCCGCGGCCGCTCGCAGTGCCCACGTCACCAGCTCCAGCACTGCGGAAATGGAGCGGCGCGGCCGGAGGGGAGGCGCCCGGCGGCGGCAGCTCCCGCGCCGCGGCCAGACGCCGTATGCCCCCCAGCCCCGGCCCGGAGGCCGCCGACCCCCGCCCGCCGCGCTCCGGGGCTCACCTGTGTCGCCGATGATAATGTACTTGAAAAGATAGGCGTACGCCATGGCCGCGGCCGCTCGGTGCCAGGGCACGCGGCTCCTCCTCCTGCTTCTGCTCCGCCTCCTCCGCGCCCCTCACCCCGGCGCCGCTCGGCCTCGAAACGCCAGGCCCCGCCCGCCGCAGCCGCCGCCGTCGTCGTCAGCCTCCGGGAGTGAGGGGCCGAGAGGAAGCGGGACAAATTGACACCCTCTGAGCCACGGAGACAGCGCCCAGCGGAGCCCAGCTGAACAATAACAGCCGCAGCGGCGCCTCCGCCCCGCCTCCGCGCCGACCCGGAAGTTCTGCGGCCGCCGGCGCCGCCGCCGGGGGAAAGGGGAGGAGCCCCGCACGCCGGCAGCGCCACGCCGGCCGGAGCCCCGCCCAGCCAGAGCCCCGCCCCGCCTCGCCTCGCCGGAGACCTCCGCGGTGCCGCGTCGGCCGCTGCCGTCTGCCCCGTCGGCCCAGAGCCAGGCGGGGCCGGGCGCTGGTCTTGCCGGCACCTTTGAGCGGCGGGCGCCGGCGGCCGGGAGACGCTGGGGCAGGGGAGGGGCCTTGCGACTCCGTCGCCGCGACGCGAGCGGAGCCGCGTCCTTCCGCCCTGCGGTGGGGACGCGGGACACGTGGTGGGAAGGCGGAGGTCGCGTTCGGCGCAGGGCCTGCCCTGGGCTCGTGACAAGGTGTTCGAAAATGATGGAGCCTCTCGGGGCGGGGTTGGAGGGCGAGGCTGTATCTGTGGTGCGGGGCGGGGCTTTGACAGGGAAAATGGAAGTGTTTGTAAATTCGAAACCCTAAGTTAGGGAATATGCGGTAAACCAAGATATGCACCTGCGGTGGAATACTATGCGGTCTTAAAAAAAAAAAAAGCCTGACTTAACGTTACGCAAAAACAAGGCACAGGACTCAGTGTATAAATATACATTTATGTTATATATATTATATATACAACTATCTTATATATAGTAAGTGATAAATTACATTTGTATGTTTATAAGCTATATTTTATTGTTATATAAATAATTTTTATTTTACCATTGTGTAGAAAAATGACAGGAATATACTTAAAGACCCATAGTACGTAGTCAATCTGAAAGGACACACCTGGGACCAGGGGAAGGAAGGGATGGGATTGGAGGGAAGATCTACTTTTCACTGAATTTTTCAAGGGCAGTTTGAAATTTTGCAGTGTTCATGAATAACCTATTGAAAAATGCACTTAAAGGAAAAAAAGTAACTTTTTTGTTTATTCAACTAACACTTTAAGTACATACTATATTTCATGCACTGCTAGGCCCTGGAACTAAAGGCAGACACTGTTCTAAAGGAGCACACAGATTTTGGAAGAGGAGATGCAAGACAGAGTTAAAAGTGTCAGGATAGGTTATCTAGAGAAGATGATGTCTGACCCAGAAATATGAAGGAAGAGTTTGTCAAGAGGACAGAAGGTGGGGGAAGGGAACTGAAGTTTAGGCGCAAGAAACAATGTGCAAAGGTCCTGGATCTGTTCAGGGAATATGAAGTTGCATAAGGAAGCTTATTTGCTAACCCATAGCCTCTAATATTGGCAGTGGAAGGAGAGCCATTGCTAGGGCAGAAGTGACTGGGGTTTAGTGGCTCTGGTTCCTGTTGCCTAATATTTTCCTCTCCCTTTTAGGATCTGTCATTCTACCGAAACCTTCATGCTGGGCTGGCAGTACTTCGTTGCTACATGGTTTGAATGGCCTTTCCAAACGTCAACTCACAGGTTTGTGTTTGTTTGTTTGTTTTTACTGTTTGGAGGGGATTTTCAGAGACAGCACACAAAAATTTGATGTGAAAAATTACCAGGAATTGCATAATCTAGTTCACCCATCTTTAGTTTGGGGGTGGAGAAGTCCCTTCTTAGGCCTGCCATGTTCCAAAGGCCATTTTGTCCCTCCCATCTGAGTGCCTTCACTCAAGTCTTTCCTGGTGATAGACATGTAGAAAGTTCCCTCCTTCCAGGAGAAACTCAATCTCTTACTACTCTCAGCGGTATGCCCTTTACACATAACCTGAACAGGACAACTCTGTGGGGATGTTCCACGAAAGCCTAGCATCCTTATGATCAGAAGCATTCCCATACTGTTAGAGGAGAACTGTGGGAGAAGTCACTGGTGCCAGGTCATGCACGGGCTTGTTGCCATGTCAGGATGCATGCGGCACTTTACCCAGTGGACACGGAAACTGGGAAGAGAAAGGTCAGAACTGAATGTAAAAAATTATAGAAAAGGATACGTATAGAACTTTAGAGGCAATGCAGTGTAAAGAGAACTTAGGAAACCTGCTTTTGATCTTGGTCTTACCGCAAACTGGTTGGATGATTGTTGCAAATCTTTTGGCCTCCTAGAGCTTTGACACATTCAGTGATAAAGCAGCGGAGTTAAGTGTTACCTGAAAGGTCTATTCCAAGTCTGAAGTCCTTTAATTTTATGTCTGTCCACCTCCAGATCTAAAGCACCTGTAAAGTAGGTGGTAATCTTTCTCTCATGAAAATGTCAGGGCCACAGGAGTCAAGTGTATATGGTTCTTGCACAGAACTGAGAGGTGTTAGTTATTGGTGCGCAGGAATTATCACAATCAGTGGCTTTGAAAAGAGCAAGGACTAGCTTTTCAAGTCCCTCGCTAAGCCTCGGTTTCCTTGTCTGGAAAATGTAGAGAATAACTGCCTCTCAAAGTCAATTTAGGATCAAATGAGATAATATATGTGAAGATATTTTGTAAATTATGAAAAACATATACTTAATGTGTGAAACCCTTAGTGCTGCATAATTTCTAAAAATTACCTCGAAGGAGTTAAGGCCTAATCACTATACAAATTCCTGTTTTAAAGTCAGCTCCTTTCCTGTCTCTATTTTATGTCTCAATGTTTATTTTTTTCTATGTGTAATTCATAATATTTTGTTATATTTTCTCTAAGCCTATATGCTGTCTTCAATTCTCTTTGAAACAAGGTGTAAATAAAACCCACACAAATTTCATTTTAAACACTTTACGTAGCCCCCAAAATCCAAAGACATTTTTTCAAGAAAAACTCCTTAGGCAAAAATGACAGAAATAAAACTCTCTTCCCTTAAATTATAGGATACTTTGTGGGATTTTCCATTCTGTTCGATTTTCAGCTATTTCATTCCCTTGGGGACGAATTCTGGTAACCTCATCTCTCAGTCTTACATCATATGTGGTCTGAAGGTCATAACTGTGAAATTTAAGGATTGTTTAAGGCTACATTCTCCAAGGTCTCCTTATTCAAGTTTTCCATGACATTTTAAAGTAGAGTATTAGATTAGACTTTTGAATTTACTCTTTCCAACCAAACTTTTCATGTGTTTAAATTTTCTCTGGTTTTGATCACTCTCAGACTGTGGGAAGAGAGGTAGTGGGGGAATGGGATGGGAGAACAGTGGCTTGGAATACTGTAATGCATAGGTTCTTACTTTGGTTCCCATGGTTTCCTTAGCCAGCTCTTGAATGCACTCTGGGAGCCCTGTGATCCTCCAGAAATGATATGCACAATGTTGTATGGATTTGCATATATGTAATTTTATGGGAGAGATCCTCGCACGAGTCCATGACCCAGAAATAATTAAGAACCACTGTGAAATGCTTGCTTTAAGCCATTTCTAAACACCATGACAGAATTAATTTTCCTGCATATACTCATAAGCTTAGTACCAGTTCTGGAGGAAGAAAGAACTCCGTTCAACTCCTGAATTTACCCCCTGTCAGATGAGTGATCTTGGATAAATTACTAAACTCTCTAAGCCTTAGATTCCTCATGAGATGACACAAGTGCCTAGCGAAGTGTCAAGCTCTCAGGAGACACTAAACACTGAAGTCATTTCCCCCTTTCCTTCACCCTCTCCCTGTGTTCCACCTCCAACCTGTCACTAAGAACTGTAGGAGTTAAATGAGCCCAACAAAGACGCTCCCTTAAAGGAGATTAGAGTCTCTCTCATGTTAAGTCATGGGTAGTCATCGTAATACATAATGAAATAATTATACAACTCACCATAATGCAGAATCAGTGGGAGCCCTGAGCTTCTTTTCCTGCAACTAGATGGTCCCATCTGGGGTGATGGGAGACAGTGACACCCGAAGTGTGTTGCTTGTGTCCACTCTACTCTGTAACAATCAGCTTAATTGTCACTTGCCACTCACTGATAGGGTTTTGCTATGTCTGCAAGCAATTGATTTACTATGGTCTCTGTGCAGTCAGACCTCTCTGCTAATGATAACCTGTATATGTAGCTGCTCCCCAGCAGAAGCGGAAGGAGAGCCATCTAAGCTGAGCCTTAAAGGGCCTTATCTTTCATAGTTATTGCTTTACTCGTCGTTCCAGATGTTTCAGCAGCCCTCTCCACTGTACTTTGTTCACCTTATCCACCTCATCTGCCATTTATGTTCTTGTTGGGTAACACACTTAGTATTCCCTCTCTTACTTTTCTACTCATGACTGATTTCTGACCACTTGTCAAAGCCAGAAATGACTGGTTTCTCTCTTCCATTGCATTCTTTTTTCTTTTTTTAAACATCTTTATTGGAGTATAATTGCTTTATACTTCCATTCCATTCTGCTCATCCTTCAGAAGTTTACCTGAAGGGTCAAAATGGAATGATTGCAAATTCACATCCTGAGTCAATGTGTGTGTAGGTGAGTGAAGAAACTTTCTTTCGTATGTAGGTTAGTTTTGTTATCGATGGACTTACTATTCATAACAGAAGGGGCCTACATAAGTGCACAAATGAGAGAAACAGTGAATATTGGAATAATAATAAGCTCATTTTATAAAATCGTGGATTAAAAAAATATAACTACATAATGATTAATAACAAATTTAAAAGTGAATTAAAAACCAAAATAGTGTTCTTAAACTACCTACTTTTCTCAGTCCTTAACAGTTGCCTAGTGCTTTCCACAGAGAGAGTGGTCTGGGGAATGGCCCAATATTGGATTCCAGGAGGCCTGAATTACAGTCTTTCTTGCCACCAACAAGCTGACCTTGAGAATTTTTGTCATATACTCAATAGAGATGATAATTCCAGTTGCTAATAGAATCACTGGGAGGTAGATATGAGAGCACTCTGAAAAGTACATTATTACTAGGAGAGAGTGTATATACCAAATTGCAGGTGAATGATTTTCTTGAATGTATCTAGGTATATTAGAAGACTGACCCCTATAGAACTGTATAACATCGGTAATATTTTACTATCTGCATTGTTGGGTTTTTGTCAGCAAAGACTGGACCATGCAATCTTCAAACCCTCTGGTTTGAACACATATTCATCCATTTATCCTGAATGTGTTCTGTGTCTCGTGTTCATTGGTAGGTGTCCTTATTTTGGAAAAGTCAGGATCAGAATGAGAATGAGGATACCTGAGGAGTATACCTCATATTTTGCTGAAAAGAAACCATTTACTACTCCCATGAGTGTTTCAATTTATTTTAATCTTTACCCGTAAAGGTCTTTAAATTTTGATAAAGGGAAATCCATTTTCTCTCCAATTGTGAGGACATGATAAGCTAGCTCTGTCCCAGTGGGAGGTGCGGACACTGAAAACCTTCTGTCACTGATGTCTTTTGTGTGAGATGGGTGCCAGGAATTACGAGATCACATTTCAACCTTCTTCCAGCTCCCCTCCCTCCTATATAATCTTTATCTCTGCTTCTAACAGTCTCATTATCAGAATTTTCAACATATGGAGTGAGAGAGAAGAAAATGACTATCAAAGAATCACATTTTCACTTCTAATATGGAGAAAATAGGAGTCTATTTTTCCAAACTTTTTTATTTTAAAGAAGTTAGTAAAAAAATAAATCTGTTCTTCAGACATTGAGGTTACATCCAAAGGCCCCCATTTAAAATTCTGCAAGGCTAATTTAAATTTGTCCAAGAATCATTGCTGTACTTCTACCGCTCTTTTAAATTTCTCAATGTAAGTAATCTGGGATCAATTCCCAGCAATTCCTTCAAATGAAACATTGCGAAAAAGTACAGTATAACCTTACAACAGCAGTAAACATTTATTCTCACACAATTTTTATGCATCAGAAATCTAGGAGCAGCTTAGCTGGGTGGCTCTGGCTTGGAGGTCTCTTCATGGTGTTACAGTTAATCTTTCAGCCAGGGCTGCAGTCTGTAGTCATCTGAAGGCTAGATTGGGGCTGGATGATTTATTCGCAAGGTGGCTTATGGCTGAGGCCTTAGTTCTTTACCACATGGACCTCCCAGAGGACTGCTTAGTATCTTCATGACATGGAAGCTGGTTTCTCCCAGTGTGAGACATATGAGAGAGTGAGCATAAGGCCAAAACCTCAGTGTCTTTTGTGACCTAACCTTGGAAGTCACATCCCACCACTCCTGCTGTATCCTTCTGGTCCCATGGACCCACTGTGATAAAACATAGGAAGGGACTACACAAGGACATTAATAACCAGAGGTGAGGATCACTGCCATCCTAGAAGCTGGCTACCACAACCTACAGAGATCAAGTGAAAACAAGGATCTAATAAATGTCTAACCATCTGAAATCAGATACATTTGGGGTCAAATCAGTTTCATTTAACCTGTCTACAATAAAATTTTACTATAGACAGATTAGTCTATAAAGAAGTTTATTGTGGTTTTGGCTTTGTGCACATCTAAAAGTACTTCTGAAAGAAAAGACCTGAAAAAGAATCATTTTACAGTTGCAAAAGGAAGAGAAAACATATTTTTCAGGTTTTAAAAATTACATTTCAAAGCAATTTTTTGAGGATCGAATACAATGACAACGATCTCCTAAAAAGGATTTTTAAAAAGGAATTGCTGTTTGCTTTCATCTCAAGTCCTTAAGGATTCATGTGGTTCAACAGAGTTAACAATTTATTTCTACTTTTTCATTAACTTATTTGAATAATTTTATGGGAATCAATATTCTCCTACCTGCACATATTTCCTACCTGCAGTGTTATGTCCAAATATTATAGCAGTTGATCATGCGTTTTATGTCTCAGGTTTAAAAAAATCTATATTACAACATGGATGGACCTAGAGATTGTCATACTGAGTGAAGTAAGTCAGACAGAGAAAAACATATCATACGACATCGCTTATATGTGGAATCTAAAAAAAATGCTACAAATGAACCTATTTACAAAACAGAAATTGAGTCACAGGTGTAGAAAACAAACTATGGTTACCAAGGGGGAAAGGGGTTGGGGGATAAATTGGGAGATTGGGATTGACATATACACACTACTATATATAAAAGAGAACCGATAAGAACCTACTGTATAGCACAGGGAATTCTATTCAGTGCTCTGTAATGACATATGGGAATGGAGTCTAGAAGAGAGTGGATATGTGTATATGTATGGCTGATTCACTTTGCTGTACAGCAGAAACTAACAACATTGCAAATCAACTATACTCCAATAAAAAATTAACTTTAAAAATCTACATTAAATGGAGGTAGGGGAAACACTGCCTTTAAAAGGTTTAAGGTACAAACAAGTAGAGTTTGACTACCATCTTATTCCTTAAATGTAGTGTTTTCTTGTACTGTAATATTTATTAGAAGAACTGCAGGCTTATGTCACTTTGGGGTCTTATCTTGAAGTTTTCCTTACTAGACTTAACGGAGAAGATTTTTTATTCTTAGTAAATGGATAATTTTCTTCACACTGTATTTGATACAAATTATAATACAAAAGCATCTGTTGGAAAGAGCAGATTATTCATCATTGATATACTCTAATTTTTGTTAATTTTTCCTTTAGAAAAATCAATTATAGACAAAGACCTCTTTAGAACTAGATCCCACTTTCTCTCTTTGAATCAACTGAGTGCATTTCTGGAAGGTTCTCGTTTCACTTCACTCCAAAAAACACTAAATCCAAATGCCAAAAGTGAGATTGTCTCATCTGAACCCTGAGATAAGCTATTTTGCTTATTTATAAAAGAACAGACTGAGGCTTTTGAATCACTAGTTGAAACAAAAACTGAATTATTTACATTTTCTTTCGTGGAAACAAGCAGAGATGAGGAAGTAAGTATACAGATCTCCCTTGACTTACTGTAGGGTTACATCCAGATAAACCCATCATAAGTTGAAAATATCTGTTAAGTTGAAAACGCATTTAATACACCTACTGAACCTAGCTCAGCCTGTATACCTTAAACGTGCTCAGAACACTTACATTAGCCTACAGTTGGGCAGAATCCTCTAACACCAGGCTTATTTTATAATGGTGTTGAATATATCATGTAATTTCTTGAATACTCTACTGAAAGTGAAAAACAGAATGGTCGTCAAAGTGCAGAATGGTTGTGAGTGTACCATTGTTTACCCCCGTGATCGCGTGGCTCCCTGGTGACTGCGGCTCACTGTGCTGCCCAACATCACGAGAGACAGTATTGTACAGCATGTCACTAGCCCGGGAAAGAGCAAGATTCAGCATTCAAAGTACATGTTCTACTGAATGTGTACCCCTTTTGTAAAATCAAAACATCGTTAAGTCAAACCATGGTAAGTCAGGGACTCTCTGTATAGTATGTTTGACTATAAGCGACCCAGGGTACAGGAAACGGAGGGTGGACTCAGTATACAGGCCTCCCACCATTAACATGAATTCACTTAAGAAAAATTTGAAGTCAGGAAGCAACTACTCAGTGATTAATTTAATGTAGCTGTATAAGAAAGAATTGAGACATGCTGTTCATATGTCAGGTACTATGCCAGCTGCTAAGGATATATATACATAGAGAGAGAGAAGCTAAGGAACCTTAAACTCAGGGTCCCTCACTTGCATGACCCCTTCCAAGGCAAATGTGTTCACGTGGTCAATTTTCTTTTTTAGTAAAATTTGCAAAAGTAAGATATTTAAACTTTAATTTGTGAATTCTGTTCTTTCTCTCCACTGACACTTCCCCCTTGTGTTGGGAAGTGCTGGAGTGTCTACAGGGTTCTGTTGTTTTGTTTTTGGTAATGGTTAAGGAAGGGTTGAGAGTTGAGTGAGGGAGACATTTAGCTCCCTAGGGTATATTTATTCAGTCTCTCACGTGTGTAGCTGAATCATTCCAAGTTGTCCAGCATAGAAAAGGCTTCCAGGGGACTTCCCTGGTGGCACAGTGGTTAAGACTCCACGGTCCCACTGCAGGGGGCCTGGGTTCGATCTCTGGTCAGGGAACTAGATCCCACACGCATGCTGCAACTAAGCGTTCACATGCCACAACTAAGGAGCCCGCCTGCCACAACTAAGACCTGGCGTAAACAAACAAAACAACAGCAAAAACACATGGTATTCTTTAAAAAAAAAAGGCTTCCAGGAATACTGTAACCCCTACTGTGCTGACTCATCATATGGTGTAGAGGTCATATCTCAATATAAGCATGTCCTACTAGATTCGTTTTCTACTGCTGAGTAACAAAATACCACAAACTTACTGGCGAAAAACAATACCCATTTATTAGCTCGCAGTTCTGTAGGGCAGAAGTCTGGGCCTGGTGTAGATGGGTTCTCTTCTCAGGATCTCAGAAGGCTAAAATCAAGGTGTCCACTTCGCTGCATTCTCACCTGGAGCTTGGGGTCCTTTTGCAAGCCCATGTGATGTGGCAGAATTCAGCCTCCTGCAGTTGTAGGACTGAGGTCCCTATTTCTTTTCTGGCTATTAACCAGGAGCTGCTATCAGCAACTAGAGGCTCCTGCATTCCTTGCCACATGGCTTACTCCATCTTCAAAGCCAACAACAGAGAATCTCCCTCATTTTTAATCCCTCCTGCTTTGAATCTCTTTGTTAAGAAGGGCCCCGTCACTTTTAAAGACTCAAGTGATTAGGTCTGGCCCATCCAGGACCATCTCCCTATTTTGAAGTCAATTGTTTTGGGACATTAATTGAATCTGCAGAATCATTTCACAGCAGCATCTAAGTTAGTATTTGGTTGAACAACTGGAAGAAAGTGTGTGTACACGGGGGAGTGGAGATCTTGGGGACCATCTTAGACTTCTGCCTGTAAGCAATGGACATATATATATAGTTTAGTAGAAGATATACCTATTATAAAGCTTTCCAACTCAGAATAGATACCTTCAAAGACTCAGAAGAAAAATCCAAACATAAATAAATGAAAATTTATTCTAACTTGACACAGCTCTAGAGAACCATTTTAACTGCAGTGTTTCTAGTAAAACTAATAAGAAATTACAGGCTCTTAATTTATTTATTAAAAACCTAGAGATTTTTATTTATTGAAAACAAAGGGTTCATAAAACAATAATAGAAGATGCAATAAAAGCAATAAAGATGAATGATAAAATTAATAAAAATCATCCTGTCATAGAGAACTAAACTGTAACAGAAGTCTTTACAGGACACAGCAAAAGCCATAGTTTGTTACAAAAAAGAAATAAATTGTGAAAAGAAGCAACAGGTAGGCTCAGTGACTGTCTTGGACTCTGGACAGAGGAGGGGGCCCTTCCCTGATCCCCGCACTTGAGAGCACCTTGCTCATCATAAATACTGAAGCACAGGGAGAGTTAGCTTGCTTTTTGACCTCATGGAAGAGGTTTCTGAAAGTTTGGCACCCAGAAGAAGACTGGAAATTATAAGAGGGGGACAGGCAAGGAGACCTGGCCCCGAGGCCAGAGGAGACCGAGGCAGGAGACAGCATATGGGGTTAGGAGGGACTCAGCACCCCAGCCCTTGGAGACCAGCAACCGAGGAGCTGCTTCAGGCTGGTCCCTCCACACCACCCAGGTGGGTGTCAGGGTCCCTAGGCGCTTGCTTTTTCCTCTCTTCTGATCTGCTGGTATAGTTTTGGGAGGTGAACTTCCAGAAGGGATGGGATTTTTTGCAAGGCAAGAGGGAGGGTATATGCCCACCCTGATTTCCTGAGGCTCTTGACCGTGTCCCTCCCCTCTGGCTTCCAGAGGGGTCCAGGCAGCAGCCAAGCTTCCAGGGTCCAGCCAGTCACAGCTAGCCGATGTAGTACATATGGAAGGACTGAGAAAGAGAACAAACAAGCATGATTCCTAGATATTTTGCCAAATGAACAGGGTAACACATTAATTGCAGGAGAAGAACAGGTAGGTGGGAAAGAGGGGAGAGAATCAAAGATTCTGTTTTGGACACGTTGAACTGAGATGCCAACGGTCATTCAAGTGGAGGGATCAAATGAGCAATTGGACATTTGGGTCTGGGGCTTGGGGGAGTGGTCTGAGCTCCAGATAGAAATACCATGCAGCTGGTACGGTTGTTGGGACCAAATGTTTTTTCAAGTGTCTGATAGACACTTGTGGTTCTTCTATTGTGTATTATCTGTTTGCATGCTCTACCTGTGTATCTATTAAAGTCTCTGACAATCATTGTTAAAATTCACATACGTTTAATACAACTGAAAATGTGTAACAAACCTCCCAAATCATTTAATCTTCACAACAAATCTGATAGTTTTTAAATGAATTTATGTGTTTTTATTTTTTGCATTTTACCCTGAGGGTTTTTTTTTAAATTGACTTACAGTGTTGTGTTAGTTTCAGGTGTACAGCAAAGTGATTCAGTTCTTTCCCCTTATAGTTTATTACAAAATATGAGTGTAGTTCCCTGTGCTATACAGTAGGTCTTCGTTGGTTTTCAGTTTTTTAATATGGTAGTGTGTATATGTTAATCCCACTGATAGTTTTTTAATTTAAAATATTTAAAGAAAAAGAATAATAATCAGAAATGGAAAAAAATGTGAGGAAGTGAAAATTCTTTTGTAAAATTTAAAAGGGCAAATTGAATCAATTTTCAAAAAGGTAGTGAAAGGATTATCATAATCCTTTAATATATGCAAATACTTACACCTAAATTTCCAAATTCTGATAATATAGCTAAAGGAAATAAAAATAAATATACAGAGAAAAAGTCTTTATTTGATAGAAAAAGAGACTGAAGCTTAAAGAGTTTAAATAATTTCTCATGTCATGACAGCTAGAAAGTGGCAGTGCTGGAAGCTGGAAATATGGGTCCAATGAGAGTTTTGACCTCCACATACAAATTTAGAAGTCATCAGCATGTAACATGTAAGAAAAATGTATTTGTCCTCCACAAGGAAGTGATGAATGCTTTATGTTCATGAAGAAGGGTTAGATTGAGTCTCCCAAGGGAACTCACAGGTTGGTATATATAGTAAATGAAGCTTAGAAAGCTGATTTCTCTACACATCAAAAGTGAATCCATCTCTCAGAAATGGACTCACATTAACCTAGTTTACAAGTCTGATTTTTAAAAGTAGAATGTCAAATTGCAATAAGAAATCACTATCTCAGAGACAGAAATATGTGAAATGCATTCCACTAGCTTTTTCTTTTCCTTACAAAGAGTAAAGTGCATGGAAATACTTAATGACTTTAAGCGGAGGGAACACGAAACATCCAGCTCACGTTTGGGATGGTCTTTCCTGGGGGTAAAACCTATGCCTCCTAGTGCATTTCGTCCCCTCATTCATTTCATCAGTTTGACCACACCCTGTCGTCTCACTCTGACCTGCAAGCCGTATCTGTTTGGCCTCCGAAAGCATTTGTAACCCTGGCCCAATAGCCTTAACGAACTACCAAATATTTTGATGAGTCAAAAACTACCCTGAGTAATATTTCAATAGAGAATACCAATTTTTATCTCCAAAATTTTCCTTTTTCCAGCCTCTAAGACTGACCAGTCCTCCTTCTGATGGACTTACCCAATTCAATCAAATTACCATGAAGTTCTAGCCCTGGGATTCAACCTGCATCTTTAGGTTGCTTCTGGTGAACTTCATTTTACAGTATATTAAGCCCCCTGTCTCATTAATTACCTACCATGTGACCTAATGAAGACATTGATTCCATCTGAAATTCAGTTTCTTAATCTGTAGAATGGGGAAAATAATATCAAAATCATAGCATGACCGTGCAATGCAGAGGGTGTGTGAAGCTCTCAGTGTGTTATCTGTCATTTTCACTACCTGACTGTCATCATTACATGTTGAATGTGAGCCTGAACTCTCAGGGCACAAACTTACTTCCAAGTTCTTAGGAGAACCCTTGCTGTAAAATCTAATGACTATAACCTCAGTCACACGTGGTTCTGATGCTAAGAAAAAATGGGACAGTGGGCCCTGTAACATGAGCTTCAAAATTGAACTGAGGAGCAGTAATCTGAGAGATTTTTTAAAAATTCGGCAGGAAACGTGGTGTTTTCTTTCAGCAGTAGATCCCTTTAGCATTCGTGTAAAGCTCATGGATGCCTGCTCAGAATAATGGTATCAAAGGTACAAAAACAAAAAAACAAAGGATTACAGAAAAAATTATATTAGAATTGTTTTTAGGCTTCCCTGGTGGCGCAGTGGTTGAGAGTCCGCCTGCCGATGCGGGGGATACAGGTTCGTGCCCCGGTCCGGGAAGATCCCACATGCCGTGGAGCGGCTGGTCCCGTGAGCCATGGCCGCTGAGCCTGCGCGTCCGGAGCCTGTGCTCTGCAGTGGGAGAGGCCACAGCAGTGAGAGGCCTGCGTACAGCAGAAAAAAAAAAAAAAAAAAAAAATAGAATTGTTTTTAAAATATTTCCAAAACAAATTTGTGTTAGAGTAATATATGTGCTTCTTTATTAATATATTAAAAACCAAGATCTAACAAGAGGTCTAATAATGGCTATAATTTAGCAGTTGGGATGAGTGTAAATGATAGGACAAGATGTTTGTATCAATTGTATTGCAAGATGACAACATCCGTATTTCTATTGGTGACAAATCGGTAGATACTGCTAATAGACCATGGTGCTGACAACAATCATAGTTGAATAAAATGTTAAATTTCAGTTAGAGTTAATACAAATAAAGATGCAAATTTCCCCCTATCCATATCTATGTAATCCACAGCCCCCAGATTAAGAACCTATGCATCAGAGGGTGGTAAACACAGACTCCAAAGGAAGAGAGAATTTTTGAAGGACAAACTGATTGACATATTTAATAAAAAGATTAGAAATGATAAAGATGAAAATACTTATTGGGTTTATCATTTAGGAGTTCATCAGTGGACATCGCCATTGAAGTTTCATTGGAGAAGTTGAGGGCATAAATCAGATAATAGTAGTTTAAGGATTAGTTGGGGAAGGGGAGTGCAAACACTAGAAAATGGGGAAGTCAATGAAGGTGGCACTTTTTTTTTTTTTTTTGGCCAGGCCACATGGCTTGTGGAATCTTAGTTCCCCGACCAGGGATCAAACCCATGCCCCCTGGGTTTGAGGAAGCGCAGAGTCTTAACCACTGGACTGCCAGGGAAGTCCCGGAGATGGCACTTTTAAGGAACTTGGCTGTGACGGGGCCGTGCCAGAGATAAGAAGTGCATTAGTAGGAGAGAGGACTTGGTTGACAAGAGAAGGTCTGGGCATAGTATGTATCTTGGGTAAAGAACCATAGAAAGGGAGAGTCAAGACAGAGGGAAAATGCGTGATGGGGAGAGAGGTACGCACTTCTGAGGAGGTAGGAAGAGTCTGGACCAAGAGAGGAAGTGAAGGAATTCACCTTGGACTGAGAAAGGAACATCTCTTCTACTGAGAGGAGGGAGCTACACCAAAGGCAGATACAGAAGAAATCTGAAGTAAAGGACAGAAAGTTGGGAAAGTTTTGAAATAGAAATCGATGCCTTTGTCCTGCCCTTCACTGCCGCTAGCCCAAAGGGCCATGTTCTTTGTGTAGAGACAGCAGGACCTGAAAGCCTAAGAAAGGTATTCTATCAGGTAGAGTACTTGCCATGGTAAAAAACAGGAAGTCCAACATTTGGGATTTGTTATTTAACTTCATTGACTTAAGGAATAAAGGTGATTTATTGCCTCATTCGACAAAAAAACTCCAGAGATGAGTGAAAAGTTTTACATGAAAGTTTTACATGAAAAATTCCAGGGTAAAAAAATCTGTTTCTTCCAGATATACTCTCTCCAGAGAGCTCCCTAGCAAACCTCCCTTACACATCATTTACCCAAGCTGCATTCTTTTTTAAAAAATAAATTTATTTTTATTTATTTATTTTTGGCTGTGTTGGGTCTTCGTTGATGCGCATGGGCTTTCTCTAGACGCGGTGAGCAGGGGCTACTCTTTGTTGCAGTGCGCGGGCTTCTCATTGCGGTGGCTTCTCTTGTTGCGGAGCATGGGCTCTAGGCGTGCGGGCTTCAGGAGTTGTAGCATGTGAGCTCGGTAGCTGCGGCTGGCGGGCTCTAGAGCGCAGGCTTGGTAGTTGTGGCGCATGGGCTTAGTTGCTCCGCGGCATGTGGGATCTTCGCAGACCAGGGCTCGAACCCGTGTTCCCTGCATTGGCAGGTGGATGCTTAACCACTGCACCACCAGGGAAGTCCCCCAAGCTGCATTCTTATTCCTGGACCACCATCTGTGGCAGAGAAATTCCACCCCATGGTTGGCTTACCAACCACTGCGTAAGTTCCTGAACTGTCATTAGCAGGAAACACTGTGCTCCCTATGGACCAGCTGTTCAAGCAGAGCCTTGGCATTCAGGTGTGTGTTGGGCATTTTGGGTCATTAGAATGACTGCAGGAGGAAGTTAGGGATGCAAGACATCCCAAGATGCATGGGACAGTTCAGAGCAAAGAGCTGGCCAGCCCCAAATGCCCATTGTGCCTGCTGCTAAGAAATGCTGCTGTAGACAGAGAAGCCCACCCTTGAATTTCACTGGCTTCATGAGGAGGTGTGGTATAATAAGAAATATATTTGGTCTATCCCCATTCCTAGCACAGAGCTCCTAAAACCCTTGGAATTTCCTGAGCGATCAGAAAGTCTTTTGTTATTCATTAAGAAGCCCATGTTTTGATCACACAGGAGTCTATGCTAATGAGGAGACTCAAGGCTGTGTCCCTACATAGCCTCAGGATGGGGCTGGTCACCAGAAAGACTGAGTGATTAGAAGGTGAGACTTTCAGGCCCACCCAGCAACCTCTAGGAAAGGGAAGGGGTACTGCAGATTAAGCTCTATAAAAACTCTTGAACAATGAGACATTTGAAGAGCTTCTGGGTTGGTGAACACATGGAGGTGCTGGGAGAGTGGTGTACCCAGAGAGCGCATCTCTTTCATCTAGCTGTTCTGAGTAGTATCCTTTTATGAAAACCAGTTAAATGTTAAGTAAATGTTTTCCTGAGCTTTGTGAGTCATTCTAGCAAATTATCAGACCCAAGGACCCCTCGGGTTTCTGGGAACTCCAATTTATAGCTGGTCATTCAGCAGGTGGCCCCTGGACTTGAGACTGGATCTCAAGCAGGGGAATCTGGTGAGCCTGAGCCCTTAACCTGTGGGATGTGATGCTATCTCTAAGTAGATAGGGTCAGAATTGAGATAAATTTGTATGCCACCCACTTGACGTCCACTGACCTTTGGAGAATTGCTTGGAGATGATGGAAAACACCCCAGGAAGATATGGATACCTGAACAAAAGTGTGGAAGGAAGGGGAAATGGATTTAGGGGAGGCGGTCAACAACAGCTGCTATGGATATCATAGATCTCAGAAGCAGAGAGCCTGGGGCTTAAATCCTGGCTCTGCCACTGCGGAGCTGTGTGATCTTGAGCAGGTTAATGAATGTTTAAAAGCCTTACTTTCTTTAATAAGTAAAAATAGAATAATAAAACATACCTTTGAGACTTCTGAGAGGATTAATGAGAGAATGTATGCAAGGAGTCTGTCAAATGTCCTGGCCCCTAGAAGGGATTCAATGAGTATTGGTTTCCTTTCTTCCTGCTCTTACATGCATTAATTTCCAGGGTAGCTATCTGATAGGATCTGAAGGGATCAGTACCTTGCTATTTCCAGCAAATGTTTTTGAGGTGCTAATATCTTCTAATGAGAACATGAGCCATCATTTAAACCATTAGATTAGGAACATTACAGATGGTCCCAGCACAATGTGTTCGCGTCGCAGATGGCTCGTAATAGCAAGTCAGTAGTAATAAGCAAGGAGAGAAATACCAGTTTTAGCTCTGGGCTTTCAACTCCATCTTTTTTTTAAAAAATTATTTATTCATTTATTTGGCTGTGCCGGGTCTTAGTTGTGGCGTGTGCGATTTAGTTCCCTGACCAGGGATTAAACCTGTGCCCGCTGCGTTGGGAACGCAGAGTCTTAACCACTGAACCACCAGGGAAGTCTCTCAACTCCTTCTTAAATATACTACTGCTGTAGAAAATAAATAAAGTAAGTATGTACACGTTTGCCTTTCTATGTTTCATTTATTTTATTATTATTATTATTTGGCCATACCGCGCAGCTTGCGGGATCTTAGCTCCCCAACCAGGGATTGAACCCGGGCCATGGCAGTGAAAGCACTGAGTCCTAACCACTGGACCGCCAGGAAATTCCCTCTATATGTTTCATAATTAGGTGAAGATTCTTAAGAAAATGACCTTCATTCCGATTTTGAATGCATCTTCTTCCCTTCAAACACAGGCCTTTGTGCTTTCTGCCCTCTCTGGAAGATGACTCTTATTTTTCTTTCAGAGTCCATGTAAATGATCAATTCCTCTGGAAACGCCTTCCAATTTTCTAGGCTAGGTAGGACATTTTGTTTTTGTTCTCATAGCCTTGTGTTTTTGTTATCAATGTGTTACAAACCTCTCCCAAATTCAGTGGTTTTAAATACCAACAGGGTATTAATTACCATGATTATTTTTGTTGATCAGGTGGTTCTCATTTCTTCATGTGAACTTGACTGAGGTGCTGAGATAGCTGGAAGGTCCGGAGTCCGGCATATCATGCTGGACACCAGCTGGGAGTTCAAGGCCCTTGGTGATCCTCCATGTAGACTGTGCACTTATTCGTAGAATGGCAACTGGATTCTAAGAAAGTGCATTCCAAGAGGTCTAGTCCCATTGGGCAAGTGCTCATCAAACCTCTGCTGGCACCATGTATATCATGTCCCAAGAATCAAACCATTGTCAACATGGAAGGGGATTGCACAAGGGCAAACTGCCAGGAGGCCTGGTTCACTGGGGGCCAAAGTCTACCACATCCAGTGAACCTTTCCTTCATAGGACTCATCATTGTTTTCAATTACATATTTATATGTGTTATTATTTTTCTCTCTCAATAGACTCAAAGATCCATGAAAACAGGATCTTTTTGTTTCTTTGCTAATTATTGTGGAGCAGAACCTTAAACGCAATTTAAAGGTTTTGAAGAAGCCCAAGTGACTGAGAAACTAATACCAGGTGCCATCATGCAGGTCTTGCAAAAGAGATTGGTCCCCAAATGGCCTGCCCACTGTTAGTTGATCACCTACCATCACACTATTTCTAGGAGAATTGTAGGTATTCTCTTCTCCCTCTCATCTCAAGCCAAGGGAGAAGGATTTCAAAAATTATTTGGAGAACTTAACATGTGATCCTTGAATTTTGATGCACCATCCCTGCTGACATCCCTTTGTTTGCAGGCACCAAGGTTATTTGTGGGCATCAGACCCTGCAAGGGAATTGTCTCAGGAATGTCCTGCCAGGCATTCCCTCTGAATGAAGTAATCTGAACATGTCCTGGATGGACACCCAATGATGTCTTCTACCAAACAACATGAGCTACATTTTTTGAGTGCTTCTTATATTCAGGGATGTCACATACATTTTTTCTAATTTGTATGATAACACGGCAAGGTATGTAGGTTTCATTCACATTTTACAGATGAGAAAACTAAGTGAAGTTGAATTACTTGTCCGATGTCCCATAGCTAATAAATAGCAGAGCTGTGTTTCGAACCTGTGTCTGAATGTTTTCAAAATTCGTGTCTTTACATAGCACCCCACTGTCATAGTTCAGGCAGACACGGAGGAGACACATCTTCAGAGGCACACACGGAGACCAAGTTTGCAGTATATTTGATAGGAATATCAAATATTCCTTCCTTATAAAAGGAAGGGGGGTAGAAGCAGCATTGGGCAGATGGAGAAGTTGCAATACAGGCTTCAGTGACCCTGCAGGAGCTCTGGAACACATTGTGTCCGTTTGTGTGGCACCCTTCAGGTGGAAGACTGGACCTTCTACCTTCTGCCTTACTCAGGCAAGAGATGCACATTGCCCCTGTGCTAATTTTGTGTCAACTTGACTGGGATACGGGGTGCTCAGATACTTGGCTAAACACTATTTCTGGATGTGTCTGCGGGGGTGTTTCTGGATGACATTAGTGTTTGAACTGGTAGCGTCAGTGAAGCAGATTGCCTTCGCCATGTGGGTGGTCATCATCCCATCAGCTGAGCGGCTGAATAGAAGAAAAGTGCAGGGGAAGGGAGAATTCACTTTCTGTGCCTGACTGTTGAGCTGTGATGTTGGTCTTGTGCACTTGGACTGGGACTTACATCATCAGCTCCTCTGGTTCCCAGGCCTTGTGATTTGGACTGGAATCGACACCACTGTTTTTCCTGGGCCTCTGCCTTGCAGATGGCAGATCATGGGGTTTCTCAGTCTCCAGAATCATGTGAGCCAGCATCTTGTAATAAGTCAATCTCTCTCTCTTTGTATTATCTCTGTCTCTATCTACCTCTATCTCTCTATTGGTTCTCTGGAGAACTCTGACTAATATACCCGGGAAGCACCTGTCCGAGTGCTCTCTGCAGCTGAAACCAGTCTTAAAGTGGCTGGGGGTTACGTGCTAACTTCACAGCCCACAGCTAGGCAGCACATCCTTTCTGCTCTTCACAGCACAGCCCCATGTCTACCACAGCTCTCAGCTATTAATTTTAATTTTGCTTTTGGTATTTTAATTTTTTGACTTAAAAAATATTATTATTCATGTTTTAATAATATTGTTATCTTGAGATTCATTTAAAAGCTAATCAGATTTGAGCATGGACACCTATATTTTAAATCTGCCAGTTAAAATGGTAAATTTTATGTTATGTATATTTTATAACAATAAAAAAAACTATGACTCCTACACATACCTATATGAGAGTCTAATTTCCTTATCATGGTCCATGAAACCTATCAGAGTCAGATCTTAAACTATATTTATAAGCTTCTACTACAGATCAGTCCCGCTCCATTTTTAGCCTCCCGTCCCTGACTCCCCCTGCTTCTGGACAATGCTTCAGCGATGCTCAACTTTTCACTGATCCCCAAATATTCCATCTTCTTCAGCTACTGATATTTTGCACATCCTAGATTGTCCGCATCACGCTTCCTTGACTTCTCTGCCTGATGAAATCCTACTGACCCTCTTCAAGACAAAATGTAAATATTATTTGACTCTCTGGGCAATTTTGTTTGCTATATCCTTGTGTTTTCCTATTATGTAGCTTCTAAGCATTCTTGGTTTACAGATACATGCATGTGTATGATTGTGTTACACACACACGTTTCATCATTTGCACTGTATAGGATGGTGTTGGCTGCAAGTAACAGAAAAATAGGTCTTGCCTCTCTATTGGCTATACCCCTTTAACCTAGAATTCTGTTTTTGTTTGTTTGTTTGTTTCTTAAAATCTTTTATTTAATTTGTTACAATATTGCTTCTTTCCTGTGCTTTGGTGTTTTGGCCGCGAGGTATGTGGGATCTTAGCTCCCCAACCAGGGATCAAACCCGCACCCACTGCATTGGAAGGTGAAGTCTTAACCACTGGACTGCCAGGGAAGTCCCTATAATTCTGTTTAATGTAAACATTGCAAATTCAGTGGTGGAGATGTTTCAGTTCTTAATTTACTTGACTTCAGTTCTAGTTATCTATTGCTATGTGTGGTACAATAAAGAATTTGTTTGATTTTTATCCAGATTGCTGGCATAGAGCTTCACAAATCCTTGGAATTTCCTGTATGATAGGAATGTCTTTCTTGTGCTAATGAAATGAGTCATGATGGGCCCCCAAGATAGCTTCAGGATGGGGTCTCATTACCAGAAAGAGTAACCACAGGATTAGAAGGTTGAGCCATTCAGCGCCTCTAAGGAGGGGAGCTGGAGATTGAGTTCAATCATGTGGTCAAAGATTTAATCAATCATACCCATGGAATGAAACCCCAGTAAAACCTCTGGACCTGAGACTTGGAGGATCTTACTGGCTAGTGAATACATTGATGTGCCAGGAGGGTGATATGCCCTCATTCCATGGGGAGAGGGCCGGGAAACTCTACACTGGGGACCCTCCTAGATCTTGCCCTATGTGCACCCATTATAATAAAACTGTAATCCTAAGTATGCCACTTTCCTGAGTTCTGTGAGTCACTCTAGGGAATCATTAACCCCGAGGGGGCTGTGGGAACCTCTGAGTTTGTTGTCAGTTGATCAGTAGTAAGCGTGGCCTAGGGACCACCCCCTACCGGACCCCCCCTTAGATATGCAGCTGGTGTCTGAAGTGAGAGTTGTCTTGTGGAGGACTTAGCCCTTAACCTGTGGAGTCTGTGCTAACTCTGGGTGGATGTGTCAGAATTGAATTGTGTCAGAATTGAATTGCCGTACACCCGGTTGGTGTCAGTTGGAGTTGACATGAAATGCTCTGTAATTAACCATCCAAGTATTAGCTGTTTAAAATAATTTTTAAAAATCATGCTTTCTAAAAAAAATCGTGATTTCTCACAATTCTGTAGGTTGACTGGGCTCAGTCGATTGGTCCTCCCTCACCTGAGGTCTCCCGTGCAGGTACAGTGAGACGGCAGCTGAGGCCCAGGCAGATGGTGTCTGGGCTGGGATGGCTGAGCATTTCTCTTATCGTTAGCTCAGGCTTTCTCACGGTGTGGTGATCTTGAAGTAGTCAGACTTTTTACATGGTGGCTGGAACCTTCCAAGGGACAAGGATTGGAAGCTGCAAGTCTCTTAAAGTCCAGGCCTGAAAATGGGCACAGCATCATTTCTGCTGTATTCTACTGGACAAAACAGTCACCAAACCCACCTAGACCTAAGGGGAGGGGACATAGAACCCCACTTCTTGATGGGATTCTATGAGTACCAAATAACTGGCCATCTTTAATCTGCCTCATCCTCTCTTTGGCATTTCCCACTGTTTTTCCACGAACGATATGACATCATGTTCCCTGATTTTTCCTTTATCACTGACTCTTCTTCTCTAGTCTCCTTAAGTGCTATCTTGCCCCCACTATTTGAACGTCCTCTTCCTTTTTCTCTCTCACTGCTCATTTACCTTGGACTATCGTATGTACTCTTGTGACTCCAGTCCCCACCTTTAGGCTGGTGATGCCTCAGATCTCTAAGGACGTCTACTCTAACCCTCTGACTCACATAGCCAAGAAGCCTTTACGACTCCTGGGAGAGGTATCTGGATAAGGCTTGTGCTCACCCACCCATGGGCAGAGCCACAAGTTTTGTCCAAAAGGCGGCCAGGTCTTCCTTGTACAGCTTTCCTGAGAGTCTCCTGCTTGTCCAACTGCACCACATTTGTGGCAACCTTCATGAATGACCTCCACAAATGACAGCCTAGTATGACACAGCTCATGGAACCCACAAGTGTCCAAAGGATGTGGCAAGGCTGACTGGCTGAATGAATGAGAATGATTTACACGAATATGTAAAATCTTTCACTGTAGAACCTACATTTAGTGCTTTCCAGATCCTTCGGCTACAAGAAGTGTAGACACAGTTTGTATGTTTTCATGAACTGCACTTCGTCATAGTTGCACTTTCACAGGTAAGAAAAGAACACCAGAGCAGCCAAGGCATGACCCACAGCACTCATTTCTATAGAAACGGTGTTTAGCCATATCCTTTCTCACAGACAGTGTGGACATGGCATTCAACAGTAAAAATAAGCTGGTAGTGGTTCCTGAAAACAAACTTAAAAACAGATAGATTTGAAAGAACAGCTTGCTTAACAAAAAAAGAAATAGACTATGAACATTGTTTAAGTAAATCCCAATTTTGTTATATGTATGTAACAGTTTGTGTTAATTTTGTTATATTTATACTTGAGTTCTGTGTTGGCAGACCATTTCTGTGTCACCCCACGTATTAACTCTAAGGGGCAAGGACCTATGTTTTGGAGTATGGGTCCTCAATTGGTTTCTTTCCTATAATTGGCCCAAATCTGGGACTGGTTCTCCTCTTCAGTCTGTTGTGTAAGCATCACAGTTTAAGAATGTACCACGATTTGGCATCCTCAGTCTGACACCATCTTCAGTGAAATCCAACAAACATTTGTAAGGCACTGTGTTCCATCCCGTGGAGGATACAAAGAGCCTGGGATGTCAAGATGAATGAGGGAGAGGGGAGTCACAGAAAACTGTGCAACAGTGCAGCAAGGCGACTGTGGCACACAGACACAGGCATGCTGCCCTGTGCAGGGAATTAACTGTCGCTTCTCATCTGAGGAGCGAGAGGGATGGGGAAAGGATTCCAGATGGAAGGAGCACAGTAGAGGCACAGAGCAGGAGTTCAGAATGCGGCTGGGGTGAGGAAAGCCTTGGCTGGGGTACAGAGCATATGCACGTGGGTACCAAGGAAACCGACTGAGCAAAAATGGGGCGGGGGGGTACATTGTGGAAAGCATCGTTCAGAGAGAGTTGAGTCATCAAGGCTTTTGAACATAACCAGGGCTCACTCCCAGCCCCCGTTCTGTGACTGTCTCCCGTGGAGGATCATGTCAGCCCTTGATTGCATGGGCGTCTTATTCTCACTCCTCCCTGATGGAAAAGACTCATTTAAAAATAAAAAGCAAAACAAATAAACCAAAAACCCTGTCCTTGACCTGAATCTCTTTCTAATAACTTTCTCCCTACACGGCCAAGCCCATCAGAACAGGCGAGAAGCTCTGAGTCTGAGTCCCCCACTTCTGATGTATCACTATCTCTATATATCTGTAGGTACATTATCTATCTATCTATCTATCTATCTGTCTACACACACACACACACACACACACACACACACACACACACACACACACACAAACCCTACTGGTTCCATCTCCTCTGGACAACCTGAACGAATATACCAGTGGATCTCAAACTCCTGTTGCATTCGAATCACTTGTCTTACTCATAATACAGAAGATGCCGTGAGTCCTTTTCTCATAGTTTGGCTTTAGTAAGTCTGGAATTGGGCCTGAGATTTTGCAATTTCCTCAGCTGCTTCTCAGGCACATGGTGAGAGATTTACGTGAGAGACACTGGGCTGCATACTCTTTCTGACGATCTCCTCAATTCTCCTGGATCTGACTCTTGTCTGTGAGGAGATTATTCCCAAATCTATAACTCTTGGCCAGAATTCTGCTGAGTGCCAGATCCTTGTAACTGTCTGTTAAACATTTCAACTACTTGTTCCTTAAGCAGCTAATTGCACCATTTCCCCTGTAACATCTTTTTTTAGTTCCCATTTCAGTGAATGATACCAACATGTACCCATTCCTTCAGAGGAGGGAGCTGGGAGTCCTGCTGAATCCCTGCCGCCCACTTCTCCATGTCCTCAGCATCTTTCATATCTTCTCTACCTTTCCACACCGCTGCCACGGTCTGAACCTCCCACTCTGTGGAGCCTGGGCAGTAGTAATGAACTCCACCCTGCCCCCTGTCTCTTGTCCCCTGCCCTCCCAATCCAATCTCCACTGCTTTGCCAGGTCCATTTTCTAAAATCAAATCTGATCAAGGTTAAACCCTTTAATTGCTTTACAGCCCACAGAATAAAGCCTCTATTCCCAGGATGACGTAAAAGCCCTCCTCCGTATCTAGCCCTGCTCTACTTAGTGAATGCCTCCCTTCCCAGATAGGCCTGTGCTGTGTCCAGCTGTTTGTAGCTACGTAGGCACATGGGGCTGTTTCTGGCGTATCCATGGTACTGTTACACTGATCTGTCTTCCTAGAATGTGTCCTCTGCCATCTTCAGGCAAAATATCCTTTTGCTTGCTCGTCCTTCAAGACTCAAGAATCATCTTCTCTGCCAAGTCTCTTCTGATATTCCTATAGGTAAAATCACATTTTTCCAGTCTTACTTTGATCATAGCCTCTGGAATACTTTATTGCATTTTTTAATTTACATGTGTAACAGTAAATTAATGGCAAATAATTCCTATTAGATTGGGAATTAATTGTTCACTTTTATATCCTAAGTACTCAGCAGAGTGTGACATATAGTATAAATGTATGTTTGTTCCTATTGAATAAATAAATGAATTAATTATAGTGGAAAGAACATTGTTCTAAATAAGGTCTGAGGATCTAATATATAACATCGTGACTATGGTTGATAATACCATATTGTATAATTGAAATTTGCCAAGGGGGTAGACTTTAAATGTTCTCACCACCCCCAAAAGAGAAAAAATATATAAATATGTCTATGAGGGGATGGATGTGTTAATTAACTAGGTGGGAGGAATCTTCACGATGTGTACATATATCAAATCATCACAATGTGCACTTTATCTCACAACTTTATTTGTCAACTATATCTCAGTAAAAGTGGAGGAAAAAAAAGAAAGAGCATTGTTCTGGAAGTTCAATTACATGAGTCTACTCCTGCCTCAACCACTAATTAACTTACCTCGGACAAGTCATTAACCCTCGTGCAGTACAGATAGCTTTGGGACTCGCTGGAAAGGAAGTGGTAAAAACAGCAAACGATGGCAGAACTGGCATGCAGATCCTACTGTGACTATCATGAGCCCCTCTAAAAAGTCGTATCAATGCCCGGTTTATGTACCAATAATCCATGTTGTGCTGAGGTCGCACGGTTTGGAATCCTAAAAGAATTGGGGCAAAGCGTAACTCATGGTGCAGAAATAATACAGATCTCCTTCCTGCCAATCCAGAGGGTATGAGAGGAGAGACTCCAGGGTAAACAGAAGTCAGGGCGGGTGTCCAGCCAGCAGGGGAGCGGAGGGGCCCCTGTACCACACAACGCGCATCTGCTGTGGGACTGGGAAGGGGCTTCCCTTGCCTCACCCACAGGGCACACGACCACAAGGCTGCCCCATCACTGATAATGAATCAGACAACCTGGCTGGCAGTTGGCTTTTCTGATTCTATCCCAGGTTTAGGGTAGATCTGTTGTGTGAGAGGAACCCTGTGCTCAAGCTTCCTTTCACTCAACCACTGGGGGAAAGCAAATGAAAAGAAGTAGGACTCTCAACTAATCTTTGCTTTGATTCCTTTTCCTTGATGGCACAATCTCCCTGAAAGATTAAAAAACGCTTTCTTCCTGAAGCTTGGGTGGCAACGTCCCCCTTTCTTCAGAAGCGGGGAGGGAGAAGGTCTTACGTTTTAGGCTTAGACGTTACCATAACAACAACAACAAAACAGCAGTAGCAGCTACTGTTTGGAGGACAGATACTGTTTTCCAGGCTCTGTGCTAACCATTTGGCACATGTGGCCTCATTTACTACCCGTGATAACCCTAGGTGATGAGGACACTTTTTATCTCCCTTTACAGATGAGTAAATAGGCTCAGACAGATTAAGGAACCTACCTTAAGCCACACAGCTGGTTAAGAGGCAGAGCCAAGGAACAACCCAGGTCTGTCTGACTCCAGATTCCTCCTGACTGAGGAGCCTTCTCCTGAACTATCCCAATTCTATAGCATACACTCAAAAATTGATATTGGTGATTCTGTATTCCTTGAATTCAAATCTTTGAATTGATCGAGCAGTTATATGCACAGACATGTACATGACTTATAAGAAAACTATGACAGGGGGCTTCCCTGGTGACGCAGTGGATAAGAATCCGCCTGCCAATGCAGGGGACACAGGTTTGAGCCCTGGTCCGGGAAGATCCCACATGCTGCGGAGCAACAAAGCCCGTGCGCCACAACTACTGAGCCTGCGCTCTAGAGCCAGTGAGCCACAACTACTGAAGCCCACACACCCAGAGCCCGTGCTCCGCAACAGAGAGTAGCCCCAGCTCGCCGCAACTAGAGAAAGCCCGCACGCAGCAACGAAGACACACACAGACAAAAAAGTAATTAATTTTAAAAAAAGACAGTAATGCATTATTAAAAAAAGAAAACTATGACAAGTTGAAAATATAGGTCCTTGGATTTTTCTGATTAAAAACACCAAAAAGCCAAAGCCCAACCAACCAACCAAGAACCCCCCAAAACCAGTCAACTAATAAAAACCTCTTATGTTAGAAACTTTGTCCTAAACAGAATGACATTCTAAATACTGGTGAAGCCACAGGTTCAGGGATTTGTGAGTCATCTGGTGAATCATTTTTCACCTCTAAAGGGCACTCCATTTCCAAACACTTTATCAGTGAGAGATTAATGCATGAGCTCCGAAGTCTTAAGAATTATTCACTATACATCTTACTTGCTCATCAGCTGAATATTTTCTCTACCTATGGTTCTGATCAATCACTGCTTCAAATATGTTGTTTCCAGTGATAATGTTGTTCATTCCCTACTCATACAAGTTCATTTCTTCTGAGCCCTGTCTCCCACCGAGTGCCTCTTTTAAAAATTCTTCTTGTGAGTAATAATCTTTCACTGCCAACTGCTGTGATTCATGGGTGAGGGCAAGCCTGGAAGGTGAAGAAAAGACATTCTTATTTTTACCTTAGTGTGGCTATTCCAACACTGCCTTCCGGGTCATCCCTCCCACCTACACCCCCGTGCTCTGAAGATACCTGATTGTTTGCTGTTGAAATCATGAGATCTGTGAGTTACAGGGAAAGATTAAGCCCATTCCCTGTCTAAACATTGCATCAATCCAGATCCAGATGATTCAGCCAGAAGGACCGGCTACACCTGTCAGCCCCAAGGGCCAGCTATTACTCCCCAGGCTTGGGAAGCATCAGTACCTCGAGGTTGCAGACCCTCTTGGCTTATCTTTATCCCTTTGAAAGTCAGTAGCCAGGTTCCACCCTGCTGCCATCCACAACTGATCTGGAATTCCCACAGGACACAACCGTAAAAGTTGCCCCCAGGCTCGCAGTTGTGGCACTTGGGGCCAAGAGGAGACAACTTCCCTCAAGTCAACTTTGTAATTCTAACCAGTCATTCTTACTGAGTAGGTGCTAACATTTATAAAATCATTATTAAGGTGGGGATCCCCTCTGCATTTAGGGGGCGTGGGGCAAAGCTTTGACATCCCACCAGTGCTTCTGTGTCCCTGTGGTAGTCTCTGGATGCTGCCTCAGTCCCCCTGCAGGAAGAAGGGATTTATTTGTGTCCATGCTGTCTTCAGGAATCACCTCAACTGAGGAGAGCTGCCTTGCCCATCATGGTAGACGTCTAGTGACCGAAGGAGAGCAGGGTGTGAAGACAGGTTCCCTACCCCTCTTGGGCTCTGCTCTGAAGGGTGACCAGAGCTCCAAGCTCTGGAACCTCACACCTCTCCCCTCAAAACTGCTCTACCTTCTGTCTTTCTTACCTTGATGAATAAATCATGCAGCCACCCATCCAGCTCAGATGCCAGAGCCCTGGCAGTCACCTACGTGTCTCCTCTCTTTACTGCCCCATCCAGTCACCACGTCCTTTTTAGTGACTGTGTTGTGGACATTTGTCATTTGAAAAAAAAAATTATTAAGTTTTTTTTTTTTGGCTGTGCTGCGTGGCTTGTGGGATCTTAGTTCCCCAACCAGGGATTGAACCTGGGCCACCAAAGTGAAAGCACTGAGTCCTAACCACTGGACCGCCAGGGAATTCCCTTAACATTTTTTTATATGAAGAAACTTTGATTCTTTTTTAAAATTGAGGTTTCATTGATGTATAATATATATTTAATATTTAAAATTTTGTTTTTATACATTAAAAGTTGACATATACCACAAAGTTACACTTTGCTAGGGCTTCTTCCAGAATCTTAGGAGATATCCCATACAAATGAAGTGACCAGAAACATATATTTTATTAGCTGCATAGTAAACCGCACTCTGAGTACAACTTACTGGGCATTTGTTACCTGATAGACATTGAATTAGACACTTTATTATCTCATATCTGTTATGTCATATTTCATATTATCATCCTATTTATTTATTTTATTGAAGTATAGTTGATTTACAAAGTTGTGTTAGTTTCAAGTGTACAGCAAAGTGATTCAGTTATACATACATAATTATATATTCTTTTTCAGATTCTTTTCCTTTATAGGCTATTATAAAATATTGAGTATAGTTCCCTGTGCTCTAGTATAGAGTAGGTCCTTGTTGGTTATCTATTTTATATATAATAGTGTGTATCTGTTAATCCCAAACTCCCAATTTATCCCTCCTCCCCCCTTTCCCCTTTGGTAACCATGGGTTTGTTTTTTATGTCTGTGGATCTATTTCTGTTTGGTGTTTAAGTTCATTTGTATCATTTTTTTTTTAGATTCCACGTATAAGCGATATCATATGATGCTTGTCTTTCTCTGTCTGGCTTACTTCACTTAGTATGATGATCTCTAGGTCCATCCATGTTGCTGCATATGTCATGTTTGATGTACAATACTATGTAAATTTCAGGTGTACAACAGAGATTCACAGTTTTTAAAAGTTATGCTCCATTTAAAGTTATTATAAAGTAGTGGCTACATTCCCAGTACTTTACAATATATCCTTGCATCTTATTTATTTTATATGTAGTAGTTTGTACCTCTTAGTCCCTTACCCCTACATTTGTCATTTTCTTGATGGTTCAGGCTCTGACTTCCGTTTCCATTTGGGGGAATTCTGCATCGTGTGAGATTTGGTGAAGCCAGGACTCTGCCCTCCGCTTTGGAAGCCAGGCTCTCTCTCTTTCAATCCCTGGTAGCTCTGGTGCAGGCACATGACAGGCAGTTGGCTAAATGGATGCTTTCTTTGGCATTTTAAATTTGGTTTCCCATTCCACTCTTGGCCCTTCAATTTCTTTTCTGTAGATGAATCATTTAGAAATATAAGTCAGACCATGTCACTCCTTGCTCAAAATCTTCTAATCCTTTCCATCATATGTGATACCAAATTCAAAGTCTTTATTTCAACCCGCAAGGTCCTCCACGATCAACGAGTGGCTGATTCTCTGTGTTCACGTCCTATTGCTCTTCCCCTGGCCCATCTGCTCCAGCATCCTTACTGTTCCTACAGCTTGCCGAGTACACACTTTGTATCTCCTGTCCCTCAGGCTGAAAGGCCCTTCTCACTGATTTTTACATGGTTCACTCTCTCTCTTTTTCAAAGTATTTATTTATTTTGGCTGTGCCGGGTGCACGTGGGATCTTTTAGTTGCAGCATGCGAACTCAGTTGCGGCATGCATGCGGGATCTACTTCCCTGACCAGGGATCGAACCCAGGCCCCCTGCATTGGGAGCGTGGAGTCTTACCCACTGGACCACCAGGGGAGTCCCCATGGTTCACTCTCTTAATGCCGGTTTTATTCAAATGTTTACAGAGAGGCTTTCTATGACGCCTCCTATGCAAAATAGTCACCCGCTTCCCAAGTCCATCTCTGACCCCTAACCCGACTTTATTTTTCTTCAAAGCACCTCCCACCATCTGATGTTATACCGTTTACTTATTTGTTTACTGCTCTATTTTGTACCTTTCCCACCAGAATGCAAACTCCCTGATGGCCAGGATGCAGTATATCTGTATCTAGCCTGGTGTATGGTAGGTAAGAAAATAGTCACTGAATGAAAATGTGGTAGGGTCAATGGCTTGGGAGTCTCAGCGGGCTCACAGAATTGCTGCAATGGAATTTCAAGAGGCTTTCTCAACAAGGAAGCTGTTGGTATTTTGAGTGGTACTGCTTCACACATGGCAGGACATTCAGCATTCTTCACCCTTAGCCGTGACATGCCAGCAGCACCCCTTGTCACCTGATGCTATGGTCTGACTATCCAGCCCCTCCAAATTCACATGTTGGAAGCCAAACACCTGATTTTTTAAAAAAACTTTTATTGGAGTATAGTTGATTTACAATGTTGTGTTAGTTTCCGGTGTACAGCAAAGTGAATCAGTTATACATATACATACATCCACTCTTTTTTAAGATTCCTTTCCCATACAGGCCATCACAGAGTATTGAGTAGAGTTCCGATGGTGTTAGAAGCTGGGGCCTTTGGGAGGTGATTAGGTCATGAGGGTGGAGCCCTCATGAATAGGATGAGAGCCCTTACAAAAGAGACCCCACAGAGCTCCCCAGCCCCTTTTGCCACGTGAGGACACAGCAAAAAGTCTGCAAAAAGGAGAGAGCCGGCACTTGGCCGTGCTATTTCCTTGGACTCCCAGCTTCCAGAAATGTGAGAAATGAATTCTTGTTTTTTGTAAGCTACCAGGTCTGTGGTGTTTGTCATGGCAGCCTGAATGGACTAAGACATCCACAACCAAAATACTTTAACACGTTTCCAGATTTCCCCTTGGAGGGAAGGTGCAGGGCAGCCCTTGACAGAGTACCAGTAGTAGAGGAAGTGACTGGAAGTACAGGAGGCTGTGATCAGAGACTCAGATGCTCTTGTTTTTTCTTTGTTCATATTTCTATCTTGGCTCATTCATTTCCACCTCGGTCCCTCCTACTAACCTCTGAGTTCTTTGAGGGCAGGAATCATGGTTTGTCTGAGTGTATTAGCCCATTTGAATACATGAATGTATATGTACGTGTATATGTATGTGTGTGTGTGCGTGTGTGCGCGCATATATTTGTATTTATATCTTTTCCCTTTTGGGCCGCCTGGCCTCCACAGCTCAGTTCTTTTCCCCACCCTCTGACCACCAGGCATCACTCAGCAGATAGAGTAAGACAAAGCAGGGACTCTGACATAACGCACACTGGCCCTCGTGGGACCATCTGTCCCAGCAGTGAGCCCGAATCTGCTCTTGTCACTATGGGTATGATTATCTCCATTTTACAGATGAAGAAATTGAGGCTCATCTTCTTTACCTGCCACTCATTGATTGATAACCAATCGGTCCTTGTAACCCAGCCTTTGCTCTCGCCTCCATTCCAAAAAGCTCTTCCTCAGCCTCAAGTCATGATTTTATAGAGAAGGCTCTCCAGGTAGGAGGAGAAGGTGCTGATAGCAGTGTCATTATTTTAGGTTGGGGAGACTGATAGACCTGCAGTCGTGCCCTCAGCCTGTGCTAAGTGACCTTGAGAGTGACCTTGGAGTTGGAGCAGCCGCTGCGGCTGGCAGTCACTTGCAGCTGATTCTGCTGCTTTGTCTCGTGAGATGTGAAGTGACCTGACCTCCACTGACCTAACGAGTGATGTAGCTGGGACAGGAATTCAGTATTCCCTTCTTGGTCTCACCAGGCTCTCTGTGTGCTTGGTGTCTTCTTGACTTCAAATGTGCCTTGTCTGATAGGACCTGAATCTCCATCACCTTCAATTGTCAACTCCTCTGGCCCCAGGCGTCCCAATGGCTGCCTGGAGCACAGACAGTCCCGTGTGCTCTGTTACTAGGGCTCTAGGGCTTTTGTCCCCATATTCTTTTACCTTGGTGACTTGGGCAGGAACATATATATAAACCCTTTGAGTTTAAGGTTTGGAGAGGCTTGGGAGACCCTCAGCCAATTTTCTTAGTCTAGACCCACACCCTCCTTTTTGCCCTTGAACTGAGGCACAAAAAATATGAGTTCTTTTCCTTCAGGCCCGAACAAAGTGGCCCCCTTTCCCCACAGCAGTGTTTTTTAAACTCTGGGTCACGACCAATTCGAGAGTTATAAAGTCAATTTTTTACAGTTGACCAGCATTAAAAAAATGAATAGAATAAAATTTAAACTATAAAAGTGGTAGTGAAGCTCTGTTCTATGAAGTCTTTTTTCAGTCATGTGTGTGTATGAATGTGTATATGTGTGTGTGTGAGTGTATCCTGCATCACAGTTCAAAATGTATTTCTTATTACATTTTATAGTAAAAAAAAAAGGGGTTCTCAACTTGCAGGTGATGATTTTGATTTGGTAGAACATAGAACAATATGCCACTAAAAGCATATCAGTCTCTGGAGGGAGCGCGATAGGTATGTGCGTTTATTTATTTATTATTTTTGGCTGCGTTGGGTCTTTGTTGCTGCCGCGGGCTTTCTCTAGTTGCAGCGAGCAGGGGCTACTCTTGGTCGCGGTGCACGGGCTTCCCCTTGCAGTGGCTTCTCTTGTTGCAGAGCACGGGCTCTAGGCGCGCAGGCTTCAGTAGTTGTGGCACGTGGGCTCTAGAGCGCAGGCTCAGTAGTTGTGGTGCGCAGGCTTAGTTGCTCCACGGCATGTGGGATCTTCCTGGACCAGGGATTGAATCCGTGTCCTCTGCATTGGCAGGCAGATTCTTAACCACTGCCCCACCAGGGAAGTCCCGGTATGTGTGATTTTGTTAATTTTATTAAGTATAGTTGATTTACAATATTATGTGATACAGTTATACAAATATATACATTCTTTTTTATACTCTTTTCCATTATGGATTATCACAGGACACTGAATATAGTTCCCTGTGCTATACAGTAGGACCTTGTTGTTTTGTATGTGTTTTCAAAGTTCCTGATTAAAATATACCTGCCCTGCTATTTCCCTAGTGTGCGTGCACGTGCATGCACACACACACACACACACACACACACACACACACACTCTCTCTCTCTCTCTCTCTCTCTCCCCCACCCCACCCCGCTGTTCTTTTTTTTTTAAAATAAATTTATTTATTTATTTATCTATCTATCTTTGGCTGCTTTGGGTCTTCGTTGCTGCGCACAGGCTTTCTCTAGTTGCGGCGAGTGGGGGCTACTCTTTGTTGCGGTGCACGGTCTTCTCACTGCGGTGGCTTCTCGTTGCAGAGCGCGGGCTCCAGGCACGTGGGCTTCGGTAGTTGTGGCTCATGGGCTTAGTTGCTCCACGGCATGTGGGATCTTAACCGGACCAGGTCTCGAACCTGTGTCCCCTGCATCGGCAGGTGGATTCTTAACCACTGTGCCACCAGGGAAGTTCCCCCCCTACACACCCGCCTCCGCTGTTCTTGAGAACAACAATATCTTATCCATCTGGATAGCCCCTTATTCCTGAAACAGTGCCTGGCACTCAGGGGTACCCAATAAATGCTTATAATTGTCAAATGACAGAGCTTCGAAGGTTAAAAGGTGGAATCTATGTAGTTTTCTTTCACCATGCCCAGCGCACACTTGGCACTTCATAAATCACTGGGTGTGATCGTGATGACTTATGGAAAACAAAAGTACAGTCATGAGACTGCATGAATCAAAAGCACAGGTGTGATGAACAGCCGCAGAGCGGGGCGGCCTTCACAACACAACAAAGCTCTCTTTCCCCCTCAGTGCACTTCAACAAACCCATCCAAACCAGGAAACCTCAGGGACAGAGTGGCTGTCATCTCCCTAAGTAATAGAGCCTATCTCCTCTTAACCTTGGTGACCCTCAAAAACCAGTAAATTCCTTCTTTTATCTATCCCAAATCCTTTATATTACCCCCTAAGCCAATTTTCTGTTGTACTGTATTCAATGGGAATTGAAAACAGCTGGTCACCATCTGCTGTAGATTAATTCTTCATGTACTTGAAGCCTATAATTAGGTCATTCCTCAGCCTTCTCTTCTCCAGGCTAAATATCTTCTTTCTTTTAGCCCTTCCCCAAAGGTTTTATTTTCCAATTATTTAACTGTCTTCCTAGTGTTTCTCTCAGCATCAGGCTTTCTGCTCTCCATGCGCCTCAAGTGGAGAAGGCGGAGAAGGCTGATTAGCGTGAAGGGTCATGGGTGTTGAAGGTCACCACTGCCACTTTTGAGGAGTCTTTTCTTCTGTGAGTTGTTTATTTTCAGAGGGCCATTTAGAAATGAACAGCAGCCTTTGACTGCCACAGTGAAATTGGAAACAGAGTAATCAGACGGTTGTGCTTTGCTTCCACCCTAATTCCAGATACACTGGACAGTCGCCTTGACTTTGCACCCCTAATCTGTGAGATGCCAGTGCAAACCTACAGGGAGTAATTTCACTCTGGATTACGGGTGCATCACTAGAACAGCATTTTGGAAGTGTCTTGGAAGCCTGGAAGGTCAGTGACAGCTGGAGACAGATTTTTAACTTTAAGCTCAGGAAACAAGCGTCTGGTAGAGAAAAATGTTCTCCCTCTTAGGTCCAGGAAATATCCTGCATGTGGAATAACCCCAGTGTCCAATCACCATTCTCCAAGGCAGTGGTTTTTACTTTTGTTCTTTCTGGAATTATATATATGCAACCCATTGCCTGGTATCCAGATTTTTAAATGCAATACAGGAATATTTTGTGGATCCATCAATTTTTGAAATGATTGAAATCATATCTTCACTTCTGGGGCTTTCTGTTCTGTCTCTCAAAAGTGTGTTGGACTTTTGGTTGGAAGAAGTTACCCTCTGCTTATCTGTCCTTAAAAGACTCCATCATTACTCAGAAATGATGGCCAGACTAGGTGGTATTCTTCGCCTAACTCTATTGACTGTCCCCTCCAGCTGCACGTACCATGACTAAGCCAGAAACAGCTCCTAGTGCATGGATTCTGTGATTTCATGTGCACAATCCCTTCCTGAGGTACATAGCATCACCCTCATTTTCACAGGTGAGACAGATACAGAGAAATCGTTTTTAAATGTGTTTACGGTGGCTTAGGCAGCAGAGCTGGGATTTGGATCCAGGTCTGGTTGGTCTCTAGTGTCATCATGGCCGCCTCTGCATGCTTGTTAAACTGCAGACATCAGGATCCCATGCTCAGATTCTGAGTTAGGAGATGGGGCCTAGGTACCTGCCTTTTCAGTCAAATAACCCAGCAGAGCTGATGCAGGTAACCCAAGTCCCATGCATACAAAAACACTGTCTAACTTGGTCCCTGAATTAGAAAATTTAGGTCGCTGTTCCTCAAACTCTGTCATACATCTACCCAGGAGCTTGTTGAGAAGAGGTCTGGCTTCCACTCCGCAGCTACTGAGTCAGAAGCAAGGAAGGGTCGAGTCCAGACGCTGTATTGTTTAGTTTTTAATATTTGTTTATTTATTTATTTATCTGTTTATTTGGTTGTGCCGGGTCTTAGTTGCACCATGCGGGATCTCTAGTTGCAGCATTCAGGCTCTCAGTTGCAGCACGCGGGATCTAGTTCCCTGACCGGGAATCGAACCCGGGCCCCCTGCGTTGGGAGCACAGAGTCTTAACTGCCCGACCGCCAGGGAAGTCCCTGGACGCTGTATTGTTAACGTGCAGCCTGGGGTATATTCTGAGTCACTCTGAAGTTTGGAAACCACTGGTGTGAGTCTTCCTGCCAGAGGTATCTTATGCCCAGCACTTCTAGATGCTTTTGTGGGAGATGGAGGCTGGTAGGGTGGAAGATGGGATGGTATGGGCTTAGAGCTCTTGGCTTCCTGAATGTGGAAGGAGCTCTTGGCTAAGGAAACAGTGGGGAGATCACCCCTGAGAAAGCCTGCTTCCTTACCTCCTACAGAAGAAACTTTAACCCTAAGGATGAAAAGCCGAGTGTTGCATTTGATATCAGAAGTCCAGCGAAGGGATAACCATCCGTTATGATGTCGTAGCAGGTAGTGTTGCCTTGGCAACATAGCAGGAGACTTACCGTGGAGATAGAAGAACAGATGGGCAGGTGTCATTCCTCGGAGAACACAGGGGTGACAGAGGTTTACTAAAATGAGCAACGTAAAAAAATACTTGGCACCCTGAGAAAACCAACCGTAGAAGATGAAAGCTTAGAAGATTTGGTTTATGAATATATTTTAAATCTACAAAATAATGTTTTAACAGCAGCGTCAGAAGAATCCTCACAGACGTCTGAGAAATCTTCGTTCTATGGACCCTCCTTTGCAAGCAGCTTTCTAGTAAGTCACATTCTGTACCATATGCTAGTAATATACTTTGTGAGGGAAAATGAGGCGAGGGTTTGCACTTAAAAGCCAGAGCTACACAAGGATAATGAAACTGTCACTAGATGACCGGAAGAGAATTGATTGAATTCAGCACAGCAATTTCTTGAGTCAGTATGTGTCAGTAAATAGATGGAAATAAGTTTCAAGGTTCATGCACACTTGTATTTAAATTTCCGTGTTATAATATTTATAGGTGATATTTAAAAATGGATCTAATTTTAATTCCCTAGATGAATTGTGACTCCTACTTAATTCATTTTTACTTTGAACCAAGGAAAGGTTATTACTTGGCACTTCAACATCTATACTCCATCAATTCCTCAAATGCATGATAACCTAATGAAGATTATGGGGGGGGCCCTCTCTACTTCAGTAATTCAACTTCACTAGTTCCTTAACTACACAATTACTAAATTTAAATTATTTAAAAGGAAACATATACATCTATAAAAATGTTTATCCCATCACTTGATAGAGATCAAGCAGGTTTTCTGCCAAGTTAGGCAGTAAACAGATGCTGACCTTATCAGATAGGGCATGGAAATTCCTCACATTTTTCTTGGTTGAACTGGTCTGTGAGCTCTAAGGATGGGAAAAAGAATGACACCTTATGCACGTGAATGAATCACCTCTGGATACTCCCTGGGATACCCCGAGAGACTGAATCCTTCCTATAGACAGGAGTACTCCCAGTTCTTGTTGGGCTGCTTCCCAGATCCTGTGCAATCCTACCCTTTCTCCTCCTGGCTCCCTGTAATTTACCTATTCTAACATCTCCTTTTGCTTCAGAGCCTGGTAAATGGTAAATGGAACACCTTCCGATCAGAGCATCTCTCTGCCTTTCTTTGGAGGCATCTGATTTTTCCTTATTCCCCTGTCGTCTCATAACCACTCTGGGTCCCTGTGTTCCACTCTGCGTCACAGATGACATCTTCAGTCTTCCCAGGATGAATTTCCCACACTGCTTCCTCCTGTGAGAAGTGGAGCCCCTGAAATCCAATTCTGAAGCAGGCAGATTTGCTCAGGACATCGATGGAGAGCTGAACTAAGCTCATGGCTGTGTGGGACCCACGCTGTTTATTCCTGGTCACCAAAATCCCACCCTTTCCTTATGTCAGCACTAAGGAAAGTAGTTGTGGAGAAAATTGAGACCCGCTTTTACAGTGTGACCAAGTGAGAAAGTTATGGAATAACCTCAGTAAATACTTCCCACTTAGGGGTTTTCCTGGAGGAGAAGTGGTTAAGACTTTGCCTTCCAATGCAGGGAGTGCAGGTTCGATCCCTGGTCGGGGAGTTAAGATCCCACATGCCTCATGGCCAAAAACCAAAACATAAAACAGAAGCAATATTATAACAAATTCAATAAAGACTTAAAAAAAATCCACATCAAAAACAAAATCTTTAAAAAAACCCAACAAACACCTCCTATCTAGAACATAGAAAAAGGAGAAGAGCCATTGTTGGTGATAAGCCTAGAGCTCATGCCTTCTATTGCTGATAAGTTACAGGATCCCAGAGTCTCGGGGTCGCCTCATTGCTGGCAGTGGAGTCAGTTCTCTGGTTAGCGGATCTGGAAGTATCAGGTTCTGACTCCTGGGTGCCCTTGTCCAGTGCCTTTTCAGGGCCATTGGAGAGTTGCACATGGGATGATGTGGGGTGTTCTCAAAGCAGTTCACTTTCTGTCGGTGCAAATACTTGGGCCTTGGGATTGCTTTAGAAAATGAGAAATTGTGGGCTCTCCTTCACTAGATCTGAGTTTCTCTGGTTTTTGTTTTTCTTTCCTATTTCTGGCAATGCAACTCCCTTAAATCATTATTTTAAATTCCAGGACTCCATTTGCTCATAACCACTGGCAGAAATCCTGTGTGTCTGTTTCCCAACATGGGGTCAGGTCACGCTCTCCCATGCCCCTGGCTTTCAACTGGAGAGATGAGTTTTCTTCTTTTTAAAAAAATTTATTTATTTTATTTTTGGTTGAGTTCGGTCTTCATTGCTGCGCATGGGTTTTCTCTAGCTGCATCGAGTGGGGGCTGCTCTTCGTTGCAGTGTGTGGGCTTCTCATTGTGGTGGCTTCTCTTGTTGCGGAGCACGGGCTCTAGGCATGTGGGCTTCAGTAGTTGTGGCACGCGGGCTCAGTAGTTGTGGCTCGTGAGCTCTGGAGCGCAGGCTCAGTAGTTGTGGTGCGGGCTTAGTTGCTCCACAGCATGTGGGATCTTCCTGGACCAGGGCTTGAACCCGTGTCCCCCGCATTGGCGGGCGGATTCTTAACCACTGTGCCACCAGGGAAGCCTGAGTTTTCTCCTTAATCTGCCCTGGCATGTTCCTCCGACCTCCTCTGTGAGCACCATCACATGTGTCTGCCAGGAGTGACTTTGGTCTAATCCCTCCTTCTCAAAGGCTATATTCGGGAGAGTCTATCTAGATCTTGGGAATGAAGAGTTGAGCAAAGAGCAGCGATTATTCATTCACTCCATTCCCTAGCCCTTGAAACTGGACAGGCTCGCCACACACCACACGTGGGCTGGCTTTCAAAAGCAAGCCACGCATGATACTGGTGGGAGTGGTGGTGTATTCTAACCATTATCCACCATTAAACATTGTTTAGTAGTATTTAAGTAACGTGTTCCTTTCCTTCTCACTCTCTGGTCTTCTGGGCTGACCTCTTAGCCCTAGAGTCAGAATTCATACTCTGTCCCCCTGGAACCCTGGGCCCCCTTCTTGGCAGTTTGAAGGGTGGCACTACCTGGTTTCCATGTCTGTCTGTTGCTCCAGTGTTGGCCCCCTCCTCATGACCTCTTATCTCACTCTAGCCCTGTAACCCAAGAAATTCAGAGCATCCCCAGAATCAGAGGGAAAACACACAGTGGGGAGACATTTCTTTGCCTTCTTCGTCTCTACATTTTCTAGTGTCTTTGTTCCTGGAACAACTAAATAATCCGGAGGGAAAAGTTAGAAAAAAGCACATTCCTTGGGAGCAGTGCACAGCCCCCTAAAACTATTCCTCCCAACAGTCAGGACTCTGAAAGATCAGTCCTGAGCACACGATGAGAACGTCATGAACAAACTTTGCTTTGGGTCAGTACTTGGATCTTGGGTCCTCCCTACCATGGGCAACCTAACTGGGCTGTTCTTTTGAAAAAAGGTGGGTATGTCATGCTTTGGGGTTGTCTCCCTCCTTCCTCATCCCTCCCTACTTCCCTCTTTAAGTTGCTTTCTCTTTTAAAGATTTACTGCGTACCTATTATGTGTTGAGTGCAGTGCTCTGTGTTGAGAATAGAATGGTGTACACAGACAGACACTGTTCAGTCCAGTGCGGGGAGAGTCAAGGCATCACGTATTATCGTTGTGAAAAGTGCTGTGATGGGGAGGTGTACAGGGCGCTATCGTAGAGCAGAGCAGGGATGCCTCATCTGGACATGGGAGGGTCAGAGAAGCCCTTCAGTCACTTTACAATTGAGATCTGAACAGTGAATAGGAGTTAACCGTGGAAATTTAGACTTGGTGATGATGGTGATGAATGGGAAATAAAAAGAATTTAGGCAGCAAATGTCTAACAGATGTCAGCCATGTCAGCCATGTCTCCCTTCTGCTAAGATCTGGTTAGGATGGACTCCAATGCCCATCTCACATTCTGTAGAAGTTCAAAGTTGGCCTCAGTATCTCTGAGACTGGTTTTTGGGTTTGTGTCTCTTATCCCTGGCAAACTTTGCCCTTTCCTTAATTGCTACAAAAATCTACTCACACAAAGAAGTTAGTCGTGGACTTAACTTTCTTCAGCATTTAGGGGTCACACTTCTTGGCCAGATTAAGCAGAATAAGAAATCAGAGACTTTGTTTTGAAATGTCCTTTGCTTGTACGACCTCAGGGGCTTCCTCCCTTCTCCTTCACCCTTGAATGGCCCAATCCTGCACCCTGCTCTTGTTCTCCTCTCTTCCCTCCCCTTTCACTTGTCCTTACTGCCTCCTCTCAGGACAAACCCGCAGAATTCCTCTCACTGTCCATCTGCTCACGGTCTTATCTTTTACCAGTGGTTTCCTGACAATGCAACCCCTTGACTCTGATGGTGGGAAATCCAAGCACAACGATTGACTGTAGAGGAGAAATATTGAGTCATGAGTTTTCTTGCTCTCCCAGGATCATTCCATAAATATTCTCAGGCATGGGGATGGTTGTAATATAAGCTACCCACTTACACAGATCACTTCTGTTACTGCTGCTACCGCTGCTGCTACTGCTATATCAATAGTACAGTTACCACGACTACGGCTCTTCCTTCCTTCTCCTGTTTCTGCTGCTCCTTATTGAGTACTTACTGGATGAAGCTCCTTACATCTGTCATTGTGTCTCATCATCACAACACCATTAATTAGGTATTATCCCCATTTTACAGTTAAGGAAATTAAGGCTTAAAGAGTTTAAGTAGCTTAAAGTCACTCAGCCAGCAAAGGGTGGTGACAGCCAATCTTGAAGCCATACATTGAATCATTATAATAGCACGGTCGCTGTTACACAGCCCCTTTCCATGTTCCTTGGCTTTCATTATAATATAGGTCAGGTGTGTGCCTTTGCGTATAGTGGTTAACAGTGCCGTTCATACTGTAACCCAGTCTGTGACTGAAAATATGCACATTAGTTGAATAAAGTGGAAAAGTATCTTCACATCTGTAATGAAAGTCAGTGAGAAAATATATTTGAAAATTCAGTTCTCTTTTCAGAGATGGTTTAGCAATATACACAAATACAACGCGAGAGTAAGGCACACTTGCCACAGCTGAACTGTGTTCTGTTTCAGTTTCCTACAGGATTTCACAGTCGCACTTATGGATATGATTTCACACTGAAATATTTGCATAAGAGAAAGCTTGTGATTAACTGCATATTGCTTGAGTGTTCATCTGTGAACATGATGAATCGCTGTTTTTACTTGTTCCTTGCTTCTCAGTAAAACAATCAAAATCCTGACAAATATCTAATATATTTGACAAATATCTAATATATTTGAGGACTACAGCTACAAATTTCTGCATTAGTACTTCTCTCCCTTCCTATCTCCAAATGGGTAACTCAGAATCACTCCCAATAAACTTTTCCAAAATGTTACCTGTGAACTGTGATTCAAAATGCTTCTCACATTCCCATAGCACTCTGCTTTTAAGTGTCTAAAAATATGGAATTGAAATACAAGATTTTCATGCTTTAGTAAGATTTATAATCAGAAAACTAGTGTATGCATTTTGGCTTCAACATCTACCAGGTTGTTGACTTACCAGCCTCAAATTCCTTTTCTGTCGGGTCGGGTTGTTTAAAAATATGGCGGTCTAGGGAATTCCCTGGTGGTCCAGTGGTTAAGACTCCGTGCTTCCAATTCAGGGGGCCCGGGTTCGATCCCTGGTCAGGGAACTAGATCCTGCATGCCACAACTAAGACCCAGAACAGCCAAATAAATAAATAAATAAATACGTATTAAAAAAAATATGGAGGTCTAGGGAAATATGCGAGTTTCTAGAAGCATACGGTAGGGAGTGGGCAAAATCGTTGAAGGTGATCAAAATGTATAAACTTCCAGTTATAAAATAAATAAGTCCAGGAGATGTGATTTACAGCTTGATGATAATAGTTAATGATACTGTATTTACATTTAAAAGTTGCTCAGAGAGATCTTAAAAGTTCTCATCACAAGAAAAAAACCTTTGTAACTGAGTGGTGATGGTTGTGTTGATCACTTATCAATATATACAAATATCGAACCATTATGTTGTATACTTGAAACCAATATAATGTTTTATATCAATTATATCTCAATAAAAATTACATTACAAAATTTTAAAATGTATATAGAAAAAAGAAAGACTATTATGACATCACTTTTGGTGGGTTAGACATCTGGCGAGTTTCACAATCAAAAAAATTATTCATAAAACTATAGTGTATCTGTATTAAAGAAAGGAAAAGAAATACTGAGGTCTGGGGAAAGAATAAGCATTTCCTGATTACCACATATCAAAAATCCCCCCGTTAAGTCCTTCACATCTGCAATGACATTTAATTCCCATGACACTCGTTTATGGTAAATAACATTATCCTTTACTTACAGACCAAGAGGCAAAGGCTAGGGAAGTCCAGATATGCAGGGACCCACTAACAGGCAGGATCAGTGGCAAAGAGCATCCAGACAACTTCTTACTAGGAGAAGGAAGCCCATGCAGCTGAACTTTGTTTCGAAATCTTCTGTTTCCTAGTTCTTCTATGACCAAGTTCGTCTTCAACACACAGCCACGTCCACCGCTGGACGGTGTCCAGCGAAGCCTTCCCTGTGGTCCTTGTCTGAGTCCCCTCCTCCTCTGGGCTTGCAGATGAGGGCAGGTCCCTCCCACTAATCCTCTTCCGGTTCACGTTAGTCCACATATATTATCTCTCGGTCCACACTTGGGGTTGTGTGTTTGCGCCCCTCCCCTTCTGAGTCTCATCCTCGGGCAGCCTTCTTTCTTGTCTGGGGCTTCTTCTTTTTTTCTGAGATACCTGTTCAGGATCACTATCTTCTTAAAACATTGAAAAGCAAACATACGATATGAAAATACTCCGTCTTTCTTTGTGTAGAAAGAAAAGTATGACACTTCTGCCTAACTCTAAGTTGGTAAATTTATCTTTCCAACTATTTCCTTTCCTTATCCCTCTGGGTATATTACAAAGTATTTCAACTTGGACCCTTTGAAAATTGAATTAATTATTTTCTTCCTGGAGTCTCCAAGCACCTTCTTCTGGGGTCCAGCACCTCCTTCCCCCCTTTCCCTTCTCTTTCCCTCCTTTCCACCTTTTATCCCTCTCCTTCCCCCATCCTATCACTTACTTCCTTTACTTTGGCTCCACATCACCCAAGCCAGAAGCACAAGAAGCATCCTCAATGTCTGTCTTCTTCATATTCCACGGGTACCATGTCCTATTTATAGTAGCTCCTAATTGATCCATCTTCACTTCTTAAAAATAGGAAATCAGGAACTTCTCTGGCAGTCCGGTGGTTAAGAATCTGCCTTCCACTGCAGGGGGCACAGGTTCGATCCCTGATCAGGGAACTAAGATCCCACAGGCCACAGGACTTATTTGCCACATGCCGCAGCTACTGAGCCCACACGCTGTGGAGCTCGTGCCACAACTGGAGAGAAGCCTGCGCACCGCATCAAAGATCCCACATGCCGCAGCTAAGACCAAACGCAGCCAAATAAATAAATAAATAATTGATTTAAAAAAAATAGGTGCTTTTGATGAGATAAAGTAGGAAGTACACAGGATCACCTATGAAGCATTGTTGCAAAAAAAGTAAAAGGAAAAAAAGACATTTAATCTAAATCTGATTAAATCTTCAGTTCTAGCTATAGTTTACAGGAAATTCAGGAGATAGAGGAACATGTTAACTGATACCATATGGATGCAATCAGCAGAATCCAGCAAATGAGAAATTCTGTAGGTTTCTCCAACAAATAAGTGGCAATAAAAATAGCACAACAAAAAGAGTAAGGAGAGACTTACCTGGTGGCGCAGTGGTTAAGAATCCACCTGCCAATGCAGGGGACACTGGTTTGATCCCTGGCCTGGGACGATCCCACATGCCGCGGAGCAACTAAGCCCATGTGCCACAACTACTGAGCCTACGCTCTAGAGCCCGCGAGCCACAACTACTGAAGCCCGTGCACCTAGAGCCCGTGCTACGCTCCAAGAGAAGCCACCGCAATGAGAAGCCCGAGCACTGCAACAAAGAGTAGACCCCACTCGCCGCAACTAGAGAAAGCCCGCATGCAGCAATGAAGATCCAATGCAGCCAAAAAAAAAAAAAAAAAAGTAGGGAAATCGTGATGGTATAAACAGACATAAAAGGCATCAATTGAATGCAATGTGTGTGTCTTTTATTGGATCCTGATTTGAACAAGTATGTGTATGAAAAAAGTTTTGAGACATTTAGGGAAAAATTGAAAATATATTGAGTACTAAATGATATTGAGACATTAATATTAACTTTATTATTTGAGATAATGATTTTGTGGTTTATGTTTTAGAAAGACCTTATGTGTTAGTTTTTTGGTGTTACATTCTGAAGTATTGATAGATAAAGCAATATGTTTAGCACTTGTTTTGTGTTATATACAAAATACACAGTTTTTAAAGCATTTTTACATACACTAATTCATTTAATCTGTATAGTAACCTTACTAGGTAGGTATTATTATTATCCCCATTTTACAGACTGGGCAACTGAGGCACAGAGCAGTTAAGTAACATGCCCAGGGTCTTGCCAGCTGGTAAGTGGTGGATTCAAATATATCACAAGAGTTTCTTGTTTCCTGTTGTCTCCCAGACTTTGTTCACACGCTCACATATTTCCATAGCTGTAGTTGTAATACACTTAAAATCAGATACTCAGACTTATGTTTATTAGCATATTCTAAACATTTCCCCCAAATTTTACACAGACCTAAATGTTACAATTTTAAATGACTGTATCACGTTCTACTGAACATAACTCAGCATCACAGTCAGTTTGATTGTCTCTCTTTGGAAATTTAGGTTGTTTTCAAGTTTTTCTGTTACAAGTAATACTAGAATGATTTTGTTAATGCATGTAGCCTTTTATTTCTTTAATTTTTTTTTTACTTAGGATAAAAACCTTAACATCAGACTAGTTGTAAAAGAATGTAAATGGTTCCATCATTCTTGATGTGTAATGAAATCAAGAAAAGCTGTGTAAATATGTACCATTAATAGCATAAGAATCTTGTTTTCTTCCCAACTGTACTTAAATTTTGCTAGGTATTCTTGCTTACTTTTGAATATGTATGTAGTAAGGAGTTCCCTGGTGGCCTAGTGGTTAGGATTTGGGCTTTCACTGCTGTGGCCCAGGTTCAATCCCTGGATGGGAAACTGAGATCCCACAAGCCACATGGTGTGACCCCCAAAATTTAAAAATAATGGGTATATAGTAGAATTTCTCTTTTTTCATTTTCACTTATTTATTAGGAGTTTTGGATAATTTTTAATAAAATGTTTCTTTCCCTTTTTAACTGCTGTATTTGCTGCAAATATCTTTCTAATCTATTGTTTCTTTACAATTTTAATTTTAATAGTTACCTTCAAAGAAATTAAAAACCTTTTTATGGGTCAAAATGGCTTGTCTCTTCAGCTATAGTATCTCCTGTTTCTTGACTTTTAGAATGTCAGCATTCTAATACAAATATTATGGGTTATTTGTTTATGGGCAGAGGGCTATTTGATTTTTGGTACACATGGATTAAATTGCTAAGAATCGGGGCTTCCCTGGTGGCGCAGTGGTTGGGAGTCCGCCTGCCGATGCAGGGGACATGGGTTCGTGCCCCGGTCCGGGAAGATCCCACATGCCGCGGAGCGGCTGGGCCCGTGAGCCATGGCCGCTGAGCCTGCGTGTCCGGAGCCTGTGCTCCGCAACGGGAGAGGCACAACAGTGAGAGGCCCGCGTACCGCCAAAAAAAAAAAAAAAAAATTGCTAAAAATCAGTAAAAGTCCCAGAAGTTACCTAAGCAGAGCTCTGAAGGATAGTTGGAGTGTCATGGAAAGCTGTGCAGATAGCTGTCTTCCTCACCACATCTACACCATGCTGTAGCAGTTCACAATTTAATGCCCACTGCTACTGAATTTATTTACAGTTCGAAGACCTGGAATCCTTCCCTGCGACACAGATCTGGCCCAAGACAGCAATTCCTCCAGTTTTATAGGCTACAAAGCTATTTGGAGGAGTATTTGAGGTGAACTGACAGGTGCACATCTAATACTGTTATTTGTCTAGGTCTGTACAATGGCATGTGACAGTGTTGGGATATTATTAACGAAGGTTGGTTGTGTCAATGCCCGCGTGTCTCCTGAATTGGCGTTTACCATCTATAGATTCCACACTATCCCAGGTCAGGTTCTCAGCTTTAAAGCTTCAAACATTTAACATTTTAAGCACACTTGATATGAATCCAGCCATCAGGGGCCGACTCCCATTAACTCAGGTGACAGAAGACTGAGGTATACATCAAAGTGCCAGTATTATTTTGCGGTGGCAACTCTGAGCATCCCTTTGGCGGAGAGATTTAGGCCAGTATGACGAGCATATGCTCTCTCTCCTGGCAGCTCTCCTTGGGGAGTAAAATTATACTCAGGAGATTCCCCAGTGAATACAGAATCAGAGCAAAGAGAAGGAGTTGTCTGATTTAGATAATTAATCACATTGGGTTTCAAGTCCACTGATCGTAGGGCTGGGGTCTGTGGGTCGCTCCACCTGACCCCTTCATCAGAGCTTGTGCGGGTACCACCCCCTGGTGGATCTTCGTGTTTCCTGAATCTGTGTGTGAGGCTGACCATGCTTTCAAGTTCACTCTTTCTTCTGATAGGGTTCAATATAATTGACTGATTCTCTTGATTGCCTGATTACAATCACACAGCAAGTCGGCCTTCCTATGGTAGTTCTTGAGTCCTTTTGGACTGGCGTTTTGGGTGTTTCTGACCACCTTTCAACAGTCTCTTGGGTTAACCAGATGACTAACCTCTTACATGAAATGTAGACTCACCAGCTTAGCTCTTTGGGGACAACTTTTTTCCATGTTCTTGGGGGGTGGTCACTTTGTGTTACCTGCTTTGGCTCTCTACATTGTGGTCCAGGGAAAGTGAGGAGTTTTGGTCTGTTTGTCCTTCGGTCCCTGGCATCTCCTTGTTGCCCCTTCTAGGGAATTTTCCTCGTTCAGACAGTTGGTCTTCTCCTTTCTTTCCAAATGTCAGGCCGTGCAAACTTGGGGCTTGGTTTTCTTCCTTCGAAAGTCACTCGTGATCCCTCCTGAGCTAACACGCAAGGCCCAGACTGATCTGCGGGGCCGCCCGGGCCTCCAACTGCTTCATCTCAGCTGGGGTTTCCTGACTGTCCTCACACCCGCCCTCCGCTGCTGCCCTCTCCCGGGCTCCCCTCCCTCTGCTCTCACCTGGTCCCGGTTCCTGGCCTCATGCCTGGCTCACCAAGCCCAGGCGAGCTCTGCCAGCTGCTTGGTGATGGATGACACTCAGGGACACGCTGGCAGTCTGGCCACGTCCCAGGACGGTCTTTGTTAAAACCAACAGAATAAAATGTGCCTGAATAGGTAATGCATTACTTTGGGGAAAAATTTTAAGATGTTTAAAAGTATGTTAAGAATAGTAAATTTCACAGTATTTCCCAATGCCCGGCACAATGGCTTGGGCTAATAAAACAAAGAAACAAAAGAGCAGAAGTGAATCGTTTTCTCGTTACGAAGATATATCATATGTCGTTAACTGTTCATTAACACCATGCCAAAACAATAGCATTTTTGTTATCATAACTGTTGATTAATCAGGAATTTATAAAACTTAGCAAATGTTGTAGTTGTAAAAGTTCACCTTCAAACTGATTCTATCATTTTGTGGGCAAGGACACAGCACTGGCTAGAGCCAGGTTGTATAGAATTCACATCTTCTTGTTCTGAGTTTAAGGCTCTTTCCATTATAATTGATGACACAGAATCATTTCCTTCAGTGAACAGCACCCCAAAGGCAAATGTGTAGACAGGTAGAGGTGAGCAGCTGGCTTAGAACTCAGCCCGAATTGGGATCCAATCCTGGCTCTGCTGGTGCCAAGCTGAGGGACCTTGGGCAAGTTAATTCAGCGTTCTGAGTATCAGTGATTTTCCAGGTGAGAAGCTGAAATAATAATAAAAGCAAATAATGAGAATTATTACCATATAATAAAGTGGTAATGCACATGAAGTACACAAAGAGATGAGTCAAATAATAGCTTTTATTACATATATATGTATCACGTCATTACGTAGCCACTGGGTCATCAGTCTAATCAGTGGAGACAGAAAAACTGGATGGTCAAGGCTTGTGAGGATGCGTAAGAATTCTCTGTTCATAGAACAGCGTGTTATCACATTAGCCTGGTGGTTCTCATGGAAGCTTTTGGTTGGAACATCATTTTGGTGGTACTGAATTATATATTTCATAGTTATTTGCTCCAATAGTGTTCTATTTAAATTCCTGAAAAGAAAATGATGAGCTTGAAAACTAAGTTGGAAAAATAAGTAATTAGATTGAGTGTAGGTCATGGTGAACCTGTGTTTTGAAAATGTCCCCTTTTTGAGAATACAAACAAATCCTGTATCTGTATAGGACTTTGAGTGTATGAAGTACTTCCTATCTATGAGCTCGTCGCATCCTCATGATACTTTATGAAATCGTGTGTTATTTACATTTTCATACATGAAGAAATTGAGCCTCAGTTTATTTTTATTAGAGTCCCATCTAGGATTCTAATTTCCGGACTTCCCTTCCATGTGGTCACCAGCCCTGGAGAAATGATGCCTGTATGTGACTAATGAAAGGTAGGCTTCTGACAAACATGTGCTTTTCTTGCCAAGTGCCTTCTTCATCAGGCTGTTACATGTCGTGGTTGACAACTACAGTGACAAGCACTAAGAGAACGCCTCCTCTGTGTCTGAGACCGTGTCAGTGTTTCTTTTCCTTTTTTTTTTTTTTGTGGTACGCGGGCCTCTCACTGCTGTGGCCTCCTCTCCTGTTGCGGAGCACAGGCTCTGGACGCGCAGGCTCAGCGGCCATGGCTCACGGGCCCAGCCGCTCCGCGGCATGTGGGATCTTCCCGGACCGGGGCACGAACCCATGTCCCCTGCATCAGCAGGCGGACTCTCAACCACTGTGCCACCAGGGAAGCCCCCGTGTCAGTGTTTTTATGTGTGTGTGCCAGGCATTGCTTATTTGCTCTTAGACCCAGTGTCACCCTTTTTCTCTGCTCTGTATCTCCAGGAATTACCTTTCCCAGGCCACCCTGTCTTCTGACCTCTCCCTCCTCCAGGCAAGGAGACTACAGGGTGGTGAAGGCCTTTCTCCCCGTTCCCATCTGCCTTGTGTGGGCTCTCCACATCCAGCTAGTTCTTCTCTGTGGTGTTAGTTCTCCTGCCCCACGATGGTCCTAGCTCCTGCTAGGGACCCTGACGCCTGGACTCTGTACAACTCCCACCTTCCTTTGACCTGCCGGCAGCCAATCTCAGGATGAGCTCTTTATTCTGTTTGGTTCCTCTTAGCTCTTCCGTCCCCTGTGGAATCAAACCCCTGCCTTGAATCCTGTCTGTGTGAAAGACCTGGAGTGGTTTTGTTTCATGACCAGTCCATGCAGCTACAGCCTGATATTTACATCTGACTTTGACAGCATTCCTGGGAGGAGGTAATACTATTATCTCCATTTACAGACAAGGAAATTGTGGCTCGAAAGATGCAAATGATGTGGCCAGTCTCATATAGTCCATAAATGGGAGCGCTGGGGCTCCAATCCAGCACTCCCCAGAGGACAGGTGACTCTGATTGAGTGCATTCCAGTGTCAGGCCTTGGGACCTGAGGGTGCCTATATGCACCATCCCTTGTGGCCCTCACAGCCTCCCCGGTTACGGATGAGCACCCGGAGTTCAGAGACGTTAGCTCACCAAAGGTGCAGAGCTGGTGAGCAGCAGAGAAGAGACTCAAACCAGATCTTTTCTGACTCCAAGCTTGTGTTCTTTCAACTCCTACAAGCGCTTCCCAAAAGGCAGTGTGTATCACAGCTGCAGCGCTGTGATGTGGTTGAGATATAAATTCCTAGTCCCTTACCCCCAGAAATTCCAGTTCAGTCGTTTTGAGAAGGGGCTCAGGAACAGGCACTTTGCACATCTGCCCTAAGTGATGCTGAGGCAGAGGGTGTGGGAACGGCATGGGGCCAACCTCAACCTCCATGCCTCCCGCCACCCACCTGTGACACCCGTGTAGCCTCTGCATCCTCTCCCCACCTGCCTCAGTTTCCTTGTCTGTAAAGTGAAAGGTTGGACTAGATAATCTCCAAGGTGATCCTAGGTCTCTGCTGAGTCCCCTGTGCTGCCAAGGGGACCACTGCTGTGCCACTGAGCCCTCCCAGGGCACAGCCGAGGGCTGGGGGTCTGGGGTTTCTCATGGATCCCCCAGGCTGCGAGATCCGACAGGAACCCTGTGGCTTAAGAGTAAAGGGAAGCCCTGTTTATTGGTTTGCAGTAGTTGGCAAACTGGCATTTAAAAAAGGAAGTGAATTGTGGGGTACGGGTTTTAATTCAGGGAGATACTCGACGAACTCAGTGTTTGCCCTGAGAGGTCATTAAATAAGTTTTGTTCCCACACTCTCTGGAAAAACGATGCTTCATTAAAATGGCAACATGAGGTGTAGAGAAAACAGTGAAATTGGGAACCCTGAAAAGACACATTCACTAGGTTCTACTTAAAATGTAAAAGGAGTGTAAAGAAAACAAATGGACGTTTTCTTGAGGCAGCTGAGCGATACAAAACACAGGCATCTTTGTCTCCTTCTTGAAAACTTCCACAATGGGTTCTCCTTTCTTCCTCTTGACCAATCTCTACTTCTAAGAGGTGTTGAGTTTCCGCCAAACTTTCTGCTCCGCTCGCATCAAAGGCTGCCGTGTCGTGAATAGTCAGCTCTCACCTACCGATCCTCACCTACCGACTCCTGCCCAGCGCACTTAGGTCATTCACCATAATTAGCTCATAGACAGAATTTCCGGGCGGGGTCCGGGAGCATCAGTCACAGGGATGAAGGGGAGGTCGGTGCGTGGGAACCGCGAGAGGTGCCGGGCGCAGAGCGCGCAGTGGTCCCTACGACCCAGTCGCCGCAGATCTGCCCGCGCGGTGCTGCGATGCTACGATGCTGCCTCGGTTCCCCTCCGGCCACATCTGTGCTCGACAGACAGGTCGTGTTCGTTTCCACACAGCCTCAGAGGTGCAGAATACCCCATGGGGGGAGGCAGGCGAAGTTTCTGTTTCTGCTGTCTCATGCCCTCTCTACCTGGTTTCCAAATGCGTCTGGCTTCCAGTTTGGGGTTTTCTTCGTACCGTTAGCGGTTCTGCGCTTGGGGGTGGGGATGGAGTTGGGGGTTGGCGTGTTTAACAACTAATGGTACGAGGGAGACTTGGCTTCTGCTTTGGGCCCCGCTGCTTTCTCCTTAAAGCCCTGATTTCTCGTGTTTCGTTGTTTCATCTGTAACATGAAGGTGATGGTTCAGAATTATTAGCTAATAATGAATAAGAGCGAGGTCAGAACACTTTGAAAATACAAAATAACTTTATGTATGACATCCTCGGTTGCTGTTTACTAATATCCTTTACCGGGAGTCTGGGGTCTTGTTGGTGCAAGTGCCCCAGGCGGCCTCTTCCCCCGAAAGCTGGTTCCTGCTCTCTGACGCTGCAGAAAGCTCTGGGGCCTGCGAAACTGTGAATTCAGCGCTAACCTAAGTCTGGTCGTTTTTGATGCCTGTATATTGTGTGCCTGTTCTCTGGGACCACCTCTCAGCACCACCTTGCCCAGCAGCTGAGTGCCCTGCCGTGCATAGGGCAGGAGGAGGGCTGGACTCCAGCTCAGGGCGAGGGCCTGCTCCCGGGGGCTGTGTGCCACTGCGCCTGGGGCACTTCCAGATCCTGCAGCGCAGAGAGGTTTTCCTGGGGGAAGGGAGGGCACCTTGACACTAGAGAAAGCAAGTGGCCCAAACCTAGCGAAGTCTAAAGCAGCATCAGGTCTATGCTGCCCCCTGGTGGTCGTATGTTGTACTACAGTCAGCTCTCGGAGTCTCTGTGAAGTTACAATGAACTCTTCTTTTTCTATCCTGCAGCATGGAAGTCCAGAGACTTCAGGAGTCAGTCAAGATAGCCTAAGGGCAATGAAAGCATAGATCTAAATCTTCTCATGGGCCTGAATATAGAACTTTTACTGTAGGAGCCATTTAGTCTTTACCTGATAAGGTGTATAAACTAGTAAACAAGGCCAGAATAAAAATGACGCATTTGATGGATTTAAATTGGTTTAGACGGTTATAATTAAAATCATATTATTTAGTCTATTTTGAATTTAGTCTATTTTGACTTTTACCACGTTTTTTTTCGAGTTCCATCTCATTTTTATGGTTTTACAATAGTTTGGGGGGAAGAGAATGATATAGTTTTAATCCCTATTTCACTGATACGGAAAGAGACAGGGGCCTAAAGTCTCTGCAGAGTCAGGGTTACAGGTCTCTGGGTCCCAAATCAGAAGTCATAAGTGGGACAGGGTGACCAGGGGCAGACCTGGAGAGCTTTCCTCTTGGATTCACGGCCTCACGCCCTCCACTTCTGCACATTCCTGTCAGTCGCACTAGGAGTGTTTCTAGTCAGCTGTATACGCTATGTTAGGCATTTCAAATATGTTTCTGGAAGTTGTCAGGGCTGTTCTCTATGAGGCCTGAAGGCAAAATTCAATGTTTGTAGTAAATAAGTACTAAAATTATACCAGCTATTGAGAGGATGGATTATTTCCAGCTTGCTTAGCCATATTGGCTGAGTGTTGAATTCAGCAGTGGTGCCAACATATTATACACAAGAATTCTGTATTCCTGGGCTCTGAGAATCACACTGAAGGTGGTGGTGCAGAGTCTGCTGGGCAGGATATCAAGGTGTGGTCAGCAGGGTTCAAGAAGTTTATGGAGATGCAACAGAAGGTTCTGGAAACTTTGCTGGGATGGCACTTCCCTTGGACTAGTTCCTGGAGACTGATATAGAGGAGACGGGCAGCATCAGAAGCTAGACTTACAGTGTTTTACAAACCGTGGGCTCCAAGGAATGTTTGTTCCTGGAATCAAAGCCACCTCTATGTGGGATTCTCTCTTCCCATCTCTCTAAGTCTCTGTTATGGGCTGAGTTGTGTTCCTCCAAAATTCCTACGCTGAAGTCCTAACCCCGGTGTCTGAGAATGTGACTTTATTTGGAGACAGGGCCTTTAAAGAGGTAATTAAGTTTAAACGAGGTCATTAGGGTGAGCCCTCATCCAGTATGACTGCTGTCCTTATAAGAAGAGGAAATTAGAACACAGACACGCACAGAGGGAAGACCATGTGAGGACGCAGGGAGAAGGTGGCCAAGCAAGCCCAAGGAGAAAGACTTCTGCAGAAACCTACCCTGCTGACACCTTGATTTCAGACGTCCAGCATCCACAATTGTGAGGAGATAAATGAATGTTGTCTAAGCCAGCCGGTCCATGGTACTCCGTTACGGCGGCCCGAGCAACTAAAAAGAGTCTCCTTTTGGATTTAGGGAGCATGACTGAAGGGCCCATCCATTCAGAATCAACGCCAACCAAGTGAAAACCACCAAGCCACTCTGTAAGGAACTAAAACATCTTGAAAAACAGGAAAGTGACCTGTGAAATAACATCTGGTTTGAATGGCATCCAGTATCTCTTACTAGACAAGATATACTAGCATGATTTCTGGAGAAAAGCCCAAATACATGCCTCAAATATGTACACCACAGTAAGGATTGCATATAAATCTTTTTTCCCCTGGCTCGATGGTGTCCTGTGGAAGGAATCCAAATAGTATGAAACATGTCTTCAAGTCTTAGTGAGTCATGCAGCCAAGTTTTATGGAGTCAAGCTACAAAGCTATCAATTACTGCAAGAAAAATATATTTGCCTATGTCACCCTTAATTTTTCTTTAAGCTACTCTGAGATACCTGGTGTTTAGCTTACAGGTTGCATTATTTGATGAAGCTCTACAAAAGATTTAGTAATAAAAAGGAACCTAAGCACCCAAGACTTGGAACCCAGCAAATGCAGCTATTCTGCTTGGTTTCATCAATGGTGGCCACGAGGTTGATGTTGGTGATGAGATAATTTTTACTGAGTGTTTCTCATGGCAAAGGCACTAAATTAAGTGCTTGAAATAGGTGACTTAGCTTTCACAGAAACAGATAGATAGATAGATAGGACGTGGTGTAAGGTAGCTGTTCAGTCTTGGTCCCTGCTACTACTCAGCCTTGGGATCTTGAGCAAAGTACTTTACTCTCTGTGACTCAGCCTTCTCATTTCAAAAGTTTGTTGTTAATGCACGAAGTGCTTGCAGTAGCCCCTGGCACAGGGTAAGGTTTCAGTGAGTGTAGGCTGCCGGTGTTTTTCTTTCTTCCTTTTTTTTTTTTAAATTTTATTTTTGGCTGTGTTGGGCCTTCATTGCTGCATGTGGGCCTTCTCTAGTTGCAGCGAGCGAGGGCTACTCTACATTGAGGTGTGTGGGCTTCTCATCGCGGTAGCTTCTCTTGTTGTGGAGCACGGGCTCTAGGCGTGTGGGCTTCAGTAGTTGTGGCACATGGGCTTCAGCAGTTGTGGCTTGTGGGCTCTAGAGCGCAGGCTCAGTAGTTGTGGTGCATGGGCTTAGTTGCTCCGTGACATGTGGGATCTTCCTGGACCAGGGATCGAACCCATGTCCCCTGCATTGGCAGGTGGATTCTTAACCACTGCACCACTAGGGACGTCCTGGTGTTTTTCTAAATGTCCTCAGATGAGGAAACAAAGGGCAGTAGAGATGTGAGGCACTTTGCTCAGTACCTCGTGTACCACTGTGGAGGGGAGTCTAGGCAGGCACAGCGCTCAGGCTCTCCAGCACCTCCCATTTGGTGATACTGTCCTTTGCAGGTACTTGTGACCTTATTCTTTCTGGGACACACATGAGGGTGATCTTTTTTTTTTTTTTTTTTTTTGCAGTACGCGGGCCTCTCACTGTTGTGTCCTCTCCCGTTGCGGAGCACAGGCTCCGGACGTGTAGGCTCAGCGGCCATGGCTCACGGGCCCAGCCGCTCCACGGCATGTGGGATCCTCCTGGACCGGGGCACGAACCCGTGTCCCCTGCATCGGCAGGCGGACTCTCAACCACTGTGCCACCAGGGAAGCCCGAGGATGATCTTAATACGTGCTTTCTTTACGTGTTCCCACGCTGGCTTCCCCTCGGAGAGGAGTACCCTAGTTAACATTGCTTATCTCCAACCGTTCAATTCTCTCTTCTAACCATTACAATTTTTATTCCATTTTCTTCACATCCTCAAATGCCTTATTTTATTTTGTTTTATTTTATTTTTTTTGGTACGTGGGCCTCTCACTGCTGTGGCCTCGCCCGTCGCGGAGCACAGGCCCCGGACGCGCAGGCTCAGCGGCCATGGCTCACCGGCCCAGCTGCTCCGCGGCATGTGGAGTCCTCCCGGACCGGGGCACGAACCCGCGTCGCCTGCATCGGCAGGCGGACTCTCAACCACTGCGCCACCAGGGAAGCCCTCAAATGCCTTATTTTGACCATGCTTCTGCTACGTGGCTGCTCTTGGAATGTAGAAATGCCTCGGATGCTAGGACTGTGATTCCCAGACATTTCTTGCATCGAGGAAACGACGGGCTCCTATGGAAGAGCCCTGCCCCAGGGCTCTCAGCTTTACCACCACTGCACAGGCTGCTGGTGGTTTATTCTTCCCAAGAAATCACTTGCTGTGTATACACACCTGGCAGGAACTGAACCACCTGCTAAATGACAGTGTAGACAAGGGGTGGCCGCAATGCCATTGTTTCCTGGCTGGCGGTTCTCAGGCACACTTTCTAGATGTTAATTCCAAGGGCTCTGTTTGCTCCTTTTGGGGTAAAAGAAAGAGGCAAAAGGCCCATTGGAAGCTTAGACTTTGGAAATGAGTGAGAGCATAGTGATGCTAAAGAGAAAGATGACATTTTGCTAACAATGACACGGTGAAGGTGTAGAGTTGTTGTTCAAATGGGAAAGAATTGGCTGTTTACTTAAAAGGTGGGAAGGAAGGTTGGGAGTCTACATAAAAAGGAAAGTGTGAGTTCCATAGAGCCATCTGCTTGCTAGTTATGGAACAAATAGAGATTGAAGTTTGCACATTACAAAGCACTTTCAGTACCCATGCCTCCATGCACCCATCCATTTGTTATCTATTTATTCAGCACTTCCCTGCTTCCATCCTAGGCCCCAAGGATGCAGCTGTAGAAAAAGGAAAACCTCAGTCCATTCAGTGGGGCAGGCATCGCAAAGGGTAATTACAGTGTGGTGTGGTAGGAGCCGTACAGGGGCCATTGCTGGGATGTTGGGGGCATAGAAGGAGGACTAAGTCAGGAAATGTATATGGAGTAGGAACATTTCATTAGGATCTTGCAGTATGTGTAGGAGTTTGCTGTGTAGATGAGAGGAAAGATTGCATTTCAGGTACATGCAAAGCCTGGAGTTACAAACAAAAAGGAAGTGATCTTGTGAGGTCGGGGGAGGCAGAGCCCTTGGCTTTGACTGGCTCTGTGGGTACTTACAGCCAAGCAGCATCTGATTAGGGAGAATCAGCCCAGCTAAAGTCAGGAGGGGGAGACACTAACTTAAGCCCCCTCGCCGTGCCCTCCTGGGCCTTCCTGAACCTTCCGCCTTTGATCTGTTGGAGGGAAGGGGCTCTGAAGGTATTTGTTTAGTGAAAGAGAAAAATGAATAACAGTTTAAGAGAGTTGTTCTCACCCAGGGCTGCACTCCGGAATCTCCTTGGGGAGTTTCTGAGATTTACGTGGTCAGACCATTGTCCAGAAGCTCCGACTCAGAGGCCTGGGTGGGCCCAGCGCTGACCCCCTTGACAGAGCTTCTGAGGTGCGTCCTTGGTAGAGACCATCTGCTATATGTGTTTCCTTTACCAGGAGTATCTGCCTGCGGGGGGGAAGGGATATCGTGTGCCCTTCGTCCCTCTCGGAAGATGGGCCCTAAGGAACCTCTCGGAGGGAACACGTTCTGTCTCCCCTGTGCTGGGTGTAAACTCTGGCGAGAGGACCGCCACCCGCTTCCCACCAAGTGCAGCTCAGTTCCAGGAAATACGGTCAAGTGAGATTTTCTAATGGCCTCGGACTCCATTTACATCATACTTTCTGTTAATTTCTGTAATCTGGTTTATCATCAAGTTGGAGGCTGAGAAGAGGCACATCCAGGGCTCGTGACCGAGTGCTAATTCCACGGGGTGCTCCCGCTGTAAAAACTCAGTGCGCTGCTCACTTACCATGTGTGTGCTTTGCAGTCAATATGTGATATTTTTCCAGTTTCTTTTTTATTAATTGAAGAATAGGTGATTAACAAAGTTGTGTTAGTTTCAGGTGTACAGCAAAGTGTTTCAGTTATATATATATAATATATATTTAGCTTTATATATATGTATATTTCAGATTCTTTTCCATCATGGCTTATTACAAGATACTGAATATAGTTCCCTGTGCTGTACAGTAGGTCCTTGTTGTCTATTTTATATATAGTAGTGTGTATCTGTTAATCCCAAGTTCCTAACTTATCCCTCCCCTTGCCCTTTGGTAACTGTAAGTTCATATTCTCTGTGAGTCCGTTTCTGTTTTGTAAATAAGTTCATTTGTATCATTTTTTTTGATTCCACATATAAGTGAGATCATATAATATCTGTCTCTCTCTGTCTGACTTACTTCACTTAGTATGACAATCTCTAGGTCCATCCATATTGCTGTAAATGGCATTCTTTCAATAAGTGAATCATTTTAGAGCTGAAGTAATGAATGCAGAGCCCGTGTTCCCCTTGGCCAAACCCCTCGCGGTGGGCATATTCCCAGGACGGCCCCGGGCGGCTCTGTGCTTTGGCAAGGATGTACCTCGCGGTCCAGGCAGCGGCACAGTCCCCCATGTGTGGAAGGCTCCACGGGCTGTGGGAAGGGCAGACTTGGATTTCCTGACTTTTGTCCATTGATGGTCTCACTCACAGAGTTGCATTAACTTGGTTTTGTAGGCTGAATGAAACCACTGGCAACTTTCTGATGTGTTTTTTCAGCCCGAGAAGAGGCTGGTAACTAAGCCAGGAATTCCCAAACTTTCCCAGGCCAGCGCGGAGACACACTGGGACGTCTTTTTCTTCTCCCCCGTCCATCTGCAGGCCAAGTGCGCATCGGTCAAAGGCAAACTCTGAATTGAGCTTTGTGCCAGTCTCTGGAAAGACACCCAAGAGCGTGTGATGGGGAAAGTGACAGTGGCGGTGGCAGCGACATCTGCAGTGCCAGCCCCGTCCCTATCTGCCACAGAACGCGTGTGGGCACGCTTTATGAGAACAATCCACCCGCCAGAGAATGGGGCTTTTGACATCAGCTGAGGCCCGGGCTGCCTTACAATGAGAGGCCTGTTGGTGAAAGGGAGACTGTTTAATGAACTGAGAATCAGAGGCCAGCTCTGGCCATCTGGACTGAGCATCTTTGGAGCAACTCTTCATTGTAAATGGCTACACTGAAGCACGTTGCCTTTCCAAGAAAGCAGCTGCAACAGTAAATTCATATTTCAAAATCGTGAACTTTTAGATATTTGTGTGTGTGCATGTGTTGGAAAGCATTGTATAAAGGTTAGATATTACCATCTTAATTAGCACAGAAGCCTGAAAAAGCATCCCACTTTTGGTTCTGAGGTCAGTAATGATAATGGCTTTTTCCTGACACCGGGTAGCCATGTCCTGTCAAGGATGTGAAAACACTCTCTGAAAATGAAATCCATTAAAGCCCTAATGATCAGGTGAGGGAGGCAGGTGATCACGATTGTCACCACTTGGCTGGCAAAACACTGAGACCCAGGGAGGATGATGACTCATGACCAAGGTCGAGTGGCAGGTGGGGGGTGGAGCTGATAGCTAATTGTGTCCTCCAGCCCCAGGCGCTGGGGAAGGACATGCAAAGCTGGGGCTGACTTTTCCTGGCAGGCTCGCTCTTCGCAGCCGGAATGCAGGTGGCACTGTTGTGATTCCTGGCATAAACTTCAATGCATCAATGAGCATGTTGGCTGGCGCCAGGCCCCAGCTGAGTGTCACAGTGCAAGACCCGGGCTTAAGCGGTGCGTGCCGAGGTTCTCCTAGCAGCGTCTCATTTATTAGCTGTGTTGGAAAGAAATCCTTCGCAGCTAACCGGGTACCTCTGGATTTTAACAGCTGTGGTTTATAAGGGATTGGGGAGAGGGTTGTTTTCAAAGTGCCTTTCAGAAAGTATCACCTTAGAGGGAAGTTTCCCTTCTGATCCAGGAGGACGACTGGCACCAGTTCTCTGCTCAGAAAACCAAGCCCGCAAGAAATATCAGGTTCTATTTTCTTACAACCCATTTTAGCAAGTGTGCCTTCACACCACCTTCCCGTCTCTTCCCCTTTGTTGGCAACAGTCCCGATTGGAACGGTTTTAAGTCCAACATGTCTTAGAAGGTGCCCTGCACAGACTGTGTGGCTGGGGGCTGGTAGTCGCGGTTGGATCGGGGGACCTCGAGGGTCCCTTCCAGTCTGAGATGTTATGACTTCAGAACGAATGCGTCTCAACTCCCAACATGAAACGGGAATAACTACCAATTACCGAGTACTTTCCGTGTTCCAGCCCTGTGCTGAGATCTTAACGTGTTACTCTGAATTCTAACAAAATTGTTGTGAATATCACCCCCAGTTCACAGATGAAGAAACTGAGGTTTAGAGAAATTAAAAACCTGTCTGATAACACAGGTTTAAGATTTCGTAAGTGACGGTTCCCTGGAAGTTGAGTCCAGACCAGGCTAATTCCGTGCTCTAAACCCACAACTTAACCAGGACAAACTTTAGTCGCCTTGTAGTTTCCTCTTGTCAGATGAGCTCAGATCTCCAGCTCTCAGGGTAGCTGGTGCTAGTCTCTTGTCAGACTCAGTGTTGAAATCAGAGAGGAAAACCCCAGACAAAGGCTGCGGAGGTCCTGGTGCACGAAAACTCTCAGCTTCCCATCCTCCTGCCAGTCGGAGATTCTCTTAACTGTAAATACAAATGCCCTTGAAGAGATAACGCATTAATCGTCATCCATTAACACTATTGTGTAAATTAGTGTAATTTAGCAAATGCTCGGAAGGAAGAAACTCAAGGTCCGTAGGTCCAGATTAATTCCGACATGGGCACCAGCACTGGGGAACTCTGAGACGTCTGTTCAGTAAAGATTTGTTGACTTTAAAGATTTGTTGACTTTTTGTTGACTGGAAAGTTTTGCTTTCCAGTGGGTCGAAAGCATAATATTTTTTAGAAGGAATGCTTAAAATTCTGACCTGTGTGTATGGAGAGCACGTATAGTAAACTACAATTTATTTTAAAAATATGGTCTGAGAAGTCACATTTATTATACATGTAAATATATTTTTTTCCACAAAAGGAGATATCTATATCTATATATCTTTATCTATATTACATATAGACATCTATAGCTGTCTCTTTCTCTCTCTGTATATATTTGCTTTTTGTGAAAAAGTTATCCCTACCATCTGATCCCAAGGGAATATTATTTCTCATCCAGTCTGTGACTAACTATTACAAAGTAATGCTTCCTGTCTTTCGAGTGGGGTACAGGTCCAGTAGCAGTCTACCCGGACTACTTTTAGCTGTAAATGTTTTGTGACATCAAGTCACTTCTCTTCCACAATTAGCTCTAGAGGTTTTATGCAAATAGTTAAAACTTCTTTGTCATAAAGGAGATGATAATAATAGCCAAGTGGCCTTAAGCCGTGTGAAATATGCAAGTACAATCTAACACTTATGGTGAAAAAGACAATATTTTAGAATAATTCAAGCTTTGCAGTTTGTTTTAACTTTGGAATGAAAATGAACTCAAAAGTTAAAAAAAAAAGGAAAATGGCTTTATTAGATGTCAGGGTGTTGAGACACAAAGTTATACAAGCAGATACTGCAAGAATATAGGTTCATCTCATCACTCAATGCCCATTAAAAAATCAACACCAAGCTCAGATTTCATCCATGAAGCTAATATTTTTTTCAGATTGTATGAGGATTTTTCCAACTTTGATGTTTTCCGAAATCCACTGCAGGCTCAGCTGGAAGCTGCCTGATGATGCTGAGTGAGGAAGATGTCAGCCTGCCTCCTGCTGGCCGCCAGGAAGACGAGGTTGGTCCGAGCTGGGTCAGGGGCCTGCTGACAGTGCGTCCCGTGCGGCCCCAGGACACCCGTCGGCAAGGGTGTCACTGAGGCTCTGCAAATCTTGTAAAGTGAACAAAAACCCCCCCGAATCTGATATAGATCTTTCTCGCTGACATTTTAACATTTGAAAGATGTCATGCAAATTTCAGATGGATACGTAGAGAGGCAAGATCTATTCTACTTTTAATGCCTACGAGTAGTTCTTTCTCTTTTTTTTTTTCAACAAGAAAAGGGAGCATAGCAAAACTACTTTGGAAACTATGAGCAGTGGAAGTACCTCGTTAGATGGGGATGCAGGAAGGAAGGGTGTGGCGAGTGGGGCTGCCAGGGCTGCACGGCACACTCCCCTGCCTGGTGCTTTGTGTTCTGAAGGCAGCATCCTTCAGCAGGGCTCGGTGGCACTCGGCTCCTTAAGGGGTACGTGTGCTCCAAGGCTGCTGCAGGTGGAAGGCTACTCTGCATCTCTGAGTTTTTCTAGAACTGTTGCTCTTCCCTTCTCCTTTATATAATTTGACCCCTGGCTGCTGTTCTGATCAGTAGTATTGCCTCAATATACTGAAAGGGGAAAGTATTGGTGAAGTCAATCCATCGGTCAATCAAGCAATACATTTTGATGTGATGTAATGAAACATCTGGTGCAAGAGAGTCTGGCTAAAATAGGATTTCGAAGGGATAATAATGGAAATTTAATCACGAATCTATGTATTTTCAACACTGACATTTCACACAAACATTGGTTGTAAATCTCCAACGTCACAATGTTTTTGTCTTATTACATCTCATTAATTATCTTGTTAAAATAATAGTGTAAGTCTTCCAAAATTCTTTTGAAGCTGACTGGATAAGTAAGATAAGTAAATCCTAAATTAGTGAAAGAATATACATTTCTCTTTGAAGTTAGGTCACATCCAACTGAAGAAGCCCTAAATTACTCCCCATCTCAACTCTAATTACGACTTCTTTCCTTCATCCCTTGTTGTTTTTTTTTTTAAAGATGTTGTGGGTAGGAGTTTATTAATTTATTTATTTTTGCTTTGTTGGGTCTTCGTTTCTGTGCGAGGGCTTTCTCTAGTTGTGGCGAGCGGGGGCCACTCTTCATCGCGGTGTGCGGGCCTCTCACTATCGCGGCCTCTCGTTGTGGAGCACAGGCTCCAGACGCGCAGGCTCAGTAGTTGTGGCTCACGGACCTAGCTGCTCTGCGGCATGTGGGATCCTCCGAGACCAGGGCTCGAACCCGTGTCCCCTGCATCGGCAGGCGGGCTCTCAACCACTGCGCCACCAGGGAAGCCCACCCCTTGTTTTTATCGAGTCACTGTTCTACTCGCTCAAGCAGAACGTTTGGGGACCCATCATTTATTCATCTCTTTGTTTTTCTGACCAGCAAGTATTTATTAATACTAAACGTTACACTCTGGCACCTGTCTTCCCGGGTTCTAGACTCAGACTACAACAGCGAAAAAAACCGATAAAAAGTCTCTGCCTTCTTGTAGCTTATAGACTGGTAGTTTAGAAAGTCAATAACTACGATAAATAAATTTTAAATTGGGTAGTGATATATCTTCGTGTGGCCGGCTCTGCTTCTGGGTGTCTGGGTGTCTCTTCTGTCTCTTATAAGGACACTTGGCATTGAATTTAGGGTCTGCCCAGGTTATCCAAGATGACCTCATCTCAAGATCCACGATTTAATTCCATCTGCAAAGACCCTTTTCCCAAACAAGGGCACAATCACAGATTCCCGAGATTAGGATGTACATATATCTTTTTGGGGGCCAGCGTTCAACTCTCTACAGGGGAGAACAAGAAGAGCTGTTTTTTTCAGTTTTCAACTGGAGGGCCTTTCTGTTAAGGTGGCTTTGAATAAAGACCTGTAAGAGGCAGGGGAGGGAAGCACGCGGACTCTGGAGCTGAGAGCCCAGGAAGCGGGAGGGGTTGTGACGGCCTGGCCTGCGTTGTAAAGGCCAGAGAGCAGACAGAAGGGGCGAAGGCAGAGACAAGGAGAGCGGGTCAGGCTCGACAGGAAGCCAGGAGCAGGCGGTGGCCCGAGCCCCCGTGGCTGCTGCAGACGTGGCGAGAGGTGGCTGGGCTCTGGCCGTGTTTTAACGATGCTGCCAACAGGATTTGCTTGTGGACCAGATTGGGGGTGAGAGGAAGCGGAGTCAAGGGTGACTCCACAGTTTTGGCCTGAGTTACTGGAAAAAATACAGTTGATGTTTACAAGATGCAAAAGACCTGGGGTGTCAGAGACCTAGTCCTGGGTGCTCAGCTGTGAGCTAGGCTTTTGGGGCCGGAGTCGGCTTCTGGTCATCTGGATTCAGGAGGTGCTTACACAGCGGGGCACACGGTCTGGGACAGGCGGGGTCTGCGCTGGAGATTCGAATCTGGGACCTAGAGCATAGAGAGGAGACTGGGGGAAACCTGCCAGCGTGGGAAGGAAAGAGAAGTGGTCCAGGGGCTGGGCCTGGGTCACTCCAATGCTTAGAGGTCCAGGAAGCGAGGAACCGAAGGCGTCTGAGAAGGAGAGGAGGTGGGTGGGTGGGGGGTCAGGCAGCGTGAGGCAAGTCCAGGAGAGGAAGTTTCCACTTGCTCAGCTGCATCCTTCAGTGTGGTTATTTCTCCCCTTCCGCCATTTCTTATTACGCCCTGTTCCTCCCATTTGCCTCGTCTTCCTCATTTCATCACCTCGCATTGCGGTGACAGTCCCAGCACCAGTTTGAGGCACAAAAAGTGGGATTTCAGAGCCCATTCCATCTGTCACAGGTGTACTGGTCTCTCCCTGGCTCATACCCGTGGCTGTACGGTGGGGCAGGGGGCCCTTTGACCAGCTGATGGGAGAGAAGAAAGGCCAAGCTTAGTTCACGCTGGGTCAGCCTGGAATGTGATGCAGGCTAAGACTGGACCACGGCTGTACTCCGGCCCCATGCAGGGGGGCTCTAAAGGACAGAGGGCAGGGGACATCCGAGGGGCGGGAGTTGGATGGTCCAACTAATCACCCTCTTAGTGTGTCAGGGGAGCGGCCAAGGCACATGGATTCCCGAGCAGTGGCCGATGGCCTGGCGGGATGGTCAGAGGCCCGCAAGGAGAAAGGCTGGACCCTCAGGGCAGAGCAGGTCTGGTGAAGAAGCAGGTGGACGGGCACCCAGTGTGAAGGGCTTTGTTCCTCAGGTGAGACCTACAGACAGCATCCACCACTCACCAAAGCCAACCAGTCTCCCCATCGGGCTCCCCAGGGCTGGCCATGTGGCCTGACGATGGAGCAGCCCAGCTGGCAGGATTGGAGGCGACGTGTGGCCCATCAGCAGGCCCCCGGTCACCGAGACTACTGGCTGCAAGGGTCCAGCCAAGACAGGGGTGCACCTGCGTCACAGTCTACCCGCCCCGTCTGCCCAGGGCTGCTGTCTTTGCTCCCTCACGGTGTGTTTCCCGAGAGCACACCCTAAGGAACACTCTGCAGGCAAATAACTATCTTTGAGTTGTTCCCGGGGAGCCTGGGCTAAGACAGGGAGGGACACGGAAGAAAGTGGAAAACAGAAAAAGAGAAATGAACATCCGACATGATGTTATTGACAACAGAGAATGCTTCCTCCTGTCTGTATCTCTCTGTCTCTGTCTGTAGCCCACACAAGTACATGCAACTTTTATCTTAGAGCACGTTTTTTAAAACATCCACTAGGTGGAGAACTTGCATCAAGTTTGCCACTCAAACAGTCCATAAATGCATTTATGGACTCATTTATTTATTTATTTAACCGTTATTGAGATGAACTGATGGGTGCTAACCGACGAGATGCATTTATGGCTCTTCTTAGTGGCATAAGCTTTTCAAATATTATCGGCCCGAAAATATCATACAGAATTACATTACTCTTGTGATTGACTGTTAGTACGGGACGTTTTTAGGAGAAAATGATTAACTGGGTGAGGATAAGCTAAAATTTTTGCATAATCATTTTTGTTGAATGCTGACTCTTGATAAGTTTGTTATGATTTACTCTAAGCTCTTTTAGCTTTGCAAGATTTTGATTGTTTGTTTGTTTGTTGGGTTTTTTTGAATCTCTGGAAGTGTGTATTGATTGAATGATAACTGCAGATTAAGGAAATAATTTTATTCATTAAAAAGCCTCATCCATTGATGTGCTTTTTACATTTCAATGTTCAAACACTGGGCAAAGGAACTTCTTTTCATATACATTGTTATTCTTGCTGATTATTGAGAAAGTTTTATTGAGGTCACAGAATGTAGGTTAATAGAATTGAGTATACTGTGCGTTCTTGGTTGTAGCTCGGAATGGTAGGGATGCGTTCCCGATTCAGCTGCCAGCCATCCCTGTCCCGGGAGCACTGCCCCAGGAATCCTTGTTGCTTCCGCATGACGCTTCTGCATGGGCTTCTAGTCCTGTCACCAGTGTTAAGAGCCCTGGACAGCAAGGGTTTCGCAGCCCTCGAACTCAGAGTGGTTTTTCAGTTGGACACTCTCAGTCCATTTGATGATAGGAAATACTCACTTTGAGCCACGATGGTGTGAAATATTTTCCTTCTCTTCCCTCCTGCCAAATTCCATTCTTCTCATTAATAGACCTGTACTACAAAAAATCATGCTCACTTATGATATTTTGGATTTTATCAGGTAACATTTGTGGGAATTTGTTTTCTCTTTGGAATGTAATCACCTAGATAATACCCATATTTTGCCTCTTGACCTGCAAAGCCTCTAGTATTTATTATCTAGCTTTTACAGAAAAAGTTTACTGACTCCTGCTGTAGAGGGTATGTCCAAAATTTTATGTAAAATAGTGTCTGAAGCATGTGAATTTTCTTCTGGAGAGAGGGTTCCTGGCTTTGCTTCATCTGAAAAGTGCATGTGAGCACCAAAATGTTAAGAACCACCAGTGTCACTGGATGAGGGCCTATCCACTGCCTTTAATAATAATAATGATGATGATGATGAAAGCTCAAATCATTATGGGGCCAAGGTACAAAGAATGATCAAAATATTACCCATCTGAATTTAAAGGGACCAAGTGTAGGGCCGAATTGAATTATTAAAAATTTGCAAGCAACTCTTTAGTCATAATCACAAAGCTTATTATATTTTGCTGGGAATAGTGTAGGTGCTTAGTAAGTTATAGTTTCATCAACTTTATGACATAATGCGAAAAACCGGAGCCTCCTTCTTTGATGCACTTGAGAAGAGCACGGTGCTTGGCACTGAATAGGTGTTTAATTCGGGCCCGTGACTGAACGCCCCACATGAACACAATTCACTGGACATTTGAACCGTCAAAGGCACATAATTAGGGTGATGCAAGCATGTATCCTTGTGAATTTGGAGCTAACCTAACCAGGATGGCACCTACAAGGAGTGAGGCTATGAATAGTGTTTTTTGGCATTTCCTTCATTTCGTAGGGCCCACTTTGCAGTTTACGTAGTGACTGCAAGACTCTGAGGAATTAATGTCTTTTAGAAAACAGACAGGGACAGAGAACCTTCTGAGAACCAACCAGTGATTCCTTAGAAGGCAAATTCCATAATTTAGTTCTGTTCAATTACAATTTCTGGAAGGCCCAGTCTTCTAACCTTTTCAGATCCTACCCCTGTGAGTATTCAGAAAGACTAAATGGGTGTTGGTCACACCAAACACATCCTTCCTTTCTGGAGCTGGCTCCAGTTCATCCTTTCTGCAAAGCCGGGTGCAGACATGTGGTCGTTACCACTCCCACTCACTGGAAAGAAGCAGGGGCAGAAAGGAAAACAGAGACGAGACCATTGCCTGGAATCAAAGCCAGTATATTCTTGCTCAGCAACCTGGGAAGCGCTGTCTCAAAGGACTGTCCTTGGAGCTTCCCTGGTGGCGCAGTGGTTGAGAGTCCGCCTGCCGATGCAGGGGACGCGAGTTTGTGCCCCGGTCCGGGAAGATCCCACATGCCGTGGAGCAGCTGGGCCCGTGAGCCATGGCCGCTGAGCCTGTGCGTCCGGAGCCTGTGCTCCGCAACGGGAGAGGCCACGACAGTGAGAGGCCCGCGTACCGCAGAAAAAAAAAAAAAAAGGGCTGTCCTTTCTTTCCCAACAGGATACTTGGCCTAGTTTATAAAAAGGAGGAGGATTCAGACACCTTCTCCTCTGATTGAGCTGTTTGTGTTGCTGTGAATTCTGGCAAATGTCTCCTAGGGCTTAGCTGAGTGGTTTAAGTACGACATCGCTGACTGTTCCAATTTTGGAAACTCTCCCGAGATTGCATGAAGACAAAGAGGCTGCGGAGAGCTGCAGCCAGTAGTGCCTGACGCTCTAATCTGAGTTCTGCTCCCACAGACCTTTCTAATCCTCTTGTACCTGTTGTGGAGAGCAGTCTAGGGAAGGGCAGCTAGAGCAAAAGCTGCAGGATACAGATTTAATTCAATCTAGCAAACATTTACTGAGCGCCTCCTGTGTGCCAGACACTGGGCCGGGTTCTGGGGCTAGAAAGATTAATAAGATCTGATTCGAGAACTCAGAGCCATCACGGTTTGCAGGTGGAGAGGCACAGCTGCATGAATAGTAAAACAGAAGAGCGGGGCAGGGGGAATTCATCACTAAAGGGATGACATGCATGTGTCTTCACTGAGGAGGAGATGGTAGAGAAGGGGCAGGTGGACAGCCTGGGCCGAGGAAACGGCGTAAAAGCAAAGTTAAGAGGGAATCCTAGTCCATGGTGTTTGGGGTGAAAGTTGAAAGGATGTTGTCTCAGAGAGAGGTGGGAGAAAAGGCTAGAAGTGTAGGCTGGGCACAGTTGCTACTGCTGAAGACAGAAAAGCAAAGATAAACAAGTCTCCCCTCCCCCTCCTTGTGAAGCTTACCTTTGGAGGTGAGGACGGATAATAGATATAAAACACAGGCCGATTATTTGGTGTGATTATTAGTTTGCTAAAGCTGCCATAACAAGGTACCACAAAGTGGGTGATTTGGACAATAGCCTTTATCGTGTTACAGTCTGGAGGCTGGAAGTCCAAGATCCAGGTGTCTGCAGGGTTGGTTCCTTCTAAGGCTGTGAGGGAGAATCTGTCCTGGCCGCTCCCCTAGCTTCCGGTGTTTGTTGGCTTTTGCAAAAGCTCCATCCTGAACTCTGCCTCCTTTATCACATGGCATCTTCCTGTGTGTGTGTGTCTGTGTCCAAACTTCCCCTCTTAATAAGGATACCAGCCGTATTGGATGAGGGCCCACCCTAATGACCTCATCTCAACTGGATCATCTGCAAAGACCTTTCTTCTAGAAAAGTTACATTCTCAGGTACTGGGGATTCGGGCTTTAACATTTCTGGGGGGGACATAACACAACCCATATTAGTACGTTAGGGTGTAATAATCCTCTGGAGCCAAAGAAAGCATCATAAAGTGTGTTGAGGGGGTCGTCTGTGTAGGAGGCAAGGTACGGGGAGGTTTGCAATTTTCAGTAAGGTGGTTCAGGGTATGACTCACTGCAGAGGAGACATTTGAACATAACCTCGAAGGAGATGAGGGAGTTAGACCCACAGATGTTGGGGGTAGTGTTCTGGGCAGAGGAAAAACCAGTGCAAAGGCACTGAGGTAGAGTGTGACCGGTGAGGCTGGAACAGAGTGAGGAGAAGACGATAGAAGGAGATGAGGTCAGTGATCATGAGACATGCAGGGTCTTATTGCTGCTGGGAGGACTTCATCCATGGGGCTACTGGGCAGTTCTGTTTTTTTAAAATTTATTTTATTGAAGTATAGTTGATTTAAATGTGTTAATTTCTGCTGTACAGTAAAGTGACCCAGTTATACACATACATACACTCTTTTTTACAGTCTTTTCCATTATGGATTATCACAGGATATTGAACATAGTTCCCTGTGCTCTACAGTAGGACCTTGTTCTTTATCCATCCTATATATAATAGTTTGCATCTGCTCATCTATTGGTCAGTTCTGAGCAGAAGAGTAAGATGATCTGACATAAGTTGTAAAAGTTTTTGGGGGAATTCCCTGGTTGTCCAGTGGTTAGGGCTCAGCACTTCCACTGCTGGGACCCGGGTTTAATCCTTGGTCGTCAGGGAACTAAGATTCTGCAAGCCGCGTGGCGCGGCCAAAAATAGAAAAGGTTTGGGGGTTGCTGTGTTGAGAATAGTCTGGAAGCAGGGGCCCGGGTAGATGTGGGAAGGTGGGTTAGGAGATGACTGTAAGAGTCCAGATGAGAGGTGGAGGTTTCTGGGACCCGATGGCGAGTGGAGGTGGTGAGCACTTTAGATGAATTGACTTTGAGCTACATTTGGCACACACAGGTGGAGATGGGGATGGAAGCTGAGGCCAGGCTCTGGAGTTCACACTAGCCTAGGCCATCTCATCACTTTCACAGAGATAAGCCTCTCTTTTATGAGGTCAGGGACTTATTGTATAGACGCAATAGGACACTCCAAGGGTGTCCTTCTGTTTTCTATGGAAATGGCTTAGATCCTTAAAGGCTCCTTAAAGGCTTCAGAATGTCTAGTTCTGAAGAATAGACATTCAGTGATAGGGAATCATGTACTGTGGACTCTCTCTTCTGAACAACAGAGAAAAGACACACAGAGGTAAGTAACCCAATATGATCCAGACATTCTACTTCTGCATCATTTGGGTCTGGTACAATCCAGTGCCTTGACTGTCTTCATTGAGTGGTGGGCTTTGCAGTAGCTGTGCTGTAGGAACCTGCTCTACTAGGCAACCAGGCAAAGACAAGTCAGAGTTGCTTTGGGGTCGACATAACCTCATCCTAATCTACTTCTCCAATTAAATTGTGTGCCAAATTCTGAGTCCCTTTTGTCCCTTCCTCTGTCACTGTCCTATTTCAGGCCTGAATTTCCTCTCACCTGGGCTATTGGAATAGTTTCCCCAATGATCTTCCTACTTCTAATCTCTCTGTATTTCCTTCTAAATTGTCCTGACAGTTTTTTCCAGAATGTGTCTCCTAAAATATAAAGCTGATGATAGATGTCACTTCCCGCTCCCTCTTGAAACCCTTGGATGACCTGTGTTGTCTTACGGAAGCCTACATTCTCTGTCCTGGCCCACGAAGCTGTTCTCAGTGCGGCCCCAACCTGCCTTTTTAGCTTCCCCTTCCTCTGCTCTTGACCTCAGATCCCAGACCTTTTCCTTACTGTGTAAGTCCCTTTCCCCCTAACCTGCCCCTGTCTATGCCAAGAAGAAAACTTTCATCCACAACAGTAACCATGATTGACTAGTCTCCATGTCCAACTATATCATTCACTCTCATGGAATAATCCAAAGGGCATGGATTTCTAAATCAGCAAGACCTGGGTTACACTCATGGCTTTGAAAATGATCACCTGTGTCACTTTGAGCAGCTACACAAACTCTCTGAGACTCAATCTCCTCATTTATACAGTGGAGATAACCATATCCACCCTGCAGGGGTGTGGTCCAGGTGGAGATCACGTTGTTAAAATGACAGCTCACCACCAGACTTGTAAGAGGTTCTCATTGAGTGATGACTGTTATTAGCAAACACCAGTTTGGAGCTCAGGGGAGAAATCGTCTGGAGTTAGACTTTGAGGAGTCGTGAGCATCTGTGGAAGCTGTGGGCAATTTATAATTTCCCAGGCAGATCGTGTGGAGAAAGAGACAATGACCCAGGACAGAACATGCACCGTTAATTGACATTAGGTTTTAATCTAACGCATACTCACATCTTACCAATTTAAGTTCAACTAATTTAGATTTTATGACACTGCAGGCAAAACTGGGTTGGAGCTTACTTCTGTGCTATTTATGAGAAAATTAATAGGGAGAACATGATTCCGAGCTCTAACGTGGGGATGTTTAACCTACTTAAACAGCTCAACTGAAGCTCTGTTGGAACCAGTTTAGCGAGATTAGTTTATGTAGAGACAATGTGTTACTTTACATGATTTAGAGATGTACAATTAGAATGTGGAAGCCAGAAAGGATATTGAGATCATCAGCATATGTCCCTCATTTTAAAGATGAGAAAATAGAGGAATCAAAAAGGTCAACTTGGGCTTCCCTGGTGGCGCAGTGGTTGAGAGTCCGCCTGCCGATGCAGGGGACACGGGTTCGTGCCCCGGTCCGGGAAGATCCCACATGCCGCGTAGCGGCTGGGCCCGTGAGCCATGGCCGCTGAGCCTGCGCGTCCGGAGCCTGTGCTCTGCAACGAGAGAAGCACAACAGTGAGAGGCCCGCATACCGCAAAAATAAATAAATAAATAAAAATAAAAAGTTAAAAAAATATACAAATAAACTCTCCTTTTAATAGGCAAGGGAAAAAAATCTTTTCTTTTTTTTTTTTGGCCAAGGGTGTAAGGTCCGCAGAGTTACTATTATCTGACTTCTGGAGAATCTGAAAAGAAGGAAATCTAGTGTGATGCATTTTCAAAAGGTCCATGTATTTGTTTGACTTAAAAATTTGTATCCTAGTAGCACTGCCCCAGGCTGTCAAGACAAAATAAATCAGTGTGTTAATGACTCGAATAAGATAACAGTAGAAAAATAGCTTCAGTTAATGGAACGGAAGCAAACGGAAGCCGTTTTATTCCACTGCGGAAGATTACAAACTAGGCTGGAATTCAATACAAAAAGAAATCGGTAAAAATGTAAACTTCTTCACTCTGCAAACCACACAACAGTTAAACACTACAGTCCTCTTTCTACTCGGGGATGAAGCAAACTATGAGTCATCCTTTAACCTCTGAGATTTCCATGACTCTGTCTTTTTTTCCTCTTCTTCTCGAATTTAATAATTATAATGGGAATAAGAATGCAGATCAGACTTAAATATTAAATTAAATATTATATATCCTTTATCTTTTTTGGTCAGAAAGATAAAGAACATAGGAAAGACACTGGTATGAACCGTGCTAACTCGTAGTTTTTATTAACCCACACGGACTCCAGCATGTGGCTGGGTGGTAATGGGATGCACCAGATGCTCTGTGCCCAGCTGGAAAGCTCCTTTCTTTATTTCTTTTTAAAATTTTTATACAACTTTTAAAGTTTGCTTTCCACTTAAAGTTATTACAAAATATTGGCTCTGTTCCCCATGTTGTACGATACATCCTTGAGCCTGTCTTACGCCCAATAGTTTGTACCTCCCACTACCCAACCCCTAGAGTGCCCCTCCCCCACCCCCGTAACCACTAGTTTGTTCTCTACATCTGTGAGTCTGCTTCTTTTATGTTACACTCACTAGTTTGTTGTAGTTTTTAGAGTCTACATATAAGAGATCTCATACAGTATTTATCTTTCTCTGTCTGACTTATTTCCTTAGCATAATACCCTCCAAGTCTATCCATGTTGCTGCAAATGGCAAAGTTTTCATTCTTTTTTATGGCTGAGTAGTATTCCATTGTATATATGTACCACATCTTCTTTATCCATTCATCTGTTGATGGACACTTAGGTTGTTTCCCATGTCTTGGCAATTGTAAATAATGCTGCTATGAACGTTGAGGGTGTATGTATCTTTCTGAGTTAGTGTTTTGGGCTTTTTTGGGGGATATATATCCAGGAGTAGAACTGCTGGGTCATGCGGTAGTTCAAATTTTAGTTTTCTGAGATACCCCCAAACTGTTTTCCATAGTTTGGAGGTATCTCAGAAAACTATGGAATGTAATTGGCTCCACCAATTTACATTCCCACCAACAGTGTACAACGGTTCTCTTTTCTCCACATCTTTGACAACATCTGTAATTTGTGTTCTTTTTGATGATAGCCATTCTGACAGGTGTGAGGTATTGTCTCATTGTGGTTTTTTAAATATAAATTTATTTATTTATTTTTGGCTGGGTTGGGTCTTCGTTGTGGTGCACAGGCTTCTCATTGCGGTGGCTTCTCTTGTTGCGGAGCACGGGCTCTAGGCGCACGGGCTTCAGTAGTTGTGGCACATGGGCTCTAGAGTGCAGGCTCAGTAGTTGTGGCGCATGGGCTTAGTTGCTCTGCGGCATGTGGGATCTTCCTGGACCAGGGCTCGAACCCGTGTCCCCTGCATTGGCAGGAGGATTCTTAACCACTGCCCTACCAGGGAAGCCCTCATTGTGGTTTTAATTTTCATTTCCCTGATGATTAGCAATGGTGGAAAGCTCATGATTTCTAACAAGTCCATGCTGCCGTGAATAAAAGAATCCAAGGCCTTCTCACTAAAAGTTTTGGCCCTTTGTAGCAAAGGCAACATCACTGTGTCATGATGTCAAGTTCTGTTTGGGGCTGTGGCTTTGTCTCCAGTGTCCTATCTTTCCTTTCTTCTCTCTCGCTCTCTATTTCTTCCTTCCTTCCTTCCTCTCTGGCACGTAGTTGGTGCCGAATAAAAACTTGCTAAATGAACGTCAGATGAGCTGTGTTGAGAAAGTTAATTGGACGGGAAAGTCAAAAAAGTTGTTCCAGGAGATGTATCTGAGCTAGGTCTTGAAGGCTGTGCAGAAATTCATCAGATAGAGAAGGATGAAAACAATAATCCAAGTGGGAGTGGAAAACATTGCTTCTTATATAAAGACCTTGGGTTGATTTAGGTCATCACTTTGAAGTGATGGCTAACAGCGAAGTAAAAGAAAGGATCATTGTCTAGCTGAGATGGTTTTGAAAATATTTGCTAAAATATTTTGAGGACTTGTGTTGAACAAGTCACCTTGGTGAACTTCATCCTAAAAAGAAGTCTTTGATGGATCCTTACTGATTAAAACAGTACCTGGGTATATAGCAAGTGGTTAGGGAGGTTAGGTAACTCACCAAAGGTCACACAGCTAATATGCGGATTTGAACTCAGTTTTCTCTAGTTCAAGAGTCTAAGCCATGCCTTAAATTTATGAGTAAGGAAGAGTAAGGAAAATGCCTTAAGGTTAAGAGTCTAAGACAGTGCTGTCTAATAAAAATATAACGTGAACCATATATGTAATTAATACATTTTTTAGTGGCCACATTAAAAAATAAAAAGCATGTGAGATTATTTTGAATGATACATTTTATTTAACCAAAATATTATCCAAAATATTATCATTTCACCATGTAATCAACATAAAGTAATTACTGATGAGACAATTTACATTCCTCCTCCCATGTTGTCTTTAAAATCAGTATATATTTTACATTTAAATTATACCTCAATTTGTTCAATTTGTGGCATTTCAAGTGCACTTTGGACACAAGTGACATTGGACAGCGCAGGTCTAAGCCCTTAACACAGTCTCTGAGTCTCGTATGATTTTGGTTGGTAATTGGCTTGTTCAAAGGGCTGAAGCACAGTTTTTCACCCTTTTCCTAGGAAACTCCAGATTCAGCATTTTGCTCTTAACGTCCTCAGTTTTATTTATGGAAACTGTGTTAAGTCTATTTCTGTATTTCATTTCTAGGACATTCCTATTTAACTGCATTTGTTCTCTAAACTTGGTCATAAGAGACATGATTGGGTTGATTACAAGAAGCAGGTAACACTGTCTTGTAATTGTCACTGAATGTGATCAGTGTCTGTCTCCAAACTAGCTCCTGAGTCATCTGAGGGCAGGTTAGACCTCCAGGGCCTAACACATAATAGCTGTGCTGTAAAGTTTGCTGGATGTTAAGTGAATATTTCCACAACAGACCCCATCAACTGTTTCTTTCTTTTGGTGAATTACTTGGAATCAGGCTACTATGCAAGATCCTGGAAGGTTTCACCTGTAAATCTGTTCAACTCTGACATGGATTTTAGGACCCAACAGAGTCACAAAAGCAATCTGTATAAAGGTGAACTTGCTATTTCTCGTGAGTTACCAGTATTATGAAATGGAGAGTTTTTGGGTTTTTTTTTGTGGTACGCGGGCCTCTCTCACTGTTGTGGCCTCTCCCATTGCGGAGCACAGACTCCGGACGCGCAGGCTCAGCGGCCATGGCTCACGGACCTAGCTGCTCCGCCCGCGTCATGTGGGATCTTCCCGGACCAGGGCATGAACCTGTGTCCCCTGCATCGGCAGGCGGACTCTCAACCACTGCGCCACCAGGGAAGCCCCTGAATTGGAGAGTTTTTAGAACACTCTTGAAACATTTTAAAAACAAGACCTGGGACTTCCCCGGTGGTGCAGTGGTTAAGAATCCGCCTGCCAATGCAGGGGACACAGGTTCCATACCTGGTCCGGGAAGATCCCACATGCTGTGGAGCAACTAAGCCCGTGCGCCACAACTACTGAGTCTGCACTCTAGAGCCTGCGAGCCACAACTATTGAGCCCGAGTGCCACAGCTACTGAAGCCCACGCCCCTAGAGCCCGTGCTCCACAACAAGAGAAGCCACCGCAATGAGAAGCCACCGCAATGAGAAGCCCGTGCACCGCAACGAAGAGTAGCCCCCACTCGCCGCAGCTAGAGAAAGCCTGCACATAGCAATGAAGACCCAGCACAGCCAAAAATAAATAAGTAAATAAATTTATTAAAAAACAACAACAAAAAACCAAGACCTGAGAACCCATTAACAGGAATATGGTTTGGTTTGCAGAGTGATTCATAAAGTTCATGATCCTTTTTAAATTCATGTTACCCAAGTTTGACGATTGTCTTTGCACAATCACCAAGACTAAGATCTACATGTAAACAATGGGCCTTGGCTGTCAGGACCTTGCCTGCTCCAGGTATTTTTTATTGTATATTCCCATTTAACAAATATGAGAGCTCAGGTTGGGATATGCTGCTGACAGGAGCAAAGTTTTCCTAACAGTGAGTTTTTACTCTGCTTTTCGGTTGCTGGAAATATAAGTTTCATCTTGCAGACTTCTATTTGGTATTTCAACCATGTTCCCTGTACATTCCCAAAGGTCAGTTGTTCTCTCTGTAAAACTTGCAATGGAATTTTTACTGGCACACAAGTGTAGATTCAACCTTTTTGCTTATCCTCCGATCTCTATCAGCAAATTGAGGTTTGGGATTTGATGGGGTCATGTCAAAATCAAATTCCCTTAATTCTCATTTTAACACAGTGTTCTATCTAGTTGAAAGGTCTTCTGCTCTCAACATTTATTTCTTCAACATGGGATGAATCAAAGAAGGAAGTATTAGAGTCTTGGGTTTTAAACATCAGTCTGAACTCTGGCAGTAATGGCTGATGTCTCCTGCACTGTGGATTCTTAACTACGGTATATGAATGGGAAATTATGCGTTTGAATGTCTTGATCAAAAATGACTTTATAACATATCAAGTGTTGATGACTTGGCCCGATTTTATGCATATTTTCAGCGTAGCTTCATCTTGTAAACACATGTTATAGCAGCAATATTAAACTGTTAATTTGATGTTTACAGCTCTGTGATTCACCTTTTCTTAGGAACAATACTATTTTCTATTTTGTCACTGTGTCTCCAGTAGTTTTTGGACCATTTTTTTGTGACTTTTTTCTTGATTTTTCTGGGAAACATATTCCTGTCAGCTGAAGCTGTTGTAAGTAAATGAATAAATGAAACCCTTACTCCTGTGGAGCTAGTCTGTTCTTTCGTTTTCCTAAACTTAGAGTCAAACCACAATATCTGACCAGCACCGTCTAGTGGGATTTACCATGATTACTTCTAAGGTGAAAAATTTACATTTGATTGTTAATATTCTTCTTTAAAAAAAGTACTGATTTTTGTGGGGGAGGGTGTTTGGAAGGTGTCTACATTTTTTAAAAAAGTTTAGATAGAAGTAAAATGCTTACTTTTCAGTTGAACATACCTAAATTGAAAAGGACTCAATAAAATTCACATCCTGAGTCCCTGAAACTAAATACAAACATTTTATTATAAGTGGATCATATGTTTTGAGTTCAATGAACAAAGAGTGACCTTAATTGACACCTGGAAAGCCTTCCTTTACAAGTATTTCCAGAAAGAAGGACTTCAGAAACTAAAAACTCATAAGTTTTAACAGACTCCGCTAACCTACAGCTGGCCAATAGTGAACAGCCCGATAAAGCAGGTCAGTCCGGTCAATCATGTTAGGGCCGATTCAGCCAGCTATCCTGGGAGGTTCGGTGAGTAGTTACACTACTTAAAGCTGGATCTCAAAAGGGGCTTCAATGAGGTTTTTTTTTTTTTCCTGAGATTTTGGTAAATAATTTTCCATACAGAGACGCTTGCTTCCATGTTCTAAATAACAGAGCTTCGAGACTCAGCTGCTCATTTTTCTGTGTATTGGAGTAGAAAATCTTGCCTGTGTCCCCCCGTACTCTTAGCACCCTCACTGCAGGACTGGTGCCTTCCTACTCTGCATATGACTTTTTTTAGGTGTCTCAGCTTTTATAACCTTACCCCTCTCTCAGCCTACTACAGAAATACACGTGTTGGCTTCTAAATGGCAACAGGGAACTCCTGCACTTTTAGGCACTGGCAGGAGGGTTCCTTTGATCCCAGGGTGCTCTGATGCAGTCTTTAGGGTCATGTGCCTGAAAGTCGTGTAGCCCATTTTCTAGATACTCTCACTTTTACTTCTACTTTATTTTATTTTATTTATTTCTGTATGTGCTGGGTCTTCGTTGCTGCGCCCGGGCTTTCTTTTAGTTGCGGCGAGAGGAGGCTATTCTTCGTTGTGGAGCATGGGCTCTAGGTGTGTGGGCTTCAGTAGTCGTGGCATGTGGGCTCAGTAGTTGTGGCGCACGGGCTTAGTTGCTCCATGGCATGTGGGATCTTCCCGGACCAGGGCTCGAACCCGTGTCCCCTGCATTGGCAGGCGGATTCTTAACCACTGCGCCAGCAGGGGAGTCTCACTCTCACTTTTAGTTCTGCATGAAACCTAAACCACATTGTTTTTGTTCTCCTACAATGAAATTACTTTGCTGAATTCAGTTTATATGACATGCCATGGATATACCTTGAAGGAATATTATAAATACTTTATGGATATTCTTGTGTTTACTATAAGAATATTGGTGAAGATACAGGGTACTAAATTAAAGAGAAACTTCTTTATAAAGACCTACCACAGGAGACATTACGCTCAGATTTCAGATACTGAAAGTTAAATAGATTTTGCTTATGATTTCGTTTTTGTAGTGATTGCTAGAGAGCTCAGAGTCAAAATTTCAGGCCAGCTCAAGCAAGTGTACATGCTGTAATGCACTATTTCATCTATGGCTTTATTTTTATCTTTCAACTATTAAGTTTCTATAAATTCAGTTCCTACTTGTTATCATGTTTCATTTTACAAATTTCTGGACTTTAAATCCTTTGGAACTTGATATAGTACAAATAAAGAAATAGTACAGGACTAATTACTTTTTTTCGGGGGGGTTAGAACCAATTAAAATGTCCACAGAGTGCAATTCCAGTGGCAGGAAGTGACTCCAGCATCTATGGCAGTGGGTAGGACTTCAACAGCTGGGTGGGCAGCAGACTGTGGTTCTCACCAAAAGGGGATGGGAGCAGAGCGACAATAAAATGACAGGTTCAGGGTGATAGCAGACAGGATAGCAACCATCCTCCCTCCTCAATAAAAACACCTTCCAGAAATAACTGGAGCCGGGGACTTTCTAATGGGAGGTGCTGGGATCACGGATGGATAAATCAGTGGTTTACATTGTCATTGCTGTTGGGACAGCTTGATTTTAAACAGAAAATTGGGTTGGTCTAACGAGACAAAAGTTACATACAAATGAGGTAAGCAATTCTTCAGGATGAATTCTGAGGGGAAGCTCCATAACCTGCTGTAAAGACTGCACTGCCATGATTTGAACGTATCCCTAAGAATGAAAGTTTTGCGTTTTCAGGAGTCTTCTGTTAAAGATCCATAAGTCCGAAGGCAACACAGTGAGATTTGGCTGTGTCACTACCAATACACAGGGACTAGCCTATCAGATCGTTTATGTCTGGGAGGGGATATGAAAGCAAATGTGTCACAGAGGAAAGTATGAATTCTGCCTGGTTTGGGACATAAGACCCAGAGGACAGGGAGGTGGTCTAGCCCTGGGAGGGAGAAGAAATGCCATGAGAATAGAACTGAAATCTGTATCGCTGTGGTTTAAGAACCATTCTAGAACTGAGGAGGCTAGAAGTCCTACACCAAGGAAGGTGGTCCTCAATTCTGACTGATACTGAGCAGGACCCTGGGGGCTCCTGGGCACAAAAGCCTTTCTGTGTCCCCTGTTTCTTGATTACAGGAAATAGGCTTCATTCAGCCTCCATGACCTTCCCTGAGTTCTAACAAGCAGATTCAAACATTTGCTAATTAGGGAAGGGAGGGGATGCCAGACAAGGGAGGAACAATCAAAAGAAACAATAGTGCAGCCTTGGGGCAGGGTCTCTGTTCTCCTTCAAGAAATACACAACAATATCCCTGAGCTGTTTTGCAGGTACTGAGACCCCCACCAGGTGGGAGAAGTTAGCTGTGTGCTGCCCACAAGCACAGAGACCCCAGATGGGTTGGAACCAGAAGGTTGATGATGCCGACTCCCACTTACCTTACCACTGACCAATCCTAAGAAGGTCCATGAACTGACCACGCCCTCTTTGAGCCATTACTATAAAATTTAATCAGAGAAGTGAGAAAATGCAGAAACAAAAGAAAACAGTCAAAGGAGACCAAGTAATAACAGTTTAGTCATTAAGCAAAGTCAAGGACCTTTAGTTGCTCCTCAGGGGCTATAGATAATATTATGAGCCATATCCTGTGAGCTGTCTTGTAGATACTGAAACCCTCACCAGGTGGAAGAAGTTAACTACATGATGAGCAGACTGTAGCCATGACATAAGCTGCCACAATTCCAAGAATTGGCCTCAAGGAAATGGGAAAAAACCGACCCTGGAACTGAAAATTAACTGTAGTTAAAACAATCAAGATGACTCCGATCAGACCACTGATGACCAATTTCAAGATGACTATCAGAGCTGACTGTGCTGTTTCTGCGTGTAGCCCCTCCCTGCACCTGTAAAAGCTCTTGCCCCCTGGTTGTTGCCGGGAAAGTGTTGGCCTTTGGACAGGAGTCGTCCTCTCCCCCACCCTAGTTGCCAGCATCCAAAAGAAAGCAAACTCTCCTTTCCACCAACCTTGGCCTCTTTATTACCTTTTGAGTGGTAAGCAGCCGGACCCCACCTTCAGTTACATTAAGAGTTCTTATGTATTCTCGAAACAAGTCCCTTATCAGATGTATGATAGGCAAAAATGAGTTGGGAAGTGTTTCTTTTCCCCTCTTTTATGTTTTGGAAGTTACAGTAAAGAATTGGTATTAACTCTTCTTCAAATATTTGGTAGAAGTCATCAGTGAAGCCTTCTAGTCCTGAGCTTTTTATTGTGGGAAGTATTTTTTTTTTGATTACTTTTTGATTAATTCAATCTCTTTACTTATTACAGGTCTATTCAGATTTTCTGTTTTTTTGAGTCAGTTTTGATAGTTTGCATTTTTCTTGGAATGTATCCATTTCATCGAAGTTACCTACTTTGTTGGCACACAGTTGTTCATAGTATTCCTTTTCACAGTAATTCTTTTTATTTATGTAATATTTGTAGTAATGTTCCCTCTTTCATTTTATGATTTTAATACTTTGAGTTTTCTTTCTTTTTTTCTTAATTAATCTAACTAAAGTTTTGGCAATTTTTTGATCTTTTAAAAAAAAAACCCAACATTTGGTTTTGTTGATTTTTCTTTATTGTTTTTCTAATCTCTATTTATTAATTTTAGCACTAATTTTTATTATTTCCTATCTTCTGCTTGCTTTGTGCTCAATTTTCTCTTCTTTCTCTAGTGACTTAAGGTGAAAGGCTAGTTTGTGGATTTAAAAATCTTTCTTTTTCTTTTAAGCTAGGCATTTGCAGGTATGAATTTCCCTCTAAGCATTACTTTAGCTACACTCCATAAGTTGTAGTACTACGTATGTCTTCATTTTCATTCTTCTCAAAGTATTTTCTAATTTCCCTTTTGATTTTTTCTTTGATCCATTGATTATTTAGTAGTGTGTTGTTTACTTTCCAAATATTTGTGAGTTTGCAAAATTTTTTTTCATTTTAAATTTCCTATTTCACTCCTTTGTGATCAGAGGAAATAACACTGCATGATTTCAGTCCTTCAAAACATGTTGAGGTTTGTTTATGGCTTAATATATGGTCTATCCTGGAAAATGTCCCATGTGCACTTGCTCTCACCTGTGAATCAGAATTTGCAGAGCCCCTGACTGTTGTGCTGCTGGGCTTAGGGAGTTGCTCTTGTTGATTTTGAATTCTCCTGTTCTCAGGGCACTCAGATGCCCCAGTTTCCTTTTTCCACATGAATGGAGATATCAAGTAGGTCTTGTCACTATTGGCGGTTCAACCCACACTTGTAATACTTTGAAATTCTTATCAACTAGTTTTATTGTAGATGCTTATATTCCTTTGATAGTGTGGTGTTACCCTAGATATCACCATACGAATACATATGTGGTTTCCTTCAACTTCTTAGATCACACCTAGTAATAATTCTATACTTTTAAATCTTTATGTGAATCACAGAATACTGCTTCTAAGCAGAGGGGAGATGACAGAACGACTATCTAGGGTTTTTCTCACAGTGGTGAGGTCTCTGAGTCTGCTTAAACCTGATGAGCTGGTGTATCTAAATTTCACTGTATCTGAACTTTGTCTCTGATCCAGTTCTAAAGAGCTTCAGAAGGGAGAAGTGGCAGTTTAAGGCCATTCTATTTCTGTGTTAAAAAATATTCTCCAACCTAGAAAATTAATGTCTTCACCCTATGAAATTCTTCGTCTCTTGAAATCACTAGGTTTTTAAATAACCAGGCCTTTATCCTCAATTAGAACTAAAATATACAAAGTCCTTAACTGCCAAGGTATTTGATGATCTACTTTCAAGGCAAGCCTAAAGTTATAAGCTAATCATATATATGCTAAAAGAAATCACAGTTGAATTATGGTCAATTTTTCATTATCAGAGATGAGGCTTGGAATTTTCAATGAGTCCCCAGAGTCAGTTATTTTACATGTGTATGGGGTTAAAAGCAGTGAACATTTCTTTGCTGAACTGCTGATGTATAAATCTGGGGCATATCCTACTTTACTAAGTTCTGTAATAAAATGCAAGAGCTGGAGCTATTTAAAAAAAAAGCAATGCCCTAGTGCGTTGAACGTTTCACTTGCTCAGAGACAGAATAATTGATGGGATTTAAAAAAATCATAATCATGGGGCTTTCCTGGTGGCGCAGCGGTTGAGAGTCTGCCTGCCGATGCAGGGGACATGGGTTCGTGCCCTGGTCCAGGAAGATCCCACATGCCGTGGAGCGGCTGGGCCTGTGAGCCACGGCCACTGAGCCTGCACGTCCAGAGCCTGTGCTCCGCAACGGAAGAGGCCACAACAGTGAGAGGCCCGTGTACCGCAAAAAAAAAAAAAAAAAAAAAAAAAAAATCATGATCATGACTTTGACATTCCTAGTTTCTTTGGTCCAATTATTAATTACTATAAATCTCATTTAAATTTTCCTTGCATTTCCTTATCAACAAGTAAAAGTGTGTGATCTCTATTTCCTTTGGAATCACATGGAGATGGAGAGATAAAGAATGGGAAAGAGTGAAATAAAACAAAATAGAAATTATAAAAATATTTGCTTCTATATATTTCGAATACTTGAATTCACAAAGAAATTTGGTTTCTTTGAAGATTAAAAGAATGGCAACTCAATGGTCTACAGATGGACTGTTTCATTTCATTCAGTGTGTTTCTATAATTTTTTCTCCTTAGTAATATAAAACAGTTTCTAGCTTGGTCCCCAAATTCCCTAGTGATATGTGTTCCAGGGTCCTGCTCTCTGTTGGAGTAGAGACTGAAGGGCAGCCGGGAAAGTATGGTTCACACTTTCTGCAGCACTGTAAGCCTCCAGCAACACGAGATGGAACAGGACAGTGAAGGGAGAGAAGCAAGAGTGCTAATAGGCAGTGCACCACTGAAGAAGTCCTGACCCCCTTTCTAGAGATCACTGTCAGCTACGTGCTTTTGGAAGTAGAATTTTCTATTACATTCTCCACTTAGGATGCTACTCTCCATACACCAAGTAGGCACAGTGAATAAATGAATTGAAATTCCGCCCAATCAGGATAAAACTCAAATACTGCTTCCTCTTTGAAGCCTGTCTTGATCCCTAGTCAGAAACGATCTCTGATCCTTCCCTTCTCTGATGGCCTATGGAGTCCTAAGAGGAGATGTGTTTCCTGGTGTTGACCAAATTCAGAGCTCATCCTAAAATCTTTACCAGAATGTAAGGTTGTGGGGAATTGTATTTCCTGTTGGTGGCTCCTCTTATGTATTCAATCCCATCCCCCTGCTCTTCTTACAATATGACTGACACTCCTCCCACCAAGACATGGGGCTATTGGAGGTTATATTCCATCTTCTTGAGTCAGGGGAGGGTGGGGACACTCACAGATTGTCCCAGCTGCCCCAATGGAGTATGGCTGAAAGGGTCCTGTGTGACTTCTGAGGCTACGTCATAGAAAGGAGACAGCTCCTTCTTCCCACTCTCCCATGATGTTACCCTCAGAACCCAGAGATGGTTTTGTAAGGAAGCCTAGGATGCTTCTCAATCTGTGACCAATGGCCAGCATCAACACCAGACATGTGTGAATGAATCTTTGGATGATTTCTTTTTCTTGCCTAATTGCTCTGGATAGGACTTCCAATACCACATTGAATAAAAGTGGTAAGAGTGGGTGTCCTTGTCCAGCTCCTGATCTTAGAGGAAAAACTTTCAGCTTTTCATTGTTGAGTATGATGTTAGCTGTGGGCTTGTCATTTATGGCCCTTATTATGAGGAGGTAATTTCCCTCTATACCTACTTGTTGAAAGTTTTTTTTAATCATGAATGGATGTTGAATTTTGTCAAATGCTTTTTATGCATCTATTAAGATGATCATATGATTTTTATCCTTAATTTTATTAATGTCATCACATTGATTGATTTGCCAAAGTTGCACAATACTTGCATCCCCAGTAAATCCCACTTCATCGTGGTGTATGATCTTTTCAATGTGCTGTTGAATTTGCTAATATTTTGTTGAGAATTGGTTCATCTATATTCATCAGGATATTGGTCTATAGTTTTCTTTTCTTCTAGTTTCCTCATCTAGCTTTGGTATCAGGGTAATGCTGGCCTCGGAAAGTGAGTTTGGGAGTGTCCCCTCCTCTTCAAGTTTTTGAAAGTGTTTGAGAAGCATTGGTGTAAATTCTTTAAATGTTTGGTAGGATTCACCTGTGGACGCATTTGATTTTTGTTTTGTTTTGTTTTGTTTTTGGAGGGGAGGGCTTTATGGATTATTGATTCAGTCTATTTACTTGTTATTGGTCTGTTCAGATTTTCTATTTATTCATGATTCAGTCTTGGTAGGTTGTTTATTTCTAGAAATTTATTTATTTTCTTCTAGGTTATCCAATTTGTTGGTGTATAATTGTTCCTAGTAGTCTTTATGATCCTTCATATTGCTGTGGTATCTCTTGTAGTGTGTCCTTTTTCATTTATGATGTTATTTATCTGAGCCTCTTTTTTTCTTAGTTTAGCTAAAAGTTTGTCAATTTTGTTTATCTTTAAAAAAAACTAGCTCAGTTTCATTGTTATTTTCTATTGTTTTTCTGGTCTATTTAATTTCTTTCTGCTCTGATCTTTATTTCTTTCCACATGCTAATTTTGGGCTTAGTTTTGTCTTTTTCTAGTTCCTTGAAGTGTAAAATTAGGTTTTTTATTTGAGATCTTTCTTTTTTTTCTTAAAGTAGGCATTAAACTCTATAAACTTCTCTCTTAGATGTGCTTTGGCAGCATTCCATCGTTGTGCATTCATTTTCATTTGTTTCCAAATATTTTTTGATTTCCCTTTTGATTTTTTTCTTTGACCCATTTGTTGTACAAGTGTGTTGTTTAATTTCCACATATTTGTGAATTTTCCAACTTTCCTCCTATTGTTGAACTCTAGTTTCATACCATTGTTGTCAGGAAAGATACTTGGCATGATTTCAATCTTAAATTTGCTAAGACTTGTTTTGTAACCTATAAAATGATCTATCCTGAAGAATGTCGCTTGTGCACCTGAGAATGTGTACTCTCTGCCATTGGATGGAATGGTCTGTATATGTCTGTTAGGTCCAATTGTTTTAAAATATGGTACAAGTCTAATGTTTCCTTGTTGATTTTCTGTTTGGATTATCTCTCCATTACTGAAAGTGGGGTATTGAAGTCCCCTACTATTTTTGTGTTGTTGCTTATTACTCCCTCAGGTCTGTTAGTCTTTGCTTAATATATTTAGGTGCTCCAATGTTGCGTGCATGTATATTTATGATCATTATCTCTTCTTGATGAACTGGCCCCTTTATCATTACATAATGACCTTCTTTGTGTCTTGTTATTGTTTTTGGCTTAAAGTCTATTCTGTTTGCTATAAGTATAGCTATTTATGCTTTTTTGTTTGTTTGTTTCCATTTGCATGGAATATCTTTTTCCATCCCTTGACATTGAGATTGTGTAAGTCCTTAAAGCTGACATGAGTCTCTTGTAGGCAGCATATAGTTGGGTTGTGTGTTTTTTAATCCATTCAGCCATATTAAGTCTTCTGATTGGAGAATTTAATCCATTAACATTTAGAGTAATTATTGGTAGGTAGGGACTTAATAATGCTATCTTATTTTCTGACTGTTTTGTAATTCTTTTCTCTCTATCTTGCTGCCTTCCTTTGCAAATTGATGATTTTCCATCAATTTGATTCCCTCTTTTTCTTTTGTGAATCTGCTATAGGTTTTTGCTTTATTTTTACTATGAGGTTTATTTGAAACATCTTATAGATATAACTATATTTTATGCTAACAGAAACTTAATTTTGCATACAAAAACTCTACCCTTTTTTTGCCATCCTTTTATGTTTCTGATGTCACAATTCACCTCTTTTTATATTGTGTATACATTAACAAATTATTGTAGCTATAGCTATTTTTAATACTCTTGCCCTTCACCTTTTAATTAGCATTCAGTGGTTAACACTTCACCATATTACAGTATTAAAGTATTCTGAATTTGACTATATACTTACCTTTACCAGTGTCTGGTATATTTTCATGTTACTGATTAGCATCCTTTCATTTCACTTGAAGAACTCCTCTCAGCATTTTTCATAAGGCAGGTCTAGTGGTGATGAATTCCCTCAGCTTTTATTTGCCTGGGAAAGCCATTATCTCACCTTCATTTCTCAAGGACAGTTTTGCTGGGTAAAAACTGGCTGGATTTCTTTTTCTTTTAGCACTTTGAGTAACTATATCATCTCACTCTCTCCTGGCCTGTAAGATTTCTGCTGAGAAATCTGATAGCTTTATGGGGGTTCCCTTGCAAGGTATGAGCTTTTCTCCTCTTGCTGCTTTTAAGATTCTATGTCTTTGGTTTTTGAAAGTTTTATCATAATGTGTCTTGGAGAGGATTGCTTTAAGTTGATTTTGTTTGGTGACCTATGAGCTTCATGAACTTGGATATCCATCTCTCCCCAGATTTTGGAAGTTCTCAGCCATTATTTCTTTAAATAAACTTTCTGTTCCCTTATATCTCGTCTTTCCTTTGGAACCCCAAAATATAGAAAAGCAGAGAGAAGACTATAGAAGGTAGTTGCTAATCCCATCACTCACTTATAATTCCTCTTAGAGTTGGGGTGTGTGTCCCTTCAGTTTTTTCTTACAGTTTATACAGTACAAAATGTTACATTCCAAGCTTTTCCCCTGAATGCTATTCTATCAATATTTTTCTATTCATTTAGAGATTGTTATTACTATTAAATGATAGCAAAATATTCTAGTGAAACACATACACCATGAATTATTTAAAGATTTCATATAGCTGTATATTCAGGTGGTTTGTTTATTTTTTTAATATTATAAAACAACTCTACAATAAGAGTCCTTGTAGCTCAGTCCTTGCACAAACCTCTAGTTATTTTCTTTGGAAAAATTATTAGAAAAGAAATTGGTAGGTCAACAATATGCACATTTTTGAGGGCTTTGAAAGACTCGCACCCAGCTGCTGGTAGGTCAACAATATGCACATTTTTGAGGGCTTTGAAAGACTCGCACCCAGCTGCAGTGTAAATATTGGTTAGCATCCAAACATCTTTTACTCTTTAGCTGGGTTTCCTGCATTCCAGCAAATATATTACTGGTATGGTGGACAGGCAGGGTGAGGCTTAGAGAAATAAACTTCAAGGACAACGTTTTGGAATAAAAATGGCTACCTTTTAAAGCTTCCAAGTATTGATGGCAGCAAGATAAGCTAGAACCAGATTGAATGTGTGTGTGGGCATCTCTGTTTGGTAGCTGTCATCAGGGGTCCACTTTTTCCCACAGTAAGTTCCAGACCATCCTGACTTAGGATGTATACTTGAACTTGCCTGGAATAGCTGCTGTAATGGGATCCTGACTTTTGAACACCTTACACTCAGAACCTGCCACCTCTCCTTTAACTGGACAGATTCTCAAATAATACTCATCTAAAGCTTGGAACACTTGAAAATAAAGTAACTTCTGCAGGTGTAGTTGCTGTAGGGTAGAGCTCCGTTGGGTAAGTTCTTCATAGTGATGAAATAGAATCATTTAGGACAGAAGGTATATGCAGCTGCGTGAATCTATTTTTACCTCTTGGAAAGACAGCCATTGTGTCATCTGTGTACTATGTCATTGGCTAACTGGTGGCCATTATGTCTAGAGAAAACCACCACCACCATCACCATTACTTCAGTCTTTCTGCTTAGAGAGTAATTGATGATCAGTTCTTAGTACAGGATATGTATTGCTCACATTTAGCAGTAAAGAAATAATCACAAATTCCCATAATGTGAATGTGAAATGAATTAGATTCAATAGAGCATTGCCCATTGTCTACATGTCAGATCAAAATTTCTTTTTGGGGTCTGAACGCATCAGAGGGCAGAGAGCAACGGCATTCTTCCTTTTCACCAAGGAAACTTTTATTGTGCCCGGTTTCTGTTTATGCATGCCCAAATCTGTCACAGAGACAAGGATTTGGTGCTCCCCTGGTCTTCCAAGTAGCTGGTGGTGGCAACGAATGGTATTTACGCTGGGAACTCTGCTTGCACTAAACTCGCTTGTGTGCTTACAAGCAATCCAAGTGCTGGCTGTCAGGGCCGGCAAACCTGTGGTAGGCTGTTTGTCTCTGAGGTTCCTACCTCCCCTCCTTGTACACCTTCTTCACTTTCTGTTCTTCCTACTTCCTGTCTTGCAGACTGGGTCACAGAGAAGAAAGCTCTGATAAACAAATTTTCAGTAAGTTGATAATGCATGTTACTCCTAGAAATATTTAAAATTTAAAGTAGGTTCCCAAGAAGGAGGACATTCTTAACAAAAGAGTAATTAATTCCCAATGTGTGCTTCACTGCCATTTCCATGTGTATGTACGTCTTTATGGAGACATATATTTACTTTGGTGGTAAGAGGGCGAGAAATGTCAGAATAAAGCGTAGAAGAATATAGCTTTGTAATGCAGTTGTTTTTATTTGGTCCAAGGATTGTTGATTGATGTGACAATTTGTCAGTGTAAACAGCCATTTGGTTGGTGGAAGATTCATTCCTTTTTCATTTATAGTTCTTTACCCTTCATCTGTTCTCCTACTGTTAATGGGAGCAGAATTTAGAAGCTGTTAGTGATTTGATTACTATGAAAATCACTGACTATTTTCTTGCATTGTTAAAAAAATTCTTCATGGTTCACTGCAGCAAATTTCTTCCTGATTATCCTGGAAATGTTTGCATAGCTCATTGTATTCTTTTTGAAATATGGAAAACATTTGCTACAATTCCTAGTCACTAGTGGAACATGTAGGGCTTTAAAAACCTAAACAAGATAAATGCATCTGGTCCTGTATTTATACTCCAACTCTTCCTGTTCTTTTGGAATTCAAATTTCTTTTTAGGTACAAATACCTACTCATGAAAGGCAAAGAAAGATTGAAGAGACTGCAGTCAAATAAACAGGCGCTTTTCTAGTGTGATTTCATGGTACATATCTTTTAAATTATTTTATGTCCTTCTATTAAGAAGAAAATTTTACTTTATCCTTTTGGTAATAGGTAGTATACATTAGAATCTACGGGAAGCATTATGTATTTTTGCCTTTAATTTTGTTTGGAGGAATAAACCCTAAAAAGAAAAATAATTTCTTTAGTCTTTTAGGATAGTTATTACTACGTATTGTACAGAAAAAGCTCCATATATATTTTCATTTTATTTGTTACCCAACTTTGAATGACTTTATTTCAATGTATCAGGAGCTCCTCTTTGGGTGGATCAAGCTACGAGGATTCTTCATCACTGTGAGAAAATAGTTCAGTGCTGCAAAAGAGAATGTGCCTTGTAGGTCTGTTGAGTTGACTCGGCACAAATCAGTAGCTAAAATTCAGGTAAAGGTAATAAATATCTCACGAGAAGACCAAGACTCTGGTCAGAGATTCTTCGTTTCTTAGGCCGTTTCTGAAGAAGTCATTTAATTTCTCAAGTTGCATCAAATGTTGCTCTGATGTTTTAATTTCTTTGATTCACTCTCTCTAAATACCCATAGCATTTACTTTATGAAATTCCATTAGCATGTTGACATTCTGCTCTTTTCTAAAATGGATCATAGCAGATAGAAAGGGCATTCAAACTGCCACCACTACCACCATCACTGTCACCAACATCAACAACTTGATTCTGGCTTGGGTTGAAGTAAATTCATCTTTGTGGGATTTCACAGAGCAAAGGTGGAGTAAAGAGGTGTCTCCCAGTCATGCTGTGCTTCATTAAACACATAGATCCACAGAGGACTAAAGTTGCACTGCAGAAATGGGTCAGGTCAAGCAAATTAATATTTAATTAGCAAAAGCAGTTCACCATTGAAATGGATGGGAAACTCATAGAAAATTGTTCCTGGAAAATTTTCCTTTATTTATTTATTTAGGTATTTATTTACCTTAGGTAAAACGTTATTCTCTGTTTAGAAGAAGTCTTTATGTGCTGATCAAATGTCAGTCCTTGAGGGTTTAGGGTCTTATCCATAAAGCGACTAAGAAAAGTATATGATGAGATTTCTGGAGAAAGCATAGGCTATTCACTTAGTGAGAAAATGAAAGGACTAAATGTTGATATATAAACTTTTTATCATGTGGAACTCAACCAATTCACAGTCACAGTTTTCACACCTAGATCCCCAGGATTCATGCACTTATCAGTCTAAGAAGTGTACGGTGAGTGGCTGCCACATGTTGGCACTGGGATAACTGTTGGAGATAAAAGGTGAATGAAAATCTCTGTTTTTCGGAAGTTTATAGCCTTGTGAGAAGACAAGACTTCACAGAAATAACTATGGAAATTAAAAGAGGCATGAAAATTGCTGTGACATTCTGATGGACTAACTCCAGCCTGGCGAGAGTTAGGAAAAGCTTCACCAAAGAGGTGACACTGATTGGAGCTGAGTCCTGAAGAAAGAGTAGGAGTTGAAGATGGAGAAGAAAGGAAGGCGTCAGAGGCAAAGTGAACAGCATGTTCAAAGACACAAAGCAGAGCTTCTCAGAGTCCTTCCGAAGCACGGGGGCGGGGGAGGGTTCTCTCTCAAAATGCAGATTCCTGGGCTCACACAGCTATATTTGGAATCAGAATCTCTGTGGGCGGGGCCTGATAATTTACATTTTGGCAAGCGTTCAAATGTATTCTTATGTATGCCACAGTGTGAGAACCACTGGTGTGGGGGAGAGACAAGAACTTCTAGATTTCCTAATATTATTAATAATGAAGGTATCATAGGTAGTACATATTACATGCCACAGTGTGAGAACCACTGGTGTGGGGAGAGACAAGAACTTCTAGATTTCCTAATATTATTAATAATGAAGGTGCCATAGGTAGTACATATTACAATTATTATCATAGTCTGGCAGTTTGATGTCAGATAAAGTCAATGTCCTAGGCAACTGTTGTCCTTGCTTTACTCTGTGCTTTTAAAATTTTCATATCTGGAGGACCATCACTGGTTGAGTTGTGTCCCCCAAAAGATATGTGCAAGTCCTATAACCTGCAGTACTTGCAAAGGTGACTTTATTTAGAAAAAGGATCTTGGCAGATGAAATCAAGTTAAGATGAGGTCCTAAGAGTGGGTCCTAATCCAATATGATGTCCTTAGGAGAAAGGAGAGATGCAGAGAGAAGCACACACGGGGGAATTCTGTGTGATGCCAGAGGCAAAGGGGGGAGTTACGCTGCCACGAGTCAAGGCGCGCCTGGAGCTCCCAGTAGACAGAAGAAGCAAAAAAGGATCCGCCTTCAGAGAAGTCAGAGGGAACACGGCCCTGCCAACAATTTGATTTCAGACTTTTAGCCTCCAGAACTGTGAGAGAATAAATTTCTGTTACTTAAAAAAAAAAAAAAAAGAATTTCTAGATTTTCCCTGAAAAAAGTCAGTCTTACAATGGAATGTAGAGATTCAGCAGGCCCTTCGGGGAATACGGTAGACTGAGCGGTTGCCATATTGGTAGAATTTTTAGGGGTCAGGTGATCCGGGCTGTGCCGGGACATCTCCTCCAAAGCACTGCATCTTACCCTGTCTTTCACGAAGAAGGGATCACAATGCCTGTGTGGCCTCTTTGGACTGTAGAAGCAGCAGGTTCCACGGCTGGAAATACTGCTCCAGCTCCCATGCTAAGTGGACCAAAAGGCTACTTCCGAGCTCTGAATGGGACCGAGTAGGAAAGGTCCCTGCAGCAGGTGTGGGATGTATCAGCAGCGGGGCAGAAGGTGTGTGGAGCACGTGGAAGGCCCCAGTGGGAGAATCACTAAGCAGGCCCCCAGCCTCCACTGTGCTCAAGCCATTTCAGAGCAGCATGGAATTACACACTTTTGAAAAGCATCTCCTGCTGTGTTACTGGGCTTCGGAGCACCCTGTGGCCATGCAGCTGGATCTGTCCATCATGAGCAGGGCAGACCTAGTAAATCATAGTCAGGCTGGCCCAGCAACAATCCAACGTGAGATGAAACGGAGAGTCCAGGATTGAGGTCCAGCAGCTCTAGTGGGCAAAGCAGACGGCGTGAACAGCAGTGCAGACCCCAATGCACCATGTCTGTTGTTCCGTCCCCCAGTGGCTTAGCCCCATAGCCGTACAGAGCTTCCCACTGGAGGGAGAAAAAACCCATGCTTGCTTGTAGAGGGTGAGCTCGTTAGGTGGGTGCAAACTGCAAACGGACGACCACCGCGTTGCAGGCTCCCTGCAAGGTGGCCTTGCTAGAGTGTGGTGAGAGAAAATTCTTCCAGTGGGCAGTGCACCTGGTCAGCCACTTTAAAATGAAAGAGAAGTGGCCCAGAGTTAGAAATCAAGAGAATCCTGGGAAATAGTGAATGGCCTGGCCAACTGGGCAGGGGTTTAGAAGGAAAAATATTGGAAGACCACGGCTGTGTGTGGATGGACACATGGAGGGGACCTGACGACCTTTGTGTCACACGTTAACACGAGACAGGGTAGCCTCAGAAGAGACACTAAACAACGGCGCAGACAGAACGCCCCAGCCTCATTGGTAGCCACCCTAGTGCTGGCGTGCGGAGCCCCTGAATGCAGGGGCCGTGGTGACTATGCAAGGGCCCAACAGCATGGACCTACACCCACCAAGAGCCGTCTGGCTGTGGCTGCCATAGAAAGTCTAAAGTGCTAGCTCGGAGAAGAAGTACGAGAGCTTCTGTCTCCTCCAGAGCCCTGCCCTGGATCACTTCCGTCCTATCCCAAAGGGGCTTCGGATTCACCCTCAGAATAGCTTCTTGAGAAATCTGAGAGATTGTTCACTTTGGAAACACTACCATCATACTTAGAATTCTTAAAACTTTTCACCTGCTGAGCTGCTAAACTGGACAGATCCAGTTTTCTTATTTTTAGTTTTTCTTTTCCTTTGTGGTTCATTACAGGATACTGAATACAGTTCCCTGTGCTATACAATAGGACCGTGTTGTTTATCCATTCTATATACAGTAGTTTGCATCTGCTAATCCCAAACTCCCAATCCATCCCTCCCCCCCCTCCCCCCTCCCCCTTGGCAACCACAAGTCTGTTCTCTATGTCTGTGAGTCTGTTTCTGTAAGATCTAGTTTTAGTCCTAGTAGAAATAAGATTTGACTTAAAATTCTTCACGTTGTCTTTAGACAGTTAATAAACTGACATTTATTGAAGAAGTCAGTTTTAATAGCACTAAAACAGCATCACAGAACTCTCATGTTGGGAGAGGTGGAGGCCTCATGCAAAGGCCATGGGTGAGAAGTTGATTTTCTTTAAAACTCCACTTCCCCCATCTTTTAAATCAAATGTGTCTCAATTTCTGTAGGAAAACTCAAAAGCATTAATATTACCTTTCATCAGTTCACAGTATCTCATAATAACGGGTGAAAATCTCATAGAATGTACTTTAAAACACCAATTGTGTTTGAGAGAAAAAAACCAAAGTGATCATTCACAAAAGCCACTGGTCATATAAAAGACCAATTCCATAGCTCGGAAAACATAAGAACATTCATTTGTAATGTTCGTAATCCGTCAAGATGTGAATATACAGAAGTCTAGCTTTTGAGAAGTCTATTCTTGGCAGGAGAGCAATTTCCACTGGCAGAAGTAATCCTTGAATCAGTTAATGAATTATCTGGAATTTCAACGTCCAGATAAAGCCTGCTTATTTGGGATAAACCTGCTTTGTGGCTCCAAATTTGTAAAGCTTTGCCCCGCCCTGTATTTTGAACTTTATCAAAGTGACTGGCAAAAAAAAAGTCTCTATAGGATTTTGCCCTAGAGGGACAGCATCTTACAATGATCTCTGGAGGTGTGGTGTCACTACAGCACAGGACAAAAGCTTCTCTGGTTTTCAGTGATAGAAACGATCACTAAGCTGACTGCAGAAGAAGCGTCTACATTCCTTCACCGCAGGCAACTAGGCAGAAGAGCGGAACTCTCTGAATGCCTGATAAATAATCCAATGGCACATGGAACTTGAAAGAGAACAGGAATTGCCTCAGGCATCTTTCCAAAGACTGTGCCTTTGGGAGGCCTCTGCTTTTAGAGATTTTGGTAGCAAAATAATCAGTGTTTCTTGTATTGAACTAATAGCTTAAAATTGAATGAAGTCATATTAGGAACTTACACCTTTGTTTTAGGGAAGACTTAGCTTTGCACTTCCTGGGGTTCCCACACCCTTCTGAAAATCTTGTACACCTGCCTCGCCAGTTCTACTTCTCAGCAAGCGCTTGGCTCTCTCACTGTGCTGTGTGCTGTGCCCTGAATTCTCTCCAGTCCTAATGCCCCCAAGTCTCTGCTCTGTTGGAAGTCCTCCCCTGCCACCCCTGCCTCCTGGTATCCTATCCATTCTTGAAGATCTAGTTCAAATGTCTCTTCCTTGAAGAAACCTTCTCTGATCTGTACAACAGGGATCAGTCTCTCCGTGGTAAGATCACTCGCAGAATTCATCACATTCAGTTGTGCTAATGAAACTGAGCAGGACCCTGTGGGGCTCCTGGGCGTGGAAGCCTTTCAGACAGTTGCTAATCAGGGAAGGGAGGGGATGCAGAGATGAGAGAGGAGCAGTAAAGAAACAATAGTGCCACCTTGGGGCAGGGTCCCAGGCCCCCCCCCCGCCCCCCTCCCCGTAAGGGAAACACATAACAATATCTTTAAGCTCTTCTGCAGAACTAAAACCCCTGAACCAATGCAAGATGCTAATACTTGATGAAGCATTCTTCAGAGATCAGGAGACCACCCGGGGCCAGATTAAAGGAATGCCGGGCCCTGCACACATCCTGCACCTTATCAGCAACCCCGCCCTTGAACCATCGCTATGAAACTCCTCACCAAATCCTCTCAGGTTGGGACACATAGTTTCTGGAGGGCACAAGTCCACTGTGTCTCCCTTTGCCTGGCAAAGCAATAAAGCTATTCTTTTCTACTTCACCCAGAACTCTGTCTCTGAGATTCGATTCAGCACCGGCGCACAGAGGCTGAGATTTCGGCATAGGGTTTCGGCTAATGCAAAACCTATTTAGTACAAGTGTATCTCCTTCTCCGAAACACAAGCTGAGACGGGGACTTGCCTCCCTTTTCCTCCCCTCCCCTCCCCTCCCCTGCTTTGCACACAGCCTGTGCAGGCCTCTACTTCCTGGATGTCAACACTTAACACAGACTCCTGCCACTGAGGTCTGAACTGTCTGCCTCCCACCCACCCCACCCTTCAGCAAGATTGTAAGCTTCAGGAAGGGTGGTTGTTCTGGAAGTATCTTGGGAGTCATTGTACCCAGTGTTCAAATCACGTGAAGAGCGCATGACCCACAGAAGGCATTTAATATATATTTGTCGCTGCTTTATCCCTCTGCACTTCCTTTCATAGTGTGATAAAATTAATAATTATTTTTTCATTTGGGTCAAACTGCATTAATTAATAAGCCTTCCCAATCTGTCAAGTGCTTTTGGAAATGAAATAATATTATCGTTGTCTAAGCCCAGCTCGGCTCCTCTAAAGCAGAGGCCAGGCACCATTATTAATGACTCGAATGCTTTGGAAGATTACCAGATTGTTTATATAGTCGAGAGTGAACTTCTGCAGGCACTTGGCCTCTCTTAAATCAGCAAAAGCCACAATGTTGGATCGAAAGGAAGGTACACAAATGAACACAGGGTACATTTCCAGTGTTGTAACTTTTCCTTTAACAAAAGGATCTCTGGAAGCAACCTGTAACCCTATGTGTATTCCTGTGACTTCTCAACAGGTAACACTAAGGAATTGTAGCAAACTGGAGACTAGCATGTGCTAAACTAAGTACATTAGAAATACGTACGATTCATACCTGTGGTTTTCTAATTGTGTAATGTGTAATACAGCTGTGAGGATTTGGTACAAGAGTTGGCAAAATGTTTTCGTCTAAACACTGTTACATTAACTAACTGGCTGTTCTGCAGGGGAAAATGTAACTTAGGAAAACTTCAGCTGAATGGCGTGAATGTGCGGAGTTCCAACTCCTTGACCGCAGTGAAACCCTATTACCCAAGTTTAGAAGCTGTTTACATAAAATAACACTGAATCTTAGAACTTCTCAGATATGCAAACCCAAGATTAAATAACAACACGAATGACGCAAACCAGGGAAAAGGCTGTTACCCTTCTCCAAAATAGGTCTTTTCATGGAAATAAAATAGGTGATATATATTTTTTTCTGAGTTAAAATTTGGTTCATTTTCATTTAGGGTTGCTATTTGTTCACCATTCTCCCAGCTGCATAACATCTTTGGAATGTTCTTAGAAACCAAAGATCCAGACTCCTTCACTCTAGTGAAAAGAAAATACAAATGCAGAATGGAGATTTTATGCCCAAGCCCGTATTTTGAATTCTGCAGGGGGCGTCCCACAGACTCTACTTCCAATTCTTTCATAATCACTTCTGACATTTTCCATGAGAAGAACAATGAAGTTGAAATGCGGTGAAAGCTGATTGTGTGAATTTATTTGGTTTTACTTACTTGGAATTAGGGCCATTTGGGGAAAATTTACTCTGCGCTGTCACTGAGGATGAGAAAACACCCTCCTCACCGGCCTGCACAGGCTTTTCTACTTTCATATCTATGTCTGGGTCCATTTTTGCAAACCTTCCCCCTTTTCAACTTTGGAGCCATGATAACTATTTTGGCTCTGATCTTTAAATAATTCTGTGTCTATTAAAAATGCTCAAATAGGGGCTTCCCTGGTGGCGCAGTGGTTGAGAGTCCGCCTGCCGATGCAGGGGACACGGGTTCGTGCCCCGGTCCGGGAAGATCCCACATGCCGCGGAGCGGCTGCGCCCGTGAGCCGTGGCCGCTGGGCCTGCGCGTCCGGAGCCTGTGCTCCGCAACGGGAGAGGCCACAACAGTGAGAGGCCCGCGTAACGCAAAAAAAAAAAAAAAAAAAATGCTCAAATACATCATAACTTGATAAATGTCTTCCTTATGATAGTTGCAGAATAGCAGTTAAGTGTGGGTTCTGGAGTCCAACTTCATAGATCTAAAACCTGAGCCCATTGTTTCCCGGCTAGTTGCTGAGCCTCTCCAAGCTTCCGGGCACCATCTCTAAAATGGAGACGACGGCTGAACCTCTGTCTCAGGGTTGTTATGAGAATAAATGAGATAATGTTTGTATATAGCTTAGCAGTGTCTGCTAGACAGTGAGTGCTCAGAAAATGGTAGCTGTTGTTTATATGTGGGTTGCCATTACTGTGCGATCTTCTCATTTTTCAAATTCTGTTGGGAATATCATCTTATTTGGCCCTTCATTAGAATCATAACTGGGTCATCCTAAGTTATCTCTGCCAGAGAGGTGCTTCAGGCCTCACCTTACCGAGCACTGATACTAATTCATTTCTTTTTAATTTATCAAGGGACTTCCATCAGCTACTAATTTAGCAGAGACCAGAGCCTCCCTATGTGTCCTTGAGCTGAGATGCAGAAGATCAAGTATGTAAGTGAGGAACAGGTATGAACTGTTTAGCCTGCCAGCTGTTCACCCTCTTGTTTTTCAAAGCGGCTCTTAGCAGCAAGCAGGACACAAGAGGAAGGTTGTTTTAAGTTGGAACTCGATTTAATGTGTTCTGGACACAAAATTTTCACTTTCAGCCCCGTCAAGCCTGAAATACACGAACTACAGCCTGCAGTGTATTCAGTGCACTGTGAGTGGCCTAGACGTCAAAGGGAATCAGGCATCAAGGGAAATCCGATCCTGTTGAGAAGTGGCTCCTTCAGGCTGGCTTAAGACAGATGTGCTTGGGCTTCCCTGCTGGCACAGTGGTTAAGACTCCGCCTGCCAATGCATGGGAAACGGGTTTGAGCCCTGGTCCGGGAAGATCCCACATGCCGCGGAGCAACTAAGCCCGTGCTCCACAACTACTGAGCCTGCGCTCTACAGCCTGCATGCCACAACTACTGAGCCCGTGCGCCACAACTACTGAAGCCCGAGCGCCTAGAGCCCATGCCCCGCAACAAGAGAAGCCACCGCAATGAGAAGCCCGTGCGCAGCAACGAAGATCCAATGCAGCAAAAAATAAATATAAGTAAAATAAATTAAAAAAAAAAAAGATGGGTGTGCTTGACTTGGTTCCTGACTTGGGAAGCAGGGACAGGGAAGTTAACAGTGGCCCCTCTGGAGCAGGGACAGAAAAGCCTTTCCAGATTCCTTTCTCTTAACGTCTGACTTTAGGCAGACTGAAGTGGCCGTAGCTGAGGCCACAGGTCCATTGGCTCCCCGCACAGAAGGGACAATTGCGGTGTTGGAACACGACACTCAGCTCTGTCAGTGCTCAGACCTGCAGGGTCCAGGGCCTGTCTGCTGAGAGTGGAAAGAAAAAGGCTACTTCCAGTTTATATGGGGTGGAAATTGTTGCTCTGCCTTGTTTTGCTCTGTTGCAACTTGTTGACTTTTATTCTAGTTAAGACTCATCAAGGGGTACAAATCTATAGAATCTGAAAGGATATTTATAACAGAAAGTAATCTAAGGATTATTTTTCTTTTTCTCCACTCTGTCTTTATTCAGAAAAAAATTTACACGCAATGTGCTTAAGTTGAAACAGATTTTTACAGTTCAAATCATAATTCTGATACTAAATAGTTGTTTTACTTTGGTCCCTTAATATTTCTGGATGTCTGCTTCCTCAGATAAAAAAATGAGGGGCTTGGAATAGATGAGCTATAAAGACCCTGTCAGATTTTAAAACTTTATGGTTCTTCCAGAGGCTTAATTTATAAAAAATATACACTCCTGTATCCCAGTCAATCCCAGACAATGGGCTGTTTTTCACAAACATTACTGATATGGCATCTATCTTCAGTTTCCTTTGAAATGGAGAACAATGTGACACATTTAAAAGCTAGCTCATGAGAATATTACCCTGCGTTTGTCAGTCCTTCTAGTTAATTCTCTTGATAAGGACCATATGATAGAAACCTTTCTTTGCTGCAAAACTAACAGCAGTCTAGACTATGTTTGATAGTACGGTACATGCACGCTGTAATAGCTCTGAAAAATGATTTCATATTTGTTGCCAACTGAATTTGCTTGAGTTGAGAAAAAGAAGAAAATTCACTTTTATGTTCATCTGTCCTGAATGACTGAACAGTTAAAAAGACATATGGTTTCTCCAGATCGTTAGAAAGTATAGCTGTTAATTTCAACGTGGATTGCTCTTGTGTTGATGATCCAGAAATGATTGCTATTAAGATAATAAGAAATTTCTTTTTCAGTTTTAAGAAAATATTCTACTGTTCACATACATGCTTTCTTAGGATGAATTAAAGGATGTTTACTAAGAAAGACAGGAGAGTAACTGAAAAATGGAAAGCAGCATTATTTTAATAAATAACTCAGTTCACGGATGTAGGTGAATTTCATCTATCTAACAGCAATCTGGCTCATGTCTAACCATTGGTGATAGCTAAAAGAGATAGTAAAAATCTGTTTCCTTAGAGAGGAACAAGGCTGGGAGATATTGGGTAAGTGAGGTCAATGGCTCCTCGTCTTTATATTCACTTTTAGTAACAAAGCTCCTATTCCGGATTAGGGGCAAACACCAGAGTACATATTTTTTTTTTTGTTTGTTTGTTTTTTGTTTTTTGTTTTTTGTTTTTTGCTGTACGCGGGCCTCTCACTGTCGTGGCCTCTCCCCTTGCGGAGCACAGGCTCCGGACGCGCAGGCCCAGCCGCTCCGCGGCACGTGGTATCCTCCCAGACCGGGGCACGAACCCGTGTCCCCTGCATCGGCAGGAGGACTCTCAACTACTGAGCCACCAGGGAAGCCCCAGAGTACATATTTTTAATAATGTGTTAACTTCTAAATGCATAAGTAAAAAAATACAACAAAGGGCTTCCCTGGTGGCGCAGTGGTTGAGAGTCCCCCTGCCGATGCAGGGGACGCGGGTTCGTGCCCCGGTCCGGAAAGATCCCACATGCCGCGGAGTGGCTGGGCCCGTGAGCCGTGGCCGCTGAGCCTGCGCGTCCGGAGCCTGTGCTCCGCCAACGGGAGGGGCCACAGCAGTGACAGGCCCGCGTACCGCAAAAAAAAAAAAAAAAAACCACAAAGTGATGGTACATTAGCCAGTAGACATTCTGCACACAGAGATACTTAAGGGATGCTTTTTAAAAACAAAAAACCAACCCATCTATACTGATAGTACTTCTCTTAATACTTTCCAATCTCTGATATCCTTTCTGGAAACATGGCACACGTGCACACACACACACACACCTCTTGAGCTGTTGATGGCGGGGAAGGAGGACACACCCTTCAGTGGCAGCAGTGGCAGTGCTGAGTGGGGCTGGGAACCCGAGTCACGGCAGGAGCACCGAAGGAGCACCGTGTGTACTGTTCCCTTATCTCCAAAGGCAGCTGCAGAACAGGGTACCCAGGAGAGGGGGAGGGCGACACGGGGTGTGAACTGGGGAGCATCTTCAGCCGCTGCTCAAGGATGACGCCTCTGTCTCCAGCTCACTTCTAACAGCAGTGATACGGAGAGAGTGTGAAAAGTGAGTGACGGGAGAAGAGGACAGTGAGACGGAGGGTGAGGGAGAGAAACTGAGGGAGGGGAGAACGTCTGTCCATGAAGCACGGACGTGGCCTCAGAGAAGGGCGACCAGGCATCCGGGGTTGCCTGTTGTCCTCATATAATTAGAAATAGTGTTCCTTCACTCTAAAAGTGTCAAATATGGATGACAAATTGTTACCCCAGATACATGCCCCAAATGCCGGTAACATAACTGATGACAGGTCACCAGTTCTGGGGCTCTAAAGGGTCAACCGACACAGACAGGGAAGGAAAGTTGCTGAGGGTTCGCTGATAACTCGGACAAAAAGGGAGAAAGTGTCACTGCATTCTTCCTGTATATTTCTATGATTTGATTGATAGGCTGCTGGCAGCTTAGCAGCTTGGCTGTGTGGAGGTGTTTTTGTATCAAATATTACAATCTTAAGGTTCAATAAGACTTTCCCCTCGTCAAATCCCTCCCACTGTCTCTGTCTGCCTTTTGCTGCTAAGACAGACCCAGCGGTGCTCATACCCTCGTGTTATCCCTTCCCCTCGAACGTAGGCTGGGATTTTGGGACTTGCTTCTAGCAGATAGAATGGGGCATGGGGGATGGGATGCCTCTTCCAGGTTAAGTTATAAAAAGACTCTGGATTCATCCTGATTCTCTCCCTCCCTCTCTCTCAAACTGGCAGCCATGTCCTGAGCTGCCCTGTGGAGAGACCCACGTGGAAAGGAACTGATGTCTCCGGCCACTGGCTTCCAGGGACGGAGGCTGCCCACGGCCACGTGAGTGAGCGTGGAAGCAGACCCTGCCCCAGCAGGGCCCCAAGATGACAGCAGCCCCAGGTGACACCTTGACTACAGACTCGTGAGGGACAGAGGCTGCCACCCAAGCCAAGCCCAGAGTCCTGACCCACAGAAACCGTGAGATGATGTTTTTTAAACGCGTATTTTGGAATAATTTATCATGCAGCAATTGATAACTTAGATGAACATCATTTTTGTTCCCTTTCAAGGTTCGTGGATTAGCTTCCCACCGACCACACCCGATTAAAGCCAATCCTGTAACTGGGCTATCACTGAACAAGGTTAATCGAATGTCTGCTGCTTAGGAGGGCAGGGAGTCAAAGAGTTTCTGAGGGAAACGGCCCCAGTGAGAGGGTGTATATGCAGGGGAGGTGTCATCCTGGAGAACGTGCCCAGGGCAGACCTGGCCTTGCTCCCGTCCAAAGTCTCTTACAGTTCGTATCGTCTATGGGAAGACTCCATCTAGACTCTTCGCGTGCAGCCACTTTCCCTTCTTATGAGCTGCTCTTCAGCGATGGGGTCCTCATACAGGTCCTTCACCCGAGACCCCGGCCCTTCTAGTCCATTTCATTTGGGGCGGAGGCCGAGGCCAGGCATGTGGAGCTCTCGCTCTTACTTTATTTGGAGAGTGATGTTTCCACTTCCTGCTGCTGACTAGCGAAACTTTCGGTTGACTCGTTCCACCTTTTACTTTGTAGGTTTGAAAGCACAGCTGAAGTCATGGATAAATGAGGCCCCCATTTCTCTCTGATAAGGGCTCTTATCCGGTTTCATTCACTCTTGAGAAGCAACAAAACCTGGTGGTTCAGAGCTTGGCTCTGGATCTCGACTTCCTGGTTTCTGGTTTTGCTCTCATGTTTACCAGCTGTGTGACCTTGGGCAATCTGCTTCACCTCTCTGTGTACCCGTGTACTCAACCAAACACTGGGTAATAATAACTGTTACTGAGCACTGATGACCATGTATTTCTTATTTATTTATTTTTTAAAAAGTTTATTTATTTTTGGCTGCATTGGGTCTTCATTCCTGCGTGTGGGCTTTCTCTAGTTGCGGCGAGCGGGGGCTACTCTTCGTTGCGGTGCGTGGGCTTCTCATTGCAGTGGCTTTTCTTGCTGTGGAGCATGGGCTCTAGGCACGTGGGCTTCAGTAGTTGCAGAGCGTGGGCTCAATAATTTTGGCTCGTGGGCTCTAGAGCGCAGGCTCAGTAGTTGTGGCGCACGGGCTTAGTTGCTCTGCGGCATATGGGATCTTCCTGGACCAGGGATGGAACCCGTGTCCCCTGAATTGGCAGGTGGATTCTTAACCACTGGGCCCCCAGGGAAGTCCCATGTGTCTCTTATTTATAAACACTAGAAATGGTTAGCTATTTTTTTGTTTTGTTGTTTTTTAGGAAAGAACTAGAAACTGAGTTTGACTTTTTATTTATTTATTAGGCTGTGCCAGGTCTTAGTTGCAGCATGTGGGATCTAGTTCCCTGATCAGGGACTGAACCCGGGCCCCCTGCGTTGAGAGCGCAGAGTCTTATCTACTGGACCACCAGGGAAGTCCCAAGAAATGGTTAGCTGTTTTACAATGCTGAAAATCAGGAATACATGAGAACAGTCTTGCAGCGCGAGCGTGAGGAAGTTAGCCTGTGCTTACAGGACTGCCTGGCTTTCAGAGAATGCTCTGTGAACCTTAGCTATTATTATCACAATATCATTTGGCACAAATATAAAGCAATCATTTAAAAATCAAAAAACTTTCTTGAGCTCTGACTACTTTCTCCAACTTAAATTTTTGGAAGTTGCCGTGCATTGTGAAATAACCCATGGACATAGAGTGGATTCTTAGAGAGTGGTTCATGACTCAGTTTCCTCAAAAGAAATAAGTCCTCCCTCTGCAAAGCCTTTGGAAGTCATTTGTATTCAAAGAGTGGGGATAAGTCCTGAATTCTTTCAAGAAAAGAGAAATTGCCTATTTAATGGGTGAAAAGAGAACACTACAGAATCGTTTATGGAACTTTTGAGGAACTGAAATATGTAAAATAAATGAGGCATTGTAGAAAAGTCAGTTCTGTTAGTCAAAGGAGAGTGTGATTTAAGTTTCACTATTTTTTTTAAATTAATTTATTTTTTTATTTATTATTTTTTTTTAATTTTATTTATTTATGGCTGTGTTGGGTCTTCGTTTCTGTGCGAGGGCTTTCTCTAGTTGTGGCGAGTGCGGGCCACTCTTCATCACGGTGCACGGGCCTCTCACTGTCGCGGCCTCTCTTGTTGCGGAGCACAGGCTTCAGATGTGCAGGCTCAGTAATTGTGGCTCACGGGCCTAGTCGCTCTGCGGCATGTGGGATCTTCCCAGACCAGGGCTCGAACCCGTGTCCCCTGCATTGGCAGGCAGATTCTCAACCACTGCGCCACCAGGGAAGCCCATTAATTTATTTTTTATTTTTGGCTGTGTTGCGTCTTCATTGCTGAGTGTGGGTTTTCTCTAGTTGCGGCAAGCGGGGGCTACTCTTCGTTGTGGTGCACGAGCTTCTCATTGTCCTGGCCTCTCTTGTTGCAGAGCACAGGCTCTAGGAGCGCAGGCCTCAGTAGTTGTGGCACACGGGCTTACTTGCTCTGCAGCATGTGGGATCTTCCCGGGCCAGGGCTCAAACCCATGTCCCTTGCATTGGCAGGCAGATTCTTAACCACTGCACCACCAGGGAAGGCCCCTAAGTTTCACTATTTTTTATCGAGGAGATGAATCTGGACCCAGTGATGATGCACAGATATCCACAATAACCTCATGTTATACATGCTATTCATAGCAGTAGTTTTCAGTGGACTAAGGACATGTATGTATAGAATGCTTGGTTTATAAGGCCTGGAAATGGATTATCTGTTTTGATAATATATATATATATTATATAATTATAATATATATTATGTATCTAATATATATAATATGATAATATATGATATATATGATATGATAATATTTTATGATAATATGATAATATATTATATATATATATTTTGGCCGTGCTGCGTACCTTGCAGGATCTCAGTTCCCTGACCAGGAATTGAACCTGGGCCATGGCAGTGAAAGCCTGGAATCCTAACCAGTAGGCCACCAGGGAACTCCTAAGTATATTATATTTAAAAAAAATGACAGCAGATCCTAGACCCTTGAAACTCAAAGTGTGGTCCTTGGACTGCCAGCACTGGCATCCCCTGGGAGCTTGTCAGAAATGCAGAATATCAGACCCCAGATCAGACCTACTAAATATGAATCTGCTTTTTAACAAGATCCCCAAAGATCTGTATGCCCATTAAAGTTTTAGAAGCATTTCCTGAGACATATATCAGGTTAAAAGTCAAGTTCTTACATTGGCCTGGCATAGTGGTAAAAGCATGGAAACTGAAGCTAGCATGCCTAGCTTTAAATCCTGCTTCCACCACCTACAGTCTGAGTCAGACAACTTTCTTAACCTCTCAGAGACTCAGTTTTCTCATCTGTAAAATGGGAATGATAACAGCACTACCCTATTGGATTGTTAATTGAATTAACAATTGTAGAATGCTTAGACTGGCATATAGTGCTATAGAAGCGTTGTTTAAATACATTTTTCTAAACCTATGTCACAATCAAAAAGTTCTAGAACTTCTTTACACAGTAAATTTATGGACTGATTACCAAGGCCTACCAATTTCTCCACATTCTCGCCATTACAGTGGTCCCTCAGTATCTGCAGGGGATTTGTTCCAGGACCCCTTGCAGACACCAAAATCTGAGGATACTCAGGTCCCTTATATAAATATCCAGTCAGCCCTCCGTACCCTCGAGTTCTGCATCTGTGAGTCAACGGAGGGTTGACTTACTTCCTTACTCCCCCTTTTGGGCTTCCTCTGAGCCTCACACATATTTCTACTCTGTGCTTAGTGCTCTGAAATGTAGCTATCTGTTTATCGCTCTGCCCTCTACACTAACTAGGAGCCCTTGGGAACAAGGACGGTATCTTAGTCTTTTTGGTATCCACCCCACAGAGTCTGGCACAAGCATCAACAAATGTTTTTAAAGTGAATGAATAGATGTTTGGTCACTTTTTTGTCATCTTCCTCAAGGCCCAGATATTTGTTTTTCTCATGCATTTTTCTCTTCATATCATTTTTACACCATCAGTTGATACTTGTGGAGAACCCATTATATGTAGGTGTATATATTTCTTGGTTTACTAAATACATTTTTGCATTATTTATATTTGAAAGTGGTGCCTGGTAGTCCTAATGATGCAAAACCCAGCAGATTTCTATAACGTGATTTCTATAAGATGATTAGAGCAGGGAAGATTTTCTGCTCTCGGTTTGGCCCCTGTATCCTTCGCAAACAGCAGGATGTGACTTCATCCAGCCTTAGCCCCTTTGGACACATAGTATAGCCTGTATCACGCACCTAGTTATTTAGGCCTAATTAAGGTATACAATCCTATCTTTGAATACTTAAAATACTAGCAAACCAAATACAGCAATATATAACAAGGATTAGACACCATGAGAACTTGGGATTTATTCCAGGAGTGCAAGGTTGGTTTAACATCAGAAAATCAATTAATGAAATACACCATATTAATAGAATAAAAGACAAAAACGACGTGATCACCTCAACAGACACAGGAAACTATTTGACAAAATCTGCTGCTCCTTACCACGTTAGGAACAGGAGGGAAACTCCTTAAACTGATAAATGTGCCAAAAACCGTCAACAAGCATCATACTAAATGATGAAAGACAGAACGCTTTACCCTTAAGGCTGGGACTAAGGCAAGGATGTGCGCTGTCACCACTTCTATTCAAGTGCACAGCGGAGGGTTGTGGAGATGGGGGAATGCAAGTGATGCTAACGGGCGTAAGGTTTCTTTTCGGCTGCGCCGTGCGGCATGCGGGATCTTAGTTCCCCGACCAGGGATCGAACGAACCCGTGCTCCCTGCAGTGGAAGCGCAGAGTCCTAACCACTGGACCGCCAGGGAAGTCCCTAAGGTTTCTTTCTGAGATGGTAAAAATGTTCTCAACTCAGATTACGGAGATGGCTGTACATCTCTGTAAATACAGTAAAAACCATTGAACTGTACACTTTCAACAGGTAAACTTTACGTTATGTATACTTGAATATAAGGGTTAAAAAGTCATTACAGGGGGCTTCCCTGGTGGCGCAGTGGTTGAGAGTCCGCCTGCCGATGCAGGGCACACGGGTTTGTGCCCCGGTCTGGGAAGATCCCACGTGCCGCGGAGCGGCTGGGCCCGTGAGCCATGGCCGCTGAGCCTGCGCGTCCGGAGCCAGTGCTCCGCAACGGGAGAGGCCCCAACAGTGAGAGACCCGCGTACCGCAAAAAAAAAAAAAAAAAAAAAAGTCATTACAATACATAATGACAAATGACAAATGTTGTAACAGCAGCTACCCTTTTCCTAAGCACTGAAGGTGTCCTGGGCAGTGCAGGCAACTATTTCAATACATTATCTCCATAATCACATAAGAAGTAAATGTTGCTATTACATCTTACTGCGTTTTACAGATAGGGAAGGTGAGGCTTAGAAAGTTTTAAGTCATCTGCCGAGGTTACACAGCTGGCAATCGGGGGAGCTGGAATTTGGTCCTAAATACTACCAGGCTACACTGTACAGTGAGATTAAAAGGGAAGAATCTTCCAAACTCTACTGTTATTGAACACATGCTCTGGTCATTAAATATTTATGCCATTACAATTCTGTGGACTTACACAGACCACTTCCCTTGGTATGAAGTGGGGGCCTGGACTCGCAAAAGGGGACTCATGTGAGTCATAAACCATTCCAGAAGTGGGCTCAGCTGAAACTCAAATTCACACATGGGGGATCACACACCCTTTCATTCACCCTACAGCAATGAGAACGAAATCCCACCCAAATTATCGGCAACACACGCATGCAGTGCAGTAGGATCTTTCTCTTCCTTCAGCTCCTGGGGAGACAGCACAGAGGTGGGTGGGCAGCATGGCCTTCTACCTCTTACAAGGCAGCCTAGCCCGTGGAGAGTGAGCATTCCAGAAGAAGGGATGGAGCGCTAGCAGGTGGAAGGGACCACGGAAGGAGGTTTTCCCTCATGTTACTAAAAAGACGGGACACTCGGTGAGTGCTAAAGCGCATGGTTCTTCTGTTCTCTTCTTCCACAGAGGCAAAGGGGAACTCTTTGACCCTCGTGTACTCTCTCTGGCTTCCCTTTTGTGACTTGTGTTGGCTTTCAGGGCTCTTGGGCATTTCTTTTAATGTGTTTAAAAATATTGAATTAGAAGGTGAAAATACATAGGACAGGGTGAGAAACCTGAGTGTGCTGGGCTCATCACCACCCACAATGATACATGGGAACATGGCTGCCGAGGGAGCTAGGACTTACTACTGGCCCCCAAGGGCCCTGAATCAGTTTCTTTTGAAAGTTCCTATTAGGGTACTATAATTACAAAAGTAAGACAACTTGTTTTTATAAATTTGATCCTCAATTTCACTTACCTGTTGCTTTCAGAGCCGTCTCCCCATTGTTTCACTCTGGGAAAAACCCAAGTTAACTTCAGGCACTTGAAAATAGCTATTTATGAGACATCTAAAAGAGAAAGCAGAATAAGCTCAGGACAACTTTTAAATAAACCTAATAAAAAATAGGTGCATGGAGGCTTGTATGTATCTTTTTTTAAAAATGAATTTATTTATTTTTGGCTGCGTTGAGTCTTCGTTGCAGCGTGCATGGGCTTCTCATTGCGGTGGCATCTCTTGTTGTGGAGCACGGGCTCTAGGCGCGTGGGCTTCAGTAGTTGTGGCACGCAGGCTCAGTAGCTGTGGCTTGCAGGCTCTAGAGCGCAGGTTCTGTAGTTGTGGCACACAGGTTTAGTTACTCCGTGGAATGTGGGATCTTCCTGGACCAGGGCTTGAACCTGTGTCCCCTGCATTGGCAGGCGGATTCTTAACCACTGTGCCACAAGGGAAGTCCGTTGTACATATCTTTCATAAGAGGTAAGGAGTCACAGAAACAATGACATAAAAATTGTGATAAATAAATAAATCAGCCCAGGTACTGAGGACCTGCTCTGTGCCAGCCAGTTAGCTGATGCAGAACAGATTCACGGGGAAGCCAAAGAAGCTCAGGTCAGGGTCCCTTACTTTCATGGGGTCACTTGCAAGACCCTTGAAGGCGCTCTGGCGACTTTATATTCTTAATTTTATATTCTTATTATTTTTTTATGAATGTAAAATTTTTATTCTTTTTTTTGGCTACAGACGAGTGTTTATTTAAAAATAATGTTCAGGAATTTATACTCACAGGACATGTTATAGTTAACATCCAAAGACGATCAAAAAATATTTCTGGACAATTTATTATATGCTTAGTACTAAAAAGCTCCTAAATCTGTACAGTGTTGGCATTACAAGATCAGAGAGTTGTTTTTGGCTGATGATTATTATAGAAAATGAGGAAAATTTCAACCGTTACAATCAATCAGGTATAATTTTGTATTTCACGAAGGACAGTAGTCGTATTTAGCAATAGCCTCACTTATAAAGTGTACGCACTTCAAGGTTGTATTTTGATGCTGTTTCTTTTCCCTTCTCTTCTCACAAATAACCAACAAGATACAAACTGCTTCCAGTTGACAATCCAAAGGAGGAATCATGGCTAACCATCGAGTTACTAACATTTGTGAAAGGCAAATTGCAAACTTCACCAAAAGGAGTAAAGCTGTTCCCTCTGACCACCTTATTCCATGAAAAAAGTGTACTCTGACTTCTAAGATGGATTTTTAAAATTCAGTAGAAAGATTTAGGAGAGTCTTTTTTTTTTTTTTTTTTTTTTTTTGCGGTACACGGGCCTCTCACTGTTGTGGCCTCTGCCATTGCGGAGCACAGGCTCCGGACGCGCAGGCTCAGTGGTCATGGCTTACGGGCCCAGCCGCTCTGCGGCATGTGGACTCTTCCTGGACCGGGGCACGAACCCGTGTCCCCTGCATCGGCAGGCGGACTCTCAACCACTGCACCGCCAGGGAAGCCCTAGGAGAGTCATTTTATTGATGTATAACATAACATAACATAAGGAAGAGTAGACAACTGTGAATTATTCTTCCAGAAGAGCAGGCCCTGCCCTCAGACTGTATAAGTCTCAGTCCTACCACACCCGTGTCAGCCTCTGCTTGCCCTTGCTTCTATAGAGGGTCTTCTCCCTCTTCCTCTCTCATCCCTCCTGTGGAAGCAGAGTTTGCTTACTAAACGCCTCTCTGAGTTCTGAGTGATTTTTGGCATCCAGTTTGCATTTTGATCAAGACAGAAATGATACAATAGTCATTTCCTCAGGTTGGAATAATGTACTCAAATTCTCAACATTAAACTTAAAAGGCATAAATGTAAGAAAAAAATCCAGCATCTGAGTTATAAAATAAAAGGTATTCAGTAGGGGAAACTTAGCTAGAGTATCATCTGTGAAGAAAAGAATGAATGTTTTGTTTCTGTAGTGCTAATGAGCTCATTAGAAAATTCTGGAGTTAGGAGATGTGGAGTAGCCCGTCAAGCAGAGAGGAGCCCACGGTACTCAGCGCACATCCACTGCATTGTCCTATGTGCCGGGAATCCTATTTCAGGAGTGTTAAAGCATAATTTTCAGAAAGGTAAAATCACAAAAATAAAATGAATATGTGTCAAATATTTTATTTAACTCATTAATTAAAATCCACTTAAATGTGTTTTTGACTTATAGAGATTTATATTCTCTGCCAGACAAACTTCATTTGCATTGCAATGAACAGGAATCACTGCACTGCTATGGACATACAACATTTGTGTTGTTATCCGTTTTCTATAACTTAAACTCTATCCCTGCAGATTTGGAAAATAGCCTTGTCAATCAAGTGAAAGTGCTCACCCCTTTGGAATTAGATAAGCCCAGAGGGTTTGGTAACAATGCCCTGAGCTCCAGAAATCACTTTGGCCCTTTTCCAATACGTGGACCATTTTTCCTGTGCGAGGGATATTTCCACAGAAGAGGATGCTTAACAGAGAGTAACTGTGAAGCAGAAGCTCTTGAAATCATGCATTATGTGGACAAGTGGTGGTACAGGGGATATTCTCAGCCTAACAAACACGAAGACACATTGTTGACAGTGACTCAAGTTATAAAATACTAAAGAATTGTCATGAAGCAAAAGGTTATCCTTATTCTGTGCAGTTCTGGAGGTCAGAACTAGGTAAAGGAAAAACAACAAACAAACAAAACAACCAAAAACAAACAGGAAGTTACAGCAAGGCAGGTCTTAATTCAGTATATATGAAAGACCTGTTCAGAAGGTGCTCATAGGTGGATTCCTCGCCATTGAGGTTATATAATTTTCTATAGGAATTCCGTGGAGTGAATTTTTACATTTTTAAGAAGTTTGGTCTAGAGCAGTCTTGTCCTATAGAAATATAATGCAGCTCATATGTAATTGTAAATTGTCTTATAGGTGGATTAAAAAATTTTTAAAAAACCGATTAAATTGATTTTAACAGTACAGTTTGTTTAACCTGATATTCCAATTCATTATTATTTCACCATGTAATCAATATAAAAACATTAGTGAAATCTTTTAATTTTTTTTTTTTGTACTATGTTTCTGAAATTCATTGTGAATTTTACACTTACCTACACATCTCAATTTGGACTAGCCATGTTTCAAATGCTTGATAGCAACTTGTAATTACCTTACTGGACAGCACAGGTCTAAGACCACTGGTTCTCAAACTTTAGCCTGGAGGACTTGTTAAAAAACAATCGCTAGCTCTAGCCTCAGAGGTTCTGATTTGGTGAGTCTGGGGTGGAGCCCAGAAATTTGCATTCCTAACTATTTCTCAGGTGATGTGATACTGCTGGTCCAGGACCATACTTTAAAAACCGCTGGTTTACACAGTGTTCACTGCAGCTCTATTTACAGTAGCCAGGACATGGAAGCAACCTAAGTGTCCATTGACAGATGAATGGATAAAGAAGATGTGGCACATATATACAATGGAATATTACTCATCCATAAAAAGAAACGAAACTGAGTTATTTGTAGTGAGGTGGATGGACCTAGAGACTGTCATACAGAGTGAAGTAAGTCAGAAAGAAAAACAAATACTGTATGCTAACACATATATATGGAATCTAAAAAAAAAAAAGGTTCTGAAGAACCTAGGGGCAGGACAGGAATAAAGACGCAGACATAGAGAACGGATTTGAGGACACGGGGAGGGGGAAGGGTAAGCTGGGACGAAGTGAGAGAGTGGCATGGACATATATACACTACCAAATGTAAAATAGGTAGCTAGTGGGAAGCAGCCGCATAGCACAGGGAGATCAGCTCGGTGCTTTGTGACCACCTAGAGGGGTGGGATAGGGAGAGAGGGAGGGAGATGCAAGAGGAAGGAGATATGGGGATATATGTATAGCTGATTTCCTTTGTTATAAAGCAAAAACTAACACACGATTGTAAAGCAATTATACTCCAATAAAGGTGTTAAAAATATATATATGGAAATTGAAAGAAAAAATAATACAGGATACAAGAATATCTGAGACTCATGAAAGAATCTGATAAAATTGATTAAATCCACTTTATTCTGAAAAAAAAATAAAAACCACTGGTTTAGACAAACCTAAGATCTTTACCCATAAGGTGAAAAATGCTTCTCTTGATAATGGGTACGCGTGTTGGATATTTGTTTTGTGTTTTTGTGAGATGATGGTGTTTGTTCAGGGAAATTAAGACTTTCAGGGTGGACTCCAAAGGATTCTGCCTTTCTCAGTCTTTGTTAAAGTTTCCTCTATTATATCTTTTTTTTTTTTTTTTTTTTTTTTTTTTGTGGTACGCAGGCCTCTCACTGTTGTGGCCTCTCCTGTTGCGGAGTACAGGCTCCGGACGCGCAGGCTCAGTGGTCATGGCTCACGGGCCCAGCCGCTCTGCAGCATGTGGGATCCTCCCGGACCGGGGCATAAACCCGTGTCCCCTGCATCGGCAGGCGGACTCTCAGCCACTGTGCCACCAGGGAAGCCCTCCTCTATTATATCTTTATCTCATTCTTGAGCACCTAATGTTTTATTTGCTTTTGACTTCCAACAGAAGGTTACAGCTTTTGAGAATATGTAAACATTAACATAAGAATAAGTCAAAAGTGGAGTTTCAGATTGTTGTGTTCTTATAAAGGGTATTCAGTGCTGGGACATGATTTTCCAATGTGTTAGACCCCAGAGGCATCAATAGCCCTGTTTTTCTTTTTTTTTTTTTAATAAATTTATTTATTTATATTTTATTTTTGGCTGCGTTGGGTCTTCGTTGATGCTTGCAGGCTTCCTCTAGTTGTGGCCAGCAGGAGCTACTCTTTTTTTTTTTTTTTTTTAATTTATTAATTTATTAATTTATTTATTTTTGTCTGTGTTGGGTCTTCGTTTCTGTGCGAGGGCTTTCTCTAGTTGTGGCGAGCAGGGGCCACTCTTCATTGCGGTGCGCGGGCCTCTCACTATCGCGGCCTCTCTTGTTGTGGAGCACAAGCTCCAGACGCGCAGGCTCAGTAGTTGTGGCTCACGGGCCTTGTTGCTCCGCGGCATGTGGGATCTTCCCAGACCAGGGCTCAAACCTGTGTCCCCTGCATTGGCAGGCAGATTCTCAACCACTGTGCCACCAGGGAAGCCCAGCCCTGTTTTTCTTTGGGTAACATACCCATTGGCTATTGAATCCATGAATTTATCTAAATCTTTCAGAAAACTATAGAGTTTTAAAACTATAGCATAAATTTTCAAAACTTATTAATTGTACAAGATAGACTTTCTTTTAATTTTCCCTCAAATTACATCTTCCAATCTCCAAAAGGAACTTTCTTAATTTTACTATTGCAGAAATTGGCAAATACATCTATAACTAATCTACTGATGCCACATCATTTCCCAACTAGAATGTATCTAGTTATCCTTGGGAACTTCAGTTTGCCCATTGGTGCTTATCCAATGGTTTTATCCCTCAGTATCCATCAGGTATTCCTTTTTCAACTTATGCTATCAAAACTCATATTTCTTGCACAAGTTTTTTGGTTCGGCCCCTCAAAGATCATCAGTTTAGTGCCAAAGCAGTTATGAAAAGGAAAAAAAAGGGAGGAGGAGTTATATTTCCGTGTACTGGAAAAGGAGACAGGTCTGGGTAGTCTTGGTAGCCAAGAAGACAAAAGTTTCTTCTTAGTAGATACAAAGAAACACATATCCTTACAGAGAAACAAAAGTTCCTTCTCCTTAGGAAGTTCTGGAATACAGCAGGGACCACTTTCTCACAGTCGTCACAAATGCACATGGTTTCCATCAACTCCAAATACAAATGGGCTTGGATGTGCTCACCAGTCAGGAACAGCAGGTTCTCATCAGGCTTCTGTTACAGAGGGAAGCTTATCCAAGCTGGGGCAATTCCCAAGGAGGACAAAAATCAATGGTTTTAAAAGATAAAATGTAGAGACTTTCAAAATGTAATAAAATTTTATGAAGCGTTCCATAAAAAAGAACTGATTCAGATGTATTGTGGCTTAGAAACTCTGTGTAAGAATAGGACTTTGACCTTCAAAGTATGCAGTATGTGAAGCAATACAGTTCAGTTATTTTTGCCTGGAAGTGTTCTGAATCACTTTTTGCAGACCCAGAACGTTCATTTTAGAGTCAGATTATGGACTTTCCAAAGCATTTGTTCTAGGTTATTTTAAAAATGATTAAAATCTGGTCATGTGCATTAGTCAACAAGCATTATTTTGAGGCAAGACCTGCCTCTTACTAGGTCTTGGGTATTCCACGACGAATAATATGGAGTCACTGTTTCTTGAGAGCTTATACTCAAGCGCTGGAGAAAGATATGGAAGCAATGGTTATGGTGCAAATGCTTCCAGAATAGAATAGCACCTACTTTGGCAAACTGTGGGAGGTGGGGAAGCCTACGTAGGGAGGAAGAACTTGAGCAGAGTTTTATAGATAGTCAGGGGCTAAGAAGGGCTGAGGAGGGGAACAGGAAAATGAACAGGAGTTCTCCATTTGTGCGGAGAAAACACCACCCGCAACGTGAAATACACGGTGTATCTGGGGACCAGAAAGTATCTGGTGTTGTGGGTATAGAAGAGGTTGATTCAACCCAGCTGAGATCAATTCTGAGTGCAGCGCATGCATGGGAATTTTGAGAGCATAGAAGAGTCAAGATTGAGAGAATCTAGGAGGGGTCACAGCTAATAGGGAATTGGCAACAGTCGGTGAGAAACGGTAAGGTCTAATTAGCTAACATCTTGGTACTATACTGTGTACATCGGTAGGGATCTAATACCTTTTGAATCTGTCTTCTGAAAGACAGATTTTAGCTTGTCAGTGATCTTGTCAGCAGGTATTTACTGGTTGTCCAACATGCTTCTTGAGTCGCAACATCCTATTATTGGAGTAATGGAAGCCATACTATCTTTCAAGCGAGCAGATTGTGTGCATATCCTAATTTCATCGCTCATTGTTTCTTGCATTTTGGGGAAGTTATATAAACTCTCTGGGCCTCAGTTTCCTCGTCTGTCAAATAGTGGTAATAAAACCTACATCACAGAGTTGTCACAAGGATTAAATGAGTAAATAAGTCCAGTAGTATTTGATTCATACTTGTTGCCCAAACTGTGCTCATTTCCAGCCCTAACTCCTTCCCCTGCTTTGGTGTGAAGTGTGGTTTTCCCGTGTCTGCTTACAGGATTAACATTGATTGGATTTATTTAAATAACATTTAGAATTTTTGGCATCTCTGGTTCACATACTTTGAGCAATTTCACAAATATGCAAATCGTAAAGACATTCCTAGATACGAATACAACAGTAACATGAATAACAGCGAGATGGACAGTATTCAAATTAATGATGACAATAACCAAATTGACTCAAAGATAAAATGATCTAAGAACACAGCCAGGTCATATACACCAGGTGTCAGTTCCTTATATTACAACATAATAACCACACTATTCGAGTGCTGATCAGTGGCAGACACAGGCTGTTCTGCTTTAATGTGATACACATGTTCCTAAAGAACACTGTGCTATGAAAAATTGGCAAAAACAGCCACAGGGCTTCTGGGGAAAATGGGATTGGGGCACAACACTCAAACCCTTCATCAGTGACACATTTAAAAAAAACCCAAAGGAATGGAATAAAATGGTAGCCGCTTTTACACACTTCAAAGGTTAAGAAATGCATAAATGCTAAAATAAGCGCAGCATTTTAACTTGGAAAAGACCTGATGTTTGCTTGTAGAAGGGTTTGCAGCTTGTGACTTACTGTGAAGGGGTGGAAGGAGGGTCACCTGGAGTCCGGCGGAGAATTGTCACGTCAGACGTAGCTGGCCGACGTCTGAGTGTATGCATGTGTGCGCACACGTGTAGTCCCGTCGTGACTCAGGTCAACTGCATGCAGTTTTTTCTGCTTCCATCTCATGTTTCTCACAGAAAAGAAAGTGGCCTGAGCGAACAGGGGAGTCTTGGTGTGCTCAGATTGTTCCCTGATATATCAATTGCGCTGGAACAAATCTGCATTTTCACAAGCATCCTGGTAGAACTGGCCCTTCTCGTTCAGACGCATCATCTATAGGAACTTAGGTAACCTTCTCAACACCGCTTTTGGTCTGGTACCATTATAGTCCTCATTTTATTGATGAGGAAATCGAGGCAAAGAGAGCCTAAATGACTTCATCAAGATCAAACTTATTAAGCAACAAAGCCATTATACTATACCACCTTCCAACATAGTGTATTATGCTAAAGATAATAATCCATTTAATAAGATACGTATTTCCATCAGACGTTTGATAATTCTTTATATCTGATAATCGTTGTGTCTCACCTAAATCTCTCATGTTGTAGTTTTAGTCTATTTCTGTTATCTCCTTTCAAGTTGGGGACTATCAAGCTATAATGTTGTGTGTTGCTGCCCTTTAAATAATTAAAGCCCAGTCGAAACTAGTGCAGTCAGTCTGGTTTAGTACCTTGTGGGTACTTAGCACCATGCTAACCTCTTTCTTCCATCATTAAAAATTATGCTAAAAGTGATGGTTAGTGAAGCCCAGTCAATGGGGTTCCTACCATAATGTCAACATGTGTGCTCCAATAGCATTAGGAATGTTTATTGCTTTGTGTATTTCATTAGTGTCCCTGGTTCCTCTTCATTACACAAACTCTTTATGAAATAGAAATATTTAATATAAAACACCCTGAAGGCTTTCTGTTTTTTGACGAGTAGCGTGTTAGATGACTAAGGAGGTACTTAATTTATAGCCCATTGAGTGCTGGTTGCAAATGTGAATGGATGAATAACTAATGACACTTTGAATGGGAGTTTGTTACAGCAGTGGCTAAAACCTGACTCTAAGGTGAGAGGTGGGAAAGGGGTATGGAATAAGTGTTGGCTGTAGAGCTGGGTAGACCTGGTTAACTCCCGTACTTGTTAGCTCTGTGAACACGGGCAAAGCACTTAATTCTCTGAGTTTCAGTTTCCTCATCTATAAAAAGATACCTTTATCATATTATTATGAATTAATGAGTGAAATCACATTACACACATAATACATAATAGCAAGTTTTGATTAGCAAATCAACCGGTGAGAGGGACCCTGTAGTCCGTCAAGTGACATCAAATCCTGGGACTTCCCTAGTGGTCCAGTGGGTAAAACTCTGCACTCCCAATGCAGGGGACCCGGGTTCAATCCCTGGTCGGGGAACTAGATCCTGCATGCATGCTGCAACTACAAGTCCACATGCCACAACTAAAAAAAAGATCCTGCATGCCGCAACTATGAACTGGCGCAGCCAATATTTAAAAAAAAAAAAAAAAAAGAGAGAGAGAGATCAAATCCTGAGTTGTTAGTCTGAGCAGGGCAAGCCTGAGGTTGAAGCAGAGGCTAAGACAAACAGAAGGACAGAGAGGGGAGAGGTCAGAGGAGCAAGAGAGATGGACTAATGCAGAGTTGCAGAGTAGGGTTAATTTGGGAGCAAATCTCTTCAACACGGGATTCCAGCCACAGATTCCCTTTTCTATACCTAAGCAAAGTCTTTCTTTTTTTTTGCCACTCCACACGGCTGGTGGGATCTTAGTTCCCCAACCAGGGATTGAACCAGGGCCACGGCAGTAAAAGCGTGGAGTGCTAACCACTGGACCGCCAGGGAATTCCCACAGCTGGATTGTTATGTTTGGAAATGGGATTCCAAGAGCAGAATAAAAATACCAAATTTCATCAAATCCCCAAAGCAGAGTCTTAAAGTTATACACAGAATGTACAACATAAAGAGTGAACCCTAATGTAATCTATGGACTTCTAGTTAATAATAATATATCATTAATATTGGCTCATCAGTTGTAACAAATGTACCACACGAATGCAAGATGCTAATAATAGGGGAAACTGGGCTGACATGAGGGGGTAGGTGGCAACTGTCTGTACTTTCTGCTTAATTGTTTTGGAAAAAAAACTGCTCAAAAAAAAGTCTATTAATTAAAAAAATGTTTCAGTTTTGTATGGCTCTTTTTCCAAGCTTCCTTTCTTAGCTTCCTTGACCCTTCCATTTTTGACCCTCTTGACTCCAGCTGCCAAGACTGGTCCAGCATACCTCCCTGTTTGCCCAGAGGCAGGATGCATTAGAGCTGGAGTAGGCATTTAAATTGCTGTCTGGTTCTTAACTGTTTTACAACCCACATTCTCCTGGTTGTGGAGACAGAGCACATTAGCTGAGTTCACCAACTCTGCAGGCAGTCAGTTTGGCAGTTCCGAGCACAGGTTCTAAGAGAGGCAGATCTCAGGTCACCCACACCTCTGTCTATGGCCACCGACAATCTCATCTGAACATGGAATGATATTTCTAAGGCTCTTATGAGACTTAAAGGAGACAGTCTATGGGGGATGACATAGTGCCTGGGACACAGTTAGTGCTGTTTCAGTTCTTTATGCTGCATAATTAACCACCCCAAAGCTTAGTGGCTTAAAACAATGATTTATGATTTCTCACAATTCTGTGGGCCAGGAATTCAGGCAGGTCTCAGACGGGCAATTTTTCTGCCCCACACACTGTCAGGTGGAGCCACTCACCTGGCTGCATTCGGCTGCTGGCTAAGCTGGGCTGGAAGGTCTCAGTCACCTGTGCCCTGGGCTGCTCCAGGTGTTGTCACGTGGCTGGCTTGGGCTTCCTCACAGCATGGCGGGCTTGGGGTGGTAGAGTTTCTTCCATGATGACTGGTTCCTAAGAGCAAAAGAGGAATCGGCCAGCCCTCTTAGAGGCAAAGCCCCAAACTGGCCCAGGGTCACTCTACCACTGTCTACTGGACAAAGCAAGTCACAAAGCCAGCCCTGATTCAAGGGAAGGGGAACCAGCCTCCCCTCTCGTGTGCCTACAGGACAGGAATTACAGCAGCCATCTTTGGAGACAGCTGTAGTGCCCGAATATTATTTTCCTATGAATTGGCTTTGCCATTTTGCACAACAGGCATAGCGCATCTCCTACTGCCAACAGCATGTTGTAGGGCAGAGTGAGGCATCCCAGTTGCTGTGGGAACTGAAGTATGAGTCAGGCCAACAGCCTACTCTAACTTGGCCATTGCATCGTTTCTTCATGTCAAGAGGGCTCAAAACATTTGTTTTTTAAACCTATTTTTTTTTTGGCGTAAAAGTCTCTGTATCCTTGAGGATAATTTTTAATTTGTTTGGCCATACCGCTTGGCTTGTGGGATCTTAGTTCCCTGACCAGGGATTGAACCCCAGCCGTCGTCAGTGAAAGCACAGCGTCCTAACCACTGGACTGCCAGGGAATTCCCTCAATACATTTTTAGCATTGTTGTTCTGTCAGCAGTACGTACCTGCCTATCATTTACTTTGTACTTTATTTCACGTCATGAGATTATTTTGAGACTTAAAAAAAAATCACTAAAACAGAGACACACTATTTAAAGGTGTCCCTTTGCCCTTTTACTAACACCACAGAAAGCCTTCTATTAACACCACAGAAAAAGAAAAACTTGATCAAAAAGTGAACCCAGGCTGGCTTCTATATTCGAGTTTTTGCTGTTTGGTTTTCCTTTTCACTGGAATGTCTTTCTTACCTCACTTCCTTCTCTCTTCTGTGGGCAAAAGAACACTTATTTATCTTTTAAGACCCAGCTCACATGTCACTTCCTTTACGAAGCCCCTTGTGACACACCTGCCACCAAGTGAACTTGATCACTCCCTTTTCCATGGTCCCACTGTACCCTGAAAGCGTCCACCTTAGCAATCGTAACTTTTTTTTTTTTTGGCGGTACGCGGGCCTCTCACTGTTGTGGCCTCTCCCGTTGCGGAACACAGGCTCCCGACGCGCAGGCTCAGCGGCCATGGCTCATGGACCTAGCTGCTCCATGGCATGTGGTATCTTCCCGGACTGGGGCACGAACCCGTGTCCCCTGCATTGGCAGGCGGACTCTCAACCACTGCGCCACCAGGGAAGCCCAGCAATTGTAATTTTTATTGCACTAATATATCGGTAAAGGCTGATCAGGTGGCACGTGGAAGCTAAGTCTTAAGTCCTACCATGAGGGGATACAAAGAGAAATAAGATGAACCTCTTGCCCTAGAGGAGCTCATTGTCTATTGGAGGAGGTTATACAACACGTACTTCAAACACACAATCTTCATTTCAGGGCTAGAGATCTACACAGATTTATTATGAATGCACTTTAACCACTTGAGTGGGCGATTTCCTTTGGCAAACACTAGGAAGGCTCCTTGCATAAGGTTTTGCTTGTTATAAAGACAGATTGTGGAGCCATCAATTTAATGGTCTCAGACATCCCAGATTCAGCCTCTGTCATTTTGGTGCTGAAGCGGGCACTGGGCCCCAGACATAATTGGTGTGATCTCAGAGAAGTGAAGAGAGCTATGGCCCATGTCTACTGGAGGAGATGGGGGGTTTTCCATGGATGAGGGCTTTCTCATGGTGCGGTGAGGTTGTCAGGATCCCAGTTAGGGCCAGGCCTTCTAAGAAGTTTGCAAGGCAGAGATAAGTGCACTGCTTTAGGCTGTTTAGTTTCCTTACAGGTCAGAGAGGTACTTTTACTTTGAAAAAAAGACAGGTGCCAAAAAGCATTTGAGCCAATGAAGATTACCCTTGAACTCATCTTTACCTGAATGGCTCCTGTAACAATCAGCTTTTGCTAGGTTATGCTGCTGTAACAAACAGCCCTGAGATCTCAGTGCCTTATCAAAGGTTTATTTCTCACTGACATAATAGGTTGACTTTGGGGTGCCTGTGGTTCTGCTCTCTGCATGTTTTTTACTCCAGGATCCAGACTGACTGAAGGAGCAGTGCCTTTCTTGGACTGGGTCATTTTGGGGCAGAGAGACAAATATAGTGGTGGAACCACATAATAACTCCTAAAGCTTCTATTGGGAAGTGGTGCATGCACTTCTACTGATATTTGCTTGGTCAAAGCTGTGAGGTACAATCTCACAGAAAGGGCCAGAGAATGACAGAAAAGATACATACGAACCTTCAAGTTGTGAACTTTCAAAGATGCAAATGTATGTTCCATCAATATCAGGCGTGAGTGAAATTGCAGCTTGCCCACTGTCTCCTATCGCTGACGATCCTTCAGCTCTACCATCTCCCACCTCCTCTCCCTCCTCCAGCCCGTAACTCTTCCTGCCTGTTCACTCGATGCCAGCCCCTGGATGCCAGCTGTTGTACTGTGCTACTGTACTTTCCAAGGTACTGTCCTGTAAGATTAAAAATGTTTTCTTTATTTTTTGTGTTTTTTTTTATGTATTATTTGTGTGAAAAGTATTATAAACCTATTACAGTATAGTACTATATAGCCGACTGTGTTAGTTGGCTACCTAGGCTAACTTGGTTGGACCAACGAACAAACTGGACCTAGGAACGCGCTCTCAGAACGGAACTCATTCATATGTAGGGGACTTACTGTACAATCTTCCACAGCTACACTGAACCCAAAGACTAAAAGTTGATGATTCTGAAGACAGGAGACCAAGAAGAGGTCAAACAAGTTAGGTTGATAAATGCTACTCGAAGCAGGCAAAATACGAGATTAATCTGTTGCAGAAAGAAATATGAAAATCAGAACTTGCCTACTAAACAAAGCTTGAAACCTTCAGAAATCGAAATGTATATAGTGAGGAAAATTTTGACATCTATACTGACAAAACAAAAATCAGATTAGCGAACGTAACAACCAGAGAAGCATCTTACTTCAGACATGAGCCCACTGAAGCACACATTTTTTGAGTATCGCGGATGGGTTTTGGCAGGTCATAGAAGGCTCGCAGAGAAGAAAATGGATCGATGACAAGCACTTTCATGATTCAGCATCATTGGTCATGCCAGTAATCGTACTCCCTCCCTCACTGCCCACCAAAAAATCCTACTCATCTTCTATGGTGGGCCTAAAATGCTATCTTTTCCCAGAAACCTTCCTGGATCATTCCCTTGTGTGTGAATCGCGCCTTCCTTAGATGGTGATGGTACTTGCCTCTCTATTTAACATACTGCCTTCATTACACTTAATTATCTCTTCTCACCTCCTCACTCCCAAGACAACTGTGAATTCTTTGAGGGCACAAACAGGATTTTATTCATTCTGGGGTCTCCCACAACAGAGCGGTGCACACAAAGGAACACAATTCATTGTTGGTGGAGTTCAGAAATTGATCTGGTTCAAAGCTACTTGACATGCAAATATTAGCTCCATCCTTGAGGTGTTCCTAGAGCACAAGGTGTGCACAAGAAGGTAATGATCATTTATGGCAACTCTAGGGCCCAAACTCATCAGTACAGTAAGAAAGCCTTGGGAAGGTAGATAAAGGGGGAGAAAAGATTGGGAGCAGAGGGCTGTGTAAGTGTGCGGTGCTGTGATATCTAGATTAGTTTGCTCCTTTTAGGTATTTCTATTTCTCTTTTCTTAGTATCGGATAGTAATTAGTTACATATATCTTAGTTTTAATAAATTGTTTTAGGATGTGGTTTGACCTCAGTTACGCAAACACTAAAAGTGAGGAATATACAGTTGATTTAAGGAATTATCGATAAAAATGATACTAGGTTGAAATGCATTAAAATTATACAGAGGGACATGTGTAGTACTAATATTCATAATATAGAGCATGAATATTTTTAGACTCTCTGATACTGGATTTAGGTGTGCTTGTTCTATCTTGTAAATCAAAGCAATGGCCTATATCTTTGATCTGTGTGTTCAGGTTTTATGGCGACAGATATCTTATAATAACTAGAAATAGAAACTCCACCCTTAGTGATAATATAGTACAGCGATCTGAGAAGAGAAGGTCTTAAGGTGCTATTAATTAGCAGAATTCTGAAGCACACAGTCTCAAAGCAATTAAGCCTGTTAATTGAATATCTGGACGCATGGTGGAATAGCTCATATGTTGCTTGCTGGGCAGGTATCCTAGGCTTGCAGAGAAGAGTTACATTACACACATGATGTTGAAAAATTCACAGAGAACAAATATGGGTAAACATACGTTTGTCTAGTAGCTAACTGTATTTATGAATACATCGTGGGCTATATGCAAAATTGTCTATGAGTTGCAAAATTCAGGATTAACAATTCAATCTCTCAGCCTGTCTGTTGTAGATACGGCGCGCCATTTACTCATGGAAAACTGAGCTTTTCCCACAAGATTTTGCTGTCCTCTGGTTTGGTAAACATCTCTATAATTCATGTGATCCTTTAAATGAAATTGATGGTCACACAGTGGTTGCAGTCTAGCATCCATGCAGGTTTGGGGGCAAAGGGGAATGGACACTGCTGACGAGCTCAAGGTCACAAAGTGATCTATCTTGTTCTCACGATCCTGCCTGGGTTCCATGAGTTGCAGCATTTGATGAACGTGTGAACCTACTTCTAAAAAGAAAGTCGATTGAAATTTTCAAGACTGTGAAAAAGTTTTCAAAAATGGAAAAAGAAAATGTTCCTTTTAGAAGAACTTCAGCGGAAAGTGGTTAATATTTTGGGCAGTGCTTATTATTATTATTTTAGTGCTTATCATTTTTAAAGGCTGTATCTTTAGGGTAGACCTCTGCTTCTGTCAATCCCAGGCTTACTGGGGTGCAGAGGAGGGAGGGTCTCCACTAAAGAACACCAAAAGGCAGTGAGTGAAGGATGAGTTCAGTCTCTCTCAAACTGTGTATCAGTCCTCTGAATGGTGGACTTTCTGGTCTCTGTGCTAAGGGACAAGAGAAATTACAAGAATGCTTGAAATCCTCAAAGCTAAAGTTGACCAATAGCTTTTATCTATTTTGCTAAACATTCCAGAAAGTGGCAGAATTGGTTGAGTCCGCCCCTCCCCCCCACCCCCTTTAGTCCCAATCCATTTTCCGGAGAAATTTCTAATAGCCTATAAAGTCGTTTTTTACAAAAGTAGAGGGCTGAGTAGGCAGTGAGGGCTGGGAACACAGAAACTAAACATCTCCAACGTGAGCATCTCCATCCTTACACGAGGAGTTAAGCATTCATAAGGATGGTATCATTTAGAAACCTGCTATTCAACCTGCTTACATTTTGGTGCACATTAATAAAAATCTTACCTCGGGTCCAAATCTGAGCTTACTATGCACACAGACCTTCTAAAAATGCGGGGTTAACCTGCTCTGAGTTTAAAGCTCTTGGAACAGGGGGTTGAAGTCATTCACCTTGGATTGAGAAGCATATTCAAGAGGTGACTCTTTGGATCAGCAAAGTGCCTGTTTGTTTTGTTATGTGTGCATTTCATTATTTACACGATTTCACCAGGTGATTGGGAGCTGTGTACACAGTCAGCTGCGCCCGAAGTTTTAAGCCAGGCTTAAAACTAAAACTAAACAGCCTTCCTTTACTGTCTTTCACTCCTCTTGCCTTTTTTTTTTTTTAATGGAAAAATTTCCCTAAAATTTCTTCTCCAGATTAAAATAATATTTTTTCCTTGAGTGTTTTTAGGAACTATACGTTTCCTGGAAAATTTTCCATAATCGTTTCCGCTGGTCTCTAAGGATGAATTAAAAAGTAAATATTCAACGACTAAGATTCGGAGCGGGAAACTTTTTTTTGTTTTGGTACAGGGTTCTCCAGCCCTCTCTTTACTCTTATCCGGGGCAATTCGTATTTCTTCTCCCCGACCCCTTTCTTCCTTTGTGGTATTTCCCGGAATAAGATGACAGTAAATTAGGGTAGGAAGACCCTGGCCTAGCCCCTGCGCACCGGGGTTGGGCGCGGGAGGCCGAGCGTGCGTGCGTGCGTGTGTGTATCTAGGGGTGGGTTCTCCTGCTTCCTTGCGTTCGGCCCGTAGCCCCGGGGCCTCTTCGTGCGGTCCATCCCGGGCCCCCGCCTGAGCGCAGGGGGCGGTCCCTCCCGTGCCAGCCACGCCCCGGCCGGGTTTATAACTCGCCTGATCGCGCTCCGGGAGCCGCGGCTTCGCTCCTGCTCCGGCCGGACTCGGGTACGCCCCCAGGGCTGGCCACCCGACGACTCCCGCCTCGCGCCGCTCGCGCTCGCTTGCGCGCTCACACCCACGTTGCCCTTCACCGCACGCGCTCACACTCATTCTCGCGCGCTTGCCTCACGCACACAGGCGCGCTCCCACTCGCGGGAGCGCTCCCACTTGCACGCGAGCTCCCACCGCCCTGTGCGCCGCCTCGCGCTCCGGAGCGCTAGCCTCGCAGAGGCGCAGGCACCGCAGGCGAGAGCGCCGAGGGGACCCACGGCCTTCCCATGGCTGACCTGAGCTTCATCGAAGATTCCGTGGCCTTCCCGGAGAAGGAGGAGGATGAGGAGGAAGAGGAGGAGGGTGTGGAGTGGGGCTACGAGGAAGGTAACCGGCCGCGCGTCGGGAGGTTGGCGCCGCTGGTGTCCCGCTGCTCTGGCGCGCTCGCCGCGCCCCGCGTCCGCTCTTTCCCACGTGCGTCCCCGACACTTGCGCACGCCCCCGGCCCGTTTCGGGGCACCAGGCGCTCCGGGGAGAGCGGGGGTGCCAGCCGCCGGCGTTCGCGTCGGGGAGCCCGGCCTTGCTGCCGGGCAGCGGTTGGCATCTGCCGCGGTCCGGAGGGCGAGCCTGAAGGCTGCGGCGGTGACATTTCCATCTTGCGAGTAGCGAGAAGAGCCGCGCTGTGCTGTACTCAACACCTTGAGAATACAGCGTTAGTGAAACTATTAGTTTCTTTTAAAAAATGTTTTATTGGCGTATAGCTGATTTAGAGCGTTGTGTTAGTTTCAGATGTACAGCCAGGTGATTCAGTTTTGCATCTACATATAGTTATTCTTTTTCAGATTCTTTTCTCATATAGCGTTAGCGAAACTATTAGTTTCTTGCTTGCCTGCGGGGAGAAAGTATTTGAGCCACTGATCTTTTCTCTGAGGATGCTGACACCGATCAAGTCTTCCTAAGTTTTGAGCTGAATCAGTGGACCTGGCAAGACGGGGGCTGCCCTTTTAATAAAACGTTTAGTTTCCTAAATGTATCCCTGAAGATGTAGGACTCCTAACAGAGCTGACTACTGGTGCTGATGTTGGCTACATATATTGAAACAAACGTAGAGTTTACAACTTGAATTATAAAAATACGAAAAGAGTATTATGTATATATTACGTACATACAGGTATGCGTATATACGCATATGCACACTTCAGAATACTGTGTTCGCATTTCTGGTAAGAAGTGTTTATTCACTAGCAACAGATTTATGGTTTTTGGCTCTCACCAAGAATGCTGAGTGTTACAGGAATTTCCCAAGTACTGCACATAATTAAACTAATGAACAGAGGAAATTTTTGTGGTATCATTTTTTTTCTAATCACTTAAAGATCTAAATTTTCTAGAGCCATAAATTAGTACCTCTGTGTAGGCAAATAGAATATCTTATTAGTCTAGGACTTTGAATGTGTTATTTGATAACATTAGATCATTCAAAATATGAATGCAAAAATTCACACACATTATTATTACCATATTTTATCTGTAAAGGGACAGTAGTCATAACCTTCTTAATAATGGCAAGGATCATAAGCAGTGTTTAAACTAGTTTTCCCCATGTTACATTTTGCTGTAACTTATTTTTTCAGTCTGTTCTAAGTTTGCTTCCTTTTGTCCTCAGGTGTTGAGTGGGGCTTGGTGTTTCCGGATGCTAATGGGGAGTACCAGTCTCCCATTAACTTGAACTCAAGAGAAGCTCGATATGACCCCTCACTGCTGGATGTCCGCCTCTCCCCGAATTACGTGGTCTGCCGGGACTGTGAGGTCGCCAACGATGGGCACGCCATTCAGGTTATCCTGAAGTCAAAATCAGGTATTTTAGATGTTTCTGCGTGCTTCTTAAACTAGAAGTTTATAGAGCTTGTGTAACCTTAAAGGTAGAACTAACCTAGCTCTGTTGTCAGGATACCTTTATAGACTATAAGATGCATTTTTTAGGGGAATAATTTTCTGAAACATTTTTGGAAGGATGAAATGATGAAGGTGTCAGTTGGTTGTTCCATGTTGTGTGATGTTACTGGAACAACCTTAGTTGGTCAAATTCCAGCCCTGTGGAATTTGAGCCAAAGCATACGCAAGTGTAGCAATCTGCATTTTGTCCTCAAGTGTTGATTAGCTTAACAGTATGTTCTAGATCGGTCGGTCTTAACGGTTTGCCTGCTGTATTTGTAGTAACCATTTTCCTCGGGGCTGTTCAAGCAAAAAAGGTAACTAACTTCATCTCCTTTTACGCTTACTTGGAGATTTTAGTTAGAGTGTTTAACTGGCATGAATTAATAGGGTTGGATTTTTATTTTTAAGAAAAATTCACAAGCTAACTTCCACTTAATTCATTACCGTTTGTTTTATTGAAATGTATAATTAACTGAAAAAAAGATGCTTGGGAGTACGTTGTCATAACATTTAAAGAGATTTCCCTTCATTTAAACTAAATTACTATTTTATGTTGATCTGCATATTTCTGTATATTTGTCATGACAGTGCTTGCAGTCTATTTGGTGTACTGAGCAAATAAACTTTCCATTTTAAACAAACAAAAAAAATAAATCATGTAGATGATTATAATTCTCTGTTTTACTAACTTGTAAAACTAAAGATTCGGATTTATTGACATAATCTGACATTCAAGATAGACTTTCCAAATTAATTTTCTCTGCTAAATTAATATGACAAGAAGAATTTTAATTAATAGCAATCAAAAACAGCCTGTAAACTCAGCAAAAGATTTAAATGGCAAACAAAGCTCTTTTACTCATTTATTTTTTAACTCTTCCTCCCCTCTGAACCTATTTGAGATGGATCTGAAATGTTTTTTAGAAAAGTTGTTGGGTAATTACCAAGGAAATTGGCTTTTGGCTCAAATGTAGGAGAGAGGAGAGTGGAATATTTTAAAATTAGCATTAATATCTTGCTTTTCATAGTGAATAGTAACTCTATTTCCCTCTTGGAAAGAATGTAAAACTAGGAGTACGTTGAAATACTAGGAAGCATTTGATAAACAGAGATCGACTGTACTTAAATTAATTCTGAATCGATAAATTTGCTATTTCAAGCCATAAAATCTTTGGGTTTATTATTAGGCAGGGCAGGTATTGATTACCAACTATGGATATTTTATTCATTGTGAATGTTCCTGAGCTTTAATGTAGAGTCTTCCCAGCTGCTCTGAGTCTAGTCAAGGTATGGGCGTCACCCAAAACAGAATCTAGGTGTTGTGTGGGTGTAGTCAAAGAAGACAGCTTCAGATGTAAATTTGAACTTAAATCAGATTTTTTTGGGGGGGTTATCTGTGATGGGACGTTATGTATTATTTATAAAATATATAATGAAATTATTGTATGCTGACTGTCCTGACATAAGAAACATTTTAAGGTAATGTTGGTATTACGTTTTAAGGTTTATTGGTATGTTGACATGCTTTTTCACTTCTGGAAATAAACGTTTATATATCTATACAACTAACTTGCATTTCACATCAAGCATCATGGTGATTGAATGTTGGTTTGTATACAAATGGATAAGAAGGTTCTTGAGGATTCATATTGATGAAAACACAGTCGTTTAGCGCATCAGTGTAAATACGACATGGTGTTATAAAGTATCATGGGAGCGTAGAGGAATGACTGAGTCCAAACGCTGTCAGTTAAGACTCTGTGTCCATTCCTGCTCGAAGATCAAATTTACTCCATCACATTGAGTTGACCATTTTCTTCTGGTAACTTCTCAAGCCAACCTTTTCCTTGGCCCCCTATCGCCTCCCAAAACAGAGCCGATCAAGCAGTGTTTCGACTCTCCGCCCACTGGGTCCACCCTGACCGCCGAGGAAGAGCTGTCTGTATTTTTGTCTGGGTCTGATTTGACGTGCACACTCCAGACCCCTTACTTCTGACTCCTTGGAGGCCTTGCTCCTTCAGATGCCTGGCTCCTTTCTGCCAGTATAATCACTTCTTCATTGTTTCTTCCCTTTCAGTGTTTCTCCAAGCTTTAAAAAAAAGTAACCAAAAAAATCCCATGCCTGGACCAGCTTATTTATTTGCTTCCTAGCATATATAAGTTTTTCAAAGGAATGGTCTGCAAGCCCTGAACACCCTGTATTTCATTTATTTAATTCAAGCTTTATCTATCAAGATAGAATGTAAATATAATTTAAATAGTTGGCTAGTACTATATTTGTTTCTGCTTCTGGTTATAACCCACCCCTCCCCACTTAAAATTGTTTGCCTTGATTACGACCACTTTCATCTCTTAGCTGTTTTACTTGCTGTCACTTCCACATTTCTTTTTTTTTTTGCGGTATGCGGGCCTCTCACTGTTGTGGCCTCTCCCATTGCGGAGCACAGGCTCCGGACGCGCAGGCTCAGCGGCCATGGCTCACAGGCCCAGCCGCTCCACGGCATGTGGGATCCTCCTGGACCGGGGCACGAACCCGTGTCCCCTGCATCGGCAGGCGGACTCTCAACCACTGCGCCACCAGGGAAGCCCCACTTCCACATTTCTTAATAGCATATTTATACTGTCGTGCTTTGATATTTAAGGTATCTATGAACTCCCTATGATGGACGACGAGTCTAGCTCTCTTATTACCCTCTCCCATTGTGGGTTTGCCCCCCCCCCATCGTCCCTGTGTACTTAAATTACAGTTGTTACTTAAATTAGCTCAGTGTTTTAATTATTATGACTGTGTAACTCTCATTTCCAGCTGAGACTATATTCTGTTTCCTTTATTGAATAATGTGGGGTTCCCCCCCGCCCCTGCCCGGAGTTGGTATATTTTTGTTTCTTTGGTTTTTTGTTTATCCATCATGATTTCATTTCCAAACTCTCTGATGTCTAGCAGGCACATCTTCTCCCAGGACATTCAAAAAGTCCTTCCAGTCCTCTCATCCATCCTTCCCCTTTTCAGCCCATCTGGACTGCCATCGCCCACAGCTCCCTGGACCTCAGGCCTAGGAAGTCCCTTGGCTTGTCTCTGTGTCCAATTCCATGTTTCCTGGATGATGAGACATCCTCTTTTTGAGGTTGTTCCCTCATTTCAGGGATTTGTTGGTTTACTCCCTCCTACAGTTCGTCTCCCAATAACTTGCTGAGAAGAAGGGCTTGTGAGAGTAATTGTTTGCATATCTTGTGTGTCTCTCTGCTGGGCCCTTGGTGGGCCCTTTCAGTCAGGATAATTGTCTTTTATTTCTTAGAAATTTTCCTATATTATTTCATTGATAAGTTTTTTTTTTTTTAAGTCTTTTTCTTCTACTTTCTGGTAGATTTCCTCAACTTCTATCTTTCTATTAAACTTCTAATCTCTGCTCTTATATTTTTAATTTCTAAAAAATTGTGTTCTATGAATTAAAGAAAATATGGCTACCAGTATTAATTTCATAATTATAGGATCTTTCTTCATTCTCTTCTGTATTGCTTTCTTTTCTGTTTCCCGTATGTCTCTGTTTTATTCTGGGATCCTTCTTCTGTTTGTTTTGGTGTCTCTGTTTTATGTTGGAGATTCTCCTCAGATGTCCAGCAATCTTTGGCTCTCTGTTCATATTTAGGAATGGGTCTAAAAATTGAATCAGAGGCTCTGCACATGGGCAGGGGTTGAGGTCTGGGGGATGTCACAGTAACACGGTTACATAGGACCAGGCTGTGTTGTTGGAGCAGCCTTTGTAGGTTTATGGATTTCTCTGAGGGAAGGGGTGTGATGGCTCACACCTGGCTGGCAGCATCTGGTTGTTGACCGCAGGAAAACAGTGTAACCAGAGGGTACATCTGTTACAGTTAATGAACCTGCATTGACAGCTGAACCCTCAGCGCCCAAGTCCATAGTTTACACTAGGGTTCGCTCTTGGTGTTTTACATTCCATGAGCTTGAACAAATGTTTAATGACACGTATCCACCATTGTAGCATCGTATAGAATGGTTTCAGTGCCCTAAAAATCCTCTGCGCTTCTATTCTTCCTTTCCTCTCCCCAGCCCTTGGCGATCACTAATCTTTATACTGTCTCCATAGCTTTGCATTTTTCACAGTGTCATATAGTTGGAATCATACATTTTATAGCCTTCCGCTTGGCTTCTTTCACTTGGTAATAATGCATTGAAGTTTCCTTGGATGCTGCTTTTTTTTAAATAAAAATATCTGTAGAATAAGCACAATTTAAAAAATTGTTCTGCTTTGTTTATATTAAAAAAGGATACAGAATTACCAAAAAGAATTACAACAATTGTAGCATAATTTAAATGCTTCCATTTACTAAATTAAAGCTTTTAAAATAATCCTAATGGTGTAGTTCCCATATATAGTAACCCTACCTGGGGTTTTAAATTTGAGGCATGTCACGAACAGGAGCCTTTCACCCCCAATCCCCTGCTGAAAGTTCCCAAACGAACGTCACTGATAATCTCATTCTACGATCGAATGGCCACATTATTTATTTTTATTATTATTATTTTTTTGCGGTATGCGGGCCTCTCACGGTTGTGGCCTCTCCCGTTGCGGAGCACAGGCTCCGGACGCGCAGGCTCAGCGGCCACGGCTCACGTGCCCAGCCGCTCCGCGGCATGTGGGATCTTCCCGGACCGGGGCACGAACCCGTGTCCCCTGCATCGGCAGGCGGACTCTCAACCACTGCGCCACCAGGGAAGCCCTCGAGTGGCCACTTTAAAATTCTCAAAATACTTTAATTCTGCTGCATTTGCAATGGAATTTTTGGAAACTCTTTCTCCTGTTGGTCTCTATGACGTCATAGATGTTTCTTCTTAATTTTGACTGCCTTTCCTTTGCCAGTTCTTCATGCCCCATTAACCTTAAATGATAGGATTTCTCAAAGTTTCTTCCTCCACCCTTTTCTCTTGTGATACAATCACCTTTCAGCAGCTCACTCACACAGACTGTATGCTACTTTCTTCAGTGTTCTGATTTCCACTAAGGCAGCCCATGAGTTTAGGAAAGGGGCTGAATCATATTCAATGAGTGGGATGGGCCCCTGGAGGCCCCCAATCCAGCCCCCATATCTCCGACCTTCTGGCAAGTGGCTGGGTGGCTTCATCATTCCTCACTGAGGAGATCCATTTTGCTTTTGAGTAATTCCCCAGATGGAAAAGTTTATGGGATTGCCCTCCTTGTTTCTATTTTGGGACGCTGGACTGACATGGAACACATAAACTTGTACTTCCACATGACATTCTGTAAAAGATTGACTGCCATCGTCATAACGTGGAGTTGCCATTTTTCCTTCCGGACGTAATTAGTTCCTTTCACTGGTCCTCATATGATCGCCCTCCATTCACTAATACGTATACTTATTGATCGCTTACTACCAGAATTAGAGATTCACTTGTCTCTTCTCAGAGAAGTTCCTATAAATGAGGGCAGCCAGGAGAGCAAAACTTGAATTCATTTATGATTATATGTGTTATTAGCTGACTTTGGGGGACTTGAAAGTTGCCTTCACCCCCTTCACTTTGCTTATACAGACCCAGCTTAACTGGTCTCCTCTCCCTACTGTTATGTTAGTGCTACACTTATGAGCTGATGATATTTATTCTTTAATATGAAATAAAGCTGTAGGTTAAAAGCTAAGGACTGTTTAAAAAATATTGATTGTTTTAAGACTTCAAATGTTAAAAAAGAACTAATTAATACTATTTTTGGAATGCTTTCTGAATACATTTGGGATTCCTTAAAAGTTAAACTGAGGCTATAAAATCTTTAAACCTACTGAGAATGAACTTTGGGGGCCTCTGATCCTTCTGGGGACACATCAGGGACCATTCGCGTTGGTGTCCCTGCACGTTGGAGTTGCGGCTTCAGCAGCCTCTGTCTCCTGGCCTCACCATCTTTGGCCGGCTGTGACAGCAGCCTTTTCAACAGCTGCACTTGCTCTTGGCTGGTACACTGCCCATGCAGACCTGGGAGTAATATATATATATATATATATATATTTTTTTTTTTTTAAATAAATTTATTTATTTTTGGCTGCGATGGGTCTTCGTTGCGGTGCGTGGGCTTCTCACTGCGGTGGCTTCTCTTGTTGCGGAGCACGGGCTCTAGAGTGCAGGGTCAGTAGTTGTGGCACGCGGGCTCAGTAGTTGTGGCTCACGGGCTTAGTTGCTACGCAGCATGTGGGATCTTCCCGGACCAGGGCTCGAACCTGTGTCCCTTGCATGGGCACGCGGATTCTTTTTTTTTTTCTTTAAAATGAAGCTCTTATACATAGCTATACACATATGAACAAGTAGCTCTGAAGGCCAGAGAACTCCAAATTCTGGAAACTTGGAGGCTCTACAGATGATACTGGTTTCAACAAGTTACAAAGTCTTAGGTAATAGCATCTACAGGCTTAGCCTTACAACTGTGTGGGAGAAACGAACTCAAGAGTAAAAGCTTCACATTCTGAAAATAAATAGTGGCGAAACACAGCATTCCTGGATTGAGAGAGGGACATGATTGGAAGGAAACCTCTAGAATTCTTCTAATCCCAGGTTCCTCAAATTGGTACAGATGATAGCAATCTGATAGCGCGCCACCAGAGCAGTCCCCTTGGGAGTAATATATTAATCCTTTTTTTTTTTTTTGGCCACGCCTCGCAGCGTGCAGGATCTTAGTTCCCCAACCAGGGATCGAACCCGTGCCCCCTGCAGTCGAAGTGTGGAGTCTTAACCACTGGACCGCCAGGGAAGTCCCAGACCTGGGACCTGGGAGTAATATTTTAAAATGCAAAAATATTAGCCTCCTGCTTAAAAGCTAACGATGATTCCCTCCACGATAAACTCCAGCCCCTCCACGTGAGCTGCCATCCTGTCCTGATGTTCACACCTTGAGGCCTGCCTTTGGCCACTGGGTACCTCTGACTTCATTGTCTTGGAGTACCCTCAGGCCGTTTCCCATCTCTGAGCCTCTCTGAGCCTCTTCTCTCTGCTTGGAATGTACTTTCTCACTTCTGCTGTTAGCTTACCCTTCAAGACTCTGCTTAGCTGTCATCTCTTCCAGAAAGTCTTCCCTGACTTTCTGACCACCCCCCACCGCCCTTGGTTTTGGCTTGGACCCTGCTGGGCGCCCTCTGAGTGCCTTGTGCATTTTCCCCTACTGCCGCGATGCAATCACCTTTAGTGCCTTAAGCACAGAGAATGCCTTGCCAGTGCTGAGACTATATCCTTCCTTTTATACACTGAGTGGTCAGCACAGGGCCGGGCATGGAGACCATCTCAAAACGTGTGTGTTGAACTCAAATGAAATGAGGGCCAAACAGCTTTTGAACTATCTGGCAAATCTGTTTTCAGCAAAGGATTATAGAAGCTTAAATGGATTTAGGAAAATGTATATATGTCATGTCTCTATGGGATTCCCATATTTTGCAGAAGCTTCTGAAAGGAACTCTTTTATGTCTATAAGCGTAACGGCTGTGCCTATCAAAGAAAAAGCATTAAAGACAATGGAGGTGGTAGCAATGGCATCGGTGTATGCTGTATTCTTTTCACAAGTTTGTTCTCAGGAAGTGTAGCATGTCATCAGTGTGAGTTTCATGTTTCCTTGTAATTTTATTGGACATAATGGCACCACAACTAATAAACCTGCCGTATAGTGACAGACTATGACTAAGCGAAATTTGATCTTCATAAATGTAGGAAAAGTGCTCTTCTTGTGGTATGACTAGTTTTCTTATAAAACAAGGAAATGGTCAAAAGGAAGAATAATGCCTTGAGAGGATGTGTCCAAATGGATAGAAGAGACCTCCTATTTATTTGTAGTCTGTAAACACAATCATTCTTGGGGGATGAGCAGGTAATGCTTTTACCTGGCACCTCATAAAATTCTGAATTCATGATTTTGTCATTTTTTATGGCTTTGCAGCACCTTGCGATTTTAGTGTGGTTTAACTTTGGATTCTTCTTCTGCAGCGAAAGTGGAAGGTACCAGAGCCAATTCCTAGCTGAAAGCTGCCCCTTTGTCACCTCTCCTTGGGGACCAGGCTTGGGAAAAACGCTTCCCTTCTTTGTGTTCATTTTCAACCCAATAGAATGTAAGACCCTGAGGATCTGGTTTCATTATAATTTTCTTGAAATAATGACCATGTAATGACCAAACATCACAGTAAAAGTCTGATCTTCATAAATATATAAATTCGCATTTCATCCCAATAGGATGTAAGATCCATGAAGCCGGTGAATTTTGTCTGTTTTGTCAACATCAGTGTATCTTTTTAAAAAATTTTATTTATTTATTTTTGGCTGTGTTGGGTCTTCGTTGCTGCGCCTGGGCTTTCTCTAGTTGCGGCGAGCGGGGACTACTCTTTGTTGCAGTGCGCGGGCTTCTCACTGTCTTGGCTTCTCTTGTTGCAGAGCATGAGCTCTAGGCACGTGGGCTTCAGTAGTTGTAGCATGCAGGCTCAGTAGTTGTGGCTCCTAGAGCACAGGCTCAGTAGTTGTGGCGCACGGGCTTAGTTGCTCTTAGGCATGTGGGATCTTCCCGGACCAGGGCTCAAACCCGTGACCCCTGCATTGGCAGGCAGATTCTTAACCACTGCACCACCAGGGAAGCCCAACATCAATGTATGTTAAACACTGAATATGGTGCCTGTTACAGTGTAGATGATCAAAAAATATTTGTTGAAATATTTTTCAGTGGAACCCCTGTGGGCCTGGAACTTCTCCCCAGTAAGACATACATCTGTGCAGTTTGAATTTCCAGGGCATTTAAAACATCAGTTCTATTCCCAAGGTTTAATCTAAAGAAATATTGGCCATTGGTCAGGTGAGGGGTATACAGATCTCTTTTTGGCCCCTGAAATCATGGACAGAATCAGCTTCATCCATTGCTAACTGGGGGACTGCTCTGTAACAGTTTCAGAAACTCTGTGTGTATGTGTGTGTGTGTACCTGATGAGAATGTTTTGGGAAAATATATTTCCGATCTCACATATGCTTCATTCCACAGTACTCCCGTTTCTTTTCCCTTGGCCGTGTGGAGCTAAGCCTTGTCCAAGACAAGAGCCTCAAGTCGGCTCGTAGACCCGCAAGGTGAAGGGTGTTTCCATTTCAAATGGTGCAGGCTGGGGTGCAGCAAGCATGAGACTGATCTCGGGGACATAGCAGTGAGCAGTGGCTTGAAGTGAGATTTTAGTTCCCCGCCCAGGAATTGAACCTAGGTAGCCTGAGTGAAAACCAGGAATCCTAGCTGCTAGTCTACCAGGGGCTAGAGGCAGAGTTGCCCTGGCTCTTGCCCTGTTTAAAAAATGAATTTCTCAAGGAGGCAAAAACTGCAAAAGCAGATACAGAGTTTATTATCAGAGACACAGCACAACATGCGGGAGAGCACACAGAGAAACTATTTATTTAAGACAGAAGCAAGGCAGAAATACACACCCGGAGAGAAAGGGTGTGGGTGTCCTCCCTAATGAGGAGAAGCACAGTAAAGAGGTGGGTGGGTCATTTATATAGGGCAGTTCTTCCGGCTCTTTGTCTACCTTCGGCCGATTATCTTTTTTCTTTTCCCACACCTGACCTGTCCCAGGGCCCTTCCCTGATACGTGTGTGCATCTTTTTGCCAAGATTGAGTCCAGCGTGGAATGGGGTAACGCCCCCTCCCTTTTTGACTCCCGAGGAGCCTTTCTGTGCATTTGCAGTTGGGGAGTTCTCCTTGACCTTAGGAGGGGTCATCTTATCTCTTTACTCCAGCAGAGCTCAGCTCCCGCCATTAACTTGGTCCTTGGAGTGTCTGGGAAAACAAAGCTCCAGTTTATTCCACTTGGCAAACTCCAGCTGTCCAGTCCGGGGGCCCATCTACCTGCTACCTCAGGACTCCCAAGAAGCCTTTCCCATTTATTCTTTTTGGTTGGGAGGTGGGGTACGCAGTGGGTGGACTCCAGGCCTCTTTGCCAGTTTTTCTTAAGACCCAGTTCAGACAGCCATGGTAAGGGAGTGAGTTTGGAGGGTGTTCAGAAGCTGTGGCACTCTGGTTGAGATCCAAACACTTTAGACCTTCAGTCCACAGCATGGTGGTTATTGAAGAAGATGCAGTGAGCCTGCATTGTGGTTCTGGATTCAGTAATCCCTTTTTAGCCGTGTATTTACATTTTTCTTGGATTGTTCAGGAAATAGGATGAGGTGTAATACTCAAAGGAGGGACTGCAGTTTAGAAATCTAGGCTTAAAGACCACTGTTTTCTGGGTCATGCTCACAGGCACCGAAAGCACGGTCTCCCCGTCTCACTGCGGGCTGTGGGTCACAAGCTTGAGTCCCAGGCTCCTGGAGCTGGCTCACTGGATGACCGGGGCTGTTCACGCTCAGCCCGTTTCAGCCACGTCGATGGGATGATAACACCGACCCCTCAGAGTTGCGTCGAAACTTAAAAAAAAGACCAAGCGTGAGGAACACATTACAATCTTGCCACATGGTGTCATCCTAAAGGCCATCACTGCACTTCCCTTTCCTCCAGATGTGAGGGTTAAACCCTTGAAAAATTAAAGTCCCTTTTTGCTGCTGCTCTTTGTTGGAGCTGGAGGGAGGCTTAGCACCAAATCTGTAGGGCGCTTTCAGCGAGGTCTGCGAGATGTTCATTTGTGCCATGGCCTCATTGCTCCGTCTCTTTTCTGCCTCTGTCTTTGTTTGCCCTTTGCTCTTCCTTCTGATTTATGCCATCTGGCTGCAGGATAGGAACTTTGATGGAAGCAGCTTTAAATTCTTTTGGGGAAAAGTCATTAGATGAAGAACCAACCAAACAAATACGGCTGCACCAACTCCCCTTCTTCTCCTTTGAGTTTAGAGAAAGGATGGAGAACAAAGCTGATCCGCAGTGGGGCGCTCAGTCTGGCCACCGTCGCTTCCTGCGCAATGACAATCCACGTGTGAACACTAACCTCTTTCAAAGAGACCACGTCTGGGGGAGAGGGTGAATTTTGACAGCTCCTTGGCTGTGAAAATAACCAATAATTCTTAGCTGATACCATTTAGAATGAACAGTTTTGTTAACAGGAAGAATGCAAACAACCTTTATTTGTGTCAAAATTGGCCCTTTGTAATAAACTTTATGTCAGGTTTTTCCATATGATATCAGGGAGTGTTAACTAATCAAAGTATTTCGTTGCTTCAAGACAAGATGTATTTTTTTTTATCATCCTTTAGAGTGCTCTTATTTGGGACAAAGTTCTGGGTTATCTCTGGAAATGAGACATAGAGACAGGGCCCCATAGAACTAAATTTAATATTTTAAGTATTGTTAATATTTTATTACAATTTCGTTCACATTTATGTGGCACTGGATGATAGATTGCTTTTTTAAAAATGTGATTTCATTGTTGAAAAATCAGATTGGCTTAATAATAATTCACTGCATGGATAATTTTGTTGGCTGACATCTGTTGTCTCAGTTGAAAGCCTGCTCGTGTAAATGGATTATCTGTAAACAAGGTTCAATTTATTGATAGGTCTATAGCGAATTATTGGTCAGCCTGAGACTCAGACCATATTCTTGTCCCCTGATCAATGATAAGTTTAAGTGTCGGGGAGTATAAATAGCTACTGTGTTTATTTTCTGTCAACTCCTATGCCTAAAATACACAAGAAGTTAACATATACATATCATTCCCAAGTATTTCAGAGTTTTTGAACTTTTACTGTATTAAGATGACAGTGTAAATTCATCTCACGGTTGTGACTCACTCTTCATTTTGGTTATATGAGTTTATTCTGCAGAGCTCATGAGACCTTTTTGGCAAAAAAATGTCCCTAGTGTTTATAGTGATGTGCTGATGAATGTGTTTGAGATGTAATTAAATATAAGTTATTTTCTTTTTTCAGTTCTATCCGGAGGTCCATTGCCTCAAGGGCATGAATTTGAGCTGTATGAAGTCAGATTTCATTGGGGAAGAGAAAACCAGCGTGGTTCTGAGCACACAGTTAATTTCAAAGCTTTTCCCATGGAGGTAAGAAGAACAAATCAGCTTGTAAAACATTTGTTGTTCATGTAAAGTATTCAGCGATTTACTGAAAATGGTTTAGTTTAAAAGTAGATGTGTAGCTCTTGAATGTAATCAATTTATATTAAAATAAAAAAGTGCTCCATGAAATATAAGCTTGGGGCAGCAAATGAGGCTTCCCATCACATCAGCCCTAGTGGGCTTGGAGAATGCGCATGGGCTGTTGGTTATAAAGGCAATCTGTGCTATTAAGTTTCATCTTAGTATTATTACTGTTGTAAAAATTCTGCTGCCTCTGCAAATTCAGGAGGTCACTTTCGTGGATGCTATGAATAGATGATAAGCTGGAAACAAATAACTTTTGGAGAAACCTTAACAGTAACTAAAAGTCTGGTTTAACTCCGGTTAAAATTGGTAAGTTGGTTTTATTCGCCTCAAGCAGTTAGAGAGCGAGAGAGCGAGAGAGAGAGAGAGAGAGCGAGAGAGAGAGCGAGAGAGAGAGCGAGAGAGAGAGCGAGAGAGAGCGAGAGAGAGAGAGAGAGAGAGAGAGAGAGAGAGAGCGAGAGCGAGAGAGAGAGAGAGAGAGAGAGAGAGAGAGAGAGAGAGAGAGAGAGAGAGGGAGAGAGAGAGTTAACTAATTTCTTCCTCTTCTGTGCTCCCAGTGTCCTTGATGGATTGCTGCTGTGACATTGATCTCATGCATTGTAACCTTTAGTGTTTAAAGAGTCCTTCTTACTAAGTGTGGGCTCCTATTATGGACTGAAGTGTTTGTGATCCCCGCCCCCCCAATCAAATTCATATGTTGAAACTCTACCCCCTGATGTGATGGTATTAGGAGGTGGAGCCTTTGGGAGGTGATTAGAAGTCCTGAAGGTGGGGTCCTCATGAGTGGAATTAGTGCCCTGATAAGAGTCCAGAGAGAGTTTGCTTCTCCCTGCTTTTTGCTGGGTGAGGACACAGGAAGACTGCCATCTCCAAGCCAGGAAGTGTGCCCTCACCAGACACCAGATCTGTCGGCACCTTGATCTTGGACTTGCAAGCCTCCAGAAGTGGGAGAAATAAATTCTGTTGTTTAAGCCTCCAGTCTATGATAATTTGTTATTGCAGCCCGAGCTAAGACAGCTCCTGAAGAAAAAGTCTCCCTTTCACTCTCTGTGTTACTCCCAACATTTAGTGCAGTGCCAGGTACATCAGAGACAACCCACATAGGTGAAATTGACAGGATGTCTCTGTTGTTCATATTTATTTCTATAAGGACCACAGTTCTCTCCTGGGAAATAGCCCATCAGTGTCAAGTAATAGTACATTTCAGGGGCTGCCGAAACACCAGTCTTCCTTGTCTGTCTTTCCCAACTGCACATACTTAAGTATGGAATTGCTCCTGGCCAGATACCATGTCCATACCTGCCTCATTGCCTGGAAGTCACTACTGTTTGACTTATATAAATGATATATATGCCTTAAAGAATGAAGTTAGAGAAAGTATTTCTCAATGTTACTTTAACAATCATTAAAAAATTTCTTTTGAAAGCCCAAAATATCCCTTTCATTAAAAAAACTCAGGTCTTAAAAGTGAAATATTAGGACTTCCCTGGTGACACAGTGGTTAAGAATCCACCTGTCAACGCAGGGGACACAGGTTCAAGCCCTGGTCCAGGAAGATCCCACATGCCGCGGAGCAACTAAGCCCCTGTGCTACAGCTACTGAGCCTGTGCTCTAGAGCCCATGAGCCACAACTACTGAGCCTGTGTGCCACAACTGCTGAAGCCCATGCACCTAGAGCCCATGCTCTGCAACAAAGAGAAGCCACTGCAATGAAAAGCCCGTGCACCTCAACGAAGGGTAGCCCCTGCTCGACACAGCTAGAGAAAGCCCACGCATAGCAACAAGGACCCAAAGCAGCCAAAAAAATAAAAATAAAAAAGTCAAATATTAAATGTTTCGAGGATGGAGGGAAAAACGGTTGCAGTGTGTTGAATAATATATGTGGTATGTGATGCCGAGGACAGTAAGAGGAGACAGCTTCTTTAAGGCCTTGATGGGCGATGTTGGGTCTTCAAATGTTAACCTTTCTAGGGGCTTTTTTCTCAGTTCCTACAGACATCCTATCACTTCTAGTGCCTTGAAACAATTCAGCCTTGTCTCTGTGTCACCTCTGGCTGTTGCCCTGTCCTCACCCAAAGTGAAAGGGAAGAGTTCACACCAGAACATATCAAAGAGGAGGGAGGACACAAGACAATCCCAAATAACTAAACCTGCAGGGTAGTGGAGGGCTGAGGAGGGGCAGGAAAACACTGGGCTGTCAGGGCCTCGGCCCTGCCCTCTTTGGGTTTGAAAAGCTTTTTCATCTCAGTCAGCCTTCAAAGATACAGTCTCATAATCAAAATTTTTGGGAGAGATGGGAGTCCTTGGGTCGGCGCCAGCTTCTGGAGGGGATTCAGTGACTTTGCCTGTGACACACAGAATTTACAGCCTCGGGAAGTTCCATGAGATTAGGCTAGTTGGTGATGTGTGCTCTTCGCCCCACAGTCGAATAGAATTTTGGACCCAGCGTGCAGACTGGTCCTGCTACTTGGTGAAGTTTTAACTGCCCTGAGGCTTTGTTTCTGCAGAAGTATTTATACTTATGATGATGGAATTTCTGACTAATTTTTCCAAAATAGGTGATGAATAATACTTGAATTCTTTGTTATCCCAGATTATCTCTGATCCAGTCCTAGAGAAAATACTTCTGTCAGTCATCTGACGTTCGTTTAGTGCTGGATCCTGTGGAGTGCATCAGTCTTTTGGGTGCACAGAGTTTGAGGGGCATAGCTGTGAGTCAGGTGCTTTCTGTTTTGTTTTAATGGAGGCTGTGAAGAGCGAGCTGGGTTTTCAGGCGGAGGGGGCCGAGCTGGTGAAGGAGAGGAGAGAGGGACTCCACGTAGAATAGTCTGGGAGGGAATGAGATGCCTAATGTGGGGATAAGTAGGTAACTTCCCACCATCCCCCTGTTCTGTACTGCCATCAGGGCCGCTTGGAACCCAAGGACATAGCCAATAGGACAGTGGAGAGTGAGGGCACTGTTTACCCGGTATGTGATTTAAAAAAATAATTTTTTAGGACAGTTTCCATATCTTATTTACATTTTAAGACTAACTTTAATCTCCAAAAGACACATCAATACGTATTTCCTTTTTGCTGATCTCACTTAAACTTAAATGGATGGTTTATTCAGCAGCCATCTGTAAACAAATAATTACCTTGTCTGTTACATATAACGTGGGAATGGCTTTTAACAGAAGCTCATCAAGCTCCCCTCTTGACTTTTTAAAATTATAAATACAGGTATAAACGCAATCCTGAACATATTTTTGATGCTACGAGTAGTCAGCACCCACATCACTTCAAATATTAACACAGTTTGTGACATTAAACAATTTATTTATTTATTTATTTTAAAAAAGAGTTATTTATTTAATCTATTTTTCTGGCTGCGTCGGTCTTTGTTGTGGCACACGGGATCTTCACTGAGGCACGTGGAATCTTTGGTTGTGGCGTTTGGTTTTCTCTCTCTAGTTGTGGCACGTGGAGTCCAGAGCATGCGGGCTCTGTAGTTTGTGGCACGCAGGCTCTAGTTGAGGCACGTGAGCTCAGGAGTTGTGCTGTGTGGGCTTAGTTGCCCCGCGGCCTGTGGGATCTTAGTTCCCTGACCAGGGAGCAAACCCGCGTCCCCTGCATTGTAAGGTGGATTCTTTACCACTGGACCACCAGGGAAGTCCCTAACAATTTAAACTGCAGCTCTTGTACTCAGCAAAATAGATAAAGCTTGTCCTTTCTGCTTTTCCTTCTTGAGGTTTGTAGTTTTCAGAAACACACATGCTTCCACAGCTACCTGACACTTTTTGCCATGCTTTCATCTTGTAACCGAATTCTATTACGAATACTCCAGGTTTCTGCTTAAATGACAGCGCCTTAACAAGAGAAAAGAGAATTGTGTTGCATTTTTCTTCCCATTACCCATTACCTGAAAACATAATGGGTTTGCACGTGTTAACTATATTCTTACAAATGTCTGGGTGATGTCTACCAGCTGGAATTCTTAATGTGTGGGTATTTTGCATCGAGATGACAGCAAACGTGAGTAGAATGTTGTTGATTTAAAACAAGGATGGAATCCAGTCAAATTAATTCCTGTATGTTTGTCCTGGAGGTGGTGGTAGCTGCATGTTTTCTTTGGACGGCATTAGATGTCTTAGCTCTTGAAGTACAACTTTAATGCTGTATGAATTTTGTGATTTCGCTAATAGCAGTATCCTTTCTGCATCCACCGTATCACTAGAATTATTTATTCTATTCATGTTAATTTTGTTGCAAATCTAATTAATGGAGGAACTTCCAGGTATTTAGGTTCAAATTCAACTTTCAGTTTATGTATTGTGTTTTCGTCATTTTGTATGTGGAGACCGTCATGTTCTTTGCTACTTCAACGTAGCCTAACTGTATATATAACTCCTGGTAAATTAATCTCTGCACATGAATTGCTACTTTCATACTGCTATGGGAAAGTACATCCCAGGCATTTAGATTTTATGCTGGAGCAGCAAAATTTAAAAAAAAAATTGGGGGTTGGGGAGACCAGCAGAGTGGCTAAGTTTTATTTTTTTCAAGTAACATTATAACTCTCTGCTGTCCCCATCAGTTTGTAAAGAGAAGATCTCTAACTTAATAGCTAAATGTAGGACGGATATGGTCTCAGGATAAACACAGGCCTATACATTTCTTAAAAATTTATTTATTTTTAGTTAATTTATTTATTTTTGGCTGCGTTGGGTCTTTGTTGCTGCACGTGGGCTTTCTCTAGTTGTGGTGAGCGGGGGCTACTCTTGGTTGCGGTGCACGGGCTTCTCACTGTGGTAGCTTCTCTTGTTGCAGAGCACGGGTTCTAGGCTCATGGGCTTCAGTAGTTGTGGCTTGCGGGCTCAGTAGTTGTGGCATACAGGCTTAGTTGCTCCGCGGCATGTGGGATCTTCCCCATCCAGGGCTCGAACCCGTGTCCCCTGCACCGGCAGGCGGATTCTTAACCACTGTGCCACCAGGGAAGTCCCTAGGCCTATGCATTGAATAGATTGAGCTTTTAACAAGCTCCCTACATTACTTCTGTTTGTCTCATTTCACTCCAGATGAAGGATAGTTTTCTTAGGATGGGCACTGATCCTGCCCACAGACCAGCTGGAGATCGTGTATGGCAGGTTTGACTTTCTTGCCCTTTTGGCCTAAAAGTTTACGATTTGAGAGTGAATTATCAAGACAGAGCACAGCATATTGTAGGGCAGACTCTTATCTTTATTTACGTTGTATTTAAAGAGCAGGTCTTGCTCTGTGTACTCTGAAGGGCTCGGTGATAATTGAGCCACATACCAGCTGTTTATGGAAAGCTGAGTGCATATGATAGAGTTCCACTGTGCAGAGCAGGAGTCTGTAATTGTGAAGAGTCCAGATCTTGATTGCAAAATCGGCCAACAAAACATTATGAAGAATGTATCTCATAATAAAGTGCCAATCCTGAATATTATACCTTACCCCCCAATATCCTGGGTTTCCAGATAACCCTGCATTTCTTCTTTTCTTTTCAGGGAGATAGTAGTGTCTGCTATTTAAGTGTTCTTTTAGTGAAAAAGACCTGGCGTTTGGGCTGCTGCCCCTCCAAGTGATTTGCATATTCATTTGACAGAAAGATATTTATTTATTTGTTTTACTACTCCGAAGAGATACCAGGAAGAGTTTGCCCGGTTAATAGTGAATTGATGATCTTTTCAAGTTATTTGGTTTCCACGGGCATCCCAAGTTGAGCTTCGAGTTTGTGAACCTCTTCCAAAACAGAGACTTCCATTGCCTTTCCAAGGAAATGTCATAGGGTGACTTCAGTGAGTTAAACTATCATGAGAGGGCTTCCCTGGCGGTCCAGTGGTTAGGACTCCACGATTCCACTGCAGGGGGCACGGGTTTGGCCCCTGGTCAGAGAACTAGGATCCTGCAGGCCGCGCAGCATGGCCAAAAAACCCCCCGAAAACAAAAACATTATGAGGATTAGACATATAAGGCATATAGATAATTTGTCTGTAAAAAGAACTTTAGAGATCACCTCGAAAGGGTGTATCAAACTAACTTTCCAAACTCCTGTTTTAACCTCGGAGAAATCTGGGTCTCCAAAAAGTTAAGAGTCACAGAGCATCTTATAGGAAGCCATGATGTATGGCCTGGATGAAGAAGAGTGTCTTTTGTTTAAATAAATATTCCATTTAAGAATTATCCTTTACTACTGGTCTTGTCTCTGGTGGTGTAGATGGAAGGAGACAGCACCACAGTCTTTGTCTCCCTCTGCGCCGCCCCTGGGAGGGCTTTTATATCTGCATGCAGCCCCATTTAGAGGTGAGCGTGTTTTAACCTTGCTCGGAAGGGTTCTAGTGAAGCTGTGGCCTTGTGCCTGGGTCTTACAGGCTATGAAGACAAAGCTCAGATGGGCTTTGTGAAGGTACAGGGGTATGTGGTCTCAAAGGTAGAACCTTGCTGCCCCCTGAGAATTGGGGTGGATTTAACAGACCATCTAGTTCTGCCCTCCCCCTGCCTCCCGCCCCCCAAACCCACTCTGTCGAGATGCTCCGCAAGGTCTGGGGGGGGGAAGTGACTGGTTCAGGAAATGACAGAGGACACGTGAGACCTGTGAACTGACTTCTGCTCTGAGGGATGCTTTTTCCACCTTCCAAAGCCAATTCTTACTAGGAAATGCAGCTCTACTTTGAGATTTTATTTGCCACGGTAGTTACAACTTTGGATTGAGATTGCTTTAATGGGAAGAAAAGGGAATCTTGCCATTAAGAGGAGTTAAGACTGACACTAAAGGAAACAATTTGACATTTGAATGTTCAGCTTCTCTGGGAAGTGTTACCATTTTGACCAGAAGCAGGCTCTGACTATAATGGTTATTATCATTTGGGGGTCCTGGGATTGTCCACAGCACTAGCAGACTGAGCCTCACGGGTAAGCAGGTGAAGGAATTAGATCCCTGTGCTGTGGCCCCTTCAGTCGTCGTAGTTGTGGGAACTCCCTCTCCCATCTGGGTAAAGAAAAATAAAAACAAATTTTACGTTTCCTGAATTCTAATGAACACTTGCCTTTTTATTCCATAAAAATCATGGCTCCTGCTTTGATTCAGCATCTTTATTTATTTTTCATTTATTAAAATGTATTTGGAGCAGAAACCTCACAGTTTACCGAGTAGAAAATAAGTTATAGTTTTGAACACACAGAAATGTTCTTTTAGTGGTACCACATGATATGGCAGTCTGCCATTTCCTCTTAGAAATAGAATTGTATAAGACCAACTTGACCTTTAGGTAGTCACTTTGAAGCTACCTTCAATTTTATCTTTGTAAGGATTTCTTGTAATAGATTATTCATTGTCATTGTTTGAGGATGTATGAGAGATTTTTTGGCAAACTAACTGAAAGAAACATTAGTATGGCAGCTGACTTTACTATGTAAGGTAAATTTGTGCAAAATGAAAAATTAGTTCCTATAAATGAATATGACATATAATGAATTTATAGGTGGTTATAGACTTGCTGCATGTAGGAAATATTTTTTTTTTTTTTTTTTTTTTTTTTTTTTTTGCGTTACACGGGCCTCTCAATGTTGTGGCCTCTCCCGTTGCGGAGCACAGGCTCCGGACACGCAGGCTCAGCGGCCATGGCTCACGGGCCCAGCCGCTCCACGGCATGTGGGATCTTCCCGGACCGGGGCACGAACCCGTGTCCCCTGCATCGGCAGGCGGACTCTCAACCACTGCGCCACCAGGGAAGCCCCAGGAAATATTTTAAATTGGGTTCTTACAGGTCAAAATCCTCCAGTAAAATACATATTCTCTTAATAGGCCTTCCAATAAAAATAGACTCTGGTTTAAATATGTAGTTCATAACCAAATGGTCATCTTTAACTCATCTCCATCCATTCTTCCATTTATCCATCCATTCATTCAGTCAATCAACAGGTATTTCTTGGGAACCAGCTCTTCAGGCCATGGGCTGAGTGATAGGCATATAGAGTTGAGGGCAATAGACAACTCATGGCGTTTTTGTTACACTGGGGTAGTCCAAATGCAGTGTTCATAATTTGTCTCCTCCCCCCTTTTCTCTAAATCAGTGAGTGTTTAGAAGACTTAATTGAGTGTTTCTGTGCCATGTAAGGGGCCTCATCCCCTCTATCCTGTCTATATAGTATACAAATTCCAGCTATTTAAAGCTAATTAGAGGAAGATTTTTTTAAAATTAGTTTTTATTAGAGTATAATTGATTTACAATGTTATGTTAGTTTTCTGCTGTACAGCAAAATGAATCAGCTATACATATACATATATCCACTCTTTTTTAGATTCTATTCCCATATAGGTCATTACAGAGTGTTGAATAAATTCCCTGTGCTATACGGTAGGTTCTTATTAGTTATCTATTTTATATATAGTACTGTGTCTATGTCAATCCCAATCTCTCCATTTATCCCCCTCCCCTCCTCTTCCCCCTTGGTAACCATAAGTTTGTTTTCTACATCTGTGACTCTGTTTTGTAAATAGGTTCATTTGTACCACTTTTTTGAGATTCCACATATAAGCGATATCATATGATATTTGTCTTTGTCTGACTTACTTCACTCAGTATGCCAATCTCTAGGTCCATCCATGTTACTGCAAATGGCATTGTTTCCTTCTTTTTTATGGCTAAGTAATATTGCATTGTATATATGCACCACGTCTTCTTTGTCCATTCATCTATTGACGGACATTTGGGTTGCTTCCATGTCCTGGCTATTGTAAATTGTGCTGCAGTGAACACTGGGGTGCATGTATCCTTTCGAATTATGGTTTTCTCTGGATATATCTAGAGGAAGACTTCTGAAGACATTTATTAGAAAGCCAATATGTTATTTGAGATATAAATTATTGTCAGCTAGATGAAATATTTATCAACTAGCTTGCAAAAGGCACTGTGCTGGGTACAACCCTGTTACAGGTAGTTGTAAGCTAGAGTAACTAGGATAACCTAACAACATTAGGATTGGTGAGAGACAGGATAGGAGAGTGTTGATGGTGGGGAAGAGTCGGGAAAGGTCTAGGTTCTGGGAAGCAGCCGGAGAACATGGCACCAGTACTCCTGCCTTGATTAACAGTGGAACCTTGTGGGAGGGCGTCAGGATGGTGTAGCCGGAAAGAGTTTGGGCTTGGAAGTCAGAAAACCAGGATTGAAATCCAAGCTCTGCAACCTTGGGCAAGCTAGTAAACCTCTTCCAGCCTCGATGTTTCTGTCTGTAAAAAGGGCTTGAAACTAGCTCAGAGGCTGGCAAAGAGTAAACCCTTCAGTATGTACTTCCTGTTACTAGGAAGAGATGGGGGATGTCATTGTGGTTGTGATGATAAAAATCTAGTGAAAATACCGTGAGGGGGAAACCAAAAGTGTTTTTTGTTCATACAGGTAAGAAATGCAGAGACTATGAATGGAGAAGAAAGTTTTTTTTTTTTTTTTTTTTTTTAAACCCCTACTCCCCTGAATACGTTATCTTCTACAAGTCTAGTCAGTATGTCATTTCCTGGTCATTTTCTTTATGATTGCTGTGCCTGCGTATGCAGTAGCATTTATATTATCAGCTTATTTTGTAGTGAAAATCAACTAAATATTTCCTGTGTAAACAGTGTGATTAAACTTCTAATTGAATAGAAGGATGTTAAGAGGTTTTTAACTTCATAAGATCTTAACCAGTATAAAAACTGCATACGTCTTTCTGGTTGTTTTCCTTTTTTCTTTTTCGTTTTGGATTTAAGAATGATAGGTTAAAATGGTACAGTGAAGTTATTAGTAAGATAATTTTGTCCTGGCCACTGCTTTCCTGTGCTTGAATACATTTTTCCTTTCAGCTTCTTAAGGCTGCACACAACAAAAACTCACTATGGAATCCTAGAGCAAAGTAGCATGAAGCCTATGGGGAACTGGACCTTTTGGTGCCACGGTCCCCTAGGAGGCAGCCTGCTCTGGTGGCATAGATGATCAGTCAGGGAGGGCTACACTCTGACTCCAGTTCACCAGGGTGTTTGCTGTTGGACTTCTGTGTGGTTGTTTAACCTCAATTCTTTCATTGGTGCATAAGGTTAATACAATTGTTCCCACCCTTGTGAAACTTAGGGAGAGGCCGTAAAAATTAATGGTATACTGTTGGAAGCACCGTTCACTGAATATAGTGGTGGAAAATAGTGTTATTAATTACAAAATCTGGTATTAAAGTGCTTCCTAAAAGCATTTTAAGGGCATAATTAGTGTTGGATGCAAATGTAACATGGGACAGTAGTTGGTTTTTTTTTTTTTTAAGAAGCCTCGAAATGAGTAGAAAGAAAGAAATCCAGATTTTAAACTGTTGACTATAAACATTACAAACACTAAGTATAAAAGAAAGACATTTGTAATGATTAGACCTGATAAATGAAAGATGGACTTTTTTTTTTTTTTTAATCAATTCATGCAGTGGTCCCCAGCCTTTTCGGCACCAGGGACAGGTTTCGTGGAAGACAGTTTTTCCACGGATGACGGTGGCGGGGCGGGGGGATGGTTTCAGGATGATTCAAGGGCATTACATTTATTGTGTGCTTTATTTCTATGATTATTACATTGTACTATTTAATGAAATAATTATACAGCTCACCATAATGCTGACAGGAGGCAGAGCTCAGGTGGTAACGCGAGCGATGGGGAGCGGCTGTAAATACAGATGAAGCTTCGCCAGTAGCGGTCCGTGGCCTGGGGGTTGGGGACCCCTGAATTAATGTCTTCACTTGGGCACCGTAGGGCAAGTGCATTCTCTAAACCTGGCTCAGTGGATCACTTAGCGCTCTGTATGAGAGAGTTTATTCAGTGGAAACCAATTTATCTGGCTTCAGAGTTCATGTAGTTCCCATGAATATTCCTTGGTGGGTCTATAAATTGGTGAGCTCTCTGGGGAGATCCCATAAAGAGATTGCTTCTCCCCAGCCTGAGCCCTGAGCAAATAGGAAGTAGACATCATTAGAGTCATCAGATAATGGAGAACAAAGCATCACCTTTATTATGGATGAAGGACACTGGAGACATAGCTTAGTGTGAGGGAGTCAGCCTGCTCAGTTACAGGCAGTGGGTGGAGGGAGGCGAGATAGGAGGGAAGGAAGGGAGGTGAGGTGGTGGGGGGTGGTGAGAGGTTCCAGATTGGGTTTATTAGCCTGCTCTCTAAGCCTAGCTCAAATTTCAAAAGAGGAATAAAGAGGAGGGTGGAGTTGGTTGAAGGAGTGGAGAGGAAGGCTAGATTTCTTTCGGGAAAATCCCCCTTTATGGGAACAAGGAACAGAGAAGAGGTATTTCCTGTTAATACGACTATTCAGAATTCTCCCAAGTGCCCTTTAAAGTTCTATGGCACTGGACACTAGCACGAGACCAACCGCATCTGGGCGTCAGTGAAGGAAGTCCTGTTTCCTTTTGCTGCAGGTCTGTCCCTTTTAACCACCTGGGACCACATCCCTTTTTGCCTGCAGCTCCATTGTATCTAACATAGTCGCACAGTTTTCCACTTTCTAGAAGGAGCTTGGGCTTGGAGTGAGCCAGGATTTTGAAGCATGGGTAGGATTTAATTTTTTTTTCTTTCTGATTCAGTTGGGTGGGTTTTTGCCCAGTTCACCATCTCAGCTGTTGTTTAAACCCAAGGTATAACTGAGGGCAGTTTATGGATGTTTCTCTTTTCAAAACTTGTGACCCAGGTCCAGGGCTGAAATCATTAATCCTGTTCCGAATTTGGGTTGTACGGCTCTGAAAATATTTTACAATAATTTTTAAACACAAATATCACTTATTCACCTTGTGATGGAGAACAAATATTCCAGATATTTATCAGTGGGCATTGTTCCTAATTAGTTTATCAGCCCCGACATTCTTTAACTGTGTTCCCAATCTTGCTGTTGGGAACAGCAAGATCTAGATCTAACTGATCTAGAGCTCGACTGTGTATGGTCAGTGGCTTGGGTCCTAGTGGGATAAAGGCTGTGGTGATGCCTGCTGCCTTTTCCTCAGCTGAGCTCAGTGGGCTACTTTGTAGAAAGACATTAACAAGTTTTGAGTCTGTTAGGAAGGCAAGATGGTGAAGTGATATATACCATTCAGTTAGCAAACATTGGTTAAGTGTCTGTGTTTATGGCCAAACTCTGTGAGAAGAATAAAAGGTAAGAAGACAGCATTTGTTTTTGTTGTTGTTGCTGTTTTATATTTTAATTTTACTGGAGTATAGTTGATTGACAATGTTGTGTTAGTTTCAGGTGTACACCAGAGTGATTCAGTTATACATATATCAGTACATGTAGTCATTGTTTTTTAGATTCTTTTCTCATATAGGTTATCACAGGATACTGAATAGAGTTCCCTGTGCTATACAGTAGGTCCAGGTTGGTTACCTACCTTATATATAGCACTGTATGTGTGTTGATCCCAGGCTCCAGATTTCTCCCTCCTGCCCAGGCTTCCCCTTTGATAACCATAAGTTTGTTTTCAACATGTGAGTCTGTTTCTGCTTTGTAAATAAGTTCATTTGTATCTTTTTTTAAAATTAGATTCCACATATGAGTGATATCATATGATATTTGTCTTTGTCTGACCTCACTTAGTGTGATCATCTCTAGGTCCATCCATGTTGCTGCAAATGGCATTATTTCATTCTTTCTATGGCCTAGTAGTATTCCATTGTACATATATGTACCGCGTCATCCTTATCCACTCCTCCATCGGTGGACATTTAGGTTGCTCCCATGTCTTGGCTGTTGTAAATAGAGCTGCAGTGAACACTGGGGTGCAGGTATCCTTTTGGATTATGGTTTTCTCCAGATATATGTCCTGGTGTGAGATTGCTGGATCATGTGGTAACTGTAGTTTTAGTTTTTGTTTTTTTTTAACATCTTTATTGGAGTATAATTGCTTTACAATGGTGCATTAGTTTCTGCTTTACAACAAAATGAATCAGTTATACATATACATATGTTCCCATATCTCTTCCCTCTTGCGTCTCCCTCCCTCCCACCCTCCCTGTCCCACCCCCCCAGGCGGTCACAAAGCACAGAGCTGATCTCCCTGTGCTATGCGGCTGCTTCCCACTAGCTATCTACCTTACGTTTGGTAGTGTATGTATGTCCATGCCTCTCTCTCGCTTTGTCACAGCTTACCCTTCCCCCTCCCCATATCCTCAAGTCCATGCTCTATTAGGTCTGTGTCTTTATTCCTGTCTTACCCCTAGATTGTAGTTTTAGTTTTTTAAGGAAACTCCGTACTGTTCTCCATAGTGGTTGTACCAATTTACATTCCCACCAGTGTAAGAGGTTCCCTTTTCTCCACACTCTCTCCAGCATTTACTGTTCATAGACTTTTTTTAAAAAATTGGGGTGTAGTTGCTTTACAGTGTGTTAGTTTCTGCTGTGCAACAAAGTGAATCAGCTTTCTGTATACATACATCCCCTCCCTCTTGGGCGCCCCCCCCACCCCGATCCCATCCATCTCGGTCATCACAGAGCACTGAACTGAGCTCCCTGTGCTATACAGCAGGTTCCCACTAGCTATCTGTTTTACACATGGCAGTGCACATACGTCAATCCCAATCTCCCAGTTCATCCCACCCCACCCCCCGTGTCCACACATCTGTTCCCTTTGTCTCTATTCCTGCCCTGCAGATAGGTTCATCCATACCATTTTTCTAGATTCCACGTACATGCGTTAATATGCGATATTTGTTTTTCTCTTTCTGACTTACTTTACTCTGTATGACAGACTCGAGGTCCATCCATATCTCTACACATGACCCACTTTCATTCCTTTTTTGATGCTGGCCATTCTGACTGGGGTGAGGTGATAACCTCATTGCAGTTTTGACTTGCATTTCTCTGTTAATTAGTGATGTTGAGCATTTTTTCATGTGCTTTTTGGCCATTTGTGTGTCTGCTTTGGAGAAATGTCTATTTAGTCTTCTGCCCATTTTTTGACTGGGTTGTTTGTTTTTTTGACACAGAGCTGCATGAGCTGTTTGTATATTTTGGAGATTAATCCCTTGTTGGTTGCTTTGCTTGCAAATATTTTCTCCCATTCTGTGAGTTGTCTTTTTGTTTTGTTTATGGTTTCCTTTGCTGTGCAGAAGCTTTCAAGTTTAATTAGGTCCCACTTGTCTATTTTATTATTTTTTTTAATACACTTTTTTATTTTTGGCTGCGTTGGGTCTTTGTTGCTGTGCGTGAACTTTCTCTAGTGGCGGCGAGCGAGGGCTACTCTTCATTACAGTGTGCGGGGCTTCTCATTGCGGTGGCTTCTCTTGTCGCGGAGCATGGGCTCTAGGTGCACGGGCTTTAGTAGTTATGACCCACGGGCTCTAGAGCGCAGGCTCAGTAGTTGCGGTGCACGGCTTTAGTTGCTCCACAGCATGTGGGATCTTCCTGGACCAGGGCTTGAACCTGTGTCCCCTGCATTGGCAGGCGGATTCTTAACTGCTGCGCCACCAGGGAAGCCCTGTTTTTATTTTCATTATTCTAGGAGGTGGATCAAAAAAGACATTGCTACGACTTATGTCAGAGTGTTCTGCCTATGTTTTCCTAGACAGCATTTGTTTTTAATGATTCTGTTGTCTGGGTGGAAGAGGCAGAATTAAGATAGAAACGTATGAAATGATAACAATCGATAGATGACATGACAATGGAAAACAATTCACAACATCCGTAGGAAGCAACTCCTGTGTGTTTGCTGCTGTGGTTGGTGCTGATATAGGGCAGTAAATAAGAAATAATCTAGGTCTAGAAGAAGTTCCCATTCCCTATTAAAAATGGCTGTTATATATGAAAATAGCTTTAAGGGATGAAATATAAAGGAGGACATACATCATGGAATAATGGATTTCTCCTGGGCTCAGAGAAAAACTGTGGGAAGGGGTGGATATTGGAGCTGGGCTTTGATGGCTGGGTAGGAGTTTGCTGGATAAGAATGACATGGATGGAAAGAGAAGAGGTGGGTGTAAAGATGTAGGAGAGGACACGGGGATAGGGCTTGATGAGTGATTAGAAAAGACCAATGTGATGCTGAGAAGTGGAATGCGAGTAATTGAAATAGTGATGGCACAAGTAATAGGAAAAAGAGGGAGTCAGACAGTGAGGGACGGTGCTGGGGAGAAGCTAATTAATTTGGATTAATAAATGATACTATTTTAACAGGTGCCATTTTATCCTATTACTACCTACAGTGCTTTTCATCCCAGCACACTTTCAAATTAGGTAAAGAATAATAGTAGTTGAGTTCACAGTTCTTTGAAAAATTGAAAAGATGCCCTTCATCGTAGGTGAAGAGGAAAATGTTTGAAGCTATACTAAGCCTTATATAATTTGAGTCTTAATTAGAGCTAATATTTCTCCACACAGTGGAAGAGTGAGTTAAAGTAAAGATGACTAGATTTTAGTTTTTACTTGTTAATTGGAGTTGATTTGTGTTCTCAAGGGAAAACATTTTCAGCTTTGTAATTTCCATTCCCTGTCTTTAGTCTAATGGTCTGAATTTATTGATCTTTGCAGGGTAATACATATTTCTGCCTGGGTTTCCTGGGCAACACCCAGCAGAACCTCTCCATTTTGGTATTTTTCGAGGGGCTTTTTCTTGATGTCTGTGCTCCTTGGAATTGCTACACGTTGCTGTGGTCCGTTGCTTGTTCCAGAGTCTGTCTCTTCCTCTGTCACACCCTTCACACGGTGTTTTTTTCCAGCATAGATGTCCATGACCTGTCAGTGCACCTGATGGCTCTCATAAGTTTCTGTATTTTAAAAATTAAAGAAAATGGCAGAAATAAAAAAAGATACTGACAGTGAAAGCAGCAACTGAAATGCTTCGGATTACCTGGATATTTACATTTACATCCATCTCACTTTTAATGGAGACTTTATTTTGAAATTCGTGGAATTTTACTTTAGATGATTAGAATTTGTCTTATTGGCATTACTGATCCGGGTGAGTGAAAAGCCTCTGGAGAATTAGACTTTTTGCTTCTTGATTCTAGTTAAATTTGAGCCCTCTTTGTAGGAAGAATTATCCTTAGTTGTTTGAGTCTAATGTCAGAACCACGTAGCTGGCTTGTCTTATTGAATAAATAGTGAGTCCGGTGGGGACAAAGATTGGGGAGAATGGAGGTGATTCTGCCTTTCTCTCTCTGACCTTCTTTTTTGGTGCCTTGGGAAAGATAGTAGGTACAAAAGTGGGCTGACCAGCTACTATAATTTTTTGGGGGAATAATATTCAGTGAGCTGGTACATTGTATTATGCGTGTCAGAAATGGAGATTTTGATTGGGAGGCTTGGGAGCATTGGCTATTGTTAAAGGACTTGGGGATGCCAAGAGGGAGAGGGAATTGGGGGGAAGATGTCAAGGTCAGCTTAGTCATGCTGAATTGGAGATTGCTTGAGATTTGTATATAAGGCAGCTGAAAGATAAATTGTAGGAATTTTCATGTTTGGAAGTGTCATTTGACTTCTAATAGAATTTCAGTTCCTGGCATGTAGGGGGCCTTAAATATAAACAAGTAGGTGAAAGCAGAGATCGGAAAGTTCAAGGCATAATACCAGGTGCTGGGGACGTAAGTAAGACAGAAAGTCCTCGCTGAGGGACTTTGGCCTTGCTGTCTCTGTGTCTAGAATGTTCTCCCCCCCCCCCCCCCCCCCCGATAGCCACATGGCTGCTTCTTCAGCACCTTTAGGTCTCTGTTCAAATGTCACATAATCGGTGAAGCTAACCTTAGCCTGCATGCAGTCCACATCCACCTCTAATTTGTTTTTCTCCATAGCGTTTCACAGTAATTTAATACATATATGTGGTTATGTATACACGTACGCCATGTATTTGTAAACATATAAATATAATCTATTCTAGCTGGAATTTAGGGGATCTGGAAATTAATTAGCTGGAGGTAGCTTTAGAATGGCAGGCTGAGGACGAAGAGCAGAGGCTCCTGAATGACAGGTTTCCATGGAGAAGTTTTCTTTGTTGGATGTATCACATATATGTGGTCTATTACTAAAAGCAGTGGGGAGCGCTGTTCTACACTTAACAGCTGTGAATTTTTCATTCATTCATCAACTATTTATTGAGCACCTACTATGTATGTTCCAGGCAGGTTTAGGTACACCCGTGACAACATATGCAAAAAATCACTTCCCTTCTAATACTTTCCTTCTGGGGAAATGTAATCAATTGCCTTGACCAGAAGAGGTGATGCCCTTTAGGAAATCATTTTAAAATCCAGGCATGATGTTCAAATGTTGTTAACTGGGATGACGGTCCTGACAAGAAAAAGAAGGCCGTGTGTTAGAAAGGATGTGGGGAGAGAACATTCAGAGCTTTGTTTGGAGAATCAGGGGCTGAGTTGTGAGTCTCAGTAACTGGAAGAATGGTGGAACTCTTAGGAACTCCAGAAAGGGGCTGTATTGGTAGCAAATTGTGGTGTATACTTTGCTATGTTTTGGATTTGACAGTTGCCATTCATTCAAGTGGAAATGCCTAGGAAGAAGCTGGAAATGCAGCTCTGTAACTCAGAAGGGAGGTCACAGACCAGGATTTATTACAGCAGCGGATGGTATTTACTTACGTATCCATTTAAATCTGGCTCTAGGTAAATGAGTTAATATAAGACCACACGGTATCTTTTCTTCATCCAGTGTCATGAGATACCAGTGGCAATTTTAATTTGGTGTCTTCTCACCATCACTTATTGGTCAGTATCACAGGAATATGTTACATTCCCAAGTAAGCCTAATCAGGCAAGACTTCACCAAGGGGAGACTACATTCCCATTCCTGATCCTAGGGAGTGGCTATTTTACGCCCTTAGTTGACATATTCCGATTGTAGCTATAGTAATAGTATATGTTGTCCTTATCTACATCCTCAATTAATCCATTCTTGAAACTTACTAATCACCTTAATAATAAACTAATAAAATCTCCTGCCTATTAGTAAGAAATATTAATGTGAGTATAAGAGGTTTAGGATTAGATTTATACTTCTGAAATCACCTTAGCTGATGATATATTTCATGCTCATTGATAATTGGTTTACATTCTTCATGTGTTTATTTTTCAGGGTATTATAAAGTGATGATATAGAGAAAATGCCCCTTAAAATATTTCAGTGAAAAGCTGTTTATCAGAGCAGAAAGCTCAATCTGCTTTTGTCCACTCTTAACGATTAGATTTTGTCAGAAGCCCACATTTGGATTGTAATGAAAATGTTCTTTTATTTATGAAATTATTCAGGCTACGCATGCGTGTAAAATATTTGATGTAAGTAACGAATGGAGTGCTCAGCAACCTACATTGCTTTCATAGGAGTGCCTTAGTTTTAGGCGAGTAATGGAAGGCACAGCTAAGAAGTAATAAGGGAAAGTTTTCCTGCCACATTACAAGGAGTCCCAAAGGGCAGGCACAGGGTTCCAGGACTGTTCCAGCTGCTCAGCCATGTTTCCAAAGGCCAGGTTCTTTCTGTTTTTCTGCTAAGCCATTTTAGCATTTTGGCTTTTTCCCTGTGATTTTTTTCACTCACAGTTGCAAAATGGCTGTATCATCTGTAGGTATCAAATCCTCACAAATTAATGGTTAAAGGTCGTAAGAGGAGAAATTTTATTCTCTGGCATGTAATGAGTTATAATTTATAAAATTCACTCATTTAAAGTGGGTGAATTTTATAAATTATAAAAGGCAGTGGCTTTAGTATATTTACAGCGTTTTGCAACCATCACCATATTCTAATTTTAGGACACTTTGGTCCCCCCAAAGAAATACTCAGTCTCCATCCTCTCTCCCCTGGGCAAGCGACTAATCTGCTTTCTATTTCTATAGATTTTCCTACTTTGGGCATTTCATATAAATGGAATCCTGTAATATGGGGTCTGTTCTGACTGCCTTCTTTCCCTGGGCATAGTTTTTAAGGTTCACTCATCCATGTTGTAACCTGTATCATTACTTTTTATTGCTGGAGAGTATTCCATTGCATGGATATACCACATTTCGTTTATCTGTTATGGATATTTGGTTTGTTTCTACTTTTTGGCTATTATGAATAATGTGGCTATGAACATTTGTATACAAGTTTTTGTGTGGAGATATGATTTCATTTCTCTTAGGTTATGTATACCTAGGTGAGGAATTGCTGGGTCATATGCTAACCCTTTGTTTAACATTTTGGGAATTGCTAATTTGTTTTCCAATGTGACTGTACCATTTTACAATCTTACCAGCAGTGTATAAGGGTTCCAGTTTTCCACATCTGGGCCAACACTTGTTATTGTTTGCCTGTTTGACTGTAGCGATTCTAGCGAGTTTGAAGTGGTAGCTCATTGTGGTTTTGATGTGCATTTCCCTAATGTTAATCATATTGCACATCTTTTTATGTGCTTACTGATGATTCATATATATTTCTATTCAGACGCTTTGCTCATTTGAAAAATTGGGTTGTCTTATTATTGAATTGTATGAGCTCCTTATCTATTCTTGATACAAGTACTTTATCAGACATATGGTTTGCAAATATTTTTTCTCATTCTGTGGGTTGCCTTTTCACTTTCTTAATGGTGTTGTTTGATGTCCCAAAGTTTTTGATTTGGATGAAGGCTAATTTATCAATTTTCTTCTCTTATCAGTTGTGTTTTTCATACCATCTCTATTAATTAAAGTAAAAATTTTATAGCTAAATAACATATAGACAGAAAAGTAACCAAATCGCAAGTGTACAATTCGTTGCATTTTCACAAAGTGAACAAACCTATGAAACCAGCATTCAGATTAATAAACAAAGTAACCACTCTCCCTTCATGGCCCCTCCAGGGTTACCCATGGTCTTGACTTCTGATACCATAGATAAGTTTTACCTGTTTTGGGATTTTACATAAATTGAGTCATACGGTATGGGTTATTTTGTGTCCAGCTCTCTTTTATTCACCATTATGTTTAGAGATTCATGTGCATTGCAGTGTGTACTTTTTGTTTACTTGTTCTCATGTATGGTATTTCATTATGTGAATTTTCTATAGTATATTTTTTCAAATGTTGATAGATGTTTGGATTGCATTCAGATCTGATCTGTTAGAATGGAGTTTCTCTGAATATTCTAACCTTTTGGTGTACATATACTTAGGAGTATATCCGGGGTTACAGGACGGTCAGAGTTCAGTTCTAGTGGACTCTGTCAAGTAGTTCACCAAAGTGGCTGTAGTAATCCACGCTCTTATCAGTTTTTGAATCTCTTTTTAGGAACTAGCAAACGTTTTCCCAGAAGTCTTCCTCACCTCCACCCTCAAGTGGAATTCCCTCACGTATTTTTGGCCAGAACTTCTGTGCACACAGGTTCCTGAAACAGTCATTTCAAGGGAAAAGACGAGGCTGGAATGGTCTTGGCTTAGTCAAGATTCACCCCATGGGGCTGAGGAGGGGTCCAGCCTTCCCACTAGCCCTTGACCTGCTGCTGTATAAATGCAGTTGGGTTTCTGTTTGCCTGGAAGAAAGGATGCCGAGGGCAAGTCAGCTGTGTCTCCTGAGAGAAGGATCATCCAGTTAAACCAGTTAGATGCCTATCTGAAAAAGTGGCTTTTTGCTCTACAAGATAAATCTTCTGGAATTATTTTGAAAATGTACCAGGCTTTTTAGTTTCAGGGTAGCTAAATTAGTAAGTGTTCAATAACTGTTTTCTATAGTGATTATATTTTTCTCGCTTTAATTTACATTTTTATACCCGTGTGTTTTCAGTAGGGCTGCCATTATGAGCTGAATGTCTGCCTTGGTACAGAGTTGCTAGTCCTTACATGTATCATCTCCATCACAATGCCTTATTGGAAATGGGCTATGAAGCTAGTCCTTACGTGTATCTCCATCACAATGCCTTATTGGAAATGGGCTATGAAGCTAGTCCTTACGTGTATCTCCATCACAATGCCTTATTGGAAATGGGCTATGAAGCTAGTCCTTACGTGTATCTCCATCACAATGCCTTATTGGAAATGGGCTATGAAGCTAGTCCTTACGTGTATCTCCATCACAATGCCTTATTGGAAATGGGCTATGAAGCTAGTCCTTACGTGTATCTCCATCACAATGCCTTATTGGAAATGGGCTATGAAGTGCTCAAGTATAAAGCTTTCCCATTTTCCCAGAGAAACACATTTTTATTGAACTTTTATTCCTGTTAAAGGCTTAATAGCAAATTCATTAAAAATATCTAGTACCGTGTTATATAAAAGCAAAGATAATAAAACAACTGTATACCTCGGTAATAATTTTAGATGCAAAATTATCTTCTGAGTTATGTTGCTTTATTTATTTATTTATTTTAAGATTTAATTGTATTTATTTTTGGCTGTGTTGGGTCTTCGTTGCTGTGCGCAGGCTTTCTGTAGTTGCGGTGAGCGGGGGCTACTCTTCATTGCGGTGCACGGGCTTCTCACTGCGATGGCCTCTCTTGGTTCTAGGCGCACAGGCTTCAGTAGTTGTGGCACGCGGGCTTCAGTAGTTGTGGCTTGCGGGCTCTAGAGCGCAGGCTCAGTAGTTGTGGCGCACAGGCTTAGTTGCTCCGCGGCCTGTGGGGTCTTCCTGGACCAGGGCTCAAACCTGTGTCCCCTGCATTGGCAGGCGGATTCTTAACCACTGTACCACCAGGGAAGTCCAGCTATGTTGCTTTAGAGCAAGAAAGGCTCTTGCTTTTCTAAGGGACCCATCTCAATGAGTATATATACACATGAAAACAGAGTTTTGTTCTTTAATACATTTCATTTCTCTAAAACACGTATGCTATCAGTAATTAAAACTTCTAGAAAACGATGATTTTGTTTCTATTATTTGCATTTGCATAGGGTTTTGGACGACAGTTTTGGATGGCCAAGATGATAAAGGCTTTGAGTAGTGGAGCGTATGTACTGGTTAGACAACAGTGACTACATGGACCAGGGGAATCAGGAGTGTTGTAAAACAGACTCCCCCAAGTCCTGGAGAGGCAGGCCCAAGGGTAGGCAAGATTGGGTGAAAGCGAAGTCCACATTTCCTAATTGGTGTTCCCATATCTGCCCTCTGAGCATCTAAAGCACTTCAGCATTGCTGATTATACATTTTGGATTATGTGCAATACGTAATCATCTTGTTTTAGAAATGCTTGCCCCCTATGTCGGAATGAGCTGTACAGAATTACAGTGTATTGCCATGTAAATGTAGGTGAAGTTTCCTATCTGAATTGTGCTTTTCTGGTGCACACCCACTGATGTTTTTCCTGTTCCTAGCTGACCTTTTTTGCCCTGAGCTGTTTTGGTACAAGTTCCACATCAATCAAGGAAATTGATAGTGTACCTTATCACAGCATTGAAAAGAAACTTGGACTCTGTGTTTTAGGTCAGTAATAAGTCAAAATCCAATTTTCTAGAATGTCCTTTAAAATAATTTGATTCATACTTGGTTCCCTAGAGCCCTGCTCCTGTGTTGGCAGGAAAGTTTTACACAAAACCCTGGGAAGCACGGTCCCCTTTAATTAGCACTGAGAAGTGACGTGGTTTATGGTGAGTTTGCTAAAGAATGGTTCTTTGTGCAACTGTCTTGAGCAACAAGTGAGTTGGATTAATTCATTATGATTTTAAAGTTAATAACAAAACATATAAATAAGGAAGCACTTTGTGGGAAAAAGCATAGGTGTCAATCTTTACAGAATTTTTTGTCCATAAGATTAGGGCCGCCTTCCTGTGTTCTCATCTAGTTGTATAGCCTGTCAAAGTTCACTCTTCTCACAATAATTCAAAGATGCAAGATGTTTATATTGTTGGAAAGTTTTCTGTCCCTTGCATTTTCTCATAGCCACGGGATTAATGCAAGATTCATTTTACTGCAGTTCTCAGGGAATTGTGGGGACAGTGTTAACACTTTTGAAGGCCATCCATGTGCCAGGCACGTGCCATATCTTATTTAATCATTAAAACATCCCTTAGAGGTAGATGTTATGTCTGTTTTTCAGGTGAATAATTCAGGTCAAGAGGCATTAAATAAGTTGCCCAAGGTTACATTGGTAATGGCTGAGACCCAGACCAACTACCATTGTTTTCCCTCTACAATATGTGCCTTCTTATATTTCTAATAAAATGATCCTCATTTTTGCTCTAGATAATTGCCATTCAAAAAGTGAAAGCCTCTGAGTATGCTGTGTCCACAGACAAGTACCTTTCCAGGTACAGTGAGGATTAAAATGGATTTTATTTAACATTTTCAGATAAATGCATTTTATTATAAATCGTAATTTTTGAATATTGTAATTGGATTAAAAAATATTGTTTCTGAAAATTAGGTTGTGAGGCAATGTACTAGGTATATAATAAAGTTGGAGGGTGAAAATTGACAGTGGTATTTCACAGAGAAATGAAATAGTTCTGAATTTTAAATACAATTAAGATTGCTTTCTATGTGTTCTTACTACTAAAAAGAGCGTATTACTATAATTTTTATCACCAACTCACCTGAAACAGTTAATACATAATAAGCCAAATTTGCCACACTTTCAAAGGTTATAGAAAGACATATTCTTTTAGTGCGTTGCGAGGACTGTGCCCTATGAACAGGGAGAAGCCTCTGATGAACTTTCCCAGGCGGACAGTATGACATAACTGCAAGGTGGAGTCTGCAATGAATTTGAAAAGCCAATCTTGGAGGCATGGAGGCTAGTTAAGAGACCTGGGCCGTAATTCTAGCAATAGATCGTGGATATCTGAAGTAAGGAATTGCTCGTGGGAGGAAGCCGAGTGGATGCGTTTGGGAGACGGTAAAGGAGGTAGAAAATGTCAGCACATAGTTCTTTTTTCTTTCTTTCCTTTTTTTTTTGATTTTGTAAAACTCTTTGTATGAATCAACTTTACATATGAATTTCTATAAATACACTTACAGAATTTCTTTTCTGTTAAAGTTGCCTATCATTTCTTCAATTTTGTAGATTTCTGAGAATTCATAGAATGTTCTTTGCCTGGTTGTCGCTCTTATCTTTTAGTGTGAACACTAGCTTTCACTAAGGCCTTTTCAACTCCTTGGTCTGGTTCTGTTCTGAACACACCTCTAAATTAATGCTCTAGCGAGGGTCAAGCACTTTGAGCAGTGATATTAGAACAAGCTCTCCAAGTTCTCTAATAAAGAAATATTTTAAAATTGTTTCATCACATTCACGTGGCTATATTTCTTAGTTGTAGAAGTTGCAGGACATAGTTCTTGTTTGTTTGTAAGGGAAGAAGAGGACAGAAGAGGTTTTTGGCTTGGGTCCATTAACAGAGCTAGAAACAAAGAGGGGGACAGAGGTCTGAGGGATGGCGGAGGGACTTCAATTTTGAAATGCTAACTATAAAATATTTCAGTAGGCAGTTTAGTAGAGGGATCTAGACTCGGGACAGAGATTTGGTTAAATATGTTGACTTTGGAATCTTGGGCATCTAGGTGACAATTGAAGACATGGGGTCACCCAGCAAGAATACGCTTAATGAGAAGAGGTGAGAGGATGAAGCCCCGATGGCACCACCCCTCGGGGGGAGTCAGGGGAAGCAAACCAGTAGAGAAGCCTGAGATGAAACTGGTATTGAGGAGGTGGAAACCCACAGAGCGTGGTGCAAGGCACGCACGGGGAGGGGCGGTTCGAGAACAGGTGGGTCTCAGATGCTGTAGAGCCGTCAAGTCAGCCCAAGCCAGAGATGTGGGTTAGAAGAAGGTTCTGGTGAACTTGGTGAGAGCAGTTTCACTACAGTGATAGGTTGAGAAATGGATTTCAGTGGATCGTGGAGGAAATGGGCAGGGAGGAAGTGTCAATGGGGAGCATAGAGAAGTGTTTGAAAAAGCCTGCTGTTTAGAGAAAGTAGGAAGGATTTGAGGTCAGGGAAGTGTTTGTTTTTTAAGGATGAGAAAAATCTGCACATATTTAAATGGTGATTCAGCTCATTAGAGAGGGAGGCGTCTGGCCGCAGAACTGATGGGGCAAGGCCCCTCGTGGGGGCAGGGAAGAACAGAGCAGAGGCAGGTGTTGACTCAAGCGTTGCCTTGGGAGGAAGGAGGGGAGATTGGCAGGATGTCCTGGCGGCGGGAAGCAGAGACAGTTCCCTTTCCGATGGCTTTATTTTCACTTCCAGGCAGGAGACCTTGCTGTTGGAATATTAACGATGTTCCCGAGGGGCTGCAAACCGGTCGCCTTTGGGGCTGGATTTACGGCTGGATCCCGTTCGCACTGTGCTTTTTTTTTTTTTTTTTTTTTTTGCGGTACGCGGGCCTCTCACCGTTGTGGTCTCTCCCGTTGCGGAGCACAAGCTCCGGACGCGCAGGCTCAGCGGCCATGGCTCACGGACCCAGCCGCTCCGCGGCATGTGGGATCTTCCCGGACCGGGGCACGAACCCGTGTCCCCTGCATCGGCAGGCGGACTCTCAACCACTAAGCTACCAGGGTAGCCCGGCTTTTTAAATTTGGGAGTTTAAGCACCGCGGGCAGGGCACCGATTCCCCTGTTTCACAGCCCCTCCCTCCTGCCCCATCCCACCTTTCCCCCATCTATCAGCCTACTTCCTGGAGGCCTTTGAACGGCTGACTGACTTTGGTGATCTGGCTTTCTATAATGGAAACATTATTAGTTATCATTAAACCTTAAGAAAATAAACCTAGAGGGGTGGGATGGGCAGGGTGGGAGGGAGACGCAAGGGGGAGGGGATGTGGGGATATATGTATATGTATAGCTGATTCACTTCGTTATACAGCAGCAATGAACACACCACTGTAAAGCAATTATACTCCAATAAAGATGTTAAAAAAAAAAAAGAAAGAAAATAAACAGTGAGCTCCGGCAGCATAATGAGAAAATAACCAGACAGAAGGTAGATGAGCACACCTTCGTTTTCAGAGATCGAGCTGTTTAAATACAACCCTGCCCACCTTCCCAAGGTGCCTCCTGCTTCTCTTGACCGTAATTGGCTCTAGCTAGCACTTCCTATTTACCAGGAACTTTCCAAATAAGATCCCTTGTCCTTGTAACGGCTTTACACGTTAGGTGGTCTGATCTCTCTTTTACAGCTGAGACCCCGGGGGCTCAGATAATTTTCCAGGAGCTTGTAGTGAGAAAAGAGCATTCTTTCACACTGGGTGTGCTCTTGGCCTTGGGCACAGCCTGGCTGGATTCTAGCCATTTCTTGGGTTGTACATTCTCCATTCCTCTTCCCTGGTTTTTCTTGTCTCTCCAGAGGACGTTGTTTGTCGTTCCTCCACATGTTCTGTGAACAATCACGCTGAGAGTTCTAACCTGCTCAGTCTTCTACCCTCCCTCTTTGGAGGAGAGAGGCGGCCTAGAGGCAACGGAGCCAAGCCGCCCGGGACCAGGTCTGGCTCTGTCACTTGTCAGCTGTGCAACCCCGGGCTGGCTACTTCCCCCTCTGTGCCTCCGTTCCCTTCTCATTAAGATGCGGGACTGGGGTTTCCCTGGTGGTGCAGTGGTTAAGCATCCACCTGCCAATGCAGGGGACAGAGGTTCGAGCCCTGGTCCGGGAAGATCCCACATGCTGCAGAGCAACTAAGCCCGTGAGCCACAACTACTGAGCCCATGTGCCACAACTACTGAAGCCTGTGTGCCTAGAGCCCGTGCTCCGCAACAAGAGAAGCCCGTGCACCACAACGAAGAGTAGCCCCTGCTCGCCACAACTAGAGAAAGCCCGCACGCAGCAACAAAGACCCAACGCAGCCAAAAATAAATAAAAATAAAATAAATTTATATATTACAAAAAAAGATGCAGGGTTGGCGGCAGTCGTGGCATCTACCATCGTAAAGATGATAGTGAGGGCTGAGCGAGGTGATGTTTTTTAGGAACAGCGCCTGGCAGAGCAGGTAGTACCAGTGCTCGTTAAATAAATACACATACTCAGAGCATCCTCTGTCATTTACGGGGCACGCAGACCCTTTGTGCTCATTTTTTCTTCTGTTGAACTATCAATTTCATGTTTTTATTTATTCATGCCCTGGATTCTTTTATAAAACTATTGGAGGTCTTTGTATTTCCAGTGTTGAAAGCAGTGCACACTAAAACCCTAGATGTTATCGGTGCTCAGTACATGTTTTGATGAATGCCTTGATTATTTTAGAGCTCTGTTGTCAAATGTGGTTCTCATTTGGGGGCAGAGGGGGATTGAATAACAGATGCAGTCTCTAGATGACTTACATTCTATACCACCAAGACCCTTTGACAGTCTCTTTACCTTCTTTATTTTATAGAATGACACATGAAATATAGAGGATTTAAGTTATAGTGACTTAATTGCAGCCATAACCCACAAATAAGACAGAGGATATTTCTTGGCAAACCAAGAAACCAATGTCAGTGAATCAGTTTTAACTGCTTCTGATCTTACACTAAATATAAAATATTTCAAAATGATGTATTTTTTCTTCGATTCGCTCCAGTGAGCCTTTTCCAACCTTCCATAGTGAATTTCCTAAAGGCAGCTTTGTTTTTTGGGAAAAGAACCCTAACCATGCTGGGATGCCCTGCTCCTAAGAAGGCAGCAAAATCGAGGTAAACAAAAGGAAATCAGCAAAGAGGAAATCATTCTGCTTTGGAAAAAGTGTTTTCATAAATTACATGAAACTAGTGCCTTTTCTTTTTTTAAAATTAAAAAAAAATTGAAGCGTAGTTGATTTACTAGTGCCTTTTCAAATTGAGGATCCCGAACCCTAAGAACATATAAGTAGCTTTTGATATTAATATGTTAATAGATGAAGTTGCCCCGAAATGCTCCAGCACATCCTCCTATTTCTCTTTTTCCGATATCAGAAAGTACATCATTAAGTTGAGGCAAATGGGACAAGTAGGCGACAGTTAGAGGTAGAGTTTCAGATAATTTATTTTCCATTCCTTGCTTTACAGCGCTTTGTCACTATTCTGTGTCTACACCTTGAATGTCCTTTTCTGAATAATAGCGGCATGATGTATCGACGATGACAGCTTAAGTGCCACAGCACCTGAAAATAATATACGCTAAATCTCAGTTTATCTGCAGATGGATGGCTGCTCCGTACCATTAGGAGTGGATACGGAGAGAGGGGTGCTTCCTCTGCTGTTTTTCAGTTTTTCAAAGCTCCCATTTTGTTACTCAGACATTTTACTTCCAGTCTTCTTGTCTTCTTAAAAATTCCAATACTTAGCATCTTCCTTCTTTCAACCCTCAGTATCATAAGTGTAGTCAAGATGTGAACCTTTCTTTTTCCTTTTCTAATTTTGTAGCTCTTTCCCAGTGCGCTGAGAATGGATAGTTTGGGTGTGATAGGGCACGGGTGAGAAACTCGGCTCCGGAAACTCAAAATCTAGTGGGAGATCTGCTACAGCTCTCACGGTTGACTCTTTGGGACCAAGGAAAGCAGTTAAGTCAGGGCACAAAAACCAGGACGTGCTCTTGGTGACTCCTTTTCTTCTGTGACTCTGTGTTGAATTGTGGCCTAGCTCAGAGGAAGGGTCTTGATGACTGTAGTTTTCAGAAAAATGGTTTTCAGGTTCAGTTACACCTGTTGTCATAGGTGCATTGAATACTTCTGATTTTTCAACGCTTATAGCAGCCTGTGATTCTTTCAGGTTTTACTTTTGCCCATTAAAAGAGTAGATTAAAAGAATATTACAAGTTAAAGATGACACATGTGGAATCTAAAAGATGACACAAATGAACTTATTTACGAAACAGAAACGACTCACAGAGAGAGCAGACTTGTGGTTGCCAAGGGAGAGGTGGAGAGGGATGCAGTGGGAGTTTGGGATTAGCAGATGCAAACTATTGTATATAGGATGTATAAACAGCACGGTCCTACTGTAGAGCACAGGGAACTGTATTCAATATCCTGTGATCAACCATAGTGGAAAAGAATATGAAAAAGAATGTATATATATGTGTATAACTGAATCATTTTTGCTGTACAGTAGAAATTAACATTGTAAATCAACTATACTTCAATTTTAAAAAAAGGAATACTACAAGTGAAAGGTGAATTTTTCTTAAACTCAGGCAAACTGATTCTTCTTATTTAAAAAAAAAAATCCCTTAGCCCTCCCTACAGCTACCTTTCGATTTGTTTTCCGGCGCTCACTGCCCACCTTCTAGGCTGAGCTGGCCCTGCCCCACTTGTTCACCCTGATGTCCTTACACTCTGCCTCTGCTCCTTTCATTGTACTGCAGCCGCCTTCTCAATAATCTTAAGGACATCAATCCAAAGTCTCTTTCTGTCCTTCTTTTCTTTTCTTTTTTGTAGCTATTGTCGCTTTGTTGTGGTAGAGCCTTGACCCTGCTAACCATGCTTTCTTCCAGAAAGTCTTTTCTCGTTGGTCCTAACAGGACTTTGGAATTTTCTGGGTTTCCTCCTGCGTATTTGATGGTCCCCTTTCCCTCATCTCACCCTTACCCAAAGCTCAGTCCTTACCCTTCCGTTGGTCTCTCCTGGGACTTGACCCCTGGGTGAGCTGACCTTATAAGGCCGTCTCTGGGTATCTAGGGATGTCTGCAGTCTGCACCTCGAGCCCCTACCTCTCCAGGCAATTCTGGTTCTGCATCTCTTACTGATGGGACCCAGTTTGACTGTAATGATGTAACTTTCAACACCTAAAACTGGACTCATCCTACTTTTGGTTAGTGGTTTAGGACGGAGACCCATTATCCCTTTCCCTTCGTATCTGTTGGTTCATGTTATCTCTATCTCCAGCTCCAATCTGTCTATCAGATGCCTGTGGAGGCCTCGGAGGGTGGGTAGAATTTGGGTAAGCGGCAAGACGGGGGGAACAACATTTCAAGTGAGTGTAACAGAAACGGGACGGGGAGGGTGTTGTGAGGAGTCAGGAGTCCCACTTGATTTGAGTATTTGGGGATAGTTGGGGAAGGATGGGGTTGGAGAAATTTAAGCCCTGTATGGGCAGGCAATGAAGGAAGTTAGAGATTTTGAACAGAGAAATACGGTGAGAGCAGTGTTAGAGAGAGATTGGTTGAGCTTTGAAATGCAAATGATTAGGGGTCAGCAAAGCCTTGGTGAGTTGGAGATAAAGAGGTGGGGGTCTCCGGGGGGTTGGGGGCTCCATGAAGAAAACAGTGAGACGGTGCCTTTGAAGGGAATGGATGTCAGTTCTGGAAATACTCAGCTTGAAGTGGCTCGAAGCCACTTGAAAGGAAATGTCCATTAAGCATTTGAAGACAGAACCTGTGTGAGTACAGGGCTGGGGAGAGAAACGTGTGAGTCATAATTGCCTTTTCAGTTTTTACTGCTTTTTCCATTCCTCATGATTCATTCTTTTGTACTCTAATGTGGTTGTGTTATTTGTGTTAATAATAAACCTCATTTATCTTGACGATAGCTTTCTGTTAGGCTGCCACAAACTGTTCAAACTTATTTTTTCTCGGTGACAAATAAATGATTATAAGGCTACGGCTTGTCACAGTTTCATAACTTTGGACACATTTATCTTTCGCTGTGAGTTAAGTACATTAAGATGAACGTTTCGCAGGTACTCATGGCGTAGCGGCATAATCCATGGCAGGAAATTGGAATTTGTGAGCCCTTCAGCAAAAGAGCAAAGATTTTCTCTAAAACTGTAAAAGGTTGCTTTACCGTTGTTATCCTAGGGTCAGATTTTTTTTAATAGGAAGGAGTGAGGGTCGTGATGCTGACAGAGTAATAATGGGTCTTTGCTCTTTTATGTCTCTGTAATAACGTACACTGTTAACACACGAGGCCACGTGCACAGAGGCCTTGGTGGGTGGGGTGGAGGAAGAATGGTAAGAGGTGAGGAAAGACTCAGCTTTAACTGTGGGCTTCCTGCTCTGATACCCCAGTTCGGGAGAAAGACAGAACATTCTGCTTCTCGAGGAAGAGTCACTGAGCGGGTGGGGAGCTGCCCCTCACTTCCGCTGAGGAAGAATCATCTGTTGTTCAGCTGTTCTTGTTGGCAAGCTTGGTAGGAGTTTGGGTTCAGACTGCAAGAGGCAAGCCCTCTGCCACCTGCTGTCCCGTGTGTTTGCAGGCAAAGAAGGTCTAGGCTCCAGAGACCTTCGTGAGGCCAAGTCCTACCTGTGTCATCGGAGGAGTGAGCTGGCTGAGCAGACGGGCCCCTCTGAGTCGAGGCAGCGGACGGAGTCAGCACGCCCTCCAACCCATGTCCTCCTTAGAAACGAGCAGTGTTGATGACCTTGGGCTGCACTGCAAACTGGAAAGATGCTTGCCGCCCTCCAAGGCATCACCCCGCTTCTCTGCCTTTGTGGGTCACGTGTAACTAAAGCTAAGGAGGGCGAAATGTGATAGGAATATAGGGGTAAAGAGAGCCCAACGGGAGGACAGAGAAGGTGTGAAGAAGCCGAGCTTTAAGGCGTAGCTCTCCTTACGGTATAGGGAGACATGCTTCAAGAGGTGGTGGCTTGTGAAGTTCGCAGAGCTAGGAGCTGAAACAAGCGTCTAAGGCTGGTGGCTCCCAGCTCAGAAGTCTTTTATGAGAGCTGTTGCCTCTAAGAAGTTAGCACTAGAGTCGCACAAGTGCAGTGTTGCCCCTTGCCGTTCTGCCCTCTGCTGTAGACCTGCCCCGCCCCAGAGCGTGTCTGCACTGTTAGACTTGGAAGTGAGTCTCCCATGTGCCCTCAGCAGATAACTGTCTGCTTGGACCTCTGCTAAGCCTCCCTGGGACTCCATGGGCTGCGTCATCATTATCTAAACCATATCCTTAGTATCAAATGCCTTTCCGTTCAAATCCATTTGTCCCCAGACAAATTTCAGAGCACATGTCCTCAATATGTGCATATTTATTACTAAATTAATTCATGCACTAATACGTGTTATAGATGTACTGATACGTATATTATATATATAATCTATTTTGTGTAGCATAGGAAAATTGAAATGAAAAGACATTGGATAAAAGTAAATGTAAGCAGATGTTCTAATATGTTCTTTTTGAGCATCAGTAGATCATTTTATCCCCGACCCTTTGCCAGAGGAGCCATGTTTAGTCTTAGAAGAGCAAATTGCAAACACTGTCACATTAATTGTTAGAGCCCTTTGTCTTTATTCCTGTTGCTTCTAATCTTGTTCAGATTTAAACCTCCGTTCATCTCCACACTTTTTTTTCTCGTCACACACTTTTTGTTTGTTTGTACAACCTGTATTAGAGTTCTCAGGAGAAACAGTATATATATATTCTGAGACAGAGAGAGGAGAGTTAAGATTTATTTTAAGGAACTGGAAAATCTGAAGTATGCAGGGCAGGCCAGAGGCTGGAAATGCAGGTAGGATTTTTTCACTCCGGAGGTAGAATTCCTTCTCCTTCAACTGATTGGATGAGGCCCACCCACATAACGGAGGGTAATTCTGCTTTGCTCAGTCAACTGACTTAAATGTTACCACAGCTAAAAAATACCTTCAAAGCAACATCTAGACTGATGTTTGACCAAAAACTGGGCACCATAGCCTAAACATGTTGACACACAAAGTTAATCACTGCACACCTGTATCATAATCTTCTGTTGGAACTTCCGTGGTAGCCACCTAGCGTACCTTCCCACCTCCCACGCCAGATACTTCCATCCATCCCCGTTCTGTCGGAAGAACCTTTGAAAGGGGATTTTGATTGATTGTAAGCAGCATAAGTAATAATAATATTCACTGCAATAATATATTGCTTTAGTGTTTCCTAAAGCACAGTTATGATAAAATTTAAACCTCTGTGCCATCCTAACCCCTCTAACTTTCCAGCCCCATCTCTCCTGTCACTGCTGGTCTTATGTGCCCTCTAGTTACCCCCGAAGTACTCAGTTCTTCACAGGCAGTGATGATTTTCCTGTCTCTATGGCTTTGCTCTATGAAACAGAACCAACACTAATATAAGGCAAAATATAAGATGATAGGAATAAAGAAGGGGCTGAGGGAGACGGGAAGGTGATGTGAATAATTCAGGCTTCTCAGACCTGAAAAAACTTCATTAAGCTGGGGAGAAAGGAAAGGGGGAGATAGACGGTGTTAGGCACTGAATTCCCACCCCCCCCGCCCCTCCCACCTCACCAACCAATTCATATGTTGAAGCCTTAGCTCCTAATACAGCAGAATGTGACTGTGTTTGGGGACAGGATCTTTACAGAAGCTGTTAGGTGAAAATGAGGTCACTAGTGGGGGCCCTTGTCCAGTATGACTGGTGTCCTTATAAGAAAAGGAAATTTGAACACAGACATGCACAGAGGAAAGACCATGTGAGGTCAAGGGAGATGGTGGGCGTCCGCAAGCCAAGGAGAGAGGCTTCGGGAGAAACCAACCCTGCCCACACCTTGATCTCGGACTTCACGCCTCCAGAACTTTCAGAAAATAAACTTTTGTGGTTTAAGCCACCTAGTCTGTGGCACTTTGTTATGGCAGCAAACTAATATGGGTGGAGTGAGGCAGGGCTCAGGGAACACAAGCCGAGAGGCAGCAAAAATGTAGAGAGTGTGATGGGTGTGGACTGCTCATCTATGTGACTACTACCGGTTACAGCTGGTTTCCAGAATGTGTTGGAAATTTGCCTGGTCCTTGAATTAACCATCCTCTAGTGGCTTGGAAAGGGGATTTCTGATGATGTTTTGTTTGGTCTTAATGAGAGAAAGCACCTCCAAGAGAGGGGCGTTTCTCAGTAAATACCAGGCTGGAGCTTTGTCTCTGAAGTTTGGGTTCCTTGTGGAGTGTGAGGGAAGAATCTCTTTTGCTCCTTACTGGAGTATCAGCTGATGGTAACACCCAGGTGGTAGAGCAGACAACAGGTGGTAGAGATTCTCTTGCTGTTTTCGTTCTGTGTTATTGTACTGGTCACACAAGGGTCATAGCGATCTTCTGTTATCCTTTTTAGCTTGAGTTAGTGGAAGTGCCAGGATGTCCCTTAATTTTTCTTTTCTTTCTTTCTTTCTTTTTTTTTTTTTTTAAAATAGACTGTATGTTTTAAGAACAGTTTTAGATTTACAGGAAAATTATGAGAATAGTACAGAAAATTCCCACCTGACCTACACCCAGTTTTCCCTGTTATTAACATCTTACATTAGTATGGTACATTGGTTATAATTAGTGGACCAATCTCAATACACAAGTATTTTATTCAGTTTCCTTCATTTTCATCTAATGTCCTTTTTCTGTTCCAAGATCTCACCTATGACACCACTTTACATTTAGTTCTCATGTTTCCCTAGACTCCTCTTGGCTGTGACATTGTCTCAGGCTTTCTTTGTTCTTTGACGACCTTGACAGTTTTGCGAAATACTGGTCAGGTATTTTGTAGAATGTCCCTCTCTTGAGATTTGTCTGACGTTTCCCTCTGGGTTAGACTGGGGTTATGGGTTATTGGGAGGAAGAGCACACAGGAAAAATGTCCTTTTCATCACATCATGTCCAGGGTGCCTATATCAACATGTCTGATGACTGCCGATGTTGGCCTTGGTCACCTGGCCCAGGTGGTGTTGGCCATATTTCTCCACCATCAAGTATTCCATACTGTACTCTTTTTTTTTTTTTTTGGGAGGGGGGTGCGGCGGTGTGCTGCGAGGCTTGTGGATCTTGGTTCCCCGACCAGGGATTGAACCCGGGCCCCAGCAGTGAAAGCACCGAGTTCTAACCACTGGACTGCCAGGGAATTCCCCCATACTGTACTCTTTAAAACGAGATTGCCATGTACAGCACACACTTAAGGAGTGGAGACCCTCAATTTTTTAAACACAAAAACATGTGAAGTAGTTTTTGAGGAACAGGTGTGAGTGATGATGTTGCTGAATTATGGAGGAGTGGCAAAAAAAAAGCTCCATACTGTCGCTATGAGAAGTAAGAAAAATGTTGATTTGAACTTTGCAATTTGTGGAATAAAAATAGATTTCAACCTTGGGCTTCTTTTGTTGATTTAATTAAGGCAATCAATTCTTATCTGTACCACTGTACACTTATCTGTACCACTGGGGCTCCAAAGCTATTGTTGCAGCCGGAAAAGGAAAGATTTAAATTGGTCTGTCTTTCATTACTAACTGAAAGGTTATAGAACATCGCTTTCTTAAAGGCAGTGCCTTGACAGTTACATTTACTGGACAATCCAAGTTCATGTGGGCTTTTCATAGCCTGACCTGTCCTGGGTGACCGTTTCTATTATAGTCAGAGGACCTCATTACTTCCCCCTAGTGGTCAGCTTTATAATCTTGAATTCTAGTGGGACAAATTCAGCAGGAGAAACTTCAAAGTTAATGGCAGTCCTCATGATAATTTTCCTTAATATTTTAATATGGATGCTAAAATGACATGGTGATTGAATTTTAGTATGTCTTTTTGGATTAAAACTAGTTTTTAAATGGGTCACTGTTTTCAGGCAGCAAGTAATGGTAACTTGATTAGAAGCTAAAGTGATGGAGATTAGTATTCTAGGCAGAAGGTTTACCTTGCTACTGTTCCACTGAGAACCTCAGCGGCCATTTGATTTTAACCAGGGAATTGAATCTGGCTTCTTGCAAGCGTTTTATGAGCACTGTAGGAGCAAGTGCACATTCTAGACAAACCTGAAGACTACAGAGCTTTACGGGGCTAGTAGTGGGAGAATCCTCTGGAGTATTGTTTGTCATTCCTTCACAGGTAAAATTTTATCTCCAGGGCAGGAAATGGCTTTCGTTTAGAGTTCTCCATCAGCATTCATTATGTTACCATGCTTTAAAAAGGTGCAGTGCCTTTTATAGGATGCTATCTGTCTACCTATTAGAGAGTGGAAAGAACTTACAGAATTGGAGACCGGTTTTGTTATTATCCTTGATGGAAATACTGGGTGACACGGTACTTGAGTATGTAGGTGGTAATCCTTCGAATGAGTTCTGGTGTTTGTGCCCAGACCGGAGTTCTGTTTTATTGAGAGCCAGAGGGGATGGCATCTAAGGAAAGGCAGCTAAATCAGTGTGAAATCTGCGAGTCTTCTTAGATGTGCTCCTGATTAGGACAAAAGCAGAACTTGAGTGGCATTCAGCACTGCTTCTGTTCAGAAATGAGAAGGGAGGAATTCATACAGAGAACCAGTCATCTCTGTGTCTGTTTGTGATACTCTCGTTGCATATGACACCATACAGATATGGTCAAGGAGCAGTTGATAACGTCTTTGATTTCCTGAGCGGAAGTACATTTAGTAACGAGGGTACCTGTCTGTTCTTGCTCACCCAGCTCCACCTGATACACTGGAACTCCACCTTGTTTGGCAGTATCGATGAGGCTGTGGGGAAGCCCCGTGGAATCGCCATCATTGCCTTGTTTGTTCAGGTAAATGGTCTCCTGCTATGATTGCTATATTGTGCAGAGATGCTTATTTCTAATTCATTTTGCAAAAGGTTTTTTGTTGTCTCTCATGTTTACTACTTAGAGGTGACATTAAACACCTATACAGAAAGCACTGATACTTTAAAAATGGAAAACTTGATCTCTCTGGGTCAAGGATGAGCAGCCATATTCACTGGTAGAAAATGATTCATTGGCTTATTAGAACTTTTCTTCGGAGTGGCATTCAGGGTCTTTGGAGAAAGCAGTTAGAAAACGTCTCCTGAAGGCAGAGTTCATTTTGTTATTGAAAAAGAATTTCAGAAAATATTTTTGGACCTCGCCTTCCTGCAAAATCTAAGAGAAATCAATACTATAATCATACAGTAGATTCCTTTAGCTATTCGTTATTAATAATTTTCACTCTAAGATGATTTGAAGTGCCTTGTAGAAAACACTGATAAAATGAGAGCGGCAAAGACCTTGGTGGATATAGTCAATGTAAAGTTTAGATTTGAGCTCTTTGGTGGGCAAAAAGAATATTATATAAATTTAGTGAAACATACAGAAGCGGACCATATGCTTTCAAAGGTAAAATTTTAATTTAGTTCCTAAGGTGAATCTTTTAAAACTTTGTCTTGATGTAATTACTCGATGTAATAAAAGATGTAGAGGTGAAGGAGACTCTGGAAATTGTAGGCTTCCCCCTTCTGCCTCTTACAGAAGAGAAACCAAGGGCCAAAGAGGCCACGTCATTGTTTATAGTCACACAGGGATTTGATGTCACCAGTCAGGACCAGAAACCATTGTCCACTCTGTGTGGTTCCAGGCTGCCTTTGGATAACCTAGTGGTCCTTAATAACTTAATTTTCCAAAGAGTGCTGAGGAAGGGGCCTTTTGAAACCTCTTTTTTTCGGGGTGGCATATATTTCAATAGTATTAATTCTAACAATTTCCTGTTATAAATACCTCTAAGATATTTCTTTATTGATGTTTGAAAGTAACCTTCCAGTTTTATTTAGCCTTTTAGTATTTTGAAATCCATGTTTTTAAAGTATAACACATGTCATGGAATTTAAAACAAATCCTTACATTTTAAGATAAATCTTCTTCTCAATTCATTTCATGCGTTTTTCACGGGCAGGACCCTATATTCCTTCTATTTTATATCTGCATTGTATAAGGAGAACGGAATCACAAAATGTTGATGAAAAATGTTTCAAATTATACTACAAATATATTTTGATAATCTTTAGTATATTGAAAATAATAACTGTTAACGTCCATCTTTTGTAACCCGAGAAAGTTAACAGAGCATCCAGATTTGACAGCATGAGGCAGTAGAAGTAGAAGGCAATGTCTCATTATTTAAAAAAATAAGAATAAAATAAAAATAAGAACATAAATAACCAAATAGTCATCTGTAGGAGGGGAGGGAACATGTTAGTTTCATCTTTGGAGGCAGTACTCAATACATACTTGTGAATGGAATTCAGTATGATAACTTGATGTTTTCACTTACTGCTTCTCGGTGTAGAACAGCTGACATGCAGTAATAGTGCACTAGATTGGAAGCCGAGTCTCTTGGGACCAAACATCGCCGTTCCCTGGAACCAGCTCATTACTGGAGGCAGGCAAAGCTTGGGGGCTTGTACTCTGGCTCTAACTTTCCATAGGAGAGAAAATCCAGGTTATCTACATGAAAATGCCTTTCTCGGGAGAGAACAGAGTCACAGAAACTATAGAGCAAACGTTCACGGAGGAAAGAAGGGCTGATCAGGAGTGTCAGCTGAGGCAGAGAGGAAAGGACTGCATGCGGGGGTCTTGCACTTAGGTCAGAGGCTGGGAGAAGTAGAGGGGAGGAAGTCCAGGCAGTGAGGATAGACTTCCCTTTCAGGAAGCTTGACTCAAAGACAGGTGGGGTGATAACTAGTGGTGATGTGCACAGCAGGGTTCAGATTGTTTCATATTGAGATCCGAGATGGGCCTGTGTTTTTATTCTGAGCAAAAAGGGCTAACGTAGATGTTGTTTAAACATACCAGCAAGAAAGGGGATAATTGATGTAGAAAAGCCTCAGAAGAGGTGGAAAGGCGTGGGATGAGAGCTTAGGTGGATGGACTGATCCTGGACAGGACGGACCCCACCCCTTCTCCGAAATAGAGGGCCAGGAGGAAAGGGTGGGCACAAACGGCACACATTTTTAGGTGAAGAAAGCCAGGAATTTAGGGGAGTTTATGCCTGATGACCTGTACTATCTCTGAGACATGCAAAGCAAAATTATTTATAGAGCAAAGGAAATATGGGTGTGGGATTGGGTTTTGAGATAGCGCAGGAGGGGAATGACAATAGACTTGACGGTCCTTGTGGGAGACCCACTTGAGATTGGACATCACAGATGGTACAGGACAGCGGATCGTGGGCTGTTCTCCATCCAGGGAGAGGAGCAGAGAATTCTAGCAATTTTCTTTTTTTTTGGCCGTGCCCGAGCAGGGATCGAACCCATGCCCCCTGCAATGGAAGCACGGAGTCTTAACCACTGGACTGCCAGGAAAGTCCCTCTAACAAATTAATTGTTGTATTGACCCGTTACAGAGCATAAGGTTTAGGAGGACAAAGGGATTAGAGAATGGAGAATGTTTGAAGAGGTGTCATTCAGCATAGGCGGGAAGGGAAAGGGATGAAGCCAGGAGGGACCTGAGGGGCGTGACGCCTTGTGATCGGTGAATAGGAAGAGAGAGAAAAGAAGAGAGAGCTGGCCAGATGGGCACTTGTGGTCAGAGGCAATGGTCTTTGTTTGGAGTTGCAGTTTTCAGAGTGAAGACAAATCCAGGGTGTGTTCTCAGGATTGGTTTGCTGAGGTGGGAGGGAGCTGATGGCCATGGACTGAGGGGTAAAGAGAGAGGCCAGGGAGGGCACAGGTCGCGCACAGGGATGCTGAAGTCCTCCGGAGTGACGGCAGGAGGGGATGAGCACTGCGAACGACCGGTGGGTCAGTAAGTGACCAGTAGAGCAGGATCGCATCGGGGGAGGGCAGTCTGCTCAGAGGAGGAGGGTGGCTTTGGGCTTGTAGGGTAGAAGACCCATCTAAAAGTGACAGCTGGGAGCTGGCCACAGCTCTCACTCCTGTCTTGAGGGAGACTGTGCAGTGTCCACTCCAAAAGCCTGGGAGGGTGGTGGCCTTGAGCAGACCCCAAGGGTTCACAGACACCCCCTGGGAGAGGTGGCGGGAGAGCTTGTCAAAGCTGTGGAGTCATCCAGTTTCAGAGGCTGCGGTGGAAAATGAGGGGGGATTAGCGTTAGAAGCGGAAAAAGCGCAGGGCCGTGCAGGGTTGAGGTCGTCCGAGAGGAAACTCACCAGAGGGCTGGCATTTGGGGAGGCGGTGAAAGATGGCCGAGGGGAGGGTCAGGAGTTACTGGGTTCCCGGCAGACTCTTGGTCCCATGTTGCGTTGCCACCTGGACTGCTGTAGGATTTTAGGGGCTGAGGTGTGCAGAGGATCCATCTATATTTTCTTTTTGGTGGCTGTAACCCCTTCAGACAAAACTTTGACAAAGAAGGAAAGAGATTGAGCAGTAGCTGAAGTTGGTTGCAAAATACAAAGTTTTGCCCATAAGGTAAAGAACCTTTATAGACAGAAGGAGCCAGTAAGAGTTCCCCAGTGCTGCTTTATGTAAGAACTGTATTTGATGCCGTGGAGCTTTCTGATTGAGAGTAGTCTGAACTATAGTGCACCGTGCCCTGTTCCAAGGTTTGTTTTTAAAAAAGATTGATTGATTGATTGATTGATTGATTGATTTGACTACGTTGGGTCTTAGTTGTGGCATGCGGGAATTTTAGTTGCGGCATATGGACTCTTGGTTGCGGCACGTGGGATCTAATTCCCTGACCAGGGATTGAACCCGGGCCCGGCCCCCTGCATTGGGAGCGCAGAGTCTTAGCCACTGGACCACCAGGGAAGTCCCTGTTCTAAGGTTTTTGTTTGACTGAGTCTTATCTTCAACCCCGTCACTTTTGTCTGCCCCACTGTATAGAGGAGGAAGCTGCAGGACACAGAGGTTAGGTAAACTTGCTCGAGACTGAAAAGAGAGTCAGGGTCAGAACCCAGCATCCGACGCAAGTGACCTTTGCTCCTGGACCACTACGCTGTGTGGCCGTACAGTGTTCAGATGTGGACTCTTCAAAGAGTTAAGCTCTGACAAGAGCTGCATGAAGTAAAGACAGAGCCGACCTGTGGGTGTAAGCACCCACCTGCTACGTTGTGGCTAGACCAGTGCAGCAGAAGCGTCTGTTTCCCCTGAGGATGGGGAGGCGTCTGCCTACAGGTCCAGGCTCTTGCACCCAGGAGTAAATTTCCCTAAGAGATTGTGTGTGTGTGTGTGTGTGTGTGTGTACACATACGCACATATTATATATATATATACATTTTTTTAACTTAAGAGAATTCATTTTCTGTTTTTAGTGCCTATCTCAGGAATTGCAAACACTTGGAAAATGATGTCTCAATTATTTTGAACGGATTGGCCTATCTTAGGTTATGTAAGTTTCTTGTCTCACCTCTTTCCTCTGATGCCCTTTCACCTAGCCTGTTTCCCAGTTGGATCACGTGGACAGAAACAGGGAATATAAACATGGTGACAGCTCTTCTAGCTCCTTGTAGGTCATTCTCCAAAAAAAATTTTTTTTAACATCTTTATTGGAGTATAATTGCTTTACAATGGTGTGTGAGTTTCTGCTTTATAACAAAGTGAATCAGTTAACCATATACATATGTTCCCATATCTCTTCCCTCTTGTGTCTCCCTCCCTCCCACCCTCCCTATCCCACCCCTCTAGGTGGTCACAAAGCACCGAGCTGATGTCCCTGTGCCATGCGGCTGCTTCCCACTAGCTATCTATTTTACGTTTGGTAGTGTATATATGTCCAAAATTTATGTGGAAGAGAAAAAGCCAACTGTAACAAGGATTGTTTGTCTGAGGTTATAAATTGTCTCTGCTGTGACTGCCCTCCATTATCATGGACTGTTGAAACTTGGCTGAAAAATGGAAATCAGATTGCATTTACAATTTTTCAAGTTAGAGTCAGGAATATTTAATGTCATATTCTTTTTAAAGTCTCAAATTCTTTGGAACATTTTATACACTGAAAAAATGTAATGATACATAATGCTTTAAAAGAGAAAGCTACTGGGAATTCCATGGTGGTCCAATGGTTAGGACTCAGAGCTTTCACGGACGTGGCCTGAGTTCAGTCCCTGGTCAGGGAACTAAGACTGCGCAAGCCGCTCAGCAGGGCCCGGAAAAAAAACACAGAAAGCTACGAACAGCATATCCTTATTTATTTAAGAATAAAAAGGGGATTATAGAACTGTGTTCTGTGGTAATCAAGAAATGTCCTGGTTTCGGTGACAGGACAATGAGTATGTGTGAAACCATGTACTCATTTTTCTGAGTTAATAAAACTTTTTCAACACGGATAAAATCTTTATAGTAATGACCTAGAAATGCCCAGGGTGAAAACGGAAGGCTTTGGGCATGTGATGAATAATTTAAATTCAGAAACATCCTTGAAATTTCTACATTGCAGTATTATTACTTTATATATATATAGCACAGTGGGTAAACCTGTACTTAGCAAGGTGAATTTGGAATGGATTCTTGGAAATGTCTAGGAACATATCTAATACTTTCTTGTACTGGCTTCTGTTACTGTTACACCTTTAATTGCCTTCAGTAGACGTGACCTGGCTGTTATTAAAAAGGGCATTTGTGGGCTTCCCTGGTGGCGCAGTGGTTGAGAGTCTGCCTGCCAATGCAGGGGACACGGGTTCAAGCCCTGGTCTGGGAAGATCCCACGTGCCACGGAGCAGCTGGGCCCGTGAGCTACAAATACTGAGCTCTGCGCGTCTGGAGCCTGTGCTCCGCAGCAAGAGAGGCCGCGACAGTGAGAGGCCCGCGCACCGCGATGAGGAGTGGCCCCCGCTTGCCACAACTAGAGAAAGCCCTCGCACAGAAACGAAGACCCAACACAGCCAAAAATAAATAAATGAATAAATAAATTTAAAAAAAAAAAAAAAAAAAGGGCATTTGTTCCCTAGGAAGGACATTCAGGTGAACTTGAACTTCACTTCTGTTGGTTATTTTAAGTAGAAGCTACATATTTAAAAGCTTTATGGTTCTGGTTTATGCTTTACACTTTGCAGATCGGAAAAGAACACGTAGGCCTGAAGGCTGTAACTGAAATCCTCCAGGATATTCAATATAAGGTAAGTCATTCTTTAAAAGAAAATAAAACTACTGGCTGTGTCAGAGGCTTCCAAGCCCACCTTCAGGCTGGGAGATTCCCTAAAAGGACTCACAGCCAAGTGCTTAGCCTCCTGGTTGTGGTTTCTTCCAGCGGAAGGCTACAGTCCCAGAGAAGCGAGCCACAAGCTTCCAGACAGCCCCGCCCCGTGGAGTCGCATAGGGACACACCTGATTCTCCTGGCAGTGATGTCACAACACGTGTGAAGCATTGCCAACCAGGGAAGCTTTCCTGGGCCTTGGTGTCCAGGGATTTTATTGGGGATCAGTATGCCAGCCGGCAGTGCCTGAGGGACAGACCTCAGCTACTCTGACTCTAGCCCTCCCCCACCCTGAGCAAAACCGGGCTTTCACCATAAATCACAGTGTTGGGATATACTTATCTGGTCCAACTGGTGCAGCCTGACCCAAGGCCTCAGGCACACAGAGCCACTCTTCTGAGGCAGCATATTCCAAGGGCTCAGAGACTGTCTCCCAGGAGCCAGCCAGGGGCCAGTCTTGAAGACAGGCCTTTAAAATTTTTTTGGGATTGTGTAGGATTCGAGCAACCCAGGCCAGCTGAGTTACCCCTTTCTGCCTGCTGGTTATAGGAAGGTAGTGTAAATGAAACAGATAAAAATTGTGGCAACCACACTTCAAAGTATTTAAGTAAAAAGAAAAAAAGAGACAAGTACATACAAGCCATAAGATGATATATCCCACAGAAGGTGATTTAGGTTGATTTGAGCCTGTAGCGATTCGGCCTAGCATTGCCGGGAAGCCCAGTTCTCTTATAAACAGTACCTTTTATGCTCACGTTGAGTCAGTAGAATCTGAGTGGCCTTGTGGGGGAGAAGTTCAATCCCGTGTGGGTGCTGGAGATACCGCACAGGGGTCCAAAGACCCAAGGCCAACCCTAAAATCTGTCTGGAAACAGTCTCGCTAGCTCTAGACTCACTAGCTCAAGCCCAGAGCATCTGGAACCAGGCAAGAACCTCTACAGAAGGTCTCCTGAGCGCAGGCTCAGAGTGAATCCAGCTGCCAAGGGAAAGCACAGACTGGTCACAGAAGCTGGTGAAAAGGGGACGAGGACACATTTTCACTGGCATTTGTTGAATAGAAATGGGTTGAGAAATTTTCCTTTATTGCTTCAGCTAATGTGACATCAGTCATTACGGAATACAGGAGGATGGTGGGAGGTAAGTAAGCTGGATTCTTTAATGTGTCCAGCAGTCCCCAGAAGTAAGGAAGAGAGCAAGAGGTCATGCACTTACCTTCCCTGTTATGTCTGCCTTAGTGGAGTAATCTTATAAGAGACATCCAACTGGCGTGACAGGTCTGTCTGTCTAAGGACCGACATTTTAAATGGGACTATTTAAAATAGTGATCAGAAATGTGAATTGGTGATGGTACAAATAGTTTATTGAAATTTATATCTAGTTTTGATAAACGTGTATTGAAATTTAATATTTTCATCTGAGTGTCAGTTCTCCCTTTCTGGAGGAGGAGAGCATCCGGGATAGGTCCTAGAGCTGAGCTACCAAATCCAAAGGGGGCAAAACGAGAATTTGGGAAGCAGCCCGTCCTGCCAAGAAGGTTAGGAATTGAGATCGTAGTACCAGGAAGAAAGTCATTTCTAAAGAATTCCCTGAGCCAAGGCCTGAGTCTCTGGTGTGGATGCGCCAGGAGCCGGAGAGGTAGCTGACATGGGGCAGATGGACACTGGACGATTTTAAGTTTCACACCTGGAATCATAGGGAGATTTGAGCTGCAGCAGCCGAGAAAAGAGCTACAGACTCAGAGTAGGAGTATCTTGTTGGAATCCACCCCTGGCTGGCTCCAGTGAGAAGACAGATGGACACAAATCTGTGGGGTCTGATAATGCCCTTCAGGAAAGACTTCAGTCTGGAATCTTAGTGCTCATAAATGTTCTTATTCTAAAATTTAGAAATTTTATGTTAACGTGGGGTACGTTGTTTTCTGTTTCAGGGGAAGTCCAAAACAATACCCTGCTTTAATCCTAACACTTTATTACCAGGTAAGCATTCATCTGCGTAAGATGAGTTTTAACTGTGGATATATATGACTGCACTGTTTTCCCCAGAACATACACAACTATATCTTATTAGTTAATAAAGTTTCTTTACAATTTGTATTCTCTGTAGTTGGTACCAGTTTCACATTGCTCTAAACCTGGGAGTAAACCTTTTGAAATAATAAACACTTTACCACTAGTTCCATTAATCCACGAAGAGGTTTCTTTTGGATTTGCATTCATACAGATTGCCTCCACTGTGTAAAGTACGGCTGTAATAACATAACCTTGGTATACGTGGAAGATTGGTCAGTGCAGTTCTTATTAATCTCTGGTGTGACATAAACTTTATATCTAATTTTAAAAGATAACCTCTTTGCAATGATATTATTTAGCTATTATTTCTAAATATTTAGGTATGCCTGAACAGGTAAGAATTGTATATAAAATACTCAAAATATAATTTGTAGATAAAGGTTGTTTTGTACAAAATTTTGGTCTTCACGTTTCTCTGCCTAAATTATGTGAAAGTTTTTGGTGTTCCAAAGAAAACCAAATGCATCGTATCTTCTGCTTTCTACATTTAATTGCACTGCTACAAACCAGTTTTTTTCATATGTTGAATACTCACCCATCATATTTAATCACAAATTCTTCTAATGCAGGGCTACAAGATTTTATAAGAATGATTTTTTTATTCTATCATAATACAATTTCAATATTTTGCTATTTAAGAAGCGATATAGAGGTAGCTAGAACAGCATGGTTAAATGCACAGACTGTTTTCTCGTCTCTCATTTTTATTAAAAAAAATCAGATATATGATTTAACATGCTTAAAAGAATCAAAAGCTCTAAATAATCACACCTGGGAACAACTTAAGCAGTCTCTCCCTTTAAATCCCAATAGTTACAAATTATTGACCTTTTTTGTTTTTTGTATTTTACAAAAATTTATTTTAACTGAATTTTTAAAAAGATAATTTAAACACACAGACTTTGAAGCCAGACCGCTTTCGTTCTCATCCTGGCTCTGGCCAGGATGTTAGCCCAGTGACCGTGGGCATATTACATACCCTCTATGATTCAGTTTCCCCATCTGAAATGTGCGGGTAATAATGGGACCTATCTCACTGGTTTCTTGTAAGAGTTAAATAAGTTAATGTAAAATGCTTAGAAGAGCACTTCACGTGTAGTAAACATTCAATAGATATTGGGTATGATCAGTCAGGTAAATCATCCAATAAAGTAAAAAAAAAAAAAAATGGACACACTTCTCAAGTGAGTAAACTTGATATGTAGTATATATATAGTATATAGTATATATATCAAGTATGTGTATATATAATATAGTATATCAAGTTTATATACATCCAGTTTATACAGCCATATTTAAATATGTATAGTAACCCATTGAGAGAAACTGCTATAAATAATAGAAAGAGGATCCATCATGTTTTTTATTGATTGTTTTCTCCATGATGATTAGATTAAAAACACAAACGTGAGGCTCTAGCTCAAAAATGACATCCGTCTGAGACGTGTTATTTGGACAGTTTGTAACTTTGAAAATTATTGCTGGAATCTTCCAAATTATTTTTCATTGACTTGCCTTTCCGTGACACGCCCACGTGACGGCACAGACCCTCTGCTGCGCGATTACTGGGTCTACGAAGGCTCGCTCACTGTTCCGCCCTGCAGTGAAGGTGTTACCTGGATACTGTTCCGATACCCTCTAACAATATCCCAGCTACAGGTGAGTGCAGTGCCTTTAAATCTTCCAGAGTGAAGTTCGGAGTTAAAGGTTAAATGTTGTCTCTACAAAAGGGAAACAACGTCTGTTTTACGTTTCGGCTCCCTTTGGATCAGTTAGGTCAGTCACATCTTTTCAGATAAAAGTTAAATGTCTTGAACCAGTGAAAGCAATGGACAGGTCAAGGCTGAAGAAAACCCAGCTCTCATTTATGATCTGTATTTTAAAAGTCAGTTTTTATAGAGTAAACAGAAGTCAGTGAAATAGCCAAACATTTGACTATTCTTGTTATTCCTTCATATGGGTTTTCCCAGGCATTGGAGAGAAAAAAGGTCTTGGAAGTAAAGTGAGAATGCCGGTTACTTCTGTAAGTCACGTGCAGGCTTTGTAATAGCTCTTTCTTGGCTTGCACAGGAAAATCCTGTATGCAGAGGGTGAGGGCGCTAAAAAGAACGCCCCGGAAAGTTCTGGATTGTTCTCTAGCCCCATTTTTGTTCACCTGCCACCCACCTTGGGTACAGCATAGGTGCTGTAAATGCTAATGCACAGTGTGTGTGTCTCCAAGGTGAGCTGTCACTAGGGTGTTAGCTGGCAGAGCAGGAGGCAACATCACTACAAGGTGTTTAAACAATGGTTTTGATATTATTACAAAAAAAGCTTTAAATGTCTCCTATCCCCCAGAGGTCTGTCTAAGGATGTGTTCTGGAAGGCTATACTTGTTCTTCATGATCAGTCTCAAAAGACTTGGGCAGTCCTCTCAATAAACCAAGTTTCCTTTAGAAACTTTTTACAAACTTTTATTATATCCCCTATCATTTTATAAGAAGTTCAAGTTTACTCACTACTCAGGAAAGCCTTCTTTTGTTTGTCCTTAAATCTTTAAAATCCTTCTTTCAACCTTTAACAATTTCTTATTTCTCTTTTTTCTAAGGATTAATTTTAAAAGTGCCCCATTCAGCATCTTCATTGTTTCATTATTTTAGAAACTTTGATCACACCACCTTTGGGCCTTCGTATTTTTAATATGACAAACCCCAATTCCTTTATTTATTCATTCATCTGTTTTTTTCTTACAAGAAACTGTTCCTGACTGCCAGCTAGACACAGAGGATGCAGAGATTCAGACACAGTGTTTACTCTTAAAAAGTTCACCATGGAGTCGTGGAGGCAGATGACTGTTAGACAGCTATGTTGTGTCATAAGTAAGGTGCTCTGGAAACACAAAGGACAGAAACCCAATCCGGACTGGGAGGTCCAGGGAATAACTCCTGAAAAGTATTAGGAGTTAGTCTAGTAAAGGAGAGGGAAGAAATTAGAAGTTTGAGTCTAATGTTAAGAGTAGAGGTTTGGACTAATAACATATAGATTTGGAATTTAATAGCCAAGGTGGTAACTGCAGTAACAGATATACCTCAAAACTTCAGTGACTTATCACAGTAAGAATTTATTTTTTACACATGTAAAATGTGTTTTTACATTTTACAAATCCAACAAATGTGTTTTTGATTCACAGTGAAGGCTTTTCTTTTTTGCAGTATGTGGGCCTCTCACCGTTGTGGCCTCTCCCGTTGCGGAGCACAGGCTCCGGACGCGCAGGATCAGCGGCCACGGCTCACGGGCCCAGCCGCTCCGTGGCATGTGGGATCTTCCCGGACCGGGGCACGAACCCGCGTTCCCCGCATAGGCAGGCAGACTCCCAACCACTACGCCACCAGGGAAGCCCGAGGCTTTTCTTTGTGCATTCAGGGAACTGGGTTGAAAGACACTCTGCCATCTTTAATACCTCACTTCTGGGTCCTTAGGTGTGGTCATGTAGCCAGCAGGAAGGGAAAGAGTGTGGAGGCTCTCAAAGGGGGATTGCTTTTAAAGGGCCAGACCTAGAAATGGCGAACACCATTAATGCTTACATTCTGTTGGCTGGAACTCAATCACATGGCCATACCTGATTGCAGGGGAGGCTGAGAAGTGAATTCTAGCTTCACGTCCAAGAAGAAGAAATGGATTTGATGATCAGATTAGCTCAAGTTGAGGAAGAGGCAAGATAGCCCAGCTGAGTGCAAAGCCCCAGTGTAGGTAGAGGAGATGGCACCACATAGGGAACTAGGGACTTGCCCAAGGGCCTTGGGAACAGCCAGGAGGGAGTGAGTCCAGGACAGGAGAGAGTATCTCCAAGATGTGGAGAAGAAAGGTTAATAGTGACAAATGCTACAGAGAATTTAAATAGGATGCATGCTGCCCACCCAGGTAGAAAATAACTACGCTGTATAAACACGTGCCCAGATGCCGCTGCTGGGTTCTCACCCTTGACTCCTGTTTCTTGGTCTTGTGTGTTCACCGGTGGATCCTGGTATTGACACTTCTCTGTCGCTGAGCTTTGGCTTCTCTTCTCCAGTAGTATTCCTCCACCATCCCTTCGGTTATGCTGTACTCGGTGTTCCAGGTCAACACCCCAGCCCATCCAGCCAGTTTGCCTTGAGGCTCTACCATGGAGAAAGCCTTCATTTCTTTTCAGAGTTGCCATCATGCAAACAAGATTCACGAACAAGGACCATCACTGCCAATTAACTGAATTGTTAACTGAAGTGAGATGTTTCCCTGGAGTGCTGAGCTGAAAGGAGAAGGGGACCAAGGGTAAAAGTTTTAACTGACATTAGTCACAAGGAGAGGAGACTGGCAGAAGTGGTAGAAGGAGCTCGGGGTCTACAGTCACATTTGTTCAGCAGTTTAAAGGTAATTTTCTAAAAATAGGTCAAATCTTTTAGCGAAAAATAAAATTTTTCTCTATAACCACAATAAATGTCTATTTATTGCAAGTCAGTTCGAATTAACCTTGCTGAGCCACAGAAAAGAAAATTCTCAGTTCCACTTAGAATTCCATTAAGGATTCCCTTGCTAGCACGGTATGGGGAATGTTAACTGACAGTCTGTAGATGTGAACTAGGATGTTTTACTTCCACGTCGACCAGCATGCTATGCGAAAACCCAGAGACAAATCATCATGCCTTTCAGTCTCGCTGTCTTCAAAGGGAGCCTTGCTTGTATTGTCCCTTTGAGTGAGGCCAGTGACAAAGTCTAGCCCTAACCCACTAAGTGATGCTCCTCAATTATTGGGAAATAAGCTGTATCTTCCTCAAAGGGAGCCAGAGGCAAAGGAATGTCCATTGGAAGGAATAATCCCAACTGCTCTTGGAAATAGACGACTTTCCAGTTCGCTGTGGCTTTTCAAGAAAAAAGATGTAGGTTCTGTTAGCACAGAGCTCCATTATAGCATCTGTTCAGAGGGCAGGGATGTTGAAATGGACACACACACACACACACACACACACACACACACACGTAAATTAAAATGGAATTTAGAGTGATTTAGGAAAAAATTATAATTTTAGGAGAATATAAATCAGTCTGTCCTTGACTTGAATGTTTCACTGTTGCTGCTCATATAATTTCATAGAAGGCAGAGCCCAAAATAGAGAAGGTCCAGAGAGGGCAGTACAAACAAAAGGAACCCAAGAGAGAGGATGTGATTCTAGAATCAAAACCAAGAAAAATTGAGAAGCCTCATCCTGTTGTACTTAAAGAGGAGCAGAGAGATATAGAGAAGGACGCAGAAAGAGAGGGACAGAGGACTGATACAGAAAATAACAAAAGGAATAGCAAGTGGCAGGTGGAGTGGCTACTAAGTTGATTATATTGAGAAATAGAAAACTTTGTATTGAAAAAATCATGTGTCCTCTTATAGGCGTAACGTAATAAAGCAGCTGGATATTATTGTAGAAACAATCGTATCTTGAAATGCGTCATCTGTCACAGTATAATAGTGTCTGCACTTGCAATGTCATTAAGGAAAAAGCTCTAGATCATAATGCTTTCCTAGGAAATGCACAGCTGCTGGAGGTGGGGCGGGGGAGAAGGAGTCAGCGGCTGAAGTGTGGTGTTGACAGTTAAGCCTGTCGTGGACCATTTGCATCTTCCTGGGCACTAAGAATTCTAGCATCTGGGACTGGAAGCTCCTGATTGGTTGACTTTTTCATGTTATTCCTGGTTAGCACACCCTATGCTAGGGGAAAAAACCCACACAACTGGATGGATTTGGATGAGTGTCATTTAAAACATTTAAAAAAGTGATCTGTAACCGTTAAATTACTGTAAGATAAACAGTGGTCTAAAGCATTTAGGAAGCCGAAGTGAAAAAAAAAATTTTTTTTTTTTAGCTGGATTGTTTTTTGTTTTTGTTTGTTTTTGGTTTTTTATGGCTGCACTGTGAGGCATAGTTCCCTGACCAGGGATTGAACCCAGGCCACAGCAGTGAAAGCACAGAGTCCTAACCACTGGACTACCAGGGAATTCCCTCAGCTGGATTGTTACGTTTGGAAATGGGATTCTAAGAGCAGAATAAAAATACCAAATTTAATCAAAGCTGACAATGGAAATTGTAAGACACATTCTGATTTCACAGTGACCTTAAAATGTGAACACTATTCAGAATTGATCACACGTGGTATTCTGATATAAACACACACACACACACACACACACACAAATGATTCTTCAGTTTTTTTTTTTTTTTTTGCGGTACGCGGGCCTCCCGCCGCCGCGGCCTCCCCCGCTGCGGAGCACAGGCCCCGGACGCGCAGGCCCAGCGGCCGTGGCTCACAGGCCCAGCCGCTCCGCGGCATGCGGGATCCCCCCGGACCGGGGCACGAACCCGCGTCCCCCGCATCGGCAGGCGGACTCCCAACCACCGCGCCACCAGGGAAGCCCGATTCTTCAGTTTTACTCTCATTTTCCTGTCTTTTTTCTACCCACTTTTTCTGCACGTTCCTCTTACTCATCTGTTTCTATTTCTTAACTTACCTACTTTTCCCAAATTAGATGTGTCTGTCTTTGTTTAGTTCTTTCTCTTTCAACTTCAAGTAACGCCAGTGAAACAGAGGAATATGGATGTCGTTATTGGTTTTCACCATGTGGATATATGCCCGTTAGAACTCAGAAAACCATCTTAAATTTTGTTTCCTCCCAATCCTGCCTCTTCTTCATCCTTCCCCATTTCTGACTTCCTGTGGATTGAAAAGTGGGACTCTTCCTAGCCCGATTTCTGGCACAGATGCTTGTGGCCTGTGGGGTCTGGGAGCCCATCTGGCCTTGGACCTCTGAGGAGCAGGCGTTTTTTATGCTCCATGTGGGATTTGAGTGGCCATTAACCCTGCAGACCAGGATGCTGTGGGACTCCAGCACGGTTACGTTTGAAGATGATTCCAAGTGATGTGGAGCATTTGTTGTGCGTTTTCTTCTGTGTCCGTGTTTCTCTAATTTGAGTGTGCAACAGAATCCCCCCCGGGAGGGCATGTTAAAACACAGACTGCTGGGGCTTCCCTGGTGGCGCAGTGGTTGGGGGTCCGCCTGCCGATGCAGGGGGCGCGGGTTTGTGCTCCGGTCCGGGAAGATCCCACATGCCGCGGAGCGGCAGGGCCCGTGAGCCATGGCCGCTGGGCCTGCGCGTCCGGAGCCTGTGCTCCGCAGCGGGAGAGGCCACAACAGTGAGAGGCCCGCGTACCGCAAAACAAAACAAAACAAACAAAAAAACACAGACTGCTGGGCCGCACCCCGGAGTTGCTGATTTGGTGGATCTGGGGCACTTATTCCAGGAAGCACACTTTGAGAACCACTGTTTCTCATCTACCTGCGTTTATGTCCCCAGCTAATTGAGGTCAGCAGTCTTAACCCCAGAACGCTGAGTGCCTGAAGGCTGGTGTGCTGGGCGGCACTAGACCAGTCCTGTCCAATGGAAACACCACGTGAGCCGCATATGTGAGAGAAAATTGTCTAGTAGCCACAGTAAAAAAAAGTCAAAATAAACAGGTGAAGTTAATTCAGGTAGTCTGTTTCAACCCAGTGAATCAAAAATATCATTTTAACGTGTAATCAGTGTAACAGACCATTGATGAGGTTTTTCACATCCTTATTTTCATACGAAGTCTGACTTCGTGTGTATGAATCCTACGTTTCCAGTACATCTCAGTTCAGACTAACAACATTTCGAATGCTTGGTGGCCACGTGGGGCCGGCTGGCGGCTGCTCTCCTTAAGCAGTGTAACTCTAGGACTTTCTCTTGCTCCTGGGAGACTCCCTCTTTCCTTTCTTAAAATGCGTTATTTTTAGGTATTTGTGAGAAAGTTTGTATTTCTTCAGCATCTTCCATGATACGGAGCACTTCCCGTGGAGTCACGAGCTCTGTAATCTCTATGTCTCGAGTGAGTTTCGATCTGTGTGGCTCATTAGTAACTATCCTAATGATGGGACGACAGTGGCCGAGCCCAGAGCTGGGGATTGGGATGATAGGCAAGTTTACATCGGTGTTCCTGGGGAAGGAAAGTTCTTTTCTCTAAGCTCTTCCTCAAAAAAAAAAAAAGATCAGGTTAAGGACTGATCAGTGACAGAATGAGGGTTGTTTTAGGGATGAAAGGTCAGGAAGAGAGAGCAGTAATTTTAGAAAGAAAGTTAGATAATGGGGTAGAAGAAAATGAAACCAGAACAACAAGGTTCAGTACATGAAAGGTGGAGAGATATGTGTGTGTGTGTGTGTGTATATATATATATATATATATATGAAATCTCGTTATATATACACATATATGGACTATTTAAGTACAATTTGCTTTGTTCCCTCTATTTAACTACTACCACAAGGAATTCGGTTCCTTTAACTCATGGTTAATCGCCTGGTGATGAAAGAGAATAAGATGAGAACACCGACTTTTATGTGTTATTTTTCTCTTCTAACATGATGACATGAACTGTAAGTCAAAATAAGTCTATTATAGGATGTGCACAGGACCTCGGGAACTACTGAAATTAATGAGTGCCAAACCTCAGACCCTAGAAATTAGCCCTTTAAATGCACACATGAAGAAAGCAGAACTTTGAGTGAATCATCGGGGTCCTGCAATAAGGAGGTCGCAGTAAATGTCTGAGACCCACTGGCATGCCACCCGGGTTCAGAGGAGAGTGGCTGCTCAGCTCTGCTACCTTCAGAAGGTGAGGACTTGTCTCTGAAGTGTTGGAGCTCTGTCCTTTCCATCCGTCTCTTTCAAATTGGCTAAAAACAAATACCGTGTTTAAGTAGAGTAGCATTAAAAATCGATGAAATCGTACATCCTGATACATGTGATAATGATAGTCTCTGTGCAGCCATGACATTTGAGTTTTGCTGAAGACTTTTATCCTGGACTACTATTCTGTTCCTTTCTCACTCTGTCTCATTTCAGCATGAGGTAACGCAGTGCGTACTTGAAACCATTTGAAGTGACTAAAGGGTTCCGAGCGGTGGTTACTTCAGAAAAATTGGCATTTCAGAGAGATGTGTTTTACGGGGGATTCTCCTGCCGCCGTGGCTCTAGACATTTTTCAGATGCAGCAAGCAATATGGGTGCTGCCATATTCCCCCCTCTAAGACCCTGTGGCGGTCTAGTGGAAGACCACTATGTAGATCAAACAGCTGATGGCTTAGCTGACCGGTACTTCTGTATGAATACAGCACGTGGCAGTTATTTTAAAAAACAGGACAGTTCTAGTTGGATCAGGCGTATCCCATTGAGTGAAATCAGACAGTATTTGAAGACATGGAAAAATAGAACATCAGAAGTCAGATTGCTAACCTGGGTTCTGATCTAACAAGCCACTTAATTTTCCCCAACTCTTGTTTTCCGACGCATATATGAATGGTTTGAATCTTGTGAGGTTCAACTCTTTTGGAGTCAGGAACCTCTTCTTAAGAAACTACTACACAGGGAAATTATTATAAGTCATTCAGGAGTTTCATGGGTCCCCTAAAGTCTAGGGGTCTCTAGACTTTTGTTCGAACCCTGAATTAGTTAATCTCTCGCATTTTTTTCACCTCATGATTGGGAGAAGTCTGTGGGTGTGCTGTATGAACCTTTGTAGGCAGAAGCCTCTGATTCACAGATGGTGAACTTTTGGTGGATTGATGCTGTTCAGATCACACTTGCTCAACATCCTGGGATAAGTGCCAGAGGTAGGGTCTACTGATGACTAGAATTTCTGAAGAGGTGGCTGTGAAGCTGGGAAAGGAGCAGCTGGACTTGGCATTGTCAGACCCTTGCTAATCTGGAAACTTCCTTAACCCATGTGGCCTCAGTTTCTCCTTTTGTATAAGGAAGGAAGAATATCTGTGGCATGTGAGTTTATGGGGCATTTAAATGAAATAACAGACCACGACTTAACAGAGGTAAGTCAACTGCTAGATGGCAGTGAGCCTGGAGAATGCTTATCCCGTGTTTACTTGTTGTTCAGACACTTCCCAGAGGGTTGTGTCTGGCAGACTATGGGTTCTTAGGAGGTGCAGACCCGGCAAGTCAGGGAAACTGCAGTGCCCTTGATGGGAACGGTCCCGTGGGACTGTGGGAACCTTTTCGTGTGTAACAGGAAACCGCGGTATCTGGGGAGGCCTCCTGAAAAGGGAGATGAACTTGAAAATCGCTCTTGCCAAGGGAGGAAGATGGGCTTAAACTTTTGGAAAATCAGAGCCACTCTTTGGACCTGTGCTCTCCAGAGGGCTAGACAAACATCAAAGGGAGTCTTTTGATGAAAAACCCTCCATCTGATACATTTAACATCTGGTCAGTGTTAGCATACAGTAACACGAGAATTCATTACTTAAAGAGATACTTGGGAAGCATTTCAGAACACTGCTGCATTTGTTCACTTTTTCTCATCATGTCACAGGCGGCCATAAGAGCTTCTTGAGAGAAGTGTGTATCATTTTTGTACAAACAGATCCAGCAGGTTTCCGTGGCAGTTTGGGTTGTCTGCAGACCTTCATCCCTGCTTCTGCAGTCTTCATTCTTCTTGCAGGGGTTGCGTCTAATGTCTTCGGTCTGGAAGGATGAAGTTCTTTTTCTCTCTTTGAAGTTTAATTTTAATTGTCTCTTTCTAAATTCTTATAATTTATGCATATTTTAAGCCATTGATGAAACTGCAGTCTTGTTCATGGCCGGTAAGTGGTTAATCTGTTTTGTTCTGCTTTTATTTTCAGATTGAAGAGTTTCGAAGGCTGAGGACACATGCAAAAGGGGCAGAGCTTGTGGAAGGCTGTGATGGGATTTTGGGAGACAACTTTAGACCCACTCAGCCACTCAGTGACAGAGTCATTAGAGCCGCGTTTCAGTAGCTGAAGAGAGCAGAAGCCGGTGCGTCTTCATCTGGGTATGTTCGGATTAAGCAAGGAAAATGAGGCACACACAGCTGAGCCTGTCACACCAAAGCGACTCTCATTGTCAACGCACTTCATTTAAATCTAGGACACATTCTCAAGCCCCATTAATCACGAGTCAGGTGGTTCGTAAAAATTTCATGCCGTGTTGGACAGAAATCTACAGTCCTTATGTTTTCGAGCAGAGCAGCCTTTCATTCTGAGTTTTGCTCTAATATCGGCTTTCATAAGGGACGGTGCCTGAGGCAGGGGAGCAGTGACATGCAAGTACCTCTTCGGTACTTTACTATGTTGTCGCACCCTTGAAACCGCAGCTGTCACCTCCTGTTGATGGGGGAGCGTAAGGGAAGGGACTGGGGGACCTGTTGAGCCTCAAAGTGGCCCTTGTTCCGTGTAGATTTGGTCGTCTTGCTTATCGGGGTGGGTAGGTGAGGGCAGATCTGGCACGAATGAAAACACTTGTCCTATGGAAGTGCTTTTATTCGATAGATCAAGAAGCCCTTGCTAATTATCTGAGTGTAGGAGTTTCTGTACTGATTAAAACCTAATCTGTACATTTTAATATATCGAATTCAGTGTTTGTATTCCTTACCCTTAAGGACTAACAAAGTAAAACATCACAAATATGGAAAAGACAAAATATACATAAATGCCTCTGTACTGGGTTACTTCTTCACCTTGTAGGTTGCCCAAGGGCGTGTACCTAGGTCAGTGTGTGTTGCTGGGAAACCACTGCTTCTCGTAAGAGGGAAGCATCTGTTGGAACAGTTTCCTAGGAGTCAGGTCAGAGCTCTGACTGTTTAATGGACCGTTATGAGTATGTACTCTCATCCCGTGTGAAGGGTACAATGGACCGGGGAGTCACAGAGGAACAGAAATCTCTGGCCTCAGGGAGCTCACAGTCTCACGAGCCAGACAGCTGATATAGGAATTTTAAAGGGTGATCCCATTGTCCATGTGTTTCCCTCTCCAGTTTTCTTGCCCCTCTATTAGTACTCTACTGATGCACCCCGTACTCCAGCCAATCTGTCTTTTCTCTTCTGTGAATGTGCTTTGCTCACCCAGTCCTTACCCCCTTTCCTTTTGCTCGTTGAAACCCTAGCCGACTAGAGGCCCAACTCGCATACCGTCCTCAGCAGGAATTCTCTCCTTGTCCCTTATATGGTACCTCTTGTTTCACATTTTTTCTTCCAATTAGCTATTCGTATATTTCTTATTTCCTGTGTCAGATTTCAAGCTTCTTAAGGGTTGAAACGTGTTGATTTTACTTTGAATCCATCATGGCACGTAACAAGAAATTCCTTAGAACTTATGTGTGTCCTGTATCAGCCAACTGTGTTCCAGTCCTTCGTTCCTTCTCAGTTTCTGTGTCAGCCAGTAGATGATGAGATGATGGGGATGATGATGATGAGGCCAGGCAAAGTCACCTGTGGTAGGAATGAGAAGGAACTTTCAGTAATTCATATATGTTAACAATGGAGAACATCCCAGAGGGCTTTAAGCTGAGCCTTATAACAGATGAGCTAAAGAATTAAAATAATATTCAGTCAGACATCATTATTGAGCACCTACTACGTGATTGGTTCTGTGTATACAGAGATGAGAAGAACAGATGTGGTCTCTGCCCTCATAAAAGCTAGAGTCTAAGATGGGGAACCTGACAATGGAGAAACAAACACTTCTGGCACAGGGAGATCAGCTCCGTGCTTTGTGACCACCTAGAGGGGTGGGATAAGGAGGGTGGGAGGGAGACGCAAGAGGGAGGGGATATGGGGATATATGTATGCATATAGCTGATTCACTTTGTAATACAGCAGAAACTAACACAACAACACTGTAAAGCAATTATGCTCCAATAAAGATGTTAAAAAATACACAGTTAATAAATTCCATGAATGTAAAGAACCAAGAAATGGAGTGAAGGAGGTTTCAGATAGAGGGAATATCTTTTGCAGAGACCCCGAGGGCCCAGTCTCTGTGGAGGTGATAAAAATTTGATGCATTGATGCACCTGAAAGAAGCCTTGGGAGTCTGGGGTATGGAAATGAAAAGGGAAGGTCAGGCAGGACCCCATGACTTAGAGGGCCTCGGCAGCCGTGTTAAGACATCTTTATTTCATCGTCAGTGTGCTGAGATCTAAGCGTTCTCAGGGGAGTGGCCTTCTCAGGAGATCACAGTGGCTGGAGAACAAATGGATCAGATTATTGTGGGCCAGGCTGTGGCGGTGGAAGGATATTTTAGAGGTCCACTGGGTAGCCAAGGTGAAAGGCATGCAGGCATGGATACCAGCCTAGGAGCAGTGCAGATGGAGAGAAGCTGACATATGTGAAAGGGTCTTGGAAAGTGATATCTAGGGATAAATTGGATGAGGGTGGGGGGAGATGGAAATATCAAAGATAACACCCGGGGTTTGGGGCTTTAGAAACTGTGGCTAGAGTGCCATTGAGTGACAAGAGGGAAGCCGGAAGAGGCTCTGTCTGAGATGGAGAGCGGGAGGGGACTGAGAGAGGCTTGTCAGTCACAACAGTGGGCCTGGCGTGAAGGAAGCTGGAATTTCGAGAGCGGAGATCAGAAAAGGGGTTGGAACAGATGCGGGAGTCGTGGGCATAGAGATTTTATACGTACAAGTGTGTACGTATAATGTTCTCATGCTACATGGGGATGACCTCGGATGTTCATAAAATCTTACGGGATGCTTTATGACCAGTTAACCAAAGCACAGAGAAGTTAGGTCATCTGCTCAAAGCCATTGGGCAGCGGAACTGGAAGTTGGACCCAAGCAACCTGCCTGGGGGCCCCTTGTTGTAAGCACTGCAGGACAGAGGTCAGGGAGCGTCGCCACGCTGGCACTCAGGGTGGCAGGAGGACGAGGGAGGCGGTTGCTGTGAGCAGAAGTTGGGCATGAAGGGAGAGGGTGGAGATACCTTGTGGTGGCAGCTTCAGACAAGCGTGTCTAAGTTTAAGGTGTCCGATGTGTGTTTTGATTTGATCCATTTTTATATTACAATATGATTCCCACCTTAGCGTTGGCTAACATCTCTGTCATGTCCCATATATATCATTTCCTTTTTTGTGGTGGGAATGAGACTTTTTTTTTTTAAACAAAAGAAGTAGTAAAACTTTTCTGTATGTGTGTGTGGGGGGGGAATGAGCCAGTGGATGGGCAGGGCTGAAGGTGCTGTCTCTCGAGGGGCTAGTCCTAGCAGTGAAGTCCCTGAAAAGTTGCCAGGGGATGGGGCCCTCAGCACACGTGGAGACTGACTGTTGTTATGGGAACGGACACTTTGTGCTATCACAGGAAGGAAGGAGGTGGCGGTTTATAGACAGCGTTTCATGACTTGCTTTACTGTTTAAGGAGGGTTGGGTAGAAGCTAGAAGAGGTGAGCGCTGCCAGACAGCTGGGAGATGGGTGCAGAGTGAGGGTCCGGAGGGCTTACGGGCACGACCCAGTTGGAGGGCCAGGCAGAGAGGGGCGGTGAGGTTGGTGAACATGAATTTATGAATTTCCCCAGTGTAGGTTTGGTATACTCTCTTTGAATGTAGGTAACTATAAATGACGCTTTTTATGAAGTAAGATTATTGGCTTTAATTTTTGATCCATATCTGGTCCTACACCAGAATTGCCTGTCTCTAAATATCTAAGTAACCATCACTACTTTATCTCTCTCTCGCACGCGCGCACACACACACGCACACACACACACTCTTAAATGTTTATGAGAAGATCACGTATATCTCAGATACTTCATATTCATGGTACGATAGGAGGACAGTGTGTAATTTTCAGTCTTCGATTAATTGCAGTTTAGATATTTTAACAGAGGATGGATTTATGTCCTTGTCTTGGTGGCTGCGATTACTAAAAGGAGGTCACTTTCCCCCAAATTCCTAAGAATGGTGCAGAAATTCTTTCAAAGGCGACTTCACTTCTGACCGTATCCTTTTATGAATACATTTTTGATCCTTTTATCTTGAAGTGTGTAATACAAATCTAGTCGTACTGCTACATAAAAATTATATCGGGAAATCAGATTTATGGATGTGTGCTTTTTATTTGATATTTAATAATGCCCTAAGGCAGGTAATTCAAATTTTTATTAAAGTGAAATGACTTGACAGTCAGACTTTGAATTTAATGCATGAATGTTTCATTTAAGCTCTTGGAACTGAAAAGGAAAAAAAACCTTTTTTTCTGATAGTTCTCTAAAAAATGTTCAAAATAATTCAGATTTATTTTAGCTACACTTTACTAAAATAACTTTAGTTTTTGGACTTAAAATGACATTTATTTTTGCATGACATGTCTAGACATCTGGAGGGTTTTGATAACCAAGACTTATTACTCCCATGAATTATCTGTGACTTTTTGTATTACCATTTAGGAAGTATGAGCTATGGTTTTGGACTTGTTTAAAGAGTTAGCACATAAGTCACCCAGGTGCAGGGCTAGTTCAGATTTCTAGGAGCCAGTTTACCCACTGAACTTTCTTTACGCTGCAGGAGAACCAAATCTTAATAACAAACCAAAATAAAACCAAGCTTTATGTCCAGTTTCCTTGCTGCCCTTGGCATGATAATATTGGCGCTACGCTTCCAGTGAAATGATTATTTGCCTGTCTGTTTCATTAGCTATTAACCAGTTTTTAGAAAGCTATGCTGACTGTTCAAAGATTTGCCTGCTTCCCCGTGACTCGAATATTCTCAAACTGCACACATGTTTACAGTAACTGTAGTTAATTATAATTATTTGCTGTAAAAACCAACGCCACAGAGCTCTTTAAATACCTCCCTGTAAACAGGTAAATAAATAGCCTACATTTCTTGGCAACATTATTTCCAGTTACATTAACAATTTATTTCTTTGTGAGATCTGTTATTTACATAAAACCGTGTTTCTTGAGTTGATTTAGCTTTAGAACAAAACAATATGATTAAACAACATATATTTTAGCCGTAGAATTAATATAATTATGAATAAAAAATGTTTTCTCCAGAAAAAAAATGTAACCTCCCTTACCCTCCTTAAAAGGGGAAAATATGTGTGCTCCAAATAGATGAGGAGAAAAAAAAAAAAAAAACCGAAAAAAGGAAGAAAAAAAAAGAGGGTTATTAAACAAGTATCTGATCCCTGTGTCAAACTTACACTCGTATTTGGGCAAAGACCCGTTTTGGGTCTTTGAGTCACATTCAGACTGTACTGAACTCTTCCCCATGTATACTTTTGCAATTAATAATGTTCTCTTCTTAGCTTTAATAAATGCTATAGCTAACATCAATTTCATAGCAGCTTTCTTTTATAACCTAACAGAGTTGGAGGTTAAAAAAGACTAAGCCATTATGGAAAAGGAGGGGATTTGTGGGAAAGGGATAATGTCAACTCTGAATGACCAAGTAGGTAAAAGCTATTATCCTTTCAGGATAAATGGAAAGCTCAGAGCCGTATTTTCAGTCAATAGAACTCGGACTGACTTCACTCCAATAATTTACTATGATGCACAGCATTAGGGTGAGAAACGAAAGCTTGATGGTAGAGCTATTTTCTATTTACTGTATCCTATAGAATTGCCCGAAAATGAATGGATTTCCTAAAGGTTCTCAGTATGATTTCAGGAAAAGGCCAAAATACCAAGGGTGGTCAACCCATCTGTTATGTTTTGATTCTGTGATACAAAAATTGTTCTTAACCCAAGAATGAAAAGTATCAAAGCTGTATAGACATTTCTTCGAGATTAGTAAAGAAGGAAAATAATCCCTGCTTCCGTATCTGTCCTTTGTTTCTTTTTTCACTATTAGAAAGGTTAATTTATTGTGGGTAAAAATTCCTGAATGATTTATTCCCCTCCCCACCCATGAATTTAAACAAAATTGTGTTTGGGAGGAAGGGAAGAGAACATCTTGCAGTCATGGGTCAGCTTTTATGTTGACCATTAATATATTATGATACCCTAAATATAGTAGTTTTCATGATTTTAAACTTCATATATTTTCCATAAGAAAATCACCCAGACCAGGTTATCTCCTCTAAACATGTAGTATTATGTCTTTTTCCTCATGGATGCTCATTTTTGGTAATTTCCTCAAGCCAATTTTTAAATTTTATTTTTCCAGTTTGAGACTTACTAAGAAAACATTGTTCACAAAGAAGCGTTCATTTCAGTTTCTTCCTCATTTACTGTCTGTCCTTTCCAGTTCCTCTTTTCCAGGATGAAGTTCATAGAGACTTAGGAAAGCAGATTCATCATAGACCCAGGGAACTGTGAAAGCCCAGCACACAAAGGGACCTTCCTGGAGGCCACTTGCTGTTGGAGTCCGCGTGCCTCAGCCTGTGGCGCCTCCTCTCTTTGTAGGTGGATCATCTACACCCACAGCCTCTGTTACCACCAAAGGCAGATGACCCTCTCATTTATCTGCCGACACCAGGTCTCTCTGTTAAGTTCTAGAATCGGATGCCCAACCGTTTGCCTCACTTTTCTTTTGGATGCATCAGAGGCGTCTCACACTCAATACATAAAAGATTGAATATATGATCGTCCTTCGCAGACTTGGCTTTCTTCCAGTTTTCTTAGGAATTCAAGTCATACTTGACACTTCTCACCTCACCTCACCTCACATTTCCAGTTGATCGTCCAGTTCACAGATTCGCCTTTGGATAGCTCCCAAATCCATCACAACCCATAAAGTTAGCATCAGCTCTCACCTGCGCTGTTGCAGGAACACCCTTCTCTCTTCTACATAGGATTGTGGAAGAAAGATTTGTAAAAATAAAAGACATGGGTGACAGAGAGCCCTCAAACTTGCGCGTCAACTCTGATTGACTGATATGAGCTGTCTAGAGTGTTGAGAAGGATTCTGCATCCATGGCTAAGTGCAGTGCGAAAGGGTGACAGGACTCACTGGCGACATCTGTCGCTGGGGGCTGGTGGCGGTATTGTAGTTCGTTAATCCCATCCACAGTGGAAGGTTGGGTGATTGGCATCTGACTTAAATGTCTCAGTTGTGAAGTTGCAGAGTCTTGAATGGGTTTTGGAAAATTGACCTGTGTTACATCTACTGATACGTAGCTGGATGTTAGCAGTTATCGAGGAAATACAGAAACATGATGAAAAGACTGAAGTCCCCTGATCAACCTTCTTTTTAATATTTTCATTTTCTTTTGTATTAGTTACTAATCGTAACTAAACATAGCAAATAGCTTACATATAAAACCTAGGAGATCTGAAATCTCAGCATAGAAATGAAATGGCATGAGGGTGATGGAAGGATCATGGCCTGAGAGTGGAGGAACTTGCCTGCTCCAGGCCCTTTGTTAGGAATGGAAGCCATCTCCTGAAGAAGGGAAAACGGTTTGTTAAAGAAGAAACCAGGTAAGGGAAAAGTAGATACTGACATGCCACCCACAGGGGTGAGAAACAGTGTATTTTAAAGTATTAAAAAAAAGCCATACCAAAAAATTGTCAATTTAACTATATAGGTCTTAGAGATATTTATATGTTAGTACAAATAGATTTGCCATATTCTTTCAACTACTTCATTTTTTAAAAATTGAAGTATAGTTGATTTACAATGTTGTGTTAGTTTCAGGTGTACAGCAAAGTGATTCAGTTATACGTATATCTGTTCTTTTTCAGATTATTTTCACTTATAGGTTATTACAAAACTTTGAGTATAGTTCCCTGTGCTATACAGTAGGTCCTGTTGGTTAAGTATTTTATATATAATAGTGTTTATATCTTAATCCCAAACTTCTAATTTATTCCCCCCCCTTCCCCTTTGGTAACCATAAATTTGTTTTCTATGTCTGTGGATCTACTTCTGTTTTGTAAATAAGTTCATTTGTATCATTTTTTTAGATTCCACATATAAGTGATATCATATGATATTTGTCTTTCTCTCTCTGACTTACTTTACTTAGTATGATAATCTCTAGGTCCATCCATATTGGTGCAAATGGCCTTATTTCCTTCCTTTTTATGGCTGAGTAATATTCCACTGTATACATAGACCACATCTTCTTTATGCATTCCTCTGTTGATGGACATTTGGGTTGCTTCCATGTCTTGGCTATTGTAAAGAGTGCTGCAATGAACATTGGGGTGCATGTATCTTTTCGAATTATAGTTTTCTCTGGATATATGCCCAGGAGTGGGATTGCTGGGTCATATGGTAGTTCTATTTGTAGTTTTTTAAGGCACCTCCATACTGTGGTCCGTAGTGGCTGCACCAATTTACATTCCCACCAACAGTGTGGGAGGGTTCCTTTTTCTCCACACCCTCTCCAGCATTTGTTATTTGTAGACTTTTTGATGATGACCATTCTGACTGGTATGATACTTCAGTTTTAATTAAACAAACATGCCAGTGAAAACTTGTTTTGGTAGCATACAAAGCTGAAATAGTCTAGACAATGCCCAATATCTTGGACAGAGTCTGAAATATTTGTTGGATAATATGGAGGTTTCTCCAATCAAGAAATTTGCCACTATGTAACACCATTCTCAAAGTAAATTAACTGTTCAAACAATAAAACCACGTTGGTTTTGGATGGGTCTGTTTTCTATCACAGTACTTCTTTAAATGCCTGCAAAATTTCTGAATTCTTATACTTTATACATAAAGGTCTTTAAGGCTTGTCTGCAGAAAATATTTTCAGACGCATCTTAGAAGCATGGAGTCGAGCTGGATCTCAAAAAGTTATTTAATCTAGTCTTCTGCCTGAAAAGGTCTTCAGCTAAATTATTATAGATGATTGGTCCCCACATCTAGAAACAAACAAGCAAACAAACCTTCATTGTATGAGGTACCTACTTCAGAGGTTCTCCTACTCCTGCATAATGCAAAAGGGAAAAAAAAAAAAAAAGAACCTCATGAAACACTCTCCTGGTAAAGTAAGAACTGAATTGGAACACCATTTTGATAGTAATATTTTTTATGGTTTGCCATAAATGAATATTTTTGATGAATGTAACCAGTTGTATTCCAAGTATTCCAAGATTTATGTTTTTCTTGTGTTTGCAGCGTGTGAGAGCTCCTGTAACCTTTTACAGTGCAGAGAAACTCACGTAATTATTCACAAATATGAGTGTTCATTCTGATTTTAGTATGGGTACAGCCAGTGGTTCTCTAATGGTACCATTTCTTTCAAGAATGATTACATTTAGTGGGTCCCAGCAATTAAATCACTATAATGAGAAATAAAAGATTGTAAATAAGAATAACAATGTTATTAATCATCTAAATTAGTCACTTATGGCACATTCCTGGACCTGAAATATTTCCATAGGATATAATGCTAAAATCCACATTTACTTATAATTAGACACAATACAAAGCTTCTCTCGTTATAATAGTTGCCCAAATCCCACTTCAACTTAATTTCATTGACTTTGATTTCTGGACTGAAAGCATTAAGCTTGAACTTAGTGAAAAATGTATAATATGTGCATTCAATTAAGAAGTAATTAGATATTCAATCACCCTTACAGCACACTAGGGATTAGGGAAGGAGGAAGAAAAATGTGACGTGCTGTAGTGTATGACACAGTTTTGTTAATTAGTGTACTGCTAATTGAGGTTGAGAAAGTGTCAGAATAGTGTAACATAGGTTTACTTGTGAAGAACTTTAAAAGCTAAGTTTAGTGTTTTATGATACTTTGATGCAGAGTTGTACAGAATATACCAAACAATCTGATGTGTCCTTGAGTTTCAGTTAAAGTTTACACATCCATTCTAAGTGACACATACTAGTGAGTGACGAAGGGGAAAGAACAGCTGCTTTTTTATGTTTCCGACCCTCTGCTATATTTTATCTCATTTAATCCTCAAAACGATCTTGTGAGGCATGTGCTTTTATTTCCATTTTAGAGATGGAGACCCTGAGGCTGAGAGGGGTTGAGTAACTTGTTCAGGGTCACAGTCAGTACAGGGCAAAGCCAGGGTTCACACCCAGGTAGGTTTCACTGCAAACCTTGAGCTCTTTTCACTACGCCTTTCAAATAACAAAGGGCAAATAATTATGAAGTCCTTGTATATCTTTGTCTCCTTATCTCTTTAGATAAGTTCCTGGGAATGAGATTTCTAGGGGAAAAGGACACCTGTGTTTTCATTTTTGGTATCACATTGCTAATAGTCTCCCTAAGGGTTAATGCTAATCTATGCTTGCACCATGGATTGAAGGTATTTTCGCCCTTTTTAAAATCAATCACTCTGTATACTTTCCGCCTCTTTGTCATCTCCTTTTTACTCCTCACCTTCTCGAAATTTGTTCATCTCCGTTTACCTATTGAAATTTCTGCGGCAAGAGTAACCCCTTTGATTTCTCTGAATATGATACATACTCATGGCAGAAAATTCAAAACAGTACAGAACAAAATGAAGCAACAAGGATCTCTCAGACACTCCTCTCGGTGACAGTCACCATGAACACTGGGGTGAACGTGGAGGTCCCCCCATAGCTCAGTGGGGGATGGCTTAGGTTCCATTCTGACTCCACTGGTTGTTAGTTGTGTGACCTTGACAAAGTTCCTAATATCTCTAAGTCTCTTTTTTCATCACTTAAAAGAAGGCCATAGTAGTACCTACCTCATAGGGTGGTTGTGAAGATACAGTGAAGTAATGCAATTAAAGTGCTTACCGTGTTTTTGGTCCACAGTGTTAGGTATTTAATAAATGTTACCTTTATCATTATTTTTGCTCTTTTGATCTCTCTTTTTGCATATCTCTCATAAGCACAACTAGACACACATATAATGTTCCTCATGGGATTATATTATGCAGGATATTTTTCTATCTGCTTGTTTGATGTATCTTTTCACGTCATTCAATAGATACGTGTGTACATTTTAATGATTGTACATAAGTTGACTTTAATTATGTACCAAAGTTTATCGAGTGTTCCTCTATTATTGTACATTTTAGGTCATTTTCAGACTTTGCTATAATCAACAGTACTGTGGTTAACATATGCATTTATTTCCTTAAAAACTTCTTAGTAGCGAGATTACTGGGTCAGAGAGTTTTCATTGTAATACTATATATGTGCAAATTGCTCTAAGAGTTGTATCCCTTTATGTTTCCACTGACCGTGTGTCCAAATACACATTTTTCTTCACCTTCACTGACATTGAGTATTTTCAAATTTCTTATCATTGCCAATCTGATTAGAAATGATTCTGTTACATTTTGAATACTTGGTTTTATCCTTGACTTTCCTGTTCTGTTCCATTAATCTGTCTGTTCATGAGCACCACCCACTGTGTTTGTGACATTGGTGTATATTTCAGTGTTTGGTAGGACAAGATCCCTTATTAATCTCTTCTGCAGAATTTTCTTCTTTCCATGTGTTTAATTCTTCCAGATAAGCGATAGGATCATTTTACCAGAAGGATTGAAGTAAAGAATAAAAGAGAGGGTGAGAAAAAGGGAATGAAAGAAAGAGAAAAAGGAAGAAAAAGAATCTTGCTAGAATTTTTGATTCGGATTGCCTTGAGTACTTAGAGTAATTTAAGGAGAATTGATATCTTTACAATGTTGAATCTTTCTATCAAGGATCAGTGCATAGGTCTATGCTTATTAAAGTTTTTTTTAATGTTCTTTAGATGTTGTATAGTTCTCTCCTCTGAATGAATTTGCTACAGGATGTGCATTTGGACTTTGGAGTCAGCCTGGGGTGTGGCTTGATTGGGAATATAGCACTTTCACCTCCTGCTCCATGGTTTGGGCAAATTATTGATATTCTTTCAGCCTCAGTTTCCTTGTCTGTGAAATAGGGATACTAAGAGTCATACCTCCTAGAGGTGTTGTGAGGATTAAACAAAATATGGTAAAATGCATAGCATTCAACAAATGTGAGCTATTACTATTATTATTGTTGTTTTGTACTCATCAATTTTGATCAGTGTCATTTTTCACTACATTTTTATATTGGTTAATATTTATTCAATGAAAAAATAATTGCTTGGCTTTGTCCTTGGTTTTCTTATTTGACCTTTCATATAGTTTCCAGTGACATTTTAGTTGATTGTTTGTATTTTCTAAATAGACCCTGGTCACATCTGTAAATAATGACAATTTCATCTTCTCCTTTCTAATTTTACTAGTTCTTATTTTATTGCACCCTCCAGAACTCCCAGAATAATGTTAAATAATTAGCAGTGATATCTGGTTTCCCTTTCTTATTTCGGATATGCCTGGATTTCTATTTCCAAATCCTGTGTTATGTTTCCCACCCTGTGTCCTTTAAATCTTCAAAAGCAGTTGACACTCTTGGCCTTCTCCTTCCTCTTTCTCCTTTTTCTGTTTATTTTCCTTCCTCCTGACCTGATACTGGTATTAGTGGGTGTGTTGAAAGAGAAGGTTCCTATCTTACCCTTGCTTGTAAAGGAAGGACATTTATTTTTAACCTTCTGTTCAGTGTATGGCAGTATTCTGGGGACTGTGTGCAAATATACACATTATCAGCATAGACTCCCCTGAGGAGCTTATAGCCTGGTGTTGGGAGCGAATCAGGTAACCCAGCTAACTCCACATCCAAGCAGCATGAGAAAAAACTGCCCCGAGAGCATTCGGAAAGAGTTCTCACGTCTAGCATCTCGCTATTTCTTAAAAGACTCTTCTTTTGGAGATTTTACACTGGATTATCTTACTTAAAGAGGGACGTGGCAGTGGGTTATCAATTAGCTGAGCCAAAGTCACTGGAACTGAGGTCAGCCCTGTGACCTGCAGCAGCCTTTGTGAAGGACACGTGGGCACATGTGCTTTTTAAATTTTTGATAGCTTTGTAGGAAATTCTCCAATGGTGATTTGATTTGCACTCATCCCCAGGGGTCTCTTCACAGAAGATCATTTAAGGTTCAGAAATAGTCACATGAAAGATGGCATCTGTTATAATTATATTGAAATAGCTTTTGATTTAGAAGACTTCTTAGGATTATGGCCTTACTTCAAGGTCTCATTATGAACAATGATCACTGGATAATAGAACATTTCCTTTTATAGTTAAGCTTTCTTATTATTTATATATAGATAAATGGGTATTTGGGAGGAGGTCCCAAAGGGGAGAAAGTCAGCCTGATTACCTTTGTGTATTCCGAGTGTCATTTCTTTATCCAAATAATAGGAAATCTGGAGAGAGAGCAGAGAAATTTTAGGAGAGGACCAGCAACAAAATCATTCAAAACACTTTTTCAGAACTCAGGGACATAAATTTACAAATTGGAAAGACACACTGAATTTCCAGGGCAGTAGATCAAAATGCACCCACACCAAGGCACTATCATCGTGAAATTTCTGAACGTGGAGGGAGAAGTTACAGGGAGGAAAAAACAAGTCAGACTCAGAGAACCTGGAGTTTAAATATCAGTCTTCTCAACAGCAATACTGGAAGCTAAAAGCCAGGGAAGAATGACCTTCAGAATTCTGAGAGAAAGTTGGAGCCCACCTACAATTCCTCACCCAAACTTTCAATAGTCATGTTCAGATATCAAGGTCATTAAAAATTTATTTCCCAGGAAGCTACTGGAAGATGTGCTTCACCAAAATGGCATAAACCAAGAAAACAGATGTGGGATCCAGGAAACAGGAGAGCCGACAAAGGAGAAAGGCAAAGGAGATTCCCAGAATGATGGTGAAGTGAGGTAGCCAGCATAGAGGATGTGAGTCCAGATGTGAGCAGTTGAGAAGGTTCTAGAAGAGCTTCCTCCAGGAAGGCGAAGTTGATAGACTGCATGATGTGTCTTAACTTCTTGAGAGGAGAGTCAGACAACTGTAGGTAGTTTTGGATTGAGGATGTAGGTGGAAAAAACTCAAGATAATGATTCACTCCAGAGTAAACAAGTTGTGCAAGAAAGGAAAATTAATGATATATTAATACATGTAGTTCTGTTCTGAATAATATTTACATCATCACAATGATAGAAATCAAATACTGATCCAACCCAAATTATTATATAACTGTGTTGGGAGGGTGGAGTGAAGGGAAGGGTTTACAGTGTGTGAGTGGTGTGTGTGTGTGTGTGTGTGTGTGTGTGTGTGTGTGTGTGTGTGTAGAGAGGTAGGGGCTGATAGGAGGAAAGAAGGTCAAATGACATTCTCCATAGGGAAAGTTGACAGACAATGCTAAAACTGAAAAGGAGTAATGCAATCATACTGATTAGCTCTATAGTATTAATAAAATAATCAGCTCAAAGAGTTGAGGACCAAAGTGGTGGCATATGGGACGGGAAACTGATAGTTTTCATAATACACCCTTTAGAACTACTTAACCTTTTCAACTACGTGCATGTATAATATTGATACAAATAAAAACGTTAATAAAAATGTTAAAAATTTAACTTTTTTTTTTAAAGCTCTTTCTGTACTCAGCGTTTTTTTTTTTTAGATGTTGCGGGTAGGAGTTTATTAACTAATTAATTTATTTTTGCTATGTTGGGTCTTCGTTTCTGTGCGAGGGCTCTCTCTAGTTGTGGCAAGCGGGGGCCACTCTTCATCGTGGTGCGTGGACCTCTCACTATCGCAGCCTCTCTTGTTGCGGACAGCAGGCTCCAGACGCGCAGCCTCAGTAGTTGTGGCTCACGGGCCTAGCCACTCCGCGGCATGTGGAATCCTCCCAGACCAGGACTCGAACCCGTGTGCCCTGCATTAACAGGCAGACTCTCAACCACTGCGCCACCAGGGAAGTCCCAAAATTTAACTTTTTATACAAGTAAAAACGTAAATAAATGACAGGAGCAATTGCTACTGTCATTTTGTTATACTTTTTAATGTATGTACGCACGCATGCGTGGGCACACACGCACGTACACAGACATACATATGTGCATTTTCTTGGAGTGTTTGCTTTGAGCCAAATGTTGTGTTGGGCCTTGGGAACACAGTGCAGATGAGATCAAGTATGATTCCATCCCACGAAAAATTTCTCTGAAGTGCTGAAAAGTAAATGTCAAACACATGCTGTAGAAAATAATAGGCCATACCGTAGTTCAGTTTTCATTTAGTGAGATGTCTGTAAAATCAACGAAATAGTCACCAGTCACTCAGTTATGTGCCCAGGAGGCACTGTTGTCACGTTATATCTGTGTCGTATTCCATTCTCACACAAACCCTACAAAGTAGGTATTGCTATCTGGGGCTCAGAGGGGCAAATAGATTGCCTAAAATCTTCCAGCCAGTTGGTGGCAGAGCTGGGATTTGAACTTGAGTCTTTCCGATTCCACATCCACACCCCCAGAGTGTGATCAATTGAACTCAGGGACATAAATTTTTTTTGTAATTTTTCCAGCTAATCTGGTATCATGCAGTGAATGAGATCAAGCATCCATCTCTTGTGTGTGGGGGGGAGCTCATAGATCATCCTCAGAGTGCCTTGGCTTTGGGAGGTGACATTTTCTTTGTTTGAACAATGTAAAGGAGAAAAATTCAAGAAGCATAGGGCATTAACTTTAGTTTTCCTGTGAGGGAGGTTTTAACAGTGAGCAACCTAAATTCCCCAGCAGAGTCCACACTCAGGTGAATTAGAATTCATTCTACATTTATTGAGAATCCTGTAAATCAAACCATTAGAGCTTTAAAATGAACAAGACACCTGAGCGCTTGTGCACCTGTTGCACTCTGGTTGTATGTTCAATGTTAAAATGCTTTGGGTAAGACCTGACCTCATGTCATTAGAGTGACTGAATATTTACTTACCTATCTTTTGTCTAATTGATGTTTTAGACCATGGTAGCTTAATTTTTAGAGTAGTTGGGTAAAGCGTAATTGAATTACTTTCATAAACTTGGAGTCTCTGCCTCTAGACCAACCTTTCCCAAATGTGTTCTGCAGAGCATTGGTCCATCAAGACGTTTGTGAAGTCAAGACGTGACTGTCCCGTACATTTGAAGAATCCTGAATATAATCTTCTTCTGCCGATTGACCGCGCACATTAGCATATTAGAGACTGGCATGGTTTTCTTTGAAAGAATCATATTTTACTCTGTGTAATCAGAGTTTCCACAGTATTTTTTGAATACAGATTCATTTTTTCCACCCAACTTCTAGAGTTACGTGGAACACATCTTAGGAAATGGGGGACTCCAGGTATTTTCCTTTTACAAAAAATTCATCCGTGCCGACCTTTAGGCTCCTTTTAAAAGCTCTAAAATGCTGAGGCTTCACAATTTGGATCATCAGCCTGTTTTATGCCAGTCACTTTGATTTGTGAATGTGTTGGGTTATAGTTGTCAAATGCATACACAAACAATGTCCTACTTTACCTTTGAAATCACTTCTGTGAGGCATAATCTTAAAGATTTGGTCATGGTTCACTATCTTATTTGAAATTTTAGTTTGGAAATATGTACCCCAGCATTATTAATGTTTTCCAATAAATTGTTCCAGAAATTATATGTATTTATGTGAACATATGCATACATGTGTGGACATGTATATGTACATATGTACAAGCATATCCACCCACATACCATGTATGAACAATTTTAAAGTATTCCATTGTATCATAATTTATTTTTAATTTTTTTTCACATCTTTATTGGAGTATAAATGCTTTACAGTGTTGTGTTCATTTCTACTGTACAACAGAATCAGCTATATGTACACATATATCCCTGCATCCCCTCCCTCTTGCGTCTCCCTCCCACCCTCCCTATCCCATCCCTCTAGGTCGTCACAAAGCACCGAGCTGATCTCCGTGTGCTATGTATCATAATTTATTAAGGAAGGAAATTATTTAGCTTTTTCTAGTTTTTTTTTGCTTCAGTGAATATCCTTATACATAAAATCTTTGTATGATTAGGTGGTTATATCTCTATGATAAGTTCCAAGAAGTAGAATTCTGGGTGAAAAGTATATGCGCTCTAAATTTTAATAGATATTTGTTGTCCAAAAGATTGGGCTTGTTTATTTTTAGCAACTGTATTAAAGTGTGTTCCCCCAGTCCCATCTCTGGCAGCACGAGTAGATGTATTGAACTGAAATCTTAGCTGATGTTGTTTTCTAAATGGCAAGACTATTAGTTCTCTCAAAATGTACGTTTCATGTGTTCTATACTTATTATTTCCTGATTTATTTAATAGAAATGTCACATTATTTGGGGACTAGGAAGCAGTGGTCTTTGTGCTCAAACAGTTACCATCTGCAGTTATTACACAGGAAATTAATGACAATAACTAAAAGCTTTGTTTTTATTTATTATTATGCATGACGTGTAAATTTTTTGTTTAGAAAACAGTTCAAGCGTTCGTTTATTTATTTTGGTTGAAAATACATGTCTCTATGAAATTTTGCATTAATAGATTCTGCCAGAGAAATAAAATTATGGTAGACTTTGTGGAAAAATTGCAGAGATGACAAGCTTGAGCACGAAGATATTTTTGAAATTTCCACTTTTTCTTATGAAACTTCTCGTTTTTGCTGTCTCGTTGAACTGTAGAAAGACTTTCCAGTCTGCCTTGGAGGAATGTCAGTAACATAATCGGTTCCTTCTCTTTGCCTTAAAGGAGGAAGACAGTGGTCCTATAGTGCCCATGGGTGAGAAACGGAAACTTCGAGCCGCAGCTTCAGTTTATCCTCAAAGCCTGCATTGTTTGTCTTCATCTAATCGAGCTTTAATGGACATCTGTGACAGCTGCCTGTACACATGCTCTAATGAAATATTAGAAATGGCTGTAAATTCAAAAGAAACCCCATATTATGTATCCGCATCACTGCTGCTAGTATTCATATTTTTGCACATACTGTTTATTGCTTATGTGTAGAAGAAATGAAACTAGTTTTCAGAGTTATTATTAATATGAATATATATCATGTATTAATACTGAGGAAAAATACATTTCCAGCGTTCGCAGTCCTTCATTTCCTGTCTCCAACGGAAAATTAACTCATTCAGAAAATAATGTAATTCTTGATAATAAAAAGAGAGTTTTGATCAAGAACAGCATATACAGCTCCAAAATGGAATGTGAAGGATTAGTAAAAAACACATCTCATGTTACTTTGCAACCCTCATACCACGGTTAATGTCAGGGTGATTTGTTATAAAACACGATTTTGGAGTTAATGTAAGAACATAATACTCACTTTATATATTACTTTCTTAGTTAAAGGATTTAATTGATTATACGAATCTAATCATACTTATTTGACATATTAGAAGCTGAGGTTTCTAGGAATTTGAGAAAGGTATAAGAAATAAATAGGCTAAAGAGAAAGTGGATACTTTATTTTATAGCTTTATTTTCCATGATAGAAACATAAATTTAACAGTATCCTATAATAATTTAGTGTTGTACATTTTGTAAGACTTGAAAATATTTTATTTTATAGGTTTCACTTTGGCATATTGAGATCTTTGTTTTGAAGATGAATCATATCCTTATTTTAATTAATTTTAAGTGCTACTGGCAAATTAGAATGTGATAGAATGAGATAATTTATGTAAAGCAGTAGAGTGCCTGGCACAAAGCAAGTACTTAATAAATGTTATTAGTTGTTGTTATAATTATTGTTGTAAAACTAATGACTTCAGTAACGTGTTGCACTCAATTTTGAGGGATTTTGTGATGCAGAATATCTAAGTTAGAAATAGAAAATAATACAGATGGAATAATTATGTGTTGAGAGATTTTAAATGTGTTGGGTAAAGGCTGTAATAATGAAAAGCATTAAATGCAAATAAAAAAAATCTTACTAAGTATCCCTGAAAACAGAAGCTAAGAAGGTTCACGGTGGAGCCTTGGGCAGAGAGAGAAAGGACCAGAGCTGCCCCAGAGAGAGGAAGTGGAGGCGGATGAAGGGTCAGCATCTAACAAAGCCCTGGACCACATGAGGGCGGCATCAGGCAGAGCCTCTGAGAGGTAAAGGCAGTCCCAGGATTTTCCCTTCTTTAGTTTCTTGTATACAAAAATGAAGAAATGGCAAAGCATGGCTACAAAAACTTGGCATATTTAAATACGTATCTTATACACTAAAACTGATACCACGTACTTGCCAGACATTGGCTGCAGGTGTGGCCTCATTTGCAGTTAACATCAAAAGACAAAATCAAAACCCTGTCATGAGTGAGAGGCCAACAGGGCTGCTGGCACTCCTTTGCTAGACCCTGCGTTCAGGCCCTGGGGCTAAACAGTACATGGGCACCCAGTGTCACTGATCCTGATCTGGTTGGCACTGAGCAGCTGGGGACCGTTCTTGGACTTAACTTCTGATGCTTCCTGCAGTCTCCAATCACTTGTCCCTGAAAAATACAAAATAAGCATAACAACAAAAACTAATTCAAATGACTCTCAGGGTAATATCTTGTTGCCCATATTTCCCCTCCAAAATATCTTTTTTAATTGAAGGAATCAAATTTATTTACTGGGTATTTTCTGATTCAAAAGACTGAAATGAACTACTAGGTTCAGCTTGTGGTGTTCATTGGTGAGATTGTGTGGAAGCTTATACTCTTTAATGTGGGAAACCCCTTCATTCCACCATTAGGTGCCTCAGACCCAGATTAGGAATGCTGCTTGTAGTGGTGCTGTTGTGGGAATGAAGTTGAAAGAGTAATTTGTCAATAACAAAAGTGTAAATGACTGGTCAGAAATCTATCTAGTTTTGATGGTGGCATGGGAAAGAAAAGTACGGGATGGACCTGGAAATTGGGGAAGAAGCTTCCCAAAGCAGAAGTGTGTGTATGGGGTAGTTAACTAGGGATAAGGGACAGATTTCACAGGTCTTGACATTTAATTTAGGGTGGATTTTGTTTACCTGAAAAAATGGCAAACTGAGGGTTTTCTTCTCATATGGTTTACACATATATAAGCACCTCTTATTCAAGGTAATTAATGTAGCTGATGGTATGTAATGTAATATTGATCTCAGAAAGTTTGGTCAGTTGAGGTAATTTGAGTCATTTTGTTGGTCAGTCTAGCTGAAAGACTTGCTGATTTTGTTGGTTCTTGATCCTTTCAAAGAACCAACATTTGATTCTGTTGGTTTTCTCTACTGTGTTTTTATCTAATCTTTATTATTTCCTTCCTTCTACTTGCTTTGGGTTTATTTTGTGCTTTTTCCATTATCTTAAGGTGGAAGTTTAGGGTATTGGTTTGAGATCTTTTTAATAAAGGCATTTGTAGTTATAAAATTTCCTCTAAGCATTGCTTTAGCTGCATCCTATAAGTTGTGTTTGTTATATTTTTGTTTTCTTTCATCTCAAAGTATTTTCTAATTTGCTTTGTGATTTCTTCTTTGACCCAATGGCTTTTTAGGAGTGTGTTGCTTAATTTCTACATATTTATGAATCCCCAAATTTCTGTTATTGAGTTATAATTTTCATTGTAACACACTTTGTGTGATTTGAATTCCTTTAAACTGATTGAGGCATGTTTTATGGCCTAGATATGGTTTATTCTGGAGAATGTTCCATGTGTATTTAAGAAGAATGTGTATTCTGCTGTTGTTGGTGTTATGTTCTAGGTCTATTAGGTCTAGTTGATCTTCTGCATATTTCTATCTATCACTGAAAACAGGATATTGAATTCTCCAGCGATTATTGTTGAATTACCTATTTCTTGCTTCAGTTCTGTCAGTTTTTTTTTTTCATGTATCTTGGGACTCTGTTGTTAGGTATATATACATTTATCATTTTTATATCTTTTTGATGGAGTTATCCTTTTATCATTATAAAATGTCTCTCTTTATCTCCAGCAACATTTTTGTTTTATAATAGACTTTCTAAGACATTAGTATAGCACTCCAGCTTTCTTATGGCTGCTGTTTGCATGATATGTGTTTTTCCATCATTTTACTTTCAACCTATTTGATCTTTAAATCTAAAGTGTGTCTCCTGTAGACAGCTTAAAGTTGGATCTTGCTTTTCCATCTAGCCAATCTCTGCCTTTTGGTTGGACTGTTTAACCCATTTATATTTATTGTTGTCGATATATTTAGGTTTATGTCTGCCATTCTACTTTTTGTTTTCTACCTGTCTCGTGTCTTTTTTTGTTTGTTTCTCTGTCCCTCCTTCATTGCTCTCTTTTGCATTAAGTGACTATTTCCCAGTGTACTGTTTCTTTTTTTTTTTTTTTTTATTCTCCAGTGTACTATTTCAATTGCTTTAATGATTCTTTTTAATACTTTCTTTGGAGTTTATTTTCTTTTTTTTTTTTTTTTTTTTTTTTGCGGTTCGCGGGCCTCCCACTGTTGAGGCCTCTCCCGGAGCACAGGCTCCGGACGCGGAGGCTCAGCGGCCATGGCTCACGGGCCCAGCTGCTCCGTGGCATGTGGGATCTTCCCGGACCGGGGCACGAACCCGTGTCCCCTGCATCTGCAGGCGGACTCTCAACCACTGCGCCACCAGGGAAGCCCTGGAGTTTATTTTCTTAGTGGTTGCTCTAGGGCTTACCATATATTGATACATGTTAATTTATTAGAATCTACTTCAGATTTATGTTAACATGATTACAGTTGGTGTTCTTTGTTCTTGTCAACTGCCTCTTGCCCTAGGCAAAATCTTTGAGTCACAGCTCAGGAGCTATGGGTAGGGACAGTGGTTTGCTCTTTGTGGAGTGACACTCCTGCTTTTCAGACAGGGTTCTGGGTAGGGGCAGAAGCCTCTGGTTTTTGTGGCTTGCCTCTCCCAGACTGAAACTTCCACCCTATGAATAAGCCAGGGTGAAGGTGACCAAGGTCCCAGTATTCTCAGCCTGCTGCACCTGGTGTAGAACCTCTGCTTTGTGAGTGGGGGCTGAGTGGAAGAAGGGGGCTTATGAGCTCTTGGAATTTAGTCTCTGTGAACCTTTTATGTATCCCTTGGTTGGGATTTGAGGGAAGAGGGAGCCCCATCTTCCTGGCCTTGCCCACTTAGAATGGATAGTTAATCATGCTAAACTGGAGTAAGTGTGTTTATGGCTCAAATTCTAAATAATCTTATTGAGATTTAGGAGATTTTTCTTGAATACAGTTTTTCTCCATTTGCTGTATGTCCTTGGGAAAATTTCCAGACACCTTAAATTTCTTCTTCTTTTTATTCTATCAGGTATGGTAGTTGCACTGGGAAGCAGGTCTGTGGAGCTTCTCACATGTCCATTCTGGGTGTAATGCTCTGTCATCTAAGACGGCACATTACTCAAAATGTCAGGCTATCAGATTCCTTCTGGAATTTTCACTTGAGTAAGCATATTTTTCAAAATTGTGTGTCAGATATCATCATGGTGATTAAGGGTAGACTCATGCTTTTGGATAACTTAAAGTTTCTTAAAATGAAAATGAAGTTGACATAACAATGGTAGTAGTTAACTTATTGAGTTAATCACTCTGAAACTTCTCCATTTTATTTTTCTATTTAATTAATTAAAAACAATTAGTATATGCTGATTAATGATTTTCAAGTCTGACCTCTACAAACTGAGACTCAAGATGGCATGTGTGTGAATAGACACCCAATAAACCTCATTTTCCTTAGAATCTATTCACTTCTATTAGAATATATTAATATAGCAAATATTGATATGATAAAAAGCAACCTGTATTTTATTTAATACAGAATATTATTTGGGTCATAGTATAGAGTATTATGTAAAAGATGAGGCTTTATACACCGATGATGTAATGCAGTTCCTAAAGATAGGCTCACAGAAACCTTTGTTCCTTTTTTTCTGTGTTCCCTTCTTTTGTTTAGAGGTATTTCCTGTGCTGCTTCTGTGTGAAGCTCTTAACTGACACTCAGTCAGGTAGTGAGGTGGTGACACGTGACCCTTCAGACAAGTGTTGTTGTTTTTTTAAGAAAGATAAAAACAACATAGAAGAAAGGCTTTTATTGGAAACTTTGTGTTGTGTCAGACTTAGATTACATTTTAATGAAGTATACTAGAAGCTTTACACTTCAGGTTGTACAGGAATCCCCGCTTGGAAATGACACTATTGAGTTTTGAGAAACTTTTCAATTTCTGAAACTTCAGTGAATCTGCATAAACGACTGATTTGTAACGCTTCTACACCTCCACCACCCAGTGGGACACTGTAGTTTAGTGAGTCAATAAAATTTAAGAAATTTCTTAGAGCTGCTCCAGAGACCTAGATATGCTTGTTTTACTCCCTTTTGGGCCTGATTCATTTCCAGAATAACTCTCCTGCACACTTCTTTTGATAAACTTTAATTGCTTTCAAATTACATTGGAATTTAGTCAACCTCAATAGGAATTTTCCTGTGAAATTATATTAGAATCTGGCCCAAAGGGATTAAAAAAAAAAGAAGAAGCAGCATAATAAAGTCTATACATTGCATGAAAAACATTTTATCTTTTATAACATAAAGATGCTTCTTTATGGCATGAAAGAAATCTACAGTGTTCTTACAGCACAAGACTGGGATGAAAATTAAGTCCTTGAAATTTCAGTCATATTAAATAAATTTCCTAACAAATGCTGCTTTCAGCAAATCTCATTTGAATAAATTAACCTTAAAACAAAAAAAAATCTTTATAATTAACATGATTTCTTTCCCCCTTTTTTTTCTGCTCAGAAATTATCTTCAAATGACATAGTTCCAAATATTCAAGAAATATGTTTGGGGCCCTATTAAAAAATTCAGATGCACATCTGATGGAGTCGTTTATGAGGATTTTGCCTTTGCTCTTAGGCTCAGTAGTTACAGTGGTCGAGCTCAGCCTTCATACCTAACCAGAAACGTGAAGCAGTTTAGGAAGAACTGGGACCAGCTAAGAAAAACGTACAGTTCCACAGATCTTTATTTTCTAAGTCCACAGAAAAGAAATGTGAATGCAGTTCTTCTGGTGGGGAAATTGGTTTTCCCAGGAAGAGGAATTGATGCTTCTAGAGCACCAAGGAGGTGATTTCCTCATTTATGTAAGTGTGAGAAATGTCCTAAGTGGTACTCTCTTATGCGAGACAAGTACAGGTGAGCAGTTAACTCCAAGGGACTGTGCATCTCACAGAGGCCAGGGCCATTATTACTGCTAGTCCTTGCACGAAACTATGTATTTGAAAACATTTTATGGACATTGATTGCACCTGTTATTTCTCAATGAAGTTCCAACCCTTGGGCTCCAGCCTTGTGTCTCTCTGTTCTCAGCACCCCACTCCCTCCCCCCCGCAAAGATTAGAGGGTCCATTGTTGCTAACTTCTACAGCTTTGGCAAGAGAACACATATTTTCACTACTATCCTTGGAGGCCTTTTCTTATTTCTGGATTACTGACAATTGGTCTGTATTGTCTGTATCATCTCATGCATTTGTATTAAATATATTTGAATCATCATGACCACTGTATTGTGGGAATTGGCTCAAAGGAGGCAGACAACATTTAAGCCAGAAGAAGCTTTTTTTTTCTTTCTTTCTCAATCAATCACCTTTTAAAAACTGGTCAATAGGATGAGGTAATTGATTTCTGGGGTTTCTTAATTCTGTCCTCTGATTTAGCTGAGGGTACACTTCCTTTTTTTGACCAGAAGGAAAAATGTGTCAAGTATATATGTGGTCAAACCTATGCATCTTCTGAAGAATTATTTTTATTTTGAACTGTTTTAGAATATCTCCAACTTTCCCCAACAGTATTCATTTCTACCACCACCCTGGGAAGCAGGAAGATGAGTAGCAGTAGCTCCTCCAGGTGAACTGTGGCCAGAGAACAACTCAGCCAGTGGAGACAAACGGTGCTTCCCAGCAGAATGCGGTATGTGAGGAGAGAATGTACCTGGGGTGGGTGCAGACATGAAAGAAGCTGTGAAGACTTCCCAAAAGGAGCAGAGAATTTCAGTGAAGCCAGACCCGCTGTAGAGCAAAAGCTGTAGCTGATACAGGTCAATACCTTGGATGATTCAAAGTGGTGTTTGTAACGCTGTTCTCTGAGCAAAGTTCTGTGACCGACTGCAGGTTATGTGGTCACATCCTGTCATGCGATCAGATGGGCGGGGGTAATAGCAGTTCAAGACACAGACAGCAACCAAACTCCTTGACTTAAATGTTGGATCTGAGTCCTGCTGGAGATGTGTGACCTTGGTCCGTATACTTAACCTTACTGGCCTCAGTTTCTTTGTCTTTATTCTTACTACCTAAATCTTGGTGTACTTAATCTCACTGGGCCTCAGTTTCTTTGTCTTTATTTAAGATTTACTACTTAAATCTTGAGATGTCTGTTTATATTATTTTAGCACTCATCAGATTATCTGGATAAGGGTTTGCTATTATTCCTGTATCACTTATAGGCTCTTTGCACCACAGTGGCCAAGAGGCCCGGGCTGTTGGAGCAGGACTGCCCAATATGGTCATCTTGCTTCTCTTTTTTCTCACTCACTTTCCCCCCTTTTCAAGGACAGTCATTCCTGTGCCCATTGGCTCCACCAAGGGCCCTCTGTACAGCCATGGGCTTCTCTCTGCAGCATATGCCTGTATTAGTATGTGCTCAGGTACCAAGAGAGAAACATCACTTTCTGAGGCAGGATCTCCCGAGATGCTTCACAGCCATTTTTTCTTCCCCCATACTAGGCCCCCAGAGTAGCTGTATTCCTTAGGAAGGATCAACCTCAAATAGGCGCCCGAATGTCAAAATACTTGAAGGAAATGATGAAATAATTTGTGAAGGGTGAGTGAAGCCATACGCCGAAACGAGCAGCAAATATGCGATTGCCAGGTGTAACTTTGCAGGCTCTGTCTGTTGATGCAGACGAATAATTGAAGAAGCTAACTCTGCCTCCTCTTCAATAGGTAGAGACAGTCTCCCAAGGGTGCAACTTCCTAGGGCTTCAGAGTGGCTGAGGGACCCCCTCTGAGAGATGCAAAGGTAGGCCACTAGACACCCATTGCTTGGGGGAAGGGCACAGAGGGACATTTTGACCTCGACAAAGGTCCTCTGGAAAAGGAGAGCTCTGGGGTGGAGGTGAAGCTATTTCCATAAGGAGTTAGAGTCCTTCTGGGAGTGAGGGAGCTGAGGGTCTTAAGTGAGTTTTAAAATTAGGGAGACCCATGGGAGTTCACTGCTTGGGAAGGGCAGCAAAGCGATGCACCACAGGGGGACGGGCAGGCCGACCTGGTGCCGTCTGACCAGTGCTGAGCCTAAGGGTTGTGGGTTCGTACTGGTTCCAGCATTGTGGAATCTTGTCAGCCTCACAGTTGACCCTCACAGCTTTGGATAACACTGCTGAACGTGAGTGCCCCTCGGGGCCATGGGAGCAATAACGCCGGAACCACTGGACTGGCTAGCTTTGAAAGACAACACTGGTTGCTTGGACAGCTCCAGAGAGAGAGGACCCCCCAGGACGGGGCTTAGACTTCCTACTGATAAGGACGTGTGGAGAAACAAGCCCCATTGAAAAAAATAAGAGCTGTATGGCCATTTCTGATACCCAAGCTGGTAAGGGAAGTCTATCCATTATTTACACACCACACACTATAAAGAACATCTGGTGGATTTGATACAAATCTGTAGCTCCTCCTAACTAAGAAGCGTTATCAGCCCTTAAGCAAAGGGGAGCGAGTGTGCTTCTCTCTGGATCTTTTCCTCGTGTTGAGATTGTTCTCTTCCAAGCCAAATACCTTCTTCCTCATTATTATTATTCTTCCTCAGCACTGATAATTCTTAGTTTTTTGCTTATGTACTTGCTCCAAGCGCACTCTTGAAGTCCTGAGTTTTCTTCGGTAGATTCCTTCAGAAGCTTTCCTTTCCTCTGTGATGTTCTGTGAGGTGATGGCTCACCTGAGGCCACAACTCGGCCTTTGTCCCATCAGGTGAGTCCGTGTCCTCTAGAGCAGCTTCCTTCTCTCTGGTGATAACAGCGTCCTCCACTGTGTAATGGTAGATGTCACGCTTGAAACTGAGCAGGACCCTGGGGGGCCTTCCCACGTACACAAGCCCCTCTGTGACCCCTGTTTCTTATTTGTAGGAAAAAAAGCTTTAGTCTCCTAGGCCTTCCGAGTTCCAAAGAGCAGGCTCAAGCAGTTACTAATTAGGGAAGTGAGGGGATGCAGAAACAAAGGAAAAGCAGTTAAGCAAGAAAAGTAATAATAGCTTAGATTACAGTTCAGTGATAAAACAGAGACCTAGTTCCTCCTCAAGGGGCATACATGATAATCTGATGCATATCTTTGAGCTGTCCTGCAGAAACTAAGATTCTCCCCCCCACCCCACCCCCTTGGAGGGCCGTGACTACATGCTGGCCACAAGCACTTAGACCCCAGACTAGTTGGAACCAGAAGGTAAAGGATTAAGTTTCCTGAAACATCACCCTGTTACCTCACCACCAACCAATAGAAGAAAGTCCATGAGCTGCAACCCTCATCCCAAATGTTGCGTTTAAAAACCTTTCCCTGAAAGACATCAGGGAGTTCTGAGCTGCCTGTTCTCCTTGCTTGGGGCCCTGCAATAAATGCTGTAGTTTCCTACACTGCGACCTTGTGTCAGTGGATTGGCGTTGCTGTGCGGTGGGTGAGCAGACCCAAGCTCAGTTTGCTAACACACGTATCCCCAATCTGGTTGGAAAAAGTCACTTTCTGCTTGGAATCTGAGTGGAATAATCTTCCACATTCCCTCATAACACACCAGACTTCTTATGCACTAATGTGAAATCTGAGTTTCATGGGGCGTTATTTTTTAATCAGTTAACTCCCAGTTTTGTGTGTGCTAGATTATGATTAGTTTAAGAATTCCCAGTTTTTCTTATCTTGAGTAGAAAGAGAATATTTAGTTTCCAAGAGCCACTTAGATAAGAAAAAGTTGAAAACACCGTGAAGGTAAGTAGAATTGCTGGAGACTGGAGGACTTCCTGTGTTCACTAACTGTCGACACTCATTGCTTCTGCTTCCTATGGAGAGTCGGCATTTGGCCCTTGCCTGTGGTCTGTTCATTGCGCACATTAAAGAGGCGTCTCTGAGGGCCAGATGGGTGAGTGAAGGTGAGCTCCTCAATTTCCCATCTCCCCTGATAAATCCGACTTTGTCATAACGACAGAGCACCCAAGGCAAACAAATGCAATGCGTGGACACTTCGCTTCATCCTGGTTGTGTGCAAAGACCTCTTAAACCCGCACAGAGGTCGATTTTCAATTGCCCCTAAGCCACCAACCAAACGGATGACACTAGCAGAACTTTCCAAAGTTTCTGCCTGAAAACACTCTAGCAAGAGAATCTGAAGCAGATGAAATAGATGGTCATTTGATTCATGAGTCATAAGCTGCGGAATTTGATCTAGTTCTAGTACATTAAAATCGTAATAGTTTTGTCTTCACTGGCTTTTAGTCGAGACTCTAAAACAGTCAGCAATTACTGAATTATTGAATCGCAAAGGTAGGCAATGGGCAGGGCTTTTCTCAGCAGCACACTGACTACGGAAATTAAGTGACCAGGAGGCTTGAGGACCCCTGGGACTAAAACTCTCATTCCTTACGCATTGGACAAGTCCCTTCTTAGACAGGATGTCGGTTTGCGGGAGGTGATCCGTGTATAAGTGTGAGTTAATAGTAGTCCCTTTAACTCTATTCCCCACATTCCTCATTAATCTCACCCTATTGGATCACTGCTTTATTTTGTTCCTTTATAAATTTATATCACAAAACCTCGATTTATGGCATCACCATTGATAAGTTTTTTCAATATACACAGTCCATTTATTTTCACGCCCACTTAGGACCAGTGAAATTTATGTAGCAACATATTATTAATTGCCTTCCAACTTCCGTCCATCAGAAATATTTAACAAATGTCCCCACCCATTACTATAAAACTATTCCTGAAGCAAAGTGCTTTCAGAGATGCATCTAATTGACGCATTGTCTTTTTTTGGAGATGTACAAACTTCTAGAAAGCAGTCCATTGACAGGGGTCTCTTAAGTGATGGGGGGGGAGTGTTGTTACTCACTGAGATGCCTCCTGGGATGATGGCCTGGCTCACTTTGAAGCAGAAAATAGAGTAAAATGAGGTTTATGTGCTGTTGGGGTCAGAAAAGCCCATTACGATGATTTTGCTTGATGCTTGTCACGTAGTCTGTAGTTGTCTGTAATACAATGCCTGTCCTGATGCAGATGTTTTGTTTTGGGGAGTGGGTATCCACATCCACAAATGCAGGGGCTGCTGGACAGTAGGAAGGGTACAAGGAGGATGGCTGTGGATGGTGTGGGAAACTGGGCAAAGTCAAGGGCAGTAATTAAGCTCCTCTCTCTGACTTGCTTCTTTTCTTCCTCTTCTATTGCTGTAAATTAAACATGGTTGCTAACGTCTGACATTTCTCCCTTGACAGCGAGGGGGACACGATACAAGTCTGTCATTTGTTTATTCAGCAGGTGCTTATTGATTTCTTCCTGTGTGTCAGTTACTGTGTTGGTGCAAAGAAAACTCAATCCTTGCCCAGAACACACCTAATTATAATTGGGAGCATCTTCTAAAAGCCATGTGAGTGGCATAAATTACATGTTCAAAAAAGAGTATCCTGAGGTGAACAGGGCGTATTCATGGAGAAGGTGTCATAGGACTTAGAAGTTGGAGAAGCAGGTGAGAAGAAGGGGTCCACGTATGCCGACTAGCAGGAGAAAGGGTGTGAGGAGAGTGAAGGAGGAGGCCTTAGACAGAGTTGGTGCATGAAGCATTTTAGCTGAATTAAAATATATACAAGCGAGTGGAGAGATGTTATGATAAAAGGCAGGATGAAGGAACCAGACTGAGGACTTTGAGAGCTAGATGATGAAATCAAACCTTTATTTATAGGATATAACGGGTCCATCGTGCAAGTTAATTATGGAGCACTTGCGTAGCAGGCACTGGAATAGATCCTGGGAAGGTTGGAGGGTCAGTGATGCATAGCCACATCCCTCAACTAGAGGCAGCAACAAGGCCCAGAAGAGTTTTGAACACGAGATTGATGTCTTCTGGAGATGAGCTCCACGTGAGGTAAAATGGGGGGTTGGCAAGCCTGTCACCCAGAGGTGTAGGCAGGTGGGGGGGAGATCGGGGCCCAGAAGCACACGGAGAAGCAGATGAGGCAGGACAGGTACCTGCTCTACCTGCTGGCGTGAGAGCTGCTGTCTGAGGCTGCATCCTTTCCCGCATCACAAGCTCTTCTCCTCTTCATCCAACGAATAGACGAGTCCAGATGTGAGTAAGCTGCTGCCCTTCAGTTTACTATTTGGGGAGAGTCATTTGCAAGTTTTTTACATGACTCCCCAGCTCCAAGAAGTGTAAACTAGCTCTCTCTCTCTTTTTAAATGTCTTGCTTGTAAATTGTCCCTAAAAAAACTACTGTGCTCATGTCTGATCCTTGCAGGTAGCATTGAAGCACCTTGAAGGTAAGGACTTTGACAGGTTCCCACAGCTTATCTTTCTCCCCTACACCCTTGTCGCCTGACAGATTTCCCAGTGAGACAAAAGATTCTGAACTTATTACCAGACACAAACAAACATCAGTAACAACTACATACAAATTTTCTTATCTTTTCGGAGATGTAAAATATACCTCTGTGTGTGTGTGTGTGTGTGTGTGTGTGTGTGTGTGTGTGTGTGTATTTCCCACCATCTTTTCTCAGCTGTCATTGCTAAATCCATGATTTCATGGTAAAAATAGCTGTAACCTGGAAAACAACTAGAAACTTCTTGGTTTTTAATATTCTCCTAGAGGCAGAGCATCTTTTTCTTTCCAACTTGCTGACAACACAGTTGTTGGGGGTCAGACACTCAGGATGATGGGTGCTTCTTGGTAAAAAATAATGGACACGTGGTTGTCCTAGCAGCTTCTGACCTTGTTTCTATTTTCTATGTGTTCTCTAAGAGGATGCCTGGGTCAGCTCTGACACACCCAGGGCTTTCAGCTCTTTCTCAGCATCCTGGACCCCTGCCAGTCTCCATTTTCTCCAGGTCCGTGAGGCATAAGACAGATCTACAAGGACTTTGGAGCTGGGCATCTACAAGGCAACGTTGAGGAGCCGGATGGTCCTCTGCCAGTGCATAGAGAGTTGGGGTACCAGCTGGTTGATTGGGCAGGTCCCCAGGCTGAGCAGGATTCCAGCTCGGTAGACTCAGAGCAGCTCTGGGAGAACTGGTAAACCCACCCAGGGCTCTGGCCCGGCCCATTCTTCACCTTGTCAATGTCACCATCTTCTAACCTCTTTTTTGTTTGTCTTCAGACAGCCCTCCTTTTGAATATCGGTATCCCTTTAGAAGCTGATTTATTCTATCTGCTTTATGCCACACGAGTGCTTTTTCATTTGGTGTAAGCTGGTACTCTTCCTCCTTTCGATGGGGATTTGTCTTCAAAATTAATTTCAGTCATTTCTTCTTCTCTTCGTATCTCTATCAACTCACAAACATTTCTTGGAAAGACGAGTTTATATGATTTATTGGATCTTTAGAAAACCATTACTATCTCTTCTATTCCATAATTATTTTACTTAAAGGTTTATAAAGTTATACTTTTTTCTTATTATTTCCTCTCTCTATATATATTTATTTATTTTTTATTGGAGTATAGTTGCTTTATTCTGACATGAACGTAACAAAAAAAGTGTCTTTCTGTTTACGTAGTAAGTACAGGATAAAAAATACCAGGATTTGTTTGTTGTGTCCACATATTTCAGTGGGTTTTCTTCAGCCTTTGCAACTACAAAAGCAATACAGTTACTTTACTTGAAACCTACCAGAGAAGAGGAGAGCTGTCAGCTCTCAGTAGTTTTTCAATTAATTTAGTCTTTCTTTCTCCACTGGTAACAAGTGCGTTGCCCGGAAGCCTTCTCCCATAGTGCTGGAGTGATGAAGCATGGCTGGCACATGGCATTGCTTGCAATGACATCTTTTTCTGCACAAGTATTCTGAAATCACTGTGGATGGATAGATAACCTGTCTTAAAAGGACAGCCTACTGTGATTCGTAATCCTGGTACTGCAACAGTAGGCATAGCTGCCTAAGACAAAAAGCCTTTTTCCAGCTTTGTGTGAATCATCGCTCAAGCATTTAAAACACGGAGTCTGTTCTTCCAGTGCAAAGCACTCTCGTTAATATTAATGAAAGTCACACATTTTCTCTCAAAGACAGAAAGGATGCCTCAGTCTTTCCCCAGGAATCCTAGATTATAAAGGAAGAGTATCTGTAACTGCTTTTTTTTTTTTTTTTTTTTTTGTCGTGGAGTAGAATGGAATAATAGAGCTTAGGCAGAAGCTGGCAGCATTTAAAATCAAGCTCTCCGTTTGTTGACACTAGAAAAATACCTCAGTGTTGGAGCATAAATGCAAATGTCTCCCTCTGTGTTTGATACTTCTCAGGTTTCTCACTCTCTTTTTCACTTTGAAGGGAAAAGAAAAATCATTTTGGCTTTTAAAAGATCAAACAGATTTTTAAAAACATTTAACAGACACCAGCTACTCATTTCCCCATTAATGCAAATCAAGCCTTCTTATTGATAGAATCTGAGAAAAAGAGATAAAACACAATAGATGAAAGACACCGATAAAAATAGTGGCAGCATAAGGGTCCTGTTTTTCAGCTTTTAAGGGAGCATATACTATCATTCTTCTTAAGCTAAACCACCTCTGATACTGGAGGGCTGAGGGCACTGAATATGCCTCATTTTCAAAGTATTAGCAAATCCTCACAACCAAGAGGAGTAAAAAGCATTCAGCGATAGAGCAGTAGCGTGTAGCACTGTTCTAGGAATTACCGTTTTATGTTTCAGTTTTCTGTGTCAATCCACATGGCGAATCCAATCCACTTTGAGAATTTAGGAGTAGTTCAGTATTTTGCTCAAAAAATAAGAGGCTGCCCATGTAGTGGAAAGGGCATGGGTTTGGCGCTTAGAACACAGACTCACGTTTACTTAGTAAATACTTACGTGCTGTGCACTCCATTGCCTGTCCTTGTAGGGCTATGGAATTCTGTGTACGGGACTTAGTTTTTCTGAGCTTGTAGAAATCTATCGCATCTTGTCTGCTCAGCAGTTTTCTTTCAGGAACTACCACTTTTCTACCTGACAAGGTTGCCAAGATCTTAACTCCTCTGTAAAGTGACTCAGATGGGACAGTCTGAAACACTCAACCCTAATGGCCACCGTGATTAACTTGGGGTGGACCCATGGCCCGAACTGAGCCAATCTGAGAATTTTCCTAGAGCTTCCTGGACAGAGGAGTGAGTGAGCTGCTCTCCAGGATCATGAGTTATAAGGATGGTGTTAACTTTGTTTCCAGACAAGTGCTTATCTGTGAATGGATTTTAACCCACAGAGGAGGAGGCCGACGGAGCTGTAAAGAGTCCGCACAGGAGAGCTCTGATAATGTGTTTTGAGCCACTGCATCTAAACTCACCTGGATCCAGTTCTGGACATTTCAGTTGCATGGAATTAAAGGGGTTCCAAATGAGCCTCCCCACAGTGTGCCACTCTGACATGTGGATTATTCTGAGCTGAAGACAATCAAGGCCCAAAAGACTCAGAAAGAGCTTTTACCTCCCCCTTAGCTGCCTAAAAGAATTTAGATAGAGAGCCTGGTCTAAGAGAATTATCACCAGAGATAACTACAAAGAGTGTGGGCAAGGTGTGGTGAGCTGGGAGGGGCCGGCAGGCCTGCGTCCCATTGTGTGTACATGGCATGTGCGTCCCATTGTGTGTATGTGGCATGTGCGTCCCATTCTGTGTCTCTGTGTCCCATTGTCTCTGCCTGGCTCGGCAGACATTTGTTTACCAAACATGTGCTCTTTCCACTGTCCTATGAATTGTCTCCCTCCCCTTTGAAGTTCCAGACCCCCATCCCCTCCTCCTTAGCTCAGGATGGCAGATAAGCCTCAAGAGCCTGACTGCCTTTGACCCTTTCGTGTCTATGTGAGCCTCCCATACATAGGACATTACATTTAGTTTTCTCCTGTTAATCTGTTTCAGTTCAATTTAATTATTAGATCAGCCAAAAGAACCTGGAAGGGTAGAAGAAAACTTTTCAATATTTTTTTTCCTTTTACCTTTTTTTGTTGCATTTTGTTTAGACCAGTTCGAGTCCTGACACGTCCTGATTTTAGTTCTTCATTGGTAAAACTGGAATAATAGTGCTTTTTCCTAAAAGGTTTGTTGTGATGTCTGAATGAGATAATGTGAGTGAAAGGGAAACACACAGATTACCTGCAGGATGCACTCACCATGGGGAAGGACTTGGAAGGTTAGGACCCCAGTAACCTTTTTTTAAAAAAATATTTTTTGGTGGAAATATAGTTGATTTACAATGTTGTGTTAGTTTCATGTGTACAGCAAAGTGATTCAGCTATACATATATATATATCCATTCTTTTTCAGATTCTTTTCCCATATAGATTATTATAGAATATTGAGCAGAGTTCTCTGTGCTGTACAGCTTGTTGATTATCTATTTTATATATAGTAGTGTGCATATATTAATCCCGATCTCCTAGTTTATCCCTCCCCCCTGCCCCAGCTATCCCCTTTGGTAACCGTAAGTTTGTTTTCTATGTCTGTGAGTCTATTCTATTTTGCAAATAAGTTCATTCAATCATTTTTTTAGATTCCACAAATAAGTGATTCTTTGTCTTCTGCCCTACGATATCATTATTCCAAGCAAATTATGTTTTGACTAATGGGAAAGGAATAAAACCTCCACAACCACTAGTATCCATTCGTTCAGCAAATATCTGTGAGTGCCTCTGTGTGTCAGGCACTGTTCTGGGTGCTGGAGTTAAAGCGGTAGGGATGAGGTGAATCAGCTTCTGCTCCTGCGATGCCTCATTTCAATATAGATGCAGGACTGTGCACAGAAATGTACTCCAAATGGGATTCGGGTCAGCACTTGGGTGCTGGAAATATGACTAAGAATTCCAGTTCTATCGCTCAGCTCTCACGTTCCTAACCTCCTCTTGGGGCATGAGGAGGTTAAGCCCCAGGTTATTTGATTCCTATCCTTTCTTCAGTTACTTACATGTACTTCTGATCCGATCTGCCCTAATTTTCTTTTCATGAAAATTGGCAAAATGGGAAGACAGAATTGCAGATGGTCTCAGGGTCCATGAATGAGGCACCGGTGATGCAGAGGCAGTAAGACAGCTCTGAAGTTTGCTCATTTGGCTGTGCTCACCCCACTGCCTTATCACAAGTACTAGGAGTATTTGCTTAGCTTCCATACAATGAGGAGGGATCTTGCTTAGAATAATTAAAAATAACACTTGACCCGTATAAGGCATCAACTGTTTTAAATGCATTTAAAGTTTAAATTTTCACATTGGGGCTTGTGTTGAGCTAGGCTTTCACTGTGTTTTAGTCATTCTAGCCTTGTGAACAAATTGCAGTGTGCAAAAAGCAATGTGGGGTGTCCAGCGAAAGGAGTGCAAGCTTTGGAATCAAATGGATTAATGTGAGCCCTGGCTCTGCCACTTAGCATTTGCACTTACCTGTTTTCCAAGTATGTAAAGATAATCTTGAATTAGTAACTAAATAAACCTTATTTAGAAATGTTACCTAATTCAAAATGACTTTTTGCAATTATTTTTTCAATCAGTGGATTATAAATGCATAAATAATATCAGATATGACATTGGATTATTTTTAACTTCAAAAGGAGATCTCTCAAAAGTTATCAATATTTAAAAAATATTTGTCCCTGTTTGTTTTGTTGTATTTTGACCTCCTTCCAGTTCCATCCTTCATCCCCCTTCTTCCCCGCCCTTTTTTCTCTCCAGCTAAGGTTCTCTAACCTCTGTGTTCAAACCCACCGTGGGTTAACACTTTAAAACTAGCCCCCTCTCCCCACAGTTGCCTGTTGCTTTTTCTCTTGGAGTTGCTTTCAAAGAGCCTTGCCGAAGTATACAAATTGTACAAGCGTTTTTCATCCCATGCTACCAAAATACATTTTTTAATGGCTTTTTATCCTGTCAACCAAGGTTCTCCTTAGGGGTTCACAGTGCATGTCTCAGTATACCAGTTTTGTTATGTATACATCTAGGTGTACACCAGCTTCACCTCCATGGATTCCAGGGCACACAACACACTGAAGTCCCTCTGGCCACAGCTTGAGAAAGAGATCACATAAAGTCACACTTCCTCAGCTCTCATCCACTCATGATCGCAGTATCTTCTCTCCATCACCAAGCCAGACTACCGAAATCATTGCTAAATTCTCAGATTTTGACTTTTTACTTTTCTTCAATTTTTAACAATAAATTTGTAAGTTTAAAATTTAGAGAAAGTTAAAATAATGGTAATAAAATTAAGAGTGTATTTTCTCACCACCAAGAATTAACTATAAAGAAAATTTGTCATATTAGCTCAGCCTGTTTGTCAAAAATGCAAAACATAACACGAAGCAGAAACCCCCTTTAAGCACCATCACTTGTCCTACCCCGCTACCCATTTTTCAGAGGCAATCAGTATAATTAATTAGTGAGTAGCTTCCCAGTTCATCTAAATGCATATATATTGACTACATAGTATTGCTTTTGCATGTTTTTATTCATTCATTTATTATTATATAAATATCTTTTTTATCTTGCTTTTTCTCACCCAACATTTTGTTTTTACAAAATATTTTTAAAATATTTTTTAAATATTGATAACTTTTGAGAGATCTCCTTTTGAAGTTAAAAATAATCCAATATGTCATATCTCTCAATGTAGAGTATCCTACTTTATGGCTTTATTTTGTTTATTTGTTCCCGATTCGGTGGTCATTGCTACCATCCAAAGATGTCATCAATGCCCATCTTTGTATCAGTGGGGGAACTGTCCTAACATATAACATTTAAACATTTGGTACTGTAGGAAAGACTATGATACTGTGTTAAGACCTTAGAATTCTTCTGATGGTAGAGTCGTGATGCTAAAATTCTCTTCAAGTTTTCAGCATCCGTAGTAGTGTTTTGTTTTGCCAAGTGTTCAAAATTCCTTTCTCCATCTTTCCCCTTGATTACCCCCACCCTTCCACATGTCCCCTGTCTCTCCTCGTAGATGTACTCATAAGCCAGCCTCCCATCCTATTAATGTTTTACCCAGTGTAGTTGCTCAGAGGATGTACATACGTATTGCTTTCCTGTGACACTCGCTTCAGAAATAGCACAAATAAATCTGTTGGAAGAAAATCACAGAGAAAGACCTATTCTTTATAATGCCAGCTATCAGGCTGATATGAATGGCTCAGATTCAGGAAGTGACGAGTAATGTGTTGTCATATTTGAAACAGAAATTGCTAATCTTGAACCCTTGACCAGCCAGATCATCGCAGATAAGATTTTCTTGGTACTCCCTACGTGAGGGCAACAGGCAGCCTACCCAATACAATGCATATCCATTCCTTTATATGCCAGCTCTCATTACAGAATATTTTATAATGGGGGCCAGGTCTTTAAGCAAATATTTGAAGGAGCAAAAGGGGATAATAGTGTCAAGTGACAGGGTAAGGAGGAGGAAGAAATCCTTAGGTGCCAACAGTTTTTGTCCTAGAATTTGATCGGATTAAAAACTCTCAGATGGAGTCCGCCTGCCGATGCAGGGGACACGGGTTCGTGCCCCGGTCTGGGAGGATACCACATGCCGCGGAGCGGCTGGGCCCGTGAGCCATGGCCGCTGAGCCTGCGCGTCCGGAGCCTGTGCTCCACAACGGGAGAGGCTACAACAGTGAGAGGCCCACGTACAAAAAAAACCCAAAAAACTCTCAGATGCAAATAGACAAGATATTGTAGTTTTTACATATGAAGAATATTTAAATTTCACTGCTCTGTTTATATGTGCTTTGTGAAGAGGAAACAGGCTTGGGTGAAGTCCACATAGATCTTAGCAGTGGCAAGATGGTATTTGAATGCATGGCAGCTGAGTTCAGTGCTTCCCCGTTGTCTGATTGTGGGTATCATAGCTCAGACAATGAAGCAGTGGTCCCAGAAAATTAATGCTTCACTTCTGGGTAAGCGCTCAATGTCACTGCAGACGTTGCAGTGAACAGGGGCACTCAGTGTAGACAGTGTAATGGTTTGGAAGGAGTTTGAACTTGCAGTCAGAATCACAGTGGCCTCTCATTAGCTTTGTGACTGTGGGAAGTGTCCCTCTATCCGTGTCAGTAAAGGGAGCTAGTATATTATACATATATGAAATCCTCAGATCTCACCATTGTCAAATATCAGTTTCCTTTCTTCTGGCTTTTTTCCCTTCGGACCTCCAACAGGTAGCAAATGTCCTCACGGGAGTTTCAGACGTAAAAATTAGTGCTACTTAGAAAAACAATGGTGGGATGAATGAATGCAAAGCCTTATAGGATAGTTCAAAAGAAATTCAGATGTCATCATTGCAAAGTATACATTCGTACAAATAAGAGGGTACTTCTAATGTCTCTTTTAGAGATGCTTTGCTAGATGGAAAATTAATTTGTGATTATAATGATAATCCTGGAAATAAATACCTGTTGGTGTATACTGTTTAACTAGGTTTAGATGTAGGCTGCGTTAGCACTATTCCTTACTAAGAAAGTATAAAATATTAGCTACTGCAGGACTTCCACTTCTGCCCGGGAGGAATTAAGTACTTTGGAACCTGCTCTTCTCCAATAAAACCTAGAAAACTGGATTGTGATCCCAAGACAAGGAAAACAATGGACTGAGCCCTACAGTTGGCCAGTTTACTGCTTAGAGGCAGGTTCCACACTGTGGCATAGGACAGAAGACACACATGGAGCAGGCAGCTTGCTGACCTGAGGAGACAGAAATTCTAGTCTGGGGAGGCTGAAGCGGTCACATTTCATGGGCAGAGCACCAGGGAGAGAGAGCGAGCTCTGGAGACCTGCAGAGATTTCCTTCTGAGTCTTTGGCTAGATGCTGATCTGCACGTACAGTGCGCGAATCTTCATAAGCCAAGAAAAGAGCCACCAGGAAGCAGTATGTACACCAAATTTCCAGAGCTCACACAGGACTCAGAGTTTACATTCTCCCCAGTCTGCATGAAGAAATCTGGTACGACGTGGCATATGGGCAAAATTCTCCAAGGAGTCACACCATCGTCTTGGGGCTAAATTAGCCCTGGAGTCATCTGCTCTAGGATTACCCTGATAAAGCTTAGCAGCAAGCCTTGAAGGGGTCAAAATGATATGCAAGTAAAAGTGCCAGAGAAACCAAATACTCATGAAAAAAAGCAACAAAATCCAACACTCAATGACATAAAACTCACAGTCATCAGTAAATGATAAAGAAATCACTCTGCTTGCAAATAAGCAGGTAATGACGACAAATACCCAAGGGAAAATCAACAGTATGAAAACCAAAAATGATAGAGGTAAAGAAATTAGGAGACAAGAATCTTAAGACAACATATATAAATCTTAAATTTGCTCAAGGATGTAAAGAAAACATGAAAAAGATCAGGAAAGAAATGATAGACATGATAAAGAACCAAAAGAAAATTTGAGGGGTGAAAAATACAATATATATACACACAGAAATAGGCTGAATGAGATTAACATCAGATTAGACATGGCAGAAGATCAGTGAACTTGACAAAGCAACAGAAACGATCTAAAACAAAGTGAGAGAGAGAAAAAGACTGAAAAAAATGAACACAATCTCTGTGACCTATGCTACAATATCAAGCAGTCTAATGTATTTAATTAGACTCCCAGATAAGAGGAGAAAGAATGGGTGGTACAGAAAGAATATTTTAGGATCTAAGAAAATCCACAACCCCTGAAAACAAAAACAAACAAACAAACAAAAACCCAAAACAAAACCAGTGTGTCAAGTTCCAATTAGAAGAGAAAAATGACACAGTCATTTGGACAGGGAAAGTTGAATATGAAGGTTTATTAACTGTAGCAGGGGGTTGGAATAATAAGAGGCTGGCTAGTAAGAAGTAAAGAGAACTCTAAAGAACACAGGAATGGCAGCTATAATGCACAGTCAGTACCCCTAGGGCTGAGGAAGAGCCCTCAAGGATGACACCCTCCAGTGCTGAGATCCAGAGCCCATTGACGAGGGCACACTGATGGCAGAGAAGTCACCATGGTGTCATGCCTGGACCTTGCTGTAAATATACCCTCTGGTACTTGCTAAAATTCCACACCCTAGCGTGCTGGGGAAAGCTGTTTCAGGGGAGGTGTTTCACTGAAGATACTGCTATGCAACCACCTGAGGGGGTCCTAAGGGGAGTTGCTAGCCATGACGTGCTCCTGGCCACACGTGCTGCAGGATACTGCCAAACCAGAGCTAGGCACAGTCTCAGCTGCTCTAGGTTCTTTGGGTGGAACAACGCAAACATTCTTTTTTGAATGATCTGAGTCCTCAATCATTCCGCTTGTTGTAGTTTCTAAATTACTTCTACTATTGGGCATGGAAGTGGCAAGAAGCATCTCTGAGGGTGCCCTGGGCTCTGTATGCAGTCCTCCTTGTCTCTTCTGTACAGTAGCAATCCAATTTCCCTTTGGTGATTGGGAACAGTTACTCCAGTCAGGAGACTAAGACCTTTCTAAGCTATTGGTTCAATGGTGTAAGGAGCCCCAAATGGCAGGTAGACGTTTTAGTGACACCACTGTTGTGTCCCTGACGGGATCATCTTCCCCTTGAGAATCGTTGCCAGAATTCTATACCCAGCAAAATAGTTTTCAAAAATGGAGGCAAAATAAAGACGTTTTCAGACCAACAAAAGCTGAGAGTAATTCTTTGTTTCTTTGCATGTGTCATTTAAAGACACCCACGCTTTATTCTCTGGTTTCTTTTAAAATTGTATATTGTTTTAGATTTTTTTTTTTTTTTTTTTTTTTTAGATTTTTTGCAGTTTCACTATGACAAGTACCTGGGTGTTTTTCTTCTTCATTTTCCTCTTTGTATTCGTCAGGTTTCACAAATATGTGGATTGTTTCATTTCTGGAAATTTATCATTTCTTCATCATTTCTGGAGAATATTTAGTCACTCTTCAAATATTGCTTCTACTTCATTCTTTTTGTTTCTTCTGTTTGGGTCTCCAATTAGGAATGTGGTAGACCTTCTTACTGTATCTGCTATATCTTCCACACTTAAAAAAATGTTTTAAATCTTTTTGTTACTTCAGGTTTCATTCAGCTAATTTCTTCTAACCTATCTTCTGTTTCATTAACTCTTCAGCTGGGTAATCTGATAAACTCTTCCATTCAGTTACTGTATTTTTTAGTTTTGAACTTTGTACTTGGTTTTTATCCAAATCATCTATGTCACTGTGTAATAGTTTCCATTTTACTGCTGATAATTTTAAGCTTCGCTTATAACAATATAGTTGTTTTGTAGTCTGTTGTCTGGTAATTCCACTCTCTAGAGTTCCTGCGGGTCTATTTCAGTTTTCTGTTATTTTTGCTGATTCTTATTCCTAGGGTCTTATTTTTTCTAGATGTTTAGTCATCTCTGACCTTTTTGGACACCTGAAATTTTAAGAATAATCTGAGGTCCCAGATGATATAAACTTCTTTTGAATATCTTTAGGGTATCTATAAATTGTAAAATTTTGTGGTATCTATCTACAAAATTTGTGAGCTTCAAATGAATGAGATTCCATTGTGTTGTTAAAAATGTATGTGTATCTCTACCGTAATCTATCTATTCATGTCATTAAATGCTTTAATTTGAGGAATCTAACTTGATCTAATAGCTAACTCTGGACCAGGCATTTGTATTCCTGATTTTTGCTTATTTCATTAGAACTGATTTGATTGATGTCCTTGTTTCTCTTTTAAACTTTTTGTTGTATACTGTGAACATTAAAAAAATTATTCCAGATATAACAGTCTGAGTCACATGACTTTTAGACTTTTAATTGATTAATAAATGTATTTATATTGCCTAAATTTAAAAATCATGTTTTTGGGCTTCCCTGGTGGCTCAGTAGTTGAGAGTCCGCCTGCCGAAGCAGGGGACACGGGTTCGTGCCCCGGTCTGGGAAGATCCCACATGCCGCGGAGCGGCAGGGCCCGTGAGCCATGGCCGCTGAGCCTGCACGTCCAGAGCCTGTGCTCCGCAATGGGAGAGGCCACAACAGTGAGAGGCCCGCGCACAGCCAAAAAAAAAATGTTTTTTAAAAAAATAAATTTCTATACATGATATCTTTTTGTTCCTACTACCTTAAAATATGAGATACAAATAATGGTCACATTACTTTTGCACAAGAACAGCCATACCAATATTACACTGTAATTTGTCCTGATTATATTGATGGCTTCTTACAGAATCTATGAGATTTTGATCACAGTGATATGGTCCCCTGGAGACTATATCCAATAGCTACCTGCCTGATATTACAGAATGCGGTAGATAAAAGAAATTAGTTTTAAAAGTTACCTTGATATAATTTAAGTTTATTAATTATTAAGCATGGAATTCATTCTTTTCTAGGAGCTGCCAGTAATTGTGTCTCCTTGAAATCAGTATTCATTCCAACAAAAAGATAAAACCAAATTGCAGCGAGTCATAAAAATTCCTTTTCCCTTCTCACCCTCATTTCTTGTCATACTATTATCTTATTTTATTTTAACTCTTTCTTCAGCTTTATTACTTCTAACCATAAGTATCTTACAGCTATTCCTCTGATTATAACATTTTTCCTTTGGGGAAAATGAGGCTTTGCATTACACTATTTTTCCAAATGCTTCTAGGATTAGAACTACAACATTACTCAAATAGGTAGTACACATATTGGTTTACTTAAAATTTCTTTTGTAACACAAGAATAAAATATTGGTCTATTTATAATTGGACCACCAGATATATTTTCCTTTTTCCACAGGGGACAAAATCATACCCAGACTTTAGATATAAGAGCAGACTATGTATACATGAGGGAACTAACATTATTTGAATCTATTACCTTCCTTTCTGCCCATACCTCTTTTCTTCATCATATTACCCACTCCTCGTGGAGACTCCATATTGAGACAAAACAAAATGAAACAAAAGTGAGACAAGATGCAGAAATGGATTTTTCCTTCATTCACATATAAGAAACCTCTGCATTTTGGTCTATGCTGGGAAGAAACTAATTTAGCTTTTCTTTGATTTGTAGTTTCTTATTTGTTGAATAGAATGGTAATTTCTCACTTCAATGTTTTTTTAGCCTTTTTTGATGGGGGGTGGGGAAGCAGGATAACTATATCATTTTTCATTATCTTTCTCAAAAATTCAAATACTTTTTCATCTTCAGTGAAGTTTGCTCTTAAGATCATTTTAATACTTTTGTTATTTCAAAACAAGGATCTCTCGACCAAAGTTCTGAGCGGTACAAAAAGGAGGGGAGAAGAAATGAACAAGGTAGCGATCTAAACCACCTTAGACTAAGATTATATTTCATTAGACTTCTTAAGTTCTTTTAACTACATAAGGTTCACTGAATGTTTGAGATGGAGCTGGACCTGCAGCCCTGGGTCGGGAGACCAGATGCCAGGTTGGGCATCTAAGCCTCAGCACCATATGAGACCCAACTCCTGGGTTTTGTGATCTGAGCCTCATGACAGATTTAACAAATAACAACCTTAAACACTTTGAGTGCTTTAACCAAACAATTATGGTACTAAATTCGACATTAAAAAATACTCATCGAAAGGCCTGGATTATATTATGGTGTCTGTATCAATTAGCTGAAAATATCAGCTGGTGATATCACTCTTACTCAACTGGTCGAAACCTTGTGTCATGCAGTTCGGACCAGCTTCATCGTTCCCAGAAAATCTAACACACTCTTTACAAATGGTCAGCAATCAGCCCACGATCTTCTCTGTAACCCTTCATCCCAAATTGGCAGGGAGCAGCAAGTCTGTGGACTAACAGGATGGCTGGGACGGGAGGCAGCAGGTCCTGCTGGTCATTGGAGGCATTCTCTTCTGATGGTTCTTTTCCTAACTCTGTGGTAGGCAGAGTAACGCCCCCCCCCCGCCCCCCCGCCAAAACATGTCCACGTCCTAAACCCCAGAATGAGTAAATATGTTAGGTTACATGGCAAAGGGGAATTAAGGTGGCAGATGGAATTACGGTTGCTAATCAGCTGTGCTTGAGATGGGGAGAGCATCCTGAATTATCCAGGTGGACCCAATGTAATCCCACGATCTTTCAGTGCGGGAAGAAGAGGTAGGAGAGGATGTCAGCGGAATGCAATATGTGAAGGACTCAAAACCTCTTGCTGGCTTTGAAGAGAATGAAGGGGGCTACAAGCTAAGGAAGGGGGGTGGCTTCTAGAAGCAAGAAAGGGCAAGATAGTGGATTCTCCCCTAGAGCCTCCAGAAAGGAGTGCAGCCCTGCTGATACCCTGATTTTAGCCCAGTGAGACCTATTTCAGACTTTTGAATTACAGACCTGTAAGATAACACATTTGTCTTGTATTAAGCCACTACAAATTGTGCTAATTTGTCATAGCAGGAATAGAAAACTAATACGATGTCTTTAACTATCTCACCATTCATTCAGCTGGATCATGAACCCTGTTGATGACAAAGCAGATAAACCATTTGTTTAAAATTATCTCAAGTTCACTTTCACTATCGTCAGAGAGAGTGTCTACACCACCCCAAAATTGTAGAGCTGTTGTTGCTGACATAGAAATTTTAAATGACGTCAAGTACGTGTGGTGGCGTTTCAAGGTTTTTTTTTTAATGCAATTCAGGACCTTTCTGATTCTGGATTGTCCCCGAACAATACAGATAGAGTATTTTTATTTTTTTATTTAAAAATAATTTCTAACTATGGAAGTCAAAAAAAGGAGTAGGGCTAGAGTCAGTCATTTGTTGGAGCTGCCTTGTACAGGCTTGGAAGATATGGTGGTTAAAATATTAGTTTCTTAAGCCATGAAATTATCCATGGTGGATGTATTGACTCCTCAGAAATAAGCAGACACTGCAATGGGAGAGGTGACTGCTAAATCTGTAGCAGCACAGCACTGGCTAGAGTTCTCTTGGACAAGCATCCTCAACACAGGTTGTATCTCCCTACTCCCAAGATGTACCCACTACCGTCAGTTTAGTATGCATCTTCCACGTTACTTTCTATGTATTTATATACTTTGGGGTTCATGCATAAAACGTATAGTTTTGTTAGCATTTTTCCTATTTGTTTTTACAAGTGTCATGATCAATTTACTTTTCTGTAGCTTGCTTTTTTCCCTCAAGAAAATCTTGGTCTCCCTCATTTTTTTAGCCTCTATCATGTATCATATATGTAGTATACTATCGTATTGTGTAACTTATTTAACAACTGCTCCATTTACGAATATGATCCTTGTACTCATTTTCTGGTCACTGTGTGTCTAGGATAAATAATGACTTTTGGAATTTCTGGGTTTAAGGGTCTAAGCATTTATAATTTTAACATAAACTGTCAAATTTTTTTCCAAAGGGGCTGTAATAATTCACAGCTCTGCCAGCGGTACATAGCCATGAAGTTTCTCTGATTTTAACCTAGATTTAGTCAATGTACATTTCCCAACATAATGGATAAAAAGTGATCATTTTAATTTGTGTTTCCTTGATCACTACTTACACTTAGCATAATTTCATGTTCATTGGGTATTTGCTATTTGTTTTTAGGGAAATACCTTCTGTTGCTTTCCTTACTTTTCTGTTTTTTGGTCCTTTTTCTAATCAATTTGCAGACCACATTCTGGGTACTAATCGTTTTTCTATTACTATGGTACGAGTATTTTCTCCCATTTCCTTTAACGGTATTATTTCCTTTAACGGTATTGTTTTTTCAGCTTTAACTAATCTTTTTATTTTCAATTAGTGTGCAACTGACAGAAAAGTTACAAAGACTGTACAAAGTGTTCCTGTATACCCCTCACCCAGTTCCCCCTATTGTTAACACTTCAAGTTACTATAGTACATTTGTCACAACTGATGAGCCAATACTGATGCATTATTATTAACTAAAGTCCATACTTAATTTTTTATTAATTTTCCCCAAGGCCCTTCCTCTGCTCCACGATTCCATTCAGGATACCATGCTACATTAGTTGCCAAGTCTCCTTAGCCTCCTCTGGATTGTGACATGTTTTCAGACTTCCTTTTTTTAATGACCTTGACAGTTCTGTGACATACTGGCCATGTATTTTGTAGAATGTCCCTCAGTTTTACAAAATAGAATTTTGTTTGTCTGATGTGTGTGTTTTTTTAAAAAAATTAATTTATGATGTCAGAAGTTAGAAAAGTGGTTACTTTTTTTTTTTAATTAATTATTTTTGCTGTGTTGCGTCTTCGTTTCTGTGCGAGGGCTTTCTCTAGTTGCGGCAAGCCGGGGCCACTCTTCATCATGGGGCGCGGGCCTCTCACTATTGCGGCCTCTCTTGTTGCGGAGCACAGGCTCCAGACGCACAGGCTCAGTAGTTGTGGCACACGGGCCCAGTTGCTCCGCGGCATGTGGGATCCTCCCAGACCAGGGCTTGAGCCCGTGTCCCCTGCATTAGCAGGCAGATTCCCAACCACTGCGCCACCAGGGAAGCCCAGTCTGATGTGTTTTCCTGGCTTGACGGGGACTGTGGTTGGGGGAAGAAGATCACAGAGGGTAAGTGTCATCTCACCACGTCATGCAAGTGTCCATGCTGTTCTGATTTATCCCTGTTGATATCAACCTTCATTTCCTGGAGAAGGGAATGTTTGCAGTAGGAAGTACTAGGTAAATCATAGAATTGCATTCAGACCTCTGCTTTTTACTGTTTTTTCTATAGAAATTGAATATTGCCTTAAAAAGAACTAATTGGCACAAAAAGAGAAACCAGAATATAGGTAATTGAGTTTATTGAATAATTCTGAGTAACTGCATGTTAAATATTTATAAAGTCTGTTGTTTTTATGAGTTTATTTATGACAGATGGATTTTGCCCATGAAAGTGCACTGGTTAAACTTTCTCTAAGGCTATTTGGTTAAAAGTGATGGTTTCATAAAAAGAAATGAAATTGAGTTATTTGTAGTGAGGTGGATGGACCTAAAGTCTGTCATACAGAGTGAAGTAAGTCAGAAAGAGAAAAACAAATACTGTATGCTAACACATATGTATGGAATCTAAAAAAAAAAAAAAGGTTCTGAAGAACCTAGGGGCAGGACAGGAATAAAGATGCAGATGTAGAGAAAGGACTTGAGGACATGGGGAGGGGGAAGGGTAAGCTGGGATGAAGTGAGAGAGTGGCATGGACATATACACACTACCAAATGTAAAATAGATAGCTAGTGGGAAGCAGCCGCATAGCACAGGGAGATCATCTCGGTGCTTTGTGACCACCTAGAGGGGTGGGAAAGGGAGGGTGGGAGGGAGACGCAAGAGGGAGGAGATATGGGGATATATGCATATGTATAGCTGATTCACTTTGTTATAAAGCAGAAACTAACACACCATTGTAAAGCAATTATACTGCAATAAAGGTGTTAAAAAAAAAGGGATGGTTTCCTCTGACTTGTTTTTTAATAGTAAACAATATGACAGGAAATAAACAGAATAAAGACTAGTACAGCACATATTGCATTTATAATAGTATAAATTTACAATTACATCTAATGACCAACGTTAAATACAGTGTATTAAATTATTCAAATTGCTCTTCAATATAAATTATGCCATTGATTAGATTTACGGTGGTAGCTATGAGATGTAAACCAAATATTGTGACATTCTTTAATTGAAATAAGTGCTTGTACTTCAATTAATGGCAATTTTTTAGGTCATTAACTCTAGAAATTTGCTTTTATAGTCTATTCAGAATTCTACAATCAAATGAATTGAGACACAGGCAGCATGGGTTTTTTAAGAACAAATCAATGTCATATAAACCTGATAACATTTTTGGGATATAATGATAAGGTAGCACACACAATTTGCTCTGCAAAGGAGTGAAAATGTCTATGTCTGTCTCTTCTAAATCTTATTATGTGAAATATGTCGACTTCTTTCCAAATAATGGTTTGTGGGCAAAAGATATCTAGACCTTACGGTGTATGAATTTTGCTCCCCTATCGTTTAACCCATCTGAGAATTCTTTGTTAGCCCTGATAAAATGCAGCCACATATTAACCTCAAGTACAGAGTAGGCAAAGTTAGCACGGTTGTGCCAAAGTGTTCATGGGTGTCACCTGGAGGGAAGGGCAGGGTCTTTATAAAGTGTCTTGCAAAACGTGACCGAACCCTTGTCATTTCATTTCAGCAACGTTAAAAGAGTAAAATCTCTGAAGGACACTGACCAAAGTATCAACGTCTAAATGATATTTCTCAAAGTGGGGGCCAAGGACGCATATCAAGATCACCTTGAGTACACATTAAAATGCAAACCTGCTGAATCAGATGCTTAGGAACTGGGGAGGCATCTGCAAGTTTCCCATCTCTTTAGGTATCCGTATGCAAACTGAAGTTCAAGGTCCACTGCCATGAAGGGTACTGTTTTATTTATAACATGTGTGGGAGAATAAAAATGAATACATGAAGTTCTCAAGTAGAAAGATCTTCCTACCAAATAAAATATCTGTGACAAGATGTTTTGCATTTCTGAGGATATCGTATGCCATTTAGCTTGTCTCCTTTAACCCTTTGTGGTGATAGACTGTGTCACACTCCACCTTGCAGTTACCCAGTATCTCTGCAGTACTAGGGTGTAACCTCCTTGAGGGCAGGACTGGTGATGTCATCTCTACGTCCTTATAGCACCTATTTGATTGAGGGCCCAAGAATATTTGACGATCTGAATTGGGAAAACAATTAACTAATCAGATGAGATAAAGTATTACAGTTGCTGAACATTTGTATTACTATTAGGTCCAGTGATAAATTATGATAAATGACACTGAAAACAACAGGCATAGTTTCTGCCCACCAGAAAGTAACACAGTCAGTTCTCTTGATTATTTCCTAACATTTTCCTCCTAGCTTAATTTCAAGGCAAACCTTTTCCATCACTTTGCTTTGCATTTATATAACAGTTTCCCTCCAGACTTAAGGGACATTTCCAGGCACGCATGGTAATGTTCTTTGGGCATAAGGGAAGTTGGATTAAATATATACTGACTCTTATATATGTATTTATGATTATTTAGGTAATAATAATGATAAAGGATCAGAAAACATATTAAAGATGCTTAATTCATTCTAACCTTGTACTAACAGGTGAGTAGGTGTTGATTTCTATTTCTCATCTCTTATGTGCTAGAAAATCATGAGATCTCCTACCCTATATCCCCTCAATGAACTCAAAATGTTTTTCCTGTTCCTTGGGTTTGGGGATGGGGGCTGGTGGGGGGAGAAGACTGAAAAGATACTGGAGTTGTGTTTTTTCTGATTTCATCAATCCAAGCCGTACAACTCACTAGTGAATGGCAAGATGGTAGCAGCCTTTTATAGGTCACCTGCCTTTGGAGATGTCATCACACAGGGAATTGTTACTTTGTAAATTTCGTACTTTTTAGCCGCTAACAGTGAAGAATTGCCTTCTTGCCCGCCAGCGACTGAACCCGTGTGCCCTGCATTGGCAGGCGGATTCTTAACCACTGCACCACCAGGGAAGTCCTGGAATAATTTTTCATTTTTATTTATACTAATTTATTTTTCCCAGCTTCCTAGAGGTATAACTGACAAACAAAATGGTTTGTATTTAAAATGTACCTGATGATTTGATATATGTATACACTGTGAAATGATTACCACCATGAAGTTAATCATAGTTACCATTTGTGTGTGTGTCTGTGTGGTGAGAACCCTTAAGATCTACTCTTTTAGCAAATTTCAAGTAGACAATACAGTATTATTAACTAGAGTCACCTTGCTGTACGTTAGAGTCGCAGAACTTATAACTGAAAGTTTGTACCCTTTGACCAACATCTCCCCATTTCCCCCACTCAGGCCCTGGCCATCCCCCTTCTACTCTCTGTTTCTGTGAGTTTGACTTTTTCTTAGTGTGGAATAATATTTAATGTTCATCTTTGTGTAGTAATATTTTGTTTATCTTTGTGGAACTTTGCACATGAGACTTTGCCTTTCTAAAAACAGGCTTGTAAAGTCTCTTTGCTTTTCACTTTCAGATTTATACCTGTGATAGAAAAAAGCGGAAAACAAGTCCAGTGATGAGATGAGGCCACCATGTGTTAAGAGCTTTGACAGCAGAGAGACTAAAATAAGTAGCCGGGTAGTTGAAATATCCTGAAAGCAGCAGATTTCTCTATCATTAAGTATGTGTCCAGGGGTGAGTAGGTCGTGTGGAATGGGGCTGGACAGTGAACCTCTAGTTGTGTTGAAACTGACGATTCCTGCTATCACCACCAGAGGATGTTCTAGGCACACTTTTTGTCAGAGCAACTTGACTCAAACAGCCCATCCTTCCAGCAGAGACGGCATAACGGCTCTGAGGATGTGCAAAATCTCAGTGTCAACAGCAGCTCATAAATGGAAAAGAACATGGTATCAGCTTTGTGTTTAGAAAAGTCTGAGGCGTTTAGCCCAACTGTTTTTGAATCATTACCATGATACTGACAAGCAAAGAAGCTCCTGAGAAACCTGTCAGTCCTTGACTGCATACGGTTAATGGAGAAAAGAGCCAGGCTGTCTACATTACAATTCTTTTTTGAGTTTTGGGCAAGCAGCCATTTTGGTTATTAGATTTTTTAAAACAAATTCTTGTGGTGAGATTAGGGTAGGAAGAGACACAGGGAAGAGAATAAAGGAGATATTTTTAGGGGAATTTTAGTGTAGTGTTCTTGAGGTAAGTAAGGGGAAGGACAGGGAAATATGCCTTTACAGTCACCCCCAAAACAAGCTATAAAATGCTAAAAAGAGTAGCAAGAGCACCTGTTGTGGATAAGAGCTTTAAAAACTGGTATCTCATAGCAAAGTCTGCTATCAAATGTCAAATGTCAAAAATGACTTGGAGGTTGAATCTCGTGTCAGCTCAGAAGGAGACACAGTTAAGCTGAAAAGCAACCTGTTTTCCATCAGTTTACTTCATTATGTAAATTATATCCTTTTTGCACGCTGCAAGAACACTTGAGAATATGTGCTATATATTAAAATGGGTAAGTGTACTATGTTATTAGAGGTAGATCACTGTGTGCGTTTGCGTGTGTGTGTGTGTGTATGTGTACACACGCTGAAAATCACAACAAATGTTTTTCAAATTTAAGGGCATGGGTTTTTTTTTTTTTTTAATTAATTAATTTTTGGCTGTGTTGGGTCTTCGTTGCTGCACGGGCTTTCTCTAGTTGTGGCGAACAGGGGCTAGTCTTTGTTGCAGTGCGCGGGCTTCTCATTGTGGTGGCTTCTCTTGTTGCGGAGCACGGGCTCTAGGCACGCGGGCTTCAGTAGTTGCAGCACACGGGCTCAGTAGTTGTGGCTTGCGGGCTCTAGAGCACAGGCTCAGTAGTTGTGGCTTGCGGGCTCTAGAGCTCAGGCTCAGTAGTTGTGGCACACGGGCTTAGTTGCTCCGCAGCAGGTGGGATCTTCCTGGACCAGGACGTGAACCCATGTCCCCTGCAATGGCAGGCAGATTCTCAACCACTGCGCCACCAGGGGAGCCCAGGGCATGGGTTTTAATATAATACATATTTTAAAGGCCGTTCACTGCTTTTAACAGAAAAGACTTTTTTTATTTATTCATTTATTTATTTATGTAAGAACACTTAACATGATATCTACCCTCTTAACAGATTTTTAAGCGTACTATACAGTGTTACCTGTAGGCACAGTATCGCACAACAGATCTTTAGAACTTATTCATCTTGAAAGACTGAAAGTTTATGCCCATTCATTAGCAACTCCCCATATCCCATCCCCCCGACACTGCTCCCCACCAGTCTACTCTCTGCTTCTATGATTTTAACTACTTTGGATACCGTACATACCTGGAATCATTCATTGTTTGTCCTTCTGTGCTTATTTCTCTTAGCGTGATGTCCTCAGTGTTCATCCATGTTGTCACATATGGCAGGATTTCCTTCTTTTTTAAGGCTGAAGAGTATTCCATTGTACTTATAGACCACGTTTTCTTTATCTGTTCATCCATCGATGAACCTTTAGGTTATTCCCACATCTTGGCTGTAGTGAACAGAGCTGCAATATATTCATGATTATAAGGTTTGATTTATTTTTTAAAGATTCTCATAGTAAAATAATGAAATAATTGATACAACTCTTAGTGACAGCTACAGTTCTTATAGAAAAAACAATTGGCACCTGGACCCTAGGCATGGAATCTAGCAGGCAGGTGACTTTGTGTACAAGTTGAGGTCATGGCTGCAGTCCCCTGGGACTTCAAGGGACTCAAAAATGCCTTCCTCCTGGAAACGCTAGGGGTCAGTGTAACAATCTAGTGTCTGGGGTTCCACTGCCACACTAGTTACCTCCTGCCCATCTGTTTATTACGTGAACATGGGTCGTCCAGACAACGGGGGACTCTAGTAGCTCACAGGATTACTGTGAGAATGAAAGAAACTAACAAATGTAATGTGAGTAGCCAATGCCTGGCCCATACTAGGCATTGAATAAATACCAATTATTATTATTTCATTATTTCTGTCTCTTGTTAGCCATAGCTGTACCTGAAAAAGACCACATTCAGAGCCCAGCTCCATTGAGTTTGGAAGGAAAGCAGAAACTCTCATCTTCAGAAACTTTGAAGAGTTACCTGAGTTAATTGGAAAGAAAGTCCCATGAGAGGCCCTTCTGGTTTCCTTCCTAGAGCACATCTCACCAGAATCACTGATTGTATCATTTAATTGTTACCACCATGATGATCCTGGATTGGCTGATTTTTATCAAAGGAGTATTAACACCCCTTCATCGAAGGTGATATTAACAGCAGTAAACCTTGGTTTATTGGGGCTAGTGAGAGCACCCAAGGCAATAAAACAGGCTTGCCTGGGATCACCTAGGAGGTGCTGGTTTCAGAAAAACAAGTGCCAAACAACAGAGTGCTTGACGGGAGTGCAGGGAGGGGTCAAATGGAAGAGAGAGATAAAAAAAAAATCCCAAAAAGAAAAAAAACTTCCCCTCTGCCCAGTGTGAGTCTGGTAATGATCTAGACTATGATGTTGATATTTACTATTATTATACAACTCAGTTCTCTAAAAACATATTTTAAAAGCCATCAAGGGAAAGTATCTGTACTTTGTCACTACTTATCAGAAACAAATGTGTTTATCAAGACTTTCACTTCACATGCCTCTTCAATTTATTTCCTAAAATTATGCTAGTTACATAAAATTCACTGTAAACATGAGTTGCTGGATTTTACTAGAACTCTACGTGAAGGTCAAGTTTCCAATAAAAATGCTATGGTAAAAAGGATTTGGGTCTCGAATTAAGGACAGACATTACTGTAAGTGTATCTTGGTAGGAAGTCACAATTTTTAAAAATTAATTAATAATTAATTTTTGGCTACGTTGGGTGTTCGTTGCTGTGCGCGGGCTTTCTCTAGTTGTGGCTAGTGGGGCTACTCTTCATTGTGGTGCACGGGCTTCTCATTGCGGTGGCTTCTCTTGTTGCGGAGCACCGTCCCTAGGCGAGCGGGCTTCGGTACTTGTGGTTTCACGGGCTCAGTAGTTGTGGCTCGCGGACTGCAGAGCGCAGGCTCAGTAGTTGTGGTGCACAGGCTTAGTTGCTCCTCGGCATGTGGGATCTTCCTGGCCCAGGGATTGAATCCATGTCCTCTGCCTTGGCAGGTGGATTCTTTTTTTTTTTTTGCAGTACGCAGGCCTCTCATTGCACAAAGGGCATAAAGAGACCCGTATCCGAGCCTCTCCTGCAGGTTGGTGTGTTCTTTGGGACTAGGTTCTTTCTGCACAGTGGGGTATAAGCAGAAGTGATGCTGCCATATATGCAGTTCATCTCTCTAAAAAGGGGTGTGTGCACACATCTCTGGCCTTTCCCACTGGTTGGAGACCTGGAGCAGCTATTCTGCACCAGAAATGGAAGCTGTGTGCTGACCATGGCAGGGGCACCCAACCCGTCCTGGACCACTCTTCCCTGGCCTATTACATGAGAGGGAAATGAAGTTCCGTTTAAGCTATGTTTGGCTCTCTGCTATAGCTAGGTAGCCTGTTTTGTAACTGATCTAATCGTGAGGTGTTCTAACGGGTTTTAAAGCATTGACTTATGATAATATAAATGACTCAGGAATGTTCAGGAAAGAGTGTCTCAATTTAAAGCAATTGTCCCAATGTTGGGTATCCCAGATACACGGGTATTTGACAGGACAGGTCTATGCAGGCAACTGGGGTCCTGTAACACTATCTCAAAAATAGCAAACCCAATCTGAGAGACATCTTACAGAACAACTGCGTGTATATTTCAAATATATCAAGGGCAATAAAGAGCAAGGCTCAGGAACTATTTCAGATGAAAGGAAATGAGACAATTAACTGCAATGTATGGTCATGGACAAGGGAAAAAGAGCTGTAGGGGCCATTATTGGAACTGTTGCTAAAGTTTGAGCATGGACTGTCCTTTAGATACGTCAGTTCTAATAATCTTGATCTTGATAACTGTGTTGTGGTTATATAAGAAAATATCTTTGTTCTTAGAAAAAACAATGAAGATTTAAGTTTAAAGCATCATGATGTGTACAACGTATTCAAATGGTTCAGAAAAAATATGCACACGTATGTATGTATACAACACCCATGAATACTACTGGGAGAGAGGGAGAGAGAGAGAGAGAGAGAGAGGAAATGATAAAGCAAATGGATAAAACAAATGTAAACAATTGGAGAGTTAAGGTGGTAAAGTGTAGAATAAACACCAGCAACTTTTCTGTAACTTTATTTATTATTCTTTTTTAATATATATGTACCTTAAAAAAATATTTTAATTAATTACTTAATTTATTTGGCTGCATCGGGTCTTAGTTGCGGCCTGTGGGATCTAGTTCCCTGACCAGGGATCGAACCCAGGCCCCCTGCGTTGGGAGCACAGAGTGGACCCACTGGGCCACCAGGGAAGTCCCTCTATAAGTGTAAATTTAGGTCAAAATGAAAAAGTATAATGAAAAAGAGATGAGTATAATTTTCTCCTCCTCAGTCTTCAACAATAACATCAATAGTCACATACTTGTATTTGAATATTGCCTGCCAATTAAATTTCTGCTGTTGGCAAAACTTGGCCGGGTGCTCAAGCATGTGACCCTACATTTTGGGCCCATTTCCAATGCTCCAAATTTTCCTTGAAGCAAATTTGTCAAAATAATTGTGGAATAAACTCCCAATTTAGAAGTTGACAAAACAGACCCACTCTCCATCTTTTATAGAAGAGCAGATGTGGACTTTGGGTTTGCATAGCAGGTGGAATTAGAGGCCTATACTAAGCATGGACTAAAATTCAATTAGTGTGTTTTGGTGATGTGTGTATTTCCCCAATTTAGGGACATGCTCCAAAATAGATGCCTGTACACTTCCACTTCAAAAATATTGAAAGTGAGGTGGTGTCAGGGATGTGCATTAAGGTCATCTTTATACCAGTAAAGCTACTCTAAGTCAGAAACATCCTGTGATCCAGTAATGTTATCTTGCAATTATTGATGAAAAGAGACAACACAGATGCATTCACAGACCAAACACCTCAGCGATGACTTCTTAGGTCATCAATAGGTCCTGAAAGATTCTTAGATTACTTAGTGGATTTTGGGTCGCAGCTTGCCTCATTTTCTCCAGACCCTGGTTAGAAATTCATTCATTCATTCAACAAGCATTTTTTTCTCTCTTTTTTTTTTTTTTTTTTTTTTTTTTTTTGCGGTACGCGGGCCTCTCACTGTTGTGGCCTCTCCCGTTGCAGAGCACAGGCTCCGGATGCGCAGGCTCAGCGGCCGTAGCTCACGGGCCCAGCCGCTCCGCGGCATGTGGGATCTTCCCGGACCGGGGCACGAACCCGTGTTCCCTGCATTGGCGGGCGGACTCTCAACCACTAAGCCACCAGGGAAGCCCTTTTTCTCTTTTTTTTTTTTTTTTGCGGTACACGGGCCTCTCACTGTTGTGGCCTTTCCCGTTGCGGAGCACAGGCTCCGGACGCGCAGGCTCAGCGGCCATGGCTCACGGGCCCAGCCGCTCCGCGGCATGTGGGATCTTCCGGGACCGGGGCACGAACCCGTGTCCCCTGTATTGGCGGGCAGACTCTCAACCACTGCGCCACCAGGGAAGCCCTCAACAAACATTTTTAAGCACTGCCAACTGTCAGCCACTGAGTTAAGTACTGAAATGACACAGTTTGCCCTTCTAATGCTTATAGTCAAGAAAGAATGAGGGAGGTAGTATTAGTTGAGAACCTTAGCCCTATATGAATTCATTCTTGTTGTGTCTTGCCATCTTCTTTTCATTTTCTAGCGTTTCCTCTTAAGATGCATAAGTTCCTCTTATACGCATAATATAAATATTTTTTTTTACAAAAGTAGTGTATGGAAATCACATATCCAACTACAGTTAAAGTTAACTTTCAATGCACATGGGGGAGATGTTGGTTGAAGGGTACAAATTTCCAGTTAGAAGATGAATAAATTCTGGGTACCTAATGCACAGCACTGTGAACGTAGTTAACAATACTGTATACGTACTTGACTGTTGCTAAGAGAATAGATCTTAAATGTTCCAACCATAAAAAGAAATGGTAATTTTGTCATGTGATGGAGATGTTGGCTAAGGCTACAGTGGTCATTGTACTGCAGTAGGTAAGTCTGTGAAATCAATACGTTGTACGTTGTGTTGACATATAACACACAAGTTTATATGTCAATTATATCTCAAGAAAGCTGGGGAAAAAGTTAAATGCATGCAGTAACTTTATGACAACTCAAATAAATATAAACTTAGTTTTACTTTCTGGTCAAATATCATGTTGACAGTTCAAAGTGGGATTTTGGAAAGCTAATTACTCATCCCTCTTTCCTCGTGGCTTCATGCAAAGAGATTAATATATAGCAAATTTTTTTTTAATTTATATTTTTGGCTGCGTTGGGTCTTCATTGCTATGCATGGACTTTCTCTAGTTGAGGCAAGCGGGGCTACTCTTCACTGAGGTGTGTGGTGCGTGGGCTTCTCATTGCAGTGGCTTCTCTTGTTGCGGAGCACAGGCTCTAGGCACGTGGGCTCAGTAGTTGTGGTGCACAGGCTTAGTTGCTTCTCGGCATGTGGGATCTTCTCGACCAGGGCTCAAACCTGTGTCCCCTGCATTGGCAGGCGGATTCTTAACCACTGCGCCACCAGGGAAGTCCCTATATAGCAATTTTTAATAAAATACTAATGTGTTAATAGCTGGTAATCACCCCATCTGTTCCAACATTGTCCTCTTGTATAGTATCTGTGCAGGACAACGTGGTTCAGGCTTGAAACTTCTCTCCTGAATCTAGGATAATTGCATCTGGGAAATCTGCTGACCGCTGGGAAGCAGGGATGAAAGGTGGCGTCAGATCATGGGTGCTGGCTTCTCCCCCCGGGAAGCAAAGCCCAAGAAAGGTCTCATATTTTGGCCAGTAACAAGTTCTCTTCATCTGAGGGCAAGAAGCCTAGATAAGGACATTGGGATGAGGACAAAAGTTCCCTTTTTAACATTCTACACTGTCTTTATTAAAGATTTGTTGGGTGGGTTATACTTCTCTCTACAGCTGTAAGGTCCTTGTGAGCAGAAACCATACCTTAACACATTTTTTATTGTCTCTGCCTAAAGTAATAGAGACATGTTTGCTGCTTGATCAAGTTTAATTGCTTTATGCTTTAGGTGACATTTTTTAGAAGGCATTTTGAGATCTCCAGGTGCCTTCAGGATATGACTATAAACATCAATTTCCATTGTACTGTACATGTACACAAGTCTTGGTTAATAGATATTTCCAGATAAAGTAGCTTCTACAGCACTACAGTGTAGGATATTAATAGTTTTACAGTATCTGTGTCACTATGGAACAACATTATTCAATAGCATAAAGCTACTGAATTAATTACCCCAAAGAAAGTACAGGGCTACCTGCTTTTAAACTATTTTAATATGAGGTTTATACCACAGGACCGAGCAAAAAGAAAATTATGCCTGTTGAAGAACAACTTTCTGGAGATTGTGTTTGATACAATTATTTTTTTTTCTCTGGAAAAATCTAATCAACCATTAATTTTATAATTACATAATTATCTGTTCCAAAGATCACACATTTACCAAGAGAATGCATGCAGAATGTGTTTTGAAGGTATTTTGTCCATCTATTAGCCAAAAATTCTATCCATTCATGACTATTTAGTAAGCTTTTATGGATATAAATGTAATAAATACTCAACAAATATATAAATACTCAGCAAATATTTATTGGATGGATTCACTGACCTCCCTTGAAGAACTGGCTTAAAAAGCAAGATTCCACAAATATCTGAGCCTATTTATTCCCTCAACAGCTTTCTAGTTGACCTCAGCATCAATCCATTCATCTCAGTGATGAAAATTGTGGAGAATCAGATTGGACCACACAGACCTGGAACTTCCAACAAACTCTGCTCTTGGTCAAAACATTTTCTAGTAGACTAACATTGTCTTCTGTTCTCTGGTTAACAGAGGGACATCATGGACATATCCATAAGTTAGAAATCATAGTGAGCACATCCATCTTCAGTGCTAAAAAGAAAGTGATGTGTCGACTACTGTAGCGTTGCAAGCTGGTGAATAATGGACAGACCTACAATGGGTTTATTCCTGACTCTAGTTAGAAATTAACTCCCTCCTTAATGTATTAGTGTGCATGGGCATATTTGATACTATTTATTTAATATTCTCTATGATAACTAAGTAGGAAACAGCAGTGATGAGTCTGCATTCTAGAAATACACCTAAAGTAAGGCAGAGTTTCTCTAAATTGTAATTGACTAAATGTGTAGTTTCTAGGGTGGTATTTCGTGAACTAGAGTTGCTGGGTTGTTTTTCTTTTCTTTCAGGTCCAATACACCTCTAAGAACATTTCTTATTTTGTGTTTATAATATGAAGATACTTAAAATAGAACCACAAAAGTAATGTATGGATGCGCTGGATCTTGTAGGTGACCACTTCACGATCGAGCATGGCCATGTACTTTCAGTGTCTGTGATTACCTTTGCTTTTGAGACAACATCAATATTTTCACACTGATAGCCTTGCCCCTCTGGGGATACAAAGCCATATACTCCTAGGCCCCAGATATCTGAATTTGAAAAAAATCTTACTCTAGAATAGAGAAGAGGATTCCACAATCCTCTTACATCAGAGAAACCCTATCCACTCTTACTCTGGTAGGGAAAGGATTAATTAAAAGAAGCTTCAACTGTTAATACCATAGATGTTGTGAGATGCTGCTACAGTATTGGGATTAGCTGGATGAGAATGGCTGTTAAGTGCTGTTGAATGAAGTAATCCCACCTGCCACAGAAATCCTGGGAGCCTGTGTTATTGGCTCAGTCACTAGGGATTCTATACATGTCAAAAAGAACTTTGCCATGACAGGGTGACTTGAAGTTACTATGTATGATATAGGGGAACAATGGAATCTGTTGTTTGAGTACCAAAAGAAGCTTTTATTCTATATTATTTTATCGTTTGGCCACACCATGCAGCCTGTGGGATCTTAGTTTCCCAACCAGGGATTGAACCCAGGCCCCAGCAGTGAAAGTGGAGTCCTAACCACTGTACCACCAGGGAATTCCCCAAAAGAAGCTTTTTTTTTTTTTTTAACTTTTTTAAAAAAACATCTTTATTGGAGTATAATTGCTTCACAATGGTGTGTTAGTTTCTGCTTTACAACGAAGTGAATCAGTTATGCACTTACACACATCCCCATATCTCCTCCCTCTTGTGTCTCCCTCCCACCCTCCCTATCCCACCCCTCTAGGTGGTCACAAAGCACCGAGCTGATCTCCCTGTGCTATGCAGCTGCTTCTCACTAGCTATCTATTTTACATTTGGTAGTGTATATATGTCCATGCCACTCTCTCACTTCGTCCCAGCTTACCCTTCCCGCTCCCCGTGTCCTCAAGTCCATTCTCTACGTCTGTCTTCATTCCTGTCCTGTCTCTAGGTTCTTCAGAACCATTTTTTATTTAGATTCCATATATATGTGTTAGCATATGGTATTTGTTTTTCTCTTTCTGACTTACTTCACTAGGTATGACAGACTTTAGGTCCATCCACCTCACCACAAATAACTCAATTTCGTTTCTTTCTATGGCTGAGTAATATTCCATTGTATATATGTGCCACATCTTCTTTATCCATTCATCTGTCAATGGGCATCTAGGTTGCTTCCATGACCTGGCTATTGTAAATAGAGCTGCAATGAACATTGGGGTGCATGTGTCTTTTTGAATTATGGTTTTCTCTAGGTGTATGCCTAGTAGTGGGATTGCTGGGTCATATGGTAATTCTATTTTTAGTTTTTTAAGGAACCTCCATACTGTTCTCCATAGTGGCTGTATCAGTTTACATTCCTACAAACAGTGCAAGAGGGTTCCCTTTTCTCCACACCGTCTTCAGCATTTGTTGTTTGTAGATTTTCTGATGATGCCCATTCTAACTGGTGTGAGGTGATTGTAGTTTTGATTTGCATTTCTCTAATAATTAGTGATGTTGAGAATTTTTTCATGTGCATCTTGCCCATCTGTATGTCTTCTTTGGAGAAATGTCTATTTAGATCTGCCCATTTTTTGATTGGGTTGTTTGTTTTTTTAATACAGAGCTGCATGAGCTGTTTATATATTTTGCAGATTAATCCTTTGTCCGTTGATTCGTTTACAAATATTTTCTCCCATTCTGAGGGCTGTCTTTTCATCTTGTTTATAGTTTTCTTTGCTGTGCAAAAGCTTTTAAGTATCGTTAGGTCCCATTTGTTTATTTTTGTTTTTATTTCCATTACTCTAGGAGGTGGATCAAAAAAGATCTTGCTGTGATTTATGTCAAAGAGTGTTCTTCCTATGTCTTCCTCTAAGGGTTTTATAGTGTCCAGTCTTACATTTAGGTGTTTAATCCATTTTGAGTTAATTTTTGTGTATGGTGTTAGGGAGTGTTCTAATTTCATTCTTTTACATGTACCTGTCCAGTTTTCCCAGCACCACTTATTGAAGAGACTGTCTTTTCTCCATTGTATATCCTTGCCTCTTTTATCGTAGATTAGTTGTCCATAGGTGTGTGGGTTTATCTCTGGGCTTTCTGTCCTGTTCCATTCATCTATATTTCTGGAAAAGCAGACATTAAAAAAAATAGTTTTGTTTCAAGATGATCGCAAATGAATTTTTCCTCAAGCACATTTCTTCTAGATGTTTTTTTCCTCATAGACATTTAATCTCCATGCTTCTGATTTATTTACGCCTGACTCATCAAAATCTGTTTTTTTTTTAAAGTGTTCTTTCAAGTCTAAGGAACCTAAATAAGATTTGTAAAAGATGTTTAAGTCTGGAAATCATGTTGGCAACACAAAATAAAACATGAACGAGCCAGTTTGAATTGCCATAAGTACTGCTCTGATAATCTGCTATGAGGTTCCTTGTAATCATCTTTGTGACTGACTCACTCCCTGGATAGAGGCAAATTTGAGTAGAAGATTAAAAAATCTGCATTCTTGGGCTTCCCTGGTGGCGCAGTGGTTGAGAGTCCGCCTGCCGATGCAGGGGACACGGGTTCGTGACCCGGTCCGGGAAGAACCCACATGCCGCGGAGCGGCTGGGCCCATGAGCCATGGCCGCTGAGCCTGCGCATCTGGAGCCTGTGCTCTGCAACGGGAGAGGCCACAGCAGTGAGAGGCCCGTGTACCGAAAAAAAAAAAAAAAAAAATCTGCATTCTCTTCCTGCCTCTCCCCGAAGATACAATGGAGTGCTGTATTCAAAAGTGAAATGTTTTATTTGCAATTAAATTCAAACAGCTGTTTCCTTTGTTTAAAAAATGATTATCCAGTAGTTTCACTATCATCAATATTGAGAAGATAACCGATTTGGAAGATTTAACTAATAGAAAAGAATATAAGAATTCCTTGACTTTTGGAGTAACTAAGTTTAGGCTAATTCTGGAACATCTCTCATCTTGTTTTGATCTGAAACAGATGTGCCTTCTACCCCGACAAAAGTACTGCATGGGTGATTCACTAAGTTGTTTGAAGCATCAATTTTGCGTTACCTGTTGAACAGCAGAGATGGGCATGCTTTCTGCGTCCATGTGGTCACACGAGGTCCTTCTCGTCGTCTCCCCACGACGGAGCGAGGGCTGTGGGCTGGGGCAGAGTCAGGACCAGGGAGCATGATGAGGGTCAGCGGTCCCGCAGGAACCCTCTACGCAACTAGGTTTGGGAGCACCTCAGCCAATGGGCCACAGCACATGCAGGAGGGAGAAGGGAGGACATACCAGTGGGCACGAGGTGTGAGGGGCTGATGAGCCACTTCAAGAAGGCAAATGGTCAAGGCAGAGAAAAGTACAACCTGCCCTACTCAATATAGTAGCCACCTAAGGGCTACTGCCGCCAAGGGCTCTTTAAGTTAGAATTCATTAACATGAAGCAAAGGTAAAAATTTATTTCCTCAGTCACACGAGCCACATATTAAGGGTTCAACAACCACATTTTGGTGAGCGCAAAACACGAAACGTTTACAACATCGCAGACGTAAACTGTCTGTGTCATAATCCCAAATATGACCATCTTCGCTCCAGGTTGAAAGCAAAGTCTCATGGAAAACAAACTTATGGTTACCAGAGGGGATAGAGGGGGTGGGGGGAGATAAATTAGGAGTTTGGGATTAACATATACACACTACTGCGTATAAAACAGATAAACAACAAGGAACTACTGTATAGCTCAGGGAACCATATTCAATGCCTTGTAATAATCTATAATGGAAAGGAATCTGAAAAACTATATATTTATAACTGAATCACTTTGCTGTACACCTGAAGCTAACCCGACACTGTAAATTAACTATACTTCAATTAAGAAATGGTTATTAAAAAAAAGCAAAGTCTCACCTTTGCCCAATTACATATGGTCAGAACAGCCATCTTTATTGAATGAGAAAACAAAGGAGAGACATTGCATTGAGTCACTGCTAATTCAAAAAGAGTCATGTACCACAGTGTTCACTATTTACAATAGCCAGGACATGGAAGCAACCTAAGTGTCCATCGACAGATGAATAGATAAAGAAGATGTGGCACATATATACAATGGAATATTACTCATCCATAAAAAGAAACGAAATTGAGTTATTTGTAGTGAGGTGGATGGACCTAGAGACTGTCATACAGAGTGAAGTAAGTCAGAAAGAGAAACAAATGCCGTATGCTAACACATATATGGAATCTAAAAAAAAAAAATCGTTCTGAAGAACCTAGGGGCAGACTGGAATAAAGACGCAGATGTAGAGAATGGACTTGAGGACACGGGGAAGGGGAAGGGTAAGCTGGGACGAAGTGAGAGAGTGGCATGGACATATATACAATACCAAATGTAAAACAGCTAGTGAGAAGCAGCTGCATAGCACAGGGAGATCGGCTCTGTGCTTTGTGTCCACATAGAGGGGTGGGATAGGGAAGGTGGGAGGGAGACACAAGAGGGAGGAGATATGGGGATGTGTGTATGTGCATAACTGATTCACTTCGTTGTAAAGCAGAAACTAACACACCATTGTGAAGCAATTATACTCCAATAAATATGTTTTTAAAAGTCACTGCTAAATTAGATAGATCCCACTTTAAAAATGGAACGCGTAACTAATTTCTGATTTTTCCTGAGAGAAGGCATCTCTTGAGAGTCTTTAAGTCTCTAAAGTATCCAGAATGCCTTTTAGTATAATTATTAAAAAATACTTTGTGAATATATTATTTACAGTATTCAAGAAATGCAGGCAAGGGGCTATGGGTTATCAAGGCTAATGCACCTGGGACACAATTCAGTTTTCTCACTTGGCCCTTCGAGCTCCACGTGATGGGGTTGCTCTCTTTCTCCACCTTTCCTCATCAACTCCTCCTCTCATCCATCAGGCTCAAGACAGACTGGGGCACCGTCTGTCTTCTGAACACGCCAAGCCAGTTTTTGTTCCAGACATGTTGCAAATGTTATTTCCTCAGTGTGAGGTTCTCTTCCCTCAGATCTTTGCACGGCTGGCACATGTGACCTAACACCTGAATGCTGACAAGGGGTTAAGTCAAACATGATCCTTCTGGACGACCTTCTGGACACCTGTCTATGGCCCCTGCTTCCAGCCTTGCACTCCTGTAGCTCTATGTATTTATAATTCATCTGTATCAGCTTCTTTGTGGTACTTGCCACTCCCTGAAATGACCTCAATTACTTGTTTATTGTTTGTGAGCAAGGACCTTGTCTCCTTCACTGCGGTATACAGTGCCTAGAACAGAGTCTGGTAATAAACATCTGTTTAAACAATGAATGGATGAATGCACGAAAGGGATAAAGCCCTGCATCTGTGTTGCTTATGTTCTAGTGAAATATTAATAGCTAACAAGTGAGCATTTACTATAGACACTTTCCATAAATTATCTAATTTACTAATGTAGAAATCTGATAAAATACTCTCATTATCCCTATTCTACAAATTAAAAATACTGGGTCTTAGATCAGTTGGGTAACTTGCACGAGATTAATGGGTGGAGACGGAATGGAGCGCAGGCAATCTTATCCCAGGACAACACCTTCATCAGAGGGCTGTCTCTCTCTTTCTCCTCTCTGTGTACATTTCAGAATTAATTTCCTCAATTGGGTCCCACATCCCCTTGAGTCCTTGGTGCTTGAGTCTTACTTTGAATGAATAATAATGATAATGATAATAATCTACAATGTTTATAAAGCCCTCTACAGTTTATGTAGCAGATTCTCACGTGTTATCTCTTTTTGGATCCTTCTAACTATCCTCTGAGCTAGGCAGGAAAGATATTATTATCAGCAAAATCACCCAGTGGAGAAGATACTCAGCATAAAGGAAAAAATCATTATTTTTGCATGTGAGAAAAACAATGTCACCCTGATTTTAAATGTCACCCCAATTTTGAGAATAGCCTCTGGCTTCTCTGCGAAATCACTGGAGTGAATGGTAGAAGATAAGTAGCACTTCTGTGCATGAATAAACCATGAAATATTATTTGACAATAAAATTTTCAATTAATGTGGAAATATTTGCTCTGAATCTTGGCTCTTGACGATTTAAGTCTCGGCCAAACATTAAAAACGTGTTTTATTTCATTGCACTGAGCACTTTGCAGATGCTAAGATTCCTGAGAAACTGAAAACTGCCGATTTTCAGCATCCTGAATATGCATTAGGCTGATGGATGGACCATGTTGGGAGAATTAGGTTCTCTGGGACACTAAGTAGCCTTTACCCTTGCGCAGTGTGGCTCTGTTAGAGACACGGGGGCTTTTACTCCGTCCGGCTTTTAGATGCCAGTTTTCCTGGGCCTCCTGATCCTTTGTGGAATCCTCTTCAATTCAGTGACCATGCCAAAAAATAGTAAAATTTTAAAAAGGGAATCTGATCAAATATTTTTGACCAGCGCGTTTAGTTAGAATCGTGTACCTTAAAAAAGATCTGTGTGATGTCTCAGACAAACACGCAGATTGCAGGGTAGGCGTGTCATTGTGCGCGGTGACGCAATGGGAGACTCTGAAACAAAATGAATGAAGCGGAACTCCATGGATCATGACGGATTGACGTGGAAATGGAATGTTGAGTAAAAAAAGAGCGAGATGCAAAAGTGTAGTTAGAGCGCATCAGTTATGTGACATTGCTAACATGTAAAATTGCCCGATTTGCAGCTAAAATATAAGGATGCTGGTGATAAAGGTAGACGTTAAATTCAGGGTAGTGATTGGTTCAAGGGCTGGTGGGGGAAGGTAGGAAATGGGACCCGTGAGATGTACTCAGGATGCTGCAATTGTATTTGTAAGTGGTAGATTCATGGGGGGTTGTTACTTATATTATTTAGTTTACTTTTTAAAAAAAATTATTATTTTTTAAAATTTATTTTTATGTTTGGCTGTGTTGGGTCTTCATTGCTATGTGCAGGCTTTCTCTAGCTGTGGCGAGCGGGGGCTACTCTTCGTTGCGGAGCGCGGGCTTCTCTTGTTGCTGAGCATGGGCTCTAGGCGCAAGGGCTTCAGTAGTTGTGACACATGGACTCAGCAGTTATGGCTCTTGGGCTCAGTAGTTGTGGTGCGTGGGCATAGTTGCTCCGCGGCATGTGGGATCTTCCCGGACGAGGGCTCGAACCCGTGTCCCCTACATTGGCAGGCAGATTCTTTTCTTTTTTTTGCCGTACGCGGGCCTCTCACTGCTGTGGCCTCTCACTGCTGTGGCCTCTCCCGTTGCGGAGCACAGGCTCCGGATGCGCAGGCTCAGCGGCCATGGCTCACGGGCCCAGCAGCTCCGCGGCATGTGGGATTTTCCTGGACCGGGGCACGAACCCGTGTCCCCGGCACCGGCAGGCGGACTCCCAACCACTGCGCCACCAGGGAAACTCGACAGGCAGATTCTTAACCATTGCGCCACCAGGGAAGCCCTTGTTTACTTTTCAAAAAGCTAAGATATTTCAGCACTAAACAACAAAAACCCCATTCTCCTACATAGTTGCAAAACAGTTTGGTAACTGCCACAACAGAGGTGTGTAGAGGGAGGAGGAAGCCTTTGTTTAAAGCTCAGAAGGTTGCAGAAGAGAGGGGAAAACATGCAGCTGCCCTGAAGGATGGGTGAGGCTGACCTGGCAGTGAGATCATTCTAGAAAAAGAAAAGCACATCCAAAGTACCAGGGGCATGACAACACCTGATGTGAATGGAAGCCGGCATCATAATTCCTGGGGCTGGAGTATACGCCACAGGTCAAAACAATACATACAAGGTCATGAGGTACTTAAGAAAGCGGATTCTGGACTACCTGGGTTCAAAATCCGGCTCTGCCTTTTACACTATGTAACCATCATTTTTTTTATTGAACAATTTTTATTTGTTTAAAAATTTTTAAATTTTTTTGGCTGTGCCCTGCAGCATGTGGGATTTTAGTTCCCCAACCCGCACCCCCTGCATTGGAAGGGTAGAGTCTTAACCACTGGACGGCCAGGGAAGTCTCCTTTAACCATCATTTTGTTATTTAATCTCTCTGCGCCTCTATTTCCTCATCTGTGAAATGGGGCTACAGAGACAATACTTAGTGTTAGCTGCCATTGTTGTTACGATGAGGGTGATAATCATTAACCCTTACAGCAACCCACCTGCTCCTACAGGCACCCTGAGTCCTGTGGATTCTGCCTTACTAGGGTCTCTAATGTTACTCCCTTCTACTGCAGCTCAAGTCCTCAGCCTCAATTCGTGTGTCCTTCAAAACGAGACGATCGGCCTCAAGCCCCGCTCCTCTCACGTCAGGTTGGAAGGCCTTCCCGGGATGCTTTGCGGTGCCTGCACATTCAGGGGGAGTGTCTTCCATGGGCCAGAGCAGCCTCCCCTCACCCAGCCTGCTGACCTTGAGTGCCATCCAGAGTAATATGTATTCATCCCACTATCCATAATCTGTTTCCACATATCATGTGCTTGGTGCATCATAAAACTTTGGCACAGAGAAAGTCGAAAACAAAGGAGAAGTCTTTAATTCTTATTATTTTAATATGCCACTTCACTAGATTTCTCTCTCTCTTTTGTTTCTGTACTTATTGTTTCTAGGTTAACGCAGCTTTCATGCCCCTGTATCAGAGATGGGAATTGTTATCTCTCATTTCCCTGTCTCATTATCTTGACTCAGGAGGTAGAATGTGCATCAGCCATTGATGGCATGTTTCATCTCCCCCACTGACCATCTGCAGTCCTCTCCTCATTCTGAGGTAAGCTCATTGCTTGCCTTTGGCTTTCGGTGTTATTGTACATCCTTCCTTCCTATGTGTCTGCTTTCTAGGATGCTACAAGGAAGTTGTGTAAGGCATGTTGGGGGGACTTGTTAATTAGTCTGCATTCTAACCTGGATGTTCCATATTGCGGCAGGAGTGGTGCTGTGCCGTTCTGGATGCAGCCCTTTGAAGGTCTAGAAACTCCTGCTTCTGTGCTTCAGGACCCCAGCTGCCATGCTGTAAGGAAGCTCAGGCTATCCTGCTGGAGAGAGAGGCCACTTGAAGAGGCCGTGGAGGGACAGACACCGTGTGGAGGAGGTCCCAGACTTCTTGGACCTTCCAGTCCATGTCCAATGCCAGGCTGCATCACACGGAACAGAAGAAACACAGGCCACCTGCAGAATCTAGATCAGTCACCATTAATCGTTTTAAGATGCTAAGTTTTGGGGAGGTTTGTTACTCAGCAGTTGATAACTGAAACACTCAATTAGTCTGCATGTTCTTCATTAAGAGACTATGAAATGGTAAGAAACAATGTAGAATTTTATGAGGACAGGCTTTCTCTCCTATCTCTAATGTTATCTTCATTCCACTTGCATGTCAGATTTTATTCTGCTTCTAACAGGCTTATTCCCATATCTGTGCTTATTTTTGATAAATCCCCGATTTTCAGTCTAGAGTGATTTTGTTTCATGTCTGCCTGAGTTAGTGTGATCTTTGGGGGAAAATTTCTACTCGGAGAGCCTAAGAACAATTACATTGCTTGTGGATTCTAGTCATGCAATGTTTTAAGAGGTATATTCATAGCAGTGCCTTCACAACATTTATTGGGAATAAAATTGGTAAGATCCAACGATGATCTCTTTAAAACAGTTATTTGGTAAAATCTGCGGGTCTGGGGGGCCAACATGATGGCAGAATAATTGCTAAGTCACTGTCAAGGCGTTGCTCTATTTAATGTCTGCAATTTTGCACAAGCCAAGCGGAACTAATCAAAATATTGAAGGTAGGTTCTTGCTGCTGCTAACTCCCCCAACACGTACCAGGAGAACTGTTTACAAGGCCAAAAATATGAGTTTATATATCGTGAGTGAATTGGATTTTTAAAATAAGAAACCATGGTTGAAATGAAGCAATCATTTGTTCTAAAGAGAACTACTAGTGATGTTTTCAGCGATTAAGTTCTTATAGTGCCCGTCGCTGGTGCATCTGGGGTAACACAGGCATAGGCTTAAGCAGCCCCATCATTTTTTTTTAACCCATTTTGGACACATTTACCTGTTTTTCACAACAGAGTCTCTCTGTGTATATTTCAGAGCCTCTGTGTGAGGTGTGGTTGGCTTCCTCTGCCAGCCCCTCCCTGTGTGTGCCCCACCCAACCAGGACTAACCCCATCCCGTGGGTGGAGACTGGGAGAGGTAACCTCACAGATTCTTCCTTGCCTGTTACCCTCTTGTTGACCTTTCTCCCAGAGGCTCAGTGCTTGCCAGCCTCACCCTTGATCCTAAAGGCTTGCAATCAGATCCTCCCTCTTAGTCTGTCCTTTCTTCCAGTTCTCCCTTCCACCGGAATTCAACTGTCCTGTCTTCTTTCCTTTATAGAACGTCATGTTCAGATGGTGGGCAGTCCTTGGAACTAAGAACCTGATACAAGATCATTTGTTAACCCAAATGAGGGTCCATAAGGATGGAATTTTTAGGCCACAGGAAAAAATATTTTGAGACAAAAGGCTACTTTTATTCTCCTAAATGAACACCAAACTCTTGGTGGATCATACAGTAGAGCTAGCACAGTTTATGGACAGACTGACCCGGGCCCGTGGGAGTTTCATCAGCTCTGAGTCTTTTAAACACAGCAGTGATCCCAGAGGTAAGACAAAAAGCTGAGCAACAGTGAGAAAATCTGTCAAAATCACCTTGTTCGTTTTTTTGTATCAGACAAAGAATCACCTTCAGAACCAGGGATGTAGGTTCAGTTACGTAATTACGGAGTAGGGGAGCAGCTGTCAGGCCAAAGTAAGAGCAGAGCCAAGGAGATGGGAGACCAGGGAGACAGAAGAGGCAGGGCAGCCGGGCAGCTTGTACGTTTGCAGGCTCGACGGCTGCACAGTGATATTCATACTGTAGGGTCAGCCTCAGGCATATTAATAGCGATTACCCCACATCCTCAGAAAAGATGAGGTTGTATTCAAGGCGCTTTGTTTAAAAAGGCAACAAAGTGTAATGCATTTTTAAAAAGGCCTAATTGTATGTGGTTCACACACAAAAATTTTGCTGCTACAAGAGGTAAAAGTTGAGTTATTTGGGAAAGTTAGTTATTTAGAATAGATCACTCCCTAAACATGCTAGGCGCGCGCGGGCACCTGCACCACCCGACATGCACACATCGATCTAGATTCAAAGGCGGAAATGCAGTTGCCGGATATTGAGCATTTCATTTGGATCAGCTCCATTTATCTTCCCATTGATCTTGGGGATGATACTACTTTGACTTCCGATTCACATAGTTTCTAGTCATTCTCTGTCACTTCCTGCTGCCCCCTGTTTGTGCTGTGGGATTCCCCTTACCCTGTTTCCTATTCCAGTCCTACCTGAAGGCCACCTGGCTGCGTCCTCTGCAACATGAAAAGCACCATTAGCTCATGCCACTATGGTTTGAGTCTATGGGAAAAGATGGGCCCTAGCCCGGGGGCGTCACCAGCCAGGGGGCCTGGATAAGGCAGGGTGGGAGGAGGTGGCAGCAGAGAGATGCAGAGGAGAAAGTCAGCGAGAGTGGGAGCTAAAGACACTAGGTTAAGGCTTTAAGCAGCTTAAACCAACATTGCTATATTTATTTTATGGCTTTATTTTCCCTCTTCAGAAATAATTAGCCTTCAGCATCATTAACATTGTGTAAGTTAAAGGTTGAATTAAGAGGTTAGAAGGTGGTTAAGAAATCTTCTGTTCACACACTGTTACATTTTTCAACTCTTGGTATGGGTGTGCACATTTAATAATGAACTGTTGGGAAAATCGTTATGATAATCTTAAATAAGAGAGTCATTATACAGAAATTATTGTGTATTTTTCTACAAATAGTCATCTTGATTTGAAATAGGCTTATCAGCTGAATTTAGTGGTATATTTGTTCTTTGTATTCCATGTCTGAGGCACTTAGAGAAGAAAAATCACGTATTTTAATAGAGCCTGAATTTTTGGAAAATGTTGCCCATCACATCCCATGGGGCTGGGGGAAGGGAGCTGGACAGTCTGGGCTGTGAGCACTCTACCCTCAGATGTATTCACCAGTCCTTTCTGAGCACTGCCAGCTCAGGCTCGGTTTAGAATCCATCAATTTCTTATCCCCATGAAAAGGCAATTTTGTCTAAAACCTTGGAGTCTGTAGACTTCAAAGTTGAAAGAAAAGTCACACCAAAGGCTGAATTTTCTTAAACCCCAAGTTGCACAACAAACTAGGTCTAGAAAAAGACTATGCTATTCTTTATGAAATGTATTATTTTGCTTCCAAATAAAGGATAAATTGGATTTTGAGTTTCTTAAATTAACAGGTATTATTTATTATGTTAAAACATTACAGCTACTAACGTCATCATCCATGAAAGAAAATGTGAAATTGATTTCCAATATGTGCCTGGATGTCTTCCCTAATCCTTGCACCGTGGCTGGTAGTTAGAGATGTGAGATTTTTATACTCATATATTCCTGGTTGGAGCAATTGTACTTATGATCACACCCTCTTAGATGGTGGGGTGACTTTGCTCTGAAGGGAAAATAAAACTATGCCTAGTCACCAGTCACAAGCCTTGCTTTGAGATTATGGGAACTTCAATTAACAGAGACCCTTTTAAAGGAATCTTGGCAGGAGAAATGTGATACTTGTAGGATATCTAGGTTGGCTTCAATCCTGTTTACTCAGCACATTTGTCTTAAACTATTGTCTTTTTTTAAATTTTGTCTTGTTTGTTTAGCATTTTACTTCACATTCAACCATTTTCGTACATTATAGTTTGCTCTGTCTTTATTATTTTCTGCATCTTACTGGCTTTTAACCTTTATCATGTTAGCACATACTATTGTTTTAATAGTTTTAGACTTTTGCTCATTTTCAGTTTTAATTTTTACTGATTACAGTTTCTCTGAGCTTTCTATCTGTTTTAGTTAGGATTTTATGTTCAAGGACAGAAAACAGGAAATCTCACATAACTGTGGCTGAAAGAAGATAGACGCTTACTTAACTTCTCCCTCTGCATAAAAGATGTCCACAGACAGCACTTGAAGGCTGGCAGGGTAACCATTGCTATCAATGACCAGGGTCCAGACTTTCTGATGCAGGTCCTAATGTGTGTTTTCCACATTCCTGGTCAACTCATGGTCCAGGATGGCAGCTGCAGCTCCAGCCTGGAAAAGGAATAAGATGAGAAGATTGAAAAGGGGCTCTCCCAGCAGCTTAAATATTTCAAGCAGCCCTCCGGAAGTCCTATCCAGCTCTGGTGCTTACACATCTTGATCAGAACATGACTGCTTGGTTGCACCTGGCTGCCAGGTGGACTGGTGAGTATAGTCTTACCTTCTGGATGGACAATGTGCCCAGTGAAAATTAGGGCTCTGTGTCTAAGTGGTAAAAGGAGAAGGGATGCTGGTCCTGGCAGCTAACCGTGTCTGCCATTTATTTTCTTATTTGACGCTACTTATTTTTAAATCTATTAATCGTTTTTTTACATGTATAAGTACTTTAAATTTTTAATTAAAAAATTTTAATTGAAGTATAGTTGATATACAATATTGTGTTAATTTCAGGTATACAGCAAACTGATTCAGTTATACATATATATATTCTTTTTCATATTCTTTTCCATTATAGTTTATTACAAGATATTGAATATAGGTCCCTGTGCTATACGGTAGGACCTTGTTGTTTATCTTTTTTTTTTTTTTTCGGTACGCGGGCCTCTCACTGCTGTGGCCTCTCCCCTTGCGGAGCACAGGCTCCGGATGCACAGGCTCAGCGGCCATGGCTCACGGGCCCAGCCGCTCCGCGGCATGTGGGATCTTCCCGGACCGGGACACGAACTCGTGTCCCCTGCATCGGCCGGCGGACTCTCAACCACTGCGTCACCAGGGAAGCCCTGTTTATCTATTTTATACTCATTTGCTTGCATCGGCCAGTCCCAAACTCCTAATTTCTCGCTAGTCCCAAGCCCCCTCCAACTTTCTCCTTTAGTAACCATAAGCTTGTTTTCTATGTCTTTAAGCACTGTAAATTTGGTTTCACTATTTGAAAAATATTGTATTATTTTTAAGAACTATCCGTGTATTATATTCTACTTTATATGTATTAGTTTTTAACCCCTTTATTCCTATTTGCAGTACTTTATTTCTTCTAATTTTTTTTTTTACATCTTTATTGGAGTATAATTGCTTTACAATGGTGTGTTAGTTTCTGCTTTATAACAAAGCGAATCAGTTATACATATTTTCCCATATCTCTTCCCTCTTGTGTCTCCCTTCTTCCCACCCTCCCTATCCCACCCCTCCAGGCGGTCACAAAGCACCGAGCTGATCTCTCTTTGCTATGTGGCTGCTTCCCACTAGCTATCTACCTTACGTTTGGTAGTGTATATATGTCCATGCCTCTCTCGTGCTTTGTCACAGCTTACCCTTCCCCCTCCTCATATCCTCAAGTCCATTCTCTAGAAGGTCTGTGTCTTTATACCTGTCTTAACCCTAGGTTCTTCATGACATTTTTCCCCCTTAAATTCCATATATATGTGTTACCATACGGTATTTGTCTTTCTCTTTCTGACTTACTTCACTCTGTATGACAGACTCTAGGTCTATCCACCTTATTACAAATAGCTCAATTTCGTTTCTTTTTATGGCTGAGTAATATTCCATTGTATATATGTGCCACATCTTCTTTATCCATTCATCCGATGATGGACACTTAGGTTGTTTCCATCTCCGGGCTATTGTAAATAGAGCTGCAACGAACATTTTGGTACATGACTCTTTTTGAATTATGGTTTTCTCAGGGTATATGCCCAGTAGTGGGATTGCTGGGCCATATGGTAATTCTATTTTTAGTTTTTTAAGGAACCTCCATACTGTTCTCCACAGTGGCTGTATCAATTTACATTCCCACCAACAGTGCAAGAGGGTTCCCTTTTCTCCACACCCTCTCCAGCATTTATTGTTTCTAGATGTTTTTATGATGGCCATTCTGACTGGTGTGAGATGGTATCTCATTGTAGTTTTGATTTGCATTTCTCTAATGATTAATGATTTTGAGCATTCTTTCATGTGTTTGTTGGCAGTCTGTATATCTTCTTTGGAGAAATGTCTATTTAGGTCTTCTGCCCAATTTTGGATTGGGTTATTTGTTTTTTTGATATTGAGCTGCATGAGCTGCTTATAAATTTTGGAGATTAATCCTTTGTCAGTTGCTTCATCTGCAAATATTTTCTCCCATTCTGAGGGTTGTCTTTTCGTCTTGTTTATGGTTTCCTTTGCTGTGCAAAAGCTTTGAAGTTTCATTAGGTCCTATTTGTTTATTTTTGTTTCCATTTCTCTAGGAGGTGGGTCAAAAAGGATCTTGCTGTGATTTATGTCATAGAGTGTTCTGCCTATGTTTTCCTCTAAGAGTTTGATAGTTTCTGGCCTTACATTTAGGTCTTTAATCCATTTTGAGCTTATTTTTGTGTATGGTGTTAGGGAGTGATCTAATCTCATACTTTTACATGTACCTGTCCAGTTTTCCCAGCACCATTTATTGAAGAGGCTGTCCTTTCTCCACTGTACATTCCTGCCACCTTTATCAAAGATAAGGTGTCCATATGTGTGTGGGTTTATCTCTGGGCTTTCTATCCTGTTCCATTGATCTATCTTTCTGTTTTTGTGCCAGTACCATACTGTCTTGATTACTGTAGCTTTGTAGTATAGTCTGAAGTCAGGGAGCCTGATTCCTCCAGCTCCTTTTTTCGTTCTCAAGATTGCTTTGGCTATTCGGGGTCTTATGTGTTTCCATACAAATTGCGAAATTTTTTGTTCTGGTTCTGTGAAAAATGCCAGTGGTAGTTTGATAGGGATTGCATTGAATCTGTAGATTGCTTTGGGTAGTAGAGTCATTTTCACAATGTTGATTCTTCCCATCCAAGAACATGGTATATCCATCTATTTGTATCATCTTTAATTTCTTTCATCAGTGTCTTATAATTTTCTGCATACAGGTCTTTTGTCTCCTTAGGTAGGTTTATTCCTGGATATTTTATTCGTTTTGCTGCAGTGGTAAATGGGAGTGTTTTCTTGATTTCACTTTCAGATTTTTCATCATTAGTGTATAGGAATGCAAGAGATTTCTGTGCATTAATTTTGTATTCTGCTACTTTACCAAATTCATTGATAAGCTCTACTAGTTTTCTGGTAGCATCTTTAGGATTCTGTATGTATAGTATCATGTCATCTGCAAACAGTGACAGCTATACTTCTTCTTTTCCGATTTGGATTCCTTTTATTTCCTTTACTTCTCTGATTGCTGTGGCTAAAACTTCCAAAACTATGTTGAATAATAGTGGTGAGAGTGGGCAACCTTGTCTTGTTCCTGATCTTAGTGGAAATGGTTTCAGTTTTACACCATTGAGGATGATGTTGGCTGTGGGTTTGTCATATATGGCCTTTATTATGTTGAGGAAAGCTCCCTCTATGCCTACTTTCTGCAGGTTTTTTTTTTTTTATCATAAATGGGTGTTGAATTTTGTCAAAAGCTTTCTCTGCATCTATTGAGATGATCATATGGTTTTTCTCCTTCAATTTGTTAATATGGTGTATCACATTGATTGATTTGCATATATTGAAGAATCCTTGCATTCCTGGAATAAACTCCACTTGATCATGGTGTATGATCCATTTGATATGCTGTTGGATTCTGTTTGCTAGTATTTTGTTGAGGATTTCTGCATCTATGTTCATAAGTGATATTGGCCTGTAGTTTTCTTTCTTTGTGACATCCTTGTCTGGTTTTGGTATCAGGGTGATGGTGGCCTCATAGAATGAGTTTGGGAGTGTTCCTCCCTCTGCTATATTTTGGAAGAGTTTGAGAAGGATAGGTGTTAGCTCTTCTCTAAATGTTTGATAGAATTCGCCTGTGGAGCCATCTGGTCCTGGGCTTTTGTTTTTTGGAAGATTTTTAATCACAGTTTCAATTTCAGTGCTTGTGATCGGTCTGTTCATTTTTTCTATTTCTTCCTGATTCAGTCTTGGCAGGTTGTGCATTTCTAAGAATTTGTCCATTTCTTCCAGGTTGTCCATTTTATTGGCATAGAGTTGCTTGTAGTAATCTCTCTTGATCTTTTGTATTCCTGCAGTGTCAGTTGTTACTTCTCCTTTTTCATTTCTAATTCTATTGATTTGAGTCTTCTCCCTTTTTTTCTTGATGAGTCTGGCTAATGGTTTATCAATTTTGTTTATCTTCTCAAAGAACCAGCTTTTAGTTTTATTGATCTTTGCTATCGTTTCCTTCATTTCTTTTTCATTTATTTCTGATCTGATTTTTATGATTTCTTTTCTTCTGCTAACTTATGGGTTTTTTTGTTTTTCTTTCTCTAATTGCTTCAGGTGCAAGATTAGGTTGTTTATTTGAGGTGTTTCTTGTTTCTTAAGGTAGGATTGTATTGCTCTAAACTTCCCTCTTAGAACTGCTTTTGCTGCATCCCATAGATTTTGGGTCATCGTGTCTCCATTGTCATTTGTTTCTAGGTGTTTTTTTATTTCCTCTTTGATTTCTTCAGTGATCACTTCGTTATTAAGTAGTGTATTGTTTAGCCTCCATGTGTTTGTATTTTTTACAGATACTTTCTTGTAATTGATATCTAGTCTCATAGCGTTGTGGTCGGAAAAGACACTTGAAACAATTTCAATTTTCTTAAATTTACCAAGGCTTGATTTGTGACCCAAGATATGATCTGTCCTGGAGAATGTTCCATGAGCACTTGCGAAAAATGTGTATTCTGTTGTTTTTGGATGGAATGTCCTATAAATATCAATTAAGTCCATCTTGTTTAATGTATCATTTAAAACTTGTGTTTCCTTATTTATTTTCATTTTGGATGATCTGTCCATTGGTTAAAGTGGGGTGTTAAAGCCCCCTACTATGAATGTGTTACTGTTGATTTCCCCTTTTATGGCTGTTAGTATTTGCCTTATGTATTGAGGTGCTCCTATGTCGGGTGCATAAATATTTACAATTGTTATATCTTCTTGGATTGATCCCTTGATCATTATGTAGCGTCCTTCTTTGTCTCTTCTAATAGTCTTTCTTTTAAAGTCTATTTTGTCTGATATGAGAATTGCTACTCCAGCTTTCTTTTGGTTTCCATTTGCATGAAATATCTTTTTCCATCCCCTTACTTTCAGTCTGTATGTGTCTCTAGGTCTGAAGTGGGTCTCTTGTAGACAGCAAATATATGGGTCTTGTTTTTGTATCCATTCAGCCAATCTGTGTCTTTTGGTGGGAGCATTTAGTCCATTTACATTTAAGGTAATTATTGATATGTATGTTCCTATTCCCATTTTCTTAATTGTTTTGGGTTCGTTATTGTAGGTCTTTTCCTTCTCTTGTGTTTCTTGTCTAGAGAAGTTCCTTTAGCAGTTGTTGTAAAGCTGGTTTGGTGGTGCTGAACTCTCTTAGCTTTTGCTTGTCTGTAAAGGTTTTAATTTCTCCCTCAAATCTGAATGAGATCCTTGCTGGGTAGAGTAATCTTGGTTGCAGGTTTTTCTCCTTCATCACTTTAAATATGTCCTGCCAGTCCCTTCTGGCTTTCAAAGTTTCTGCTGAAAGATCTGCTGTTAACTTTATGGGGATTCCCTTGTGTGTTATTTGTTGTTTTTCCCTTGCTGCTTTTAATATGTATTCTTTGTATTTAATTTTTGACAGTTTGATTAATATGTGTCTTGGCGTATTTCTCCTTGGATTTATCCTGTATGGGACTCTCTGTGCTTGCTATACTTGATTAACTATTTCCTTTCCCATATTAGGGAAGTTTTCAACTATAATCTCTTCAAATATTTTCTCAGTCCCTTTCTTTTTCTCTTCTTCTTCTGGAACCCCTATAATTCGAATGTTGGTGTGTTTAATGTTGTCCCAGAGGTCTCTGAGACTGTCCTCAGTTCTTTTCATTCTTTTTTCTTTATTCTGTTCTGCAGTAGTTATTTCCACTATTTTATCTTCCAGGTCACTTATCCGTTCTTCTGTCTCAGTTATTCTGCTATTGATCCCATCTAGAGTATTTTTAATTTCATTCATTGTGTTGTTCATCATTGTTTCCTCTTTAGTTCTTCTAGGTCCTTGTTAAATGTTTGTTGCACTTTGTCTATTCTATTTCCAAGATTTTGGATCATCTTTACTATCATTATTCTGAATTCTTTTTCAGGTAGACTGCCTATTTCCTCTTCATTTGTTAGGTCTGGTGGGTTTTTATCTTGCTCCTTCATCTGCTGTGTGTTTTTCTGTCTTCTCATTTTGCTTATCTTACTGTGTTTGGGGTCTCCTTTTTGCAGGTTGCAGGTTCGTAGTTCCTGTTGTTTTTGGTGTCTGTCCCCAGTGGTTAAGGTTGGTTCAGTGGGTTGTGTAGGCTTCCAGGTGGAGGGGACTAGTGCTTGTGTTCTGGTGGATGAGGCTGGATCTTGTCTTTCTGGTGGGCAGGGCCAAGTCTGGTGGTGTGTTTTGGGGTGTCTGTGGACTTATTATGATTTTAGGCAGCCTCTCTGCTAATGGGTGGGGTTGTGTTCCTGTCTTGCTAGTTGTTTGGCATAGGATGTCCAGCACTGGAGCTTGCTGGTCGTTGAGTGAAGCTGGGTGCTGGTGTTAAGATGGAGATCTCTGGGAGATTTTCACCGTTTGATATTATGTGAAGCTGGGAGGTCTCTTGTGGACCACTGTCCTGAAGTTGGCTCTCCCACCTCAGAGGCACAGCACTGACTCCTGGCTGCAACACCAAGAGCCTTTCATCCACATGGCTCAGAATAAAAGGGGAAAAAAGTAGAAAGAAAGAATTAGTAGAAGTAGAAAAAAGAAAGAAAGAAAGAAAGGAGGGAGGGAGGAAGGAAGGAGGGAAGGAAGGAAAAAAAGAAAGAAAGAAGATAAAGTAAAATAAAATAAGATAAACTATAATAAAGTTATTAAAATAAAAAATAATTATTAAGAGAAAAAGAAAAAAAATTTTTAAAAAAAGGACGGATTAGAACCCTAGGACAAATGGTGGAAGAAAAGCTATACAGACAAAATCTCACACAGAAGCATACACATACCCACTCACAAAAAGAGGAAAAAAGGAAAAAATCATAAATCTTGCTCTCAAAGTCCACCTTGTTTTGTTTTTTTTTGCAGTATGCGGGCCTCTCACTGCTGTGGCCTCTCCCGTTGCTGAGCACAGGCTCCGGACGCGCAGGCTCAGTGGCCATGGCTCACGGGCACAGCCGCTCCGCGGCATGTGGAATCCTCCGGGACCGGGGCACAAACCCGCGTACCCTGCATCGGCAGGCGGACTCTCAACCACTGCGCCACCAGGGAAGCCCCCACCTTCTTAATTTGGGATGATTCGTTGTCTATTCATGTATTCCACAGATGAAGGTATGTCACGTTGATTGTGGAGCTTTAATCCGCTGCTTCTGAGGCTCAGCTGGGAGAGATTTCCCTTTCTCTTTGTTCTCACAGCTCCCAGGGTTCAGCTTTGGATCTGGCCCCGCCTCTGCGTGTAGGATGCCTGAGGGCGTCTGTTCCTCCTTCAGACAGGACGGGGTTAAAGGAGCCGCTGCTTCAAGAGCTCTGGCTCGCTCAGGCCGGGGGAGAGGGAGGGGCCCGGAGTGCGGGGCGGGCCTGCGGCGGCAGAGGCCGGCGTGACGTTGCACGAGCGTGAGGCGCGCAGTGCGTTCTTCCGGGAGAGTTGTCCCTGGATCGCGGGACCCTGGCGGTGGCGGGGTGCACAGGCTCCCCGGAAGAGGGGTGTGGAGAGTGACCTGTGCTCGCACACAGGCTTCTTGGTGGCGGCAGCAGCAGCCTTAGCGTCTCATGCCCGTCTCTGGCGTCCGTGCTTTTAGCCGCGGCTCGCGCCCGTCTCTAGAGCTCCTTTAAGCAGCGCTCTCAATCCCCTCTCCTCGCGCACCAGGAAACAGAGGGAAGAAAAAGTCTCTTGCCTCTTCGGTAGGTCCAGACTTTCCCCCGGACTCCCTCCCGGCCAGCCGTGGTGCACTAACCCCCTGCAGGCTGTGTTCACGCCGCCAACGCCAGTCCTCTCCCTGCGCTCCGACTGAAGCCCGAGCCTCAGCTCCCAGCCCCGTCCGCCCCGGTAAGTGAGCAGACAAGCCTCTCGGCCTGGTGAGTGCCGGTCGGCCCTGATGCTCTGTGCGGGAATTTCCCTGCTTTGCCGTTCGCACCCCTGTTGCTGTGCTCTCCTCCGCGGCTTTGAAGCTCCCCCACTCCGCCACCCACAGTCTCCGCCCGCGCAGGAGCTTCTAGTGTGTGGAAATCTTTCCTCCTTCACAGCTCCCTGCCACTGGTGCACGTCCCGTCCCTATCCTTTTGTCTCTGTTTATTCTTTTTTCTTTTGCCCTACCCAGGTATGTGGGGTTTTTTTTGCCTTTTGGGAGGTCTGCGGTCTTCTGCCAGCGTTCAGTAGGTGTTCTGTAGGAGTTGTTCCACGTGTAGATGTATTTCTGGTGTATCTGTGGGGAGGAAGGTGATCTCCGCGTCCTACTCTTCCGCCATCTTTCCGGAAGCCCTCTATTTTTTCTAATTTTATTGAGAGATAATTGACATAATATTGTGTAAATTTGAGGTGTACAACATAATGATTTGATATATGTATATAATGTGAAGCGATTATCACAGTAGATTTAGTTAACATACATCACATTCAGACACTATTTAGACATTATTGCTTATAATTTTGTTGACTTGTTATGAAGTTTCTTACTTCCTAGTTTAATAAGTGTCAGGAAGGACAGAAATAATGGGGACATCTAAGACAGGAACAATTTTTTTTTTTTTTTTTTTTTTTTGCGGTACACGGGCCTCTGGCTGTTGTGGCCTCTCCCGTTGCGGAGCACAGGCCCCGGACGCGCAGGCTCAGCGGCCATGGCTCACGGGCCCAGCCGCTCCGCGGCATGTGGGATCTTCCGGGACCGGGGCACGAACCCGTGTCCCCTGCATCGGCAGGTGGACTCTCAACCACTGCGCCACTAGGGAAGCCCGATAGGAACAATTTTAAGCAAGGGGAATAGGATGACTTTTCCGTTAGCGGGGCCTGAGCTGCCATTTGTACTCCCTACAACATACTCCCTTGTCCTGTCAATGTTGAAACCTCTTATGCTAAAGGCTTTAACCCGAATGACCCAGGAGATCTTCAGGATGAAAACGCCACTCACCACACATCTCCCAGGATAACTATAATTCAGTTTTTATTAGTAATGCGCTTGAGGTGTTGTAGCAAAACTTTCTCATAGACCCATCTAAAATCCATGCATTTTGGAAAAATAAATAACATTCTCTGGAGTGGACTAACGTTTTTGCTGATAACCTTAACTTTTGTTGTACACAGACATTTTTAATTGGCCTAATAATCAGAGATACGAGCTTTGCTCTTTAGGTTTTATTGTAAAACTATGAAAAATGTTTCTTCAGATCGTTCCTATGTATATTTAATAAGGAAAATGAAAAAATATCATTTGAGAATTGACTTGGGTATTTTATCTATTGGCGTGTGTCAGTTTGTGTGGCATGCTTGGATTTCTGCTATGATTTTTGCAGACATGAAAGAAACCATTTAGATCTTTACCAACTGAAATACAATTTTGATTATTGACAGCCACTGACCGACGAGCTTGACACCTGCTGGGTCTCAGTGAGCCTGACTGAGTGTGATTGCTTGTGTTAATGTCTATATAGTGTCTTTATGTTATTTCTTCACACATAGAACCAAACACCACTAGAAAATAGACCCAGTTTTATTCAGTGATTTAAATTTTATGCTGTGTTACAGGAATATTTTAGTATTTAATATTTTAGTATAATAGGCTATGAGAACAAACTTGCAATATGTTTAAAAAAATTTTATTAATAGCTATTTACATATTATTGAAAGGTTACCACGCACTGCTATGGGGAAAAAAAAGGTATGTTCCCAGCTCTCAAGTAGCTAAAATTATACTTGGTAATAAACTCAAGTACACAATATTTGATGAGTGATAAAAACAAGTGTACATACAGCAAGGTACAGAAGCAGCTAAACGTGGCCATGAGTTGTTTAAGAAGGCTTCCCTGAAGGAGGGGACATTTCATATGAAGCCTGAAGAATAAGTAAAAAATATCCAGGTGAAGAAAGTGGAGTGGCAGTGAAGCTGAGAAGGGAATTACAGGTAGATGGTGAGAAAAAGTTTGTGTTTCGGGGGAGTGAATGATGAATATATAGACCAGTAAGAGGAGAGTGTTGAGACGCTGGGCTGGAGAAAGCGGGGCAGCATTCTGATAGGAGAGTCTTTCTGGCTTTGCTGCATGTTGAAAGTGGTACCCTGAAAGGCCACCCACGAAGACATGCCTCACAGAGGAACAAGACTTCAGTAATGATGCTTATTCATAAGAAACTGTTGTTCTGTCATTCAACGAATATTTATTAAATATCTATTAAATCACGGTAGTTCCATTATATTTAGTCCTGGACATGCAGCAGAGACAGATATTGACCTTGTCCCTATTCTCATGGGGTTACAGGCTACTCCAGGAAACTAACGTTAAACCTCTAGTCACACAATGCTTTGACCTGTAAGTAGGTACGTTGGAAGATGGAGTGGGGTTTTGTGTGTTTACAGAGCATGGAGAGACCAGTGTGGCTGAGGTGGACCATTAGGGTGGGAAGGGAAGGAGCATACGCGGCTCAAATGGACTCAGGAAGAAATTGCAGAACATGAGTCCAAGGAGCAGAATGTGCAAGCATGTGTGGGTTGAGGACTGTGGTTACCTCATCTCCGTCATCTGAAGAGCAGTGGGAAATCTCTCAGAGGGATAAAGCAGAGACTGATCAGATTTACCTTCTGAAAGTGTCCTTGGGGGCTGGGGCATGGATGGCGATGTTACGCTGTCTTTCACATGTTAGATGATGCCACTGTTATCGGTAGGAATAATCTCTAAGCTGCTTTATAATTTGGTTGGGATAATTGTTATCCACACTGTTTAGCCAGTCTAGCTTATGGCCAGAGACATGACTTCATGGGATGGCTATAGTCCGTGACAAGGACAAAGCAAAGCTAAATGGCTTAAGAAGAATAGATTCTGGGGTTTGGGATTAACATATACACAGTACTATATATAAAATAGAATCCACAAGGACCTACTTGTATAGCACAGGGAACTCTACTCAATATACTGTAATAACCTACATGGGAAAAGAATCTGAAAAAGAATAGATATACGTATGTGTATAACTGAATCACTTTGCTGTACACCTGAAACTAGCACAACATTGTAAATTAACTAGACTCCAATATAAAATAAAAATTAAAAAAAAATGGGCAGAAAAGCAAAAAAAAAAAAAGAATAAGAATAGATTTCACCACGTGGCCCTTATTAGCAGCACGTTCTATTCAACTGAACTAACCAAAGATGGGCACCTGTGATATCAGCCAACAGGAGCGTGTAATCTTAACTTTCATGATGAAGTTAAAAGTAGACAATATAATTAGACGTGGCTAGGTCATGAGTGCCTCCTGCCCAAACCCTATAGGTACCAGTTATGAAAAGAAATGTGAATAATTTTGCCATTTTTGAGTTCCTTTCAGTGCAAGAGGATCTTCATTTTTGACTTTATTTTCTTTTAGGTACGGAAACACTAGTTTAGAATCTTAAATTATACCTCTTTTGCCTTGTACATTAGAGCTGATTCCCCACAGGTAAGACCAAATTCTATCCTAAAGAATGGTGTGTAATTCATCCTGACATTCTTATTTAGTGCCGGTGTCTTTCTTCTTGCTTTTATCTGTTAAGAGTGCATATGTCATAATATCTTAATCCTCAGTTGGATCCCTTTCAACAGAAGTAACTCTTTTGAACTAACCAGAATATCTCAGAATTGCAATCAGATTTAGAAATACGGGCTTTATCCTCCATGGGCCGTCATTGGGTTTATTATACTCATCGAATACCTCAGACTTTGCAGTGTGATCAGGCTGAATAAATACATCCTAAACTGAATATGTGCAAAATTATTCAAATATGAATATGTAGATATGCAGATCTATAAAGACAGTTGGGTTAAACTGTGAACACAACTCTAGGAATCTTAACGAACACATGTCAGAGGGACGTGTCTTACTTTCTTGAATGTAATATATTTTATATGAACTTTCCATCCTATAATTAATATTAATTTAATGACTATTTGCAATTAAAGAATCCTGTCTGTTCTTTTATTCACTCAAGCAAACTTTTATCAAGGGCCTGTTATGGACAGGAGCTACGCTATTATTCTAGTGAAAGCACAGTTATTCAAATATTACTTATCTAATTTTAAGATTAAACAGGCCTTTTATTCCTCCTCTTTGCCTCTCTGCTTGCTCTTTGAACATGTAATTGTTCATTGTTCTTTAGCATCTCTGCCAGTTGATGGACAGGAGAAATAAAATGAAGCAAGAATCAGATCAAGTAATTCTGTTACTTGTCTGCAAATTTGGTAGGAAAGGACACTGTAACTGTGTTTTTGGTTCTCTCCTTATGAGTTTTCGATGAGTTTGGTCTCTGAGTCACTAAGTGCTTGAGCCACGTTTGGATTTCTACTCTCCTTTTCCCCTATCACCTAATATTTTGACCAACTGAGACTTGCTTAAATTCCAGTTTACCTTTTGGATTTAACAGGGCTGTCCTGTTTTAACCATGTTACCGTGAGTGAGGTATGGTGAGGTCCAGGTACACCTGGAGAGAGAGGACACCAGAAAGTGTTACGGTTTGTTATGCTCAGCGTTCCCTGGGGGAACGGAGCACAGGGAGCGAGGGGAAAATGGGGGGAAGAGTCTTTACTGTGGCTTCCACAGCAAGAAATAGGCGAGGCTGGGTCAGCAGGCTTGGGACTGGCTAGTTTGAATGATTGCAGCGGACTCAGGAACATGGGGGCTGCCTGTAGTCTTCTGTACCTGCCTGGGGGTAATCAGGGCAGGGTACTCATGGCCTGGAGTATGAGGGCCAGATAAGGGAGGAGGTTGAAGATGTGGACGTACCCAGATGCTCAAGAAGGAGAACCGACCAGCCTCTGGTCAGGACCTCACAACTGGGTCAAGACAGAGGTTTAGAAAACTCGATTACACATACTTATTAAAATACTTTTACGTATCTCCTGACAGGATCTACTTCTTGGCTCACCTCCCAAGTCATAGCTCTCCCATCGTTGGCTCGGGGCACTGTGACTGACTTCGGTCCTCCATTTACTTGGGCCCACTGGGCCCATTTCTCCACACTGCAGCCAGAGTGAGCTTGGACAAGTTAAGCCCGTTCCCTCTACCTCCACCCTAACCCCCATTTCCACTGGAAACATTTCAGGGCTTCCCATCGCGATTAGAACAGCCACCAAACTCCCACGTGGCCCTGCCTGGCTGGATATGTGTTTCGACCTCTGCTGGTTCACCCCCTGCAGCCTCTGCCCACCTGCCTTGGCCTTCTCCCTGCACATTTGTGACACTTTTCACATGTGTCCCCCAAATATTCACCGACTGCATTTTACTAGATCTAATATTCTATTGATTATAAGAAACATCATTTTTTTCCCAAGAGGAAAAGAGCTGGCAATTAAAAGAAGACTGGGTGTCTTATTAATAACTCTGGAGAATGCAAAATTAGGCCTCCTCCGCCTATATTTACATTAAAACTTCTTTCTTGTGTTTGAAGGGATTGGGTAATGTTTGCTGCCCTTAGTCACAGTGATCAGCCAGCTTTTTGCACTTCCTCAGTAACAAAACTTATCCCAGCATTAGCCATTTGTGAGCATCTTCCTTTCTTATGTTGCAAAATGCTTCTTGTTGTTGCTTTCACAGAAAACATGCATTTGTAGTCATTCCTCCGACGGGACGTATTTGCTCCACTAATATCCAACCCAGAAGTCTTCCTTTGTTTTCACATCTTTCTGTGTTCACAATAACCTTTCATTTTGATGGCTAACTGGAAACATTTTAAAACATCTTGACAACACCTGTCAAAACAACGATGTACATAACTCAACTGAAGGAAGAACAGTCTGAACACCCAAGACCAAGTTCATGCACAAATGGGCAAAGACAATAACGTCACTATAGGTTCTTTTCTGTTTTTTCACTGGAACTCATCCTCTCAAAACTATTGTTCCGTGATTTTCTCCTTATACTCCCCCTTTCCTTTCTAATAATTGAACTTATTTGCCTATTTTCATGCTACAGCCTCACAAGATCTAATTCATGCCAGACTTGTTATTTAGTTGTCTGGAAGTTGAGAGTTGTCTGCAAACAGAAAGACTTCACTCTGAAATCTTCTGAGTGATTTATAAAATTGCTAAATAAGATTATTCTAATTAATGCTTCTCTATACCAAGAACTGTGTTTTTTTTTTTACCTGTTTCTCACTCAGACAAAGCATTTCTCATCATCTTATGTTGACTGATTTGAATCTGAAAAATTGACTTTCTACAGAATCTCTTCACTAGCTATTCAAAATCTAAATAAGTTATGAGAATAAATGATCCCTTTTCTATACTTAATAAACAGACCTGATTTTCCTTTATTTAAAGAGACTATGTTGCCTTTTCCCCAGTAGGCTATGATTGCATCATCATCATCAACTGTGTCATTTCTATGGCATTTTGTACATTTCAAAGGATTTTAACATATATTATCTCATTATGTGCCTCATGTTCCTACTTTTCAGATTCCACTAGCCAGCCATGAGTATGCAATAAAGGTGTGCCGTTGAATAAATGAATGAGTGAGCAAATGAATGGTCATCATGTTACATCCACTATAATCCAGAGTCTCACCTGGTTTGTGTCAGCTTCGGTAGGATCTGTCTGGGACTGGCTTATTTTCTAGGACTTCAGCATGCTTGGCAATGGGTTTTTTATCTGATGCAAAGGAGCTGTGAAAGAGTCAAGAGGAAAGCATATATTTCTTCTAGGATTTTGTTTTAAAAGCAAGACTTAAATGGATAGAACAGTAATGGCAGAAAACTAGGGGTTGAAATACTGTCCTTCCGCTCATGTCAACTCTCAATTTTATTCTTCATCTTGCTGTGGAAACAGATAACCACATTTGCTAATTATATACTAGGTTCTAGGTGACTCTGTAATAAATGCTTTCATACATTATTGCATTTGATCTGGTTACACGTTGTTTTTCTCTTGCTATTGCTGTCGTAGTATGGCTTGCAACATCTCCTGTTTGCTTACAGAAAGAGTTCCTTCATTGCTTCTCATAAAGGTGTAAATTCTCTCATGGGTGCTTATCAGTCTATTACAGAATGACTGGAACGTGTTGTTTACTCATTGGTTAGCATCTTGGTCGGATGAATTGCCTCCCATCTGAATTGGCTATTGGTCCGGCATCCCTTTAGTGTTGGGCTAAGGCTCAGTATTCTAGCCTCTGGGTCCTTCTCAGTCTCCAAAGTTGCTCTCATTTGTTGCTCTTGGTTCCCTGCTCTGCGAAACTCATCCAGGAAGCCTGAGAATTCACCGTCTGGGCTGAGGTGGCACTTGCTATGAGCCGTACAACTCATCAGCTGCTCCATGGGTCTCTCTTTCTCTTTTGGCTCCCAGGAGGCTATTTCTGGAGACAGAGAAAAACAATGGTCCATTTACCTAATGGATCTTCACCCTAGTGGATATGAATGAGAACAGCAATTGGAAGTTTTCTCTGAGTTTATCTTTTTCTTCGGATTGGTTGCTTTCACAGCGATAGTTGTGTAGACAGCTCTGTATTAATATCCTGCTTCTATCAAGCAGCAGAGTGAGTGGCTCTTGCTTTCACAGTGCCAACTTGGCTGTTCTTGCTTTTAAGTTTTATACTTTTCGCTGACTTGCAACCTAATGGAGAGAATACCAAAGAATAAGTAGAATCCCCAAACTTGCAATTAAAAAAGAGAAGGTTCCTTAATCTCAGGGTAAAGAAGCAACTTAGTGCATATTAGTTGCTTACATTTCTAAGGAAAAGGTATGTGATCGGCTTTGTGGAGTGTTAAGTGCATTGAAAAATTTGACACTACTGTCATAACACTCACATGGGTGATGTCTATGACACCAGGCCAACTCCTGGAGACTTAATACTACAATTTCTCAAATGGTATCGTCAGAAATACTGGTTTGAGTATTGAGTATATTCCAGTATACTGTGCATTATAAAAAGTGTTAAAGATGAGGTATATCTTTGGAATGCTGACCTGCTAACATCATCAGTAGGTTTTTTCCTAGAAATTTCTTTTCAATATGGGAGAAAAGAATAGCTTGAGAATAAGTTAGAAATAAAGGTGAAAGTAAGTAAAGCCGGGCTTCCCTGGTGGCGCAGTGGTTGAGAGTCTGCCTGCCGATGCAGGGGACGCGGGTTCGTGTCCCGGTCCGGGAAGATCCCACATGCTGCGGAGCAGCTGGGCCTGTGAGCCATGGCCACTGAGCCTTTGCGTCCGGAACCTGTGCTCAGCAACGGGAGAGGCCACAACAGTGAGAGGCCCGCGTATTGCAAAAAAAAAAAAAAAAAGTAATGCCAATTCCCTCTCCTGATACAGAGATTTTTAAGTATTTCCATGTGGATAACGCCTTGAGGGTCGGGAGCCTGCATTTTAAAATGGTATCTATTTTGTCTTCCCAAATACCTAAAATTGGGGCTAGTCAATAAATATTAAATATTTTTAACTGAATCACTTACATTTGTCAAAGATCTGACATTAGGTAACTCCGCTTGGAGTTTCTTCTGCTTCTCCTTGAATTTATTGCTGCCAATTTAGGAGAGAACTTTTTCTTAACAGTAGAATTCAATTTTATTACCATGTAATTTGGTTTACCTAAAGCTACTTTTTTGTACGGCTTTATTGTATGTATTTATGTGCTATATTTCTGTTCCTATCCTCATTTATTCCTGATGCTTGTACATTTAGCTTGCTAGGAAATAATCCCATGCCTGTCTGCTTCATTTTTCTATGTGTACAATTTAGAAAGCAGTTCACAAGATTTCACTTATGCTGTCTGCATCGGACACAATTTTACTTTCTACGGATATAATTTTCAGAATAAATTTTTAATGTTCAATTGCCAAGAAAAGAGTTTCTCTTGACATATTTTTGATTTCATATGTATATATATGTATATATCTGTATAAATGTATACATATATATTATATCCTTGCACCTGTGTTTAATTTAGAAAATCTGCCAAAGAAACGGCAATTTTAAATAATCCTTACTTTGCTCTCAAGGATTTGGAGATTTATCTGATATAGGAGTCCTTACAATTTGATGCCACAGATTTAATTTACTACAGCCAATGCTCATGATTCTTATGCTGAAGTAAATGTACTATGATGATATCCTAAGACGTGACCAGAGTTGTCAGGGTGTGTTTATAGCGATGTCTGAGATCTCTATTTGACTACCACTGTGTTTCCGGCTGTTAGCCAGTGATGAGTTAGACCTTCACACCATTTCTAGGTAAGCCTAGTAGAGTGGTACCTTTGTAAAAACCACTGTGAAGACTCTACTTTCTAAGTAACAGTGACAGAGTTCTTGCAAACTGCTTTCTCCAGAGGGACGGTGACACATTGCCATTGTCTGATGACACAATGATGGTAGTCAAATTGCCTTCCATAAATTGGCCTGGATAGAAAAGTCTGGGTAGAAAAGTACTTTTCATTGCATTAGAGAGAACTTGACCACAGCCAATTAAAACATCTGGAAATGCTCTGAAGCATGTTCTGTGTTGGGGATTTGAAGAGAGAGGAAAGAGCGTGACAGTCATCTTCAAGAGGAGAGATTGCTAGAGTACTGGGGGTTAGCATCATGTCCCAAGGCATAAAATGCTCAGATTTTTAATCACTGCAGATGAGAGCAACTACACAGAGATAACTGATCTTACTTTCAACATTCCTCAGTTTCCACAGTCAACTCTTTGGCTGGAGTTACATACCTAAGATGATCTCAGATGTCCTCCCAAAACCATAAAGTGATTGAGTTTATTCAGTAAACCTCAGGAGAATAATTGTGAGCCAAAGAGGAGAGAGTAAAGTGATGGCAGATAGTAGGGCTATAGTTTGCCAGGTGGATTTCGGTTTTTCTTTGGCCCAGATCACACGGATGGGCAGCAGCAGTGCTACCATAGAGCTGGCCCTGAACGAAACTAATTCCAGGGGGAGAAAATGATTGTACTTTCTTTTAAACAGTATGTGAAGTGAATTAACACCCTCAGTTCCCTTGAAATTTGGTTTGACTTAATTTTTAAAACACTTTACTCAGATTGGTAATTACATGTTCACCTCTTACGCTTTAAGCCTAATCAACACTTGATTGCCCGGAAAAACATGTTCTGGTTATCCAGGGAATATCTCTTTCCAGTAAATTGATATTTTTATTCTTCTAAACAGTCTTTAAGACTTTTTTTTTTAAATAAAAATTTCTTTGACATATCCCCAAATATAGTCTCTTCATGTTTCATTACAGCAATGACTTTCAATTCTACCTCCTCTAGGGAAAATTTTGGCTCCTTAGTTTCTGTAATGTTTTTCTGGTTCTTGGTGTCTGCAGTATTTCAATTCCAATTTCAGCTTCAGTTTTAATAACTTTATTGTCATGACAAAGTATGTGAGTTTTGCCAAAGTCAATCCAGTGAGTCTCTGTGTCTAACCTTTTAGTTTTCTCAGAGGTAATAGAGCTTAATTTTCTAAAGTTCCTATTCCCAATTGCTTTCTGATTCAGATTTGGTGATAGGCTGCTGCACGGTGCAAAACTGTTTTATTTATTGCTTTTTCTCCCTTTGCCAAAGTAAGGCAGGATTTTTTTTTGTGTTCAATTTGTGTGTGTGTGTGTGAAGTTATACCATTTCAATGATCAAATAACTAGCTTCCTTATATTTTTCTTTACATTGTTTTTGTCACTCAAAACAAATGTTTTAACATTAAAAAATGTCTTTATTTCCTTGCACACTTTTCATTCACTTGGTCATTTTATATTTCTAAGTGTCTCATGTTTCAGTTGGTAATCATGGCATTTGTATTTGATCTGCCATGTATTTTCTACATTTAGAGCAGTAAGAAAATCCGTACTTACGAATAAGGGAATTTGGTGTTAGCTCAATCACCATTTTAAAGCATGGAGTGAGTGAGTATTTTTTAATGCCTGGGGCTAGCTGACATTTCAACAGTTTGGAAGATCAGTACACTAATAGAACTTAAGTGGTACTTATTATTGTAATTAATTCCAATGTTTGAATTAAAATGTTAATCTTGCTAAGCAGGGCAGAAATTGTTTATCAGCAGATTGTGAGGGATTGCCTTACCCTTCATTTGATCGTAGGTAAAGGATTATTTTTCATCCCATTTCATTAAAAATGATACTCAATGGGAACAAAAAGGTACGGGTATTTTGGAGGTTTTTAGCTATTGATAAAGATGTTTTCCTTTATCATGCTTTTCACCAAAGTATGCAATTAGATCTACTTTTGTATTCCATCTTTGTCTCAAAATACTCCTGGTTTTTGTTGTTTTCTTCCTTTCCTAGGCTGTGATGAATTGCATTTTTCTACAAAGCATCTTAAATAAGATTACATGGTGTGGTGGTATTCAAAGAGGTTACATAACTTGGCTTAGTCCACAGCTAAGTGGAAGCCAGTATGGGGAAAGCTTTTTCCAAACCTAAGCCTGGATGACTCCAAAGAATTCTTTCCACTATATGTATAATACTACTTTGGTGGTAAGAATCAAAACCATCCATACTCACACAGCTTGCCACCTATATTAACATGATAGTACTATTTGCCTGTCTCACTAACTTAACTTTATTATTCTATTGTTTTTGTCAACATGACTTTACTATTCTAGAAAACTCTTGTCCAGGGAGATAAAATAATTTCATTGTTCACATCAGGAACTTTGTGGAAAACTCCATTTATTTTTATTTCATTGAAGTATAGTTGATTTACAATGTTGTGTTAATATCAGGTGTATGACAAAGTGATTCAGTTATACATATATTTACATATGTATTCTATTCTTTTTCAGACTCTTTTCCATCATAGATTATTGAAAGATACTGAATTTAGTTACCTGTGCTATACAGTAGGTCCTTGTTGGTTACCTATTTTATGTATAGTCGTGTGTATCTGTTAATCCCAAACTCCTAATATATCCCCTACCCCCTTTCCTTTTGGTAACCATAAGTTTGTTTTCTATGTCTGTGAATCTATTCCTGAAAACTTCATTTAAGTGAACATCCCGTTGTTCAATTATTGAATAAATAGCATCAAATGACTGTTGACTCCCCAGGACTCTTCTGCGTGTGCACCAACGTGCTCTCCTTGCTTTGTCCAGCGAAACTAAACTATTATATTGTGATCTTTACATAATTCCCGCCAAGCCCTCACACTGAAATATTGGTCTTAAACTAGATCCCCAAACCTCACACATGTCCTGATTTTCCTGTCCCTTCCAACATGCTGGTTACACTTTGCCCCGGTAGTGTTCTGTTGTACTATGGTGAGCAAACATCTCTACTTACCTTATCCTCAGGTCAGTTTGATGATATTGTCAAGGATTCAGCATTAGAAGGTGGTTAGTACTTATTACATTTCTTTGATTTCTATGCTATAAATGCTAAATGGATATCTGTTGATTAATTCTGAAAGAGACAATGAACGGTCTCCTTGGTTCCATTCCTAAGTTTTCTTATTCATTGTGATCTGAGTAAAGTTCCTTCTCTTCAGTTTTCTTCTCTGGGAGATATATTGTGAGTTACAGGGTTGTGGTGGGACTTAAAAGAGGTATCTTTGAAACTGTGCGGTATAGTGCTATGTAAAGCAGACTCATCTTTTCAGTGGTATTTTACTTATTCTATCTAGTGATGCTAATCATTCAGTGTCAGACAGATTTCTGATTGGAGTTTGGAGGTGCTGATGTATGTATTTTGTGTTCCTACCCTCTGTTAGGGACTGTGGAGAATAAAAAGAGGGGTAAACCATTGCCTCTGACCTGAAGGGATTTAAAGTTCCTTTTATTTTTCCTCCCTTTTTTTTGATTCGCTGCAATATTATATTTCCTGAATATTTGAGCTGCTTTCTAATATTTGATGGTAATTTAACCCCGAATAGGAATTCAAATTTTAATGACCCTTTCCTCCATGGTTTAAATTTCCTTTTTGAAGTTCTCATCTCCCTTTTCCATTTTTTACCTCTTTGTGTGTGTGTGTGTGTGTGTGTGTGTGTGTGTGTGTCTCACTGAGTATCTCTTCACTGTTTCTTTTTTATTGTAAGCCCATGGTGTGGGAACTGTGTAAGACTTTCTTTTGTACTGTTCCTAGCAAATGTGTCACATCTGGAGGTTAATGAGAGACAAACAATGAATACTGGTGAATAATGTTGTGTTCACCGATGACTGTGGCTGTGTCTGTCTCCTCTGAAGAGAGGAATTTCTGTGGTTAAGATGGAAACGGAATGCGTTCCTCGGGTATTGATTAACAGATGGAATTTTCCTTGCTTTGTTCTGTAGCTGTTGTTTGGAAAGTTACTGTATTCTGAAGAGTAGTCATTTGTAGCACAGCAAGTGCAGTTTTTCAGTTGGTGAGTTATACCACCTTCTATAAATCTGTAGCTATTGTTGGAGTCTGATTTTTCTCATATATACTGGGGTAAGGTGAACCATGTCATTGCATAGAATGCTTTATCAGAAGCTGGGCATGCTCAGAGACTTTTTTTTTAAATCTGAAAATAAAGTTCTTAAAGCTTCTGTTTAGAAAGAGTAATTTTCTTCTAAGCTGATCTGAAATTCCTTAATGTAGTTACTGTGAAGCACAGAGAGAGGTAGGGGTGTGTGTGTGTGTGTGTGTGTGTGTGTGTGTGTGTGTAAGTATATGTGAATGTAATTTACTTTGTGACTTTTTTCTGGCGAAAGATAAATACAACTTCGCATGTCTCCTCAATTTTCCTGGATCAAATATTGTCCACTTAAGTCATAAAGGAAAATGATGCTAAGGCAGTGGCCAATCTCTAGAAGCCTGTGACGTTCCAGAGATGTCATGATTATCAACAGTGGTGACTATCTGCCTCTCACAGGTACACCAGAGGAGTGGATACATGACCCAGAGATACTGGCATCTTGCAAGGTGAGGCATCAGGAGACCTGCTGCGTCTGTTTTAGTATATACGGAGAAGCACAGAGCATGAGTGAATACATGGATATAAACATCCCAGTGGAATAGTTACGTAAAAGCTTGTTTCAGTAAGAAGTTTAGACCCAGTCATGTGTATTGATACCACATTCTAGTTAACTTGTGCTAAGGGTTGGCAAAAATGGACTAAAAGAGCTCAAAGTAAAATTGACATATTTAAATACCACTGTTGAGGATCTTCAAGGGAACTCAGTTCATGGATGGCTTTGGGCTGTACCCTAGCCTCTGATGAAACCTTTTTCTGGTACTTTAATGGAAACGTAGTTTAGTGTATTGTAGGAAATACACTAAATACACAAGATTAACATAGTGCATGATGGGACTTGGAAAGGTAGGCCTGTGGGGGTGACGTGAATTGTTTTGTCACCCAGCCAGCTTCCCTGCCCCTCCTCTTTCCTCTGAGGTCTGAGGCAACGGCACTACCCCTTCCTGTAGGAAATACTCCTTTACACGCCCCAGTCGCGGAGTCTGAATGGTGAGGCTATTTCATTACTGACTCTAATATGGCCGCAGATGATGGAAATCCAGCAGTGGGCTTTCAAACCAGACCAGTCAGGATCCTCCCCTGGAAGTTTTGCAAACATAAACAGGGGAAAGACAGAGTACCCAGATGGTGACAAGGCTGTGAGATGTCAGGGACTAGAAGCAGCTGGGGGCTATATTTTCTATACATGGAAGAAGCAGGCCAGAGAGAACAATGTATCCAGGTGGAGAGCAGCACAGACAGGAGATGGAGAGCCTTGGAGGGTATACATTTCTCTTTCTGTTGTTCCTAAGCCCTCCCTATACTTTGATCTTCTCATTGCTACATGTCTGCCAATAAATTCCTCTTTTGCTCAAGCTGGTTCGATTGGGTTTCTGCCACTTTCAAGCAAAAGAGTCTTGACATATTAATCCTGAAAAATATAAACCAGGGGGAAGTACTATTTAGGGGCCAGAAAAAAGCAAGTTGGTTCTGTTAAACCAAATAACCTTGCTTTACTAAAAAAGTTTGGCCCACCTGTTCGAATGGAGTGCTTCTCTGTGAAAATTAAGTACACAGTAAGAGTGTGATAAAAACCTGATTAGCATCTGCGTGAATCTGTTGTGTAGGATCTAGGAAACAATATTAAATTTAGAAACCTGACACCTATGTGAGATTAATATTTTATTCATTTCAGCTTTCTCTCTCCCCCATCCTGCCAATGGAATTATTCGGTTGGTATGAAACTCAAAGAAGAGTAATGTGCCAGGAAAACACAAGAATTCTAATGCAACCAGTATGTCACTCAAGCAAGCGTTCATTTCATTCCATAGTGGAGTTCCTACTACACAAGGTAGATGAGAAGCAAGCAGTTTCTTTTCCATGGGGGCAATCCTAGATTGTAAGTTGTTACTTACTAATCAGAGAAGGGCATATTTATAGTTTAAAATTATTATTATTATTATTTTTGTGGTACACGGGCCACTCACGTTGTGGCCTCTCCCGTTGTGGAGCACAGGCTCCGGACGCGCAGGCTCAGCGGCCATGGCTCACGGGCCCAGCCGCTCCACGGCATGTGGGATCTTCCCGACCGGGGCACGAACCCATGTGCCCTGCATCGGCAGGCGGACTCTCAACCACTGCGCCACCAGGGGAGCCCTAAAATTATTTTTAATTTATAAGATAGCAACCCTAAACATTTTTCAGCCACTTGCCAATAAGCACAGGATCTGAGTCTAAGTGCGGGAGCCGCGTGCATCCATCTTGTCACATGATGTGTATCCCCCAGGGCCCACCTACTCCATAGGATGTGGATACCCCTCCCTATGTCCATTTCCAACATTTGTCTTCACCCCACCCCACCTTGACTTTGGGTTGTATATACCTCCCAGGTAGCCGTGCCAGAGAGTAATGAGTCCTAGACTAGAAATCTGGAGATAACAAGAGGCTCTTCCATTTACAGATTCTGGAACCTTTTGGTTAATTCAGAAATATTTATTGGGCTTCCCTGGTGGTACAGTGGTTGAGAGTCTGCCTGCTGATGCAGGGGACGCGGGTTCGTGTCCCGGTCCGGGAAGATCCCACATGCTGCGGAGCAGCTGGGCCCGTGAGCCATGGCCGCTGAGCCTGTGCGTCCGGAGCTTGTGCTCCGCAACGGGAGAGGCCACAACAGTGAGAGGCCCGCGTATCGAAGAAAAAAAAAAAATTTATTGAGTGACTGTTATCTGCAAGGCACTCTTTTGGGAGCTTGGCAGTGAACAAAACCCCCCCAATTCTCTAGTTGCCTAAAGCTATTGTCTAATGATAGAGACAGACAATAATGGGTAGAATATATATCAATATAATGTAAGAGATTGACAAGAACTAAGGAAGAAAATACAGTGGAGAAAAGGATTAGGAATTTCTAAATTTATAGCACATACATAGGGTGCTGCAAATTTAGAAATATGGTAGGGAAGATGTCACTGAAGTTATAGCTGGGCAAAGACCAGAAGGAAGAAAGGCAGGGCCAAGCCATGTACATATCTGGGGTAAGAGCTTTCCAAGGGGAGGGAACCATGTGTGCCAGGGTTCTAAGGTGGAATCACTCAAGGCATGTGGGACAAATAGGAAGGACATCATTGTAGCTGGAGTGGGGTGAAGTGGAGGAAAGATCCCGGGGGCCCTTCTAGGTCCCTGTGAGGAGTTTGGCATTCACTTTGAATGAGATGGAAGGCTGTAGGAGGGTTTTGCAACAATTTCCTTGAAAATGCCTAGATCAGTTCTGGCACATGGCAGGTATTCAAGAAATGTTTGCTGGTTGACCCAAGATTTGGTTTGATCTTATCTGCTTGCACTTTCAGCAGGAGCATGTAGGGTTGGGACCATGGTCCCACTGTGTCATGGCCTTTACACAGTGTAAGAGATGACTCTGGACTTCTCAGGGATGCCGGCAGCAGCTTGCTGCTCCTCCGTCGCTGTCATTCCTTTAAGAGGTTGGAGGGGTGGTCAAAACGGGCTTAGCATCTGTAATGCCGCAGACTGATACTCTTGCCAATAACCTTTTAGCGTCGGTACGCATCTTAGGAACAAATCTGATAGTCATCATATTTCCTCTCTATTAACATGGATAGGAGTTCATTAAATATATTTACTTAGTAGCTTTAGAACCATTAGGAAAGTTAGTTACACAGTGTTTCAGAGAGCATAAAAATAGAAAAACAAAGAGTTGATCAGAGAGGAAGAGTCACACCTGCTGGGTTTCCCACATGACCTTGATCCTGAGATATGGTTGTAATGGGAGGAAAGCTGGCCTGTGATGTTGAAAGTGAGGTTTCCACTCCTGTGTTCACAGATGTTCCCAGCTAGCTCGACTCGTCTCTGAGAAAATGAGAAAATCAGAAGATTAAGGTTAGAGATGTGTGCAAATGAGCACTTGCTATTCAAAACCATAATTTAAAAAACTCCCTTGATGCAGTGAGCAAACAAGAAAACCAGCTGCAAAATAAAATGTGACTTTCTTATTTTTCCTTTTATTTGTTTTAGGAAGGTGTTTAACCAATACTTGCTAGTTCTGAGTCTTGCTGGTTGACGACTGTTTAAGCTTCTAAACAGGAACCAAATTTAGTCTTTTACTTAGCAAGGTGTCCATCAATACTATATTTCTTTCTCTCTCCCTTTTTTTTTAAACATCTTTATTGGAGTATAATTGCTTTACAGTGGTGTGTTAGTTTCTGCTGTATTACACAGTGAATCAGCTATGTGTATACATATATCCCCATATCCCCTCCCTCTTGTGTCTCCCTCCCACCCTCCCTATCCCACCCCTCTTGGTGGACACAAAGCACGGAGCTGATCTCCCTGTGCTATGCGGCTGCTTCCCACTAGCTATCTATTTTACATTTGGTATTGTATATATGTCCATGCCGCTCTCTCACTTCGTCCCAGCTTACCCTCCCCGTGTCCTCAAGTCCATTCTCTATGTCTTTATTCCTGTCCTGCCCCTAGGGTCATCAGAGCCCTTTTTTTTTTTTTTTTTAGATTCCACTTATTTTTATCTCACCATCTTCCTCACCTGAAAAACAACAAGACCTATTGACTTTTTGGTCACGACCGTGTTGCAAAATTTTTCAGTGCAGAGTATATTTAAAATGAAAAATCTACAATTCAGTTTGAGAGGATGAATTTCACAGCTATAAACAATCATTTTATGATTAAGACTTATGGTCATGGTGGCAATTATATTCATCAAATGTGTTTGCAACAAATGGGAGTAAACATCCCTGAAATCACAGTTTACTTTTTCAAAATAGACACATTTATTAGTAATGTCTCTGAAACATCATATAGAGTATCTAATGCATCTATAATTTTTACATTTTCAAAGTAACTGTGAGAATGAGATTTGTTGAAATAGATTGAAAAAGAAGAAAATTGAAGTAAATAAGATTGAGGGTCAGGGCAGATACGAGATTTATATTTTTCTAGACCAAATAATCATGATCTGACTCAGTTTAAATTGGACTCCATGAAAACTGGTCCTATAAAAGTTGCCTAGGCAAGGCTAATTTGTGTTCAATGAATTTTAGATATTTTCCAATCTTTTTACCTTCTTAAAAGCCTGACTAATTGGAAGGAAATGTAATTCGGCATAGGGTAAGAACATGTCTTTGGATGAGTTGAAGTTGGCAGGGATGTATTTGTCTAGTGAAATATGTTGTTAGGTGCCAGCACCCTTCCCAGCCTCTGATAAGAGCACTCACCCTCTCATTAGGAAAGTCACCTCCCAAAATTCTTTACAATGAGATTTAGTGGATGCTGCCAGCTTTTTACAGAACCTCTTCTTCCCAGCCACAGTGGCTGGGTGAGGAGTAGGCAGGTTTGGACAACTGTGGTTCCTAATCCCACAGCTATAGGCATTGGTTTGGGAATAGGCATATATGACCCAAATCAGTCTTCCCCTATTTTTCAAAAAAATTAGAGCTAATAAAAGAGTGGTAATCCTTCTTGGAGGCCGGGAGTTCTAGGAAGCCACGTGGAAGAGCAGTGTAGGAAGTCCTGTGTGGAAGAGGTAGGCCTCCATAGGAGATACCGAATTGCCAGGAGAGACAAAAAGCAGAGTGAGAGTCCTGAACTTGAACTAGCTCTCCTAGACACCCAACTTTGGAGTTGGAGCTGGCACTATTGTTTTGGCTGAGATTCGGAAAGACCAAGGCCTGGGATCTGCGTGGTTGAGAAAAGATTACATTGTATCTCTGATTGCACAGAGGCTGGACAGTATTGTTCATACTCATTTAGAAATCTTGGAAAACCCAAAGATAAGTTTACCTCTCAGGTTGAGTTCAGTACTTAAATTGCTTATTTGTGTTTATTAGTGATGCTTTAAAATACCTTATTTATGTTTGTCTTTCATTCAGCTGCAGCTAATATGCTGCATATGTAATGGATGTTTCAGGCGGAAGCTGAAATTACCAACAGGCTGTATGGAAGACAACTGAAAATATGACCTTTAAATTTTTTGGTGTATATTTTTATATTGCTAGTACTCATTCTATATAGTTTTACCTTTTTAAAGAGAATTCCTGCTATGGTAACCAACAAGGATTTAGTCTTGTATCTGGGCACTTTTATTGTGCTACATATATCTGTTGTCATGTAGAAACATAAAATATATATTATAACACATCCACACACACGCACACACACACACACGCACACACACACACCTGCAATGAAACCCATAATGATGCAATTTGCCGTTACTGAAACTAAGTAATCATCCACTTACCACAGGTTCTTTGCAAAATATTCTAATGATAAATGCAAGCTTACTGGTAAATTTTTAAAAGTCAGTTTAGATGACTTTTGTTGCAAAAAGTCCATCTTGCACTGGTTTTTATGCTGCCCATTTATGAAAACAGTTTCTATCTGTGGCTTGCCAGGAGTCTGTTGAAGCATCCCACGATCATCAATGTTCATATGTAGGTAGACATATTGCTATGTTTGACATCAATAGATGTAGCATTTTCATACCATACAGAAAGTAATGGTGCCTGACATTTCTAGGTTGAAAGACCTGCTTTGTTTCTTGCACTAATGGAAATAGATTTTGTGACCTTCTTGTTTACTTCAAGATTGTATGTAAATGTTTCCATACAAATAGGGAGGTTTCTTTTGATTATCTCATGGAAGTTGGGAAATAAAGGTGAAGGGAGAAAATTGCCAAAGTAAAGATGATTTTAAAAATAGTTTAAATTCTATGTATCAAAGATAGAATTGAGATACCAGTAGTACTATTTTTTTCTGTTTTTGTAGATGGAGAATTGATACAACATTTCCATAAGAAACTAAAGGGTAGAATACTTCTGAATAGAGATATTCAAACAGCTGAAATATACCTATTCCCTGGTATCATTTCATATTTAGGTGTTATTTTGTTCTCGAGGACAGAATAAAAATCCCATTACTTCGATTCTGAAGAAAAGAGCCCTGACAAGGTCAGATGGGGCAGCATTAGCATCCAGGAATTTCACAAAGTCCACTTGAATCAACTGTATTTTGACCAGCTTCCATTTTCTAGTGAAGCACTGGAGTGTTTACCAGGGTGACATGAGTTTTGTTACCTGAATGTTTGGACATGGTAGGGAATCAGTTGCTACAGAAAGACTTAGCAGTTGAACAAGTGTGGCCTGAGGTAGATGGTGTTTATATCCTGGAAGAGAAAACTGCATTTTTTATTCTTAGGTAAAATGTGGATGATACTAATACTCTAAAATTGTGAGGCTGACAGGCTGTGTGCTAGTCACTTAGTACGGTGGTCGGTGCTCTAAGGCAGTGGAAGCAAGCGGGTGATGAAACGAATGAAACTTTTCAAAAATAACTTTTATAGAAGCTTTCCTTATCATAGACCTTAGTTTGTATTTTTTAAGAAAATAATTCAATGTTTATGGTCAAGTTGTTTTAATTACAATGCAAATATTTTAGTTTTTACTCAAAGGAATACAAGTTTGTGAAGAAAATTTAGAATACCCAGAAAAGTAAATATAAGAAAAAAAATTTCTACACATTATCTCATCATCCAGAAAAAAATCACTGTTAAAATATGGACAATATTTCCTTTCAGTCATTTTTCTATGCAGAGGCACATTAAAAAATCAGTCTTTTCATAGTATAAATTAGGGTGTTCCTTCCTTTTTTTGCCTTTTAAATGGGAAGTTATGAAATAAGCATTTCTCCTAATTAACTGTTATCTAAAAACATTTATAATGGTTACATGATATTATATCCTATGAGTGTGTAAAACTTTAATTTTGTTGTTTTGGGACACTTACATAATTTATAATTATTTGATGTATAAAATGGTGCTCCAGTTTACATTTTAGTAGCAGTTTGTCAATATCTAATAGAGTTTGAGCCGTGCATATATATGGTATAGCCTTGCAATGTAATTTTACGTATATACTTGAGAGAACTATTGCCTATGTGTTATAGAAGGGGAAATGTACATTGCTGCATTGATTATAATAGCTCATTGTTCTGTCAGTAGGGTGTTATATAATACATTGGCGTCTGTTTATGCCATGGACCAGTGCATAGATTTGCACATCGGGTACAGCACACGGTAGCACAGTACAGTGAGTATAAATTGAACAAACCAGGTCTGTAGTGAGTCAATGTGCACGAATTCCCCAAACTTCAGGTTAGGATCAAAAAAAGTGACAAAAGGATTCATCTTATATCATTTATGAAAAAATGTTAAACACAAGTTTATTACATATTGTTTATGGATAACCCAGCAGCACATTTACCCAGCTAATAGACTTCTTGACTGATGCTAGGGATGACATAGCCATGTTTTATTTTAAGCCAATCCTCCCATTAGTATAAAAGATCCTAGCCCTTTTCTCTACTCAGGGATTTTGCTCCAGTAATTCTCCCCTGTCTCTTCTGCATCATAAATTTTTCCCTCTTTTCTGGACCACTTCCATCATTAAAAAAAAGTCTGTAGGGCTTCCCTGTGGCGCAGTGGTTGAGAGTCCGCCTGCCGATGCAGGGGACACGGGTTCGTGCCCCGGTCCGGGAAGATCCCACATGCCGCGGAGCGGCTGGGCCCGTGAGCCGTGGCCGCTGAGCCTGCGCGTCTGGAGCCTGTGCTCCGCAACGGGAGAGGTCACAACAGTGAGAGGCCCGCGTACCGCAGGAAAAAAAAAAAAAAAAAAAGCACTTTATTTATCTAGTTTCATACACACACACAGACACATACATATATGACGCATGGAAATGTAGGCAACTTGAGTAATAATTGGGGAATTGAATAAGTGTTGACAAAAACTAGTTAATCTTTGTTATGCCATATTAGTTTACGTTCTAAGCACTTTGCATGCACCAACTCATTTAATCCTCACACTATGTTAGATAGATGCTATTATATAATACTAGTATAATAATAATAATAGTAATAGTTATTATTATTTAACAGATAAGGAAATCCTTGAGGCATAAGAGAGATTCCGAGACCCACCTAGAGTTACACAGAAAGAGGTGGAACAAATCTGGGGGTCAGCTTTAGAACTGCTCTGCTAAGTGCTAGAATTAATATCACACATTTTGTAACTTCAAGGAACTTGAACGCTGCTATGAAGACAGTCGTGTCTACATGTAACAGGCACCACAAAGCGCTGGAATTGAGCCGTGGGTAGGAGGATGGCTCTGTGCTCAGAATCTGCTGCCACCAGCCAAGCAAACATGGGCCAAGTTCTCAGCCCTGCAGACCTTCAGTGATCCATTTGAAAAATGAGAGAGTGATGAAAGCCTCTTCGTAGATTATGAAGACGATCAAGTAATATAAACCATCTCAAGCACTGAGCAGAAGGTCTGTCACCTTGGGACCTCTTCATAAACATCAGCTACTGTTTTTGTTCCAGAGCATAGTGAGATGTACAGTCTGTCCCCTGGAAACACACATTTAGCGATCAGCCAAAGAAGTCAAAAAGCTCGACAGGAGCTAACTTGGGGCCATGACTTAGGAAAACGCACAGTGTGTTGGGAACTCTCAGGAGAGAGATCGTGTCTGGTCCTGGGACTAAGCAGTCTTCGTGGTGAAAGCGGTATTTAGAAGGTCTTGGCAGGTGCCTACCAGGTCCATGTACTAATCTCCTTGGAACCTGAAGGTAGCATGAGCCACAGTACAGAGGCTGTGCTTTATTCCCATCCTGCCCCCCTGAAAAAGAAAGAAGCGAAGATGCACTTACTTGAGAAAGCTCAAGGCCCGGAGTAGCAAGCCTAAGGCTCCAGAGCCCAGCTCTTGGGGCCTGTGTCCTGGGAGCCGCCCCTGAACCCTCCACTCAGGAGCCCCCTCCTCTGTGCACCTGTGTTTGCACAGCTCTAAAAAGCTGCTGACAAAGCCTCGTCATTCTCCACGTGTGTGTCTGAGTTCCGCGAGGGCCCACATGCCCATTGGGCTCTTGGTGCTCTGGGAGCTTCTCTTGAAGGAATGAATTGAATTTTGTTTTGGTTTGAGCAAGTAGAAAATTGAAGATGGCCGGGACATACGACTTCATAAAGGCCCTTCAGGCCTGACCCTGAAGACAGAGAAGAGAAAGCTCTTGACAGTGGAGGCCTTTTTGTTTTTATTAAAGGAAGAGAGAATGGGATGGGAGAGGAGAAAAAAGTGTTTCCAGGAAAGTTTTTTTAAAAAAAATCCTTTCGTTCTTTATATCACCGTTGCTTTCATAGTCTTAGCAAATAAATATTCACCAAGTACCCACCATGGGCCAGGGACTGTGGAAGGTGCTGTAAGTACATTGAGGAACATGACAGTCAAGACCCCCGGCCAGGCATGATAGTCCTTTGTCCTGTCCTGCACACAGATATATTGTGTCCTCGTATAATCTGGTCCCATTTAAGGCATATTTCTCCAGATTTAGGTAAAGCAAAGTGCGACATGACAGAGGCTTTCATTGGGTCCTTGGAACCTGCAACAGTCTCTTGATGGCACCAGCCCAGAGAGTCAACTATCTTGAATGTGTCATGGTTTGATAGGTGTTCATTCATCCACGAGATTCTCCTCCAAACTAGAAGTGGAATAAGAAATAATTACTTCATCTTTGGAAACCATCAAAGCTCTAGGATGAAGGTGAACACTGAAATAATTGTAGGATGCGTGTTCCTATTATCCGGTAGCTATCTGTTGGCAGCGTGGCATCCTGGGTTTGTGCTCTTCGGAGATTCAGGGCGTTCTTTAGTGATTAGGACTCATTATGTTTGTGATAGCTATTCACGCACGTTTTTCAAAATGGATGTGTGCTTGAATTAGGCTGGATTGAGTTTCCTTTTTCTTTCCAGGTGAGCTTAAAACTCCAAGGGGGGGCGGTGGGAGTGGGGGACCCACAAGTGAGTAGGAACATCAGATGATTCCCCAGCTCCCTCTGTTTGTTTCTAAGTCATGCTTTTCACCGCAGAGTACATGACTACATATGTGCAGGCGCTGCTTGTTGCGAGCCCCGAACAAAGAATCGTGCTTCAGATTTCAACGCGTTTGGACCATAATGTGCGGCTTTCTTGATAATGGGCTCTTGGCATTGAAATGAAAAGCAAACATATCATTAGGAAGGCGCTCCATAAAAACTGTGTCATATATCTTAAGCTTCATTAGTTTAGATTAATGACTTGCTTGATATACATGACGGTAGGTGAAGCAAATCTTTGTTTATTTATTGACAATTAAATGTGGTGGTGACATGCATAAACAGGCTTCCCTCTGATTAGTACCATGTTTTAAAGTAACTTCGTGTTATAAAACTTGTTAACTACAGTATCATTTTATTGAGCACTGCTGGGTGAATGATGCGATTGTCATTGAAAGGCATCAATAATTGCAGCCATTCCTGGCAGTCACTGGAGCATTGTGCTCACAGATTGGAGTTGATATCTCATTGTACAAATTCAGGGACCCAGAAAATGCCCAGTTATTGAGCCTCTGCCCTGGGAGGACAATGTTCTATTCATGGAATCTGGGTGCAAGGTCACAGACAGAAATCTGAAGGAAGGATAAGATTCACATTTGCTTCGGGGTTTTGCTGAGGACCTCCCTGAAATTCAGTGTCTGGAAGGCATGGCGCTTCCCCCCCCCCCAGAGCATCCTACTACAGAATAATACTTCATAACGCAATGCAAAGGAGGCTATAAATAAATACAGCCCGTTCCAATTAGAAAGCTTTACACGCCTTCAGATGACATAAGCAAGCTTCCAAGAACACCTCTCTAGCAGACGTACCATTTTGGGGTGAGGAATGATGAGAAAAAAGGGAGAAGGGCAATGTGGCATAAAATTTATCTTCATGCTAGTCTCACTGAAACATTTGTGGTTTGCCTTTCCACGCATTCCAGAGTTGGAGGCTGTCAGGGATAATCAGCCGTTCCCATCACGGACACCCCATGGTTCTCCTTAATAGCTCTCTTTTATGTGCCATCAGTCCTCAAAAATATATTTAGAAAAGATTTATTTAGAAAGAGGCATAAAATAAAATCCATGTTGCAGTTGAGTATTACAAATGATTTCTGGACTCCATTCTGTGCCATCAGGCTCTCTGTAGAATTTTCATATAAAGTAAAAAATAAACTCTCAGCCAGCTTGAGAGAGAACTCCTTTGACAAAGGAAACAAGCGTATTTTTTTTTTTTTTTTTTTGCTGTACGCGGGCCTCTCACTGTTGTGGCCTCTCCCGTTGCGGAGCACAGGCTTCGGATGCGCAGGCCCAGCGGCCATGGCTCACGGGCCCAGCCGCTCCACGGCATGTGGGATTTTCCGAGACCGGGGAACAAACCCGTATCCCCTGCATCGGCAGGTGGAATCTCAACCACTGCGCCACCAGGGAATCCCCAAACCAGCTTATTCTATAAAGCCTCTCACAACATCGCATGAAGGCAGATCTCTCTGGATGCTGGAGTCCAGGAAAGCATCATTGCTCTCCTCAGGAAACATTGGGCAAAAACTGCACACCTGGTGATCTTTCCTGTGGAATTGAGGAGAGTTTGAATGTAAAGGAAAGAATGAGGTTAAACCAAGCATTGTCTCATTTTACCTACAGACTCTGAAAACCTCATACACAGACCTTGTCCTAAGATGACTTTGCAATTGTTTTGTTCATAAGTGATGTTAATATTTTATTTAATATGCAAAATCAATCCCTATGATATAGAGGAGTAACTAAACTCTGCTTCTTGAATTACCCTTTTCCTTTTCTTCTCATTAAATAAGCCATTCCCGCCCTCCTTACCCAGCCTCCCCCTTCACCCCTCCCGGCGCCCCCCTCACCAATCTGTATTACAACCTCTCAACAGTCACCTTAGCCTGGGACGTTTGAGCTGGTGTGTCCTATCCTGCAGACACGGTCTTCGGATGGCAGCGTTTGAACTTTATATGGAATATAAACAATAAAAATACTGAATTACTGTGTTTACATGTGAAACTAATATAATAGAGGAAGTCAACTATACTTTAATTCCAAACAAAAACAAACAAAACTTGCCCTCATTTTATATCCGTCTTCTACCAAGTTTGCCCTTTGGGATAGAGCTAACCTCTCCCAGAGGAGCAGGGCAAGCACCCGAGGTCTGGGTGCAGGTAACGCCCACAGGGGCTGTGGATGAACATGCGCCCTGGGGATGAAAAGGTAACCTTCACCTGTGCCCTGCTGCTGACTCTCTCTTCTTCTTCCTGGATTTAAAGACTTGAAAGTCCTGCTAAAACAGTGATGTGGTGAGTTTTGGGTTTTCCAGGCCCTTCACCACTGAGCATTTCCATGTTTCAGCTTTCATATAAAAAGTTGAAATTCTCACGTAATAATCACTATCATCAGTTGGCAATGAAGAACACTTGGGTGACCAGCCTCTTACTCCTTTCCACGGTAGGTCCCATACTTATTTTTCAAATGACAGCTTTCTAGTATAGAAAAGTCTGTTTATATTTGGAAAGAGGAAAATGTTCAGAGTTTTTGGAACCTAGGAAGATGTGCACCGTAAAATTTTTGTGGGTTCGTTTATTTACCTACACATTGAAACTTTTTCTTCTTTGTGATTTTGGAAACATGTTTTGATATCGTATCAATATCTTTTGTGAAGAAATAGCAATCTTCATAGAATTATCTATGGTTTATGTTTATGAACCAGGTTATTTTATAATTGGGAGCTGTTAGATTGTAATATATATATGAAATAATGTAAGGAAACTAGTTTCAAGACTATTGGACAATGGTGCTGAAACTAACATGCAATTATGTAAAAAAGATCATTGATAAGACTTTGTGTTAGACCAATAATAGGAGAGCTCTCACAAACCAAGATCCTTACCAAACCACAAAATTAAATGTAAAACATCTGCAACTTCAAGGTAATAAACATTTTTTTCAAGACAAGCAAAGGAACATGTTAGACTTTCCTAATGCCAGATTAAACTGAAGCTCAAAAATTATTTTTTCTCTGAGGACTTTTGTTATATTTGTCCATGTTTCACAAACTCTGCATCGTTAGGCTTGATTTACCTGTTCGAAGGAGATAGTCACACACTAACCAGGAGCTCCTAAAGCACTATTTTTTCCCTCAAATGCTTTGCTTATGTTATTTTGCTCTCCTTTGTTCCTAAGACTCAGCTTTCCTTTCAAAATTACACCCTCTTTTCTCTGTTGTGGTGTTCTGAGGATTAGAAGGCAAATGATCATTTACAAATTGAAGGTTAACAGAGAAATGTATTGTACTTGTGATTTGATGAGAAAAAACAAATCACAAAATGAGAACAAATAGCAGTATTATCCCATAGGAAAGAGCCTTGTGTATTGATCTATTATTTCCCAGCTTGAAATGTGCCACTATTGTAGTTCCACTTGATTATGAACCTTTTTATCACTTCCCCTGGTTGATTCAACTTGAGTGCTTCTGACATTTGCAAAGTTCCTCACATATTCTGCTGAGCAGCAGGGGAAACCTTGTTAATGAAGAAATAACAAGCTGAAGATTTGAATAAATATTTAGCCAATTGAAAGGAGGTATACAGTTAATTTTTTTTTTTTTAATGCTGACAACTGAGGAAGCTCACTAACATGCTTTGCTTGTGTTAGCTAAAAATGGGTTCTAGTGGAGTTTTTTACTGAACCACAGGGCATTTTCATTTCCTGATTCTATTATAAACTAAGTGGCCACCTGAACCTGCCAATGAACTTGTCCTATTGTATTTTTCTATTTTTAATCCTGAAGGAGTAAACACATTTCTCATCAGATGTGTTACAGAGTCCATTGGGGAGATTAATGAAGGTGCCATTGGATTATTACAGAACCATTCATTTATAAATGTGTCCTTTCTGAAAGGATACCATTAATAATAGAGTTTTCTTCATTCCACAAATCTATATTATAAAAGAGTGCGGCTATTTTTTTTTTTTGATACTTGCTACAGTGGCATGGAAACGATTTGGATTTTACGCCTGTTTAGGCTGTGTTTTCAGTCTTTATATATAGATTCTGGTCTCATAACCAAGGTGATGTTTTATGGGACTCATAGCAGTAGCTGTGAGTAAAAGCAGAATGGTTCCTTCAAGATTCAAGGATTAGTTACGAGTTCTGTGGCCTTGGTTTAGCTCTTCAAGGAATGGTTGCTGGTGGACATGGGCACCCATAGAAGCTCCTAAATTATATCCCACGGTGTCCTAATAGGTTCTGTCCCCTGGGAGAGAGCTTCCTGTGTGTGTGTGTGTGTGTGTGTGTGTGTGTGTGTGTGTGCGTGTGTGTGTGTTTTTAAGACGTGAATCTGTGAATCTATATATGCTTCTAGAGCATTTTTAGCCCACGTGATTTAATGTCCTGAGCTGAGAATATTTGAAGCTATCTTCCAGAGAACACTCCCAATACCAAAATCTTTGAAGAAAGCTCTTCTTTGAACAAATGTATTAAGAGCAGCTAAGGTTGGAGGGTAAACTTAGAATTCATATAGTCTAAGAACCCCAAGAGATGCTTGAATGCCTTCTAAAATATCCCGGCAAAGTCTCCAACTAAATAAATAACCCCAGGCACAAGGAGCAGATGTCTGTTTCTCAGAGAAGCCTACACAATTTTGCACGACCATTACTGTTGGAAAGTCCCTCTTTATACTAAAATTTACCTCTTCTTAACATTTACCGAGATCTTAGTTCTGTCTTTTGGGCATAGACAAAACAGGTATCCTCTTACTTTGCAAACTACCCCAACTAATACTTGAAAGTAGCAGTGATGTTCCTCTTTTATATACTAAATATCCTTTATTCCTTCTAGATCAGTGTTTCTAACTGCACTTACATGAGATTCATTGGGGGAGTTAAAATGCAGGTAGTTTCCCCAGAGTATTAGATTCAGTAGGTCTGTGTTTGAGTCCAGAATTCTACTCACCCAGGAAATGTTATTGGGTGACATTGTACTGTTATTATTCATGTTCTACAAATGAGGAAACTGAGGCAGAGACAGTGAGCAATTTGATCGGGGGCTCATTCTTGTGGCAGAGCTAGGATTTGAACTTCAGAACTTAACCGGTGGCTTTCACTGTCATCGGTATAAAAAGGGCATAAGATAGCAGTAAATAGTCAAGGATCTTGAATTATGGTATAAGAACTTTGGACTTAATCTACCAGTTATGAGTGGTAGTAATACAGTAATTATTTTTTAACATACTGAATATTTGTATTCACCATAATGCTTACTGAGGCAGTGTTTACTGAGCTTTCTTAGAACACAAATTCTGCAGGATTTTAATAATGTTGCTCAAAATAAGATAAAAACAAACAAAAAAGGAGAGATTTAGTCTTCATATAACTTTGTGGAATAGTAGGTTAAAAAAAGCTAAGTGGGTTTCTTAACTGTAGTGCTTATGAGAGACTTTAATATGTTCATATCTATTTTTACACTCAGAGCATAATATATTATGTGGGCTTATCAAATTTATTTGACAAATGAAGGCTTCTGTCTCTTTTCCTTTCTTTTTTAAAGGAAGATCTCCTGAGGGAAATATCTTAGAAAATTCTTTAAGGAATCCCTACTAAACTATGCATTGAACATTTGAACACAGAGCAGCCATAACTTCTGGTCACTTCCCTGGTTCTTTAGCTCCCAGTAGGTCCCCTACAAAAGTTAGTTTCCCAACAGCATTGAAGTAAGCATGGCTTTAGAGTTTCGAAAAAGTTACTTTACATTAAAAAGTGCACATAGGCAGCCTTGCAAGTCTTTGCGGTAGACTAGTCTGAAAGTATCTCGGAGAAGGAGAGCCACAGAAGTTGGCAGCGTTGTCCAGATGGAAATAAAAGATGAAGGGCAGGCAGTTCAGATCTCAGGCTGTTGCAGGCCTCCCAGCACAAGAAGATTAGAACGTGGTATTAAAGGAAATGGTGAAATAGCGGTGTATTTGAGACATATGAAAGATCACCAATGGGAAATAGTAAAGATTGGCTATTGGGAGTAAAGGAAGAAGAGCCGAGCAGGAATTCGGGGTCTCAAGACTGTAAGACTAGGGAAAAAATAGTAATGTTGATAGAAATAGGAGAGTTCGGCAAATTATACCAGATCCTGGGATGGGGTGAGGAGGAAAGGGAAGAAAGGATAAATGTTAATCGAGCACTTACAACGTGCTCAACATTTATTCCCCTCTGTCAAAATTGGTAAGGTTTTAAGGGGAAACCATTATATAAACCGAATTTCTCTGCTTGAAAGGAGTTGGCAGAGTCTTGAGTTCTACTTGGTTCCTTCTTAACTCTGCGGCTTAGCTGGCTCTGAGAGCCCCTGGCATTTCTCAGAGCACATCAGGAACATTGCTGATTAATTCCATCCCCACATGTTGAGCTTGAGGTGATGGCAGACTATTCAACTGTGAGATGTTCCGTTGTGAGTTGTGAGATCAAGAATTGGGTGCCTAAAATAGTGTGAGTCCAAATGGAGAGCCACTTACTGCTGTCAACATAAATATTCAGTAAATGCTCATATAAATACATTTCTTGTGAGAGCCTTGTATAGCAATGCTTTGAGAAATGGCATTTTAATATTGACACATGAGAGATTTAATATTTAAAGAGACAAAGCTCTTTTACATATGATTGAATATTTCTATATTCATACATATATGTATATATATATATATATATATATATTTTGCGGTACGTGGGCCTCTCACTGTTGTGGCCTCTCCCATTGTGGAGCACAGGTTCCGGACGCTCAGGCTCAGCGGCCATGGCTCACGGGCCCAGCCACTCCGCGGCACGTGGGATCCTCCCGGACCGGGGCACGAACCCACGTCCCCTGCATCGGCAGGCGGACTCTCAACCACTACGCCACCAGGGAAGCCCTATATATATATATATATATATATATATATATATATATTTGAATACATATGGCTGAATATTTCTCCGTCCTCATCCTCTCTAATTAATCCCAGACTTAATATATTGAAGAATACTTTGCCATGGGAGGAAGAACAATTATCACAGAAAAATTGCATTCCTCTAATGAAAGTGGATTTTGAGAGTTTGACCTACTGAATTCATATAAAGAAATGCTATCTATAAAATTCACATATTCCACTTCTCAGACTATGTATATGTCATATTAATGCCCAAACGAAAACACGAACTCTTACAGAAGAGTTTCAGTAAATGTCTCTTCCGCAATTTTGTTTTTAATTCACTGGAAGGTCAGGAATAATGGCAGTGTTTATCAGTTACACTTGGAGAGTGTATAAACTTTATATGTAAATGAATTTAATAGACTGTCTTAGAGGGTGCAGTGTTACTGGTTTAGTTTAATCTTGATGCTGGGAAGCAAATTTGGAGCTGTTGATGGATATCGTCCTTAGGTTCAATCATTGGCAGATGTTAACTAAACTATGCAAGCATCATTTGGCTACGGCAACCTGTTAGCTAGGGGGATTATCAGATTAAAAATGGAAGTACACTCATTACTAAATCAATTATGTGTCAACAATGCTTTCTGGGTCATGCATAATAAATATGAATATTATCTTGGATGAAAAAATTATTGGCTTCATGTAACATTGAGAAAAAGTTTTGACTTTCATCCTGTTCATAATCCTTGCTAGTGAAAATAATGTTACATCAGTGTTTTTCTAGTCTTATTAAGAGGCAATGTTGCTGTAATTCAGCGGAACTGAGTCAGTTCTTAAAATAGAGATGTTTTAGAGCAGAGAAAGACAATTTATCAGCCTTAATGGAAATGTCCTGTGAGACTTTCCAGCTTCCCTTGTTCAAAATTTGTGTTCATAAAACAGTCTCTGCTTTTATATAATTTGTTTTCCTTGGGGAAATGTATCTACCGGGATTGGGTTTGCAAATAGCCTCCATTCGTAAGCCAGGTAAACTTCGTAAACTATTGAAATTACATCTGGTTGACAATGTTGTCTTTTGTATGTTTACTTAGCCCTAGTGTTCCCTTTTAGCTTGATCAATAATGGATGTCCTTGAAAGTTGAGTTTGGGGCTCTGCAATCCTAAAGGCAGAGCCAGGAATTGTGCCTTTCTATCAAGGAGTAAAACACCGTGGGGGGCAGCCAGATGGTCTATCTTCCTGACATTTTTAAAGCATGTCAACACCGTTTGTCTTATCTGTGATTTACCGAAAAAAGAAGAGATGGATTTATGACATTTCTAATGCAACTCAGAATTGGGGGGTTTTCCGATTCTTTGTGCTGGCTGAGCTGAGGATCCTTTTACGGATCTATGGTGAGACCATCCCGTTGCTGAACCCGCCCCCTGGTAGTTAGCTCGCATGTATCCAGCTCACGCTGACGGGTGGCTTGGCCCTTTGACTTGTTTTGGCCAATAGAACATTAGCAAGTGAGATACAAGCGGAGCCCTGATAAACACTTGAACAATGGGTCTTGCCCACTTGGAAATCTATCTTTTGGAAGCCAGTAGCCATGCTGTAGGGAAGCTTGTGCTAGATTCAAACAGTGATAAGCCAAATGGTAAGAGGCCCTGGAGGGTGAGAGGCCATCTTGAAAATTCCAGCCCCAGCCATGGTCCCAGCTGAGAGTACTACGTGAGACACCTCAGTTCCATCCCTTGAAGCAGAAGATAAACCCACAAATTTATCTTGAGTGTAGTTTATGCACAGACTTGTGATAAATAAATCATATCCTTTTAAGCCAGTAAGTTTTGTTGAGTTGGTTTATTGTACAGCAGTAGATAAACAAACTAGGGTTCTTTTGCCATAGCTGTAGATCCCTTTATTGTACGTGTACCAGTATTGAATATTTGAAGGAAATGCTATCTAATTTCAGGGGATGTCTTAGTGAGTAGTACTTATCCAAAGTCCCTTAAGCCCATTTTTTTTTTTCCCCTCCTCTTTCCATACATGAATGGTATTGCACTGACATATGGTGGTAAAGACTAATTGTTCTGGATGTTTCATGGACTCTGATGAGCTCATCCAGTAGCACCTGTGAAACTGTTAAAATATGAAAGTGCACACGTAAGCGCAGAGAACTCCAGGGAACCAAAACTAATAAGGAAAAATGTTTCGTGAGGTGACAGCAGTGACGCTGACCCAAGTGTGTGCAGAGTACGAGGATCCCGTGGCCGGTGACTCTTATCTCCTAGTCAGTCTTGAGCTGCCGTGGACTCTGGGAAGATACAGTGTTATGGGAAGCCGGCTACCTCTCATCTCATCCTTTCTACTGGACCAGGGAAGAGCGGACGTGATACTCACGGGTGAAAATTTAACTCATGCTTCTTCCCTCATCTTGGGGGTATGAGGTTGTGAAATGTTCCTCAGTCCTCTCAGAGATTTGCCAAACCCTTTTAATGTGGGCAGAGGCTGCTGTGAGTGGGGTGAAGAGTGGGCGGGCAGTGGAAAATGAGAGCGTTTTCAGGTGCTGATTTCATTTGATGTTACCTTGCTTGTTTTGCTGTCATCAGCAGGAACCCATACTTTCAGGAAGCAATGCAGTAAGGCTGCTGCTAATGACTTGGCAGGCATGGCCACCTGACCCCGGCTTCTCACTGCCCTGGGCTCTACTCCCATGTAAATGAGGTTGTTTAGACTTGGGTCTAGGGTTTTGCCATTGGGAAGACCTTTTCTTTGCCAAGACAGATGATAGGCACAACTCAAATACTTTGGGGGCTCGAAAACACATACTGCATAAGAACTACAGATTTCCTCCTAGTGTTAATACTTCATCAGAGAAAAATAAATCATTATATTTTCGTTGTGTGTTTACCACCAAGATACATCGACACAACATCTATTGTAATAAATAGTGGGTGTTTATTTGTGCTCATGCTAAATCTAGAAAGGCAAAAACCACATTCTTCCAAGTAAAATGATTTTATCTGAACTTAGGATATTGAAGGAAACAGTACTTACCTTTTCAAGTTGAAGTAAATTTCTCTTAACATAATATATATTACAATAATAGCATCTAGTTAAGATTTCATTATGACATTTCAGTTCAATATAATACAAAATCCTTGCCATGTTTTTATAAAACATTACTCGGTATAAGATATTCACATTAACTACAATTGCTGAAATGACTGATGTTTAAATCTGGTGACAGTTTCTATCATTATTAAACTTCATTATAAAATAAAGTATGTGGGTGGAATAGTGGCTTGATGCTTTTGTAATTTGCTCTCTACCTTTTCAATGTACTTTTCAGTTACATCAATTGAATCATTTCATCTTATAGATGCAAAGATGAAGGAAAAGAACAAAAACATAGCCATTAACGGAAGCAGTGCAAATGGGCATAGTTAATGGAAACCATTTTGACATTTTGTATTTGATTCCATGGTGTACCTACTCAAACAATTTCTATGGCATATTAGAACAAAATGCTACATTGTGCTCTTCTCTAAGAATGCAAGTAATAGATTTCAAAAATTACCCTTTCACTGAAAGTATTATCTGCTGGAAATGAAGAAATGTTTTACATTATAAGAAGCTAATAGCAGCAAGAGGGAGCGATGGGCTGGCATGATAACGCAGGCAGGGGAGGGATTTGACTCTTTACTCTCCAAAATGCGTTCTTTCATTTTATAAAGCACAATAACAATATTCCTCATCCAATTCCTGGTCTCTAATTTTTTTTTTTTTTTACATCTTCTGACTGCATTGTTACTAATCCAAGTGAAGGTTTATGCTAGTTAAGATGGAGCCCAGATCTCTGTTTACTGCAGGACCAAAATGTAAAGCATAATAACTGCTTTTGAGTTATGTTCATTTTGGTTCTGAGAGAGAGGCTTGCTTTATAAAAATAAGTAGTAAGTTTTAAAAATTATGAGCATAGGAAAAATAGCTACTTGGTCCCTATTGTACAAACTGACAGACAGCTCATTTATTGGGGAACAAATATAGGTTCCATGAATTCTACTAAAGATGTGGCTCATGAGGGGTATCTTGATGTAGAACAGGAGAAAGGGCGCCTACACATTTGAGGGAGTAGCCCCAGAGGTGCGGGGTGTTTACACATTCCATATCCTTCATTAAAGTACTTTCACATAGAAAAAGCTTATTTGATTCCCATGACAGCTCTGTGAAGCCAGCACTGTTTCCTTCATTTTTCTCAGCTGAAAACTGAAACTCAGAGAGATTAAGTGATTTGCCCAAGTTCGCACAACGAATAAGAGACATAACCAGGAAACGAAGCTGCGGAAAAGTGGAGGCGGGGAGCAAAAAGGGGAAGTAAATCAATGCTACAAGGCCAAGTGAAAGAAGCCTTTTCTTTGGGTTGGGTGCGTTTTTACTCTGTAGGTTGACATTGATTTGAAGGCGGAAGCAAGAGTGGTTAGAGAGATGTCAGTGATAAACCCTGAAGACGGTTTTGTTTCAGTAACATGAATAGTATAAATTAAGCAGATAATAGGTGACTTGATATATGGTAGGTTCTAGCAGAACAAAATCTCAATCTCTGGCTCCTTGTATCCTGGGCATCTACTCTGCAGCTAACTGCACTGATGTGATAACACACACCACACACCATGGGCAAAACCCCAGTGAATCTCTGCCTTGGTGCCTTGGTAATTTGATGGAAAAGGGGCAGGCAGAAACCAGGTCAGAGCTACAGGGAAACCCAAAGACCTACTTCTGCAAAAGAGAAGGATGATACGCTTTATGGAGAGAAGGCAAAGGAGAGAAAGCCCATTGCAACATCCTTTCCACTACCTTCTATTCCATGTTTTTTCTTTTTCTTTTTCTTTTTTTTTTGCGGTACGCGGGCCTCTCACTGTTGTGGCCTCTCCCGTTGCGGAGCACAGCCTCCGGACGCGCAGGCTCAGCGGCCATGGCTCACGGGCCCAGCTGCACCGAGGCATGTGGGATCTTCCCGGACCGGTGCACCAACCCGCGTCCCCTGCATCGGCGGGTGGACTCTCAACCACTGCGCCGCCAGGGAAGCCCCCATGTTTTTTCTTGCAATAAACCTTGCAACCCAGGTTTCTAGCTCTTGCCCCACTGCAAGAACCAAATGAACACCAACAGTTCAGAAAGTCTCATGGTCCTGGTGATCAAGATGGGGGCCTTTTATGAAAATTCACCCTGCCGTATTGCTGGTCTAGTAGCTATAGGCTGGCTGGAAGCCTACAAGTTATGTAGAGGAAAATAAGAGGCCTGAATACTAAAAAATCCATTTCTTCAACTACGCTCCAATATAAAATAAAAATTAAAAAAATAAAACGTCCATTTCTGTGTTATCTGAGAGAAGAAAAATGATAAATGTCTACAAACACCCAAGGCATCCCAAATTTTTTTATATGAAAATAAAAATTAGTCAATTCATTGGTTATACTGGTCTTAAACATAAAGCAATGAAGTAATAGTATTAGCCTACTTAAAATTCGTAACCTTATTGTCCTGGCCAGTTCCTAAGAGAATTGAAACAACAGTGTGTATGTGTGTTTTGGGGGAAGGGATGTGTAGTGTGAATATTTTTCTTTAAAACTAGCTTCTTCCTTTGCAGGGAAAACGTATTCTTTTAGAGCAGTCATCAGGCCACTGCATGTTGGAAGAAAGCACATGGTAATGCACATTACTGTACTCAGTATACACCAACAGTGAGAGTTCCCTCCTAAATACCTTCAATTTAGAATAAATACATTAACAGCTAGTGTATTTCTTCTAGTTCAGAAGGCACAGTGATATTTCTGAGCTGTAACTCATCCTTGCAGCTTCTGTTTTTAAATTAGACATTCTTTCAATCTTGAAGTAAAGTTCGCTATCTCCAGAGAGGGCAGGCTCTGGTTTCTCTGTGAAGAAGCAGTTGCCACATTCTTTAGCAAGTCGAGGAACTGCTAAGGACTAATTTCCACGTGAGAGTATCTGCCGTAAGCTGCGGAGCTGGAGGCATCGGGGACTCACCATCAGTCAACTGAATAAGGGCGTTGCTGCCGAAGGGAAGCCTGGTGGCATCTGGGTACTAAGCCAGGGCACTGCAGCAATGCTACTGGTGGAAGCCAACACAGCAAATTACAAAGCGTCAGGCGAGATATGGACCTGTGTACTTCACGTTAGCGTGTGTACCTTGGGGAAGAGATGGAAGGTCTGAGCACGTGGTGGTCTTTAGAAGCTCAGTCCCAAGCACGTTAGACAGCAAGTGAGGAGGTACAGATTAACTTTGGACCCTCGTGTTTAGTAAGGGTTGAGGATACTCAGGGGCTTTCGGGACACTTAGGGGCTTGTCTCTTATTGGCTTATGGTCCGAAAGATACTAAGTTGGACTGTGGACTTTCTCAGACTGATAGACTACGGGCAGTCAACACAGTTGATCCTTTTGTAAAATGTGAACTATAGAAACACAGAAGGCTGATGTGCTCCTGCAGTTACACATTGAAGGTAGGGAACTGATTGGGACAGAGCTGTGGCAGGATTTTGACTTGATGGGCACTGCTCACCAGGACAATTACAAGGCCTGTAGAAGCTCTCTCCATGAGAAATTCAGGTGCTAGAGCTGCAAAAGGGATGCCTGGACCTCAGGTGCCCCAAGTGCTGGGAACAAGCTTTACTGGTTACCTAGGGCCACATATTGCATGCCTGATACAGGTAGACAGGTGGATACGTAGACACAGGGCCTTATTTAAGCGTATGCTTCTTTGTGACAATAATACTTCATATTATAATTGTTATTTGATAAACATATACACACATTTTGGTTATTTACATAGATTTATGCAAATAATGTGAGCCATGATGCACCTACAACTTACATTTGTACTTTTACCTGTGAAGGGACTGAAGTGTCACTGAAATGGTGAAACAGCACTTTTCTTGAGAGAAATGTGAAAAAAATACACTAGAAAAATCTGCCATTGGATTTCAGAGAAGATTTCTCTCTCAAACCGTGTAGTTTTCATCAAACGGTACTTTAAAATATGAACTATGTTACTTAAGCCAAGAAGCCATGTCTTAAGTTCTAGGCATATATATTGGTGACTATATACAATGAAGAAAAAACCCGCAAAAAGAATGATCACTTGATGTGTGAGTAGCTGAGATAGACAATGGCACCAGGTGGTGCCTTGGTGCATAATAATGAGAAGAGTATGTCAAAGCACAGCAGTCAATACCAAAGAGAAATCAACACATATTCAGCATCCTTACAGTGGTAAGCTGATTATCCACTTCAAGTAATTGAGGCAGCCAGAGGAATGTGTTCAGCAGCCTTTATTTTCCTCCTTTAGAAGGCAGAGCTGGGTATAAGGGTTAACTGGTGTCTTGTATTGCTCATCACTCCATACCTCAGTCATAGATTTCCAAGGAGAGAGATACTTTTTCCAGTGACTAACGCCTACATGGCTTCTATCATTGTTAAACTATGCTGTCAATGTAAAAGAAAGTAAAGAGTAATTTATGATTTTTTCAATTGCACACACATATACGTAAATACATATATACAAACATGAAACATAGAGACATGCTTATATATATACACACAAAAGACACCATTTACATCATTCGAAGAGTTCAGGTGCATGATTCTTTAAACAGACCCTTTTAGAACAGACTTTCCCATTTTACATCTCTACCTTTGAAGAGACAGCATGTCTATATGGCAGAAGGAGACTTAATGCCACTTGCTGAGCTATAACATGGGCTTGGATAACCCCACAATGAGGAGCTTTTCCAGCTGTCCAGGAGGATTAGAGAATGTTTATTACCCTTAAACCCTTGAAAACAACACGGTCATCTTTCTTGGGAAAACAATTTGTTACTTCATCACTCTATTTTGCCATTATGAAAGTTTGAAATTTCTAATGCGTAAGCTTACAAACTTTGTTGTTTCTCACCCTCTGGGGAAGCACCCTTCAGGAAAGAATACCATTATAACATGATTGCCTCAGCTTCCTGTTCACAAAAGGTGAAGTTCTCAGTTCCTTTAATAGCCCTTAGAAAATCCTTTGGAATCCCTTCTTCTTCAAGATTTTAATCTGAATCTTTTCTAAGTCTACATACCCATCTTAAGTCTCCATACCTTAGTACTCGACTCCTCCTTTAAGGGCCATTTTAAGTTGTACCTCCTCAACAGACCATTACCCTAAGAAATACCGATTTCTCATTCTTCTCAGAATACATCCTCATTAATGCATGCCAAGCACAATGTGCAGGTTTAAGAGCATAGCTTCTAATCAGCAGACGTGAGTTTGAATCCTGATTTTGCTCTTTGGACAAGCTGTGTAACATGTCTTAGCTTCCTTTCTTCCTTTTGTAGATCAGAGCAATTATATTGTTTGTGTAGGATAGTTGTATTACATGATCAAATGCAGGTGGAGCATTGGAGCCAGGATACATGATAAATGTTTTGTAAAAATTTCCTATCATTACTACCACATATGCATTGCACTTCTGTACTGCACAGATTTCCTTATGTGTGTGTATGCTTCATACTGTGGGTGTCCTGGAGCAGGACCCCATATGTGCATGCTATAGGGTCAAATATGACCAGGCTTATTTAGAAGAACGTGAGGCCCGTACCTCAAGCATCTTTTTTCATGAGTTTTCTAGGAGGTTCAAGGGAAGGAATGTACCTACGTGTGGTGGAAATCAAGGAGGAAAACTTGGTCGAAGAGGCAATTTTAAGTATGGCTTTTCTCGAAGGAAACTTTAGTCCAGAGCCCCAAGGTTTTTGCCTAAGACCTGGGAAAACAGCTGATAAAAGTAATAGGGGTGTGTCAAGAAAACCTCTAAAATACACTGAAGGCAAATGTCAGATGTTTTTGTGTCTTAGACTGCAGACTGTGATGTTACAGGGCTGAGAATATTTTTTGGTCTATTTTAGTGAAGTGACTGTTGAAGCATTCATGGCACAAGTGAAGCATATAGTCAGCCATACAAAGAGGAGAGGGCTACTATTGTCTCTGAGACCCAGGGAACTTGGTGCTGAACCTCACTTCCTACACTGCGATATCAGCAAATGTTAGAGAATTGAATGGAACTCACGTGGCTGTGGCTGGGCAGGAGCGGGAAGCATACTACATGGTATTCAGAAAAATTAGATTTTCCAGCACATGTTTTATACCATAGCAGAATCTGAAGATTTCCTTAATTAGTTGCATGAGTTTAAGGTAGGATGGGATTGCCAGGCCCTGCAGAAGAAAATTCCTCTGGAAAAGGACATCGTTGGGATGCTGTTGTATGGCCTGATTTTATGAGTCTTAAAGCAAAGTGGATTAAACATCTTCCTCGCACCTAGGCTGTAAATTCCTTGAGGGCAGAGGCTTACCCATCTGTATTCGTCTGCTCAACCTGACAAACAAACAGAATGCCACAGATTCAATGGCCTAAAAATAGAAATTTACTTTCTCAGTCTGGAAATCCAAGATCAAGGTCCTGGCAGGGCTGGTATCTGGTGAGGAATTTCTCCTTGGTTTTCAGATGGCTGTCTTCTTACTGTGTCCTTACCTCGCCTTTATTCCATGTGCATGGACTCTTGGTGCCTCCTCCTCTTCTTATAAGGACACCAATCCTATTGGATTAGGGCCCCATCCTAATGACCTTAGTTAACCTTAATTACCTCCTTATAGACCCTATATCCAGATAACTGCCACACTGGAGTTAGGGTTTCAACATATGGATTTGGAGGGAACACATTCAGCTCATAACATCATTTCTATTTTATTAAGCACAGGTTCACTGCTGGGGTACATCTTTATTAAGAAGCCTGTATTGTGGTATCAGACCATCAGGGGAAATGGATGGGGTGCTGAACACTGAAAGTATGAAGATTAAAGTGGTCTAAAATAATACAGGACCTAGCATATTAGAACTCCATCAGTTCTCACCAGAAAAGCCACCCCTATTCAACCACAGTTGAAGGAACTTTCACAAGATGTTTATGAAGCTCCTCAAAGATGAAATACTAGGATTATTCTATTTTTTTTTTTTTTTTTTTTTTTTTTTTGCGGTACGCGGGCCTCTCACTGTTGTGGCCTCTCCCGTTGTGGAGCACAGGCTCCAGACGCACAGGCTCAGCGGCCACGGCTCACGGGCCCAGCCGCTCCGCGGCATGTGGGATCTTCCCGGACCGGGGCACGAACCGCTTACCCCTGCATCAGCAGGCGGACTCTCAACCACTGCGCCACCAGAGAAGCCCAGGATTATTCTATTCTTTAAGTGAGCTGACTGAAAAAAGTGTTAGGAGGGAACAAAATTAAGGTATATGTGACTGATGACAAAGAGTATGAGGAAGTGCAGACCCCAGAAGACCCCAGAAGGATTTAGTTGGGTTTGTGGTTCTAATACCCAGTAAAATCACACATCAGCCACAGGACCACAAAACAAAAAATGCCAGAAAGTCTCATAAATAGCTGGTGTGAAATGTAAATTGTTACCCATTGCTTCTGATACAATTTTTTATATGCTAGAAATATTAATTCTACTTGGTGAATATATTTTAAAGAAATTATTCAAAAGTGGAAAAGCTAGTAGATACCATTTCTTTAATGTTTAGCATCTGTTTTATTGAAATTAGAGTATAACCACATTATGAATGATTACACAATCTTTAAAATGACGATCATACATTACTTGTGCTAATGTAAAAAATGCTTATGCCATCATATTAAGGGAGACAACCCATATTTAAATATATATATCCCATATTTTTGGTTACATATATAAAATATTTATATAAATATATATAATATATATTAATTTATATGTAAACTTATAAGTAAATACATACATTTTTTTTGAACAAAGGATTTTAATTGGCACTTCCATACTTTTTCATAGCTGTTCATGTATAAATATATATAGTATATATACAAGTGTGTATATGTTTAAATATGTAAACAGCCATGTTACATAGCTGGGAAAAGCTAGAAGAATGTATGCCAAAATGTAAGAGTGATTATCTTTGGGTAGTGAGACAATGAGAATTTAAAAAAATATGTTTTCTTTCTTTTTCAATATTGTGCATAATGGGTGTGTATTATATGTATAATAAAAATGAAATTAAAATATTTATACTTAAAAAAATATATATTGCTAAATTACCCTATCAAATAGTTGTATCAGTTTTATTCCTGCCTATTTCCTACACCCACAGATTGGGGATCATATCTACCCATTTTTGCCTTCCTTCTCATATAGCAAACTGGACAGTGCCTACCATATTGTTGACTGAACGAGTGGACACCCTAAGATATTTTCTGTGGGTCAGATCTTCCTCTTCATTCCTACTGCCTCTTCTTCTACCCCTTGTCCAGATTTTTGCAATGGCCCTGACTAATGTCTTCACAATGTGTTTCCTTTCCTCCTCCTACTCTGGTGACTGGTGGTGTTTCCTGATTAAGAAACTGAAACTGATTAAATCTCACTTTCTTAATTTAAAAAAAGAAGAATGAAAAATTGTATAGTGCTTGAAAGACATTAAGCAGTAGGAGAGTGAAAAGATGTGTCTTACTTCCCTACGAAACAATATCACTCAGTGCCATGTGGACATGCCTCTGTGGAAGCTGTTAAAGATTGCAAATAAAAGGGAAAGAAAATGAATCATTTCCATGCCTGTGGGTCAGGAAAGAAGTTAAAGATAAGTAAGAGATAGTCGCTGAGGAAAAGAAAGAAAGTCAGTCAAGATTAAAAACTGCTTCTTTTCTCCTTCTTCACAGAATACACTCTTGGTTCCTTTATCCTGCTATAACGTGGCACAGATGCACTGGAATACTATGAGATAGGAGACAAGAATATGAACAATGAGGTGAATTTTTTTTCTTGCCTCCTCTAAAATTGGCCTTCAGCAAAGTGAAAAGGAGGATTTGATTGCTACATGTGAATATCTCTCCAGAATTCAAAGCAAGACAACTTCTCTCCAACAAAAGTAACCTAAAACAAAATAGATCACAGCTACAGAAGACAGTTTTGCTTCTCCTTCTTTCAAATAAATCTATTTCATTAAAATTTGAGGTATACTAGATTAAACATTAATTGTAGACAGGTAACAAATACTAGGAACTTAAATTTTCTGAAATTTTAGCCCGTACTCCCACACCATGTTGCATATAGTCTGAGACAAGGAATGACTTCAGAGTTTGCTTTGGAGACTTTGGTGTGGTTGCCATGACAACAAAACTTTAGGGCATTGTTGCCTGCATGGAATCACAAAATGACAGATGGCCCATTATGAAACTGTACATATTTGGAGATGAAAAGAAAATACATCACTCTGAAGTCCATTCATTTTGCTCTTGCAAAAGAGTTGGGATTTGATAACATGAGTGGGGTGAGAATAGTCAACCAGAAAGGAGGGGTTAAAATACAACTTTATCCATCTTGAAACCATGTCAACTGACTCGAAGATCGCTTGTAGATCACTGCCTCTCCCCACCCATTTAGAGAATTCTATCCCGTCATTTGGCATTTATTTGGCACCATTCAATGGAAGTTTGAAACTTCCTGCATTATGACTACAGTTAGGAGGCCAAAGTACAACTGGCTAAAGACAAGGGGGTAAAACTCTTATTTAAGTACAAATGGGAAAGTGTGGTTTCCTTACGCAGCCTTTGGGTGTTTTTGACAGTGTGCTGGATGATTTAGATGAATGACTGTCTAGAAGGGCTGAGTATCTTTCCTTGTAGGTCTGTCCAAGATGAAACATATCAAATTATAGGTCAAATGGAATAATATCAAACTTCAAACACATGATGTGAAGTTTTGGGCTAGGTCCTGAAGAAAATCCTTGCAAATTCGGGAGAGATGCTTAGGAGGAACTGTTGTGAAAGGCTTGGCAATTTTGGCTAAGCTGGTAAACTCAGGATGGGTAAACAGTGTGATGTGTCTGCTGAGTGACACCGTTTGTTACCAAAATCTTGATGTCCAGACAAGGAAAGTGTGATAGTCTTTTGTAATTTGTTGATCATTTTTCAAGATGTCTGCAGAAGTATACCTGTCTATCTATCTATCTATCATCTATCTGTCTGCCCAACCTCATCCTTGCTATCTATGGATAAACAACTGGAAACTGATAATGAGTGAAGCTTAAGTCATACCATAAGCCACGTGTTATGCAACTAGACAAATTTTGCCTGTTTTCAAATATACGAAGGATGATGATGTAGAAGAGAATTCTCTGTGGTCCCAAGGGGGACTTTCAAGAAGAAATGTCTCAGTTCAATATTTTGAAAACTTTCTGAAAGCCAACCTTTCTCAAAATAGCATGCTGACTTAGAAGGTAGTGAATTCCCTTTTATTGGAAGTTTTCAAGCGTCAGTATTTGGCCTCATGGCATGTGTATTGTCAGGAGGACTTAATTATCAGATGGGGAACCTTGGTTGGATGGCCGCAAGGCCTCTTCCAGCTTTGAGATCTGTTCTATGATCCCTGAGCTGGCCCTGAGATGCTCCTCAAACTCCTGAACCATGAAAGTCCTGCATTCCTCAGGCCTAGACACTTCATGCAGAGTGCACAAATCATTCACAAAATTGGACTGTGCAATTGAGAATGAGTGAATTTAAGGACAAGGCCAGCGTGAGCAGATTTATTCTTTTTGATGGCTACTTGGTATATACTTAACCTTGGCCTCTAAGGATGTAAAGTCAATACATTAACCCTGATGACACTACCTCTTTTCCAAGATTTCTGTTTAATTAATAGAAACATAAGGCTTGTCAAAATGAGGAAATGAGGCCATTCCACCTTTCTAAAGAGCTCCAGCAGTAAATCAAAACATACTATGTTGAATAACGCTTTCTCATATTTTCACAGCACTAACATTTATTGAGAAATAGTTTGGATGCTTAGAATTTTTGTTGAATGCCATAAAATATTAAAAAGGCTTTAATCTTGGGAGATATCTGTATGTGGTATTGCTAACACACGCACAAAAATGTATAAGTACTATTCATTTTTTGCATGTTGGCATGTTGTAAAATTCTGTTTTCTTTTCATTCCTAGATGTTGTAAATAAACTGGATCTGTACAGTAGGTTTTTGTCAGATTCCCAGAAAGACAATTTTATTTTATAGCACATCCTAGAGTGACAGCCAGAAACCGTTCTGCACCACCTCAGTACAAACAAAATTAGCTTTTCACAATATTTTTGCAGATGTTAAAGGTCATTAATAGAATGAAACCAGATGATGAAAGCAATACATTTGGAATGATTGGGTTTTATTTTTCTCCCTAGCTTATTAAAGACACAGAGTCCCATTTTCTCTCCTGCTTGGCTGCATTTCCATTTTTTTTCAGTTATTTAATGGTTTCCAAAATCATAAAAGTAGAAGTGGTAGGATATGTATTTCTTGGCTTATGCCACCTTCCTTGTTTGACAGAGTTGGAATTTTATGAGGATGAAAATAGTATTAACTGTTCAAAAAACCCACACTGTTTAACAATTGCCCAAGGTTTCTGCTTTTACGGAGGTCACATTTTTGTTATGAATTACCTGAAATCCTCTTTCCAATTAAAAAGAGGAGAAGAGGGAATTAACTGGAAGAAATGCTACCAGTTTTCTCTTTCAGAAGAGAAAGGAGAAAGCTATTTTGAAAGCACAGTGACTTGTTGATTGAAGAATGATCTGTGCTTTGTTGGGACAGAATGGACATGGTGCCCGTCCATACTGTTTTATTTGTAGCATCTGGCCCACAGGTAAGAAAGTTAATACCTACAAGTAGATATGTTTACGTTCGCAATATTTACAGATCAGTTTGAAACTAGTATACTTTCCAGAATGATTCGGCCTTTATTGTTCAGTAGGGGATCATTTAGAAAATAATTTTCATCATGTAAGTTATAAAAAAAAAACAAACATGACTTCTCTCCATTCTTCAGTGAAAATGAAGCAGCAACAAAAATCTGGTTGTGGTCCTGCAGATTTATTGTGGACACGTGGTGCATGTTGAAGAAGTTAGTATGTTACCCTCCTATCAGGGACAGAGCAACCATTCCTGCCCCCAGTACAGCAAACCACACAGTAGGATTAACTCTTCTGTAGAAGGAAGTCCTTGAGGAAGTGAGAATAACCAATGGTGACTTTCTTGGAGGCACATTTTTCTTTAATCCTTTTCCAGCTATTTGAGGTTTTAACTTTTTCTTGATCTAATTTTTGAATTTTTAAAATTTCCAAGACAATTATCAATTTTAGCTGTCTTCATATTTATTGACATGCTTTATTCATTGTATTCCACTTTGAATGAAAATATTAAATCTGTCTGTGGTTATATCCTTTATTCCATTCCTGATATTATTGTTTGTCATGATTCGTCTTCCCAGCTGTTTGTCTCTTCTATTTTTTCCACATATCTAGATTTCTGTTATGTTGCTCTTATCTAATGTTTTGGGTACATATTTGTGTATGTGTATTTTCCATTTAATAAAATTTTTGCTTTACTTTTCCTTTCTTCTTTCTTTTCTGTTGCATTTACTTCATTATTTTCTCCCTTCTTGAGTTGAATGCTTAGCTCACTTATTTTCAATTATCAATATATTCTAATATTGGAATTTAAAAGTATAAACTTCTAAATATTTCTTCATCCATATTACACAATTTTCACTATGTACTATTTTAGTGTTCTAAAATTTATACTTTTTTTGTAGCTAGTAAATTATTTAGAAGTGGTTTTTTCTTGTATTCATACAATTTGGGGGGCAGGGGAAGCTGTATTTTAGAGTTTAATTCCCAGTTTTACTGCTTTATGGTTAGAGATGATGGCGTATGTGATATCAGTTCTTTGGCATTGATCTATTTCTGGGTATGTTTGTTTGTTGAAGTTGTTATTCAAATCTTCTCTGTCATTTTTGTCACCTTGATGTATCAGTTTGAAAGTTAAGCTAAAAATTTCTCACTACTATGGTGTCAATTTCTCCTTGTGATTCTCTTAATTTTTGTTTCATTTTTTTGAGGTATGTTGTAAATTGTAGTCAAATTCATGATTGCTCAGAAGAGCAAAGTCCATGATTCAGTGGACTTTTTTTCAACATAAAATATTCTTCTTGTTCCCTTTTATTGCTTTTTGCTTGAATTTTATTTTTTTGACCTGGAGTTTATTTAGATAATTATTTGCCTTTATTTTTCTGTGTCACTTTATTTTTGTAGAACTCTAATAAACAGAATTTGTACAGGCATACCTCAGAGATATTGGGACCTCTGAAACATAATGGGTTCATGCCACACAGATTTTTTTACAATGTTTTTATTTTCATATAAAATGTTTTAGAGTTATTTTCTGTATCTATAAATGTATATGGGCAGGAGACATGGTTTTTTGTTTTTGTTCCTATAAGGGTGTCACACAACACGTACTTAACAAATATTTGTCAAATTTAGTTATTTACTTAACAACTATTTATCTATTTTGTACTAAGTATTGGGCAATGGGACATAATAGTGAGGATAACTTGAGACTGTCTTTTTAATTTGATTAAAATCATTGAATTCCTATTATACGCCAGGCAACATTCTGGCTACCCGGGACATATCCACATTCAAACACACTATAGCTTGTAAGGGCCACAGATATTAATAATCACACATACATATATAAAATTAAAACTGTGATAAATGAATGTTGTGAAATTTGACTTTGTCTAGGAGATCAGGGAAGGCTTCCCTAAGGAAGTAATGATTGGATGTCACCTAACAAAGGAGAATTAGTTAAAAAGTTGAAGGAAGGAATGGAAGAGATTAAAGCCTGTGTCCCATCTCTGAGGAGAAACTGCTGGAAGGCCAGCGTGGCTGGAGTGTGGATGGGGGAGGAAACATCCTGTGAGGCAACCTGGGAGAGAGAGAGGACCTTGTCGAGTGCATGAAAAAGTTTGGTCTCTATTTTAGGAGCAATGTGTAGGCTCTGCATTGTTTAAGTCATGGAAATGAGTGATGGGTATGTGACATAATAAGACTATGTTTTTTGGAAAGATTCCTCAGGCTGCAATATAGGAAAATTTATCTATGAGTGAGGGTAGTTTAGATGATAAACAGTTAAGAGGCTATTACAGTGGTGGAGACACATTTCATGGGGAGATGTACTAGGTGGTGGAAATGTGAAAAGAATGAGTATCTGGGCTTGGAGTTAGAATGGAGAGGACCGGGGTACAGATGGCATTGGCCAGGGGTTGACGGACTACTAGCTGGTAAATGGCAATGGTATCTTTGACAGGACATTAGATGGGATTGAGAGATTTGGATTCTAGTGTTGGGTATACCTCTATCTTACTAAGAAATACCTTGACGCTCCTCAAGTTGTCTGAGCATCAGGTGATAGTGTATGTAAGCTCTTGGAGGGAAGGCCCACATCTGCCTTGCTCACTGATGTGTTCTCATCCCAAGGCAGCGCTCTACAGAGAACAAGATACCGAATGAGAGGTTGACAATGCTAAAATTGCATACAACTTAACATCTAAAAGATGTTGCGTGGAAAAATACAGAGATAGGTTTTATTACGTCAGTATTGACAATAATAGTAAATATCTGAATTATTTTTCAATTATGTTTCTTTATCTCTGTTATGTATAATTTCTTTTTTTTAACATCGTTATTGGAGTATAATTGCTTTACAATGGTGTGTTAGTTTCTGCTTTATAACAAAGTGAATCAGTTGTACATATACATATGTTCCCATATCTCTTCCCTCTTGCGTCTCCCTCCCTCCCTCCCATCCTCCCTATCCCACCCCTCTAGGTGGTCACAAAGCACCGAGCTGATGTCCCTGTGCTATGCGGCTGCTTCCCACTAGCTATCTATTTTACATTTGGTAGTGTATATATGTCCATGCCACTCTCTCACTTTGTCACAGATTACCCTTCCTCCTACCCATATCCTCAAGTCCATTCTCTAGAAGGTCTGTGTCTTTATTCCCATCTTGCCCCTAGGCTCTTCATAACCACTTTTTTTTCTTAGATTCCATATATATGTGTTAGCATATGGTATTTGTTTTTCTCTTTCTGACTTACTTCACTCTGTATAACAGACTCTAGGTCCATCCACCTCACTACAAATAATTCAATTTCATTTCTTTTTATGGCTGAGTAATATTCCATTGTATATATGTGCCACATCTTCTTTATCCATTCATCTGTTGATGGACACTTAGGTTGCTTCCATGTCCTGGCTATTGTAAATACAGCTGCAATGAACATTTTGGTACACGACTCTTTTTGAATTATGGTTTTCTCAGGGTATATGCCCAGTAGTGGGATTGCTGGGTCATATGGTAGTTCTATTTTTAGTTTTTTAAGGAACCTCCATACTGTTCTCCATAGTGGCTGTATCAATTTACATTCCCACCAGCAGTGCTAGAGGGTTCCCTTTTCTCCACACCCTCTCCAGCATTTATTGTTTCTAGATTTTTTTATGATGGCCATTCTGACTGGTGTGAGGTGATACCTCATTGTAGTTTTGATTTGCATTTCTCTAATGATTAGTGATGTTGAGCATCCTTTCATGTGTTTGTTGGCAATCTGTATTATCTTCTTTGGAGAAATGTCTATTTAGGTCTTCTGCCCATTTTTGGATTGGGTTTTTTGTTTTTTTGATATTGAGCTGCATGAGCTGCTTGTAAATTTTGGAGATTAATTCTTTGCCAGTTGCTTCATTTGCAAACATTTTCTCCTATTCTGAGGGTTGTCTTTTCGTCTTGTTTATGGTTTCCTTTGCTGTGCAAAAGCTTTGAAGTTTCATTAGGTCCCATTTGTTTATTTTTGTTTTTATTTCCATTTCTCTAGGAGGTGGGTCAAAAAGGATCTTGCTGTGATTTATGTCATAGAGTGTTCTGCCTTTGTCTTCCTCTAAGAGTTTGATAGTTTCTGGCCTTACATTTAGGTCTTTAATCCATTTTGAGTTCATTTTTGTGTATGGTGTTAGGGAGTGTTCTAATCTCATACTTGTACATGTACCCGTCCAGTTTTCCCAGCACCACTTATTGAAGAGACTGTCTTTTCTCCACTGTATATTCTTGCCTGCTTTATCAAAGATAAGGTGACCGTATGTGCGTGGGTTTATCTCTGGGCTTTCTATCCTGTTCCATTGATCTATATTTCTGTTTTTGTGATAGTACCATACTGTCTTGATTATTGTAGCTTTGTAGTATAGTCTGTAGTCAGGGAGCCTGATTCCTCCAGCTCTGCTTTTCTTTGTCAAGATTGCTTTGGCTATTCAGGATCTTTTGTGTTTCCATACACATTGTGAAATTTTTTGCTCTAGTTCTCTGAAAAATGCCAGTGGTAGCTTGATAGGGATTGCATTGAACCTGTAGATTGCTTTGGGTAGTAGAGTCATTTTCACAATGTTGATTCTTCCAATCCAAGAACATGGTATATCTCTCCATCTATTTGTATCATCTTTAATTTCTTTCATCAGTGTCTTATAATTTTCTGCATACAGGTCTTTTGTCTCCTTCGGTAGGTTTATTCCTAGATATTTTATTCTTTTTGTTGCAGTGGTAAATGGGAGTGTTTTCTTAATTTCACTTTCAGATTTTTCATCATTAGTGTATAGGAGTGCTAGAGATTTCTGTGCATTAATTTCATATCCTGCTACTTTACCAAATTCATTGATTAGCTCTAGTAGTTTTCTGGTGGCATCTTCAGGATTCTCTATGTATAGTATCATGTCATCTGCAAACAGTGACAGCTTTACTTCTTTTCTGATTTCGATTCCTTTTATTTCCTTTTCTACTCTGATGGTTGTGGCTAAAACTTCCAAAACTATGTTGAATAAGAGTGGTGAGAGTGGGCAACCTTGTCTTGTTCCTGATCTTAGTGGAAATGGTTTCAGTTTTTCACCATTGAGGATGACGTTGGCTGTGGGTTTGTCATATATGGCCTTTATTATGTTGAGGAAAGTTCCCTCTATGCCTACTTTCTGCAGGGTTTTTAAAATAAATGGGTGTTGAATTTTGTCAGAACCTTTCTCTGCATCAATTGAGATGATCATATGGTTTTTCTCCTTCAATTTGTTAATATGGTGTATCACATTGATTGATTTGTGTATATTGAAGAATCCTTGCATTCCTGGGATAAACCCCACTTGATCATGGTGTATGATCCTTTTAATGTGCTGTTGGATTCTGATTGCGAGTATTTTATTGAGGATTTTTGCATCTACGTTCATCAGTAATATTGGCCTGTAGTTTTCTTTCTTTGTGACATCTTTGTCTGGTTTTGGTATCAGGGTGATGGTGGCCTCATAGAATGAGTTTGGGAGTGTTCCTCCCTCTGCTATATATTGGAAGAGCTTGAGAAGGATAGGTATTAGCTCTTCTCTAAGTGCTTGATAGAATTTGCCTGTGAAGCCATCTGGTCCTGGGCTTTTGTTTGTTGGAATATTTTAAATCACAGTTTCAATTTCAGTGATTGTGATTGGTCTATTCATATTTTCTATTTCTTCCTGGTTCGGTCTCAGAAGGTTGTGCATTTCTAAGAATTTGTCCATTTCTTCCAGGTTGTCCATTTTTTTGGCATAGAGTTGCTTGTAGTAATCTCTCATGATCCTTTGTATTTCTGCAGTGTCAGTTGTTACTTCTCCTTTTTCATTTCTAATTCTATTGATTTGAGTCTTCTCCCTTTTTTTCTTGATGAGTTTGGCTAATGGTTTATCCATTTTCTTTATCTTCTCAAAGAACCAGCTTTTGGTTTTATTAATCTTTGCCATCATTTCTTTCATGTCTTTTTCATTTATTTCTGATCTGATCTTTATGATTTCTTTCCTTGTGCTAACTTCGGTGTTTTTTTGCTCTTCTTTCTCTAATTGCTTTAGGTGTAAGGTTAGGTTGTTTATTTGAGGTGTTTCTTGTTTCTTAAGGTAGGATTGTATTGCTATAAACCTCCCTCTAAGAACTGCTTTCGCTGCATCCCATAGGTTTTGGGTTGTCGTGTTTTCATTGTCATTGTTTCTAGGTATTTTTTGATTTCCTCTTTGATTTCTTCAGTGATCTCTTGGTTATTAAGTAGTGTATTGTTTAGCCTCCAGATGTTTGTATTTTTTACAGATTTTTTTCCTGTAATTGATATCTAGTCTCATAGCATTGTGGTCGGAAAAGATACTTGAAACAATTTCAATTTTCTTAAATTTACCAAGGTTTGATTTGTGACCCAAAATATGATCTGTCCTGGAGAATGTTCCATGAGCACTTGAGAACAATGTGTATTCTGTTATTTTTGGATGGAATGTCCTATAAATATAAGTTAAGTCCATCTTGTTTAATGCATCATTTAAAGCTTGTGTTTCCTTACTTATTTTCACTTTGGATGATGTCCATTGGTGAAAGTGGGGTGTTAAAGTCCCCTACTATGGTTGTGTTACTGTTGATTTCCCCTTTTATGGCTGTTAGTATTTGCCTTACGTATTGAGGTGCTCCTATGTTGGGTGCATAAATATTTACAATTGTTATATCTTCTTGGATTGATCCCTTGATCATTACGTAGTGTCCTTCTTTGTCTCTTGTAATAGTTTTTATTTTAAAGTCTACTCTGTCTGATATGAGAATTGCTACTCCAGCCTTCTTTTGATTTCCATTTGCATGGAATATCTTTTTCCATCCCTTCATTTTCAGTCTGGATGTGTCCCTAGGTCTGAAGTGGGTCTCTTGTAGACAGCATATATACAGGTCTTGTTTTTGTATCCATTCAGCCAGTCTGTGTCTTTTGGTTGGAGCATTTAATCCATTTATATTTAAGGTAATTATTGATATGTATGTTCCTATCCCCATTTTCTTAATTGTTTTGGGTTTGTTATTGTAGGTCTTTCCCTTCTCTTGTGTTTCCTGCCTAGAGAAGTTCCTTTAGCATTTGTTGTAAAGCTGGTTTGGTGGTGCTGAATTCTCTTAGCTTTTGCTTTTTTGTAAAGGTTTTAATTTCTCTATCAAATCTGAATGAGATCCTTGCTGGGTAGAGTAATCTTGGTTGTAGGTTTTTCTCCTTCATCGCTTTAAATATGTCCTGTCACTCCCTTCTGGCTTGCAGAGTTTCTGCTGAAAGGTCAGCTGTTAACCTTATGGGGATTCCCTTGTGTGTTATTTGTTGTTTTTCCCTTGGTGCTTTTAATATTTTTTGTTTGTATTTATTTATTTATTTATTATGTATTTATTATGTGTTTATTTATTTATTGCGGGCCTCTCACTGCTGTGGCCTCTCCCGTTGCTGAGCACAGGCTCTGGACGCGCAGGCTCAGTGGCCATGGCTCACGGGCCCAGCTGCTCCACGGCATGTGGGATCTTCCCGGACTGGGGTACGAACCCGTGTCCCCTGCGTCGGCAGGCGGACTCTCAACCACTGCGCCACCAGGGAAGCCCTCTTTGTATTTAATTTTTGATAGTTTGATTAATATGTGTCCTGGTGTGTTTCTCCTTGGATTTATCCTGTATGGGACTCCCTGTGCTTCCTGGACTTGATTAACTATTTCCTTTCCCATATTAGGGAAGTTTTCAACTATAATCTCTTCAAATATTTTCCCTTTCTTTTTCTCTTCTTCTGGGACCCCTATAATTCTAACGTTGGTGCATTTAATGTTCCAGAGGTCTCTGAGACTGTCCTCAGTTCTTTTCATTCTTTTTTCTTTATTCTGCTCTGCAGTAGTTATTTCCACTATTTTATCTTCCAGGTCACTTATCTGTTCTTCTGCCTCAGTTATTCTGCTATTGATCCCTTCTAGAGAAATTTTTAATTTCATTTATTGTGTTGTTTATCATTGTTTGTTTGCTCTTTAGTTCTTCTAGGTCCTTGTTAAACATTTCTTGTATTTTCTGCATTCTATTTCCAAGATTTTGGACCATCGTTACTATCATTATTCTGGATTCTTTTTCAGGTAGACTGCCTTTTTTCCTCTTCATTTGTTAGGTCTGGTGGGTTTTTATCTTGCTCCTTCATCTGCTATGTGTTTCTCTGTCTTCTCATTTTGCTTATCTTACTGTGTTTGGGGTCTCCTTTTTGCAGGCTGCAGGTTCATAGTTCCTGTTGCTTTTGGTGTCTGTCCCCAGTGGCTAAAGTTGGTTCAGTGGGTTGTGTAGGCTTCCTGGTGGAGGGGACTAGTGCCTGTGTTCTGGTGGATGAGGCTGGATCTTGTCTTTCTGGTGGGCAGGGCCAAGTCTGGTGGTGTGTTTTGGGGTGTCTGTGGCCTTATTATGATTTTAGGCAGCCTCTCTGCTAATGGATGGGGCTGTGTTCCTGTCTTGCTAGTTGTTTGGCATGGTGTCTAGCACTGGAGCTTGCTGGTCGTTGAGTGAAGCTGGGTGCTGGTGTTGAGATGGAGATCTCTGGGAGATTTTTGCCATTTGATATTACATGGAGCTGGGAGGTCTCTGGTGTAGCAGTATCCTGAGCTTGGCTCTCCCACCTCAGAGGCACAGCCCTGATGCCTGGCTGCAACACCAAGAGCCTTTCATTCACACGGCTCAGAATAAAAGGAAGACAAAATAGAAGGAAAGAAAGAAAGAAGATAAAATAAAGTAAAATAAAATAATTAAAATAAAAAATAATTATTAAGAAAAAAAATTTTTTTAAGTAAAAAGAGAAACAAAAAATACGGGACAGACAGAACCCTAGGACAAATGGTGGAAGCAAAGCTATACAGACAAAATCTCACACAGAAGCATACACATACACAGTCACAAAAAGAGGAAAAGGGGAAAAAGTAATCTATCTTGCTCCCAAAGTCCACCTCCTCAATTTGGGATCATTCCTTGTCTATTCAGGTATTCCACAGATGCAGGTACATCAAGTTGATTGTGGAGCTTTAATCCGCTGTTTCTGAGGCTCAGCTGGGAGAGATTTCCCTTTCTCTTTGTTCTCACAGCTCCCGGGGCTCAGCTTTGGATTTGGCCCCGCCTCTGCGTGTAGGTCGCTGGAGGAAGTCTTTTCTTCGCTCAGACAGGACGGGGTTAAAGGAGCCGCTGCTTCGGGGGCTGTGGCTCACTCAGGCCGGGGGGGGGGAGGGAGGGGCCCGGAGTGCGGGGCGGGCCTGCGGCGGCAGAGGCCGGCGTGACGTTGCACCAGCGTGAGGCGCGCAGTGCGTTCTTCCGGGAGAGTTGTTCCTGGATCCCGGAACCCTGGCGGTGGCGGGGTGCACAGGCTCCCCGGAAGCGGGGTGTGGAGAGTGACCTGTGCCCGCACACAGGCTTCTTGGTGGCGGCAGCGGCAGCCTTAGCGTCTCATGCCCGTCTTTGGGGTCCGCGCTTTTAGCCGCGGCCTGCGCCCGTCTCTGGAGCTCCTTTAAGCAGCGCTCTCAATCCCCTCTCCTCGCGCACCAGGAAACAGAGGGAAGAAAAAGTCTCTTGCCTCTTCGGCAGGTCCAGACTTTCCCCCGGACTCCCTCCCGGCCAGCCGTGGTGCACTAACCCCCTGCAGGCTGTGTTCATGCCGCCAACCCCAGTCCTCTCCCTGGGATCCGACCTCCGAAGCCCGAGCCTCGTCTCCCAGCCCCCGCCTGTGTAGAAAGTAATTTCTGACTGAAAGTTACATTTTTGGTATCATTAAGCACTGATTCTATATGAGTTCTTTTTGTACTGAACTCTGTGCTTGGGTACGTATGGACAAATCACAGTTCTAGAAAAATCTGTGTGGTTGTGTTTAACTCTGAACATCAGATATTCCAATGAAGTGAATTCGGATGCCCCCTTGAATACCTAGGCATTATATAAGTTAAATAGCTACCCCACCCTATCCCTGTGTGCTAATTAGGTCTCCTTTATCCAGGTATAGTTTGATGCCAGATGAAGTTTGCCCTTAAATTGTGTTACCTTTTACTTTAAAAGCCAAAAAACTTTAAGTATGAGTTTGGAACTTATCAAGTGCAGTTTTTGACATGATGTGTCTAATGTCATATGCAGAGTCACTGAAATACTAAATGCCAAATTGTGAATAAAGTTGCATATAATTCATTTTCCCCTTATTTTCTGGTTGGAACTATCATTATTGTTCCTCATTTTAGGGTTAGACAAATGACTTGCATTTTCCCAAATAACTCGGCAAAGCGTGATAAAATGACCCATGATATAATGACCTAGCAAAGCAGGGTGATGAACTGGGGGAACATGTCATCATCAGGCAAAGCCCTCTTCCCAGTTATCCCCGTTTCTCTCTGAGGTTCAGTAATTCTTCAACTTTCCCAGCTATTAACATGGAATTTACATTTCCCATTTCTTCTTCCTTCATTCCGGCTTGGTATTGTCTCCCTCAAAGCACCTCTTAGATGTGACTGGTGCTCAGTCACATCGCCCACTTGCTCAGGCCACACCACAGACTTCTGAAACCACAACGGAAGTTGGTGATTACCGCCCCGGGCTTCGCTCCTCCACAGTCCTCTCCATTTCACCGAGAAAACATTGCAGCACACGGGGCCTCCCTGTAGTAAATGGCTGGCCTGGGATCCAAGCCTGCATGGTCTGCTTCCAGGCCAGTACTCTCACCAGTGTGTCGTCTCTTTTCTTACCCTTTCTCATACTGATCCTCATGACATATTGTAATGTTGCCCGTCACATTAAATCCAAGCTCCTAACTCTATCCAAGTCGAGCTTTCAAGGCCCTACCCGGTCCGTTCCACATAATTGATATTCATTTCGTAAATGTCCCCAATGTGCGGGCTCCGCTCCACTGAGTCTCAACTCCCTGAAGCCTGCTTGCCGCGTCCTCCTCAATGTGGGCCTCACCCATCTCTGCCTCTCTATCCTCAAGAGTCCTTCTGCTTATCTGTGTCATTCATGTAAGTACTGTTTCACTGACATAGATTTGGCTGCTTTTTTAAAGGTACCTTCTACTTCGTTCATCAGCTCATCCATCTTCTGAGTTTCCTTGTGATGCTTCATTGTTTGATTCCTACCTCACAGATTAATAGGACCGCAGAATACTAAATTCAGCTTTTTAATTTTTATACACAAGGAAACTGAGTACCAAGGAATTCAGTGTCATTAGCAAGATGGGGCACATAGTACCAATATGGAACTTCAAAAGAAAGACACTGCTTGTTTTAGACCAGCGGAGCTTGGCTTACCTGTAGGTTACCTAAACTGAGATGTCTAGTAGGTCGTTGGCTGTACAGATCGAAGAGTTCATGACATAGGAGTCCACCACTGTAGAACTGGCAGTAGAAGCCTGGACTATGGCTTTGAAGGCTCAGAGAATATTTCGAATTAGACAAGGCATAAGGATTGGACCCCAGGGGTCACTGACAGGTTTCTGGGAAAGCTGCAGGAGGAGGGGCCAGTAGAGGTGATTGAGAAGGTAGGTAGTCAGGGGGGTGGAAGCAGGAGACAGTGGTGCTGACTGCAGCAGGGAACCTATAGAGTGTGTCCTTACAGAGATCTCTGAAAGCGATATGGAAGGAAGCTCAGTCCCTGGGCCTTGATTTTCATGCAGATGACCTTGAATATGTATATTCAAGACCTTTCCTCCCCACTGCTATTCAGCCACGATAACCAAGCGTGTATGGTTTTAATAAACCTTGGCCATATTTTTTTGGTTGTGGAGGTATAGATGGAATCCATGTAAATATCTTATTCCATCTCCAAATGATAAATTGTGTAATGATATGAAGTTCACTTTAAACATTATGAGGTAAAGGAGTATGTGATTTAAAATGTTATGCTTTGGAGGTATTGTATGAGCAAAATTCCTATATTCAATCATCCAAAGCAAACTATTATTTAGGAACTATTTGGAAATAGATAAGCTGAAAATATTTTAAGAGCAAGAGAAAAGTGATGGTATATCAAAAATTACTTTTTCCTATCTTATTGGGTTTGGGGTTGCATTTAGTGTTATTTAAAGAATCATAAGTTAGAACTTCAAAATATCTCAGGAAGGCAATAAAGATCGTCGAGAACACATCTCATTTAAATTTCTCTGAAACTACCTCAGTTTCTCTCAAACTTATTGCATGATAAGTTTAAAACCAAACAAAAATATTTTTATATTCCAAAGGTTGGAATTGTTGCTTTAGAATGCTGCAAAAAATAAGTTTTAATTTGGCTCAAGCTTTTCCATTACACACCACACACACATACATACAAATATACGTATGCAATTATCACGTAAATGTATACGCTATAGTGAAAGAAAACATTAGGGGCCTAAAATTTTTATATAATATTGGGTTAACTTGAAATATATGAATATTGAGAGGCTTAAAATCTTAGAAGTTAATATCTAAAAAGAATATTAACGGTTGTGCTCATTACATACAGGTGAGAAACAGGCCCAGAGGTAGCAAAAATTTAGAAAATAGCAATAATAACAATGATAAGAACTACTTCCTTTGAGTGATTACTGTGTACCAGATAGTGTCCTACATGTGTTAATGGATGATCTTATTCAGTCCTTACAGGTAGGATTATTTTTCCTGTTATTCATTTTACAGATGAAAAAACAGGCACAGAGAAGTGAAATAATTTCCATGCCCTAGTTCGATAAAGCAAGTATACATTTCATGACCTCCTTTTATGATATTTGTAATTCAGAATAAATAATTCGTACGATTAAAAATAATTCCAGAAAGTAGGAAAATGCTTCTTTCTTTTCAGTCGGTGCTACCTTCTGTCCCAACACTTCCTCCCCAGCCTCGCCTTGACCATCCCTGCTCTATCAAATGTGGACCATGTGTGGTTTATGTGACCAGTTCTTAGGACATCCACCTTGGGAAGCTTGGTCTTTCAATGAAACATTTACTGAGCATGCAGGCATCATGGTAGATGCCATCATGGAAGAACACAGTCTGAGAGATCAGAGGAGCACAAATCAAAGCCCAGGGTGTGGGGAGGATGTAAGGACAGAGGCAGCTCATGAGCAAAGGCTCTGAGATGGGAGAGCCAGGGTGGGGATGGGAATGAGTTTTCCTATTCAGTTCGGGTACACAGAACTTCTTTGTAAGGTAGAAATTCAAATTCAGGTCCCCCTTTCTCCATCTTCCACTGAGGAAAAGGCAAATGTCTCTCTTTAGCTCTCCCCCTGCTGCCCTGACATCTTGTGGCGTCATGACAAAGTCACGATGTCAAGAATCCATTAATCAGGCTTAATTTCAATTATAAGATACTCTTGTCCGATTAACATCAATTTATTAAGTTTACTTGATTTCATGAAGTAATTTGAAAAGAAACGAACTCCTTTCAATTTTTATTTTTCTTGGAATGTAGCGGAACATAGTAGAAGGAAAGGATAGCGAGCTCGGAGTCACACGGGTCTGCGTTTAAATACTGACTGTGCCTCTAGCTGGCAGATACTTATGTGGGCAAGTTCCTTAAGGTCTTTGAACTTCCGTGTTTTCATTTATTAAATGAAATAGTAATGTGTCCTAGGGTCGTGGTGGAAATGAAGTAACATGTATAAATCTCTTTGGCAGATGGTGCCTAAATGTTTGCTGAATTAACAAATGAAAAGAGGTGAACTGAACAACAAGACAAGATGGAGAATTGAGTAGAGGGACAGTGGTAGGGTGGACCAGAACCAAGCATGGTTAGCAACGTTCTTAAAGGTTCACAGAAGAGAAGTCCCAGCTCCGGCAAATGCCGAATGTCTTGCAGTTACAAAAGTCCCAGCTACCCCATCAAGCTTAATGTAGTCATAGACCGAGTGCCATCATGCATTTGCCTCTTCCCAGCTGCTTTTGCTACGGACTGGGAAAAGTAATAGCTGGTGTACACAGATCCCCTGCCGACAGACTGTTAAGCATGGGGGGTGCTTTGTGAGTTACTTTATCTAAGCCTAAGCTAATGAGGATGTTTAGCACAGTCCTTAGCAATTTGTCAACACCTTGGCATTCTAGAGCCATTTCCTAGGGCACTGAGTAAATATTTACATGTTAGAGACGAAACAAGCTCCTCACTAAGAATAATGTTATACTTTTCTCTGTGTGCTTTATCCTGCTATTTTAGAAATGAAAGAGCTTTTCTTTTCAGCTGGTGATTTAGTAGACAGTCACAGGATATTTTTACAAGAGTTTTGAAGGCTTTCCTATCAGAGATTTTCACAGGTCTTCTAGATATTCCTGGTGGGAAAGTCGTTTGCAAATCTACCAACCTAAGCCCTTAAATATACATGTTAATCACACAGAAAGGATTTCCAAGATGACAAAATATGAAAGAAAACAGAGAGGAAGTGAAATAAAAATAGCACATTCTGTTCTTGTCACTGTCTATTCTGAGTTAATGATGTGAATATATGACCATAAACTTCGTAGATGTGTTGGTGCTTTATAACAATTCATTTGTTTAAAAAAGCATGGATTGAACATGACTTTCTTAGTTTTGACAAATTTACCATGGTTTTGGAAGATGTTATCATCAGGGGAAGCTGGGTGAAGAGTGTGCACGAGCTTTCTGTACTCTTTTTGTAACTTCTCGGTGAATCTAAATGTATTGCAGAAACTTTAAAAAGTTTAAGTGAACTTTAAAAATATTCACAGATAGGGCAGTTAATGTGAGAGATCTAGTTTTATCTTTGTCTTTTATCGCTTTATACAATCTTATAAAATGCAAAATAAGAGAAAGTGTTTACTGAACCCCTATAATGTGCTATCCTAGGCCCCTGGGATTCATCAACAAACAAAAGAGACAAGTACCTCTGCCCTTACAGCACTTATATTAGTGTAACTTATTGTGTTCTGACAATAAAGAGTAGGAAGAAAAAAAGAAAGAGAGAAAGAAAGAAAAGAGAAGTAACTTAGAATGTGGTCAATGGTATGGAAAAAAACCACAGAGTTAGAGATAGTGATCAAGGGTGTGTGGTGGGGGGGATCAGGGTGGGGCTTACAGTTTCCCAGAGGGTGGATCTGTCTGAGATGGTGCCATTTTAGCCAAGGCCTGTAAGAGGTGCTGTGTCTGGGAATGTCTGGGGGAAATGGAAGAGGAAGAGCCAGCCTAAAGCTGCAGGAAAGAACAGCAAGGTGGCAGGAGCTGAGGGGAGGAGGAGGAAGGGTGGTAACACATGAGGTTTTCAGTCCATCATTCTTTTCAGTGCATTTGAGCTCACGGTAAATACATTAGGCTCTCGTGGAAGGAAAGAGAAAGCACATTTACCTGATACCTACCGTCACCCTCGCCATGAACCCATAAAGTGGGACTAACTACCCCTCAGTTTATAGATGAAGAAGTTGATCCTCAGAGAGGTTAAGTAACTTCCCTGAGGTCACACAGCAAACAAACAGCAGAGCCAAGGTTCAGACATGACCTCTTAGCATAGAGACCGTGACCCATCCGCATAGTACACTTTGCCGTGCTGCCACCCCTGTGTCATGCAGATCAAACAAGAAAGCATTTTGTTTTTTCAGTTTCTTAGATATTGCTATTGATTATGGCATATTGAGGCATACTAGCGTATGGTTTTGTAAATTTCTGTTTATTTTCCAGTATCTACTGAATTTGAGGTGTCCAAATGGATAAATGGGAAATTTTGTTTCCCAATTTCTCATTCTAGACAGAAGAATATTTCTATTGACTAATATGTTAAAAGTTCCTGCCTTTGAGGTCTTTAGTGTACATTACAACATAAGACAGAATCAAGATAATTGCTATTTCTGAATTTAAGAATCTTCAGTTTCACATGAGTCTGAGATTGTCGTCTAAAGGAAAAGCATTGCCCAAGCCTCAATACAACCCAAGAGTGATCTGGATGTAAAACAAATCTTTTAGGTTAGATTTGATTTTATTTTATAGGAGAACACTTTGTTCAAAAGGAGATTTAGTCTTACATGGAGAGAATCCGCAGGACCTAATATCGTACTTATTTCAAAAAATTGAACATTTTAGTTGCAGAATAGGAAAAAACAGTTAAGTTTGGCAGCAGCTATGTGGGACAAAGTGAAGTCTGACTGTTGAAAGAGAAAATAACAGTATCCACAGTAAAATCAATGCATAAAACTGGAATTATTTAATCATTTAAAAATTGGGAGAATGTAAGATGATAATATTGTAGTATTGATAATATAGAAAATATTAAGACTTAATTAAGAATATTGATAATATTCTTTGCATAAGGTCCGAAAGAAAATCTTTCAGAGAGCATTAGACCTGACCCAAACTAAATTAATAATGTGCAAATCTCAGAATGGCCAGAGATCGGTTTAGATAAGATTAAAGACGTATTTAAAAATGAAGTCTTTGCGGCTGGTTTAACTTTTTGTATAAGCAGTGTTTCTTGTAAAGTTGTGTCTGCCTTCACAAAAGAGTACTTCTGGAAATACCCAGAATAAATATTATTAGCTCAGCATTTTTTATGACTGCTTCAGATTTGTGGTTTGATAAGGTAGAGGATTCTGTGCTTCTGTACTGCAGGTATCATTATTAGTAGCAGCAAGTGGAGACCTTGTTCTGCAAAATGCTAGCATATCACGTGGAATCTGGCTTGTCAACTGGGGAAAATTATGATGGGGTGGAGTTGCCTCTCTCCCTTTCCCTCCCTCCCTCCCCCATTTTCAGTGGAGTTGTCCCTTCACTTTGCTTCTTTGGACACAGTTCTTCTGTTCTGCCTGTTCAGTTGGTCCAAAAATGAGTCTGGTCTGAGAGCTTCCAGTCCTTTTTTGTTGTCTGTCTGTGATCAGCTCTGTCTTCCCATCTCTCAGTACGTGATGATAAAATGATAAAAGAAGGCCCTGTTCCAGTCTTCTCTTCGAGCTCTAATTTGTGGAGTGACCGGGATGAGCTCATTCCAGGGATCATGCTTTTACAGCAGGGCCAAAAATTTCAAAGACGTGCATGAGATTCTGAGTTAAAAAAAAAAAAAAAATTAAGATTCGAAACTGAAAAGTAACCATCCCATTCTGTCCTCCCCAGTGCCTGGAGGCCAGTCTGTTCCACATGAATGTTACGTCCTTCAGCTTCTCCAGGACTGAGAGTTGTCCTTCTGTCCTCCTATGTGGAGCAAGAGCCTTAGTCCTGATGAAGCAGCATTACGACACGGTTGATCCAAAGGTTAGACTATTTTAGCATTTCTCGGCAGGATTTACCAAACTTGATGAGTCAGCTGGTCTTCAGCTGGGCTGTTGCTGGTTTAGCATTATTTAGAAATATTTTTAGCCATTTGTCATCTGTTTCTGATAACTTGAGCTAAGGTGGCTTACTGAAAATCACACGGGAACATGGACTCTGCTAAGGACCGCGATTCTGAACATATGCAGAGAAGTGCAGCACGACTGCAAATTCTCAGCTCGTTCAGTTGCTGTCTTTCCATAGCTCACTTCAGAGTGGATATTGTTGAGGAAAGCGTATGTATGTTTAACATTTTATTTTGGTGAAAGCAATGTCATCAAGGGGCTTAGATTTAGAGTATTAGGCTCAAATTTTACTTCTCGAGTTACTTTTTGTATTAGTTAAGGGCCTTTTAAATTCTACATGTAATTACAGTATTTTCTGAATCCAGTTCAGCATTTCATAAAGTACTTGTTGCTGATTGTTTTTATAAATATTTTACATTAGCAAAATAATCTGTACTCCAGTATTTAAAAATAGATGACCATGTGCACTATTTCTCCTTTGAATGTCACCGTTGATGACTCTGAATTCAAACACCTATATTTTGAAAAAGAAGAATTTTATCTTCTTAACTATGTTTATGATTGGAGAGTATCTTCTGTTGTGTAAGAACAAAACCTGAGAAAAATATTGTTATTATATCTGTCTGCTTCCCTCTTTTTTATACATAGCAACAGATATTTGTCATCTAGGTTAGAGAACGTTCTCAGCGGCTCCCTAACGTTTTCCCTTCTTTGTAGAGTATAACTCATGTAGTCACAAACTTGCAGAGTAAATTCATCTCTAGATTCATAGTATGCTGCAAGTGAAGATTGGAAAGTAATCATTTACCCTCCATTTTAAGAGTGGACCCACTTTCTATGTGTTAACAAATTCCCAAGTTCTTCAGGAAAAGAGGGCTATAGGCCATGTGGGAGACATAATAGTTAAAAAAAAATTTTTTTTTATTGGAGTATAGTTGATTTACAATGTTGTGTTAGTTTCAGGTGTATCGCCAAGTGAATCAGTTATGCATATACATATATCAACTCTTTTAGATTTTTTAATTAGATTCTTTTCCCATATAGGCCATTACAGAGTATTGAGTAGAGTTCCCTGTGTTATACAGTAGGTCTTTATTAGTTATCTATTTTATATATAGTAGTGTGTATATGTCAGTCCGAATCTTCCAGTTTATCCCTCCCCCCCCCTCCGCCCCTTACCCACTGGTAACCATAAGTTTGTTTTCTACATCTGTGACTCTGTTTCTGATATCATACTTTTCTGAAAGAACTCAGGCATTGTAGCCGTATAGACCTGGTTTTGGACCCTTATTCTGCCATTTGTCAGTAGCTTCACAAACATTACTTCACCTCTTCAAGCTTCCATTTCCTCCCATGTGAAATAATGATAATAAAGCTGCTATTGTGAGCAGCAAATGGTTTTGTATATAAAGTGCCTGGTACTGAGCTTGGTGGATGATAAACATTCACAAGTGGTAACTGGTTTGAAAGAAGGGATGATACAAGTTGAATCGCAATTTAGCCATCTATCAGCCAGGCGATCATGGGAAAGTTAATTCATTCTTCTGAGCCTGACTTTGTGGAGCCACTAATTTTATACGAATATTTCTGTGTCTGGACTGCTGCCTATCTAATGCTTAGAATATGATTAATATATTCTCATATATGGCAATTTTTACCACAATGACTATTGTCATTTGCCTTTCCTGACATTCTTCTAGTCTCTGAAATTCAGACTGCCACCCAGTAGTTTCATGTTTCTGCCTCTTCCAGCTCCCAGGCAGATCATAAGGGGCAGAGCTCTTATCCTTTCTTTCATGTGCTCAGGGAGTCTCTTTGTTTCCTGAATTGTGGAGGCCAATTGCATTCTGCGAGATGTTGGCAGCATCCTTCTGTAATTTTATGTTGTGTTGCTTCAACAGGGATTGCTTTGTTGACACACATTGGCCATATGGAAACGATTTTGGATGGTACTGTTGACAGCCGTGTTTACATTGCTGTTTGTGTCTTTTTCCCCCTAGTTCTAAAACAGTTCAGGCCTGGGAGATTCTATCCACATTGCAATAAGCATCTTTTTCTTTCTGTCGCCCCACCTCCCTTTTCTTCTTCAAACACAACTTGCTCCTTATTTGTATGTGTAGGCAAATTGCCGAGGTGTGTATCAGAATTGATGATGGTGAGTGTGTTTTAGAAGAATCCTCTGTCTTAAGGGAAACATTTTACTAAGTTTCCACTGGTATAACTGAAAAAGATAAAAAAACAAGTGAGAAAAATAGGCTAATAAGATGAGTCAAAGGGGAAAAGTTTCAAGTTTAAATAAAGGACTATTATAAAGACAGGGGAATGGTATGAGGGTTTTCATGGGATTTTCGGGGTAAGTCAGACTAAACAACCTATTAAAATTATAATAAAAAACACAGCACTTTACATATTTAGACAGATTGCAAATGCTTACTGTTAAGTATGTCTTCTGGTTGAGAAGTGGAAATTTTGATCAAATTTTGGAGAGGAAGGGAGAGAGAAAAATCTCTAGGTGATTTATAACCTATATATAAGTTTTGGCAACATGCCAAATTTGTTAGACGATGTTCGGATGTTCTCTTAGTAAGGCATTTGCAGCAAATGGACTAGATTCTTAGAAACAAATCCAAAGGAAAGAATGATCAAATTTGCCCATATTCAACAGCTTCCATGTCATGAAAAATTCTCATTCTAATCACAGAGGTGGCATATGGGGCAAAATAAATTTATAGGATGATTCCATTAATATGAAGTACTAAAATAGGCAAAACTAACCTATAGTTATTAAAATCAGATCTGTGGTTGCCTGGGGTAAGAGGTAGGGGGAGATTAATTGGAAAGGAGCATAAATGAATTTTCTGGAGTCATGGAAACCTATATGTTGATGGAGTTAGTGGCTGTATGGAAGAGTACACTTGTCAAAACTCACTGAACTGTACCTTTAAAATATGAGTATTTTATTACAAGTTAATTATACCTCAGTAAAGGTGACTGAAAAATTGAATCTGTACTAAGGCATAGGAGAGAATATAAATATTAATTGGGAAACCTATTGAGAGTTAGAGACAATTATCACAAATATAAGAGTGTAAATAGATACTAAGCTCTCAGAAAATTAGAACACATGATCCCATGAAATATCATCTTTAGTCAGTTGTTGATTAAAACTAGCTTTCAATGAAGAACTGCATCCTTATTTCTTGCAGTTGTCATTCATTTAATTGTCTACTGGATCTGAGTCAAAATATTCAGAGTCCAGATTCCCAAGGATTTTTCTACAGTCTTTGGCCACACAATGGCACAATATTTGGGTGAAGAGAAAAAACAATCCAGATGTTCATTTAGATGTGAACAAATATCCAAAGACTCTTGGCCTCATATTGAATTTCCTCAGTAAAATATGTATCTTGTTACAAAATTATCAATATGTGAATGTTACAGTCTTTTTCTGGTATTCCTCTGCAGCCTGATTTTTCTCCTTAAGTAGAGGGGTTCTGTGTGGGAACAGGTTAAAGCACACAAAGCTTTGTGATCTTGGGTCATGTGTATTTGGTGGCAGTAATGGCCCCATTGAAACAGGTGCCGCCATTGAACTATGTAACTGCCCTAACATCAAGTTAGAAGGGAGGCACAGAAAGGGACCAGCCTCTGGGCCAAACAGGTATTCACCTGGAGTAAGCTACTGCATTTAGCAGAGAGCCTTGTGCGTAGCAGATGCTCCAAAATATTTAAAATTTAGAAGATATTCACTCCCTTCAACAGTCAATTTTATTTCCCATTTGAAACACCATAAAGATATAGCAACAAGTTAAGCTTCCTTAAACCCTGAATTTCTTTATGAGTTAGAACTTTATTGGACACATTATTATAGTGTACAATGCTAATTTATTTTCCTATATAAGTGACAAAAAAGTGGGAGCTTCCTCACAAGCATTTCTTACCATGATGAATCGTTTAGTTATCAAAAGGTTGCAGTGTTTCTTGGTGATCATGGAATTCTACAAAAGGGTATTAAAAAAAATTTATCCAGGTTAGAGAAAAGCTTTACACATTAATCTAAGCCAGCTGTAATGTTTAATATGATTTGGGATCTAATTTTGCTTCATTGGTTCTGCTTCAGGTAATGCCAACTTAATGATCCATTTATGTAATTGTAGAATAATAATAAAAATGCCTAACAGTTTTAAGATTCAGGGTGTTCCGAAACATTTCTCCTGGAAACCTAATATATCACAGGGTGATCTGAGGGGAAAAATTTATGTCAAAAAAGTTTGGGGAACATTTTACAGTGTTGCAGTTTCATCGTGCGCATTTAGCAAATGAAAGTCTGTCTTAATTAGTTCGGGCTCTGTCACAGAACACCATAGACTGGATGGCTTATCAACAACACACATTTATTTCTCATGGTTCTGGAGGCTGGGAAGTCCAAGATGAAGGCACTGGCAGGTTCAGTGTCTGGGCAGAACTTATTTTCTAATTCATGGATGGCAGTTTTCTCGCTGTGTTCCCAAACGGCAAAGCGGTGAGGGAGCTCTCTGGGGTCTTTTTTATAAGGGTACTAATCCCATTCATGAGGACTCCACCTTCATGACTTAATCACTTTCTCAAAAGCCCTACTTCGTAATACCACCACATTGGGAATTAGGCTTCAACGTACGAATCTTGGTGGGGGGCACAGATATTCAGTCTAAAGCATTTCACTCCCGGTCCCTCCAATTCATGTCCTTGTCTTATGCAAAATCATTCATCCCATTTCAATATCCCCTGAACTCTTAACTCAGTCCAGCATCAACTTGATGTCGAGAATCTCATTGAAATATCATCTAAATCAGATATACATGGGACTCGAGGTACAATTCATGTGAGGCAAATTCTTCTCTAGCTGTGAACCTGTGAAAACAAGTATGTCCTGTGCTTCCGAAATATAGTGGGACAGGCATAGGGCAGCATTCTCGTTCCAAAAGGAAGAAATAGAAAAAAGAAAGGTGTAACAGATTTTAAGAAGTCCAAAACCTAAAGGGGTAAATTCCATTAGATCTTAAGCTGGAGAATGACCTTCTTTGGCTCAATGTTTTGCCTTCTAGGCCCACAGGGGTGGCAGTGTCACCCCTATGGTTTGGCAGGACAGCCCGGCAGTGGCCTTCTGTCTGAGTTGGGTTTCAACATATGAATTTGAGGGGTGGGTAGTGGTGCAGACACAAACATTCGGTCAATGGCAGAGTCTCAGGGAAATAGCGCAATGAAGAGCCATAGAGAATTTCATTTTTCTTAATTATCCATTACACCTTCTGTTGTCTTAAGGAACACTGGTCTTGAGAAGAACAGAGTTTGAGACATGTTGGTTTTTTTTTAAAAATTATGTATCTCCTTTATGTCTCAAAACTACCCAGTGAAGTACTCACAGAGCTTAAATTTCTTTCCAAAGTGAAAGTAGTAAGTAATGGAAGAAAGATCAAGTACTCAACGAAAGATCAAAAAGCTCAAGTTGTTGTCTTCTAATGCCATCAATCCATTCATCCACCCATCCTTCCATCTCCCTTTCAACAAAATATGTTCTTCTCTCTGTTCTAAGCTTGTTGGCTACAGAGCTAAACCAAGCAAAGGTGGTTCCTTAGTGAGAGGGGGAGGCATCTAATAAACAAGATGTTTTCACACAGTGATGTCTACAATGATGGAGCCCCACTGGTAGATGTGACAGGGAGGGACTGGCGTGGAGATAGATCGGGCTATTTTAAATGGGGTAATAATGATGGTCCTCCCAGTGGATGTAAAACCTGCTTTGAGACCTAAAGATGAAGAAGAAGCTCTTTCCACTGAGCCATATTTTAAATTTAACTAAAGGACTCCAATACGATATAGCATGTCATTAAGACCATAAGTCTGCCTTGGTGTAAATCATAATTCTTACTGGTTGGGTAACCTTGGGCAAGGGACTTAATGACTCTGTGCCTCAGGTTTCTGATCTGTAAAAATGCTGTTGTTAATACTACCTGTCTCAGAAAGCACTGTTAGGAGTTGGATGAGTTAATACAATGCTAAGAACTTAATACATCACCTGACACATAGCAGTAAACGCTAGTTGTGTTGTTATTGTTATTTCCTTGTGATTTCTGGTATTTGCCTCCTACCAGAGACCTGAGGTGAGCCTGGCTGTTGAGCTGGTCGTTGGGACTGCATGGCTTTATAAGGCTTATGGAGTTTGGGAAAAGCAAAGTTGTAATTTCCCCTTCGTAACTGTGAAGGTTCTAATCCTGAGAAACTCCATGACATGATCATACATGAGCCCTTAAGACTTTTAAGTCCAGCACGGGCATCAGTGTGCTCTGCAGACTGTTCAAGCTGATGTGTGAGTGACCTCGACTGGCCAGCTCTTGGCTGGGCTGAGCAGGTTGGGGGCCATGCCGCTGACTCCTGTGCTGCTCACTCTGGCTGTGATCAGTCCCATCAGGACTGAAGAAGGCCAGCCAGCAAAGCAGACCTGAGCCTCCTCCAGCCCCCCGCCAAGGAGGGGGGATTAGGTACACTCGTAACTCCTTTATGGCACAACTGGAAACCTCTGGCCTAGTGGTTCTCTGCAGCTAATTACTATCCTGGGATGCTGTGGGGCAATCTACTCATGTGGGACCCAAAAGATTTGGCAGGAGAGACCTTGAATCCCAGGAAGGTCATCGCGTTGGTGCTTGAGTCCAGCAAGTGCCCCTGTCTCCCCAGTAACAGTCTTTTAGGGCCACAGACTGACTCTGGACTGATTCTTTAAGAAGGGAGCCTTGATCAATACAGCTCAAAACTGCTCCAAACCTAGCACTCCTTTTCTCTGCCCCTCACCTTTCACCTTCCTCTTTCCTGCTGCTCCCATTTGAACCTGATTCCTTCAAGATTCCTCCTTTAAAACTAGAAAAATCCACAGTCTGACTTGATGGTTTATGAAGAAAGACTTGATGGGCCAGGGAAAGGCATCCCATCATTTACTCCTCCATAGCTTGCTTTGTCTTCCTTAATGATGAGAAGCGCTCAAGCTTAGGAATAAGATCTCTTATTTTCCTGAAAAGAGAAATGTGAAATATGTAAAACTCAACATATCTGTAGAATTTTCAAAACACTATTTTAACGAGTACAGATGGTTAGCTAAATTTGATCATCTTAATGAAAATAAAGAAGTCACCACTCTGGAGAATACAGTATTTATAAGATGCTCACTAGTGAATTTCCCATGTGTCTCCTCATTCACTTTTTCTCCCCAAATATCCATCAGCTTTCAATTTATATACTTAAGCCACATAATTTCTACATTCAAAATTTTATTTATTTAGCAAACATTAACTGAGAACTTATTATGTCCCATACACTGGTAGATGTTGAATGAGTAAGCTATATTTCCCTCACTTGAAGAATTACTATTATGTAGTGATTCAGATACAAAAATTGATAAATTAAGACACATTACAAAAATCACAGAATTCAAGGGCTCAGCAGAGGTCTATTGGGGATATAAATAGTGAGTGGCCAAAGCTGCCTGGGAAGGTTGAGAAGTTATTTGAATTGACAGATTCAAGGATTCCTGAGGCAGAGGAAAGAGGACCTTCTGTGTAGGAGGAACAAAGTCAGAGATGTAGGTATTGGGAGTAGTGGTGATACATTTAGTGTATGTGTGGGGTGGAGGGCAGGAGATGAGCTCAGGGGTGCAGAACAGAGCTCAGGGGTGCAGAACAGGGATGCAGAACAGGGCATACATTTAGTGTATGTGTGGGGTGGAGGGCAGGAGATGAGCTCAGGGGTGCAGAACAGGGCAAGACTGGGATGAGTCTGTTGTGTCAGGGAAGAAAATTGACCTTTTTCTCATTGGTAGTGGAACGTGACAGAGTCCAGCTTTATTTTCTCTTGGACTTTGTTGAGAGGAATTATGGCACTGAGACCAGATAGAAGACTTTCGAGATTCCTATCAAGAAATGATGAGCTCCACTGAGGACTGATGAGAAGAGTGGATGGATTAGAAAGACATGTAAGAAGCGGAATACATAGAATGTGGAAATGAAAGAATGGAAAGAGTTGAAGATGATGTCAATATTTCTAGGGTGAAAGTTTATTTATTAAAAAAAAATTATTGAGGATTTTTCCTAAGCCAGGTAGATATAGGGGCATATTAGAGTTTCCAGTCCTGGGCCAAGTGTTTGTTCACCCAGGAAATGACAGTATAGTGTGAAATGCGCTACGTTAGAGTTTCATAAAGAGTACCAGGGACACTTCAGTTACTATCGTTGCCTAACAAACCACCACAGAAGTAGTGGTGTGAAACAGCAACAGCTCCTGGATTCTCTGAATCAGGAATTCAGAAAGGCAACATGTGATACGAGGAGCCTCATCTGGGAAAATGTGAAGATGTGGAAGAAGAGGACCCATTGCTATGGGCTGGAATTACATGAAGGCTCATTCATTCACATGTCTGGGCTCCTGGCTGGGAGGACTCAAAGGTTACATGTGGGTGTCCACTCTATGTAGGTTGACTTGCTCAGTGCAGGGAAACCTCAGAGGGGCTGGACTTCTTACCCGGAGGCTCAAAGCTTCAAGCACAAGTCTTTCAATGAACAAGGTAGCGTTGCCTTTTCTGGCTGGCCTTAGAAGTTGTGCATCATCACGCTGCCACATTTTATTGGTTAAAAGAGAGTCCTAAGCCCACCTGGATTCTAGGGCAGGGGACATAGACTCCAACTCTTACAGAGAAAATTGTCAAGACTGCATTGTAGAAAAGCATATGGCAGGGAAGATATTGTGGCCATCCTTGGAAAATGAAATCTGCCATAGACACCCAACCAAATTTCAGGATAAGGCTTTGTGGGGAAAATTGTTTTTAAGTGTGTAGGCAGAGGAGACAGCATACGCAAAGATCTTCAGGAAGGAAAGAGAACACTTTGCATCCAGCAAATCTGAGCACAGAGTTGAACTAGAGAAGTCAAGAGAGCTCAGCCTTGTATAAGCAACTGTGACCTTGACCACAAAAGATCTTTCAACCTTTGGAAAAAACCTCAGACCTTGTCTTAAAGGTGGAGGGAATTCTTGAAGGTTTTTAAGCAGTCATGGGGTGGGGACATTTTCACACTTGTGATTTAGGTATATCCTTCTTTCTGTTGGGTCTGGAATGATGAGCCAGGGTTTGCTAAAGAGAGTAGGATGACAGAAAGGATGGGATGGACAGTCCTGATATGCAGAGTCTTCTAAGAGAAGGGTAAAAAGTGGACTGCAGAACAGAGAATGGATGGGAACATGGCAAGATTAGAGGCAGGGTTGTCAGGGACCAGGCTTTTACGGTAATTTAACTAAGATGGAGTAGTGTCTAAACTAGAAATATTGAAGAGTTGGAAAAAAAGTGACAGATTTAAGAAATAGTCAGAGACTATAATAGACTGGATCTAATGACTGTTCATATGTGTGGGATGGGGGAGAAAGAAGAAATGGGAATTCAGTTACTTGAGACAGAGAATACAGGAGGTGGCGCAGGTTGGAGTAGAAAGAAATAAAGAGCTCCTGTTCGTTAGTGTAGTTTAAATAATTAATTTAGCATCTAATGGTTTGTGACATTATGTGAATTTTATGTACTGAGACATGGTGATATTTACTTTTTTTTTGTTGCTTTGTTTTTTAAAAGAGTCTACCTCTACTGCATACATAGGTGTAGAGTATTTAGTGTTTACAGCACTGTTAAATAAGTAAGAAAATCCTCTTTTGAAGTAAGATACACATTTCCATGTGAAATTATGGAATATATTCTTAGTCATTTACTTTTTATTTTTTATGGAAATAGATTTATTCAAAATTAGATATTTTGCGTTAAACACGTGCATGAGGCCCTCATTAACTGACAATAATTGGTACTTTTGTCAGTCTTTGCCCATATAAGCAAGAAGCAACTGCAGAAATGACCTTATAGAATCTGAAGAGCATAAACAGTCTCTCAAGTATGTTAGAGTTGGGTTTGAACTACCTGGAGGAAATTGCACTGAAAAATAGATTACAGCAGAGGGACAGCTGGAGGTCACAATGGAAGCTTTGGCCTGTGGTTTTAAACATCAGAAATTTCATCCAGCTACTCAGAAGGTTCTAGAGACTTCAAATTGTAATTGCTACAAACTCAAATCGACTACAACCTCATTTATTTGCACTTGCACTTCCAAAAGGAAATGCTGTTCTTGGCTATGAAAACAGAGTTTCTTCCCTAATGGGCTGCCCTTCCTTTGTGAGCAGGCTTTGCTTTTATTATTCTGAAAGGACAGATGCAGTCAAGCTGCAGAATGACAGCTGCACACTGATGTCAGCAGCGTGAAGAGGGACTTGCTCCCTCATTCTATTTAGTTTATAGGCAATGTACCCACTTTCAAACAAAATAAGAAAATACATTAAATGAGAACCTTGTGTAAATTTTCTGTAAACGGAAAGAAAGCCTGTACGTATATAAAAGTAATTTCTATGATTTTTCATATAAGTGTATTTCTTATGTGTGTATTTTTCATATAAGAAGTGTATATTTCATATAAGTGTATATGTATATATATCACAATATATATACGCACACAAACACAGAGCTTCATCAAGCTATTCATTCAATAAGTACTTATTAAGTATCTACTGGCTGCAAAATAACGTTCTAGGTGCAGGGGATACAGCAGTTAACACAGAAGGCTGAAATCTGCGCACTGGTGCATTTCACATTCCAGTGGTAGGTAGATATAGGCCCAAGATGAGTTTGGATGAGAAAAAAATGAACTTCTCTAAATAATCGCCATCTTGAGTATCTCTCTTTTATCTTCCATGGGTTGCTGAAATTTTACGGTGCATCAGAACCACCTGAGCTACCTACTGAAGGGCAGATTCTTAGCCCTCACATCCAGAATCCCTAAATCACTGTATCTCAGTAGGAGTCGAGAAACCTGAATTTTAAAAATGCACAGATTAGGATGAAGATGTCCACAAACCACATTTTGGGAAGTTCTCTTATATGAGGAAAGTTCGTTTGTTGCATCCTCCATAATTTCTTTACTGTATGGTCATTGTTAATCCTGCCACACCAGTAGAAATGCCAGAGAACCCTTCATGCCCCAGGACTTGAGTGATTGTGAGTATATGGTGTTCTTAAGAACAATCCGACATTATTTATAGAAATGAAAATTTTTAATCAGAATGTTTTCAGCTGCAGTTTGTTGTCATCAATCATGTGAGTAACATGACTTGTGCACATTTATTTATAGCTTATATAAATATGTGTACATTTGATTATGATTATACTTCTTTGTTAAAAATATCACTGTTTATATTTGCAAACATTTGTCATGTATACGTAAGGGAAGATTTGTGTATTACTGATAAATGTAAATAGTAATACTACATGTGGCTTGTGATTTATGTGCACCTTTTTCTAGAAGTGCAAATTTAAAGCTGCCTGAGGTCTTTTTTTTTTTTTTTGAGGCTTGGGAAAAGTATGTTTTAGTTTTTAAATTTTTATTTATTAAAAATTTTTTTTATGGGAGTATACTTGATTTACAATGATGTGTTAGATTCAGGTGTACAGCAAAGTGAATCAGTTTTACATCTACATATCTCCACCCTTTTAAAGATTCTTTTCCCATATAGGCCATTACAGAATACTGAATAGAGTTCCCTGGGCTATACAGTAGGTTCTTATTAGTACGGATGCCTGAGTTTTGTGTTCTGTGCTAATCCCCACTCTTATTCCAGTCACAGTCGATCAGGCACACAATCAAACTCTCCCATTTCTCTCTTGGGTCCTCCTTAAAGTTGCTGCTGAATTTTTATTCCCAAACAGACACTCATAACACACTCTTCTTAATGATGTGTGGTGTCTCCATTTTGCCCGCAAATTTCATCAACTCAAGGGTGAGGCCAATAGTGTACCACTCACCCTTTTCTAGCCTGTCACCATGTATCTTATTTTCAGCTAGGAGGAATTTTTTGCCTGGAACTCTTATGCCACCAGGTTTGAGCATAGACTTCTCCGTTTGTTTAAAATACAGTTTCTTATCTCTTTTTTTAAAAAAATAACAGCTTTATTAAAATATAATTTATATACCATATAATTTACCTGTTTAAAGTATAAAGCGCAAATACCACCACGATCTAATTTGAGAACATTTTCATCCCCCTATCAAGAAATTCATACCCACTAACAGTCACCAGTCCTAGACGACCACTAATCTATTCTTGTCTCTATAGATCTGCCTGTTCTGGGCATTTCATATAAATGGAATCATACAATATGTGGTCTTCTGTGACTGGCTTCTTCAACTTAGCATATGATTGCTGTGGTTCATCCGTGTTGTATCATGTAGTTCATTCCTTTTTGTGTGTGAATAACATTCCATTTTATGTATATAGTACAATTTTATTTATACATTTGTTATCTAGTGAACATTTGGGTTGTTTCCAAATTTTGGCTAGTTTGAATAATGCTTTTATGGATGTTCATGTAATCTCTTGCCTTTTTATCTGGTTATATCCTAGCCATCTTTCAAGGCCAAACTCAAATGACAGCTCCTCTGTGAAATCTTCCCTGGTCTTTCACGAAGTCACTCACCTTTCCCCTACTTTCCTTTCCATTATGCACTTTCTCATTAGCACTTTCCCTGGGTTTTTAACATTTCTGTCCCCTTGTTCAACTGTGAACTTCCCAAAGGCATGGGCAGCATCTCACCATTTTTCATATCTGCCTTGGTGCCCAGTATAGTCAGGGCTTGGTCAATAGTCAGATAAGTGTTATTTGTAGGAAGGAAAGAAGAAACAAAGTAAGGAAGGGAGGAAGGAAAGAAGAAGATAGTCTTAAGATAATAAGCTTTTGTTTTTAGCCGAATCACAGTGCTATATTTTCTGAGACTCTTGACGTCAATAGCCAGATGAATTGTTGGAAGAGTGGGAAAAGGGGTTTTTGAGTCAGAAATAAGCTCATTATATTGGTACTACAAAAGTAAGAGACTTGAATAGTTTTATCATATTTCCAAATCTTATCAGAATTAAAACTGCAAAACCAGTGACAACAGTGAGTCAGAAAATTAAACACACAAGCTACAAATAGACAATTTTATATTTCAGTGATTAATCATAACAGCACCACTTAATTGGTGTTTTAAAAAGGATACATTTTTTTCATTAAATATTTCTTCATCTTATAACATGTATTACGTAGCTGAGAAATTAATTGTAATATATGAAATATGTAGAATATACATAAGATTTGACATGTAGAATATACACAAAATTTGGCAAGAACATGGAGGCGAGAAAGTTTTTTCTTTAATCCGAAGGAGGGAAAGTCTACATCAAAATGGAGAAGCATATGTGTCTCTTTCAAAGTGAACAATTTCATGTCCATAAAGAGTAGAGTAGAGAAGAGTAAATCTGAGATGCTGGAATCTGTGCTGTCAGGTTGGAAGGACTCGGGGGGCCCTCGGTCAGTGGGGTGAAGGCGCTGGAAGGAAGCCATCCTTGCTCTTGGCTACCCCTTATCCAGATATTAATGAACTTTTAAGGCTGCCAAGGGAGAGCCCTGTTGGAGGTGAAATGGAAATGGCTGAAAGTTTTCAATAAGGATCTGAGTCTTTCACTCTCTTTGTGCCCCCAGAGTAAAAGAGGGATAATTTCAGAGCAAGAAAGATAAAACCAAAACACAATTTGACCTACTCTTTACTTTTTACTAGGGCAAACTCTGACTACTCCATTCCCTTTCTGCTGTTGCTTTTGTTCAAGTACATGAGTTATAGTCTTGGGCTTGGTGCAAAATGCAATAGGGTGCTCTTGGCAACAATTATCACCAGTGGGTGGAAAGCTAATAGGTGGCATCAATAACAATAATACGTTCTACCAATTATCAGAACCTATCATGGGGCCAGATACTCTGCTGACTGATTTGTATCTGAAATCTTACTTAATAATTATTGCATTGTCCTAATGAGGTAAGTAGTTGTATCCCTATATTTTAAGGGAGAAAATAGAGACTCTAAACGATCAAGCCTATTGTATTTCATGAATTTATTCATTCCATCTACTCTTTCAATGACTATTAAGTAGTCTCCATTCTATAAGAGGCATATGTTTGAGTGCTCAGTTTGTTCATCTCCAAAGCTACCACCTCCTCCTGTACTCCAGATCCATCTCTGTACCTTCTTGGAGTTTTGCCTCATCACTTATTTTGTCTACATGTGACATCAGAACTTTTTCTATCTGCTTTTCCCCACCATGTTAAAATCTCTTAAGCCATTACAAAACTGCTTTTTAAAATTACATTTGTCCCCCTACCTACTCCATCTCTCTCCTTCCATTTGAGGGGAAACTTCTTACAATACTCATTCATCTCTAACCCGTCACATATTCACCCCTCAACCAATGTACCTCATTCTTTTCCCACTACTCAACGGAAACTGTTCTAAGCAGAGTCATCGTTAACTTTCCAATTGCGAAATAATGCACATCTTCTCCTATGCCTATCTTACATGATTGCTCTGTGATATCTGACCCTGTGGACCATTCTCTTCTTTGGGTTTCCCCTCCCTTGACCTCCATGTTTCTCTTATCCTCTAGCATCTTGTTCTCAGTCTCCTTTGAAGACTTACCTTCTTGATCCAACACTGAAATATTGATACTAGTCTTTCCCAGAGTCCAATCTTTGGTCTTTTGCTTTTCTTATCTATATAGTCATCATTGGTAAACTTGCTTAAATCTGATGATTCCCACATTTATATCCACCTCCCAGATTTCCTTTTCTAACGTTAAAATCATAAGCACAACCACTGATCTTTCCCATTTGGTTGTTCTACATACATCTCAAAAATCAGCATTAAAAACTGACTTCATACTTTCCTCTATAAAATTGTCCTTTTCCTTATTTTTATCAGTGATGACGTCTAGTCACCTAAACCAGATAACTGGAATCAGTCTAAGCCCCTCCATCCTTCAATCCTTTCCTGCCTTCGCTTGGTCACTCACTTGATCCTCTTGAGTCTACTTTCTATATTTTATTTGGAAGACATCTTTTCTCCATCCCTCCTTGTTACTGTTTTAGTTTACATCTCTTCTTGCCTTAATTACTGTAAAGACCTCATGAATGTTCTTCCTTCCTTCAGCCTTTTTTCTCTGTAAGTCATCTTTCACAGAACTTACAGAGGGGTGTTAAATGCAAACCAAAGCATGGCATTCCCAGTAATAAATTCTGGTGATGGGTTTCCATAGCATTCAGGAAAGTCGGAACTGCTGAGCTTGGCAAACAAGGCATTCATCACTAGGTCCATGTCTTTCTTTCTAGCTTTATTTATCATCCACTCCAACATGCCAGCTACACCCCCAGAAAAGTTGAAGTGCAGACTATTTACCATTAAAGGTCCTTGGTATGTGATCCTCTCAGCAATGCACTTTTGTTCTTTCGCCCCTTGAGACTGTTCTCCCTTTTCTCCGTCTTTTACAATTTCCTTTGGATTTGTGACAGGTGGATCTGATTGCTCCTCTAATCTGAGCTAGATGATTTCTCTCTGTTTTTATCCCACAGACTATGGATTATTCTTTTTTAAAATCTTTAACCTGATACTTACAACACTTCACTCAAAGTAGTGGTAAACTTACTTCTTTCAGAAGGAGAGTGTTAATTTGTTGAGGAGTTTTTATCTTCGTCCCTGGCACACAGTAGGGGTATATTTAACATACATAGTGTTATCAAATAAATGAATGAATCCATCTGAATCTGTTCTTTAACGCCCCAGTGGAATCATCTTAGGTTTTCTCTAAATGTAATAGCAGAAGGCACTTCTCTTTCCAAAAAATATCATGGAGGAATTAGAGCATTTCCTATATCTTATCTTGTTTTCATAGAGGGCACTGATCTCTCTTTGATTTTCCCAGTAATAGTATTACCTATATGACTCTCTCTTTCTGATCAAAGTAGACCCTTGGTGACAGAGAGCTTAGATAAAGATTTTGAGAAAATCAGACACAGGGGAATTCTCATTATGCGGTAGATTAAAGATTGTCCTAAAGCAAGTCCAGTTTATGAGATGCCCTCAGCCTGCCTGAGATCTGAGACTTCTGAGGTTGTAGGATGCTTGTTTGTTTCCTGTCATTTATTTCCAAATATCTAGTGTAAGGGAGAAACCAGTTTTTAAAAATAGACTTGTCTCTGTGTGTGAATGTTAGTGATCATGTAGGGAAATAGTTAAGATGTAGAGTTTTAGATAAAATCTAACATTCTGCCGTTAAGAGAAATGTTTCAAATGTGCTAACCATGCATCATGTTGGCGTAATCACTGAGAACGTCACGGATGAAGCTGGCACACTACACTTGGATCAGAGGCTTTCCTTTCTTCATACGTGAAGAATGATTGAAATTTCTCTGTCCCAGTTCTCTAATTTCTTTATTCTCACTTATTTAATACTCCATGATTACGTGGTATTCTACCATATTCTTCCCTCCAGTTTTCAACTTAATATTCTCTACGTCATCCCCTTGACAGTCTGGAGCAATATTTTCTAGGGAAAATAAGAAAGGTCTCCTCTCCATGCTCAACTAATGAATCTTTTTATTTCTCGGCACATATTCATACCTCATTCGTTCCAATCTCTTAAAAATCAATACGTTTTATTTTTCTCGTTTTTTGCTTTGAAAAAATATTCAGTTGCTCATAGTCTTCCAGTGGTTTTTCTCAACCTTGGATTTAGTCACAAAGCATGAAAAGGAGCTTCAAGATTCCATATTTATTCATTTACTTAACAAGTATTTATTGACGACCTACCATGTATCAGCCACTTGGAATGCACTGATAAAAAATACAAACACGAATTGCTGCTCTGTGACTTTACATTTCAGTAAGGGAGGCATATAATATCTAGCAAACATGATAAATAAATGTGGAGTATGTGGTATGGTAAAGATAATAAGCTATATAAAAAATAAAGTAAGGTTAAGGGAATCAGAAGTGTGAGGGGAAAAGAAGCAGTTTACAATTTGAAATAGAAGGCTTAGAGTAAGTGTTGTTGAGAAGATTAAATATGGGCAAAGACTGAAGCAGGTGAGGGAAGTAATCCCAGATCAGGCAATGTGCATTCCTGATAGAGAGAAGAGCAAGTTCAGTGGCCCAAGGATGTTGCTGTGTGTGGCAGGTGTGAAAGACAGCAGGAAGCCACTACAGGTGAGGAGGAGTTGGGGAAAAGGGGGCATCTTGGTGCTGAAGACGGAAGTAACAGGAAGCACATCATGAAGACCTAGGAATTTGACTTTTATTCTGAGCGAGATGATAAGCCATTGGAAGTGTTTGAAGAGATCCGTGGCATCATCTGACAAATAACTTAAAAATATCACTCTGGATACCATTTTTGAGTAGTTTGAAGAAGATACAGTAGGGGTAGGGAGAACTAAGAGGCCACTGCAGTACTCCAGGTGGGAAGTGATGGCTACTTGGAATAAAATGACACATGTGGAAAGAGGGAGAATTTATTAGGATCTAGACAGTTTTTTAAAAAGTGAGCCTGATAGCATTTCCTGATGGATTAAATGTGGAGTTTCAGAGAAAGAGAGGAACCAAGGATGACTCTTAAGATTTTTGTTCTGAGGAACTAGAAGGATGGAATTGCCGCTGGGATAGGGAGGATTCAGTGGAGCAGGATATGGGAGAAAAATCAAAAGTTCAGCTTTGGAAAGATTGAATTGAAGATGTCAAAATCCCAGTGAAGATGATAAGTATGTAGTTGGATTGATGACTCTGGAGTTCAGAAGATAAATTTGGGCTGGAGATATAAATTTTAGAGTTTCTGTCAACATATAAATGTATTTGAAGCCATGAGACTGGAGGAGGTCATAAAGAGAGTGTGGGTACGTAGACTAGAGAACTATGACCCAGTTTGAATGATAAGTGACCTAGAAAAAGAGGAAGACACAGAAAAAGAAACTAAAAAGGGAAGCCCAGTGTGATGTGGAAAGAAAGCCAGAGTGGGGCTCCCTGGAAGCCAACAGAAGAAAGAATGTCAAAGAGAGAGGAATCAGTTCTATCCAGTCCTGCAGATGGGTCAAACAGGATGAGGAGGAAGGTCATTAGAAGGTCAATAAGCAGGTCATTATTGACCTTAACAAGAGAATAGCTTTCGTGGACTGGTGAGGGAAAAGTCTGGTTGAAAGAGTATTTTAAGAGCATAGAGGGAGAGGAATTAGAGGCAACAAGTATAGACAACTTGTCTCAGGAATTGTACTGCAAAGGGTAGTTGAAAAAATAGGGCATTAGCTGGTGGGGGAAATAGTGTTGACTGTATTTTTTTAAATTTATTTTAAAATTAATTTTTATTGGACTATAGTTGATTTACAATGTTGTGTTAGTTTCTGCCGCACAGCAAAGTGAATTAGTTATACATATACATATATCCACTTTTTTTAAGATTCTATTCCCATATAGGTCATTACAGAGTATTCAGTAGAGTTCCCTGTGCTATACAATCGGTCCTTATTAGTTATCTATTTTATATACAGTAGTGTGTATATGTCAATCCCAATCTCCCAATTTATCCCTTACCTCCTCTTTCCCCCTAGGTAAATCATAAGTCTGTTTTCTACATCTGTGACTCTATTTCTGTTTTGTAAATAGGTTCTTTTGTACCATTTTTTTTAGATTCCATATATAAGTGGTATCATATGATACTTGTCTTTATGTGACTTACTTGACTCAGTAACACAATCTCTAGGCTTTTTTTGGTGTGTGTGTGGCTGCACTGGGTCTTTGTTGCTGCATACAGGCTTCCTCTAGTTGTGGTGAGCGGGGGCTACTCTTCGTTGCGATGCGCGGGCTTATCGTGGTGCCTTCTCTTGTTGCGGAGCACAGGCTCCAGACACACAGGCTCAGTAGGTGTGGCTCACGGGCCTAGTTGCTCCGCGGCATGTGGGACCCTCCCAGACCAGGACGCGAACCCATGTCCCCTGCATTAGCAGGCAGATTCTCAACCACTGCACCACCAGGGAAGCCCCTCTAGGTACTTTGAACCATAGAATAAATAACTTCTATTTGAATGCTGTTGATGAAATGGTGCATTAAAAAGGAAGACATTAATGATGTGGGAGAGACAGGAGAGAAAACTCAGAGTGATGTTTTTGAGGAAGCAGGGATGAAGTCTAGTGCACAGGCTGGGGGCTGGCCTTATCAATAGCATTAGGTGGGCAGACAGTATATAAGTGTAGTTTCTGGTAAGTGGATTGCTGTGGTGGTGGGATGTCAGATAACTCCTTCTAATTGTTTTACACTTAAAAAACTTTTTTTGTTAAGAACAACCACAGAAGAGTATACTAAGTATCAATATACAGTTTAGTGAGTTATCACCATACTGAAGACTATGTGGCCATCATCTTGGTCAAATAATAAAAAAAAACGTAGGCAGCCCGGCGCCCGCACCCACACATGTTCCTTCATAATCCTTATGCACTTCCCCTCCAACAAAGCAACAGTGATCCTGAATTATCACGCTACAGTTTAGTTTTGAACTTTAAAAGCGAATATACAATATTTTGCATTTGCGTCAACATTGTGTTTGTCGAATTCATCTACTTTGTCGTACATTATTGTAGTACAATTATTTTTACTTCCATAGAATATTTCATTGTAAGATTACATAATTTGATTTTCCATTCTACCCTTGATGGGCATTTGGACTGTTTCTAGTTTTGAGCTTTTAGCCTGCTATAAACTCTATGGTACATGTGGTGGTGGGGGGGCTTTTTTGTTGAATACACACCTATGGGTACACATGTTCAATTTTAGGAGATAATGCCAATCATGCTCATTTGGCTGTATCATTTGTACTTCCACTGGCAGTGTATGAATGCTCCCTTTGTCCCAAATTCTTTCCAACATTTGCAATTATTATCTGTTAAATTTTGATGTTTCTAGTGAGTGTGGCTTTTATTTCACATTTCCCTAGAAACTACTCAGGTGGTGCACATGTTCATCTGTGTATTGTCCACTTTGATACATTTTTTTCTGTAAAGTATCCATTCAGGTTTCTTGCCCACTTTTCTGACTATTCCCCATCAATAAGGGATCTTCATATATTTTGGATGTGACCCCTTAGCTGGTTATATATATTGCAACTATATTTTCACATTCTGTGTTTGCCTCTTAACTCTATTAATGGTACTTTTGAGGAGCTGAGGTTCTTAATTTTAATATAGTCCTATTTATTAATTTTTGCCCTTGTGCTTTGTGCTTTCTACATACTATAAGAAAACATTTCCTATGCCTCATTAAAAAGATACTATTTCTAAAAGTTGTATTGATGGTTTCTCACATTTAGATTCATAATTGACCTGGAATTAAGTATGGTGTGAGATCGGGTCAAAAATTTTTTTTTTTTCATAAGAAAATCTAATTTTCTCAGCACTACTTACTAAAAAGACCATTCCTTGTCCATATCTCTGAAGTGCCACATTAGTCTTAAAATGAATATCTGTATATGATTGCGTAGGTTTCTTGATCTTTATTTCATTTTAGTAGTCTATGTGTTTCCTTTTTCATCAGTACCATATTGTCTGATTAATGTTGTACACACACACATATATTTTCTTAGCACACATATATTTGTTAAATATCACTATACTTTTATTATGTTTGAGAAGCAATATCCATTCAAATCTTTACACATGTTCATCATTTTTATTGCTTGTCATTCCTTCATGAATTTCTGAGCTCCCACCTGATTTCATTTCCCCTCTGTCTGAAAAACTTTTTAGGATTTCCATTACTGCAAGTGTGCTGGAGCTAACTTTCCTCAGTTTTCCTTTGTCAGAAAATATCTTTGTTGCACCTTCACTCTTGAAGAACGTGTTCTTTGCGAGCAGCGTTCTGTGTTGGCAGTTATTTTCTTATGTCTTCTGTTGTTTCTGTTCAAAAATCTCCTTCAGTCTATTCTGGTCCTGTCAGATTAATCTCTTTTTGCCCCTGCTGTAGTTGTAAGGCTTTATTGTTTTGGTTTTCAACATTTTAAAATGATACACTTAAAAAAAATCGTACTGCTTGTGGCTCCCAGTGCTTCTTGAATCTGTGCTTCATAACGGTCATCCAGTTTGGAAAATTTTCAAACATTATTTTTTCAAATATTACTTCTGCCCTATTTTGCTTTCCTTCTGGGACTTTAGTTACATATATATTAGCTTCTTTCTTTTTTTCCCCTCTGTCTCTTTTCTATTTTCCATGCATATATTTCCTACCTGTTTTGTTCAGGATATTTTCTTCTTCCTGACTTCTAGTTCAGTACCGTTCTTTTGGGGTCTGTTTAATCTGCTGCTAAAGTTATCTTTTGGATTCTTAATTTTGATCATTATATTTTTCAGGTCTAAAATTATCTTGTTTTATTTTATAGTTTCAGTATTCTTTTGAAATACTTAATCTTTTTTCTTATTAAGCATAGTTACTTAATGCCTCAAGCCTGATAACACTATTCTCTGAGTATTCTGCGTATCTATTTTCTTTTGTGTTTCTTTTTCATTTGTGTGATATTGTCTCTTTCATGAACACTGTTTTGGTTAAGTTCTGGACATTGTATGTAAAAATATTTTTTAAAAGTTATTGAGGATAATATCTTCCTTCAGGAAGGGTGTATTCTTGCTTCTGGTCGATATCTAGGAGCACTAGCAATCGGAATAATCTAATTTTAAGGGATTGAGACAATTTAAACCTTACGTATTTCAGAGTTTGCTTTGTTCTTATGGCATAGCTGGTTTTTATTGACCCAACCCAAAGTTTGTGTCATTTACCAGGGTCCTTCCTTCTTGGTTAGACCCATTTCCCAACATTTGGGAACTCTTCAGAGAAGAGCTTGAGGACATGCAGTCTTTTTGTGGTGAACCATCCCCTTAGACTAGAAAAGATATTGAATGTGCTATCGAGTTTCTCAGCCCCTCACATGTCTCATCCTGAATCGGCAGATGTCCTTGGGATAAGTGGCAGGCTCAGTTATCTGTGTTTTCTTCTTCTCCTGGATCATATGCCACAGTACTTCATTATCCTATTAGTTCTATCTTGCTTTCAAGAAACTTTCAGGCGTATTTTTTTCTAGATCTCATGGCTTATTCTTAATGGGGGAATTGTCTAGTTCCCTTTCACTTGAAATGAAATTACTTATTACTTGAATTCTTTTAGTCAGGTAGGAAGAAAAGTCATCCATTTTACACAAGGGTGGGACGGGAAATGCTGGAGGTTTGAGGATCAAGAAAAAGGTGTGAAGGAGTCAATTACCACAGTGAGAGAGTCAATGTACTAAGGAATTATAGTCTGGTTGCTGGGTATTATTAAAAGCAGGATGGGGGGTTATGGTTATTAATTCAGAATGGTACCAAGAAGTCAGTTGTGCTTTCCTTTCGTTATGTTCTTTAATTATACAGTGGCTAGGGGTATAGGTTATTTTATCCAGGCTGGCGGTTTTGTCAAACAAGTCCAACAAAGACTCTGATGGGCAAGGGAATTGGGTGTCTATGTTAGGGGGTGATGAAAATGATTGACTATGGAATTTAACCCAGGTATAAAGGGAACAAGGGAGATCATGGAGCTGAGAGACAATGAATAGTGATGGGAACAGTGGGTTGAAAGTCCCAATGGGATAGAAAAACTGTTGGCATGTGAGTACGAAAAGAAGTGAGCTGGAAAGAGGTGGAGCTCGGAGAAAGGGATTCTTGGAATTGAGGCTGTGGAGAGGTTGCAGGCATTGATGATGCAAGGTCTGAGGTAGGTCCTTACGAGGAAGTCGCTGAGATAAGGTGGAGGTCAAATTGAAGGAGAAGAGTTCAAAGACTGAGAGCCAGAATATTGGAAGGATTATCTATGTGCATATTGAGATGGTCAAGAATTAAGACAGGAGTAATTTTAGAGTGTCAGTGGGTCATGGAACTGTGAAGAAGAAATGAAAAGAGAAATGAGAAGGAACCTGGGTATTGGTACATAACAGGAACAACAAATAGTGGGTGATACAATCTTGTGGGGCTTTAAGCAGGGAGAATGGTCTGGGAGCATCAATGAAGTCAGGCTGGACAGCTGCTCCATGTCTACTTTTAATCAGTACCTGCATCACTCGAGAAGGCTGAAGGGGAGAACGTCTACAGGGGAGAGTCAGAATGCACGAGAAGGAGGGACTCTTCAGAGGAGAGTTTAAGGACATGCAGTCCTTTTGTGGTGAACCGTAAATTCCAGGAGACACTGCAGGCTTACCTATGACTACACTGAACAGCTATTGTTAGGAATAAATAAGAAAATGTATGTGACAGGATGAAGTATAGTGTCTGGCCTACATTATGGTTCAATGTTAGAGTATCTTCACTCTAGTAAAATACTGTTTAGGATGGGTCTCAAAATGTGTCCAGTGAGGAGAGTTTGGGCAATTTATTTGGACTTCTTGATAATAAGCACTAATTAAATATGTGCTCTTTCTACACACAATACACTGTGTATAATACTGTGGAAAAGTATAAATTAAAATGCCTTTGGCAGCAAACAACAAAAAATACAGCTCAGTGGCTTAATTTATTATTTATTCACTCAAAACAAAAGATCTTGTGGTAGAATGACTTCATGTTGTTTTAATTAAGGGGTCTGTGACATCATCAAGGTCATAGTTTCATAGTTTCTATCTTTCGCTTCTGCCATGTTCAGCATTTTGGATTGTTTCCTTATGCTGGCTCTCTTTATTAACCCAGGATAACTGGTCAGTTGCAGCCATGACGCCCAGGTAATCTAGAGGAACATGAAGGAATGTTTCCTCCTGTGTGCGACTTTTTAACAGTGAGGAGAACTTTACACAGTAACTTCTTCTCAAGTCTCGCTGTTCAGAATGTCACCCCATGTTCACTTAAACCGATTACTGCCAAGGCGATGAGATCACCATGACTGGCTCAGACCAAGTTGGATCCACCCTCTGAGGCTTCTGCCTCCTTCCCTGAAGGACACAGATACATGCTGAATAAAATCAGGGCTTTGTTAGCAAGGAAGAAGTGCCAAGGGCTTCACAGTGTATTTCACTTTTCTCCCTTTCATTTTTCAAGTAGTTGTGTCTAATATTACTTGTCACAATTATAATTACCTCTTGACCCTAAACTTGCTGTAATCCTTTTTTCTTATGTGTAAATATATGCAGAGATAATATAAAAATAGGCATAGAATGTATTAACTTTTTATTGCTGTGTATCAAATTACCACAAATTTAGCTTCTTAAAGTAACAGGGGATTATGATGTGAGGACCTTATTCAGACTGCAGTTCAAACAAAACAACTACAAACACGTTTGGAGACAATGTGGGAAATTTGAACAGGTACCAGGTATTAGATGGCATTAAGGAATTATGGTAATTCTGTTAGGTTTGATAACAGCAGTGAACATTGGAAGAAAATGTTTATAATTTTTAGAGATCTGTTCCAGAGTACGTAGGGGTAAAATAATGGCTCGGCTCTAATTAATAATTCAGAGAGAAAGAAGGAGAAGAGGAGGAAGGAAAAAAGGAAGCGAGGGAGGGGAAAGAGAGAGACACTAGACAAAGTAAATGTGGCAAATTCTTGATAATAATTGAATCTTGTGATAAGTATATATGATAATTCATTATCTTATTCTACTTTTCATGTTTTAAAATTTTCATAATGAAACATTTTAAAATGAGGTTTACCAAGTTGCTGTTAAAATTGAATGTGTCAGGCACTTACTTCTCCACCTTGAATGCCTTTGCAAAAACGAAAAGAATAATGTAGTAGGCTGCTTATTGTTCTATATTTTTAATAAGAAGAGACTTAACAATGAAATGATAAGTGTGCTTAAAATAGATACCTTCTAGATCCATTTTAAAGTTACATTCCTCTAAAAGCACTTTAAAAGTCAAATCTGAATTGTTATTAAGTCCGCGGTCTTGGCATTAGTCTTGAATCAAAATTTATTTCCCTTTCTCTCAGTGCTTTCAGAATATTTTTTTGAATTCATTTGGCAAGGTATCTGAAAGTTTGCCTTGATTTATTCATAAATCCCTGGGTTCTGCCTGCATATTTGGCAGCAAGACCATTATGAAACTAGTTTCTGAGTAGACCCTGTCCTTCCATATATCGGAATCATTCAGAAAGACCCAGACATAAAGGGTGTTATAGAGGCAACCTAAGTAAATAGATTGTGGTGGTAGATGAGCTAAAAAGTAATAGAAAAATGCTTCTGTGTTGGCTCCTGCCCGGCTATGAAAATGCAGATATTATTTGTCTTTGCGATAATGCAACCCAACCAGGTACATGGATGGATTACCACGGCCCCACTTTCGTTTTGTTTTCATCTGATCTCTGTGGTGGAATGTTACTTCACCTTGATCAGTGTACAACAGAATGACTACCTGTCTTAAATGTTATTAGTAAGGCTTTTCTATTTGTTTTTATGCAGTAGAGTTGATGGAATTTTGTTATGAGTTGAATTATGTATCCAACACATTCAGATATTGAAGTCCTTACCTAATGCCTCAAAATGTGAATTCATTTGGCAGCAGGGTCACTGCAGATGTAATTAGTTAAAATGAGGTCAATTAAGGTGGGCTCTCATGTGATATGACTTGTATCCTTATAAAAAGAACACTATGTGATGAGAAAGAGACATGCACAGAGGGAAGACAAAGTGAAGACATAGTGAGAAGGTGGCCGGCCATCCGTAAGCCAGGGAGAGAGACCTCGGAAGGAACCAACCCTGCCGACACTTTGATCTTGGATGTCTAGCCTCTAGTGCTGTGGGACAATAAATCTCTGTTGTTTAAGCCACCCAGTATGCTGTGTTTTATTGCGGCAACCTCAGAAATGTAATACAAACTCCAGACAAAGATTAGATGTCTTCTCATTTATATTGCCGTGTTGAGTCTTTATCTTTTAGCTACGTGGTTCAGGCATTCTTAAAATCTACATCAGTAAAATATCCTTTGGGGCGCATCTACAAAGCACTAAGCAAAGTGAACTATCCACTACCTTTGACTGATTCATAACAATTTATAACCCAGGACAGAGGAATCCCTAGCAGCCATCTGAATGGTCTTTCCTTATCGGCCACCTCTGCTTTGGCAGTTTCTACCCTTCATCACCCCAGTTAGTTTTCTTTGCTTTTTTTAATGTGGGGAGTAGAGGGTGTATTAAGAAGTACTGAACACAAGATTATAATAGTTGTATTTGAACTAGTATTTTTACGTTATAAAGTTACTTTTTTTGGATGACTGTATCTCTGCAGTCTAGTGGGAGAGAAGAAAAATAGAAAAGACTTCACTGCACAGTAAAGAAATAATAGGAAGTTTCCTCTGTAATGTGAGTCTTGTTTCCATTATTCGTTACACGACGAAAGCGTGTGACCCTGGGTAAGTCCCTGAACGCTTCTGAATTTCAGTTTACTCATATGCAAAATAGATACAGCCAATTATAAGAATATTTAAGGGATAAAGTAAGATAGTCGATATGCATAAGTTTTGAACATATAGAGCACTATGGAAATGTAAGACATTAAATTATTAAGTCTGTGAAGGCAGAGTCTGAATCCTAGTATAAAATATTCTTATAATACTTCTAGCATATTGCCTTGTATATGGAGGAAATACACGACTGTGAAACTAAAATAACTGCTGAGAATAGTTGTAGGTTAAGAGAACCTAATAATTCATCCTTCCTCCAGAAGTCAACTGAAGTTAAACACACAATAGCATTCTAATACTGGTGGTGATAGCTTGTGTTTTTCAAAGTGCTTCCAATCTTGTCCCATATGCTCTTCTTATAAAGTGGCTGACACTCCTCCCACATGGATGATGGGTCTGTGTTCCCTCCCCCTATGACTGTCCTGTCCAACAGAGGATAGTGGAAGTGATGGCGTTTGTCTTCTGAGCATAGGTAATAAAAGGATATAGCATCGTCCCACTTCCCCATCTCTCTCTCTCTTTTTGTCTTTCTATCTCTCTGTCTCTCTCTGTGTATCTCTCTGTCTCTCTTTCTATCTCAGAACACATGCCTTTGGGAGTCATCCATCATGTTACAAGAAAGCCCAGGTCACATGGAGAGCCATGTGTGGATGCTGCAGTCAACAGCCCAGTTAAAATCTCCTCCTGCATCAACTGTATGACACACAAGTGAATGAGTGTTCTCTTGATTGGAGCCACGTTTTCAGGTTCTAGCTGAGATCCCAGACACCTTGGAGCAGAGATGAGCTGGTCTCACTGTGCCCCATTGGACTCTCAGACTTACAGAAAGTGTGAAAAATTACAAATGACGATTGGTGGGGGGTGTTTGTTATGTGGCAACAGATTAGACAAAGGAGAGCCTCTTTATTACACCCTCAATTAACAAGTTACCCTCTGAGTTCAAGGTGAAGAAGCTACAGAAGGGCTGCAACTCACTTGGTCTTCCTTATGAATAAAAAAGGAATTGGAGATTATACTTTGTTTGAAGGGAACAGGAGAGGGAGAGGGGAAGTATCCTTGTTTCCCTGGAGTGACTTTGCCCTGATTATTCTACCATGGAGAGGAGTGAGTGCAGAAGCACTCTAGGCATAATATCAAAATGGGATCAGGGCTTCCCTGGTGGCGCAGTGGTTGGGGGTCCGCCTGCCGATGCAGGGGACACGGGTTCGTGCCCCGGTCCGGGAGGATCCCACATGCCGCGGATCGGCTGGGCCCGTGAGCCATGGCCGCTGGGCCTGTGTGTCCGGAGCCTGTGCTCCGCAACAGTGAGGGGCCCGCGTACCGCAAAAAAAAAAAAAAAAAAAATGGGATCAGTGTTTACCAATAGTGAACGTGCATCGTCAAAAAATCAGAAAAGGGGAAGCAGACAATTATTTTTAACTCTTATTTAGTAGCCATTTTTTAAAACAGGTCATTGTGTGTGTGTTTCATATTTCTAGCACACATTGACCGACTCCCCAGTTATAACCTTCCCCTCTCTTGCCTGACCTACTTCGTGTTCAACATCGCTATGATTATGAAAATGAGGGACATGATTAGCATCAGTAGTAGTCACTGGACCACTGAGAACACATGCGGTGGTTTCAAAGGGAGAAATTGGGGACAGAACTCATAATACTGAAACACCGAAAGGTGGAATCTGGTTCTGAGTAATGAGGGTGTGGTTCCTAAAGTCATCTGATCTGCCCCACCAGAGCTGATACAACTTTTCTTCATGGAAAAAATAAGCATGAAAGCAGCCAGTGGTTCTTTTCAACCTGATGCTATTTTAAAATTGTATGACAGCATTAACATTTGCTCTTTCCTTTTAATTGACTTCTTTGGAGATTTAATCCACAAAGCTTCCCTCTTTGTTTTGACCACCTCCCACCCCGGTACTTATTTTTCCTCCAGTGTCTATGCTGCTATGTCAGTGTTTTTCACTGCTTTCTCATAGGAGGATGACATTTTGTCCTGGTTTCAAATTTCATTTTAGTTTTTACTCAAGACTTCTGTACTTACGAATCATCACCTCATGTAAGAAAAATATTGACATCTTCAAAATCTGTTGTAAAATTAATATCCAATTCAGAAATTTGCTGAGGTTCTTCAGTTCACCTCCTAGTTTTGTCCAATTGATAAATCTCCCATTAAAAAATTCAGAGGTGAAATATTTTACAAACCTCACACTGTTTATGTCTTCCATAAAAAAAAGTAAGTGCAAGGTTAATGCTAGGTAGTCTTGTATGAAGTCAAAGAGGTGTATCAACCCCTCTACTGGAAAAGAGCACTGGGGGAGCTGTCTACCACTGATCTTCCCCAGCCACAAATATGTTCTCTTTCATTCAGCCTAGCCCAAGCCTGTCTCTTTGTCAAAACTTGTATTGGCCATTTCAAAATAGAGAGGTGCCACTTATTTACCGAAGAGTGCTCTAAAAGATTACTGACAAATTATAAGCAATTTCCAGTGCCTGTAAATGTTTCTGGTGGATCGTTGAGATTGGCCTTGAGACCATCTTAAGCAATCTGGGTATTTGTCTTTCATATATTTCTCTGATGGGTATGAATATTACTTGCATTAAAAATGATGGATGTGGGCAATTTCGTATTAACTGCCACAGGAAAAAAAAGTCTTAATACCTTGGGATGGGTAGCACTGACCAGAGAGAGAGAGAGAGAGAGGAACTATATTTCAGCTGAATATTTTTCCTGGAAATTTTTGTGTAAACAAGTTTTGAATTGATGCTTTAGAATAGTGAGAAAGACGTGTCATTGGCAATTGTCCTAGAATTACAAAAAGTGCAGGAAAATGATGAAGTCACCTATTCAACTTAAAGTAATCTCCAGGCACAAGAAAGAAAATGGGACATTTATTCTGTCTCACACTTTTCTTGGATCTGTTGCTGAAGAGCTGAATCTCAGCAGGTTCTAAAAACAACTATCTGTGCTTATTCTTACTTATTCCTTTCAGAATTTCTCTTATAACTGACATAAGCATTTATCACTTTATAATTTGCATTTCCCCATACAGTCTCCATGTTTAAAATGAATTAAAGAAATTTGTAAAAATATTCTACAAACTCAGTTCTGACTACCTCGGTGTGCTTTAAAGATGGGACTATTTGGCATACTTTTTTAAGTCCTGTTGTGTGTGCATTGTGTGTGTGTGTGTGTGAACTTAGTGAGCATTCTTTTTACTATGTATTGAAAGAAACTTGGTAAAAGTAATTTACTAGAAAAGCGTATGTGTATTATGTTTAATGAGCTGTATTACATTAGACAGACGTAACAAGAGCAAGTTATTTGTTCGTCCAGGCAGAATATTTCCAATTTCAGCCCTGTTTCAATACATTTATTTTTTCTTTCTCTGAACAGTATACCACACGCTTTCCCTTCAGAGAGCCACAGCAGAAAGTAGTCTAACCGTGGGATGAGAGTCGGGGATAAGTGTGAGTATGGGGTGAAAGTCATATGATTGTATGTGCTGTTCAAGATGCCCTAGAGAGGATACAAGTCAAATAATGAGTCCACCATTACCCCTGACAATGACAGGGAGACAGTTTTATTTTTCTATTCCACTTTATGTATGCATACACAGGACATAAATTTACCCTGTAAAAAATATTATGAAGCACAGGCTCAAGAGATTATTAATTAAAAGCATAAGTACTGGTTTTATAGCTCAAGATTATTATGAAGCTGCAAAGAATAGCTCTGATGGAGTGTTTCTCAAAAAATTTTAATTGAGACATGTGTTTCACTTTTAATAATCAAAAAGTCTTCATTTGCAAAGAAATGATGTGTTTAGAACTCACTGTCGTAGTGAACTAATCTTGTTGAGGGCCTCTCTGGTCTCATCACGTGGCACTCGACACCTCCTTGGGTCCCATGTTTCTTCTCGTCATATGACCTTGTAGGTTTGTAATGAAAAAAATTCCCACATACGTCTGTTGTGCAGTTTCGGCCACAATAGTAATAGATCTGACCCAAATGAAAATATAAGAGCTCTCAGTTTTCTTCATAAGCTGTGGACTGACAAATGGATAATTAGGTGTTTTTGCTTTTCTTAATGCCCAAATCAGATCAACTGTTAAGGCCAGTCAGTTGCTAAGTAGGCAAATAACAAAAGCATAGAGCCACACTGGGTTAACAACCACAGAAATATCCAGGTAAGGGCTGTGTATCAAATAATGGACGCTTAAAAATGTTTGAATAGGGCTTCTCCGGTGGCGCAGTGGTTGAGAGTCCGCCTGCCGATGCAGGGGACACGGGTTCGTGCCCCGGTCCGGGAAGATCCCACATGCCGCGGAGCGGCTGGGCCCGTGAGCCGTGGCCGCTGGGCCTGCGCGTCCGGAGCCTGTGCTCCGCAGCGGGAGAGGCCACAGCAGTGAGAGGCCCGCGTACCGCCAAAAAAAAACAAACAAACAAAAAAAAAAATGTTTGAATTAGAGAAAGGGCAGAGTAGTCTCAAACTGCAAACACATAGCTCTTTTGAACATCAGCAAAATTTACCTCTGAGTCTTTGTAGAGTTCTATCTTATCCTCAGAGAATTTATATGCTAAACCTACAGATGGACAAACACGTTATTTTAATATCTTCTGTTTAGTTTTCTTGAAATTTTCATTTTGGAAACTCCCTATTTGAGTTTTTAAATATCTCATGACTAAGGGATTGCATTAGTCCCATTACTTAAACAGTTAATTTAAAGAAATGATCGAAGATATATGAGTTACAGAAAGGGGTGACTTGAATTAAGATGTGGGCAATTTTAATCAAGACATGCTATATTCAGTAAACTCTGTAAGATCAGTGAAGGGAAAAATGTATTAAGGTTAATCAGTTTTGAAGAAATGTAGCTAGTAGATAATGTGCCCTGATTTTTTTCTCTGTGACAGGAGTAATAAGCGCAATCACTGTTCATCTATATTTCACTGGGCATAAATGCAAATTTCACATTTTCACAGAAGAGAGAATTTTATTACATTATATTGATTTAGAAATAATTCATTAACCTCTACTCCTTTTTCTTTACATATCAATCTGTCTCTATTGAAGGTTTTATCTTCATTTTTCAACAAGTTACTGAGAAGTGTCTTATATTGCAGGCTATTAAAAGACTGTTTTTTATACATTCAGCTTTGTCATTCTTGGCACAAAACTGGTACTGGTTTTCTGTACATTTTTGGATATCGTTTGGTTGTTCAGGAATGCTTGTTATATTTCCTTGAAGTTGAGGATTTTGATAGTTTTGTATAATGCAAAATATTTGTTGTACTCTTCTGGACCTCTACCAGTTTTTGAAAATGAGGTAAATTTATATGTTGATTTTTTTCTTCCTCTTCCAAAGTCAGGTGTGTATAATGTTGATGGCTATAATGGAACTGACTCTTACATAAGCTCAGTGATTTTCAATAGAGGAGAGGTCTTATGATCCACCTCCAGGACAGTTGTTGACATCTGGAGACATTTTTGATCGTCATGAGTACATGGATGGAGGTTACTACTGACATCTAGGGATAAAGGCCAGGGATACTGCTAAACATCTTACAATACACAGGGAAGTCCTCGGCAACAGAGAATTATCTGGTCCAAAATGTTAACAGTGCTTGAGATTGAGAAACCCTGTTTTAGATGATTTGCACTGAAGGCTGGAATCCACTTTTCAGAAGTGTGAAATCAGATACAGCTTAATTTCTCTGTGCCTCTCTTTCCCTTTTCCATTAAAGCTGAAATTTAAACACCAAATAAACAATCAGAGATACACAAAAGTATCTAGGCCCAAGGATGTTTACCAGAATTTTACACATAATGGTAAAAGGTAGAAAACAACCTAAAAGTCTAACAATACAAAATTTATAGTATTAATCATGTTTAATATATAATTGGAATGTAAGAGCATAAAAACTTATAGGTGAGTGTTGGAATAATATGGAAAGTGTTGAGTGTATAAAGTGAAACATTATTGTACCATGTGACATATACAGAGCGATCTAACATTAGAAAAAATGTATATGTTGTTTGTTTATTCTCATAGACAAAAGTTGAAAATGAAAAATGTTAGTTACCTCTGAGAATATGGGTCAATTCTGCAGCTAATAAGTACTTTTTATTTATAAAAATAGGAATGACATTTTAAAAGGTGTGGATAACAATTTCATGTGGTTGTGAGAGCACACACTGTGGGGCTTGAGAGAGGTGATCTTGCACACAACTGCTGTGTGACTTTGGGCTTCAGTTTTTTCATTTTTAAGTAATGCTCCCTTTAAATGGTTGTTTTAAAGATTAAATGGCCAAATTGCATGGTCAAATTTAGCTCTCTTCTTCCTTCCTCCAATGAGATAATTTGAGGCATTATTAAGAGGATTCTTGAAGGTGTTTTCCTTTTTATGTATTTCCGGTAGTGACTAATAGAGATCTCAGATCTCAGTTGGGCCCAGAAATGTAATTGCTAATTGATTTGTGAATGAATTGGTCTGATGTCATATTCCCATCCCCACCACTACCCTGGCTCCCAGTTTCAATTCAGTTTGATTTCATTCTATTCAGTTCATCAATTCAGTTCAGTTCAATTCAATTCAATTCAATTTTGTTCAATTCAGCTCACAACTCTTAACGGGAAACTTATCTATTTATATGATAAATGCAAATATGAATAAGACAAGATCCTTCCTCATCACAGCCACACAGCTTAGCAGGCAAGGCAGATGGATATACAAGAAATTCTAACAAAGTGGCAAAGAACTTCAAACTGTGAAGTGAGTGGACAAGTAAGGGAAGGATGGGAACATTTTATAAAACTAAGGGCAAGTGTTTGGTGTAGCCTTCAAGAATGGGAGGAGTTATTGGTGGAAAAGGAGAATTTTCCTTTGTGTTGTACAGGCACCTTGGAGGTGTAGATTTCAGACATCTTCAGAAAGAGTAGAAGGTCTGATATGACTGGTTTATAGTGGACAGTTCAAGAACAATGAGAATTAGGCTGAAAAAGAAGACTAGGAGATTAGAGACATGCTTAACTATCAAGTGAAGGGAAGCAGGTTTTATTTTGTGTGCGGTGTGGAGTCACTGAAAGTTCTTCATGAGGAAGTGACATGAAAATAACTCTGATTAGTGAACTGAGCAAGATTTAAAAGCTAAATTTAACACCTATTTTATCTTACCTAAAAGTAGGCTAACTTACTACTACGGTAAGCATCTTGAAACAAACCACATGTTTAGTATTTCTGTGACTAATTAGAATTAAGGAATTCTAGACAAAACTTAGGGCAAGAAGAGTATCTTATGCTCTGGTCCCGATAAATGTTGATTGAGGGTCTAGTGATAATGATTGAATCCTGAATAAAATTATTATTTCTGTCTCTAAAATGATCCGATAGAATTAATCTTTGAAATTCATCTACTATACAGTCAAGAAATAAATTAATGTCAATGCTTAAATGCCTAATTCCAAATATTCCAAGTGAAAATACATGATTTGGAGACATTTTTGAGTATATATTTCATGTCGCCAATCTGTAGGATTTTTTTTTTTTTTTGGAAGATTGTGCTCTTGGCTTATAACATTGTTGGTAAATTCATTTTCAGAAAGTAGAAAATCTTATTTCTATAGTCAGAAAAATTGGTCTTTATCAATTCTAACTTCAGTGCTTATGTTATTAATTTTAAAGAATGGCCTGGGGAAGAAAATAAAAAGAGTTTGCTTATCTGAGGAAAAACATAATGGACCAGAGGACCTATCCACTTTCTTTTTAGATGAGTCTGTGGAATACATTGGCTCATTACCAAAATACATATTTTAAGAATTATACTTCTTTCTAAGCAGTGGTTTGCAGTCCATTTCCAAGTCTAAGGTGATTTAAATTACATGATTTCTCTGTGCATTTCAAATAAGGTTTTTAATATTTTAGTTTTAAGTAATAAAATGCCATTCAAGTGTGTAATTTATTACTAAACCTATTAATATTTATAGCCAAAAAATGATTTTCCTGAATGGTGGAAAAAACCCTCAATATCAATTTTTGCCTAGAAAAAAAAGGAACAACAATGAAGAACCCTGTGACAGAAGTATATTAAACATATATATTTTCTTTAGACCAAAAAATAAACTTTCCATCCAGTGGTTTTCTATAGGATCCTGCACTCTGAAATTCTAAGTTAAGTTTAATTGGTAGATTAAGTATTTGGAGATGTTTATCTGGTTGTGTAGCTCTTTGTAAACTTTGATTTTGGAAATGAAGAAACCAACTTACTGAAAATGCTATTTTACCTACTTAAATAAGGGTTTATGATGTCTACCGGCATCAATCATTAATTTATGCATTCAATAAATATACATTCAGACCTTGATATGTACCGAACCCTGTTCTAGGCACTGAAAATATAGTAGTGGAAAGGCAAATCCTCAACTTCCATGGCCTTATGGAACTTACATTTCAATGGAAATCAGAAAGTATTTCCTTTATTTTAATATATATTAATAAATGAAGAGTACAACTCATTTTTTATAGATATTATTCATTTTCCAATGCTGTAAACTTTTGATAGATTTCTACTGTTTGCCCAGGACTGTATTGCACCATGAAGTCTCTTAAAAGAGGAACACAAATGCCAATGACTTTGAAGAGTTGATGACTATTTCTTTATTTCTGTCTCCATTCTGGGGATTTAACTTATTTCCCACTTGAATTACCACAGTACTCATCTGGTCCTACCCGTGCTTTCAGTTGCCAGCTCTCACAATCCAGGATGAAATTAGGATGAAAACCACTGTTAGATTCACCTGCCTGAAGACCCCATTTCCAATGTCACTTCCTGCTTGAGAATCTTTAATGTTCAGTTACTTTCAATGAGAACAAGACTTAATCCTAAAAATCTGTGTCAATCAGGGAAGCAGGACCATTGTGTATATTTTAGATGAGGTAGTCATTTTAAGAATAAGACCTAAACAATTGTGCAAGAAGCTGGGGAAGTGAAACTCTGAAAGGTGAGTTGGAGTGTGAGAGAAGTCCCTCAGCAGCCCTCCTGAAGTCAGATGCATCGCTGCTGGAGTGGAGCCGTGAGGGGACCTGCTGGAGGATGTTATGTAAGGCTGTGCCTCTGCATCAGGTGGTGGGTCTGAAGCTGCAGTTGGTGAGCAGAGCTGACAGGTAGGGAGAAGAGCTGGATGCAGAGTGGAGGAAAGTAAGGTGTCGCCGCACTTCTCTGACTCTTACTATCTCTGACCTTAATGACCTTAATGAGGGTAGTGGCTGCTGGCTCATATCCACCTTCCTAACATCATGCAAATTCTCTTTTGGTCAACTCTAACTTGAAACTATGGAAGACGGTGATTCTGTGAAGCATAGTTCCAGCCTCGCCAAATTTATGTAATACTATCAGCTTTTTAAAAATAAATTTATTTATTTATTTTTGGCTGTGTTGGGTCTTCGTTGCTGCGCAGGGACTTTCTCTAATTGTGGCGAGCTGGGGTTACTCTTGGTTGCGGTGCGTGGGCCTCTCATCGCGGTGGCTTCTCTTGATGCGGAGCACAGGGTCTAAGCGTGTGGGCTTCAGTAGTTGTGGCACGTGGGCTCAGTAGTAGTGGCTCGTGGGCTCTAGAGCACAGGCTCAGTAGCTGTGGTGCATGGGCTTAGTTGCTCTGTAGCGTGTGGGATCTTCCTGGACCAGGGCTCTAACCCGTGTCCCCTGCATTGGCAGGTGGATTCTTAACCACTGCGCCACCATGGAAGTCCCACTATCAGTCTTACCTCTCCTGATTTCCCAGTCTCAAGTGCTTTTCTTCTTCTCTCAAACTGGTTTCCTTACTTCATTTCATAGTCCTCTGACTCATTCTACCTTTGGGCTTTGTTAACGCCATCTCATATATCTGAAATACTTATCTACCTTCTCTTTGCCAATCTGCAAACTTACTCCCTGATTTAGATTCTTCATTGAACACCAGATTACAGAGACTTTGACTTTATTTAGGATTTTAATAGCACTTGTAAATATCCTATAATCTGTATTTGAAATTCTCTTTTCTACTACTTTGAAATGGCTGCAGAATTTTGAGGAGGATGTGATTAAAAAAAAAAAAGATTTGCTCAGAGGAAATGTTCATTGACCTTGATAAAAACAGTTCTGAACAACCCAATGTTGGGAGTGGGAGAATTTTGCACAGGTTTACAGAGGACCAGGTGATCTAAAAGTAGGAGGAAAGAAAGTAACCTTGGTAAAGGTATAATATTTTCCAATATGGTGGGTCTAGACAGATAGATGAGGAATAAATGGAAGGGATGCTCGTTATGCAGCAAGGAAAAGGAAAAAGTTTGGAAGTTAGGTTTACTAGAAAGCTGGAAGAGTTTTGAGAGAAACAGCAAGATGAAAATTTTGGTTTTCACTTTTCAATATGACCTCATATTGATATCTGTAAAAACAAACAATAATAATAAAGGGGCAGCTATTGCTGTATCACTTGACTCATGCCGGCCCCTGTTCTGTGTGCTTTCCATATGTTAACTCAGTATTCTGTTCATACTCCAGAGAGGGAGGTACTCTCTGTTACCTTCATTTTACAAAGAAGGAAAATGTGGCACAAAGAGTTTTAATTTTTTTGCCTGCACTATTATAGCTAGCAAAATATGGAGACAAAATATGAACTCAGCCAACCTGGCTTCAGAATCTATGTTTTTTTTTACCATTGCACTATATTGTCTCTCTATTTAATAGGCATTTAATTTGTGGAGTAAATAAAAGCAACTTGTTTCCCTCCTGACTATCTAAGATATCCCAAGAACAGACTATTAAGAGTTCTAAACACTCAGTATCATCAACCTACCAGCTTGGAAATCATAAGAGAGGTCCCTCTACCTTTTTTACCGTTAAACCCTTAAGTTTTATATGTGCCTTTTTACTTTTCAATTCATCAAACTAGAACAGCAAAGTATGACTCACAGACCAGCAGGATCAGTATAGTCTGGAAACTTGTTAGAAATGCAGACTGTCATGTCTCGTCTCTTACTGAATCAGAGTTTGCCTTTACCAGCGTCCCCTGGTGATTTACGTGTACATTAAAGATTGAGAAAAACTACTTTAGATTATCTTTTAGAGAAAAGGTCTTCACAAACCACACCTGACACATTTCACAGCATTTTCCCCCCAACTATTTCTACCTTCTACCCAGGTTATTATACTAGCAGCCCATGAACTTCACATATCCCCTGGGGATCTTTGAAAAAAATACAGATTCTTGGATCTCACTCGAGATCTGTTGAATCTGGATTTCCTGGGAAAGGGCTGGGATTTGAAGTTCTTAAAAACTTCTTGAGTTTTTCTGAAGCAGAGTCCAGACTCTAATGCCTCTTTACCCTCTACAATAAAAAGTGCAGAGGAAATACATGCGTTCATCAATCTCCAGCCGAAAGATCACCTTCTCTCACATGCTTCGCTCAAGTCTTCGGGTGAAATTGTTATTATTTCTTATTATGTTAAGTAAACTTCTGTGATTGCACCTAGTACATCACATTAATCTATTTACATCTCTATTTCACATCCTGGGTAGAGCTGTGAATAAGAGCTCCATACATTTCATTGAATCAGGGAATATATAGGCAGATGTGTTATGAGCATATAGCCACGTGAATGGTTTTTGGTAACAGTGGTGATTTCTTACTATTGACCATGACTGCCCACCTTCCCATCTGCTTTCCCTCAGTGGTAGGCTTTTCACGGTCACATTCTTGAAGTTCCTTGTAGAGGAAAGGTCTGTGAATCATTTTATAGCATCATGTTGAATCATCATTTTTATGACAAATATTAAATATTTATAATTATGTATTAGAGGAAAATGTATAGACACCAAATTATCTCCTTAAATAAGTTTTCAGAAATAGTTCATAAATAGCTTCATGTCAGAAACTAGACAATGCATTTAATGTTCTTAGTTACAAAAAACTAGGTAATTAGGTTTACTTACTAATGCTCAAAGACCTTTTTTTTCTTCCCCTTAGAGCTCTAAGAATGATTTGATTGTTCAAGGGAATGAAAAATATGTTTCAAAAATTTTCTAAAGGAGGATTCCTTTAGAATCGGGTATGTCTAGGACTATACTTTGACCTCCTTTTAGTCTTTTTTTTTTTTTTTTAATGGCCTTATAGAACTGTGGATGTTGGGAACTTCAAAGGGTGACTCATGGGAACTACACATTCAACTTCCACTTCTAATTCTTAAACTTAGACCTTCCCAGTGGAAGTCAGAAATTGGGTTTCCTGTGAGTCTCCTATTTAATTTATAATTTCTCCTCCTATTTGGCATACCAAAGTTAGCTAAAGCAACTTGGAAATTAGGCCATGTTACCACGAGATGACATCAATAAAAATGATGAAAATCTCCCTTGCCATGTAAAGTTTGGCTTCCTTGTTTGTAAAAAATGTTTTACTACAGGCTAATTAATTAAAGAGACATTTTTACCAGTTGGAATCAGATGAAATATCCACTATCTTTTTTAGCTTTTATTCTTCTTAAAGTTCATCTTAATTAACTTTAATTAACCCAGTTGTCCCAATTGTAAAACAAAGTTGTCAGTTTTAGACAACATAATCAAAGGTATAATTATAGGGGAAACATATAAGCATAATATATCCTCTTTCAAATATAATAAGAATAAATGTTTTCTTCTTCCTTAGGAAAAAATACTTCTACTGATTTGGCCCAAGATGAGGTCCATCATGTAAGGCAAAACTTCCTAACCACTAAACATAACAGAGTTTATGGACCCAAACCCCTATTACTAAGAATAGGAAGAATGTTTATACAAGAATGACACTGAAAAATAAAAATAAAAATCATTTATAAAATGTATAAAATCCTAGCTATAGTATATATATATGCATCTCCACACCTCATTTCAGTAGCAGGTCACATTAAGAAGTGCAGAAGACAAGACAAATGTGGGGAAGTCAGAGAAGCTCCAGATATGAAAATGAATTTATAGGGGGGTTAAGTTAGAACCAATGGAATAAAGATCTAAGGACCAGGAAACATTTTGAGAAAGAGAAGTGCAGTTCCATTTATATGTAATCACATCAGTAGAGTTAAAAGGGGTAAAAGTCACCACAATTGACGAATAGCCTTAATAGGCTTCCTACCTAGTGAATTAACCAGTAGTTTGAATCAACCAAATTTATTTAGCATCACCTGAAGGAGAGAGCTTATTTTTTAATTTATTTTCTTTGTTTTTAAAAAATTAATTTAAAAAATTGAAGTATATTTGACTTACAGTATTATGTTTTAAGGTGTACCACATGGTGATTTGATATTTTTATACATTACAAAATTATCACTATGATGAGTCTAGTTGCCATCTGTCACCATACAAAGTTATGACAATATTATTGACCATATTCTTTTTAAAAATTTTTTACTGGAGTATAGTTGATTTACAATGTTGTGTTAGTTTCTGCTGTACAGCAAAGTGAATCAGTTATACATGTGCATATATCCACTCTTTTTTAGATTCTTTTCCCATATAGGTCATTACAGAGTATTGAGTAGAGTTCCCTGTGCTATACCGTAGGTCCTTATTAGTTATCTAGTTTATATATAGTAGTGTGTATATGTCAATCTCAGTCTCCCAGTTTATCCCTCCCCCACCTTCCCCCTTGGTAACCATAAGTTTATTTTCTACATCTGTGACTCTAATTCTGTTTTGTAAATAAGTTCATTTGTACCATTTTTTAAGATTCCACATATAAGTGATATCATATATTTGTCTTTCTCTTTCTGACTTACTTTACTTAGTATGGTAATCTCTAGGTCCATCCATGTTGCTGCAAATGGCATTATTTCATTCTTTTTTATGGCTGAGTAATATTCCATTGTATATAGGTACCACATCTTTATCCATTCATCTGTCGATGGACATTTAGGTTGCTTACATCTTGGCTTTTGTAAATAGTGCTGCTATGAACATTGGGGTGCATATATACTTTTGAACCATGTTTTTCTCTGGATATATGCCCGGGAGTGGGATTGCTGCATCATATGGTACCTCTATTTTTAGTTTTTTAAGGAACCTCTGTATTATTGTCCATGATGGTTGTACCAATTTACATTTCCACCAACAGTGTAGGAGGTTCCCTTTTCTCCACACCCTCTCTACTGTTTATTGTCTGTAGACTTTCTGATTCTGACTAGTGTGAGGTGATACCTCATTGCAGTTTTGATTTGCATTTCTTTGATAATTAGTGATGTTGAGCATCTTTTCACGTGCTTTTTCCCATCTGTATGTATTGGCTATTTTCTTTACGCTATACGTTATATCCCTGTGACTTATTTATTTTATAACTAGAACTTTGTACCTCTCAATACCCTTCACCTACTTTGCCCAACCTTCCAATCCCTGTCCCTCTGGCAACCACCAGGTTGTTCTCAGTACCCCTGAGACCCTGTAGGTCCATCCATGTTGTTACAGATGGCAAGATTTCACTCTTTTTTTATGGTTGAGTAATATTGCATTGTATACATACAACATTTTCTTCATCCATTCATCTATCAATGGACACTTAAGTTGCTTCCATATCTTAGCTATTGTAAACAATGCTTCAGTGAACATAAGAGTACATATCTTTTTGAATTGGTGTTTTTGTTTTCCTCAGACATAAGAAATTTTATCCAAAGTGAAATTGCTAGGTCATATGGTAGTTCTATTTTTAATTTTTTGAGGAATGCTACAAGCTTGAATTACATTTCTTTGGCCTTTCAGAGAGACTTTGCTTAATCAACACATACATATTCGTCTTGGCAAAGCTGTTCCTGCTCCTTTAAATAATGGACTGTATATGTTTAAGGACCATGGCTACTTACTTACCTTGTCATTTTTTTGTATTAGTAAGCTAGTATTAGGTGCAGAAAGAGATAAGCATCATAAAAAATTAATGTTTATTGCATAATCAATCATAGGATATGCCAGAAAGGACGTCTTCAGTTTGGACTGGCAGCAAGATGAGTGTAAGAGGCCATTTGTATAGCAGAGAAAACAACCACTGATGCTTCCTAACAAGTCTATCAACACTTACCTGATTTGCTTATTATAAACTCCAAAGGGCCAGTGTTTAAAAAGAATGAAAGAATTGTCCAATTCATTATCAAATAAAAAAATGTAAATGTTCAAAGACTCTCCCAGTGCAATGTTCTAAATCACAACAGCTAGCATCAGTTATTTTTATGTATAATCTTGTGCAAATGTTTTCAAGTGAGGATTTTTTCTCTTATACGTTTGCATCTTATTGTGAACACATCATCCTTGGATTAGTAATTCCTTATCTTAGCAGGTTCTTTGTTTTTTAAATGTATTATATATACTTAACACTACATAATAAAAGTATAGTATTATATAGTAATGAATTGGATCCCCACAAAAATATATTTCAGTAATCAGTCCTAGAGATAAAGACTTTTATGAATATAAGATGTAAACTGAATTTTCACTACACAGAATAAAATAGAACGAAAACTCTAGAAATGGCATCTCTAAAGTTCACAAGTTGGAACTGAGATGCCCACTGGGCTCGAACAAGAAAGGGAGCACAGGGAAAGACACACAGAACAAGTGCTTTGAAAATATCCATAAAATAATAGAATCATAGAATTTGAGAGATGTAAGTGATTTAATAAGAGCATTTAGTCTAACCCCTTTATTTCCAGACAAAAAAACCCTAATATTTAACATCACACTATTACTACTAGAATTTTCAGAAAATTGAAGCAACGTGTGTAATGGCAATATCTTACTTAAAAAATGATCCCCAATGTTTAGCAGCTAGTACAAATAAAGGAAAAAAATTAAGTGCTTATTAAATTCTAAGAAGATGCTTAGAGGTCTGGAAATTTTAAGAAGGAGCTTAGAGGTTTAGAAAAACAGAAGTCAGAGAACCAAGTACAAGCCTAGGCTACACCAATAAGATTTACATGACTTTGGCTTAGTCACTGAGTTTTTTTGAGCTAGGGTTTCCTGGCCTGCCTCCTGTGAGGTTTTGTGAGGCTTGGCGAATATGTTCACCATTCACCCAGTGACATAAGCCAACTTCCTCCCATTAACTGTAAGTCAGTTTGCCAAATGGTCTCCCTAAACCCCAGTCAAATTAGTTAGTATTCTTCTACATATTTGCAAATTTGATGGGTAGAAATGTGTCCTTTAATTTACATTTTCTTGCTTATCGATGAGTTGATCATCATTTCTATATTCATTCCCTATTTTATTCTGTGGTATAGCTATTTTACTGGGTGTGTATATCCTTTCACTATTTTTCTACTGGGTGACTGGTTTCATTAATTTGAGGTGGCTTTTTAACATGTAAAGAATATTACTTTTTTATGTTATGTACATTAAAATGTGTCCTTACAGTCTGTGACTCCTTTTTTAACTTTCTTGATGGTGGTTTGGCTTTATAAAGTTGAAAATTTCAACGTGGTCGAATTTGCCATTACAATTCTCTACGACCACTGAATTGTACGTCTTACTCAGAAAGACTTTCTATATCCCTAATAAAACTATTATCCTATATTTTCTACTACTATATCTAAGAATTGTAACACATGTTGTTTTCTTTTACTTGATCTGACACTTGGTTTTGTTTTTTGCATGTCATGATGTAAGGCTGAAATCTTATTCCAGTGTTTGAGACACTCACGTGTTGGGGTTATGTTGCTGTTTGTTGGCTATGTCTTTGCTTTATCAGTGACTACGGTATGATATACAGTCAAATCAGAAGTATGTATTAGAAACAAGTGCAGTAACACTAACTTGGAAAAGAGACATGGCATGTCTCATTTGAGCCCCTTTTGTTTGAGGAAACTCAGTCTTTACCAAGAAGTGAAAAAATATGGCTGTTCTGCTCTCCTAGTTCTAAGAATGTTGGAGAACATTACGATGAAAGGGCCATTCTTAATCGGAATTTAGCTCAGACATGTTCAATATTTATACTAGCACTCTATGAGATTTCCCCCTAAGACAAAATTGAGGTAGTTCTGAGTATAAGCTTATAGATGTGTATAAATGTTTAAGCAGATATAAAGTGTTTCTGTGGAACTTGTTACATTTTCCAAGAGAGATCAGAAGCATTCTGTAGCATTGCTGTTAGAATGTTATTCCATGAAACTCAAATGAATTCGCCTCACAATTGCAGGTACTAAGAGTTAGATATGAATTAACATCTATACGGAATCATATTGAAAACATTTTTCATGCTTTTAGATCATACCCTCTTTGTGAGATTAGGAACCTAGTCCCAGTTTTCCAAATTTAGGATTTAAAAGCTGAGAATTTGGAAGCACAAAAATTTTTCTGCTTATGAAAAAGGTTAGAGCTGCAGGAGGGATTAGCTTCCCTCTATCAGAAGCAGAAGGATGACTTTGGGGACTGAATCTTGTGGTCCAGAAGAATCATGGGGGCTCTGAGGCCCATGATAGAAGGCACCCAGCAACTGCTTATTAAATATCGATGAATAAATAGCTTCTCCACATTCGGGTGGGGAAGAGACCATGAGAAAAAAACAAATGGGTAGGTTAATTGACTAACTACTAAAGAAAACAATTTTTGACATCCAACATATGTCTTTAGCTTCCAAGATTAGGGATGCCCAAAAGCTTGATGTCTACATTTGGAATCACTGCTGTTGCTCTGGCTCGTAGATTACAGGCCTTGTTAAAGACTGTATTGGCTCCAGAAGACCCTTCACATATGCTGTTCACTTCTGCCTTGTCTGAGACCAGGCTGAGCACAGCCTTGCTGCAACTCAAGGAGAATGTGGAGGGTACAGGAGCAGCAAAAGATCATACTGGGACTTCTAAGCTCCCTATCACAAGGAATCCTTTAGTTAATTTTTTTGCCTAAAAAGGGGATATTAAGGTATATTCTCAAAACTAGTATGACTTAACATATTGTTTAATTTGTGCTAAGTTCAATGTGAAATTTAAATAATTGCATCTCTTCTCAGATAGTTGCTAAACTAAGTAAACAGAGTACATTTTGGATAAAGAGTGGATAAGTGCTCTGCAAGATTAGGAGATGGCTTTCTGCTTTACGCAATGAAAGCATATGCAGAATATCTACCCAAACATCACGTCCGCTCCATGTACACTAACTAGAATTTTACGTTTGTCTGAGAAGTAGAGGCTCCGTGTAACACTAATCTCATTGTTCTGTCTTTTGGCTTCCTGACACCTATCTTTAAAATGGTGTGGGTGTATTAAAGCATCCATTTTTTCCAATAATGAAGGTAACACTGATACCCTGTGTCTAGTTATAAAGAATAACAAAGCAGTAGGAGCCAGTGTATCTATTCTTCTTTGTGACAAGGAGTGATTTATAGCAACATGCCCGTGCAGAGCATATGCTCTATCTAACAAGGCTAGTTATTATTTGAGTGACCCATTGCTAGATCAAGCTCCAAGGAAAGTTTTGCAAACTTTAATTCTGTAGGATGACTTCTGTTTCTGTTTCTCTACTACTCAATTGTATGTCTGCTAGTGCCACACAATAAAGGGCCCTAAGATCTGAATGAATTTTACTATTGAAACGTATCATTCAAAATATTTATCTGCTGCTTTGTGATTTTTTTTTCTTTTTTCATTCCTTTTTGCCACCATGGTCTCTACATTTTGATTGGTTTGTTTATTTATTTGTTTAAGATTACAGTCACATTTCCAAAGAGCCTACGGAGAAATGTTTTAAACACAGAGTCTTGATTTTAAGGAGAAACTGAGCAGGGATAATTACAATAACAGCAAATGTGCAGTAATAACATTAGAAGGAATTCTATATGGTGTTTGTACAGGATGTGTGCATGCTTATAAAAAGCCCTTGAACTCCCATGATCTCTCTCAGTTTATGTAGACTTCAATCCTTCATTGTACTTTAAGTGGTCTTAGTCTAGTTTCTATCATTTCAGGTTGTTTTTTACTAGTTGGTAAGATCGGAAACAAGTGTATTGTTAACAACAACAACAAAAATTCAGAGCCACTTACAGCTTAAGTCACTTGGCGATGATTTTTCTTTCCTTCCAAGTGGCATGGATGGCTCTGTCAGATTGAGTGTTCACCAGATAAATGAATGGCTGGAGAATTACCATATGCTTTCTCCTCTGGGCGATGCACAGCACACTGATGGAGATACCTCTGGCCGGGCTTCTCTTCAGCAGTCTTCCGCCAGCCCCCCTCAGCTGCAGACCTGACACCAAAGCCAGCGGACAGCTTCATCCTTCTCTTTGTGAGCCATTGATTGTGGAAAGTACAAGCATATTTGACAATAACTAAATTTGTTTGAAGAGCAAGCATAATACAGGAGGAAAAAACCCTAATCAGAATATTGTTATTTTGACACTTTTAGTTACTTTTTAGAAAGTGCCCTCCTAATTTGCAGCTTGACGTGATCTCAACATCCAGTAGAAAGCTGAGGATTTTTCATCCCGTTGACAGGAAGCCATTAATAAAACAACAATCTTTTGTGTAGAGTAATCTTTAATCTCATTTTGTCACACACTTCTCAGTAGCACTTCCACCCGTTTTACAGTATAATTTATGGCACCCAAACAACTCCTGCCTTGGAAAAGGTCATTCTGCCAAGGTTTACTTGTCTTTGAAGAAAAGTAATAGAGCATTATTTATGAACCGAAGAATGCACTTCACTACTTTAATCAATCAGGAAGATGCTTGTATTATTGTATCTTTTGCTGCTACCAAACCCCCCCAACCCCAACCCAAAGAACCACAAGCAAAGGGTACGCCAATCTTGCTTTCTCTTTTATGTTGTAAAAGGCCTCTTACCTTTTATGTCTCTTCTGCTTTTGTGTTTATGGCACCATGGAAATAACAAGCCTGATGATGTCTGATATCTGGAAACAGTTTGTAAATTCTATGCAAGGGGTGGATCTATTCTAAGGATGATAGAACCTCTGGACAGATGAAGCAGCCCATCCAATATGCTCATTATGGGAAGTTCATCTGATAAAACAGAAGGGAATTTGCAATTAAAAACCTTGCGGATAAAGAAAAAGTTGAAGAGTTTTGAGACTGTCTTAGAGAGTAATCAGCAAAATAAAAGCAATTATCATGTTTTTGTACAGAAGATCCCCAAACATAACCACAGTTGGTCCCCATATGTTTCTAGAAACTACCACGAGCCCAAATTAGAACATGCTGTGTGGGGAAATGAATTGGTAGTTCATTAGAGAAAACAGTTACAGTTGAAATAAATGTCTCCAATAAGGATTTAATTTAAGTTAGAAAGGATGTTGGGTGTGAATTAAATACCAATAGATAGCAATGCCATTCATAAAATCTTAAAAATTTGTTAAAAATATATCTAATTACAAAATGGTCAAATAAGAGTCCATGTATTTTTGGTAACCTATTTTATAATACATGAGTATGACTTTAAGAATATGTAAGAATCAACTGACAATGACTTTTTAGAACTTAATTGAAAAAAATAAACCACAGAACCAGAAAATGACATAAGTGTTTGAAATATTTTGTTTTGAATGTCATATTAGCCAAAGCACCAAATGGAACATTGAAACCTTATAGTGATTTCCAAGTAGATTTAGAAGTTAAGACTGGGTCAAATAACCTTACATTATTAGCTTATTTATTTACACCACCACAGAGATTTTGGGGTGGCTTATATTCAGTTAAGACTATTCACTTGAAAAGAAAAACAAATGATTAATTCATCAAAAATTAATAAAATAACTCCCATCCCTCAAAATGATGATTAAACCAGTTCCATTAGCAAATGAGTAAACTGGATTTTAAGGTGTTTTTTTTTTTTTTTTTTTTTTTTTTTCGGTACGCGGGCCTCTCACTGCTGTGGCCTTTCCCGTCGCGGAGCACAGGCTCCGGACCCGCAGGCTCAGCGGCCATGGCTCATGGGCCCAGCCGCCCCGCGGCATGTGGGATCTTCCCGGACCGGGGCACGAACCCGCGTCCCCTGCATCGGCAGGCGGACTCTCAACCACCGCGCCACCAGGGAAGCCCTGGATTTTAAGTATTTAAAAATTGTTGTAGTGATGATTGAAAATAATTGCTTTTAGATATAAATAGATATTTCGAATTCCAGAATGAGGATAATGAAAAGGGAATTCTCTCAAGGTTCAGGGGAGAAGGGACCTTGCAGTTGGGGCTGATGTGTAGGTGAAACAGAGGAAGGGAGATGTGAAAAGTTGAGAGGTTTTCTTGAAGTTCGGGTCTGGTCATTGCAAGTGGTACTTGCTTTACCTCCATGTTATAAACCCTCTCAGCTTCTCAATAAACATGCTTATGAAGAAATGAAGACATGGGACAAAGACATGACAATTCACAATGTTAAATATAAGGTCAACTTTATGCCATAGGATAAAGTGGAATTGCAATAGATAAAGTATAAAACCACACTTACAATAGAACATCTTGCTCACTGGAAAGAAAGTAGGGATTTACCACACCTCTTCCCAAAGTAGGGATGTACCATACCTCTTTCCCAAATAGGGATCTACCACACCTCCTCCTAAAGTAGGGATGTACCACACACTTTCCAAAACTAGGGCTCTCCCACAATTGCTTTTCAACATCTGTCCACTGGCTCACCAATCCTTACTTGGGTCTCTGCCATGCATATGCAATTGTTTGCACATCACCTCCTTTTGATACCACCTCCATATAAAAAAGGTGCCTCTTTTTGTTTGTCAATTTGGATCTCACAATTCCCACAGAACAACAGGGAAGGAAGATGTTGGCAGTGATTCTGTTTGCTGGTGGCTGGATAACAGTGAGGGAAAAAGGCATAGAAGTGGGAGGGAGGTAGCAAGAGCCCTCTCCTAGGTATATAGGAGATCAAAAGTGCTATTGAATGCCATCATTTCAGAGTGTCAGAGAATGAGGAGGTGAGGGTCAGAGTGGATACCACCTCAACTCAGCAAATCAGTTTGGATCATTCGTTAAAAGTATGGGCTCAAGAGCAGATTATTTGGTCAATGGCACTTGCACAGTTTATTTAATCTCTAAGTCTCAGTTTCCCCATTGAGAAAATGGAGATGGTAATAGGAACTTCCTCAGAGAGTTATTGTGAAAATTAATTAAACAATCTATGTAAACTATTTAACTCTGCATGGCACATATGTGAACCCTCAAACATATAAGTTATTTTAATTTGAGAATAGAAAATGATTGATCAAGGAAAATGTATCTTTGATGCAGTTTAATATAGGAAAAACCAGGAGCACCATACAAAGAGAATGATTGTTTTATGCAGGGGAGGGAAACTCCTGTATTTCTGGGACAGGATAAGATTTAGTGGGTTTTTTCCCCAATCATACAGAGCACTTCTCTTTGAATTCTTGTCTTAGGGGCTTCGGGGAAACCCACACTGAGATACCACACATATCTCTAGCTGCCAAATGCTGTCTCTGGCTACACTTCATTTAAAGATTTGTAAACAGAAGAGAACAACAACAACATGAAGCTTATTTAAAAATAAAGCAAATTTTGGTATGAGCTGAACATGACTTTTCAAAGCCGATGGCAGAGACTAGTGTATGCACTTTGACACAGCTCACAGTCATTTTGAATGAAAAAATATCTACTAAGGAGAGAGTTATATTTATAACATAACATAAATATAACATAAAATGTTATATTTATAACATAATAAAGACCATGTATGACTATCCCACAGTAAACATAATACTCAGTGGGAAAAATCTGAAAGGTTTTCCCCTGCAATCAGAAACAAGACAGGTATGTCCACTCCCATCACTTTTATTCAACATAGTCCTGTAAGTCCTAGCCAGAGCAGTTAGACAATAATAAGAAATAAATGGCATCCAATTTGGAAAGAAAGAAGTAAAATTGTCTCTATTTGCAGATGACATGATATTACATATAGAAAATTCTAAAGACTCCACCAAAAGTTGTTAGAACTAATAAATCAGTCAAGTTGCAGGGTGCAAATCAATAAACAAAAAATTAGCGTCTCTATACACTAATAACAAACTATCAGAAAGAGAAGTTTAAAAAAAAATTCCGGGCTTCCCTGGTGGTGCAGTGGTTGAGAGTCTGCCTTCCGATGCAGGGGACATGGGTTCGTGCCCCGGCCCGGGAAGATCCCACATGCCACGGAGCGGCTGGGCCCGTGAGACATGGCCGCTGAGCCTGCGCATCCAGAGCCTGTGCTCCGCAACGGGAGAGACCACAGCAGTGAGAGGCCCGCGTACCGAAAAAACAAAAGTTAAAAAAAAAAAATCCCACTTACAATTACATGAGAGAGAACAAAATACCTAGAGATAAATTTAAACAAGGAGGTGAAAGACCTGTACTCTGAAAAATAGAAGACACTGATGAAAGAAATCAAAGAAGCCACAAATAAATGGAAACAAATTTTGTGTTCATGGATCAGAAGAATTAATATTGTTAGCATATCCATACCACCGAAAGTAATCTATCAATTCAATGAAATTCCTATCAAAATTTCAAAGACTTCCTTCACAGAAAGAAAAAAAATCCTAAAATTTGTATGGAATCAATCATGAAAGACCCTGAATAGTCAAAGCAACCTTGAGAAAGAAGAACAAAGCTGAAGGCATCAAACTTCTAATTTCAAACTATATTACAAAGGTATAGAATCAAAACAGTGTGGTACTGGCATAAAACAGACACATAGATTAATAGAACATAATAGAGAACCCAGGAATAAACATATGCATATATGTCCAGTTAATTTATGACAAAGGAGCAAGAATATACATTGGGGAAAGGATAGTCTCTTTAATAAATAGTGCTGGGAAAACTGGACAGCCACATAAAAAAGAATGAAACTGGGCCCCTATCTTACACTATACACAGAGATTAACTCAAAACATATTAAAGACTTCAACATGAGACCTGAAACTGTAACACTCCCAGAAGAAAACACAGGGGGGTGAGCTGTTTGACATTGGTCTTGGAAATGATTTTTGTTGCAAAGACAACAAAAGCAAAAATAAACAAGTGGGGCTACATCAAATTAAAAAGCTTCCACACCCACACAGCAAAAGGAAACCGTCAACAAAATAAAAAGGTAGTCCATGGAATGGGAGAAAATATTCGCAAAGCATGTAACTGATAAGAGGTTAAAATCCAAAATATATAAGGAACTCATATGACTCAATAGCAAAAAAACAAACCAAAACAAAAAACCCCAAATAACACAATTTTTAAAAAAGGCAGAAGAACTGAATGGAAAATTTTTTCCAAAGAAGACATACAAATGGCTAACAGGTACATGAAAATGTACTCAACATCATTAATTATAGGGGAAATGGTAATCAAAACCAGGATTTATCACTTCATCTCTGTTAAGATGTCACATATATATAAAAGAGAGGTAAGTGCTGGAGAGGATGTGGAGAAAAGGCAACCCTTTTGCACTGTTGGTGGGAATGTAAACTGATACAGTCACTATGGAGAACAGTGTGGGGGTTCTTCAAGAAATTAAAAATAGAACGGCCATATGATCCAACAATCTCATTTCTGAGTATATATCCAAAGGAAAAAAAATCACTGTCTTGAAGAGATATCTGTACTCCCATGTTCATTGCACCATTATTCACTATAGTCAACAATCTGAGTGTCTGTCGATTGACAAATGGATAAACATGCACTTGTGCCTTGGAGACAGACAGACATGGGTTCAAATGCTGGTTCTGCAACTTAATAACAGATACCTTGGGTGAGTTATTTGACCGCTAACTCTCACTTTCTTTGTATAATGTGGATTGTGTGTGTGTGTGTGTGTGTGTGTGTGTGTGTGTGTGCGCAGTAAATTCCCAGTCAGATTCTACCAAATGATGAGAGTTGGCATGAAACTTTAAATCTATTTATCATCTCTGACTTGGCAGAAAATCATTACAAAATCACAATCATCATTTAGTAACTCAAAATGCTTTTTTCAAAGGACACTAACATCACTAAAAGAGATTTGTATCTCTTTTATATGTAGGAGTCCCAAATAGAACTGAGTATTTCTATACTACCCGAAGCTTAGCAAAATGAGATCTCTATTTTAGAATCCCTCCACTTTCTAATGTTTGATCCCCGATACATCCTGCTTGCTGATTTATGTTAAGCCCTGTGGTTTTCTAAAATTCTCTTTCTTTTATGATTGCACAATATCGTACTCCAAAACCTAACGCGTTAGGTACAATGACCATTGAAATGATAAAGCACAGTTTCTAAAGAATGTGGCATATATGTACGTGTTCTTTTCTTTTTCAACTAGAAGGAACTGTTTTAGAATAGAAAATAGGAATACATTTTAAAACCCATAAAGTAGGAAGACATAGTATTCTAAGGAACAATAATTAAAGCTAAGGAGATTATAATGCAGCCAAGAACGGTTATATCACTTATTTGTGCACTGAAATTGAAATAATGCTATTCAAAATTCTATTGAAAATATGATTGCTAATATCAGAGATGGCATAAATGAAGCTAAATTTTAATGAGGAAAGAAAATGGAATGACTCTCCAAGCCTGTGTAATTTGTTCAGCTCAGAGCTAAATATATAATCTAAAAATGTATAGAAACTGATATGTTCATCATTCCATAGCAGTAAAATGTGAGTGGATTACCAGAAAAGATTCATTACTGATGAAAGATGATGCTTCTCTGAAGCAAGAAGAGAGACAGTAGATGGCATTTCTTCACAAAGGGCTAGTTTATTTTGAGGGTGAATTTCACACATGTTGGAATGTTATACACATTCCGATGGCTTACAAGTATTTGTGTTTACAGAATATCGTGAGCAGCTAACTGAAGATCAGGCTTTCACTAAGATTTAAATCCATCTTATATCCTGCTGGGAATCCTGAAAATTATAATATATCTCTGTTTATTAGTTTAAATGAAATACCAGAGAAATTACACTATTCAAAAAAATAGAGTGCAGAAGGAAGAAATGAGATTCTAATCAACGGAGAAGATTTCGCTGAGTTTTTTGGTTACTAAAGTGGTAGTTAATACTTTTCCTGTTTGTAACACAGGCTATGTTAACCACTGCCTATCCTACAGGTCTGAAGGGGGAGCAAATGTGCCCCCAACCAAGGAATCGCCCCTGTCTACTTGCTTGTGATTTTCAGAAATAGTATCACTAGCTCAAGGGCTTTGCCATGAGGCTTATGTCTTAACTGATAGAAACATTGCTTACTTAGGAAGTTGTGAAGAGGTGGGTGCCTGGCTTCCACTGCTCCTTTCAGGTAATTTCCTTCTGCCAGCACCTTCAGAAGGAGATAACAGGAATTTCTGATCTAGTAAAAGAGTTCCTCAACCTCCCTGCTTCTCACTTATCCCCCAAAAGGTCCACTGCAATCCCATGTGTATGTGTGAATGTATGTATAAATATATGTCTGTAAGTACATGTGTTTGTATATACATATTCTCCATTTATTCATTCATGCAGTCATACATTCACTAAATTGACTACATATTTACTATGTGCTGTTGTTTAATTGCTAAGAGTACAAAGCAGAGGAAGACTTGAAGTCACCGTGTTTGAATCAGGTAAACGAATTAAAATATTTACTCTGTTTATTATCTGTGTAACCCTACGAAAGTGTCCTAAACACTTCTTTATCCAGTGGTGATAAAGTAACTCCTAGACTTAATGTCAGAAATAAATAATTTCTTTGTGACCAAAGGACATAGCACTTAGAATAAGGACTCAATAAATGACAGCAACATAGTAATAATTATGTTTTTAATCTAATGAAAAACAATTTCTTCCTTCTCTTTAAACACCAGTTTCTCTCTCCCTAATGGATCATTTGCACTAAAATACATTTTGCTGTTTATTTAGAAAGAATCTTACTTACCCCACTTCTCCATCCACTTAGAGCCCCATTTCTCCTCCTCTTTACAGCAAAATCCCGTACGTTGTCTGTACTCGTTCTGTTCAATCCCTCCCCTCCCACTCCTTTGTAACCAACGAAATCAGGTTTTCTCCCTCTCAACTGCATCAAAACTACTTTCTGTGAAGGCCACCAATGGCTTCTATTTTTCCAAACTAAGCTCAGTAGTCAACCCTTATCTCATTTGATTCTCAGCATCATCTACCTAAGTTAATGTCTCCTCCCTTTATGAAACATTCTCTTTACCTTGCTTCCAGGACGATATCCTCCGGGTGTTTCTCCTGTCCCACCAGGAGTTCCTTCTCTATCTTCTCTGCGGATCCCTCATCCTCTCCCCAGACTCTTCCAGGGCTTATGCTCAGTGCTTGGGTCATTTCTTTCTCTCTACATTTACTCCCCTGGAGAGCTCTTGTAGTTTCATAGCTTTCTGTATCAAAGACTTACAGATTTATGTCTCCAACTTAGACCTTCCCCCTGAATTCCAAGCTTGCTTTAATCGCTTTTTCTTACTTGCTATCTTTAGTTCGATGTCCAACTGACATCTTGAAATGAGCGGTTTTGATCTTTCCTCAAAACTTGCTTCTCCTGAGGTCTTTCTGATCGTAGTAAATGGCAACTCCATCTTTCGCATTGTTCACATCAAGAACCACACTATCATCCTTGATTCTCTTTTTCTTCTCCTGTTATATATATTATCTCACCTGTCGTATCTACTGCCATTGCCTTAAAAATAGATCCCAGATCTGACCTCTTCTCACCACCCTGGCAAACCATTGGAGTCTATTGAATGAGTCAGTTGCCTCATGAACTAGACTTCCTGCCTTTGCCTCTGCATAACCTGGCAGCTAGAGTAGTCCTTTCAAATCCATGTCAGCTCCTCAGGCTTCTTTGTTGAAAATCCTCCAATTATCTCCTATGTCACTTTCGAGGGAAGAGATATGGGAACGTATGTATATGTATAACTGATGCACTTCGTTATAAAGCAGAAACTAACACACCATTGTAAAGCAGTTATACTCCAAAAAGATGTAAAACAAACAAACAAACAAACAATAGCCCACAAGGCTGGCCTTACAAGGCCAGCACTTTACCCCAGATACCCACTGGGCTCACTCCCTCACCTTCTTCAGGTCTTTGCTCAAGTGTTCTCTTCTTCTGAGGGCTTCACTGAGACTCCTCTGTTGAGAATTGAACCTTGACCCCGCTCCAGCACTGCTCATTCCTCTTTCTCATTGTCTTTCTTCTACAGCACTTATCACCATCTGATATACTACTTACTTTACTTATGAGATTTATTTGTTGGCTGTTTCCCATACTGCAATTTAAGCTTCATGCAATAAGTTTTTTTTTAAGTCTATTTTGTGTATTACTGTTTCCAGAGTTAGATCTAGGTTTTCTGAGGCTTAGAGTTCATACAATTTGGGGTTATCTCTTAGAAACATAAAATCGTGAAACCATGAAATATGAAAATTGGTGATTATTTAAAATGAGAAAAATTACAATCAAGTTACACTTTTCAAAAAGCTTAGAAATGCAAACACCACAAAAATAAATGACTGTTTTTTAAATTAATTGCCCCAAATTTTTTGATGCATGTTTTGAAATCAATATTAAATAACTGTTTTGTAACATAATTTCAATACAGCATAACAAAAAAATGAAAACCTCTAGCATGGTCACTTGAAATTTGTTTTATGTTTTTGATAATTTAGAAAAGTTACATTTTGTTTTCATTTGCTCTTTTCACTTGCAGGTACCACTTGCATATTTGACAGGAGTGGTCTGGTGGAAAGTGGCCGTTAGCCAAAATAATTTTTAATTTAAGTATATCCATGCAACTTCTGGGATAAAATTATACTTAAAAAATTCCCCCTTCTTTATTGGCAGTTCAGATTTAACTGGTGTTATGTATTTTTATATTCTAAATCTGGCACTCTTACTATTTGTTCTTGGAGAGAGCTGCCTAACATTCAAGTAAGATAAAAATTTACCTGTAGCCTCGATTTTTGGTTTTGGTTTTTGATTTTATTTATTTTTAAGTTAATTTTTATTGGAGTATAGTTGGTTTGCAATGTTGTGTGAGTTTCTGCTGTACAGCAAAGTAAATCAGTTATACATATATCCACTCTTTTTAAAATTCTTTTCCTATTTAGGTCATTACAAAGTACTGAGTAGAGTTCCCTGTGCTATACAGTAGGTTCTTAGTAGTTATCTATTTTATATATAGTAGTGTATATAGGTCATTCCCAATCTCCCAATTCATGCCCTGCCCCCCTGCCCCCTTGATAACCATAAGTTTGTTTTCTACATCTGTGACTCTATTTCTGCTTTGTAAATAAGTTAATCTGTACCATTTTTCTAGATTCCACATATAAGGGATATCATACGATATTTGTCTTTCTCTTTCTGACTTACTTCACTCTATATGACAGTTTCCAGGAGTTTTTGATTTTAAAGTAATTTTGTACATTTAAATGTCTATAACAACTGGAATTTATTTTAATAATTAATAGGTGTGGCTCTCATTTAATGTTTATGAATATTTCACCTGAATGGTTTCTTGTTACACTGCATGTTCCTTGCAGACCCGTGTCTCTCACCTATGTCAGCGGAGGACCCAGGGAGGGGTGAATGCAGCCTGTGCTGGATACTAGGGGAATTATCTGGAGAGACACTGCAAGCAATAATAATAGTGACTGAAAGCTGGTCAGATTTTTATTACCACCATGTATGTCATGTACAACGTCAGTAATAATGTGCTTTTCCTTGCTGGGGCACACCTCTCTGTGGCCCCAGCCCCTTAGAATGCCCCTGTTTTGAATTCCTGTCTCTTAGCACAGTACTCTTGTTATTGAGTGCCAGAGGGATTTTTCTGGAAATTGTGAACTATACTGAAGTCTCACTGAGTGCCTGATCTCGGGTGACTTATTTGATTTCCTTTCTTTTTTGTATCCAGTTTCTCTGAAATTTCCCTCTTTTCTTTCAGCTCCTCCATTGAATTTCACCAACCCAGAGTTCATCTCCAGGGACCACACTTGATTTTGCCCCTCCTACTTTGCTTCTGTCAACTTCTCCAACACTTGACACACCGGTGCTTCAAAACTTGGTGTCCATGCTTTCCCCCCATATCTATCCCAAACCTCTGCCCTGGGGGAAACTTTTTTTCTTTTGTTACTAATGTGAAGCCTGTTTATTGGTGAGGACTGTTTTACCTTAGAATCTGCCATTGTGCACGGCAACTGAGTGTCAGATCTATAGGATATTGGACAAAATAGACCAAATTTTCATCATATGCCAGGCACTCTTCTAAGCCCTTTGCAAACCAACAAACACGCAAATAATGAACACTTATAACTAAACCCCATGAGAAAAGTTGTTTTATTATCTTCCCAGATGGGGCCCTGAGAAGCAGAGTGACCACTGGCCCGGTCTCACAGTAGTTAAATGTTGGAGCCAGGGTTTGAACCCCAAGTCATTTCAGAGTCTGAGCCAGGAACACATCTGTGCCTGTGCTCTACATATCTTATCCGATGCCATTCTCAAGAAGCTCCGTGCAGTAAGATTTATTATTCTCATTTTATGGATGAAGAAACTGTGGCTTGGAGAGACAAAGTAATGTGTCTAAATTCACACAGTAGGTCAGTGGTGAGGTTGGAATATGAACTCAGATCCATGTGACATGAATCCATGCCCTTCTCACGCCATCATTCTCACTGTCAAGTTCTGTGACATCTACAGAGAGCCCTGGGATGCTTCGAAATCACACGGGAAGTTGCCATCACAGCGAGAAACCACTAAAAGAAGGAGGGGCAGCCCCAAAACTAAGTTCCTCAACTTTCTGATAGTAATTTGGGGCCCACAGGGGTCTCGGGACACCCTGGTACTGCTGTTGTCCAAGGTCCAAAGTCCCTGCATCCGTCCCTCTCCTTTGACCGTCAACGTCTCCCCTGTGTGGGACAGACAGCCTTGTGGGGGAGGCTCATGACACTACAGGTGGCCTAGAGAATCTCATGTAGAATATTAGCCATCCCTTCATTTTAAACCTTTTTGATTAAAAATAAAAACTCACAAACTAAGTGTGTTTTCTTTCAGAACATCATTTACTTTTATTACACATTTGATTAACGGTATGAATTGGCCAAAAACATTTTCCTCCCTGAGTTTCCTACTCTGTGGAAAGAGAGTATGTTACCAGAAAGAAAAAAAGAAATTTAAACACTTTGTATCTGAATTTCTTGATCTCATCACTTGGATCACTGGCTCAGATACACAATTTTGCATATTTGTTTCTTTCTGTAACGTTTGTCTTCCATAGTCTCCTGGTTAGAATTCTGAAAATGAACATAACTCCCATTTTCCTGGCTGTAAACCATTAGTTTCAGACTTACTTTATTAAACAAAAAAATAAGGAATTAACGTATTCCAGAAGAATATGGTTAATAACAGAAAAAAAATACCAAGGAGAGCAAAATTCATGAGGTGGTGACTCTTACCCGTTGCTCTTTGACTGAAGTTTTCATTTTTCAATCAATTGTTTCTGTATCTGTTAGGAATCACCTTGGACAATTTTCCTTGTGTTTATGGGAGTGCTTGTAAAATTGCTTTGGATGAAAATGCAGGAAGCCAATACTTGAAAACTTTTCTGGGCTTTTTTTTTTCTTGTACCACTTAGATAGGAGAAGAGCTGAAGTGATCAAGGATAAAAGTAAAAGTGTGAATGACACAGGCAAGAACTGTTTTTCAAAAAGGGTTTAAAACTGAGGCAAAAAAAAGGTCTGTTGGTTTATGCATTTTCCTATTCTTGCTACAATCATTGTCTCAGGAATGAATTCATATTCTGCATCATTTTCGGTTACCTTTATAGTCCTTCTCACAAGAATGAAGAATGAAAATTTTAATGCCTCATATATTCTACGAATTACTGTAGATGGCTAGACTGCACTACTTTGATCTTTCCTATATTCTGTGGTTTGATTGGATCGTGATGTGAATGGAAAGCAGCACAAAACAAATCAGTTTCTGAGGGAAAGACCTTAACAAGAAACGGAGAAAAGTTACCTCAGCCCACTTCAGAATATCTCACATGTGGCAGTAAGGGTCCAGATAACTGCTCTTGTGTCCAACTCAAAATGATCACAGTCTTTCGGGTTGTTACACATTCTAACCTGAGAATTCATTACGAAAAATGGCGATCGAACTTTGGAACAAATAACCGTTTAATATCATTTAGATTTATGTGTGTTTGCTTCCCAGGAGTCCTAGCATTGTGCCTTGCACGTTGCGGGTTGACAGGACACGTGGAATGAACAAATGAAGGAATGACTGAATTCAACAGTAATATGCAAAGATAAATGGGACTGCATAGATAAATTTTTCTACTCCAATGCATGTTTCTCTAATGCAAATCGGCTCATCCTCGGTTAGTAAATAGGAGGATCATGTTACTATAATGCAGAAATTGTGTTGGTTCATAAGCAATTTTTCCGAGCATTTTAATGATTTGTGTCACCAAATCATACCAGCTGATTTCCAAGTACAGAGCACAGGGGAACTCAGCAAGTGCATAGGACATGGTTCCTGGAATCCAGGGAGCTTTTTGCCCTTGTGTCCAAACCAAAAGCCTCAACCTGTCTGCACACCCCTTTCAATCAGTCTACCATTACCTTTAATTAAAGGTAAAGTCTTATAGCTACTGCCGTATTATTTTAAATTGGGAATTCAATGTGTCTTTTTTCTGAATTAGAATTTAATTAGGATTATTTTATTTTAGTTAATGCTCTGGTTATCAGATTACATAGCCTTCCGCAACTGCCTATGGCCTTATTTCCCCTGCCCTCAAAAACGTATTATTTTTAGTGTGTAATTTTGCAGAACCTAAGTTTTTTTCCCCTTCAGGAATGCATGTGTTTCATTAGAGTGGAAAAGCCAATATTGGTTAAACAAAGACAGGAGAGAGTTGGGGGAAAAAGTTAACCTATGTAGAGGGTAGAAAAAATGGTTTGATGTCTCTGATTATCTTGGCAAGAAAAATCTTACAGTATCAGAGCTGTGGCTGATTTTGCAGATTGGATATTCCTGCCTATTCCTTATACCAGTGAAAGCACATTACGCAGAAGATGTACGTAAATTGCCAAAGATCTTACACTTGATATTGACAGACTGAACTCGGTTACCATGCTGGGACACCCATCTCAGAACTTCTCACACTCATGGAAACTGATGCTGCCCACAACTTCAGGATGAGTCTTCATGTTAATGCTCTAGTCTCCTCATGGGTAAAGCAAGGATTTCTTTCCTTGTCATTAGCTTGTGTTAGAGTAGATAACTCTGCCTCTCAGTTTGCCAGGGCAGTTTCAGTTTGTACCTGTTTTCTTTTTTCTTTTTTCTTTTTTTTTTTTTTGCGGTACGCGGGCCTCTCACTGTTGTGGTCTCTCCCGTTGCGGAGCGCAGGCTCAGTGGCCATGGCTCACGGGCCCAGCCGCTCCGCGGCATGTGGGATCCTCCCGGACCAGGGCATGAACCTGTGTCCCCTGCATCGGCAGGCGGACTCTCAACCACTGCGCCACCAGGCAAACCCTAATCAGAACTTTTAAAAAACTTACTTGCTTATTATTTTTACTACTACTTTTCTTCCTACTCCTGTTAATAGCAGTTACAATAGCTAACATACCTTTAATGCTTTTGTGTGTGCCTGACACCTTTGCAGTTTTTTGAAATGAATTATGTAATTGAATTCTTACAAGACAGCAATAAAGTAGGTGCTATAGTTGTCATTAATCTCCCCTTTTATTGGTGGAGAAACCGAAGCACAGAGAGGGTAAATAACCTGCCCAAGTTTAGGCAGGAAGTGGTGGAGCCTGGATCTGGACCCAGGTGGTCTGACTCCAGAGCCAGCACCGTTAGTCAGAAAAAATGCTCTCTCTGTATCACCAGACCTCCTTCATCCGGAGATGTGTAATCTGGCCACAGTGTTCGCTGATTCTGAAAAGCATCTCATGGTCCTCTTGCATTTATGATGCAGCGTACGATCACGTGCCATAATCATAACCATGTATCTCCTGCCGCTTGTTTATTTTTGTTTGAGCTTAGAGAGGTGAATGTAGTGTACTGGCACACACACCTGAGCAGGGATTTACTGTACGTGGTCCACAGGGAGGCAGTGGGGGAAGTAGGGAAGAACATTGGCCCTCCTTGCCAGACTTCTTGGGTTCAAATCCTGGCTCCACTGCTGACTAGCCGTGTGACCTATAGCGAAACTCTGTCTCGATTGCCAGATCCCTAAAGTAGAGATAATATTAGTATGTACCTCAGAGGATTGTTGTGAGGGGTTAATGAAATAATATATTTAAACCCCTAGAACTCAACCTGGCGCAGAGGTGTAGCCGTTTTAATTACGACGTTCTTGAAGACAGAGCAGAAAATCCTGTGTTGTGGATCAAGACATCTAAATATATAGCAAATTTGTCTTTGATTAGGACTCTTGAAGTGAGATGGAAGCAGCAAGACCCAGGTTCCAGCAATGGATTGGGAACGCAATGACCGTATCTCTGTTCTCCAATCGCCATTAGTTTGTGGTATTGGACAAATGGCTTACTTCTCTCTCCCTGGTTGCCTCTGCAAACTGAAAGAAAGAAAAGGAAGTTTATCTTCATCTAAAGCCTGAAAAAAAAAATTCATGTAAATGTTAGGCATGTTATGCTGAGGGAGAGACTCGTCTTTTCTTCAGGGCTGGCTGTACAGTTTTCATCCCCAGATAGTACAACCTCTGGTGACCACGCCACTTCAGTCGTCTTGAGAAATAACCACAAGGAACACTTAGAGAAATACAATTTTGAGAACCCCCCCCTCCAAAATCTCTCCATTACAGAGGAAGTGTAAAGCTCTCTGTTTTCCCTCTTATGACATTCAGCTATTAAAGGCAAGAATTCCATTTTATTGGCTTCTTGTAATCAAGATGCTGTGATCTCTACAGGATTAATATCTCATTCTTTTGCTAACTAATTTACTCTAATAATGCAGGAAGATGCTTTATAGTGTGAAAAAAGCACCTTGGGGTATTGGGATTGGATATAATAGCTAGAATGAAGCCATTATAGTTGGAGTAAAGCCATTATATAGGAGTAAAATCTTAAATAAAAATTTGTAACCATGGGATACGGAAAATTTCTTTTTTTAATGTTAGAGTTTTGCTTTTATTAGTCCTTTGTTAAAAGACCTGCTCTGTTTTCACAGTAAATTTTCAAGGGCCTCTACCTTTGCTTAGCCTTTTGTCATCTTTCATTCTATTATTCTTGTTATTCATTTTATACAAAGCCAAATTAGGTGGTCCCATCACAATGTTGATATTCATTCACATGTAGCTGAAAGAAAAGACTCCCAGGACTCCTATCTGCCTTGCCTGCCCCATTAGATAGTGAGCTCACCCAAGGGAGAGACTTTCTTCCGAATCTCTCTATTCCTAGGATCTAATCAAGTAGCGACACACAGTAAATGCTCATTCAATGAGTGGTAAATAAACAGTGATATTCCTCTGCACCAGAACAACTCAGAATTTATATTTCATAAGACCCAGGTAGGATAAATGTTTCACTGTAGGCTCACCAGTTCTGCAGGGTAGTAGTTGCTACCGTGGCCAGCCTGCTAACTCTGACTTCAGTTATTCCTTAAGCACTTTTAAGAATGTTCCACCTCCTTTGTAGTTTCACCACTGAATGTCTTCATCATAAAATCAGGAACAGTGAGATTTGGATTATGTCTACTCAGAAACTCATCTAGATTCAGACCCCACCTGCTCGACCATTGGTCTCTACCACCAATGTTCCAACCACATGCTGAGAGGTCTTGGGCCCTTCTCTTCTTCCTCCATACTCTGTCTTTGTGGTCTCAGTTATATCCACTTATTCTAAAAAGCATCTTCATGTGTATCCCTCTCTAATTCATGTCTTCTCTTCAGACCTACCCTCTGAACTTCTCCTTTCATGTTGAACTGCATGCTTGAGCTATTTCTTTTACCTACAGCTTCCTACCAACTCTCTCTGCTTTCACTATTGCGTCTTTCCATTTCATTCTGCATGCTGAAAAAAAAAAAGACTTTTTAAAAATCATTTTTTATGCTTAAACCCCTAAATGGCTTTCTAGCACACTTGGAATAACAGCTACACTTTGTGCCATGGCATACAAAAAAACTTTATGATCCGGTCCATGCTTCTCTCTGTAGTACCTATCATAACTTTCAATTATTTTATTTGTAATTTTATTCATTTTTAAAAATCTGTCTCCCTCTCTGGAACATCAGATATTTGAGGGCAGAGACAATATCAGCTCGATTTATTACTGTATTCCCAGCACCTGATATTCTGTCTGATACATGATAAGTACACAGAAAGTATTTGGGGAATAAATAAGAAGAACTTTCTATAACATCTTGCCCACACATTCTCCACCTGAATCAATATGCTCAATTGCATTCTACTCCATTCTTTTCTCCCTTCAAATTATGACATTTTAAATTTTACTAAGAATATTAGGTATAAATCTTTCAGTATTTCCTTCTCTTTGGCTATTTCTAGTTACTGTTTTGACTGTTTCCATCTCCACACCCTTGCTACCCACCTTGAACCAAGCAATATTCCTCTTGTTCTTGCCAGACTTCCACATGGGTTCTTGAACTTGCCTTCTCACCCCACTCATCAGGGCTTGGCCCCATCTATCAATTATTCTCTCCCCAGCATCTTCAATCTCTTCTTCTCCACACCGGCTTCTTCTCTTTTCAACATATTTAGGCATCTTCTATCTTTGTTTTTGTTTTTTTGCGGTACGCGGGTCTCTCACTGTTGTGGCCTCTCCCGTTAGGGAGCACAGGCTCTGGACGTGCAGGCTCAGCGGCCATGGCTCACGGACCCAGCTGCTCCGCGGCATGTGGGATCTTCCCGGACCGGGACACGGACCCGCGTCCCCTGCATCGGCAGGCGGACCCTCAACCACTGCGCCACCAGGGAGGCCCCATCCTCTATCTTTTGACGCTCCCTTTGGCTAACATCTCATTCCTTGTGTCCTTTATTATCAGATCTTTTGATGTGCTGCCATATCCATTCCCTCATTCTTTAGTGCTTATGCTTTCTTCACGCCCCTGTAAGCTAAATATACTTTTTCCTCCGTTAAAATTTTTTTCATGTCCCAGTACTTTCCTAACTGTCAAATCCAATTCAAGAAACTGTGTTTGCTGTTTACCACAACTTTCTTTCTGAAACTCTCCTATTCTTCACCCCAGAATTCCAGGCTGATCTTGTTCTTTTCTAGCTCTCTGATCAGCAATTTTCTATCCTATTCATGGGATTGCTATCATTTTTACTGCCCTGTAAGTGCATATTTCTTCATAATTAAATCTTCTCCATTTGATTTTCGCTTTGTAGAGTCTCCCAAGAAAAACTCGTTTACATCTAACATAGATTAAATTTATCTTTCTTCCAGCTCAGTTTTCCCCTGGGTTCCTGCTTTTGTTTATGTCATCATGGGTCTCCACTCAAACCTTCAATAAGTCTGTTCACTGCAATCACCTTACTTCCTATGAGGTCCCAGCTCCTACCATACCACTTAGCACAAGCGAACACTCAAAATGAATATTTGAACTAAATGAGAACATGCTATAATCTCACCTCCAGTACAGCAAGTCTTTAAATATTCATCATCTCCACAACCAGTATCTTATCCAATTGATTGTTCACCTGCCTTGAAATATGTTCCCATTTTTGTTGTCTAGACAAGTACAGGCGTGGCAAGCTGATTTTATCTTTTGAGCCCACCCATAGGACGGTGATTGCTACCTAAAGTATTAAGGATTTTTGAGGTCTCATGAAGACTCGGTAGGAAAGAGCGTGATGACTGTTGAGAGATAGCTCTGAAGAAGGGACGTAGAGAGGTAAGTGGTGTGTGCCAACTAGGTTAATCCCTTGCCTACAAGATAAAGATCATATTTATTAGCCTAAGAAATCAAAGCCTGAATTTTTGGCTCATGGCTGGTGGCTTATACTTGCTTTTAATAACATCTCTACTTATTTATAGTTCCCACTATTTTGCTTCAGCAAACTCATTGTTCTTCAAACAAATCTCCCAGCTTTTCATGCTGCGGAATGCTCATATATTACCCCAGCTTAGAACTTCCTTTAATATCCTTACCTCCTCTCTCTCTTCTCAATTTAAATCCATCATTTTCTGTAAAGCTTTCTCAGAAGAGTTTAATCCAGAGCAGTGTCTTCTGAAGTTCTATGATAATGATTATCTGAGCTGTTCATCCTGCATTTAAGCACACAGCGTCTTGGGATATTGCCTGTATTTTTATGTGAACTATTAAGTGCCTCTTGTAGTATCAGTTTCTGTGTTATATCTTTAATTAAACTTTAAGGGCTTCTATATACCTGGCACATAAGAAGCCTGCTTACACATGCTACTATGTGTAGTAATCTCCAAGGCTAGAGGGACTGTTTACCTAACAAATTGCCTTTCACATAGTAAGTGCTCATGACATCTTGTTGGTTTAAATTCCAAATGCTAATAGATATTTCTAGGTTCACTGTGTGTTTTACTTTGTGCCCTATGCAGTATTTGCATCATCTCGTTTAGTCCTTGTAAGAATCTTATGAGCTGTGTTGTAATATCCAAGCTTTGCAGAAGCTATGAGATTTGGAAATATTGAAGTTAAAAAACTTATCCAGTGTAAGTTACACAGATAGTAATTGCTGGAGCCATGGTTCAAATGAAGGTCAGAAGTACTAAGAATATCACTGGAAAAAGGAGTGGAAAAGCATGCTTTATTCTTAAAGAAAACCCTGTTACTCAGAGGAGCTATCTCAAAGTGTTAACTGTCTGTGGTCATTGGCTATTGTGACAAAATGGCCCTGGAGGTTCTGCACCTGAGAGCTGTAGAGCCAGCATTCTCAGATGCTAATAAATCTTCTAGCAAAATGAACCCATGGTTTTCTTATATAGCTTTAGTTGAGAATCTCTACCTCTAGAATGCAAGCTGTGGAAACCAGGAAATGGATTGAGACTTAACTATTCCAAGAGAAAACATTCTATTTGCCTATTATCCTGAGTGCAAGGAGGGCTAAACAGCTCCAGCACTCTTAATACACTTGGCTCAGATAGATGTTTGGGGGACGCCCCAGATCAACTTGTAACTTTTGGAATTCCAAGTCAATTGGAATTGGATTCCAAGTCATTTGGAATCGCTGAAAAGACCACAGACACCTGGGGATATTCGAAATGACCTCTATCTTTGTCGATAACTATAGGCTGTCTAAGCTGAGACTGAAAACCTCTAGAAGGCCTTGTAGAGCAGATATAGGCATGGACAGTACAAGAGGGCCAATATATCCATCCAAGTGGCTGCAGGATGCCCCTAACTGCCTTAGAAAGGTGTAATTTAACTGCAGCCATCATAGTTCCCCACTTGGGGGCACCAAAATGATGCCTCTGTTTTCATTATTTCTCATGGCAAGAATTATTTTACAATGAGATGAAGAGAATTCCGTTTGCAGTCGTTTCAGTATGAGGGCAAGTTGGTGATGGTTTATATTTATCATTCACTCACACAGCCTGCTTTTAATGCTTGCAATCTCTCTGTTAATGAACTAGAAATTGGCTGCTTCCAAGAAGTGGTAATGTCCTCCTGCTGGATAGTGCATTGGGCTAGGAGTCAGCCGACCAGGTGCCAGAACAGAATGAGAGTCAGAAGTGACTTCGGAGGTTATGATCCGACCTCCAACTAATTCACAAATAGCCTCTCCAATGCTCCTGACAAGTGATCATCCACTTCCAGTTCAGGAGGACCACGGGGTAATTGCGTGATTAGGTGAAGCACTTAGCAAATACGTTATAGAATCATAGGGTGATTGAGCAGGAGAGGACCTTGGAGGTGGGCTTGTCAGTCCCTTCACTCTGAGATGAGGGCCAATGAGGTTAAGTGACTTACCTCTGAAGGTTAGCAGTACAGCGAGAGCTAAATGTCTTGACGCCCAAGTCAGAAGAATCACTCCACCATAACAGTTTCTCTTAATTTAGTTAAATGGAGGTAGAGGCAACTATTTCCTAGATGTCAGAGCTTTGGGAAAAATAATTGCAAATTGAGAATACTATCATTTGAATATTCTGATTACAGAATTAAGGCAGAACCTAGAGGGGGAAGAAGGGAGATGGCAATGGGTATGGGGCCAGTTAGAAGTTAATTCAATCAAGTAGCACGTCCTGGATTCAGATGGTATTATGTGCAAGAATAATACCCTTTTCTTGAGGCTCACTTTCAGGAAGGTTGATTATAGCAGCCTCCAGATTTGAAGGAGAAATATTTATCTTCCCAACCACCTTGACCTGACCTCAGGATTAGAGGAGTTCACTGGTTAATCTAAATTTACTCATTCACATTTCACTTTTTAATCTGTTTTGTCAGGTTTATCGCTAAAATTTAAGTAACTTTTAAAATGCATCCATCTCCGCCTCAAACTCTGTTGCTTTCAGCCCCGGCTCCTTATTTGAACAGCTTGAGGACTAATTTGGATCACACTTTACTTGTGGGGTGCTCAGAAAGTGTGTGGTACCTTAGGGAGTTGCCTGACAGAGATTTTTAAGATGTTTCAAAATGAAGTACATGTAATTTCTTTAAATTACATATGGTTTAATCTAGAAAAGGACAATTGAAGCCTTCATTAAAATAGATTTATTCCAATTTCATATGTGGAAATAAATTTGTCTGAGATAACTTGGTGTATGCCTATCCAGATTGTAGCATTTCCCCACTTTCTAAATTAAACGTTGCTGTATGTGAAACTTGGCTCCACAGCGGCATATATTAAAAGGCTTAGTCATCATTATTGTAAACATCCCAGAATTGAGTCAGGTTTCGCTGGAACTTAGAAGTAACTTCTTTTTTTTCTTCTCTTTTTCGTTTTCACTTCTTATATTTCCCTGCACTTCTCCTTTACATTTGCTTGCTGTTTTTTTCTTTCATCTCTTTCAGCCTTTGTCAAGAATCTAAAACTGTCTTCCTCTGTTTAAAAACCTAGTATTCTCTGTCTTGAGTCAAAGGGGCAGCTCTGGGCCTTTATGTAGTAGGAAGAAAGGAGACTTTCTTACTACACAGGAAGCAATTTATTTTTACTATATCAGTTCATATTTTTTAAATCTTATAAGGTAATGTTAAAAGATCCATTTAAATATTAGGAGAAAAGCTCAGAGATTTAGTATCTTAACAAGGCCACATAAATAGTCAGTGGCAGAGCTGGAAGTTCAGCCAGGGCCTCTCCTACTCCAAAGCCTGTGCACGTGGTACTACATCATGCCTCTCACCAGTACTTGACTAAGTCAAAACCAAAGCATTTCTTTAAAAAAAAAAAAGAAACAAAATAAAACAAAGCAAACAACAACAAAAAGCACATCTGTTTTTTAATTTGCTGTAAAGAAAACAAAAATTATATATATTTTATTTATCTGGGGCCACTTGGCTTTTCCTTTTTCGTGAGGTAGCCCCATTTCTTGAATCATCCAGAAACACTCTTATTGCTTCTTGGCTTCTACTCTTGGTATTAAGAAAGCATGGTAATTGGTAACAACAAGAACAAACAAAGCATGCCATCTGCACTGTGATCGTTTCATGTGAGTAAAGACAAAATCAAGATTCAATCTATGTACATGATGAATTCACTCTGAGAATCACTGTTCCATAGCCCAGAACTGTGCCTCTCACCCAGCCAACAATCTTCTCTTGCACTTATTATAAGTACAAACCGGGGCCCAGGGAGATTTTCCAGATGTCCCGCACACATCCATTGCCATTATTATAAGATTGACTGGGGAAAGTAATTCTAAATATACATCATATTGATAATGGGCCAACACATTTCCTTTGCATGTGTGTTCTGGTACATATTTAATTCTACCTTATATCATTCATTTGTTCAGCAAATTCTCTTCAGAACTAGAACCAACTTTGAATCTTGAAGCAAGGATTCAAGTTCAGGCAAATTATAAAGTCATTTTCTCACCTGCAAAAACATGAGACGTAATAAATAGCACATAGTTAATTCTAGTTAATGAGAGCTGTTTAGATTTTTTTCTCTTTGTCTATTCTAGATCATAAGCACACTGAAAGCAAGGCACATGGATGAAGTACCTCTGTATCCTCTGTGGCACTCAACACAGCAGGCACTGAATGGCTCATGGTTTTCCACTGTGCCATGTGTGTGGAAAGGATCAAGCACACAGATTCTATAATCCAACTCCTTGCAGCCTGTAATAAATATCTGTCAACATTGAATAGGTTATTGAGAATTACATAATTATTTATTTCTATCCAATATATTCAGCCACTTTATACAAACCAACTACCTTATCTTCTTTCTTTTTACAGCAAATTGAAGAATGTAAACATTTTTATAGAGGGATAAAAGGGTATCTCGTGACTTCTAGTCTGCTTGGCCCTTAAAGAAGAAAGAAAAGGAGGAGTTTCCCATGAAAGGCTCTGATATCTGACCTAATTTTGAGATAGGAAGGGCACCAAGTTGCTACTCCTCTGGGATCTCAGCTAGAAAAGGGCTTGGCTACAGCTCAAAACGCAATACAAAATAAAATAGGTAAATAAAGTATTTAAAGTTGGAGTCACTGTTATATATTAATGCTTACAGAGTAAAGGCAGGGACCTTCATTGCTGAAGGTATCGTTACTAAAGAATAATTATCCTGATCACCTGGAAGTTTCTGTGGGTATGCTGATTTTGAGTCCCCTCCTCTGCCAAAGTTCCTGTGGGATATCTCCCCCTGCCCCCCCCCCCCCCCCGCTCCAGCTGGAGGGAACAAAGATGGTGGCCATCCAACCACTGTTCCCAACACCCAGTAAGTAGGTAAGCTGTCCTTTACCTATGGAGATACTGGCTGAGCTGGTTTGAATGCAGACATCATAGACTACAATATATGCCCTTGTAGTATTTTCCCATCAATCATTTGAGAACGATCAGGCTCTTTCATTTCCTACTGTAGGAAACAGCAGACACTTTCTCTGCCTTGCATGTAACTATATTAGTGGGAGGGCATTCTCTAAAGAAATCATATTGAACTCGTTTTCTTCTTTTAAAGAGATTTTACCGAAGTCATAAGAGGAGTAATTGGTAGGCTTTCTTTTTGCCTGTCTTAAGGGGGAAAAAATGCTCTATCCCGTTTAAAAGATCTATAAACAGCTCAGCTAATAGAAAGTGGGTGGGCAAGAAAAGTAAAATAAAATAATAAAAGCACTAACTTCTGAACTTTAGCAGAAGCCTATACGTTGGAATAAAGAAAATGATTCAGAGGAGCTCTTTGATAGTTTTTTCCACCACAACAAAGTACAGCCCTGCTTGTCAGCCCATCTGTATTTTCCCTTCATCTAATAAACTGGCTGGGCCAGAGCTGCAAAGGAACATTATAATGTTGACAATGTTTCTGGAAAACCATGTGCTTTAGAATGAATTAACTTTTGCTGTACTCCTGAACATATGAAGAAAAATTGGCTTAGTGGGAAAAAAAAATTGACTTGAACCCCTTTTTTTTTTTTCTGCTACTGGAGCCCGATGCAGCACTCAAAATGAATAGGATCCTTCAAAAGAGCTGGGGCATCTGTCCCTTATAAAAAGGCCCATCTTCACGCACCCTTAGGCTATCATATATTTCTGAAGCTTCAAGAGGTTTCTGGTAGATCTTGGAGTGATGTAAATGAAATTGCTGTGAAGAGGTTAACTTATTGGTAGTAGTGCAAAAACATAGTAATTAATAAATAATGGAACAAACAATATGTAAAAATAGAAACATAATAACTTTGGGTTACTGTGCAAGTCGTTTTGTATGCCTTATCTCTCGGGCTGTGCAGGTTAACCACTGCGTTTCTAGTTCTAGAAATGGAACTAGGAGAAGGTTCCTTTTTCTCTAAATGAGTGGCCTTTGCATAAAGATCACAAACACATGGGGTATAAGTAGAATGAAATCCAAGCCTAATGTCAGCTTCTGTCTTCCTTAGACCAAAGGGAAGAAATGGAGGAGTCACTGACTCAAGGAGCTGGTAGGGCTGCAGTTCCTGGCCATTCTAGGTGCATGTCCTGGGAGACATTGCAGTTTGGGCATGCAGTAGTCCCTCCAAGAAAATGATCCTTCCTCATTCTCTTGGAGGAAGGGAGAGGTTACTTCTGTCCCTGGATCTACAGGTGGGAGAACAGCATGGACCAGAGGCATGCATAGTGCCTCACACTGCCCTGGAGAGATGGCCAAAGTATCCTTCCTATGGGGCCAGTGGTTTAGAGAACACCAATGGAGGGTGGTCATGTATCCAGGCCACAATGCCCTGTTTCCAGTGAGTCACCAATCTTTTTGAAATGTGCAAGTTAAAGCAGGTCACACGCCTACGTTTCGGTCATGAATTGATACCTCTATGCCAACCGCAGCATTATGACTGAGTTGTGTCACTGATTTCATGTCGAAGACTTGGAGACTTCAACCAATTTAGAGAACATCCAGGCAGTAAAGGAAAGAAAGGCACATTATGGCAGGCCTCTGCCCTGAAAGTGGTTATCTCAAGGATCCCTCCAAATACAGCTCTAAAACTTCAAATTATCTGTATTTCCTCAAGACTTCCCTCTCCCAGTGGAATAATCGGGATGAAAAGTGATCATAAAACTAATATTCCATGGCCTGGCTCCTACTAGCTGGGTCACCACTCCTGAAACCCTCCCTCTTTATAAGATTGTCCACTAACCCTATCTGTTTTTTCAGTTCCCACATGAACACCTTCTTGGGTAGCACCAAGATATTCACACATAGCTTAAACAATCCATTTTTCCCTTGTGGATGTGACCATATCTGTCACATCCTCTGGTCACCAGTCACTGATGCCAAGGCTTCAGTTCTCAGGGGCTCCAGCTGTGACTCTAATCTCTGTGCTGCGTGCCTAGGTGAGTCACTAGGCTCTCTTAACAGAGCCCAGCACACAGCCCTCCTTCTGTCTGCCCTCCATCCTTGTGTCGCCACCCCAGCTTTCCCTGTCATCTTCCTATCCTTGTCTCCTCCACATTCTCAATGAACTATCCTTACTTGGGAGCTTTAGACAAATAACTCCAGATTCCCTAGTGGCAACTGAAATGAACATTAATTATTAAAATGGGAAGAAATTATGAAATCAGTGTTTTTAAGAACAACAACAACAACAAAATTTAACATTTCTGGAAGGATCTCAGACTGAACTGTTGGTGATGTGAGGCTCTAGTTTCTGCTAGGGAAAATCTGTACTGAAAAGAACAAAAAGCTTTGTGGAAATAGTGGAAAGAATCAAAGTCTCTAATTGCTTTAAGAAGATAAGGAAAAGAATATTTTATACTGTGTTATAGTAGTAAGATAAGTGTGTCACAAAGAAGTGCTTTGTAGCTAGACGGCCCCAGGCTCAAATCCATGTCCCTCATAGCAGTTTACCAAGATATGGACTTTTGCAAGTTATGTAACTTCTCTAAGTGTCCGATTTTGGGTTTTTGTTTTGTGTTTTAAAGTCTACAGAGTAGGATCTAGTATAAGTTTTTTGGGTTTCTTTTTGTTTTGTTGTTGTAAAGAAATGTTTAAAGATTGAGTTAACTTCCAACCGCAATGCCTGGCTCATGATAAGTTACCAAGAAATGTTACTGTTTTTGCCTCCTTATTCTAATGGATATTCCACTCAGGTTCATCGGTTTCATGAGCTCTTTAAAAGCCACCGGATTTAAACTTTAGCTGGTGCTGTTTCCGCCAACATACCCAGCGTTCCCTTTAGTGGGAATCTGATGAATATTCCTCTTCAATTTCCATTCCTCACATGGAAAAGCAGCATCAGAAGGAAACAATTTTGATGTGTTTCTTAGGTTTGGTGAAACATTGGCTATTGAAAGCTTGATGTCCCACTAATAGTTTGAAATAAGTTATAAAGCGGACCCAATGGAAAGGAAGTGTGTCTTCAAGTCCTGTGCAATTTTCTGACAGCCAGCTGTGACTCTACTATGGTGTTTTGTGAAAAATGGTTTACCTTCAGAGAAGTAGAATAGTTTCCACACACTACCTGCTGTAAAAGCCTCAGAGTTAGGTCATCACCCAAACTGTCAACTCTCTGAAGATTACTGGCTGTGATCCCTTGTGGCTTCCATATTGTATTGCATGAAAAAAGAGCTTCAAAATGGCAAAGGCTCATTTTTATTGGGAAAACAATCAAAGGCAATTAATTTTCTTCAACCTTTCTGAGCTTTATCCAATATAATGGAAAATTGCTCATCTCAATCCCTCTTCATTAGTTCTCCAAGAACTGAATAAACTGCTCCTTGGAAATTTATATTTGTAATGAAATATTGGATAGAATTCAGTGAGGGCTTTATGATCATCTAGTCTATTGTCCTCACTTTCCAGATGATGAAGCTGGGACTAGGTGGAAGTGATGTACCCGCTTGAGGTGGCCTGGTTAGTTAGTAGGAAGGTCTTACCCAAATTTACCACCTGAGACCACCTAATTATATGTGTTTTCCTCCCTACCATCTACATCATAAAACATTTATTTCCTTATCTTCTCAAAGCAATTGGAGACTTCGATTCCTTCCACTATTTCCACAAAGTTATTTTCCGTACAGATTTTCCCTGTCAGAAAGTAGAGCCTGAAATCCCCAACAGTTAGTTTGAGATACTTTCACACAAGTTAACTTCCTTTTTTGTTCTTCAAAACAATGATTTCCTCCCATTTAAATGGTTAATGTTCATTTCCATTGCCTTCAGAAAAACCAGAGCGAGTGGTTTGTCTGATGCTACGGAGAAGGACTGTTTTTTAAGCTTTGCCACGTTGTATCTTGGAGGATCCCTAAATTGTAGTCTCTATACATCAAATACTTCAAGTAGAAAATGCATGTACTAATCTCTCTATTTGGTCTCTTTTGTGCTGCTAGATTTTATTCACTTAAGTAGATTAAATCAACTGGGGATTGGGTGGAGAGTGTAAACTCACTAAGCAAACAGAGTTGTACACTAAAAGAAACATCATTGCTCAAGCCATAGATATGAGAAAATGAAAGGCAGGGTGTATTTTAGAAATACTCTTTTTTAAGTCAGGGAGTTGGTGTAGTTTTGGGGCTCTCTACAATCATTCTTTCATTTTTACTTATTGACTATAAGTTGGAGTGAAAATTTTATTCATTTTAATTGATTATTATAATGGTCAATGAAAAGTTGTAACTGTGTAGTAATCATGTAGCTATGGGATTCTAAGCACTTTTTAGATAAGTACCATCTTTTGTTTGTTTTACTAAGCAAGCACAACTCATAATTGTGTTTGATTAATTATTTTCATTGAGGTCATTTCTTAGTTGATAATTCAACCATTCTCACAATAGCAATTATATACTTTTTAAACTTAAAAAAATGACAATTGGATAAGGGCACACATTTCTAGGAGAAACTGGAATGGTGTGCTGTCTTGGCAAATCACATCACTGGGTTTGGTCCTCTTTTGAAGGTTGTTTCTCCAGCTTTTATTTTCTCTATTCCTTAGTGCTACAAATGCCTACAATACATGTCTAGCTTGTTATCTGGCCAGTACTTCAGAATAAATACTGTATATTCAGGACTAAATTTATTTATTTTTTACTTTCAAAATTACTATTTTCCCCTCTGAGTTCCCTGTTTCTCTTAATGACACCATAATTCACCCAGACACAGAAATGAAATGAAGTCATTACTATCCCCAGTGGAGTAAAGCATCTAAGCCAGGCAGATTCTCTGGTTTTGAATCTTGACACTGCCAGTTACTCAGATTAATAATGTTACCAATGTAGCAGCACATGAGGTGTACATATTGTACTGTTGTATTTGTGGGTATCAATTTTCTGTTCTAAACTGTGAATTCCATAAGGACAATGAGTATATCTTACTAATATTTACGTATCTTATAAACACGGCACAATGTTGTACACACGATAAAAGCTCAGTTGTTTATGAATGAATGAGTAACTGAATGAAAATATAGATGAATAGCAGAATTTAAAATTTGAAATGGATACGAAATTTTCCAATTACCCTTCTGTCAGTTGGATCATCTCTCCAAGTTACCAGGAGCTCTATATTTATGAAATCAGCCTAAGAAATTATTCTGAAATGGTGCTCATATTTAGATAAGATATTTTTAAAATATCTCAAGCCTAACTTTGGAAACTGGCAGACGTGATTTCCAAAGGTAATAAAATTATTACAGGAATTTGATCACACCAAGGATATAGTTATGTTCATTGACAGAAATTATTAGCATTGAAAACAATTCAATATAAAGAATATAGTTTTATACAAAAGTTTTATCATTGATAAAATTTGTTTATTTTGAATCTAGGAAAGCATCTGAATACCTTAGGGTGTGAAGTGGTTGGAATGAAAAGTAAATGAATTGTGGTTTATTATTCATATACATGAGGATTTTAAATATCTTCACCTGAATGCACTGATATCATGAGAAGGAGGAGAAATAGAGCTAATTACAAAAAGGGTATGTCACTCCTTCATTTTTGGGAAAATATCTAAAAATTCAAACCTGACCCAGTTCTATGTAGGTGAAAACTTTCATCTTCCTTTTGGTTCTTGTTACTACCATTTAAATAAACTGTTTAATAAAATAATGTGTTTTGACTGTCTCCCTCTGCAAGGGAGTGTACTAGAAGCTGGTCATAAAAGAATGCCTATTTAATAGCAGAGGCTGTGTATTGTATATACATGTATATAATATATACACTATATATATGCATGTTAAAAATGTGTGTGCATATGTACACATATGTAACAGGAGCAATTGAAAAGCTAAAATAGTTACCAAAAAAATACTGTAGGAAAAAAATAATCATACTATACATACTATGATTGGTAGGCAGTGATAGTTATGATATTGGTACTAGAATCCAATAATAAGCAGAAATATATTCAACTAATCAGCATTAGTTTATCTGCCATATTCCAGGTGTTGTGAGGTAGGAAAAGATGAAAATTTTCCCTCCAGGAGTGTACAGTATAGGAGGAGAGATAATACATGAATGTAGGAAACTACCATATATGACTTCATGTCTCATGAGAGGTATAGATTTCATGTTGGTCTAGGTGGGAGGAGCGCCAGTAAGGGGTGGCTCTCTGGTGTGAGATGATGAATTACAGGAACGAAAAAGCTTCGAAAGGTCACACTTTGTAAGGGGTGCAGGACCACCTGTGGAAAGTACAACCTGCATTTTATACCCCTAGAAGCTCTGGACCCAAACACAATGTCAGTGGAAAGAATGTCCAAATTTTTAATACAAATGAAAATGACAACTTCCATTCATAGGTACACCAGACAGATTTTAGGGCTGATCTGGGGGACTCTGGACTTTTTGCATGTGCTGTGGCTCTCGTCCCTTGCAACTGCACAGCTGCTCCCGGGGGGCAGATGTGAAGGCAGTCCTCTTGCTGCCACTGCTGTCCTTGGCAGCAGCAATGGGCTCAGGGAATTATATCTCTTAGTCAACTCACTAAACAGCAGTTTGGAGCGATAAGCCGTAGAATTTTAAAATGCTGATTTGAAGTAGATTGCCCTTGACTTTCCACGGTGGAGACTGATTGGTCTTCGTGGCTGTATTTTGTTTGTTTTTGATCATTGCCTAATAATCCACAGATCCAAAATGTTCTGTGCTTTGTGAACAGAACTTGCAAATAATAATAGGTTAGATTTGGGGTGAAGGAAAAGTATAACAGGAGTAGAGAAGCTCACATAGAAGCTCCAGTTTCTTTAATCTTCCTATTAATTTTGTGTTGGGCTGTTCTCATGGATTCGTATTTGCCCTAGACAGTTCATCATTTACGATAAAAATTCTCAATATTATCTCACTGTCTCATTATCTAATTAAAAATGTACCTTTTCCCCCTTTTTTCTTTAAAAGGTCTTATCTGGGCTCTGAATAAATGTTCTTTTATCCCAAAGTTTGCCAGTGGTGAGGAGATACATACTGTCTGTGTGATTTTCATTTAAATTACTTTGTTTTAAAATATACTGTGTTGTCTTCATCGTCCCTGAGCCAGAATACACGCTACTTCCCCAACATTTTCTCCATATATCCATCGGCATGTAATGAATCTGAAGTCTGTCCTGGTTACAGACTACAAATCTTTGTTGCAAATCTTTAAGTGTTTCTGAAATTTCAGGCACTATTTTAAACCAAGCTTCCACATTGTAAAATTGGGGAACTTTAAAAGTTCGTCATAGGAGATATAGGAGTGCCGCTATATGCTGGGGGTGAAACCAAGGTCTGATGCAGTATGAAGAATCACTGAGGTTCTTGTTTATACACACACACACGCACGCGCTCACACACACACACACACACACTTCCCATGTTTACTCTTGATCTGCTAAATCAGAATCTCTTAGTGAGGGCCTGGAAGTATGTACATAGTTTTGTGTACTCTTCACCTGGCTTCCCCTACTAGTGACATCTTATGTAGCTATAGAAGCATATTAAAACCAGGAAACTGACATTGGCACATTAACTAGACTACAGATCATATTCAGCTTTCACCGTTTTAAAACCTGCATTCACTTATGTGTGTCTGTGCGTATGCATGTGCACATGTGTGGTTCTATGCAGTAGCATTTTGCATTTTTGATAAGCCCTCCAAGTGAGTTATGATCAGACAAGTTTTATGCACACTGATTTAGTGCAGTTATTCACAAACAGAATTCAGAAGAATTTCCCTGGTGTCTTTTTTTTAAATTAATTTTTATTGGAGTATAGTTGTTTTACAATGTTGTGTTCATTTCTACTGTACAGCAAAATGAATCAGCTAGACATATACATATATTCCCTCTTTTTTGGATTCCCTTCCCATTTAGGTCACCACAGTGCATTAAGTAGAGTTCCCTGTGCTATACAGTATGTTCTCATTAGGTGTCTATCTTATACATAGTATCAATAGAGTACATGTGTCAGTCCCAATCTCCCAATTCCTCCCACGCCTCCACTGTTTCCCCTTGGTATCCATACATTTGTTGTCTGTGTCAGTGTCTCTATTTCTGCTTTGCAAATAAGATCACCTATACCATTTTTCTAGATTCCACATATACACGTTAATATACAATATTTGTTTTTCTCTTCCTGATTTCACTCTGTGTGGCACTCTGTAGGTCCACCCATGTCTCTATAAATGACCCCCGGGTGTCTTTGTTTTTTTTTTTTGGCTGCGTTGGGTCTTCTTTGCTGTGCACGGGTTTTCTGTAGTTGGGGCAAGCGGTGGCTACTCTTCATCGTGGTGTGTGGGCTTCTCACTGCGGTGGCTTCTCTTGTTGTGGAGCATGGGCTGTAGGCGTGCGGGCTTCAGTAGTTGTGGCACGTGGGCTCAGTAGTTGTGGCACACGGGCTTAGTTGCTCTGCGGCATGTGGGATCAGTGCTCGAACCCGTGTCCCCTGCATTGGCAGGCGGATTCTTAACCACTGCACCACCAATAAAACCATAGCCCCACCCCACAAATACCCGCCAGGTTCTCAATGAGGAGGACTGGATTAGACCAGGGATTAGCATCAAACATGAGCTGATTCTGATGCTGTTTTTCTACAAACCAAACTTTGAGAAACCCTGATTGTTATTTTAGCAGGTAGAACCAGGCTTCAGCGGAGAGACCTTTATTGAGAGGGAGCATGATGGAACAGCAATGGAACATGATTAGTTATTTAAGGGAACATGTGTACTAGGACCAGCTTTTTAATTACCTCTATCAAATGGGGCAATCTGGTTCACCACTCTGGTACTCAACTTCCCCATCTGTGAAATAAAGTGAATGGATTATATCATCTTTTATGTCCCTTGAAGCTCTAAAATATTCTAAATTCATGCTTGTAGTTCTTGGATTCTCTAGATTAGGCAAAATTATCATCCCTTTTTTTACAGGGCATGATGTAAGACACAGACCTTCAACAAAGTTATATTGATGTGAAGGGATCAAGTTGATTTCATAAATCTAAGGAGATTATTAATGATATGAATACTGTTGATATATTTTAATCCACAAGAGGAGTTTCATGTGTAAATAGAAAAAATAATAAATTAATTAACCATTGTATAATACACATATTCTACAAATATTTAATGAAAATAAATTGCTTTGAGTTTTTCCAATCAAACTAAGTACCTGTGAATTTCCAATTTTAGTTAATATTCAATTGAATTTTGATAAATATCCTACTGCCCTTCAGTTCAATATAAATTCTTTAAAGAGATGAGCTATCTTCCCATTTATTTTGTTACACTTTTGACCTAATTGTTATGAACCACATTTTGTAAGCTTTCAGATGAAATCTCAATCCTTCTAGCTGGTCAAGCAATTTAGGATGAGTTCACTGAAAGCAGTTTTCTACAAAGATAGAAGTAGACCAGCAGCTGGAACCACTTTTGCCACCCAGAAATACAATAGTTTATTTATTATCGCTTGTCTTTATTGTGTCTATTCACAGCTGAAGTCATCAGGCACAATTTAAGATATTCTGAAATGAACACCATTCTCTGTCTCTAAAACTTTTGACAAAAACAATGATTAAAAGAAAAAAGAGTAAACACACAAAGGCCCAAAGGACACAACGCTATTATTTCTCTCAGTCCTAGGGAAAGTAGAAACGGCGGCTGCCAATCGGAACCTCACAGTTGAGTTTCAAATTCTCCCCAGCTTTGATGACTTTGGCCCTTTTAAGTATTCCTTCTTTCAACTTTGATTTCTGAAGAAACATTTTGTCTCAATTTCTGGCCTGTTGATAGGGAAAAGTTGCTGTAGGCATGCATGACTAAAAAGATAGCTTTGTCAGTTTCCAGTGGCTGGGCTTAGTCATACATTCTTGCACTTGAGTACTCTGTGTTTGAAATTATTTTTCTATTGATGAAATCCCTTGAACAAGATACTGCAACTTTCTTTGCCCTGTAGTTGAATATTTTATTTGCTTATTAGAGTAGGATTGTTTTAAATACTACAAGTGTAGGGTAAGAGGCAAACTAAGTGGTATAGGAATGAGGTGTCAGCCTAGAAGCCAGAACAGCCGGGTCCAGTCCCAGCCTTGTCTCACGTCAGTCACATCACCTTGAGCAAGACGCTGATCTCTTTCTCAGCCTCAGCTTTCTTTTTGCTGCTTTGAGAATGGTATAAATATCTGTTGTGTTCATTCCACTGGATTACATAATAAGGTTATGAATGTTAAGGTAATGTGCAATTGCAGATTTTAGAGCTTAGTTTTGTCATCTCTGTAATGAGAAACCAGATGAAGAATGCAAAATGGAAGATAACTAAATCCTATAATTTCTCTATCATCGGTGTATATTTTAAAAGATATAATGCTGTTTCTAGGCTAATATTTTATTGTGTATATGCTAAATATAATGTTTGACAAGACAAACAACAACATATATGGAATTATTTGGGGGAGGAAAGGTGACAATAACTACCAGTAAGATGTGGGGGAGGACCTTTATTTTTTATTAAACTTTTGAGAATACTTTTAGATTTACAGAAAGCTTGTGAAGTTAGGACAGAGAGGTCCCACATATCCCACTCCCTGTTCCCACTGTTATTAACATCTTACCTTATGATGGTACACTTGTCTCAATTAATGAACCAATATTGATGCATTTTCATTAACTAAACTCCATTGTTTATTCAGATTTTCTTAATTTTTACCTAATGCCGCTTTTCTATTCCAGGGTCCCATCTAGAACAGCATATTATATTTAGTTGTTATGTCTTCTTGGGTCCTTCTGCTGGTGACAATTTCTCAGGCTTTCCTTGTTTTTGATGACCTCAGCAATCTGGGGGATTCCTGGTTGGGTACTTTGGATAATATCCATCAATTGGGATTATCTGACGTTTTTCTCATTTTCAGATTGGGGTTCTCGGTTTGGAGGAGGAAGATCACAGAGGTGAAGTGTCCTTCTCATCATATCTTATCAAGGGTGCCCACTAACAACATGACTGATCACTGTTGATGTTGACCTCGATCACCTGGCTGAGGTATGGATAACACACTTGATTCATGTTGACTGACATTATGGAAATAAGTGTTAGACACGTGGAATCTGAATTCTATTTTAATTTCATTAGCATTGAATAGAATGATTATCGGAGCCTGAAGTCTCTTCAGTGTGGAGCTGAGTCAGCAATCTATGATTACTCTGCCTAAAGTCATAAAATAGACTAATGAAACGTGATAGGTATAACTGGTAAATTATAAAGCCGTATATATGTGAGGTTTAAAATATTATTCTGGAAAGAATCCATCTGCATCAGTGTGCTAGGATAATAGTAATTAGCTTTACAGGTTAATGGAAAACTAGTGTTATTTATGAAGCACCATAAGGAACGATTCATTATTCCTCATGGTATTAATTTTGCAAATACCTGGAAAGCCTCCTTTAATTATCAAAATTGTACAAGCCTTCTCCCTGAGCCAGGGCTAGATCCTTATTCTGCTTTTTTGTCAAATCTATTCTAATCTTCCAAATGCCCCATTTGGGGGCTCTCTTCACTATGTATCATCCGTACTTTTCAGACCAGGGCTGCTTCCTTAACCAGTTTTTCTTACCACTATCACCAAGAGATATGCTATCAGTTGCTCTCAGAATAAGTGGTTTCCATTCATTTGACTATGAAGTACTAATTAAATATGGTAACGTTGACAATGTAACCTGTATCCAAATCACAAGCATAGAAAAATTGTACGTGTAAAGGCTAAAAGTAAAAATCTTGAACATATTGACAGGGTAGATAGTTATATTCTTGAGCTTACTGGAAAAATTCCTTAGTGATGGCTTGACATTTGTGGGGCAGTGGGGGTGAAGAGACGCTAACATATGTTTGCCAAATTACCTTATTCACTCAACCTAAATACACTATTATGTACCCAGTTTGAAATAAGTAATATGTTTTCTTTCGATACCGAATAACCAGGACTAAAACTACAAACCAGTTAAAAATAATTATACCTATAAGATTATAGGACTATGGGATGACTGGATTCCACTGATGTTACCAATAGTTAAAAGTTCATAACAATACAGATAAAAATATAAACCTCTTACTAATTTCAAACTCCAGAGAATATCAAAAATTAATACATAGATATTTTCTAATTGAGAACTTAAATGCATAGGTATAAAATAAGTTCCATTTGTTTTACAGAAAATACCATAGGGCAATATTATTATGAAACACAGCTAGGCAAGGAGTGAGGGAAGGCTAAGAACCGATAAAAAAGTTACATGGATAGGTAGGAAGATTCTGATGCTGAAGAATTTTTACGTGTAGTATTCGTTCGGTGCCTTGTATTTACCATTGGTCTTCCAGTAAGAATCAATCACCCTGTATGTTTAGACCAAATTTAGACCAAATCTTCCAAACGCTGACTTTGCAGCCTTTCCTCCACACGGACATTTCCATTTCTTCACTGTGGAACCTGTTGTTACTTTCCTAGTTAAGACTTTAGTTCCAAGAGTAGAGTAGAACCTTTACCAAGATTCACCAGTTATTAACTTTTCTGTTTTTTACTTGATATGAATAATTTATTGAATGAGAGACAAGGACAGGGAGATTTCAAACCCAAAACTGGTATAAAGTTCAGAGACATGGCATTACAGGATAGCTTCTAAAGTGAAAAGGAGGATGTCATTTAGCCTTTTCAATGATTGGTTATTACGTTGGAGGTTTCCAGACTGCAGGAGGTTGGTGAAAAGTGATTATCTTATACCATTTGGGGAAGATGACTTAAGTTTTATGATTATCAAAGACATTGACAAGAAATAACCTAAATTACAGTTCACTTACATTCCTGAAATGAACCACTTAGTTTCACATAAGTGGCTTAAAGGGTTTCTGTCAGCTTGAGGGATTTTTAAACCTGGCTTCATTTCATTTTATTTTAAAAGAATTATCAAAATAACTTAAGACAATCTAGAGGTCCAGTAATAGGAATTCATAATATAAATTACAGAATTTCCATATGATAGATGACTGTGCAGTTATTTATAGTCATGTGGGGATATTAAACAACATGGAAAAATGTTACCATGCTTCTATATATTGGAAATGTGAACACACCTTCCTTGACCACACCCCATTGTGAGCAAAACAGCCTCTCCCACTCCTCTTGCAGCCAGGGAGGGGGGCCTTGCTTTACCACATGTTTCCTCCTTACACTGTTGTTGATTGGCTCAGGAGAGTAACAGATCCCAGGGTAACCAATTAGTAGACTTGCCAGCAACCTATTATCTGTATCCGCTGGATGAAACACAGCAGGGCAGAGTTGGAAATTTGTACTAAAAACCCAGAAATCACAAGACAATAGAGTGAGAGCTCAGTTAAAAGGCAATAAGGTAGATTAAAGATTGAGAAACTGCTGTAAGAAGTAGCAAACTGAAACTATGAGGGAACAAAAATTAAGAATAAGTAGACAGAGCAATTGAAGGCAGGGCAAACAGACAGATGGAGGGCAGCCAACCACGCTGTCAATGCAGCTCTGCAGCAGGACTCCAGCTCCTGCTGTGGGATTCTTGGCAGATGCCTGGCCTCCAGATCCAAACTCCAGCCCTTTGCACAGGAACCTGCCCTAACCTGGCCCCTGTTCGTAGATTTCCAAGACAATTTCCTTGTCATCCTTTGCAAATCCTTTCAGGATGGCCTCAGTGGATCTCTGTCTTGTAACTGTTACAAGGGTGTGTAGACTATGAGCCCAATTTTTTCTTTTTTTTAATGCTTCAATTTTATTTTATTTATTTTTTTAATACAGCAGGTTCTTATTAGTCATCAGTTTTATACACATCAGTGTATACATGTCATTCCCAATCGCCCAATTCCTTACCCCCCTCAACCTGCCGCTATCTCCCCTTGGTGTCTGTGCATTTGTTCTCTACATCTGTGTTTCAATTTCTGCCCTGCAAACCGGTTCATCTGTACCATTTTTCTAGATTCCACATATATGCGTTAATATATATTTGTTTTTCTCTTTCTGACTTACTTCACTCTGTATGATAGTCTCTAGTTATATCCATGTCTCAACAAATGACCCAATTTCATTCCTTTTTATGGCTGAGTAATATTCCATTGTCGATATGTACCACAACTTCTTTATCCATTCGTCTGTCGATGGGCAATTAGGTTGCTTCCATGACCTGGCTATTGTTAATAGTGCTGCAATGAACATTGGGGTGCATGTGTGTTTTTGAATTATGGTTTTCTCTGGGTATATGCCCAGGAGTGGGATTGCTGGGTCATATGGTAATTCTATTTTTAGTTTTTTAAGGAACCTCCATACTGTTCTCCGTAGTGGTTGTATCAATTTACATTCCCACCAACAGTGCAAGAGGGTTCCCTTTTCTCCACACCCTCTCCAGCATTTGTTGTTTGTAGATTTTCTGATGATGCCCATTCTAACTGGTGTGCGGTGATACCTCATTGTAGTTTTGATTAGCATTTCTCTAATAATTAGTGATGTTGAGCAGCTTTTCCTGTGCTTCTTGGCCATCAGTATGTCTTCTTTGGAGAAATGTCTATTTAGGTCTTCTGCCCATTTTTGGATTGGGTTGTTTGTTTTTTAATATTGAGCTGCATGAGCTGTTTATATATTTTTGCAGATTAATCCTTTTTCCGTTGATTCGTTTGCAAATATTTTCTCCCATTCTGAGGGTTATCTTTTCATCTTGTTTATGGCTTCCTTTGCTGTGCAAAAGCTTTGAAGTTTCATTAGGTCTCATTTGTTTATTTTCGTTTTTATTTCCATTACTCTAGGAGGTGGATGAAAAAAGATCTTGCTGTGATTTATGTCAAAGAGTGTTCTTCCTATGTTTTCCTCTAAGAGTTTTATAGTGTCCGGTCTTACATTTAGGTCTCTAATCCATTTTGAGTTTATTTTTGTGTATGGTGTTAGGGAATGTTCTAATTTCATTCTTTTACATGTAGCTGTCCAGTTTTCCCAGCACAACTTATTGAAGAGGCTGTCTTTTCTCCATTGTATATCCTTGCCTCCTTTGTCATAGATTAGTTGACCCTAGGTGCCTGGGTTTATCTCTGGGATTTCTATCCTGTTCCATTGATCTATGTTTCTGTTTTTGTGCCAGTACCATATTGTCTTGATTACTGTAGCTTTGTAGTATAGTCTGAAGTTAGGGAGTCTGATTCCTCCAGCTCTGTTTTTTTCCCTCAAGACTGCTTTGGCTATTCAGGGTCTTTTGTGTCTCCATACAAATTTTAAGATTTTTTGCTCTAGTTCTGTAAAAAATGCCATTGGTAATTTGATAGGGACTGCATTGAATCTTTAGATTGCTTTGGGTACTATAGTCATTTTCACAATATGGAGTCTTCCAATCCAAGAACATGGTATATCTCTCCATCTGTTGGTATCACCTTTAATTTCTTTCATCAGTGTCTTATAGTTTTCTGCATACAGGTCTTTTGTCTCCTTAGGTAGGTTTATTCCTAGGTATTTTATTCTTTTTGTTGCAATGGTAAATGGGAGTGTTTCCTTAATTTCTCTTTCAGATTTGTCATCATTAGTGTATAGGAATGCAAGAGATTTCTGTGCATTAATTTTGTATCCTGCAACTTTAATAAATTCATTGATTAGCTCTAGTAGTTTTCTGGTGGCATCTTTAGGACTCTCTATGTATAGTATCATGTCATCTGCAAACAGTGACAGTTTTACCTCTTCTTTCCAATTTGTATTCCTTTTATTTCTTTTTCTTCTCTTATTGCCATGGCTAGGACTTCCAAAGCTATGTTGAATAATAGTGGCGAGAGTGGACATCCTTGTCTTGTTCCTGATCTTAGAGGAAATGCTTTCAGTTTTTCACTTTTGAGAATGATGTTTGCTGAGGGATTGTCGTATACGGCCTTTATTATGTTGAGGTAGGTTCCTTCTATGCCCACTTTCTGGGGAGTTTTTTTTATCATAAACGGGTGGTGAATTTTGTCAAAAGCTTTCTCTGCATCTATTGAGATGATCATATGGTTTTTATTCTTCACTTTGTTAACATGATGTATCACATTGATTGATTTGCATATATTGAAGAATCCTTGCATCCCTGGGATAAATCCCACTTGATCATGGTGTATGATCCTTTTAATGTGTTGTTGGATTCTGTTTGCGAGTATTTTATTGAGGATTTTTGCATCTATATTCATCAGTGATATTGGTCTGTAATTTTCTTTTTTTGTAGTATCTTTGTCTGGTTTTTGTATCAGGGTGATGGTGGCCTCATAGAATGAGTTTGGGGGTGCTCCTTCCTCCACAATTTTTTGGAAGAATTTGAGAAGGATGGGCGTTAGCTCTTCTCTAAATGTTTGATAGAATTCACCTGTGAGGCCATCTGGTCCTGGACTTTTGTTTGTTGGAAGATTTTTAATCACAGTTCCAATTTCATTACTTGTGATTGGTCTGTTCATATTTTCTGTTTCTTCCTGGTTCAGTTGTGGAAGTTTATACCTTTCTAAGAATTTGTCCATTTCTTCCAGGTTGTCCATTTTATTGGCATAGAGTTGCTTGTAGTAGTCTCTTAGGATGATTTGTATTTCTGTGGTTTCTGTTGTAACTTCTTTTTCATTTCTAATTTTATTGATTTGAGTCCTCTCCCTCTTTTTCTTGATGAATCTGGCTAATGGTTTATCAATTTTGTTTGTCTTCTCAAAGAATTAGCTTTTAGTTTTATTGATCTTTGCTATCGTTTTCTTTGTTTCTATTTCATTTATTTCTGCTCTGATCTTTATGATTTCTTTCCTTCTGCTAACTTTGGGTTTTGTTTGTTCTTTTTCTAGTTCCTTTAGGTGTAAGGTTAGATTGTTTATTTGAGATTTTTCTTGTTTCTTGAGGTAGGCTTGTATAGCTATAAACTTCCCTCTTAGAACTGCTTTTGCTGCATCCCATAGGTTTTGGATCATCGTGTATTCATTGTCATTTGTCTCTAGGTATTTTTTGATTTCCTCTTTGATTTCTTCAGTGATCTTTTGGTTATTTAGTAACATACTGTTTACCCTCCATGTGTGTGTGTTTTTTACGTTTTTCTCCCTGTGCTTCATTTCTAATCTCATAGTGTTGTCATTGGAAAAGATGCTTGATATGATTTCAATTTTCTTAAATTTACTGAGGCTTGATTTGTGACCCAAGATGTTATCTATCCTGGGGAATGTTCCATGCGCACTTGAGAAGAAAGTGTAATCTGCTGTTTTTGGATGGAATGTCCTATAAATATCAATTAAATCTATCTGGTCTATTGTGTCATTTAAAGCTTTGTTTCCTTACTTATTTTCATTTTGGAAGATCTGTCCATTGGTGTAAGTGAGGTGTTCAAGTCCCCCACTATTATTGTGTTACTGTCGATTTCCTCTTTTATAGCTGTTAACAATTGTCTTATGTATTGAGGTACTCCTATGTTGGGTGAATATATATGTATAATTGTTATATCTTCTTGGATTGATCCCTTGTTCATTATGTAGTGTCCTTCCTTGTCTCTTGTAACATTCTTTATTTTAAAGCCTATTTTATCTGATATGAGTATAGCTACTTCAGCTTTCCTTTGATTTCCATTTGCATGGAATATCTTTTTCCATCCCTTCACTTTCAGTCTGTATGTGTCCCTAGGTCTGAAGTGGGTCTCTTGTAGGCAGCATATATATGGGTCTTGTTTTTGTATCCATTCAGCAAGCCTGTGTCTTTTGGTTGGAGCATTTAATCCATTCACATTTAACATAATTATCGATACATATGTTCCTATGACCATTTTCTTAATTGTTTTGGGTTTGTTTTTGTAGGTCCCTTTCTTCTCTTGTGTTTCCCACTTAGAGAAGTTCCTTTAGCATTTGTTGTAGAGCTGGTTTGGTGGTGCTGAATTCTCTTAGCTTTTGCTTGTCTGTAAAGCTTTTGATTTCTCCATCGAATCTGAATGAGATCCTTGCTGGGTAGAGTAATCTTGGTTGTAGGTTCTTCCCTTTCATCACTTTAAGTATATCGTGCCACTCCCTTCTGGCTTGTAGAGTTTCTGCTGAGAAATCAGCTGTTAACCTTATGGGAGTTCCCTTGTATGTTATTTGTCATTTTTCCCTTGCTGCTTTCAATAATTTTTCTTTATCTTTTATTTTTGTCAATTTGATTAGTATGCGTCTCGGCATGTTTCTCCTTGGGTTTTTCCTGTATGGGACTCGCTGCGCTTCCTGGACTTGGGTGGCTATTTCCTTAGCCATGTTAGGGAAGTTTTCGAATATGATCTCTTTATATATTTTCTCTGGCCCTTTCTCTCTCTCTTCTCCTTCTGGGACCCCTATAATGCGAACGTTGTGGTGTTTAATGTTGTCCCAGAGGTCTCTTAGGCTGTCTTCATTTCTTTTCATTCTTTTTCTTTATTCTGTTCTACAGCAGTGAATTCCACCATTCTGTCTTCCAGGTCACTTATCTGTTCTTCTGCCTCAGGTATTCTGCTATTGATTCTTTCTAGTGTAGTTTTCATTGTAGTTATTGTATTGTTCATGTTTGTTTGTTTGTTCTTTAATTCTTCTACATCTTTGTTAAACATTTCTTGCATGTTCTCGATCTTTTCCTCCTTTCTTTTTCTGAGGTCCTGGATCATCTTCACTGTCATTATTCTGAATTCTTTTTCTGGAAGTTTGCCTATCTCCACTTCATTTGGTTGTTTTTCTGGGGTTTTATCTTATTCCTTCATCTGGTACATAGCCCTCTGCCTTTTCATCTTGTCTATCTTTCTGTGAATGTGGTTTTTGTTCCACAGGCTGCAGGACTGTAGTTCTTCTTGCTTCTGCTGTCTGCCTTCTGTTGGATGGGGCTATCTAAGAGGCTTGTAGTTATTAACTTTTTGAAACATTTGCTTGTTCAACCTCTCTCTTTCCTTATACACACACACACACACACACACACACACACACATATTTTGGCTAAACTATTTAAGAGGTAGTTTATAAGCATCGTGATACTATACTCCTGAATATTTCAGATGTATCTATCAGCAAGTGTAATCTCCTGTATAACCACAATACAACTACCAAACTCGAGAAACTTAACATAGATGCAATACTATTATTTAACATACAGCCTATTCAAGTTGTTCCATTTGTGTTAATAATATAGTTTATCGGTATATTTCAATGTTTTATTGAAGTATAATTACATACTATAAAATGCACAGATTTAAGTGTACAGTTTAATGTTTTGATAAATGTGTACCCTCATGTAACCAACACCCCAATCAAGATATAGTGAATTTCTGTAACTCAAGAAAGTTCTTTCTTGCCCCTTTCTAGTCAGCCCTCTTTCCTCTACATCCCTTAGAGGAAACCACTACAGTATTTTTTCCTTATAGATTACATTTGCATAAATTTCACATCCAGTGTGTATTCTTATGTGTTTAGTTTATTTCTCTCTGGTCTTGGATTCTGGTATCTGTAAATAAAGTTTTAGTGGAACTCAGCCATGTTCATTTGGTTGTACTGTCTACGATGCTTTCACACTATAACAACAGCACTGACTAGTTGTGACAAGGCTTGCTTTTGGTTGCTACTTGGTGTATTACAAATTACTGCAATCCAATTATAACTTAACAGCATTTTGAATGTCATGCTCATTACTGTGACATAGCATTTAATTATTTATTTTTTTATTAACAGTGCATACTCAACATACCAAAATAAAGAAAGAAGAGTTGTGTTTGAATGTTGTACTTTTAAGAAAGAGTGGGGGGTGAATCATTTGTTATCAAATTAGATGGCAAAACATTGCGTTTATTATTCAGTGACACTGTTGCTGTGCTAAACTAATACTATATACATCAATATTATTAGATTAGGAACTCTTTATAATAGTCCCACGCACAGAAAAGCAATTTTCAGAAAAACTGGACATTTAAAAATGGAATATCTCATCGAAACAAAGTTTCTTTAAAAAATTTAAAATATTGAAATAAGGCTGAAGTCAAAGTAAGTGCTCATTTTGTTAACCAAGCAAGGAAAACCATTTACCAATGTTGAATTAATTTAATTGTGTGTGATTGCAGCAGATGAAGAAATGTGTCCAGAGAAAATAAGCTTGATTAAGGCTATTAGTCTTTTAGTGAGAACAGTTGCTGCAAGAGGTAAGGACATTGAGGACAACAGATGGAGTAAACATACTTTCCATATTCCTCCCACTGAGTACAATACGTCTAAAATCCCTGGATATTATGTACTGAAAAACATAAGAAGGCCTGAAAAGTGGAGAGAAGAAGGCAGACTGGATAGGGAGCTTAGGACCCAAAGAATGCTGAGTTCCCTGACCTTTTCTTTCTGACTCATCTATCCCACACTGGGACTGGAGAAGCTAGCATCCTGAGAATGCCAATGGGAACAGATGAAAAAACAAACAAACAAACAAAACAAACAAGAAAAGCATGCCCTCTCTAGCCAAAAGGCCAGGAAAAGGGCTACCTAGCAAGACAGAAACTTAAATAATAACTGTTCTACTCCAGCCAAGCACCACAGAAGAAGCTGTGGCCAAGTCTTACCCATCATCAGAACTGGAGTGGAGAGTCTAGGTGTGTAACAAGGAACCCCAAACCACCTGCCATTGTTGTGTCAGAGGCTGAGGGGGGAAACAGGATCTTTGTCCATACTGACTGGTAATGAGGAGCCTGTGGTGTTGGTGAAAATGACATGGGAGCCTGGAATTCATCTACACCTAGTGACCTGGTGTCAGAGAAAGCCTAGAGGAGGGTCAGGTCTTTAACCACCTCTCAGAGAATATGAGGCCAACCCTCCTCCCAGTGTCAGTGGGGACCCATCATTAACAAGGACCCTCTCCCTTCAAGTTGTCAACAGAATCCTAATGGAGAATCTGCATCTAGTTTCACTTGGCAGTAACAAGGCGGAGTTGTTCCCCAACTGGAGTTATGTCAGGGGGAGCTTGCTAAAATACAAGGCTTATATAAGACCCAGAGTCTCACAGCATATGAACTGTCCAGATTTCAAAAGAAAATCACTTGTTATACTAATAACCTGGAAAATCTAAATTTGAATGAAGAAAGACATTAGATGTCAACACTGAAATAGCACAGATATTAGAATTATCTAACAAGGATTTTAAAGCAGCCTTCATTAAAAAGCTTCCACAGGTAATTGTGAACACCCTCAAAACAAAGGAAAAATAGATATTATCAGCAAGAAACATGATATAAAGAAGAACCAAGTGGAAATTCTAGAACTGAAAACTACAATAGCCAAAAAATAAACTCAATGGATAGTCTAACAGAAGAAAAAGTGTATGTGATGATAGAACAATAGGAGAGAGAGAAAATAGACTGAAAATAAAAGTGAACAGAGCTTCGGGGACCTGTGGGCTATAACAAAAAATCTAACATTCATGTCATTAGTGTCCCAGAAGGAGAGGAGAAAGAGAATTCAAAGAAATAATGGATTAAATTTCTCCAAATTTGGCAGAAGACATAAACTTACAGATTCAAGAAGCTGAGTGAACCCCAAAAAGGATAAATCTAAAGACACATCATAGTTAAACTTCTGGAAAGTAAAGACAAAGAAGAAAATCTTGAAGGCAATCAGAGAGAAACACAGGAAACAATTTGAATGATATCAGAAACCATGGAGGCCAGAAGGAAGTAGCATAGCATTTTTCAAGTGCTGAAATAAGTCAACCCAGAATTCTATATCCAGAGAAAATATTTTCAGGAATGAAGAAGAAATTAAGACATTCTCAGATTGAAAGGAAGACTAAGAGAATTCATTGCTTGTAGACCTACTGTGAAAGAATGACTAAAACAAGTTCTCTAAACAGAAAGGAAACGATAAAAGAAGGAATTTTGCAACACCAGGAAGGAAGAAAGCAGAAGAGAAGAACAAAAACGTGAGTAAATATAAGACTTTCCTTCTTCTCTTGCATTTTTATAATTATATTTAGTGTTTGAAGCAAAAATTATTATAACTGTGTAATGTGGTCCTCTGTTTATGTAGAAGAAAAATTAAAGCTAATTATGTTATACATGGGGAAGGGTAAATGGACATAAAGGGAAGTAAGGTTTCTATACTTTACTCAAGCACATAAAATGTCGACATTAGTAGACTGTAAGTTATGCTAATATAGTATAATATGCAAAGTAACTACTAATATAGTTATGGAAATAGATACACTTAAAAACATGGATAAATCAAAATGGAATTCTAAAGAAAGTTTAAGGAACTGACAAGAAGATAGGAAAAAAAGAAACAAATGAAAAACAGAGACAGCAAACAGAAAAAAAATAAAATGGCATAATTAAGTCTCGACCTATCACTAATTACAGAAAATGTAAATAGTCTGAATATATTGAATTAAAAGATAGAGGTTGGCATAATAGATTTAAAAAACAAAAAGAAAACATGACCTAACTATTGGCTATCCACAAGAAACTTGCTTCAAATATAATGATATGTGTAGGTTGAAAGTGAAATGATGAACTGAGATATACTACACAAACACTAATCAAAAGAAAGCAGGAGTGGCTATATTAATATCAGATTCAGTGGACTTCAAGGCAAAGAAAACCACTGGAGACAGAGTCAATCCACTAGGCAGACACAGGAATCCTAAATTTGTATGCACCAAAAAGCCAAGCTGCAAAACTTGTGAAGCAAAATCTGATAGAACTGAAAGGAGAGAGACAAATCCACAGTTATAGCCGAAGACTTCAAAACCCCATCTCAACAACTGACAAAACAGCTAGACAGAAAATCCTCAAGGATAGAGCTCAACAAGACCATCAACCAAAAGAATCTAATCAATATTTATAAAGCACTCTACCTACCAACAGCAGAATACATGTTATTTTCATGCATCCATGGAACATATGCCAAAATAAATATTTTCCTGGGCCATAAAACAAATCTTGACAAATTTAAAGGAATTGAAATCACATGGAGTGTTCTCTCTAACCACAATGGAATAACACTAGAAATCAAGAACAGGAAGAGATCAGGAGAATCCCCAAACACCTGGCAGCTAAAACAGCACACATAAATAATCTGTTGGTCAAGGAAGAAGTCTTGAGACAAATACCAAATACATTGAACTTAGTGAACATGACAGCAAAACATCAAACATTGTGGGATGCTGTTAAAGCAGTGCTTAGATGAAAATCTGTAGCCCTAAATGCTTACAGACAAAAAAGGATAAGTCCCAGATCAATAATCTAAGCTCTCACTTCAAGAACTTAGAAGATGAAGAGCAAAATAAACTCATAGTCAAGGAGAAAAAAGAGAGCAAAAATCAATAAAATTGAAAACAGACACACAATAGAAAAGTCAATGAAACATAAGTTTTTATTTGAAAAGATTAGTAAAATAGACAAAACTCCAGCAAGACTGACAAATAAAAAGAGAGGAGAGCAATTTCTATTATCAGTTTGAAACAAAAGATCACACTACAGAGTTTACATACATCGAAAGAATAAGAGAATACTCTGAGCAGCCCTAGACACATAAATTTGACAGTTGAGATGAAATAGATTAATTCCGTGAAAAGTATATAAACTACTCCAACTCATCCAATGAGCAGCCCAATAACAACTAATGAAATTAAATTTATACACACACATATATATGTATACACACATATTAATAGAATAAAAGCCCAGAAATAGTTCCATATACGTATGGCCAGGTTGTAGTGGAAGGAGAGGCTCTCTGGAAGCAGGTGGTGGTGAAAGGAGTGTGACGGGCAAAGATGATTCAGGCAATCCTGGTTTTCAGTAACCATGGGAAGCCACGTGGCTTGACTGCTTCTACCAGCGTTTCCCAGAAGAAATTCAACAGCAGGTTATTCGAGAGATCTTCCATCTAGCTCTCAAACGGGATGACAACATCTGTAACTTCTTGGGGGGTAGAAGTTTGATTGGTGGGTCTGACTACAAACTGATTTATTGGCGTTATGCTGCCCTCTACTTTGTATTTTGTGGGGATTCGTCAGAGAGTGAACTTGGGATCTTAGACCTCATCCAGGATTTTGTGGAGACTCTGGACAAGTGTTTCGAAAATGTTTGTGAATTGGATTTGATCTTCCACACGGATATGGTGCACTACGTTCTTCAGGAGGTGGTGATGGGTGGGATGGTGTTGGAAATAAACATGAATGAAATCGTGGCTCAGACTGAAGCTCAGAACAGGCTGGAGAAGTCCGAGGGTTGTCTTTCAGCCGCACCCGCCCGGGCCATGTCCACCGTGAAAAACATCGGCCTGCTGGAGATGCCTCGGATTATCAACATTGGCGATCTCAACATCAAGGTCCCCAACCTGTCGCAGTTTGTCTGAGGGTAGAAGACGGCTGAACTGAGTCCTCGGAACCAGCAAAGCCGAGCCAGTCCTGCAGCAAAACCTGATCTGCGCCCTAGAGGAGTGCAGCCTCGGGCCCTGGGCCCTGCTGTCCTGCAGCGGGAAGGAGTCCTGTGTCCACTGCCAGCCTGTGCTTGCTTCTCACATGTGCGGCCTTGCCCCTCTCTCCTACACGCGGCCACTGCAGATGTGAAGGGTCCTGGCTTCCTCAGTGGGGTGCAGGTGCCCAAGCCACTCGCCCCCTTTACCTGCCACGTGCAGCCACTCCCAGGGGTTGCAGACTGTCGTGAGAGCAGAACCTCACCACGACGATGTGCTCCGACTGGAGTCTTCAACCTTAGCACCACGAGGCTCCCTGAGGTCCTGTAGCATGGACTTCCCTGGTGAAGTGCCGTAGCTAGAAAAGGGCTGACCCTCTAGATTTGGGGATGTGGTGAGTGGCAAACAAGGGCAGGATGTTATGAGGTCCAGAGTTGCCTACTGGCTCCACTAGAGTTGGCACACCCAGAATCCTTTTGTAGAGCCGAGCTGTCTCATCACCACCTCCTGAGGCACACACTCCCAACCGCCACAGTCCTGGCTCTGCTCTCCCAGGTGTTTACGTGCAGGACACAACCCAAGTCCTAGGCCTGTCATTTGCCTGCCCCCCACATTTCTGCCAACAGGGAGGGCACAGCCCACAGCCAGAGGGGTCCCCCTCAAAGGGGAGGAACCCCGTGTCTGCAGAAGGCAAAGCTGACAACGTGGAGCATCTCAGAATCATGACTCTTCCAGGTTTAACATACGTTCTCCTCCCGAGGAGCAGACAGGTCAGTTGCTGTGTTATAGATGACGAGTCTGTCCAGGAGACCCACTGCTGTCTACACCAGCTTCTGGAGCATGAGAGCCTGAGCTGGGGTCATGTGTTCTGGACCTGGCACAGGGGGAGGCTGGGGACACGGCAGCGTGCTGGCTGCAGCATCTTCTCCCCAGTGTGCGAGGGGCCCCTGCCTGAGCTCCTTCTGGGCACGCCCTGTTCCCCTCAGATGCCAGTGCCCTAGAGCTAGCTGTGGATACTTGTAAATGTTTACGTGTGATAAGAGACTTTCTTCCTGTGGTTAACTTAGAGCTGAAGCTGCTCCTCGAAATAGTACCTTTTACTCCTGCGCTGCCTCGGGACCAGGTCTCAGGTATGATGTTGAGCTGCCTTGAGATTTGGGAGCTCGCTGCACCATCGTGGTGACGTCTCCCAGCCTGGGAACTTCTTGTGCCTGCCGGCCGGTGGCCCAAACCGTCTCGTCAGGCCTCCTGATGCTGTCGCAGGGCCCATCTGAGATGGTGCCTGACAGGACCATGGTCAGGACCACGTCTTTTCCTGCTTTGAACTGTGCTTCTTGTGGTTGGTGCTCTTTGCTCTCTGTAGCCTCTTAACCTCAGTCTTTTGGAACATCTACGGTAACCACAGAGGTGGGCAGTGTTGATCAGAAGAGTTTACTTTTTTTTTTTTTTTTTTACAGACATTTCAGCGTATTTACATCCCTCTCTTTCACATTTGCTGAAAGTGATATAGGAACAAAATGATATTTATTTTGTACCTACTGTAAGGTGGCATGAGCGAGATCCTTCCACAATCCTTACAACAGACACTGTTATCTCCATTTTGCAAGTCAAGAAAGTAAGAATCAGAGAGGTCAAGTAAACGGCTTTAGGTCACAAGCGCTAAGAACTGAGACTGTCTGTCTGCCTAAATCCACAGTTCATTTTTTTTTCACTGCTCAGGATGGCCTCTCCCAATTTTATTTTCTTTCTTATGGATAAAGAAACCTAAAAAAGGTTAGGTACCTTCTCAGAAACTGTGATAAAACCCAGCTTGGTTTTTCTCAGAAACGGTGATAAAAACCGGCTTGGTAGCCAGTGACAGCATCAAAGAGTGTAAGAGCTGGAGGGTCCTCCACATGCCTCCATTGAGCTGGTGAGGAAGCAGAAGCCCAGAGTGTTAAGTGTTATGTCAAGGGTCACAAAGCTAGAATGAAGTCATTTTTCTTTGTTTAAAATTTTTATTGGAGTATAGTTGATTTACAATGTTGTGTTCGTTACAGGTATACAGTAAAGTGAATCAGTTACACGTATTAAACAAAAAAGTATGGCCAGTGAATTTTTGACAAAATGTAAAAGAATTCAATGGAGAATGAATAGTCTTTTCAAAAAATGATGTTAAGCAATTAGAAATTTATAACCAGACGTTGAATCTTGGCATAATCTCACGTCTTATATAAAAATTCAGTAAAAAAGGATCATAGATTTAAATATAAAATACACAATTATAAAAATACTAGCGGATAACATAGGAGAAAATCTTTGAGAGAGAACCAGGGTTTGGTGAAAAATCCTTAGATGTGATACTGAAAGCATGATGGATAAAAAAAAATAAACTTGTTAAATTAGACTTCATCACAATTAAAAACTTTTGCTCTATAAAAGACTCCATGAAGATGAGGAAAAGTTATAGATTGGAAGAAAATATATGAACACCACATATCTGAAAAAGGGCTCAAAACCCAACAGCACACAATCCATTTAGAACATAGGTGACATCCATTTCACTGAAAAGGATATAAAGACGAGCAAATGAAAAGATGTTCATCACTAGCCATCAGGGAAATGCAAATGAAGACCACAACGAGAAATCATCGTATATGTATTAGAATGGCTAAAACTAAAAATAGTGATAGCACCAAATGCTGGTAAGGATGTGAGGACACTCAATCTCTTGTAAATTGCTGGTGGGTATGTAAAACGATACACAACCACTCTGGAAAATATTTTGGCATTTTCTTAAAAAAACTATACACTCACTGTATGTCAGCAAATTAATTCCTGAGCATTTATCACAGAGAAATAAAGATTTAAATCCACACAAAAACCTACACACAATTCATAGCAGCTTTATTTGTAATAGCCAAAACCTGGAAACAGCCAAAATGTCTCTTAATAGTTGAACAAAGTAAGATAGAGTTGTCCCATGTCCCAAGACCACCAAGGATACCAAAATCCACTAATGCTCAAGTGTCATATATAAAATGTGTAGTATTTGCATATAACCCATGCACATCCTCCTGTATATTTTTAACTCATCTCTAGATCTTACACTTAATAGTGTAAATAGTGTAAATTTAAATAGCTGTCAGCGTGTGGCAAATTTAAGTTTTGCTTCTTGGAAATTTCTGGAATTTTTATTTTGTTTTCCGTACTTCTGATCTGCAGTTGGTTGAATCCCTGGATTCAAAACCTGAAAATATAGAGGCCCAAAGGTATAGTCATGTGACTCTTCAACAATAAAAATGAACAAACTATTGATACACTCAGTAACTTGGATGTATCTCAGGGATATTATGTGGTTGGGAAAAAAACTTAGTCTCAGCTGGTCCCATGCTGTATTTACAAAACATTTATTAAATCACAAAATTATAAGATGGAAAAGAGATTAATGGTTGTCAGGAATTAGAGATGGTGGAGGTGTCTCTGATAAGGGTTAGCATGTGGAACATCTTTGTGGCGATGTGATAGCTCTGTATCTTCATTGTGTGGTAGTGGTTGTGTGAATTCACCTGTGTAATAAGTTGACAGAAAGTTATGCACACATATTAAATTCATCTCTCTTTGCTGAAGTTTCTCAGTAATCTCTTGGATGAAGCTCATCCTCTATTGGGTTTCTCAGGTTAGGTTCATGAATAGAGTATTTCTTAAGATCCTGCAAGTTTATAACTACTTTTCTATAGCCTTGACGTTTGAAGAATAGTTTGGCTGAATATAAAATCCTTGGTTCCATGTTTGCTTTATTGAGTTTCTGAAAATGTTGCTCCATTCTTCTACTGCTTCATATGCAGCTGTCAAGAAGTCAGTGGTCAATAGATTAACTTTCCTTGGTAAATCACTATGACTTAGCTGGATATAAAATTCATTGATTCTCACTTTGTTGTGTAGAATTTCTTTGAAACGTTGGTTTACTGTTTTCTTGCTTTGGACATGGTTGTCAAAAAGTCTTGTCAACAAGATTTTCTCTCCTTTCTGAATGACTATATTTTTTTTCCTGGATCCCCTTAATCTTTTTTCTCAATCTTTAATTTTGTTTTAAGTATATAATAGATTTATAGGATACGTCAGTTTTCTAAGATATGCCGTGGGGACTTTCAATGTATAGATGTAGGTCTCCTTTTATTTCCAGGAAGTTTTCTAGAATAATAGTTTAAAATATTAGATAATTCTATTGATTTCTTCTTTTTTCCATGAATAATTATATGAATGTATTCTATCTTCTTTGCTTATCTTCTATTGCTGTCATGTCATCTGTGATTCTTTCCACTTTTTAAAGTAACTTTTTCATTCTTTTGGCTTTTCTTCGTGTCTCTTATTTAACTTTTCATTTAAATCTCTTCTGCTCTGGGCTGATTGTAATTTAGATTTAATTGCTTTTCATTTTGAATTCCCAATAGCCACTGCTATCATAGCACCACTCAGACATGTTTCAAGTATTTCCCATTAAGGATGGTACTGTCTTATTTGGAATGATTTTCCCTGTGTTCCATTATCTCTAGGCTTCATGCTGCCATTTCCTCTTTTCTACACAGTTTCCGCTTGACTCTCACCACAACCCTTGTTTCTGAAGCTGTCTTATAAATTTGGATGTTTATCTTTCTATTTACAGGTAATTTGAAGGAAATTAGAGTTGTCTCATTAATTTGAAGGTAATATTTCCAAATCTGTTCCTACATGGCTAGGTAACTCGCAAATAGTCTGTTTCAGATCATTGCAGGAGTAGAGTAGTTAAATATGTCTTTCATTATTATAATGAGGCAGTAATTTTGACAGTGTAACATTGGCACAGGGATAGGCATATAAATAAATAGTTGAGACTAGGGACTCCAGAAATCTATCACACATATAACTTACATTGATTTGTGACCAAGAATGCCAATTCATTCAATGGATAAAGAATATACTTTTTAACAAGTGATACTGGGACAAGAAAAAAAAGAACATTGACTCTTATGACATATGTGAAAATTAACAAAATGAATCATAGGCCTAAATGTAGCAGTTAAAATTTCTAAAATAAAATATGGGAAAAATCTTCTCAGCCTTGAGATAGGCAAAGACTCTTTAAGATACAAAAGCATTAACCATTAAAGAAAAAAACTGATAAATTTGACTTTATCAAAAAACTTGCTTGTTGAAAGATTTGATTAAGAAAACTAAAAGGGAAGCCACAGAATGGGAGAAAATACATGCGATACGTATTTGACCAAAGGCTTGTAGCCTTACCTTATACAACTCAGTAGTAAAAAGAGGATAAACCCAACAGTACAGAGCAAAACATTTGAACGGTTGCCTCAAAAAAGATAAACTACAAATGGCCAATAAGCGCATGAAAAGTTGCTCAACATCATCAGCCATCAGAGAAATGCAAGTCCAAAGCAAAATGAGTCCCACTACTCACAAACTAGAATGGCTAAAGTTAAAAAAACATTAGCAATAGAAAGTGTTGGCTTGTGGAACTTTTATGCATTTCCAGTGCAAATGTAAAATGATACCCTCACTTTGGGAAACTGGCAGCTTCTTTAATGTTAGCCATGCATTTTCCATATGATCTAGCAATTCCACTTTTAGGTATTTACCAAAGAGAAATGAAAATATAGGTCTATACAAAAACTTGCACCTGAAAGTTTGTAGTAGCTTTATTCATAAGAGTCAAAAATTGTAAACATATCCATAAGCTGGTGAATAGATAAACAAACAGTGGCAATATCTACACTACAGGATATTACTAAGCGATAAAAGGGAGCAAACTACTGATACATTTAACAATATGGGTGGATCTCAAAAATAGCATGCAAAGAGGAAAAGCCAGACACAAAAGTACACATCGAATGATTGTCTTCATATGAAAATCTAGAAATGACAAATCCTAAGGTATAGGGATGGAAAGCGCATCAGTGGTTGACTAAGGCCAGAGGTGGGGCTGGATTCACTGGGAAAGAGCACAGAGGAATTACTCCGTGTCTTACTGTGATGATGGTTGCATTTGTCAAACTCATTACGCTGTACACTTAAAACGGATTCATCTTTTAAATGAGTTTTAAATGAGTTATGCTGCAATGGAGTTGATAAGTTATAAAAATGTTGAAAAGAAATCTTTCAATATTTAAAAATATTGGAAAGATAGAGTAGTATAGGAAATTGACTATTATAATGCTTTCAATTAGTGAGATCCCTTTGCACAATATATTTTTAAAATATTAGTCCAAATAAAGTCCAGAAGTAGTCACTTAACCTGAATATTAAAATCATTAGTAAATATGCATATACAGATATGTAGATATGTATATATATTTATCATCTATATTTCCTAAATATTTTGTCATGTAGAGACTGTCTGCTTCTTGGAAACCAGCCATAGCGTAAGACCGTTTCCTCTGATCTGTTTGTAAATCTATTTTGTGTTGTTACAACGATTATTTTCATGCATGTACGACTGAAGTATTAGTCACAGTGTATCTGTTTTAAAATATGCTTCATTTTCTTTCTTCTTATGCTTTTCTAAGTGTTGGCTGACCTCTGTCTTCTACATCAGAAAAGTGAAAAGTCAAAAACCTTTCACTTATTACAGTGTTCTGAAGCTTCATTTTCTTATAATTCAGGGATTTTGCAGACCAATTCCCCACACCTTGAGGAGTACAAACCATCCCATTCTAACAGTAACTCATTTGAAAACATCACCAACCGTAACCATCTGTTTCCAACTTCTAAAATCTGACCAGCAATGATCTTTAGAAAAGCAGAAATTTCAGTTGATATATTCAATGACTATTTGTTTCATAAAATTCATGCTCCTAGTTCAGTAATCCTGAATCTTTATGTACACTTTCTGCAGAGTCAGAGTTGTGAAAGTAGGTAGATGCATAAACAAGGTTGTTTCTGTCTAACCTAACTGCTAAATACATATATATTAGTTTGCTAAGGCTGCCATAACAAAATACCACAGATTTAGTGGCTTAAACAAGAGACATTTATTTCCCACAGTTCCAGAGGCTAGAAGTCCAAGATCAAGGTGCCAGTAGGGTTGGTTTCTCCTGAGGCCTCTCTCTTTGGCTTGTAGTTGTCTGCCTTTTCGCTGTGTCCTCACATGGTGTTTCCTCTGTGTGTGTGTACATCCCTGGTATCTTCCCGTGTGTCCAAATTTCCTCTCCTTATGACACAGGTCAGAAACTAACAGCCTTATTTTAGCTTAATTACTACTTTAGAAGCCATATCTCCAAACACGGTCACGTTGTGAGGTAGTGGGGATTAAGACTTCAATGTATGAATTTCGGGGGCGGGGGAGAACAATTCAGTCCATAACATCACATGACTTATCATCCCCTTTCATGTGGTTCTTTAGCCCCATAAGATGTCCACAGATGCCCACAGTAAAAACTGTGCCACAACAGAATATTCTGCTAGACCCTCAATGAACAGTGCTCTGAGTGAAATCACCTTCCTTCTCAAGTTTTGCTTGAATGCAGAATGTACATTCATGTCAGAGAATACTCACTTTGGCAATTTAGAAACAAATCCTGTTGTGCAAAGTTCGACCCACTTTACTAACTTTCTGAATAATGTCTGAGAGGAAATGACTGTCACTTCACAAAAACTCATTATAGAGCTTGGACACAATCTTATTAAGTAGCTATTGTATTACTGTACGATCAGAGTCATCACATCTGGAACTTTCAAAGGGAACTCCATCTCTGTTACAGCTGACTCCAGAATATGTGCCAAGTATTTTTTAAAAGCATTCACCTTCTGCAGCGTATGTTTTTGAGAGCATGTGGTTTACATTTGCGTTGAATTTCTCATCCATCTGTCCACAAGAATGGATACGTTTTATCGAGCATTTCCTGAGTTCACACTGGAAAAGTATTATTATCCCAAAACATTGACCGCCAAAAGGAAAGAGATAAGGTTGCACTTTCGTCAGCAGATGAGTCCTTGTTTCAAAAATGAACATAGAGTTTCAGCCGATTCTTTTTTTTAAATTATTTATTTTGTTTTTTTTTTTTGGCTGTGTTGGGTCGTCGTTGCTGCCCGCGGGCTTTCTCTAGTTGCGGCGAGCGGGGGCTACTCTTCGTTGCAGTGCGCGGGCTTCTCACTGTCTTGGCTTCTCTTGTTGCGGATCATGGGCTCTAGGCATGCAGGCTTCAGTAGTTGTGGCACATGGGCTCAGTAGTTGTGGCTTGTGGGCATTAGAGTGCAGGCTCAGTAGTTGTGGCTTAGTTGCTCCGTGGCATGTGGGATCTTCCCGGGCCAGGGCTTGAACCCGTGTCCCCTGCATTGGCAGGAGGATTCTTAACCCCTGCGCCAGCGGGGAAGCCCTCAGCTGATTCTTATGCACATAGAAATCAAAATTGTACTTTTTTGTGGTTCCATCTTCCTGCACTGTAAACTTTGAGTCACCATGAAAATAGGTAAAGACATCTAGAATGTAATTGATTTAACCACCATAAGGTGAAGTTGAGAAGAAATTGTCATTGTCACTAGAATTACTGCCAGTGATTTATATATTCATATATTTTGGTATATATGCTATATACCAAACATATTAAATAGGCATAGCTGTTCTAAGGTCGTTTACACAGCATTCTACAATTGCCGAGGATGCTTTGGTAATTCTGCACCATTTCTTCTGTAGCGGAAGTGTGTCGCAAGCTCTTTCCTTGGAATACATTGGCCTCTACCTTTTCCCAGCCTCACCTTCTTTGTTTCCTGCAGCACTGTGGAGCAGTTGTCATATGTGATGTAGTGACCACGTTCACAGAGGTCTAAACTGGTATTGTATACCCAAACTTAGTCTATAGGTGGGTTTTATTTGTCTCAAGCAGTCTGAATCTTTTAACTTTACCTGTATAAAATCAGAAGACTTCACATAAAAATGCAGAAACTTTTGTGAGTTTGTTTTTTTCTAAAATTACTAGTATTGGTTGTATTTCAGGAAGTTGAGTCCTGGTTTAAAAACATACAGACACACATGTAAATATAACACCTATCCATATAAAATTTCATAAAATTGGCGGTGATATTATTAATACTATTACAGTAAGGTGATGAATTTTGCAATAAAGGATAAAATCATTGAAAATATAAACAAAATGCGATGTCCTACTACCTAAAATAGATAAGAAACATTTATAATTCACCTAACTTTATCAATGTGCTTCTGAAATCTTAGGTAATTCAAAAGTTAAAACAAAAATACAGTTTCATAAATTTCTGAAAGCTTTCCAAACTTTTCTTTCATTCAGTCTTTTCTCTAATCAATAATAAGAAATGATTTTATATTAGGTGAAAAAGACTCTCCAAGCTGTGGTTTTTGAAATAACTTTGAGTAGCAGGGGAAGGTGTGGACGTGTTATGTTGGATGAATGTCACTATGATTTGTAGAGAAAACGCTACTTTGAAGGAACACAACATGTATTAGACATACTCAATATCCATATCCATACATACATGCACATACTCATACCTCCAAATAACGAGTGTCTCCAGTAGAAATTCCCGCCCAACATTTTTTGGGAAATTTATGTTTTCTGAATCTTGAATCCTGAGGAAAATTAATGCCTAAACTGGGAAAATGGAAAAAAGAATTATAGTTTTCATGTGAAAATTAAAATTGAACCATCTATGGAGAGATGTTACTGGTTGGAAGGAATCCACAGATGCCAAGTAAAAAGCAGGAGTGAGAGATACTTACACTGTGGAGTGGAAGGTCAAAGTTGACACTTCCCGGATCTAGCAGAGGAGCAGGTGGGAGAGAGGTGGTCTATCTAGCAGCCTACTTGTAACTTGTAACATTGTGACTGCGTTTGTGGCCCTCTCTGGCTAACAGTGAGTCACTGTGGTAAATTAAATACTAATAAGTTATGCACATACTTTACACAAACCCTGTTGGTGGTATTCCAAGAAATAACAAGTTTTGGAAGCCAAATGAGTCCTTCAGTTGGAATTTTAACACATGCCCTTGATAGGAGATCTGAATGTTACATTATGCAGACACTACCTAATAATGCTTATTAGAGTTTTCCGTTATTTTAATATTTGCTACAGGTGACAGTTCTTTGTAAATGCCATCAAAATTAACATTTCTTTTTTTTTTTTTTTTTCTGTACACGGGCCTCTCACTGTTGTGGCCTCTCCCGTTGCGGAGCACAGGCTCCGGACGCGCAGGCTCAGCGGCCATGGCTCACGGGCCCAGCCACTCCGCGGCATGTGGGATCTTCCCGGACCGGGGCACGAAGCCGTGACCCCTGCCTAGGCAGGCGAACTCTCAACCACTGAGCCACCAGGGAAGCCCAACATTTCTTACTTCCTAAACAATTGTTTAAAGATATCTATAATAATCAGGAAAGAGAATAAAGAATGTTGGAAGTATTTTATGACTAACCTAATGTTTCAGGGATTCCTGATACTTCTCAGGAATTCTGATTTTTTGTTTCCAAATTCTGAAGATTAATATCTGTTGGGAATTTTGAAACATTATCTTCCACTAACTTCAGGAGTTTTATGGAGTCAAAATTTCTAATTTTAAAAGCATGTTTTCAGTCACTTATTTGGAGGCTCAGTTAATAGTCTAATTTGACATATATGGAAAATTTATGATTTTCTTTTCTGGGGCAAAACAGAGAAGTACTTTATGCTCAACCTGTGTGCATGTGAATGCGTGTATGCATGTGTAGGATATTAAATAGATAGCTTTTGGTAAAATAGAAACAATGGGCTAATAATTTTGAAAAAAATATAGTACACTTTCTATTTCCATATAAAATGAATTAATCTGCACTTAATACAATGCATTACTTATTCACATCTTATTTAATAATAAGTAAAGAACCTTAAGAATGTTACTTGACCTTCCTCTTCTATTCTGTTTACTTTGCCAAGGAAAGAAGTGCTGTGAATGTTGAGATTTGTATCAAAGATTTCTAAAATCACCCACAAGTATAGACTTAAAGGACTTTAAAAACCTGATTGTTCACACACTTGTAATGATGACTCATATCTTATAAAGCTGGCTTGAAACCCCACAGATCTTTCTGTACTTAAAAAATGTAAATGACTTTCTTGCCCATGGGGAGATTAATAAATTCACTAAGGTGAAAAAAAATGAATTCTGTCTTTCCCAGTAAGAAAATTGCTCAAAGATTAATTTAGCCTGTTTAATTCAGCTCTCAAATGTTTCTCAGAGCTCTAAAATATTTTTCTACCTTCCTTGCACCTGGGGCATCAATTTGATTATTTTTACTCTTGAATTCAATGTATCTACTTTCTTCTATATCGAGCTATTTTCATTTTCATTCAGTTCATTTTATTCTTGGTTTCTTTTTTATTTTTCTAGACGATTATTGCTATTCATATTTGGCTGATAATCTCCTTTCATATTATTTTGGGCTCAAAGCTGGAAGGAATATGTAATAGATATTGATGTTCCCCTCCTTTTTCCAGTCTCAGTCCTTTCTTTTCCTATACATAAATACACATCATCAGTGTTGATAAACTTGTGGTTTGTTCAATACTAGACCCACTGCTTTTTCAAGGAAATAACATTTTAAGCTGAGGGAGGCCATAACAAACCTTTAGTAACAACCGCCAGGCTTCCAAGATCCTGTAGTATTTACTAAAAGGGAAAACTGAGTCAAATTTCACATATTTTATGTGTGTCATTTTTATCAAAACATACAGTTGACCGTGACATATTTTTTTCACTGCCTGTTTTAAACAGCACAGTGGTTGCTCTGTGGCCATTACTACTCTTGCAGTCGATGCCTGGTGATTTACTTCTGATATAATCAACTTTATACTGTAAAATGCAATGTGCTATATAAAAGTAAGATGATTCTCTTATTGTTTATTACATTTTATTTTCTTCCCCTCATATTACTCTGGCTAGATTTCCTTATAAAATATGCCAGATTTTATTGTTTAGTTTATACTTGATATCAAAATTCATTTGGTTTCTTTATGTCCTTCCTTTTTATACTTATATTTTGTAAATGATGAAAAATTTCACTTTGACTTGAAATAATAGACATTTTTTAAAACAACGAGACCTGGTACCTTTTCTGCTAAAGGAATCAATCTTAATGGAAATACTTACTCTGATGAGAGGTCACACTAGAAAAGCATCGTTTTGCTAATAAAACTAGTATATGGTGTCTTGTCATTTTGCTTGACTTCATCAATACCTCTAAAATTTTTAACTTTAAAGAATTTCTTAAAGCTGTGATAAAATTTTGCAAAATCAAGAAACTAAAGCTAAGGGCACTGTATATTCTTCCTCGGTGCTCCACTCAAGACATGAAAAATGTCCAGTGGGGCTTTTAACCCAGATCCGTGAACTTACAAAACTGCTGTGAAATAGGGAAAGGACAGTGATTAAGTTCCAGTGCATGGCATCATTGCTTCAAGTTGTTTCTACTCTGCATATTACGTGCTTGATTAATTCCTGGGGCAGGGGTGCGGGACAGATCATTAACGGCTACAGAAGTACATCCCCGGAGGCAGAGTAGCTGGCACATTCACCTCTCCTAAGTGACATCTGACTGCTTTCATAACTAGGGGGTAACACTCAGCACTGATGACACATGCTCAGGCCAGATGCTTCCAGTTATTGGGCACAAAAACTGATGTTGCCTCCCCTAACGAAAAATGAATTGAAAGAGCAAGAAGATACCGTTTCAATAAGGCTTAGGGAAAAGATGCAACTTATAAACTGTCCACAGACTACAGGATAAGTGAAATGTTATGACAAGGAAAAATATGTGTTGGTAACATAGCTTGACTCATATTTCAAGAGCAAAATTGAAACCATACTTCTAGAGGGTACAGATGGTGACAACTGGAAAGGCACTCTGAAATGCTACTCTTTCAGGATGTGACATGCAGACCCTCCTCTGCCCAATCACTTTCATGTGTAGGATAAATATATCTCAGGAAGTAACAGCAATTTTGCTCCTAAGCTCTGGGTTGGAAGACTGAGAGGGGGAAGGGGTGAGGAAGAAGGTAACATATTAAAATAAAAGGAAGACATTCTTTAAAACAACATGAATGTTACATTAATAAAACATTACACACACAATAGGGCCAAAACCCAATAATTGCATGAAGAGGTGAGTATTGTTAAGGTCTGGTTATTGGCTCACAGGGCAGAGTATATATGGCTAGATTAGTAGATTATTAATTATTACCACCTTAAAAAGTGGTAGATTATTTTGAAGCAAAGTCAATATAAATTTTTATCTTAATATCATGGTTACATGAATTCCCAGAGAATTAAATATCTAAGCAAAAATGAGGGTAACAAATAGTGTCTAATCTAGCTTTCTCCTTTATTTTTGGTTTTTAAATTTCCTTTTAATTTTTTGCTTTTTATTAAAGCTAAAAGTAATGGTTTTAAAAAAGTATAACACGGTAATCACTTTTCAGGAAAAAGTGCCTGAAAGCTGTGTGCAATGATAATTTCTTATGATATATTTTTAGGTTAATGAGTCTTGGATAAGAATTTAAATTCTCAGATGATGAGTGAAACTTGAATGGGCTCAGGGATATAGTTCAACTCATCACCCATGAATTTAGAGTTTTATATTGAGTGAGTTTTACACAATTAAAAAAATTGTTCTCTGAAGTGGGGCTGTGGCTGTTCTTGATTCCGCTGAGCCAGATAAACACAGTATCTCTTATTCACCCTGAACTAGGAATGCTCCAGGAGGCTCATGTCAAATCGTGTCCAAGGACATGGTGAGGGCACGGATTTTCTGTATTGCACACCCTGCACCCCTGCTGCTGGCATGTGGTGGCTCATACCAGGTGCATAATGAGTGCATTGTTGAATGAATGAATGAATGGAACACTTTCTGCACTCTTTTTGTAAAACTTTCTTCTCTATTTCACTGACTCCTGGCTTTCCATGTAACAGGAGAAGTTAGTCTGTCAGCTCCTTCTCAGTGCTGAGTGTGTGTGTGTGTGTGTGATGTACATACCCATTAACACTTGTGTTTCCTCCTTGTTCACTTGCCCATTCAATACCTTTGTTGTTTAAAGTTCAATTTTCTTCTCTTCAAGTTCTATACTCCCTAAGTATGGAAGTCACCCAGAGGTACAGTTGCATGGTTTCACATACCATGTACTCTTGTGACACTTGAATGCATATCTGCAAAACCTTTTCCGGGGCTCTAAAACCACACACCTACCTGCCAAATGGATAATTTCCACTTAAAATTTCATGGATAAATCACACCATTCATGATTCAAACAAATATTCTCATTTTCCAAATTTGTTCTTCCTTTTATATTCCCTTTCATCCATTCTTTGGGGTCAAAATGGTTATCTTAGCACTCGAGATTATTTCTCTGCTCTTCACCCAATCAGACACCAAGTCCTGAAATCTATTTCCTTAATATTTTCCTATTCATCTGCTCCTTGTCTTTCTTTTTGACACTCTGTTGGTCCATTCTTAATGACTTACAACTCATAGTGGGATCCAGTAGCATCCTTACTACTCCCTACCTCCATCCTCACCTTCCTCCCTCCATCTTCTGCACTGTTAGAGGTATCTTTTGAAAATCCAACTGACCATGTCACTCTTCTACTCAAATTTCTTTATTTTGCTCTAAGATTTCAAAGTAATATTTAAACTCTTCAGTTTAATATATAAAGCCTTCCACAAACTGGCCTGTCCCTATTTTTCCAGCTTCACCCTTTCACCATTGTGCCCTAGACTTCTGTAATATGTACCTAGCTACCTGTAATTAAGAAGTTCTCTCTCATTCACTCTTGCATGTTTTCATTCTTCATATTACTTCTGCCTGAGATACTTCTGCCTTGAACCCCTTATCTTCCCCTGCCTACCTCCCTACCATTGCTTCTCTTAAAATATGTTCACCCACTGGAAACTCCTCCTCAGCTATACTTTGGTCTGTATGGTTTACATGTTCCCCTTTTATTCTCCTGTCATTCTAAAAGCATCACACTTGTCACATCGAATGAACATTTCCTCACCATTAGCTCTTTGAGGACAAGTAACTCCCTATTCAACTTTGTATGCCCAGAATATATCACAGTGTCTGACACATAGTAAACACTCATTAATGTTTGCTGAATGGATAAGTTCAAGGCAGAAGTTCATAGGCAGAAGTCTGGGGTTTAATTATGGCTTTTGGACACAAAGAAAAACATGGTTCTGATAATGGATAAGTTGGCTCTGACTTACTGTGAAATTTCACACATCTTTCCAGATATTTGGATTTCAATGATAAGATTAAAAGCATGCTATTAATATAGCCATGATAGTTAGAGTAGGGTTATGAGTTTGGATTTAATGTATCAAGTTTAGTGATTGTTTTCATTAGTCTTTAGGTTTTATGTTCATGTGAAACTTGAACTAAACCGAGCTGCTTGAGTTTCATTATGAAACTAAAGCTTGTATCTCCTCATATTAAAACCTCAGTTTTAAACTCAGCAGTTTCAGGGGATCATTTCATAAAAATGTCAGTTCCTGCAGTTTTGGAATTGAGTGACAGCCAAAAGTTTTAGCAAAACATCTGAGCAGAATTACTCACCAGTACTTCACAAATGGTGAATAAAACATAGCAAGACTGAAAAGTAGAGATCCCAGTTACATTATTTTTTATCTATAAATTAAATGTGTTTTGAACAAAAATTCTGATCTCAGGAAAATCTCTTATAACCTTAAAATATTCAAAGGGTCACCTAATATCTTTGACCCACCTCTCACGTTCTCATTCTTCACTCCCTTCACATTTTCAGAGAACCTGAAATCCTGACCCTAGGTTTCTGGAATACTCTCATCGACTTGTGATTCTTTCCTTCAAAAGAAAACTGATTTGAAATTACTTGGAGCCATTTTACCATGTGAGAAGTAGGAAAACTGCTTACCCTCCTGGTGTCTTATTTCTCAATCACTGACGCTCTGACGGAAGAGTTTATACACTGTTTATGGTGCAGTTTTATGTAGGTTATTTCAAGCAGAAAAGTGTATTGATTATTCAACAAAAAGCATGCATGCAAAAGGCAACTTTCTCATTGGGCTAAATTCTTAATATCCAGAGTATTTCATCTGCTAAATTTCAATGTGAAATTTTTATAAGATTCTTATATTTGATCTCCCACTAAAACGTGTCTGCAGCTTTAATGTCATTTATAAGGTCTGTGTTACTGTTACTTACAATTTACATGAAAAGATTTCAAATTGAATTAATTTTATCATCTGACACATTTTGACCTGTTCTAATTCTTTCTGAATTACTCACTACTTTTTCATATTCCATAGCAAGCACTAATTTAATATAAGGTCAGTCTCCTTAATGGGCATGTTTTACAGTCTTTCTCTATTATTACCTAGTCTCATTACTAACATTTGTTGGCACCTGAAGCAGTGTTGATCAGCACAACCGTCTAGAAAAGAAGAAATATGAGTTTTCAAAGAAGCACAATGTGTGCTATATTACACTTAAAAATCACTGTTTGCATTCTATGCAATCTTTTATTTAAAAATACATGCGTGATCATTTCCCTAAGAAGAACGTACATGGGCATCTAAAGTAGATGTTGTCTAATTTTCATGAAATCACCTGCTTTAGTTGGGATACACAAATCATATCAATAATTTGAAAAGATAAAATGCAATATAAAGAAAGACTGATTTTCAACGATTTTTATATATTATGCCAAAAGCATAAGCAACCAAAGAAAAAATAGATAATTTGGACTTCATTAAAATTAAAAGCTTTTGTGTTTCAGAGAACATCATCAAGAAAGTAAAAAGACAATGCACAGAATGGGATAAATTACTTGAAAATCATATATTTTTAAGGAACTCATATCCAGAAGCAGGAAAAGTTAATTACACTTCTCTAGAGCCAGTAAATTAATATCCATTGTAACAAAGTAACTTTGGGCTTTGCCGTTTTAATGCACTGATAATTTGAGGGAGCGATAGTGTTGGTCAACATCAATAGTCTACTGTCTGGCAGTGTGTATGTTCTGATATAAATGAATGGGTCAGCAGTCTAGTTTATACATTAGCTACATATGACTTCATTGCCTGAAAATATAATGCATAGTCACAGAATGGGTCAAACATACATCTGCAGTATGCAGTCCTGGAATTTGGTGGCCCCTAAGGTACTGTTCCAGAGCAAGTACCAACCTCTTTCCTGGCCATCATTGTTTAGGTGCAAAAAGGATCAAGGAGACACAGCCTCAGACTGAATTCCTTTGGTTAAGTGATACCACATTGTTTCAAACAACATGTTTTTTAATGTCTACAAACATATAATAATATTAACAACTGTTTGTTGTGTGTTAAATATGTGCCAGGAACCTACAAAAGTTTACTCCATAAATGCCATAGAATCCTCACAAAAGTCTTCTGAGGTAGATATTATTATTAAGACTGACAAAGTCAAAACTGTTATCATCTCCATTCTAACGATGAGGTAAGGAAATCTTAGAGTAATTGGCTTAATATTACACACTCTGTAAACTGGAGGCTGAGTTCTTAACTACTAGGGAATGCAATATTTTTTACATATATTTAACTCTCTCGTACATATATTTAACTCACATTCAAATCTACTTGCTCAGCAACAAAAATAAATGCAAACGTACCTCCCTATGTACCTGTATAAATACAAAAATGTAAACAAAATAAAGTAAGAAAAAATATCAGTTTAAATAATTCTGCCAGCCTGTATACATAGTGACAATGGAATGGGAGCAGAGACTGTGGTTTCCTCGGTAAGCTATGTGTCCATGTGCTTCCTGTGAGACGAACACTCATCCTGCAGTGATACTAGTGTTCCATGATATGTATTTATCTTACAAATCAACCTGAAAAGAAGCTGACGTCTTCGACTCACACAAGTAAATCACGATCAGGGTTATTTGAACATGTAAGATTTTCACTCTGTGTACTATCTGAGACAAAAGTTGTGCTTATACATACACATATATTTGCAATGTAGAAATACACAACTTAGATGATGTAAATTATACTGCTTTGCATGTAGAGGTATCTCATATCTATTGTGGCTAATGTCTTCCAGAGAAAAGAGCAATTAACAAAATCACAAACTTAAATTCTCTTTACTACTTATTATAAAAGATAATTATTTATCAGCTCAAGTAAGACTTTTTACATTGACTGCAGATGATAATAGGTGAATATTGATCTAGTCTGAGTCTATACTCTGGAATGCCAGGAAGTGAAATTTAAACGCTATTACGTATTGACAGGCTCTAATGAATGTAATGAAGGCAGAATATCTTAGTTAAAATAAAGAAAAGCTTATGCTGACAAAACAAATAATTCCTCTTGGTTGTGAACAGAACTGATGTTTAATCTATAGCTACTGCCTCTTTCATATTAGAAGTTTTCATTTTATTCCTGCAGTGGTTAAAATTAAATTATTTATATTAAAATTAATTGTACTTTAATGATAAAGATTTGCATTTTGTGCTATTATAATAGCTATAGTGATTCCAGTAACAAGCAATGGCTTATAGTTGTTCTTTACTGTATTTTTAAATAAACTGTTATCAAAAAACTTAGGGCTTCCCTGGTGGCGCAGTGGTTGAGAGTCCGCCTGCCGATGCAGGGGACACGGGTTCATGCCCCGGTCCGGGAAGATCCCACGTGCCGCAGAGCGGCTGGGCCCGTGAGCCATGGCCGCTGAGCCTGCGCGTCTGGAGCCTGTGCTCCGCAACGGGAGAGGCCACAGCAGTGAGAGGCCCGCGTAACGCAAAAAAAAAAAGAAAAAAAGAAATATTAAACATTTTAGTAATCAGTAGGAGCTAAGAGACCAAAAAAAAATCTCATAAGGGAAGCATGAAATAGGAAAAGGGACAGAACTAATTATTTGTGAATTCTTAAACTGTCTAGAGACTGACATTATGTTATTTTATTCTTGACAAAATTCCTACCTGGCTATTGTTTACCTGATGCAAAACCCGATCCACAAAGAAATGTAGGACCCTGTTCAAGGTCACATAGTTAGTCAGAGGCAGAGTCACACTTGGAATGCAAGTCTATCTGGCCC